>NC_133547.1:19385000-20836625 GCF_048773025.1 Camelus bactrianus | reverse complement strand
TGAGTTCCACTTTACAGTTAAGGACATTAATTAATCACACAGCTAGTAAGTGGCAGAGCTGGGACTTGAACCCAAGCTGTCTGGCCCCAGAGCCCCCTCTCAGCCCCTTCACTGCAGCTCATCACTTGGCATGCCTGACACAGGCCAGCATTTATGAGCAGCATGACCTTGGCCAAGGCTGCTTCATCTCTTGGTCTCTGTTTCCTCATCTGTAGAATGGGGGTGTGGGCAGTGAACTCTGTGAGCTCAGTGGTCACTTCCTCCAGCTCTTCTATTCTACTGCTTTGAGTTAGTTTAGTAAGTATCCGAGCCCCTGCATGGCTCACTCATGGGCTGGCGCTTTGCTAGGCTCTGGGTTACGGAGAAAAGTAAGATCAGCCTGCTTCTCCAGGGAGCTTGTGTCCCTCCAAGGGAAACAGCTGTGAGGCCCAGGCTCCCTTGCTGGCAGTTGGGGGCTGGGCAGGAAAGTCTGATAGGAGAAGATGGAGGCAGAGCCCCTCCAAGAACAGTGGTGGCCACACAGCTTTCAGGAGTGGGAGATCTCTGTCCAGGCTGCTGAGAGGGGAGTC
Organism: Camelus bactrianus; assembly: GCF_048773025.1. NCBI lineage: Eukaryota > Metazoa > Chordata > Mammalia > Artiodactyla > Camelidae > Camelus > Camelus bactrianus. The sequence continues at coordinate 20,836,056 of NC_133547.1, read as the reverse complement.
CTCATGAGGCCAGTAGCCCCCCAACCTAAGTCCTCATGACAAAGATCGAGCCATCCCTGCAGTGTCAACATAGAGCCAGTCCATCCTCATCATTGTGCCTCTGTTCTCCTTTGTCCTAGGGCCTCTCTTCCCCTGACACCCAGAAGACTCTTCTCCCTCTCTTCTCTGAGTGTCCCCTCACTTCACCCATGGTCCCTGCTTCCTGGGCAACCATCTCTGGAGTTGATGCTTTGCCCCCTCACACCCCCCGTTTGATCAGGAGCCTGGGTTGGCCTCCTTGTGCTCACTTTCCACCTTCAGATCATTGCTTCTCCTCTCTTGGGAGCACCTGGAAAACCCAGATCCTTTCCTAGCAGTACCTGCCACCCTGGCCTCCCTGCTCATCTGCCTCAGTCAGGAGCACCTGGACCACCAGCTCTGTATTGCCTTGCCTCCTACCATCAGGACCTCAAAGTTGATTCTCCCTCCCCCATGCAGTATGGCCACTTTAGGGTATCCTCCTCCATCAGCCTGAGCCAGCCACCCACCATTCACCCTACCCCCGGGTTCATACCCAGGCATGTCTCCACCCCAGGTCCAGCCTCTCTCCTTTAAGTGCCCAACTCTAGCTATCCAGCTGCTTCTCCACCAACCTCCCTGGCCCTTCTTCACCCTCACTGGGGCTTCAACCGCTGACTCCTCTGCTTTCCTTACTGTCCACGTTCCTCTTACTTCCACTTCCCCACCTTCCAGCTCTGCATCCACAGTCAGCACTCTTTTTATGACAAACAAAACTCTCTTGACCCTTGATCTTTTCAGTTCCTCACCAGGATGACTTCCATCTCGGTTCACCCAGCTCTATTTGTTCTGAGCCTGCAGGCAGCAGGCTCTCCCAGCACAGGTTTCTAAGACTACAAATCAATGCCCACCATGTTGACACTGCCAGGCAATCCTCCAGGATTTCTCTACTGAGCACATTTCCCCACTTGTCACTCAGTGGTGTCAACATTCTCTGCTCTCTGCACACTTCTAAGCTTCCCTCTGTCTCTACCCTGACTCCCAGCAGATGACCTTGCCTCCTGCTTCAGAGAGAATGACATGTTACTGGAAAGGAACTCACTTACCTGCAGCAAATCTGCTCACCTCACCTTTTATCTGTCCCTCTCCCACCTGGACTCTAGCTGTACTTGTTTGTAATTTAGTGAGTTTACTTTACATATATATACACAATTAAAAGCATAGCACACTATAGGCCACCTTCTAGGGCTTACTTTTTCAATTTAACACAGAGTGTGTGATTCATCCACTTTGTTGCATGTACCTGCAGTTCAGTTGTTTTAACTGATCTTAAATGTTGTGTGTGTGAAAGTAACACAAGAGAAGGGTAAGCCAGGATTCAGGATGCTGGTTATTCCTGTGAGAAGAGGCCAAGAGCTGGCTAGGGCAAGAGGACACAGTATGTCACTGTCAATAGTCCTGTTATGATGCTGGGTGATACGTTCATAACTGTTTCTTATAATATTAAGTTTAATACATAAATACTTCTGACAGGCACCTAAGATGAGAATGTGTCATGAACCAAGACATACAATGGGTAATATTACATCATTATTATTATGTAAACTTGCTATAAAATATATTAATCATAATCCTACATAATGTGTTATGTGTTATATATTATATAGATACATGAATTATGTATTATGTATATAAATACCTACATCTGTATTATATATTATCTGCTAATTAATAAACAGAACATAATATTCTAGTATATCTACTATTATGTATTATTTAATAAATAATAACATACTATATCCTGTTATATGACATGGCCCATAATCTTTAATAAAAATAAAAAATATGTCACTATATATAGTGGTAATTAATAAAATTAAATAAAAATGCCTGCAGGTTTTAATGCTGACACCGCTCCAGCTGTCACTGCCTTTTCTCTTCCCTTTCATGGTCGAGGTCCACACAGTGCTATCCATTCCACCTTTCATCTCCTTACCCTGAACATTCCTCCTCCTCCCATCCCATGCTGCCTTCTGCCCCGTGGCCCCTCTAGTCACCAGCGGCCTCTGGGGCATTGATTTCCAGGCATGGTCTCAGGCCCCAGCTCACCTGCCTGTCCACCACCTCTGCCACCGCTGGCAGGGTTGGGGCGGGGGGCAGAGTGCACCTCTTGTCCTGGAAGAGAACACAGCACAGACTCAGTGACCCACTGCAGGTGTGGCTGGGACCTGCAGGACTGAGGGGAGAGCCAGGCTGTCTGCATCCAGACCTGGGGCACTTGGAATGTGAAGAAGCCCAGTCCTCACTGCCCCTGAAGTAAGGAAAACACCCTCAGGTGGGTTAAAGTGCTTATGCCCTAGGTCTGTTGGCTGGAAAGGACAAACGGGCCCCTAAGGGGAGGGTAGTTGATGTTCCAGGCCCCACCAAGGCCCTAAGGGCTGGTGGGGAACCAGGCTGGATGCTCCACTGGACCCAGAGCCCCCATGGGGGTGGGGCCTTCGGGAACAAGCAGAAAGCCCTCGGTCTCTGGGGGGGAATGGGGCAGTGTGGGAGCATCCCTGCAGTGAGTCAAGTGACATCAGGGCCTGTGGGATCCGTTTTTATGGCCATATCGAGCCTCAGCAGAAGCCACAGCAGGAGTGGATTCCTGTCTCTCCAGCTGTCATCCTCGTGTCTGAGTGCCAGGCTTCAGACCCGATCCCCTGGGGCGTTAGGACAGTTATAGACAAAGTCGGCTGGGGGATGCCTCAAGAGGGCGTTACTGGCCTTCCTGCCAACACAATTACACGAAGATTGAAGAATCTGTTGATGGGAAGAAAACAAGGGCCATGGTCACATCTGGACCTCAATCTTAGATGTGGTGCATGGGTAACATTTATCAACAATCCAGCGAGGTTCTGGCCAGAGCTAGAGGACAGGGCAGCAAACTGGGATTGGCACTAAGGAGCATCGTGGTGTAGAGACTGGACTGGGGGCCCACAGGCTCCTCCCAGAAGGAGCCTCAGTGTTTGGGAGATGGCTAACATGCCTCCTTCGTGTCACCAGCAAGTGATGCCGCCTGTGGAAAATCAGCTGTAATCCTGAGCTGGGTCAGCCCTGGGTGATGTGGTAAAAGCTCCTACAAGAAGGGGCGCCAGACAGACAGGGAACCAACCAACAGGCTGGTGAGTTTCCTGCCTGTGTTTATCATGCTTTTGTAGCCAAGAATGCGGAAAGAGCTGAATGGCTCACCATGAAGACTTTAACAACTTGAGAGGGTTCCGTGTCTCACTGCATTTCAGTGTCACCCAGAGGAATTAGGTGGTGTTTAGACCCAGGGAAGGCTAATGGCCTCTCAGTTCCTCATCAACCTGGCAAACCCACCAGCCATCTATGGCCAGACCTTGGCAAGTGCCTTCCCTTGTTATAACAAAACCCTTACCACCCACGCCTGTGGTGAGCTTTTGTTTTTTTAATTAATGGGAATAAATATACTTTACAACCTCCTCAGACCTTTCCTTAGGGTTTCTGCCCTTAGACACCAGCAAGGGGGCCTGCTGCCCTGGATCCTGCACTATAGAGGGTCCCTCTGGCCCTGACACTTCCTCTGGTCACGCCCTCCATGGTGTGGAGTCAGCATGACCAAAGGGACATGGTCATTGGCTGCATCCTGTGCTCTGGAAACACAGGACCCTGAATGCCATGTCTTAGCAGCCCCTGACCCATTTCTAGTGTCTGCACCGGCTCTCCCTGGAGTTCAGATTCCCAGAACTCACAGAGAGGCCAAAGGGCAGCTGTTTGCATGGAGGGTATGGGCAGAGCCCAGATGTGAGGTCTGAGTGTCCCCCTGTGCACATCCAAGGCCCCTTGTGGCAAGGGATGGACCCAGCATTGGGAAGAAAAGGGTCCAGCTAGTGACCAGAGACTGGGAATCAGCTCTCCCTACCCAGTCACTTTCTTTGCGGGACTCCCCTGAGTCTGGGAATTCTATGTTTGAACCTGGTCTTCCCCCTTATAATTAATGTATATTTGTAAAGGCAGGAGTTTAGCACCTACTGCACTTAAAATGTTTACATGTATAGGATGTGAGCTCCCAGGTATGCTCTGGCCCTGCACTTCCAAAGGTCCAAAGCAGTTATGTTGGCTCTACTGAGACTGTAAGTGGCAAAGACCATCTCCAGAGAGGAGGGGCTCCTGCTTCACGCTCCAAAGTCAGGATCTTCTGAGTGGGTAAAACAATGGACACTGAGACCCTCAATTTCAAGTTGATTTAGAATAACACCAAACGTGTGTATGAAGTGTGCATGCACTTGCACGCAAGCGCACCTTGTGACATGTATGGTACATGACTGTGACTGTGTGTGTGTATGAGTGTGTGCGCGCACCTGGGGATGTATGTGGTTGTGTGTATGTTGTGTGTGTGCGCACCTGAGGACGTGTGTGGTTGTGTTTATGGTATGTGTGTGTGTGGTACATGACTCCATGTGTGTGTGCGCATGGGGATATATGTGAAGCAGAGTCAGTGTGTCTGCACGTGTGTTTGTGTGTACGTACATGCATTAGTTTTAATAGTAGAAGCTATCCTTTAGAATTCTGAAGTAGTAAAAATTTTCTGATGTCCTTCACTGTATAATTCAAAATTAAAATAATCTTCAATCACCAGAAATTTATTCCCCCCATATTCTGATTTTTTCCCCATATTGATTATGTCTTCATTTTACTGATGAGAAAACTGTAGCTTAGAGATGTTAACTGAGTCACTCAAGGGCATGGAGCTCGTGAGCCCAGGGCCAGGACACAGTCCAAACCATGCTGCTCCAGAGACCTGGAGCCCTGCTCATGATCACGAGTGGCCTCTTGGCTGAGGGAGCAGATTCTGATGGGCTGTGGCCAGCATGCAGGCTGCCCAAGCCGGGGACTCGGGATGCCAGGCAGATAGTACCAGACAGCAGACAAAGGTGAAGGGCTGCTCAGAAATCAGATAGGTTCCTAGGTCTTGGATGAGTAAGGAGGCTCACTGCTCATCCATGATCCCTTTGCTGGTGGCTAAAAGGGACAAAGGCCCATGAGAGCACTTCTGGAAGCTGCCTGCCAAAACCTGGAAAAGGACTGCTCAGGAATGGCTCTGCAGTAGGAGCAGAGGAAGGAAATGTCGCCTCCTGGTGGACATCCTTAGTGATGGCAGTAGAAGGCCTAGCAGCCTTGGTATGAAGGTGGCAGGACAATGTCCTAGTGGATAATCGTTTTCACGTGTCATAAAAATCATTGATTCATAAATTTTTTTTCCATTTTGGGGTTTATTTTAGGATGGTAAATATGGTCTCTGTTACTCTATATTTACTGGATTTATTAATTTTTTATTGTTCATTTTCTCTTCAATGATTTGGAAGCTATATTGGCTTTTAATGAAAATTCTCTCTAAATTTTTATAAATCATCTCTAAGTTCATAACTTTTTATGCAATTGGATCAGTATTCCTATAAGAGTCTCAAAAATGAAATAATCTATTAGATCCTGTTCCTCAATAATGATACATTTAGCATATCTTACCTCTCTGCTTTTCCAAATTGTGTATGTGTGCGTGTGTGTTTGTGTGCTTCAGTTACTACTTTTTAGACAGTTGCTTTAATTTTGTTACGTTAACAATGAAAATATAGGTATAAACTTCTTGGAATTCATTGCTCACTACCACTGTTTAATCCCATGTATTTCCCACTTTTGAGTTATTTACTTATCGGGGATTTCCAAATCAACTGGACACATGATTGGCTAATTTTTTTCGAGCAGTGGACTTGGAACCCTTACATGTCTATATGCAGTTTATGTTCTCTTCATCAACAACTCTCAGCATGTTGTTGATGGCCCAAGCCTTGTTTTAAAATATGGCATTGTTTTTCATCACCAAAAAAAGAAAAAGTTTTCTTGATTTAAAGTGTTGTCTTTTTATGACTGGATAGTCTTGTCCGGTGAATGGATATTAATAGAGATTTCCTTAACCTTACTCCTTTTTTACGCCATAACTTGGATTCATTGAGTAGAATGTTTTTAACATTTCTCAGATGGGTTTCTGCTTTGACTTCCGCTTTAAATCATCACCCCACTCTTTTTCTCCATGCTTATTCCTGAAAATTGATCTATCTATCAGATTAAAGATGGTTCCCATCAGAGAAGTGTGGCTTCCTGCCAAAGGTCCAAAGGAAGAGAAAAGAAAAGATTCCTGTTTCTGGTGGTTACATTTTGTCAGTTTAGAGATCTAGTTATTCGTGTGGCTGCGGTGGAATCTGCAATGTCTTGGCTCAGAGTTTCCTTTCTCTGGCTTACTAGGGGAGCTGCATTAGCTGGGGTCACGGTGCTATGGCCATTGTCAGGATCTCAGTGCTGAGACAGCCCCTCTCCCCCCTTGTTATTTTGATCTTGCAAACTGGGTCCCAGCTATGTGAACCCTGCACCTGGCGGCCAGGGTTACCCCCCACGTGACGTGTCCCCAGTTCCTCGGCTTCCCTCACTGCTATCAGCTAGCTCCAGAAAGAGTACGAGCTGGCTTCCACTGTGGTCCTTCCTCCTACCTCTCCAGGCAGGCGATCCTTTCCCATTAGTTGGCCCTAAACCTTCTCTCCTGCACTACATTCGCTGAAGGATTTCCTCAGAGTTTCCAGCAGGTAGATGGCGCTCTTCTATGTTTGGACCCCTTCAGTGCTTGCAGTGGAAATTGAGGAATTGGGAAGGAAGAGCTTGGTGGTTCTCTGGATCTAGGGGCTCCCTATCCAGCAGATTCAACTAACAGTGGATTGAAAATATTCGGGAAAAAACAGAAAGTTTCAAAAAGCAATACTTGAATTTGCCATACACTGGCAACTACTTACATAGCATTCATGTTGTACTAGATACCATGAGTAATCTAGAGATGATTTAAAGTATGCAGGAGAACACAGCAAAAGAGAATGTGACAACGAATGTATGTGTATATTCATGTATAACTGAAAAATTGTGCTCTACACTGGAATTTGACATAATATTGTAAAGTGACTATAACTCAATAAAAAAAGCTTGTATATATATATATATAAATTACATGGGAGGGTGCACATAAGTTCCATGGAAGTCCTATGACATTTTATACAAGAGGCATCAGTATCCATGGATGTTGACATCTGAGGGGAGTCCTGGAACCAGTGCCCCATGGTTACCAAGGGATGACTGGAAGTCCAGACTCCTTATCCCAGCCTCTCAGGTCCCCACGTGGTCTGAATCCTGCCTGTACTACACTCCCCCGGTCACTCTCCTCCAGCCCTGCCAGACTGGCCTCTGATTCTTGTACAGACCACACTCACTGCATTTCATGTCTGGCCCCTAGAAATACCTGTTACTTTCTGAGCATGGCTCCACTTTAATAAAACGGGCTGCATTGTCACTAGAGAAGACAGTGTGGAGGTTCCTTTAAAAACTGAAAATGGACTTAACTCATGATCCATCCTTCCCACTCCTGGGCATATGTCAGGAGAAAACTCTAATTCAAAAAGTCACATGCACCTCAATGCTCACAGCAGCACTATTTGTAATAGCCAGGACATGGCAACAACCAAAATGTCCATCGACAGGTGACTGGATAAAGAAGTAATAGTATATTTATACAATGGAATACTACTCAGCCATTAAAAAGAACAAAATAATGCCATTTGCAGCAACATGGATGGACGTAGAGATAGTCGTTCTAAGTGAAGTAAGCCAGAAAAAGAGAAAACTGCCATATGTTATCACTTATATGTGGAATCTAAAAAAAGACACAAATGAAATTAACTACAAAAGAGAAACAGACCCACAGACATATAGAAACAAACTTATGGTTTACCAGGGAGAGAAGGGGGTGGGAAGGGATAAATATGGGAATTTGAAAAGTGCCCCTCTTGGGGAGTGATGGAAATGTTAGCTATCTTGATTGTGGTGATGGTTTTCTGGGTGTTTTACATCTATCAAATTCATCAAATAGTACATGTGAAATATGTGTAATTTACTGTGCAGGAATCATACCACAATAAAGGTGTCTGTAAAAAAAAAAAGAAAGAAAAGATTGGTGGCATTGTGTCCTACGTTTTTATGTGTCTTCAGTGAGTGGGTCTTCAAGTTACTGGTCTGCCATATTTTCTTAACCAGAAGTGCCCTCCTTCCCTTTTCTTTGATAAACTGTCAGTGGGTGGCATTTATTCCCGTGACTTCAACTGCTCTCTGTCCACTGATTAACTGTCAAATCTTTTCCAGCATGGACATCTCAGTTCAGTCCCAGAAATATACTTATAATTGACAAGTAGACATTCCCACTTGATTAGCCCATAAAAATATCAAGCTCTGTATGTTTGAATTTATACTCGCTCAGAACTAGGTTTACTTCTTCAAACAATGGCATCACTATCCCATCTGTATTCCGTGCCATGCATCTGGGAGTTTTCCTTTACTTTTCCACTCCCTCACCCCCGTCAGTACTACAATTCTATTCCTTAATGTCCCCCAACTAAGTCCCTGCCCCTCGCTCCCCACTGCATTAATTCACACCCCATGATAGTCTCCCCAGTGCTGTTCTTTAGAGTGAACAATCCACTTTTCTCACTTTTAATGACTAATCTGTGCCACTCTCCTCCTTAGGACCCCAAAGAATTCCCCACTGCGTATGTGAGGAAGTCCACGCTCCCTGATTTAACGTTACACCTTCTCATCACCTAGATGCCGCTTTTTTTCAGCCTCAGCTTCCGTTAGTTCCTCACAGCCTCTAGCCTCACTTACCTTCCTTCCCTAAGTGCAAAATGCTCTTAGACATGACCAGACCTCTGCACGAGACACGCAAGCTGCCAAGAATCCCGTCCACACCACACACTCTCCTGGTCTAGAGATTTCCTGGAATACTTCAGATGTCAGTGTAGGAAACATTTCCTCTCTGACACCTTCCCTACCTTCCAGAACCCTGCCCCAGGCAGTGCAAGAGCCCCTCTGAACATACAGTATACATGATGCCAAGTGACTCTTACCACATTGTTGTGAAAACCTATTTAGATTTGTCTCTTCTGCGACACACTGTGATCTCCTTGAGAGATGGGTGGCTGTGTGGTGTTTGTCTAGACAGCTAATGTCTGGCACAGACCCCGGACCATCAGAAACAGTCTGCTGACTCATCAAGAAGAACTGTCATCTTTGTGATATAAGAAAGACTACATGATCTCTGATCTTACACCATCTGGCAAGGGTCAAAATAATTTCACATACAACTACACAGGCAAAATATGTGTATTCTTCTCTTTGTAAGCCCGAGATCATAGGCATCCTGGAACCTAGGTGTCACTCTAAGCTGTCTGTCCCCTAGGCTGTCACGTCCAGCTTCAACATATTTTTTAGAAGTTGTAAGGATACGTGTACATCACCCCATCTTACAGCAAACAGTGCTTCAGCCTGAATAAGTTTAATGTCCATATGAAAATCAGAAATCTTCCAATTTGAAGCCTGAAGAAACATTTCCCCTCTCTCCTTCCAGTCTGTCTGCCATATGCATCCCACATCCCCACTGCTGACCTGCATCAGACCATCTTCCATCTAGAAACATTTTTGGTGGGACACTTGGATGAGAACTAATTACAGCAGTAATGAAAATGATCCCATCAACGTAGGCTCTGTACAACAAGGATGCTTTGACCAGAGACCTCAGCTGTGGCCTGCAGGGTCTGTTCATGTGTTCTGCCTGGCTTCCCTACAGACGTTCTGCAGAAAATCAAGCCTGCAGTTAAAGTCATAGAAGGCCCAAGAAATCCATAAAAATAGAGTGAGATTCATCTCCTTGGGAATATTTTTGAAAACCATCCACTAATAGAAGAAGAGATTTAAGAGGTTTGTTTCAGAGCAGATGATGTCCAACTGCAGACTGGGTCAATTTTGTCATTTTTGCTCACTAGTTGGCTTTCTGCTGCTTCTAACACACCTCTGTTTAAAGAAGTGGCCTGAATCGCCACTCAGAGCAGAAAGGTGAGCTAGGCCTGGCGACAGCCAAGCTCCTCTGCTGTGTAGAAAAGCGTTGAGAAGAAAGGGATGGCCCAGGGCTTCCTCTGACTCTCTCCCTCCGTTATAAACTCTCTGAAGGGAAAATGGAATAAAAATTCTTAATTCAATATGGTACTGTCAAAGTATAAAAATAATTGTCTTTGGAGGGAAGGGTACACTTCAAGGGTTAGAGTATGTGCTGGGTTTAATTCCCAGTATCTCAAAGTAAAAAAATAAATAAATAAATAAGAAAAATTCTTTTAAAGAAAGAAAAAGAACAAAGAAGAAAAGAGATCTCAAACAACCCAACTTTAAAAAGAAAAAAAAAATTTTTTTAAAAGTAATCAGCTCTGTCTTTTGCTAGTTTAGGAGTTTGGGATTAACAGATACACACTACTATGTATAAAATAAATAACCAACCCCCAGGTCCTTAAGAATCTACTTCAACCTTAATCCTTTCTCTTTTGTTCCCTAAGCAACCCGTGGAAGCCTCTGAAATTCTCATCTTATAAAAGAATTCATTTAAAGGCGGTTTGAAAGTTACTGGTTAAAACAGTTATTTGTGGTTCCATGAATATAGGTATTAAGAAAGATAGACAATAAACCAGTAAGCAAATAAATATATGATGTACTGCCAGGTACTAATAATTGCCACAAAGAAACATAAAGCAGAATAGGAGAGGAAATGATTGAATAGGAAATATGTGCATGTTATTTTAAATAATGTGGTCAGATAAGTCCTCTCTGAGGGTAAAATAATTTGAACAAAGTTCTGAATGAAGTAAAAGAATAAGCCACGTAGGTAACAGACAAGAAAATCTTCCCAGTCCAGGAGAAGTGTAAGTGCAAGACTTGGAGTTACAAACAGAGCTGTCCTGGTGGGTACCATCTGGGCAATGAAGATGGGCTGGAGCAGAACGGTGAGAACTGAGGCTGCAGAGACAGGTGAGGGACCGGATCACACAGGGCCTTGGTAGGGAGTCTGGATATCCTTCTGAATACAATGGAAAATCATGAGAGTATTTTGCAAATCGGAACAACTTGATCTGGTTCATACTTTAATAAGAACATTGTGGGTAATGTTTGGGGAATAAACAATGGAAGCAGGGCAAGGTAAGCTGATGGGAAGCCAGTGGGAAGAGTGCTGCTGACCTGGAGAGAAACACCGAAGTTGGGCTGGGATGATGGCGGGAGATGGGCTGAAAGGGGGACACGACTTGACGATAATGGTCACAGGCCTTAGTGCTCCAGTTGGACACAGAGACACAGAGTGTTTCAGGTTGATGGCTATGTGATATTTGGAGCTAAGTCACAGTTTTTGTGCAGGGACCTGACAGGAGAATAAAGTGGGGACGTCGATGTTGGTAAGAAGGGTTGGTGGGCGTTGAATTCCCCCTAGAGCCGCACCTCTGTTTCTCTGTAGATGAGGTCAGCAGAGCAGGGATGGGTGTTCCTACTTCTGCAGAGAATTGCGTGTCCTCCTCATAGACAAATTCGAGAGGCCGACCTGCCCATCCAATTGCAACATTTTGAATCTGCTTCTTTCTATCCAGGAGGAGATTTCTGACTAAGATGCCAATCAAAAATTCCCGTGTCCAGAGTTAGAGCTCTGTGCCTTTGTGATGATCTCAGAGATGCCTCCACAGAGGCTCGGTGTGCTCTCTCTCCCTCAGAACACACAGTTCCCCTTCAGCCTGGTGGGTCTTAGCAGACAAGGTTTCACAAATAGCCCCTCTCAGGGCCAGGGGGTCAACCTCCCACTGGGCCAAGCTCTGAAAGCAAGCATGAGGTCCAGGCAAAGGAGCTGGCCATTTGCGATCTTGGTAAGGGCTTTCTCCAGGGAGCCATCTGGAGGAATACATGATGACAGTCTACAAAAGGGTGGGAGGGTTGATGGTATAAATGGATTTTAATTTTTGCTCTGAATCTGCTTCTGTCCTTCCATTTTGTTAAGGAAGTGTTCTTAGGCTAGCCACGATTCTCCCTTGTCTTTCTTTCTATTTGATCATCTAAGAGGTTTAGATAGGGTGTTTGTTTTAGGGTAAGAACCTTTAAAAAAAAGTCCTTGCAAGTAGTATCTTATTGGGCATTTGGACAAGACAACCAGTAAATTATCCCAGCAGTATTGAACCCTCTTGTTCCTCCAGGGGGTCTGCAAAGGTATACATGTTCCAAATCTGACCTAAAACCAATGAGTCTTTTTTTTTTTTATCACTTCACCATGGACAAAAGATGTCACTAAAGAAGGTGAGAAAAGAGCAGGTCCCCATCATCCAGAGGCCCTCCCAAAGAGCCCACAGAAGAAAAGAGGAGATGAACGAGAGAAACACTTTATTTATACACACGGAGTAGCCAACCAGAAAAGCAACTACCATGTTAAATGGTGAAAGTGAAAGGCTTTTTATCAACCTAACTTAATAGGGCAAAGGGAGAGGAGAGAATTGGCTTCCATGTCAGGTTTTCTTCTACATCTATTGAATCTCAGGTATCTCAGCTTAAAGTGCTTTTGTATTAACCGTGGGTTCCATCTGTCTTTCCATTCCTCGAACTTTGTTCTTCTTTTTCAAGATTCACTCACCTATTCTGAGCCCCTGGATTTTCCACGTGAATTTTAGATTGATTGTCAATTCCTGCAAAACACCACCTGGGATTTGGGTAGGCATTCTTTGAATCCTAAGATCTATTCTTGGACTATTGTCATCTTAGTAGAATGAAGCCTTCTGCTCCATGAATATGGGATTATTTTCTGTGAATGTAGGTCTTAATTTCTCTCAACAAAATCTCTCATCTATTGTAGTCTTCAGTGTCCAAGTCTGGTACTTCTTCTTCACCTCTATTGGATGCTATTTCAGAACAGACATGACCTCCTGGAGAACCTCTGCTGCCACGGAGCTGACATGGAACTGAGTCTTGAGAAGGCTTTGCTCTTTATGGATTCTTAACTCCTGTAGAATTCATATTTTACTCTCATAAATGCTTATTGTCCTCATAATAAATCTTTTAAAAATAGGATAAATTTACTTTAATTATTCCATAAATGAGTAATGAATGGGTTACAATAACATAGGATTTTAATCCTTTTAAAATTAGTAGAGCAATGCAGACACATTACAAAAAATTGAAATATTACCTAAAAGAGAAGAGAAGAGATTTGTAAATCCCATCCACAGAGGTGACTGTCATTAATGATTTGGTGCTTATCTCTCAGTCTCTGTCTGTCAGTATGTCTCTTTCCATCTCTGTCTCTCACACACTCACAATCATATTCACTTACATCTAAGTTGATTTCATACATATGTGGTCTTGCAGATGGGACCCTGGATGCAGATGGTGGGTCTGCATACTTCCACCCTGTGGCCTCCCTTGACATTGGGTTGAGACCAGGCACCCACTTTTCCAACTGCACAGCATTCATTCATTTACATGAACCAGAACGAATGGACCCCATCCCCTCTCAATTTACCTTAGTGTTGCTTTAATTCCAACTGTTTCAACCAGTGCTGTGATGAACACCATTGAAAAGACATCTTTGAATATGTGTGCAAGGACTTTAGTGGGATGAACTCTAAGGATCCTGGGGAAGAGATGCACCTGTGGCCCTTTGATGTGGGCTGTACCCTGTTCTCTCGGAGAGGAGTGTCCATTCACTCTTCCCTCCAGGGTATCTGCTGGAGCCTCTGCCTGCTCACATTGTCACCAGGGCTGGTTGTCACCCAACTAAACACCTGCCAGTGTGATGGTGACAAGTGTTGTTTCCATAGTGTATCCTTCTGCCTGTGTCCTCACCTGAGAGATCAAGCATCTCTGACACACACTGGCCACCTGCACTGCCTCTCATTGGAACTGCCCATGTCAGTTCTGTTTCTGTATAGAACACTGGGTTTCAAGAAGTTTTTGGGCTACAGGGATGTGAAAACTTTCTCCAACCTTGGGTTATGAGGAACACTTTTTCCAGGTTGTGGTTTGTCTTTCCAGCTGTTTTTCTGGGATTTTGCTTGTTTCTTTTTTATTTTTTTGGATTTGCTTTTGCCACAAGAAGAGCTAAGAATCTCCTTTCTGTCTTCTGGCTGTGGTGTCACAGGGGGAACAACAGTGTCTACCCTGAGATTATGCACAGAGTTACTAAAAGGGCTTCATTTTGTACATCACATCTTTAATCCCCCTGGATTTCCCTTTCAAATAATAAAAATGCTATTTCAAGTGAAAACAAACAAACAAAAGAATCACCAGCCCCAGCTTAAAACATGTGGGCAGGCACAAAAAGCCACCTTTCATAAAATTTCATTGAGAGGGAACACCCAGTAGAGGTAAAGACACCCAGAGAGAAAGAGGACTTGGGGTTGTCAGGAGCTAGGGGATGGAGGAAGGGGAGTGCGCACTCTAGCTCCAAGGTTTTACTTTGAGGAAAGAAATAGTGTGAAACTAGATGGTACTGATTGTCGCACATCAGTGTGAATGCACCTAATACTCCTGAATTGCACAATTTAAAAGGGGAAAAGTCTATATTTTATTACAGGAAACTTTAAAAAGAAAAATAATATCTGAAACAAACAAACAAAAGTAAAGGAAAACCAAACAAAAACATCTCCAGCAGAAGGGAAGTCAACTTTAGGAGGTGGAGGGGACTGGTATTGGGATTTTGGAGAACATTTTGGAGAAGAAGGTGTGGGTGGGTGCAGAGGGGGCTCTGCCCCAGGGGGTGGTGATGCCTGAACTGGTTCTCCATTGCCCAGCAGTCCAGATGCAGATGCAGTTTCAGGAGGAGCTGCAGGAGCAGCAGGAGGCAGCTCGGGGTCTCCTGCTGGGTCCAGATCATCCTTTATTTGGTTTCTGACATCTTCCTCTGACCCTGCCTGCCCTGAATCTGTAACTGTTGGAAGTGGAGAGAGTTTCAAGTCTTGTGGAAGTCCTCATGCTGTGAGAGAGGAATAACTTATCCACGTGCCTCCCTTTCCATGTGCCTCTTCAAGGACAGAAACCTTCCCAGAGCTTTCCAGACAGCTCCCACCCAGAAAGTGCTCACAGGATGTGTTCTGTGACTGAATTCTTCCAGAAAGGTGGTCTGAGGCCATTCTTTGCTCTGGTCCCAACAGTATCCTCTGGGGATGCCTCCCTGTGTGGCCTAGCCCTCGCCACTCCCTCACCTACACACATGCACCAGCCCTGCCCTTCTCACCTTCGGGCTCTGCTTCTGGGGCTCCTGGTCCTCCACCTGACTTGCAGTGAGGTGGGCATGGTGCTCCAGGTCAGAGCTGGGTGTGCTGAGCTACCCGTCAGCCCCGGGCAGGTTCCTGGGGAGAGCCCTGGGTGATGTCTGGGTCGGAGGCCTGCCGCACTGATTTCTGGGCCATGGGGGTGGGGACCCCTCCATATCCAGACCCACCTGGAGCCTGCACTGGCCCTCAGAAGAGTGGCACACCAGCCCCTCACTTGGGGAGGTGGCATGGGTGTTCTTATTCATCACCTCCTGTTCAATATGTGGTGTCTGGCTCTGCAATGACAGTGAACAGCAGCTGGCCCAGCCTGGAATTCTCAGAGCCCTGCCCAGCCAGGACCACTCCTGCTTCTGTCCACTCGACCTCTGCTGCCAGATCAGACTGGGACCTTGGTCAGCTCAGACAGCCTGGAGGGAAGAGACAAACCCAGAGAGCATGGGCTCCACCTCAGACAGCAGGGCCCTGCCCTGGCTCTCCACATCCCAGCCAGCCAGCTTTGACCTGGGCTATGGATGTGACCTCCCCCCCCAGGCCTCTGACCTGCTCTTGCTTGAGGCAGAAACCCATCCCCAACATGACTGCCCCACCTCCACCAGCCAGGAAGTGGCCATGGGTCTACCTGGGTGGCATCTGAGTGGTGACCCAGCCTGGGCAGGCCTGACCTGGGCCTCCCTGTGTTACCTTTGGGTCTCTCTGGCCAAAAGGCCAGAAGCGCCTGGGGTGAGACCTGACCCAGTATCGGCACCATTGGTACAGCCCCTCGGTGCCGGCTTTCTGAAGGCCATTGCCTCAGGATGTTGGGATGCAGTAGAACATGCCTCTGTCTCTAACCAAGTGAGCTGAGTAGGGTCTTCCCTACAGAGTGGGTGCCTGGTGACCTCGGTTCCAAGTTGTTGGGCTCTATTGCCAGGGCAGTAAGGTCACTTCCTGGGGTCCCCTTCCCCAAGCTTCCTTCTTAAACAAAGCTCCCCAAGGGACTTTCTTGGCTGCCAATGTCTCACTTCCCACCCCATGCCATATCCTCACACAGCGACACCAACTCAGCCCCCCGCCCCATAGCCCTGGGGAGGCCTGGATGCAGCCAGAGCCACAGCTCTGAGGACACAGCTGAGTTCAGACCCGGTTCCCCCCACTCAGCAGTACTATCACCCTGGACAAGCCACGTGCCTCTCAGGTTCTCCCCAATCCCCCATTGACACAGTGGGAATCATTCTGACCCCTGCTTTCTAGAGAAGCCATCCTGTCTGTAGACCAAGAAACACCTACTGCACCTGTCACCCCCTATGGGCTGGCATCACAGGGATCTCGTGCACAGACTCAGCAAAGGAAGGACCCCACAGAGGGCTGGCGGAGCGCAGAGCACATGCCACATAGGCCGGGGTCTCCCCTGGGGTCTAGAGAAAGTCACCTTCCTTGCTGCTTGCTTCCCAGCTCCTGGTCGTGGGATTGAAATTATATACAACTCTGACATCGTCCGCTCTGGCATACAACCTCCTAGGTCATTCTGTCATGTTGACATACAGGCCCAGTGTCCCATCTCGGCCTCTGTGGTGGGCTGCCCCACAATGGCTTCCTATTTTTTATCTTCTTTTCCCACACCCTTGTGTGATCCCCACACCCTCCTCTGGAGGGTGGATGGACATTGGGACCAGGTTCTGACATGTAGACTGACTTGTGAAAATGTGCATGAGTTCCACTCCTTCTCAGCTCCAGTGTTCATTTTCTCTGTCTGTCTCTCAGTGTCTCTCTCTCTGTCTTGTCTGTCTTTCTGTTTCTCTGTCTCCTTCTGCTTCTCAGTGTTTCACTCTGTCTGTCTCTTTTCCTGGATGTATGTGTGTATATACTTATGTGTATATGTGTGTATATATTTATGTGTATATGTGTGTATTTATATGTGTGTATTGTTAGGGCCCAGGGAAGGTCACTTCTGAAAATGCCTTGATGACATAGTGATTATCTTGAATTCATGTTACTGAAGATAAATCATCTTTGAAAGTTGCACAAGAACTTTGGTGGGATCAGCCCTAAGGATCAGCACTACTGGGGAAGAGATGCACCTGTGGCACTTTTATGTGTCCTGTATCCTGTTCTCCCAGAGAGGAGCGTCCATTTGCTCTTCCTTCCAGGCAATCTGCTGGGTCCTCTGCCTCCTGACATTGTCACCAGAGCTGGTTGTCACCAGGCTAAAGACCTGCCAGTGTGATGGTGACAAATGTTGCCTCCGCGGTGTGTCCATCTGCCTGTGTCCTCACCTGACACACACTGGCCACCTGCACTGCCTCTCATTGGAACTGACTGTATGTGTTTTGTTTCTTTTCAGAACACTGGGTTTCAAGAGGTTTTTGGGCCACAGGGATGTGAAGACTTTCTCTGAACTTGGGTCATGAGGAACGCTTTTTCCAGGTTGTGGTTTGTCTTTCCAGTTTTCTTTCTTGGCCTTTGTTTTCTGGTTTTGTTTGGTTTTATTTTGCCACAGGAAGAGCCAAGCATCTCCTTTCTGGCTCTGGTTTCACACTTAGAACAGCAATGCCTACCCCGAGATTATGCACAGAGTTACTAAAAGGGCTTCATTTGGTATGTCTCATCTTTAATCCATCTGGAGTTTCCTCTCAAAATACAAAAATGCTAATTCACATAAAAAGAAAAAATTCACCCATTCCTGCTTAAGATATATGGGCAGACAAAAAAGAAAAAGCCACCATTTATATGATTTCATTGATAGGGAACCTCCAGGATAGGTAAAGATACAGAAAGAGTAAGGGGATTAGGGCTTGTCACAGGCTGAGGGAGGGAGGATGTGGGGTGTGCTTGGGATACAAGCTTTTACTTTGAGGAAGGAAATAGTCTGAAACAAGTGGTGTTGGTCTCACAGCATTGTGAATGCATCTAATGCTCCTTAATTGCACAATTTAAAATGGGAAAAGGCTAAACTTTATTCTTGTAAACTTAAAATATATAAATAGAATATACTATATTAGAAAAGAACAAACCTGACTCCATATTAGATCTCTTCTTTTGGCTTTAAACCTGTGCCCTGTTTTCTAGGCTTAGTCTTGCTGGCTCTGCACCTTTTGTAAAACAATGTTACCTTTAGCCTGAAATACACAGGAAAGCCTATTCTCAAGGCTCTGATCTTTAAGGATATTAACACTTTTGCACTGATATGAAGACAACAAGTTGCAGAATAGAAAATAACTTTTGTCTTGTTAGAGGTTTTAGAGAGGCACTATGACCTGATCCACATAGACAGCTGCAGACCAAGGTAATGCCAGACTAATGTCCTGGAGAACTATCTTCCCCAAGTCAGACTTCAGGCCCTTTTTTTAATAAAAAGGGCAAGGGCTGTGGTTGGTTGTTGCAAACTTCTTGGTGTAGGATTTCTTTGTTCTTGGAATCCTTTGCAGCTGTTCATGTGGATCAGATCATGGTGTCCCTGTAAAACCTGCAACAAAACAAAGTTTTTCTACTGTGCAACTTGTTATCTTTATAGGAGTGTAAAAGTGTTAATATCCTGATGCAAGGGGCCAGCATTGTGGCGGGCTCCAAGGTGACCTGGCCAATGCAGCTGCCTGCTTTGCTCTCCAACCTTGGCTTCCTAATATTGACACTTTCAAAGCTCCTGTCCCTCTTCCCTCTGGTCTGGTGTGAATGACCAAGTTCCCTGCACCCACCTGGGCTGAGCCCAGGCCATGCACACAGCCCCATGCACACAGCCAGCCCACTATCTGCTGTCTACCCCTGGGCTCAAGTGCACCCTCTGAACTCCCCCACCCCCAAGGGTCCACGTGCTCAGTGCCTCTGCCTAGGGGTCCAGATCACCACCAGGACCATCAACCACCCAAGGCCCACAGGCCAGTGACTGGTAACCTGGGATCACTCTGACCCATCAGCTCAGTTGAGGCACAGGGCGTGGGGATCAGGGCACCATGGTGGGAATTGGAACCGCCTCCAGCCGAGCCGGCCTCACCCTGTAGCCTCAGACACTAACTATGCGTGTGCACACTAGGCTGGATCCCCTACTGGTGGCAGTAGTCATCGTTACTGGAGCCTGGATTTCCCCACCCCAACCACAGGGTGAAGGGTGAGGGAGTCAGGTCAGGGTAGGAGTGCACTCAAGAGTGAAGGGGATCCCGTGGTGAGGGGGTACAGGTTGTGTGGTGAGGGACCCATTCTGATTGGAACTGACCTGGCTGAGAGGTGAGGGGTACAATCTCAGGATGTTGGGGGTCCTGCAGTGAGGCATGAGGGGTAAGCTTCGGGGTGCAGGAGCCATAGGTTAGGACCTAGCAGGATGGAGTTTTGGGGCAGGGACCACGGTGTGAGGAGAAGGAGCCCTGTCTTCAAGGTCTGGTGGGAGGGTAGTAACAGGGAGGGGAAGGTGAGCAGGGGAAGTGGTGCTGGGAGGGGCTGGCCTGGCCCAGGGCGGTCATGGTTCTAGGTCAGTGCCAGAACCCAGTCAGTGGCGGGATGGGGGTGTTGGAGATGGAAACCCGGCAGGGCAGGGAGCAGGGGCCCCACTCACCACCCTGCTCCTCCCGGCCCCAGTGGCCAGGTCAGGTACAGCAGGAGCCCCACCTGAACAGTTTACGCTGTAGGCGGGAGGAGAGGGGCATGCACACGCAGACACAGAGACATGTGGATGCTGGAACCTGCCCAGAATGCGTGGAAGCTGGCGGAAGTGGGGTGCTCCTGGACCAGCTCCTGGAAGAGGAACACGGCCTGGGGTCTGGGCTGCTGCTTACCCTCAGCTCCGTAGCTGCTGCCAGGCAGGTAAGGGGATGCTGGTGGGGGCATGCTGGTCGAGGAGCCAGAGGGTGATGCCTAGGCTGTGCATTTGGGGAGGTGCACGGGGAGGTGCACAGGGAGTGGTGCATAGGTGAGGTCCAAGTACCGCATCCCGTTAGGACCCTGAGGTGGGTCCCGGCTGCCACCGTGGTTCTTGGTGCTGCCCCCCCACATTAGTAGTCCCTTAACCCCATGTTTTTGCCACCACTTATACCTGTGTTTAGGATAGCAGGTACAGCCTTGGGAGGTGGGAGGGCGCCGGAAGGCCCTGGAGCATCACTGACTAGCCCTCAGACCATGGCCTGCTCCTGGGAGGCGGGTTAGGTGCGGGTCGTGTAGCCTCGGATGGGATAGGGGCTGCCCTGTGTGAGCCCCTGGATTTCCTCCCAAGTCCCCCATGGCCTGACCTTGGGGGCAGCCTCTAAAGCCCCAGGTTTGCGGGACTCAGGTTACAGGTCAGTCTGCTCCTGGGTGGTGGGCATGGTGTGTTCAGTGTGTGGGG
Organism: Camelus bactrianus; assembly: GCF_048773025.1. Classification (NCBI taxonomy): domain Eukaryota; kingdom Metazoa; phylum Chordata; class Mammalia; order Artiodactyla; family Camelidae; genus Camelus; species Camelus bactrianus. The sequence continues at coordinate 20,815,560 of NC_133547.1, read as the reverse complement.
GTGGCTGCAACAACAGCAGGAAGTGGTAGCAAACCCCCGTGCTCTCACAAGGAAGCCCCCATCCTGCCATCACAGCCACCGCCATCCCCTGACAGCACAGTGGCCATCTTCCAGGAGCAGGCTGACCTGTAACCTGAGTTCCACCAAACTGGGGCAGCAGAGGCCAAGCCCAGGCCATGCGCTGGGGAGTTTGAAGCAAATCCACAGGCTCCCATGGGCAGACCCCATAACCTGCTGCTGCCTTCGACCACACCGCACCCTCCTCATGGGAGCAGGCTGACTTGGGGACCATGCCAGTGGCAGCAGAGGCCGAGACCAGGACAGGCCATGGGGGAGATGGGGCAAATCGACCAGCTTGCCAGGGGCAGTGCCCCTCTCCCTGCTGCTGCCCCAGGTTCGTGGATCACTTGTTTCCAAGTCAGTGGGCTCCTGGGAGGCAGCAGTGGTGCCGTCAGGAGGCAGGGGTTGCGGGGAGGGGTGCTGCCCCAGGGGGAGCAGGTGGACTTGCTCCCATCTCCCCCAGAGCCAGTCCTGGAGATGGCCTTTGCTGCCCCAGGTTCACAGGATGCATGTCATGTAAGCCTGTTCCTGGGAAGTGGGCTCAGTGTACTGGGGGCAGCCTCAGGGTCTGACAAGGAATTTAGAAGTGGGCTCTAGCCCAGTATAACTAACTCTCTTTTCTTCTCTTGCTTCCTCAGTTGGTGGCTGTATCAGCTTTCTCATTATAGGTTATTGCTGGATAATGAACGTAGGTTTCTGTGCTATACAGAAGAAATTTCATTTAAAATCTATTTTTATATATAGTGGCTAACATTTGTAAATCTCAAACTCCCAAATTTATCCCTTCCCACCTCCTTTCCCTGGTAACGTTATGATTGTTTACTAAGTCTGCAAGTCTATTTCTGTTTTGTAGATGAGTTCACAGTGTCTTTTTTCTCTTTTTTTAGGTTACACACATGAGTAATATCATTTGGTATTTTTCTGTTTCTGGCTTCCTTCACTTAGAATGATGATCTCTAGGTCCATCCATGTTGCTGCAAATGGTGTTATTTTGTCATTTTCATGGAAGAGTAGTATTCCACTGTATAAATATACCACAACTTCTTAATCCAGTCATCTGTTGCTACATTTAGGTTGCCTCCATGTCTCGGCTATTGTATACAGTAGTGTTATGAATACTGGGGTGCAGGTATCTTTTCACATTGGAGTTCCCTCCAGTTATATACCCAGAAGTGGGATTGCTGGATCATAGGGTGTGTCTACTTTTAGCTTTTTGAGGGATTTCCATGTTTTCCATAATGACTACACCAAACTGGATTCCCACCAGCAGTGTAAGAGTGTTCCCTTTTCTCCACAGCCTCTCTAGCATTTATCATTCATGAACATCTGAGTGATGGCCATTCTGACTGGTGTGAGCTGATACCTCATTCTAGTTTTGATTTGCATTTCTCTGTTAATTAGTGATATTGAGCATTTTTCCATGTGCCTATTGGCCACTTGTATGTCTTCATTGGGGAAATGCTTGTTTAGGTCTTCTGCCCATTTTTGGGTTGAGTTTTTTTTGTTTGTTTGTTTGTTATTAAGTTGTATCAGCTGTTTATATATTCTGTAAGTTAAGCCTTTGTTAGTCATATAATTTGCAAATATTTTCTCATATTCGTCGGTTGTTGTTTTGTTTTACTTATGGTTGCCTTTGCTGTGCAGAAGTTTATGAGTTTAATTACTTCCCATTTGTTTATTTTCTCTCTTATTTCCACTGCCTGTGTAGATTGCTCTAGGAGAACATTGCTAAGATTTATGTCAGAGAATGTTTTGCCTATGTTTTCTTTTAGGAGATTTATCGTGTCTTGTCCATTTACAACTTGAGTCTGTACTCTACATCTGTGCTTCAGTTTTGAATTTTGAGCTTCTTAGAGAACACCTACTCTTAGCTCATATGTCAGATTCAACATGTCTAAAGCTGATTTCACAATCTTTTTCTTGCATTGTCTTCACTTATTCAGTGGGATAATCATTCTTCTGGTCCTGAATACCCAAAGGCTTGGAATGGTATTTGATTTATCTTTCTCTCACCACCCTCCACATTTTTTCAGCTCCTGGAACTGTATGTTTTTGGTTTCCAGTGTCTATTCTGATTGCTGATACTCTGATGAAGAGCTTTCATCCCTCATACATGAATTTTTTCTTCTGTTGAATTCTTGGATATTCTTTCCCCTCCTCTTTCAGTCAACCTACAGTTTTGACCCTCCAACATCTAGAGCCAAGTCAAAGACTTACCACAACCAGATGTCAGCCAGGTAGTCTCGACCCTCCATCATTTTGGCCTTACCTTATTTGTTCCAATCATTATGTGCCTTAGCCTCCTAGGATAATCTGTAGCTTATCAAAAGACAGGAGTCTGAAGCCTTTTCCTATCCAGTCCTCAGTTAAAACAGCTTAGAATTGCCCTGAAAACTAGTTGGAGCCCCATTCCCTTCATAGAGTCTTCCCTATTTACTCCAACTACTTCTAGCTCCTCTTTGTATTCCTGCACTGTTTATGATCAGTAGCTTGTAATCTTGGCTCTGAGTACTGACTTTGTACCATTCCCGGGTGGTTTCCAATGTGCCTCCTCGCTTAGCTGGTAACTGGAGATTCCCTTGTTCAGCCTCCTTTATACCCCTCACCCTGCTTAGCATCGGGCAATAGCAGGCATCCAGGCAGTGCTTACCTACTTTATTTATTCACAGGGGTGACGGTGTGGAGTATAACTAATAACTTTTAATTCAGTGTTGCAATTAAAAAAGAAAGCCAAGAAAATCCATAAAACTTTATCTCCATGTTCAGTTTAGTGCTTTACCTAAACAGTTTTCTTAACTCTGTGTTTACATTCACATAGTGTTCAGTGCTTGTACAGTTCCCTGAGGCAAGCAGGTGAGATATTATTATGTTTGACTTTCACATTACATTTCATATTGGATATATAAGTGGAATGACTAAACTTTCTTTTATAAGTAAACAGCCGGAAGCCCAGAGAGAGTAAGAGCCTAACCCAGGGTCACATGGTTAGTGTTGGGCACAGGCCAGGGCCGTGGTTCACATCTTCCAGCTGATCCTCTTCCAGTGCCTTTTCATTCCAGTGCTGGGAAATGTAGCCCCATCAGCCAAACGACCAAGTCATTTTGCTGCCCCTCTACCTGCCAGTGATGGTACTGCTACAAAAAGTGGCAAAAGAAAGGTCAGAAATAGGAGTGATAAAAGACATGGATGTGCTGGAAATGGATCCTCAACCTCCTCCTCCCTATTTGAGTGCCTCACAAGTGTCCCACTCTGACAGTGCTGTTCATTGTTTATAACATAGTCTTTAAAATCAGACTGATATTTTATAGGACATGCTTTTATCCTGGTCCCTTTCCTGCTAGTAGTCACCGTCATGGGCAGAAAGTGCCTGACTGTGCTCTGTTTGTCACGTAGGTGGGAGGGAAACTGGGAGAGGGAGCGGGTTGGACTGAAGCCGAGCTTTTTACAGCTCTGTTCTTCTAGGACCAGAGCAGTTTCACTCTTGCTTTCATCACCTCACTGCACGCCACGTCCTGGGGGAGGGCAGGGTTGTGGGTAATGCCCCCACCATCCTCTGCTCTGGGAGGTGCAGAAGTCTGCTTTAACTGTTGAGCTATTCTGGTAATTGGGCATTTCCAGCTTTTCTACACATCTCCTTTCCAGCTCTGAGAAATTGGAGATGAAACTTAACCATACATGGACTATACTAATGTATTCAGTGGCATTAATGTGATGTTGTCTGTAAGGTGTTCTGTGACTGGATAGGAGGTTTTTATCTTATAGGATGCTTCACATCCAATTCTAAAGGCCTACAGACTGCAGGTATAATTCAAGTTCTTACATGTCTAAGGGCAGACATGAACATTATTTGGTAATATGACCATGTGTTCATAGATTAGAATTAGTCTGCCGGCTCTGTATCTAATAAAAGTTTAAATTCCAAACACTTGAAGAACATTTGCAGAACATGTCTTTTTCCTTGTAACTAGTTGCAAAAACTGGAAGCACAACTCTACCACAAACCACAGTGTTTCCAGTGGAGAAAGCCCACTACTTTTACAACCTCTAAGTAATGCAGTGGTTCTTTGGGTGAGATGAGGGATACCATAGTATTTTGTTGGGAAAATAGAGTGGCATGACAAGTATTCTGGGACTGGTTATGGTTGAATCCCTACTTCCTATATCTTGGACTCATTACAGAGGCAATGTTAGTGTGGTAACCAGCTTTTGAATGCAAGTGTAGCTAGGAAGACAACAGAGAAAATAGAAGGAATATAAAGTAATGGAGGAACATCAGAGCAGTACAAATGGTGACTTTGACACCACCAGCTGCTGACGTGAACTTGGCAGGAATTTGTGAGAAGTGGTGGGTGTCATTGCAAGCAGGAGAGTCCTGCAGCTTTTGGGGTGAACAGGCAAAGGGGAGAGCAGATATGGTGGCCACCCGGGGGCTGAGTATTTGTGTCCTGAATGTGAAAATATCTGGTCCCCTGTTCAATTTTGCAGCCACAACTTCACATGACTCAGGGCATTATTTCCACCAGAAAACCATAAAAACAAAAACAGCCTCTGTTTCTCAAAGTGTTTGTTCTCGATCTGAGATGATTGTCCTGTGGTGGGAGGTAAGTGGGAGATGGGGCCTATTACATCACCCCCTTTCACTAAAAGTCTACCTCGCTGCTTTTCACCCTACTCCTAGAGGGGCTGTCATTCTGTTACACCTAGACCTGTCAGACGGGCTTACCTGAATCCTCACGTGAAGAGGGATGGTTATGTGTAGTTTTAAAAAATTGCTTGGGTCATGTGGTCCTTTGTTCCCTCCATTGGAAATCACTATTCCAGAACAAATAGTATGCATCTATAGAAACTATGTTATTTCTAAGATGTCTTCAGAAGTTTTGCAGTAGGTTTAAATCTTTGCTTGGTGATGGCATCTTGATTGTTTGAAGGAGGCAGCCCTCATTAGAGGCTTTATTTGCTTCCTGTCTGAGAGTTCCATTACTGGCAGTAGTATGTTCTTAGGCAGAGTTAGAAAGTTACCTGGTCTGAAAAGCTGACCTTGCCCACAGCTGGGAATTGGCAGAAGGGTCAGTTATGGAAGGAAGACTTTAGGATTATCTGGTAGCAGAGTTCTGGGATCCAGACCCTGGGGAACCTCAGCTCTTGTAGAGTATGTTCAGTAACAATAGGTTATTGGATATTTTTAACACTGGTTATGGGATGTAGAGTTGGAGAAAGACTTAAAAGTGAAAGAACCTTATAAAAGAATCTCCAAATATTTTAAAGAAGACAGTTCTCAGAATGAGAGCTTTTCTGGAAATAAACTAGCTCTTCACTTCACAGGGGAAGCAGGGAGAAGTTGTAATTGCAATTATGGTGACTTAAAAGGTAAACCTTTCCCTCCCACTTGGCTGTTTCCTGGTGTACGTTCATCTTCCACATCTGTAGTTTTAGACATGATGTGTCATTTTCTGGTACTCCATTCTGCTTCTGAGTGAGAGAATGACATAAAGTCACATAGCAATTGGAAAATTGTACAAAGGACTTTATTGTTAAAAATGTAGACCTGTGGAAGGGTGCTGCATTTGCAAGTGAGTCTCAGTACAGAGAACACTTAAAAGAATGCTGTGTTATTTCTTCTTTATTCCTTTAAGCCTTTGAATGGAAGCTTTTCTTTGCAGTGTTTCTGGAGTACATCAGAACAAGCAGGAACTAAAAATAGCTTTAAGAAAGCACCAGTATAGATGTCGCTTGTTGTGTGGTATCTGTCTTAAAATTAATTCTTTAAAGCAGGAAGTTGTAACTCTCAATTTCTTAAGCAAATATAAACATCCTTGACTCTTAATGACATTCTTTGTAGGATAGAGCTGCTTTTGCTTCCATTCTGAGCATTGAAAGGCCTTCTGTGATAGTTCTACCAGTCTTTAATATTTTATTTTCCCTCTGTTGTGAACTTAAGTTATTAAACTTGAAGCAGATATAAATATCATCAACTTGCTACATATGTAGATATTCAGTGTTACATGGCCAGAAAATTTGTGTACATCACAAGTATCTGCATAATTCCCCCCTTTCCAATTGTGTTCCTAATGAAAAAATGATGGGAAATTGCATTATGGGGATATGTCTTACAGTACACAGTGTTTCCCCTGTTCCCTCTACCAGATCTGGATGTTCTTTTTATCTTTCTGCTTCTAGACTTACTAGCTGTTTTTCTTAAGCCAGATGTAACTTATCCCCATGTGCACACACACATGCGTACACACACAAACACATGGCCGTAGGGAGTAGTGTGCACCATCCCATTCTCCCACTCCAGCTGTGGGCCCACCCACTGGAGGCAGTGTCTTGCACTAATTCATTTGTAAGTTCCCTTTAAAAACTCGAGTGGTTGGGAAACAGAACTGATATACACACCTAGTAGGCAGGCCCTCAAGGGATCAGGTGTCGCTCAATTAGTGTTGATTCTGGACTAGGGACACGAAAAAGGATAACTTCTATGGTTAATGCCAGGTTATCTTAATGTTTGAGTACCTGGGTTTCATGGCTTCCTGTACTGCCTGTGTGACCCATGATTCCCAAATTTCTGTCTCCCACTAGACTTTTTCTCTCCAACTCTGGACTATTACAATCTTCTGCTGATTTGACATCTTCACTTGGAACTCTGAAATCTTAAAACCAACATGTGTAAAAAATGAGCTCTTGGTCCTCCTACCCCCAAAATTGGCTCTTTCCGCAGCCTCCCCCATTCAGTTAGTGGAAACTTAATCCTTCCAGCTGCTTGGGTCAAAAAACTTGGAGTTACTCTGACTCTCACTGACATACCACATGCATTCTGTCAACAGATCTGGTTTAACGCTGCCTTTAAAACATATCCAGAATCCAGCCACTTCTCACCATGGCTCCTGCCTCCACTGCCACTTCTCTTCCCTGAGCCACTGTCCTCTGCTCCTGCACAGCCCTTCTCAGTGGCTTCCCTCTTTTCATCTCTGACCCATATAGGCTAGTCTCACCTGGCAGTCAAGTAAGCCTTTGAAAACCTAAGTTAGATTGTGTCATCCTTTGGTAGTGCCTCCCCATTTCACTCTGGGTAAAAGCCACAGTCCTTACAACGTCCTCCAAGGCCCTACAGGATCTGCACTGCCCCTTCCCCGCAGCTGCAGCCCTTCCCCCATCCTGGAGCATGCGAGGTGCGTGCTGGCCTCGGCGCTGGTTATTCCATCCCCCTGGGCCTTCTCACCTTCTAGTCCTAGTTCTAACCTCAGTCCTCAGTTTGGCCTGCTCTGATGTTTAATACACCACCACCCTCATCCCATACTCTCAACTCTCTTTACCTTGCCCTTTTTTCTTTTTTCCATGGTTCCTCTTTCCTAACATGCCACCTCCTCTGATGCTCTGTTGTGTGAATTGTCATCTCCACCCCCGCTCCAGCTAGACTCCAAGCTCCATGAGGACAGGACTTTTGTTTTATTTAGTGATCTATTCCAAGTGCCTAGACTAGTCCTGGGTACATAGTTGGCAGTCAAAAATTATTTGCTGAATAAATTAAAAGACTATTTTAAAAATGAATCATCTTTTCAGGAACGGGTGAGGAAAGGAAGCTGCATGAAGGGGAATGGTGCAGTAAATAATGATATTTGCCTGTTGTTCTTTGTGTGATGTGTGTGTGTGTGTGTATTATATATATATATATATATATATATATATATATATATATATATATATATATATATTACATATATCAGTATTTTTAGGCTTAATTTTGTATACCAGTTTCTTAATTTAATAGCTGTATTAAAGTATAATTTACAGGCCATAAAATTCACACATTATAATTGTACAAGTCAGTCATTTTAGCTATTTCTAGAGTTGTGCAATTGTGTCCTCAAAAAGTCCCCTTGTGTCTGTCCATATGCAGTTAGCCCTCCCCCCAGTGGCACCCTGATTTTATTTGTTTTTGGTTTTTTTGGCAACCACATCTCAAAAGAATAATTTACCCTGCAGTACTAATATAGCTTTGCACTCTTAGAAATTACACACTTAAATACGAAATCAACTGAATGTAGGTAGCAGTATTAGACATCTGTGAGAAGAATGGACTTGAGTGTCAGACTGGCTGCAGTCTTACCCAGCTCCACCACTTACCAAGTTACCCAAATTATTTTCTGCCTCAAGCTCTTTATCTGTTATATGGGGGTAATAATAACAGCTTACAGAGTTGTTGAGAGGATTAAGCAAACAGGGAAACAAAATTTATTATAGTGGCCAGCTTATAGTTATTACCTGATAAATAGACTTGCAGGTAGACAGCAAATCTCAAATCAGTCTCTAAGTTTCTAAAGTATGTGTAAACTATGATCCAGTTCCTACCTGGTTTGTAAATACATATGCCTACTGCAGAATGTAAAAACAGGTTAATTTCCAACAGAGAAGATCATTTCTCAGTATTTCTTTTGAAGGTAATTGCAAAACCATTTTTACTAAATTTTCTGTTCCCAACTTTGACAGAGCTTTGACACCAGGGAGGTAATTATCTACTTTTTTGTTAAAATCATGCTGACCATCAGAAAGAGTTCTGAATTATATTTTAGCCTTTATGTTGGGATATCCTGTGAGACTTCCTCTAAATGAATGGGGGAGGAGGGACATTCACTGTAGCTCTTGTAGCCTGATAAGCCTGCACTAAATTATATTTTTTTAATTTTAATTAAAGTAATTAATTAATTTTTGCAGGAAGATGATAATCAGGTTTTGACTTATTTATTTTCTTTTTAGAAGAATTCCTGGGGATTTAACCCAGGCCCTTGTGCATGCTAAGAATATGATCTTTCACTTGAGCTATACCCTCCCCCCTAAATTACCTTTAATAAGGTCTTTTTTTCTGTTTTGTTATTTTCTTTTATGTACAGATGCACAAAGCAGGGTCATCAGAAGCGTCTCAATTCCAAAGATGATAATACTGAAAAACACTGCCCAGTGACAGTGAATCCTTGGCCTATGAAGAAAGGTTGTAAAGTCCTGAATTAATTAAGAAGGTATTGTTACATTAACATACATGTAACCATGGCTCTCTTACCTTTATTTTTCACTTCATAATGAAGATGTTCCCCACCCTTCAAGGTTGCTTTGTTTGATATAGGGAATATCTAAAGCATTTTCTTCAAGTTTTTTAAATAAGGAAGAGAGCAGGTAATTTATCAGAAGTGTGAATGGTGTAATCTTCTCTGTCTAGTATGGTAGCCACCAGCCACATGTGGCTATTGTGAACTGAGATATTCTATACATGGAAATGGATTTTCAAGACTTAGTGCAACAAAAATGTAAAATATTTATTAATAAGTTTTAAAAGTGTTAATCACATTTTTGAAATGATAGTATATTGGATATTTTGGGATAAATATAATTATTACTGGAATTAATTTCACTTATTTCTTTTTATTTTCTAAATGGGATTACTGGAAAATTGTGACTTGCATTATGTTTCTATTGGATGGCGCTGGCTTCTAACTTATTGCAAAGAATATGGAAAGAAAACTTTTTAAAAAATTTGTAATTGAGTAGTTGATTTACATAGTATTAATTTCAGGTGTACAACACAGAGACTCAACATTTTTATAGATTATGTTCCATTTAAAGGAACCATAAAATAATGACTATATTTCCCTGTGCTGTATGATACATCACTGTAACCTGTCCATTTTGTACATAGTACATTGTACCTCTCAATCCCCTGCCCCCATCCTGCCTCTCCTCTCTTCCTCCCCACTAGTAACCCCGAGTCTGTTCTGTATACCTGTGAATCTACTTCTGTTTTGTTACAGTAATTAATTTGTTTTATTTTTTATATATACATATGTTAATACATAGAATATTTGTTTTTCTTTCTCTGACTTATTTCACTTTGTATATATACATATATATGTATGTATGTGTGTGTGTGTGTGTGTGTGTGTGTGTGTATAAAAACTATACCACACCTTCTTTATCCAGCCATCTGTCAGTGAACATTTGGGTTGTTTCCGTGTCTTGGCTATTGTAAATAGTGCTGCTGTGAACATTGGGGTGCATGTGTTTTTTGAATTATATTTTTCTCCAGACATATACCCATGAATGGGATTGCTGGATCACACAGAGTCTATTTTTAGTTTTTTAAGGAACTTCTATACTGTCCTCCATAGTGGCTGCACCAATTTACATCCCCACCAACTGTGTAGGAGGGTTCCTTTTTCTCTTAAAATGTCAAAAAGCGTCTACCTTTATATACTTTCCTTACAGTTTAGGACACAATTTTGGCAAAAGCCAGTTAGAATTTAATAGCAGTAAATGCGGTATTTTTTTTTAAATGGCCATGTAATATGGATAGATATGTTATTGATGAGTTGGTTCCCTATTTTTGTAGATGTAGAAGTTTTTATAGCTTCACAGACATTTCAGTCTTGCAGAGAGAAAAATTTCTTTGCATTTTGCTGAACTTGTCTGGGTGGTTTTATTGAATTTGGTCCAGGCCTGCAGAGGTGAATACACATCCAAACCTGTACCATCTGAATGTCTACAAGATTTTAAGAGTCTAGAATGTCAGATCTGGACTATAACTCTGGTAAATTACATCAGTGAGTGGGACTTATAAAACCTCCATTTAAGTGCAAAACCTTTCATAAGCCCAAAAAGGCCTTGAAACTGTGGCAAAGCCAGAGACTTTTGTGCACCACAAATGGCCACAAACCCATGGGGACAACGGGCCTTATGGAGTGCCAAGGGAATTCCATGTGAGGAGTCCAGCACCCACAGGAATCCAACAAGTTCCTGCCAGCCTGAGCACCTGCATTGCTACTGTGCTGTTTTGAGCAAATGCCTTTTCATCAGGTTCAAATTGATTTGTTGTTATTTTTTGCATAAAAATATCAAACTACTTCTTGTTCCCTTGGTGAAAGTAAAAGCCTAAAATTTCTTGATTTTTTTTGACAGAGAAAAACATGAGCCTATGAATCTAACCTCATCTATGATGGTCTGCAGCTGGGAGCAACCAGATCAGTGTCAGTCTCTTTGCAGCCATTGGCTGGGAGCCTGCAAGTTACCTGGGATGCTGGAATGGCATTTGAAATGTCACCCCAGCCATGCCTTCTCTGTGGGCTGGGAGGGAAGTCAGTCAGAATCTGCATTGTGGAATGTATGTTTCAGATCTAAAGCTAGGAGATCTTTTTTAATAGCCAGAGAATGCAGTCATAAATATATCTATTAACTTATTTAAGCAAGAACATTTTAAAGATTTTTTTATTATAAAAATTTACCCCCAAAAATTGAAAATGTAAGAATAGTGGAATTAAAAATCATCTATACCTTAATTATCCATAAAGAATCTTAAAATCCTTCTAAACATTTTTGCTTATATGTAGATATTTTTCTCTTCCAAAAAGGAAGATTATTATTTCATAATATTTTTGCTTTTTCCTTTTATTATATATTCCATATCAATAATTATAACTCTTTTAAATCCTTTTTAATGGCTGTTAAACACTATGTTGAACAGATATGTAAATAGTCCTCTTCTAGGTTTGAGAAATTAAAAAAAATTGTCATTACAATACCACTGCAAAGAATATTTTAGTGTTTTTATTTTTAGTTACTAATTTGGACTAAAAATTAACAAGTTTGCTTTTCTTCATCTAAAACATTTGTAATTTTATGAATGGACTGTAAGGATTTTAATTAATTTTTCAGTAATTTAAGACAAAAGAAATTATCTTTAAGACAAAAATGTATCATGGTTTGCAAATTTATTTTTATTATATCTTCTTTTTTACCAGCATCATATGTGTGTGTGTTTGCACACGTGCTTTAACTACCAGCAACGTAAGAAAAATCTGTGTACTAAAAATGTGAAAATAGTTAGTTTCCTGGTTTGTGTTTTCATTCTTCCTATATAGGTTTTGGATGACAAGCATGTATTTGTAAAAGTACACACCCTGTGGGAGGTGCTGTGTACATATGTTGAGATACTGCACATAAAATTGCCTCTGAAACCCTATGATCTGAAAACCTGGTCCTCAGGCTTCTATAATTTCTGCTGTTTTATGAAAGTCCTCCAAGGGGATGAAAGTATCATCAAGCCAGAGCAAGAATTTTTCACTGCCCTATTTGAGAAAAGCTGCATGAATGATTTTTATATTCAGGGTAGAGATATGTTCTTCAACCCAGCCACCAGAAGCTACATTGTAAGTCTAAACAGAGTTTAGCTGCTGCCTTGGGGTTGATTTAGAATCTGCTGTTGAATTATCAGTGATTTGGTTTGGTTGGTTTGGTTTGGTTTTTAAAAGCTGCCAAAAAAAAAAAAAAAAAGAGAGAAAAGAAGTATCCCTACAGATTCCTGTTAGGATAGTAAACAGTGGCTGGTTAGTTACCCTGTATAAACCACACACTCTCTTTTAGAATCTTTTTAGGTTTACTTCATCTTTTCTCAGATCAAGTATCAAGTAAGGGACAATCAAAAAATTTGGGATTAACAAGCTTGTGAGCAGCAGGATCTGCAAGACAGCTTTCCCTCCCCATGGTGTAAGTCAAATGGCAAAAATGAAATAAAGCATCTCATGTACCCTCTGGTGTTAACAAGAAAGGGCTAATCTTCTTGACTTTGTTTCTTCCTGGGTAAAATGAAGATAATATGTCAGAAGGCTACAAGCTCATTTAGGGCAGGAACCATGTTGTATTGTTCAGTGCTGTATGACAGGCACTTGGAAGGCCAAGTTTAAAGGAGTGAATGAATGAATGAACTGTAGTTCCCCCAGAGTTACTGTTTGGGGCAGTGCAGATTAGCAGCTAATAGCACAGACTCGAGAGGGGAGGGTACAGCTCAAGTGATGGAGCGCATGCTTAGCACACAAGATCCTGGGTTCAGCCCCCAGCACCTCCTCTAAAATAGAATTACCTTATTACCTCCCCACCACTGAAAAAAAAAAAAAGAAAAAAAAAAGAAAAAGGGAAAAGCAGTGACCAAGAGCATAGACTCAGGCTGGAACACCTGTGCTGGTTTCTCACTGTCCACCTTGTAAAAGTCATTTAGCCTCTCTGTTTATCCAGTTCCTCATCAATAAAATGGGGATAATAATAGTACCCACCTTGTAGAGTTGCTATGGGGATTAATGAATCCGTGTCAATGTTAGAACAGCCCTGGCTTATAGTAAGTACTATGCATCTGTCAGCTCTTTTCATAATTACTGGCAGATGTTATTATCAACCAAAAAAGTATTAGCTCTTTGTAAGAGAAATACATGTTAGACCATTTCATTTATCATTTTCTGTAATTCAAGCTTTGTCCCTCTGAAATATCGTTTTCTGGCTGTGCACTAGAATGTCACAGGGCTTTCCAAAATTAATCTGTCTGGGTTCTTGTCATGATGGCAATACTGCAGAGTGTTGACGTTTTTTAGGGACTCCGTCTGAGATGACAGCAACCCCTCAAATTCAGGAGCACTTCTCTAACTGATAACATCTCGCATGAAATGAAGTTTTTAAAATGTGACTGCTTCAGATGCTTAATGATGCCATAAATGCAAGGATATTATATCTAAGCTCTTTAAATAAATTCTGTCATTGAAATAAAGGAAATACTATATTATAGCACTCTATGACTTTGTTATCTTTGCTATCCATTTATCTGACTCTCTAAGACCAAAGAAAACAAAGACTGAGATTGATCATTACTACTGTGTGGTACATGTATTTGCAGATGAAGACAATGCTGAAATGTACTGTATAAGATATCTGTCAGCTGAGGGAGGCTGACGTAGGGTTCTAGGAGGTGAGCAGCCCAAACGAAAAAATGCACGAGGAGTTGCCATACCGCTGGACAGACTTCAGCTGGAGACACCATGGGGCTAACAACACTTTATTGACACAGGGAGGTGTGCTCCTGATGCACTTGTCCTGTTTCTATCTGTTTTCTGTCAGCACATGTGCAGTCTGAGTTTCTTTGTTCATTAGGCTTACAGAATATCTCTAGCACATACGTACTTCTATTTTCTTTGTTCTAAATCTTATATAATTGACACATGTGTGGAGCAATTATTTACTGCATACTATAAACATGCTCTGATCGTGGCCTTGGGTCCCATGGCTGTAACTCACCTCAATTATCCGATCGTGGCCTTGAGTCCCACGGCCTTAACTCATCTCAAGACCAGCTCACAATATTAAAATGACACTAAACAGCTGCTCGATACACAAGCATGAACAGAACAGGGAGCTGGGTGCAGGGAGCAGACACTGAGCTTCCTGGCTCAGAGACACAGCATAACAGTCCAGCCCGGCAGTCCACATGTTTTATATATATGCCCTAGCAAAATTAGCAGTGAGAGCCTGAAATGAACTCTGGGGACACTTGCAAACAGCTGTCATGATTACCAATATGGGACACCAGGATTCTACAGTGTTTAGATGGCACCTGCACACAACCAGTTCTTTCCCACTAAAGCCTCTTGTAATTGCTGGCTCCACATCTGGGCTAAGGAATAATCTCATGTGGTGTTTGGGAGGGAGGTAAGTGGAATCAGGACCCATGTTAAGGCTGGGTGGGTGATAATCTGGTTCTAGTACAGGAGGAAGGAAAGTAGGTAAGGTGGGAAGGAGAATGACTGTATTTAAACTTTGTTTCTTGAATAAGCTAAATATATAACATCACATCAAGTTTCTTTGTTGTTTATATTCCATGTGCTGTCACAGAATAACTACTGAATTGGGACAAAAAAGCCTAGGTTTTATAATTGACCCTGCCTCTAACCAGCCAGAGTCTAGATTCCTCAGGGTGTCCAAGGTGGGGGCTGGACCATCAGGTGTCCCTCCACTGCAGCAGTTTGGGCACTTGGGTGGCCTAGTTTCTTTGCTATGTAAGACTGGCCCGCTTGTAGGACTTTAAGCATCTGAAAGGCTCTCACCAGGTACCCACTGTGGTCCCAGGACTGTAACATCCAAGCGTTCCTTTCCTTCCATATTTGCAAATGACCCTCAAGGGGTTAGTTTTAGCCCTGGGTGAGAATTATGAAAAATTATATGATACTTCCATCCCTTCTGGCAAATGATTTCCCCTTATTTACAAATGAGCACGAAGTGTTAGCACCACATTTTATCAACAGAACATGTGAACACGTGGTGATTGTGATGCTCACATGTTTGCTTCTGCTTCCCAGTCCAACTTCGGCCTCCATCAGAGGACCTCATCTGTCCCAGCAAACAGGACCTTCTGTACAAGGAATGGGCTCATCCTCAAAGAATATACAAACAGGCCTTGGATCTCATCAGGTGAGCTGTTGTGGAGAGCACTACAGTGGGAAGGGCTCAGGGTTGCACTCATGGCATCTGAGTGTGACAGTCCTCCAAAAGTATTATCAACCAAGAAGCTCACAGGAGCTCTGAGCTTCATTGCCCCAAGTTTTTACTGGAGGCTTTATTACAAAGACATGATTGATTGAGTCACTACCAACATGGCTAACCCAAACCCTAACTGTAACTCAAACCTTTCCTTAGCCCTAATCCTTGAGCCCCTTCCTCTCCTGGTGGTCACTCACCTGTCACACAGCTCACAGCCCCACTCCTCTAATCACATGGTTGGTTTCTCTGGCTGACAGAGACACCTGAATCATCCTGAATCATCTCATGAGCACAAGCCATCCAAGGGTCCAACATGAATAGCAAAGACACTCCTATCTTGGGAAATTTCAAGTCTTTAGAGGTTGCCTTCCAGGAACTGGGACCAAAGACCTACCAAACTCTTCATTAAACAGGAGTAAATGTTAGATTTCACTTAAATTATAAAATAATAGATAGAAATTCTCACTGCTTTGCTGTATCTGCTGTCTGACACCGTCCCACTACACCACATGACTGTAACTTCTCGCTCAGCATGGCTCTTCTCAGAGCACCAATGTCGGCTGCTCCCCAGGAGCTTATGTTATTTGGCAAGGTGGCTGGGGAGAGGGAGGCCAAGAACAACTGAACAAACAAACATAATTGGGTAAATAAGGAAAGAAAACTTCTGATTGAAATGAAGGAAATAACACAGTGTTGAGATGGGGAGACATAGGGGGAAGTGAGTCAAGCAAGCTATCTTTGAGTAGGTGACATGTGAGCTGAGATGTGGATGATGAAAAGGAGGCCAGATTTTGAGGATCTGGAAAAAGTCATCCCAGTGATAGAGGCAGCTTGTCCAGTGGCCCCGAGGCACAAATGCATTTGGCAGGTTTGAGGAGATACTGGAGACAGTGCTTCTGAGAATGATGAGATGTGAGGTTTAGAAGGGCATCAGGAGCACGGAAAGGAGTGTAGACTCTAAGTGCAGTGAGAAGCTGTCATGATAGTTTAAGCACTAAAATAATTTTCTCTCACTCACATTTTGCAAAGATAATGTGGAGAATGGATTGCAGGGGCCCAGGAATCAAGGAGACCAGGTAGGAGGCTCTTGGAGTGGGCCAGATGAGAGATGGTGGGAGCCAGGGTGGAATTCATTTGGGGAGTGGAGCTGACACGATGCAGTTATGGGCTGGTTGTGGATGGCGAGGAGAAGAGGAGGGTTAAGGTAGCCCCAGGTTGGCCTAGAGCCAAGTGCCTGTTCTCTCTAATCTCAGTGCCCCATGCAGGTGCCCACCTACTTGGGCAAACCTCTTAACCGTCAAATTGAGAGTTTTAAAACACTGAAGTGTTTTTGTTTGTTTCACATTTTATGGAAAGTTTCAAACATGTACAAAAGTAGAGATAACAGCACAGCTAACCTAACTGTATCGGTCACCCAGCTCTAGAATTATAAACTCAGAGTCACTGTTGTTGCATCTTTCATCCCTCCCCTCCCCCACTACTGGATCATTTTGAAGACAATCCTACATAGCTTAACCTTTCATTAGTGAAATGACAAGCTCTCTTTTAAATACAATTGGAATATTCCTTTTCTTTAGGGTTACAAAATAATTCCCTGGTTGTCACAAAAATATATGTTTAAGTAGTTTTTGGATTGCAATCAGGATATAGACTAGGTTCAGACATTGCAGCTAACATATCTCTCAAGTGGGTTCTAATCTATAATTTTCCTGTTTCTCATTTTCCTTGAAATTGCTGAGGGGTTTCTCTATTTCCTGTTTGGCTGATTTCATTCTCCCCTGTGGTGTTAGCCTTGTTTCTCCATCCTATGTATTTGCTTTAACTAAGTGATTTGATCCTCCCCTAAAAACTTGATCTGACTGAGGTTCAACTTTCTGCAAGAATACTTGTTACATGGAGTTTCATACTCCTGTCACAAGGTACATAATGTCCAGTTGTCTCTCTTTTTTGTGATGACAGCAGCCAGTAAAGATTGTCACCTAGGATCATTATTTCATAAGGGATTTTATTTCAGGTGGTCATACTCTAATTTCCTTCCTCATTTATCAGCAGGATCACAGTCATGAAGAGGCACTTTCCCATTAACCTGGGTTATCCTGTAGAACACAGTTTTAAGAGGATGTTTGTATATATGTAAATATTTAAAGTTGATACTTTTTTTCTTTTCTTTTTAATTTTTTTTCTAGTGGAGGTACTGGAGATTGAATCCAGGACCTCATGCATGCTGAGAACACACTTTTCAATTGAGTGTACCCCATCCCTCTAGAGATTCATATGTATATGATGTTTTCCTTCTGTTATTTTTGTTTTATGTTATACAGTATTTGATGGCAGGGCGATGGGTTTGATGGCTCTTTAATCATTCTTTATGGGCTTTTGGGGTTTGTGTGTGTGTTTGTAAAGAAATCAATTTTCCCACTATTTTAAGTATGTTTTGTGAAGGAAAATACGTTGATCTGTTCCCTGCTCCTGGTCCACATGTTCCCTTTGTTGTTTCCCACTAGTGGCCCCTTGAGCTCTGTGACAAGACTAGCATGTCATTAATCCAGGTTGAAGGAGATCTGAAGAGATTTATTCAAGGAGATGAAATTTGTAGACAATGTATTAGAAAGTAGTGAGAAAGTTTTTCATTAGGAGAAGGTCTGGGGTTGAATTGCTAAGTGCACAGAAAACTAACCTACAAACCACCAAGACAATTATTAACTCCAGGAAAAACAAAGTAGGAAAGAAAAAAGTAAGCCTAGCATACAACTTGCTACAGCTGTGAACAGTCTGTACAGAGTCCCAATAATGTAAAATAAAGATATTGAGCTGATCAAAATTATAATGTAATCATGTCAAAAGTTTGGGAGAATGAAGGTTTGGGTGTGTAGATGAGATGGGATTTTAAAGAGAGCTTAATTGTCATTTTCCAAAATAGAAAGTCAAATAGGTGATACATACAGCTGAAAAAGTCAGTAGGCTATGCTACAAGGATATTACTCAGAGATAGGGGGGTAATTATTCCAAGAGTCAGCAGTAGGAGTTGAAAGTGTTTGCTGGTGGCCAGGAAATGGGGGAGGTTGTTGGGAACTGCTCCTTTTTATAATCAGTGTTCTAGAACTCTTTGACTCTTTAATGAATATATAGTACAACTTTGATAAAAAGAAATCAAGCTGAAGTTTAAAAAATTGATGTTGAGTATTAGGGTGTTTTTGACAGAGAGAGATAACAATCAGACAAAACTACATTTGAAGGGATCCTCATTATTCCTAGCCTTTCAGCAAGGACTAGGAGACAGACATCTGTTTAAGGTTCAAAAATTCTTTCTGACCTTGCCGACATGTAACCTTCAGAAGTAATGAAATCCCCGTCACTGTAAATATCCAGGCAGAGGCTGCCTGACCAGCTCTCTAACTGTAGCAGGATATATTTACCATTAGGCAGTTGGAGCAGGCAACTTCCAACATTCTTTCAGTTTTGAATGTGGCATTTCCAGGGCGGGTAGTTGATAAGAATATATTACAAAAAGCTTAACAAGAAAGAGTCCAAGACATCTCAAACCCATTGCCAGGGTTTTCTCTCCCAGACACCATCCTGAGCCTGCCATCTGTGAGCCAGGCCACGAAGCCCAGTCACATGAGAATGAACACACTTTGTCCTTCCTATCTGATTTGGCATTGGGCTCAGCCCTTTCCCCCATGGAATGGTCCACGCCCAGGTCTCTGACGATGGAGCTGGTCTCACAGCAGCCCTGTGAGCGCTGGTCCAGCCGAAGGGGGTTCCTGCATGAAGTTTCCCAGGACTCCAGGCTGTTCTCAGAGCTGAGTTCCCCCTAGGCTAAGCCCACGGAGCTCATCTCAGCTCCAGACTGAGCCGGAAGCCTCAGAGAGAACTCAGAGCTGAGGAAATCCACAGGTTTTACCCAGCACTGCTGAGTCCACAGTGAGCCAGCTGAGGGAAGTATCAGCAGCAGCAAGACACATCTGAGCCACCGCCTCATTGTTCCGCCTCATCCCTAAGCCCTCTGTGTCTGCCTGTCTGTGTCTGTCTCCCTTTCAGGACCAGCCTGGCACTGCTTCATGCCCTGCCTCCTTTCTTCTAATCTTGCTTCCCTGGCCTGTTCCATCTACTCCAGATTAACTGAGAAACATTGAAAAGTTTTTAAAATCTAGGAACAATAGACATGCTAGATACAAAAAATACAGGGCAGTACCTTCCTCAGTCACATCCCTCCTGCCCTCTCCCATTCTCATAATGAGTTTTATAAATATTTTGTCAGAGAGACATTGCACTCCTAGTTGTTATCATTATCAGCCATTTTCTTATTATCTGTGGTTTACGATGCATTTGCTCCAGGGAAGTTCCAGAGATAAAGCAGAAGCAGATGACTGAGCCAATTGTTGACGTTCACTTCTGTCACACCTATTAAGAATGATCTTTGGGGGGATTTGTTGAATGTGCCAGTCTTTCCAGTGAGTGATGATGATCCCCTGCATCTGCTCCAGAGTCAGCCTTCTTCCCTCCTTTGCTCTGTTCTCATTTATCTCATTTTGGCAGGTGAACCAGTGATCATTACTTCAATAATAAATAAAATACTTCTTATTTCACAGTAGAATGTGGGATCAGCTATGAAAACGCATATGTTTTAAGTGTGAATCGAGTCAGAGGTTTAAACTTAAAGCACCCTTGATTTAGAATTGGAAATTAATATGATGGAGGGAGAGTATAGTTCAATGGTAGAGTGCATGCCTAGCATGCATGAGGTCCTGGGTTCAATCCCCAATGCCTCCATTTAAAAAACAAATAAATAAACCTAATTATGCCCCCCAAAAAACAACCAAAGAAAATAAAAAAGAAATTAATATGAGGATGAAGCTACAAGGTGATTATGTGTCTTCTGAAACTACCTTCTGTCTTTCTGAAGGAAATTCCATGGAGAGAAGGTCAGAATCTACTTTGCTTGGCTGGGCTATTACACTCAGATGCTCCTCCTGGCAGCAGTCGTGGGGGTGGCTTGCTTTCTCTGTGGATATTTTAATCAAAATAACTGTACCTGGAGGTAATTTCTCTTTATTCCTTGTTACCATGTTGAAAAGTTGACTAGACATAAAATGATTTTCAGGATCTCCAACTGGTTTAGTAAAAGAAAACTCACTGCAGATCACTTTCTGCTTTGGATGATACATCCCCTTTGTCCTGAGGATAATAACTAAGCGAAATGGAAAAAAAAGTTTTCTTAGATAATGCAGCCCAGCTTCTGACAGGAATATTACCCTTAGAAAACACTCCAATATCTTAAGACAAGACTTCATTTGAAAAAGAAAGAAGGTCTCAAGGGAGAACCATCCTTGAACTTCTGGCCCACAGAGGAATGCTTCACTCAGCCCTACGGATGTGTGCCAAGTGCAGCCCTGATTTCTTCAGTGTTTCAATGGCAAAACTGGTAAAATTGGTGTTTTTCTGTGTTTAGAAATGAATTCTTAATATATATGGAGAAATACATGTTCAAAAAGTCGAATGAGCAATATTTTATTATTATTTTACTTAAAAACAAACAAACAAACAAGCAAGCAAGCAAACAAAAACAGCCCTTACAGTGTTAGGAAGGAAAAAAAGTGACAGTTTGTGTTTGATGTCAAAATTAAAACACCAGCTGCACTGTCTGAAGGGAAATACATGGGTGCCAGAACACTGAATTTCACCACCACTGCTCTGAATTGTGTGAGTAGTCCTTTCCCCCCCCCCCAGTGATCTGAACCTCCAGAGGGGTACAACACTGAACCAGGAGTTTTCTCTTGTTCATCTGGCCTCCGTCCAGACGTGATGGCCAGATCCACATTTCTGGGCACCAGCGATGAGCTGCTGATCAGATTTCTCTTGCCCTGAGCCTATCGGCCTGGCTTCACAGGAAGGAGCTTACACGGCAGCTCTGATGTATAGGCATAATTATCCGTTCTGTTTAACAGGATTCTGAGGGTGTGTGCCCAGTATGGCTTCTTAGTTAGAAAGCTGCAGATGGTCTTTGAAGTACTTTCCTCTCTTCATCAAAAAAGAGTTTAGGGCCAAAGGCTGAATGTTGATATCTTTTGCTTAAATTTGTCTTTGGCTTCTCCATTGTTTTGTATATTGTTCCAACCAGGAAAAGGCATCTCAGAAATACAGCGGCAAAGTGAAAAGGTAGTATTTTTATAAGGTTCTTGCATGGTAGTTTTTCTCATTATAGTTCATTTTAGGAAATGACAGTCACACCACAAACGTCCTACTCTTTGACACAGATTAATTTATACAAATTGTAGAGGGCAGAGGTAGGTGTATCTTGGGGATAATCTCCCTGTGCTCAAAACTACTTGGGCTCTGTTTATTTATTTTTAAATAGTATTGATGTATTTAAAATATATACATTTTAAATAATTTTTTAATATTTTTATTTTTTTTCATAGAGGTACTGGGTATTGTACCCAGAACCTTGTGCATGCTAAGCGTGCACTCTACTGCTGAGCTCTACCCCCTAAATATTTTCAGTTAATTTTACCCCCTACTGAGCAGATTCACAAGAGTTGGAAATGTATTTAAGCTGTAAGGAATAATGATCTGTCTCCCAGTTTAAGAAAAAGAACATAACTGTTATCCACAAAGTTCTTTGTTCAGATTCATCACCTCACTTTCCACTCTGGAAGTAACAACTACATTAAATACTGATTTTTTTTAAACATTTCTTTTTTATTGAGTTATAGTCATTTTACAATGTTGTGTCAAATTCCAGTGTAGAGCACGAATTTTCAGTTATACATGAACATACATATCTTCATTGTCACATTTTCTTTTGCTGTAATCCACAAGATCCTGTATATATTTCCTAGTGCTACACAGTAAAATGTTGTTTATCTATTCTACATTTTGAAATCCCATTCTGTCCTTTCCCACACACTGTCCCCCTGGCAACCATAAGTTTGTATTCTATGTCTGTGAATCTGTTTCTGTTTTGTATTTATTTATTTATTTTTTAGATTCCACATATGAGCGATCTCTTATGGTATTTTTCTTTCTCTTTCTGCCTTACTTAACTTAGAATGGCATTCTCCAGTAACATCCATGTTGCTGCAAATGGCATTATGTTGTTGGTTTTTATGGCTGAATAGTATTCCAGTCTATAAATATACCACATCTTCTTTATTCAGTCATCTGTTGATGGACATTTAGGCTTTTTACATGTCTTGGCTATTGTAAGGAGTGCTGCTATGAACATTGGGGTGCAGGTGTCATTCTGAAGTAGGGTTCCTTCTGGATAGATGCCCAGGAGTGGGATTCCTGGGTCATATGGTAAGTCTATTCCTAGTCTTTTGGGGAATCTCCATACTGTTTTCCACAGTGGCTGCACCAAGCTGCATTCCCACCAGCAGTGTAGGAGGGTTCCCTTTTATCCATAGCCTCTCCAGCATTTGTCATTTGTGGACTTTTGAATGATAGCCATTCTGAGTGATGTGAGGTGATACCTCATCGTAGTTTTGATTTGCATTTCTCTGATAATTAGTGATATTGAGTATTTTTTCATGTGCTTATTGATCATTTGTATTTCTTCCTTGGAGAATTTCTTATTTAGGTCTTCTGCCCATTTTTGTATTGGCTAGTTTGTTTTTTTCTTATTAAGTCGTATGAGCTGCTTATTATATTCTGGAGATCAAGCCTTTGTCAATTTCATTTGCAAAAATTTTCTCCCATTCCGTAGGTTGTCTTTTGTTTTACTTATGGTTTCCTTTGCTGTGCAGAAGCTTGTAACTTTAATTAGGTCCCATTAGTTTATTCTTGCTTTTATTTCTATTCCTTGGATAGACTGCCCTAGGAGAGCATTTTTGAGGTGTATGTCCGTTAATGTTTTGCCTATATTTTCTTCGAGGTTTATTGTATCTTATCTTATGTTTAAGTCTTTGATCCACTTTGAGTTTATTTTTGTGTATGGTGTACGGGAGTGTTCTAGATTCATTGATTTACATGCTGCTGTCCAGTTTTCCCAACACCATTTGCTCAAGAGATTGTCTTTATTTGATTGTATATTCTTGCCTCCTTTGTCAAGGATTAGTTGACCAAAATTTGGGTTCATTTCTGGGCTCTCTATTCTGTTCCATTGGTCTATATGTCTGTTTTTGTACCAATACCATGCCCTCTTGATTACTGAAGCACTGTAGTATTGTCTGAAGTCTGGGAGAATTATTCCTCCAGCCTCTTTCTTTTTCTTCAGTAATGCTTTGGCAATTCTAGGTCTTTTGTGGTTCCATATAAATTTTGTTATGATTTGTTCTAGTTCTGTGAAATATGTCCTGGGTAATTTGATAGGGATTGTACTAAATCTGCAGATTGCCTTGGGCAGTATGACCATTTTAACAATATTGATTCTTTCAATCCAGGAGCATGGGCTATCTTTCCATTTTTTAAAGTCTTCTTTAATTTTTTTAATCAGCGTTTCATTGTTTTCCGTGTATAAATCTTTCACCTCCTTGGCTAGATTTACTCCTAGTTATTTTATTACTTTGTGTGCTATTTTAAAGGGGACTGTTTCTTTACTTTCTTTTTCTGTTGATTCATCATTAATGTAAAGAAATGAAACTGATTTTTGAATGTTAATCTTGTAACCTGCTACCTTGCTGAACTTTTTTATTAGTTCTGGTAGTTTCTGTGTGGACCTTTTAGGGTTTTCTATATGTAGTATATGTCATCTGCATATAGTGAGACTTTTACCTCTTCTTTTCCAGTTTGGATACCTTTTACTTCTCTTGCCTGATTGCTGTGGCCAGGACTTCCAAGACTATGTTGAATGGGAGTGGTGATATTGGGCAGCTTTGTCTTGTCCCAGATTTTAGTGGGAAGCTTTTGAGGTTTTCACCTTTGAGTGCTATGCTGGCTGTAGGTTTGTCATATATAGCTTCTATTATGTTGAGATATGTTCTGTCTATACCCACTTTGGTGAGAGGTTTTTTTTTTTATCATAAATGGGTGTTGAATTTTATCAAAAGCTTTTTCTACATCTATTGAGATGATCATGTGGTTTTTGTCCTTTCTCTTGTTGATGTGATGTATTACATTGATTGATTTGCATATGTTGAGCCATCTTTGTGTCCCTGGGATGAACCCCAGGGACACAAAGCATGATGTATAATTTTTGAGCATGATGTATAATTTTTTTTATGGGCTGTTGGATTCTATTTGCTAGTACTTTGGTAAGGATTTTTGCATCTATGTTAATCAGTGATATTGGTCTGTAATTCTCTTTTTTGGTGGTGTCTTTGCCTAGTTTTGGTATCAGGGTGATGGTGGCTTCATAGAGTGAGTTTGGGAGTATTCCATCTTTTTCAATCTTCTGGAAGACTTTGAGAAGGACTAGTATGAGTTCTTCTTTGTATGTTTGGTAGAATTCCCCGGTGAACCCGTCTGGTCCTGGACTTTTATTTGTAGGAAGGTGTTTTTGTTGCTAATTCAATTTCATTTCTATTGATCGCTTTGTTCAAGTGGTCAGTTTCTTCCTGATTCAGTCTTGGTAAACTGTATGTTTCCAGAAACTTGTCCATCTCCTCTAGGTTATCCATTTTCATTCCATATAGTTTTTCATCATATTCTTGTATGATATTCTGTATTTCTATGTTATTTGCTGTAATTTCTCCATTTTCCTTTCTTATTTTGCTTATTTGTGCTCTCTTTTTTCTTCTTTGTGAGTTTGCTCAGAAGTTTGTCGATTTTATTTACTCTTTCAAAAAAACAGATTTTGATTTGATTAATTTTCTATGTTTTTTTAAATCTCTATTTTATTTATTTCCTCCCTGATCTTTATTATTTCCTTCCTTCTGCTGACTTTTGGGTGTTTTTGCTCTTCTTTTTCTAGTTCTTTTAACTGGTGGGTTATATTGTTTATTTGAGATTGTTCTTCTTTTTTTGAGGAAGGCCTGTATCACTATAAACTTTCCTCTTAACACTGCCTTTAGTGCATCCCATAAGTTTTGTGTTGTTGTGTTTTCATTTTCATTTGTCCCAAGATTTTTTAAATTTCAACTTTGATTTCATAATTGACCAATTGTTTTTTTATGTTTTTCATTTTTTTATTGAGCAATAGTTATTTTACAATGTTGTGTCAAATTCTAGTGTAGAGCACAATTTTTCAGTTATACATGAACATATATATATTCATTGTTACATTTTCCCCACTATGAGCTACCACAAGATCCTATATATTTTTCCCTGTGCTATGCAGTATAATCTTATTTATCTATTCTGCATTTTAAAATCCCAGTCTGTCACTTCACACCCCCTGCCCCCTTGGCAACCACAAGTTTATATTCCTTGTCTATGAGTCTGTTTCTGTTTTGTATGTATGTATGTATGTATGTATGTATGTATGTATTTATTTATTTATTTATTTTTAGATTCCTCATATAAGCGATCTTATATGGTATTTTTCTTTCTCTTTCTGGCTTACTTCACTTAGAAAGACATTCTCCAGGATCATCCATGTTACTGCAAATGGTGTTATGTTGTCAGTTCTTGTGTCTGAATAATATTCCATTATATGAATATACTACATCTTCTTTATTCAGTCATCTGTTGATGGACATTTAGGCTGTTTCCGTGTCTTGGCTATTGTAAAGAGTGCTGCTATGAACATTGGGGTGCAGGTGTCTTTCTGAAGTAGGGTTCCTTCTGGATAGATGCCCAGGAGTGGGATTCCTGGGTTATAAGGTAAGTCTATTCCTAGTCTTTTGAGGAGTCTTCATACTGTTTTCCACACTGGTTTTCCTTGCTTCCCTCTCCCATTCTTAACGATTTAGATGTCTTCTTTTACAATTTTGTGTTTATTCTTTTTGTGTATCACGGCAGTTATCTCCTTTCCAGTTATGAGTTTCTCATTTCTGTAGCATTCTTCTTCTTTTCTATTTAGAGTAGACTCGTCAATATTTCTTTTAGCATGGGTTTAGTGTTGCTAAACTCTTTCAGTTTTTGCTTGTCTGTGAAATTCTTTACTTCTCCTTCTATCCTAAAGGGTAGCCTTATTGGAAAGAGTTTCCTAGGCTGCATCTTTTTTTCATTCAGTACTTTGAATATATCTTGCCACTCCCTTCTCGCCTGTAATTTTTGTGTAGAGAAATCAACTGAGAGCTTTATGGGGGTTCCCTTGTAACTCACTCTTTGGTTTTCTCTTGCTGCCTTTAGGATCATTTCTTTATCCTTGAATCTGGCCATCTTGAATATGATATGTCTTGGTGTGGGTCTGTTTGGGTTCTTTCTGTTTGGGACTCTCTGAGCCTCCTGTACTTGGATATCTGATTAGCTCTTTAAGTTTGGGAAGTTTTCAGTCATGATTTCTTCAAAGACCTTTTCAATTCCCTTTGTTCTTTCTTCCCCTTCTGGAATCCCTATCATTCATAGATTGGCACACTTTATATTATCCCAAAGGTCCCTTATATTGCTTTCATTGTTTTTTTATTCGTTTTTCTCTCAGCTGTTCTGATTGGGTGCTTTCTGTTGTCCTGTCTTGTAGGTCACTTATTCATTACTCTTCATTATCTATCCTGCTTTTTAGAGTCTTTAGATCACTTCTCATTTCAGCCAATGAGTTTACCAATTCTACTTGGCTCTTCTTATAGGTTCAATTTCACTTTTGACATATTTCATATCTCTAAACACTATCTTTTTTAGTTCCTTCTGTATTTTGATTGCTCCTTTTTTGAAATCTTGATCTAGTAGGCCATCAATGTCTATTTCCTTGATCATGCTTTCCTTGATCTTTTAATTGGGAGTAGGTCCTCTGCCTCTTCATATTGCTCATATCTCTCTGGCACTGTAGCTTAAGGAGTATCAGTTATCTATTGTGGTCCTTAAGGAGTTTATTTATTTATATATCTAAAACCTATGCAGGAATAAAGCTTAAAAAAAGAAATAATTTTAAGAGTGGAGGACAAAACGGTTTGAAAATAGTGTATAATAAGTAATATAAGAGCAAGTTGAAGCAGAGTAGCAATTGAGTTGAGATGTCTTTTAAAAATATTAAAAAAGGAGAAAAGATCAGAAAACAATATTTGAGACCTGTGTATAATCAATAACAGGAAGACCAAAACCAAGAGAAATAAAAATGAAATAAGGTAGATTTTTAAATTTAATAAAAATAAAAATAAAAATATTTTAACAGAAAACTTTAAAAGGGATTAAAATTGGATACATATACAATTGTTTTAAAAGCATGTTTTTAAAATATAATAGAAAATAGAACAGATTTTAGCAAAAGATATAAGATAATTTTAAAAGAAGGGAGGGAAAAAAGGTTTGAAAACAGTGTATAATCAACAAGAGAAGACCAAGTTGAAGCAGAATAGCAATTGAGTTGAGATGTCTTTTAAAATCCTTAATAAAAAGGAGAAAAAAGTCAGAAAACAATATTTGAAACCTGTGAATAATCGATGACAGGAGATCAAAGCCATGAGAATTAAAAATGAAATGAGGTGTATTTTTAAAAATAATAATAATAAAAAGATTTTAAAAGAAAAATTTAAAAAGGATTAAAATTGTAAACATACAACTGCATTAAAAAAGTAATAGAAAATAAAACAGATATAAAAAAGATTAAAAAAAGAAAAAAAGGTGTGTTCTCCTGGAGACTGCAATTTTAATGGTTTTATTGAGAACTCTTTCTGTCTTCACCCTGTTTCATGAACTCAGTTTGCTGTTACCAGAGGCCCTCCTTTGTTGCCCTCATTTGTGCTGCTCCCAGTGCCTTTCTGCTAGATGATCATGCCCCCTCCCAACACTGGGTCAGGTGCTGCTCTCCTTCAAGGTGGGTGAGTGGGTCATTGCCCCTCCTGAAGCTGCAATAACATGTTGCACTCTGGGGGAGGCAGGCAGGACGATTGTGCCCCCTCCCAGCACTGCAATCAAGTGCTGCATTCCTGCCAGGAAGGCGAGTGGCCCCCTGCCTACTCCCAGTGCCAGTTGCTCTGCTGCTCTGTGCAGCTGCCTGCTCTGCCTCAGGTCGGTGCTCCATAGGTGGGCTTGGAGAAGACCACAGAACTGCCCCGCCCCTGGTCCGTGCCAAAATTCAGCTCCTTTATCTTGGTGGCATGAGTTCTCTGAGGTGCCAGGGCAGAAAGAACCTATCTGTCTCAGGCTGTGAACAAGACTCAGTCCTGTCTAGGGGGTTGTGGAGCCACCAGGTGTGGATTCAGGGCTCAGCCCCACCCCTGTCCAGGTGCTGTGCAAAGGAGGACATAGCAGCTGGGTCTGCACCCAGCCTCTCTTCTCATGAGAAGTACCAGTAATGGTGGCACAGGTCTGAGGATACATAGTCTATGGCACCCTCCCCCTAGGGCACACCAGCCATGTTACTTTGCTTTTTTTCTCATAGTTTATGGGAGCCCAGGTTGTTCTGCTCTGTATCACCTCCCAGCCATGGCACACAGTCCCCCAGGGCTGCCTCAGTGCAGCCACCCTAGTCCTCTGCCTGGCTCAGGCAGACTGTCCCAGCCCCCATCTGCCGGCTCTCGTCTTGGGCTGGGTGTCGCAGGGATCCTCCTTGCCCATTTAACTTGGTTCTGTTGGTCAAAGGGTGCTCGGGTTATATCTGAGCCTCAGAGGCTCCCCCTTCATCCCCCTGGCCTCTCCATTGGAGAAGGGGAGACCCAGTGAATGAGCAGTGTTTCTCCTTTGCTTCTCCCTTCCTGCGGGACCAGTCCTGCAGTGTTTTGCTTTTTCTTCTTTCTTTATTCATTTTCTCCTACCAGATTTTTGGCGTCCTTGTCTTTTGAAGAGGGCGATGTTCTGTCGGAGTTCCGCAGGTGCTCTGGTTGGCTGGGTGGGTCCATAGATGTGGGTTGTGGTGTATTTGTGCGAGAGAGTTAGCTATGAGCGTCCTTCTACTCTGCCATCTTGGATAAATGCTCATTAAATAGTGATTTTTATCATTCCTTAACATACACTGTATATTCCTTTTCACATATGCTTGTATCATTACAAAATATGATTAACTTTGTGTGCTTTTGAAGATATATTTGCATAAGTGGAGGATACCAGAAATATTTCCTCTTTTATAAAAGGCCTGTTTAAAGCCTATGTGTCCTTCAAGAATAACAGCTTTATGGAGATATAATTCACATACCATAAAATGCAGCCTTTGAAAGTGTACATTATGGGTTTTAAGTACATTCCAGGTTTGTGCATCCATCACCACTATCTAATTTTAGAACATTTTCATCACCCCCAAAAGGGACCAGTACACTTTAGTAAGTCACTCCCTAAACTTCCTTTCCCTTAGCCCCCAGCAGCCACCACTCTGCTTTCTGCCTCTATGGATTTTCCTTTTCTGGGCACTTCATATGAGTAGAACCATACAGTATGTGGCCTTTTGTGATTGTCATCTTTCATTTAGTGTGACGTTGTCAAGGCTCATTCATAATGTAGTATATATCAGTACCCCATTCCTTTTTGTGTTCAAATAATATGCCATTGTTATAAAAACACCACATTGCTTATCCATCCATCAGTTTATCAGGAATAATTCTGCTACAAATGTTCATGGACAAGTTTTTGTGTGAACACATATTTTCTGTTCTCTTGAGAATATATCAAAAAATGGAATTGCTGGGATATATTCTACTTTTAATATTTTGAGGAATTGCTAAAGTATTTTTTAAAGTGACTGCACCATTTTACCTTTCCAATAGTAATGTATGTGGAGTCCAGTTTCTCCACATCCTCATCAACACTTGTTATTACCGGGTTTATAGATATGTATTTATATATTCATATATCATATATATTTGTCATCCTAGTTGGTATGAAGTGGTATGTCATTGTGCTTTTGATTTCTGTTTCCTTAATGACTACTGATGTTTAACATCTTTTCATGTGCTTATTTGCCATTCATATGTCTTCTTTGGAGAAAGAGCTATTCAAATTCTTTGCCCATTTTAATTGTATTTGTCTTTGTGTTGTCAACTTTTAAGTGATCTTTGTCTATACTGGATAAAAGTCCCTCATCAGAGAAAATACTGGAAAAATTTCCTCCCATTCTGTGGATTGTCTTCTTACTTTCTTGATGATGTCCTTTGAAGCACAGAAGCTTTTAATTTTACTGAAGTCCAGTTTACTTGATTTTTTTTTTCTTTTGTTGTTTGTGCTTTTGGTGTCATATCTTAGAAGCATTTGTAATCCAATGTCCTGAAGATTTTCTCAGTGTTCATTTTCTAAAAGTTTTATAGTTTCAGGTCTGTGATTTATTTTGAGTTAATTTTCATAAATGGTGTAAGATAAAGGTTCAATTTTCTTTCTTTCCAGGTGTATATTCAGGTGTCCCAGCAACATTTTTGTATAGATTCTTTTTTCCCCATTGGATTGTCTTGGGACTTTGTCAAAAATTAACTGGCTATGTGTAAGAGTTTGTTTATGGACTCTCAGTTCTTTTCTATCAATCTATTTGTCTGTACCACATTGTATGGATTACAGTTTTGTTAGTGAGTTTTGAATTTGGAAACTTCAAAACTTTGTCCTTTTTCAAGATTGTTTTGACTATTCTGGGTATCTTGTTTTTCCGTATTAATTTTAGGATCAGCTTGTTCGTTTCTGCAAAAAAGCGAAAGTTGCATTGAATCTATAGGTCATTTTGAGGATGATTGCCATCCTAAGAGTAATAAGACTTCTGATCCATGAACACAGAAGAGCTTTCCATTTATTTTAGGTCATCTTTAACTTCTAACAGTAGAAATTTATAGTGTTCAGTATACAAGTTTCACACATTTTTCTCAATATTCCACACATTTTTTCTTAATGTTCCTATGTATTTTATTCTTTTTGATGATATTGTAAATGAAAGTGTTTCCTTCATTTTATTTTTAGATTATTCAGTGCTGTTGTATAAAAATATAATTACTTTTATATATATTGATTTGTGTCTTACAACTTTGGTCGGACTGGCTTATTAATTCTAATAGATTTTTGGTGGATTCCTTATGATTTCAATATACAATATCATGCCATCTGGAATATAAATAGTTTTATTTCTTTCTAATCTAGAGGCTTTATTTTCTTTGGTTGCTTTGACTAGAACCTCTAGTACAATTTTGATCTTGGGAGGAAAGAATTCAGTCTTTCACCATTAAGTATGATTTTTGCTCTAGGTTTTTCATAGATGTTCTCTGTCAAGTTGAGGAAGTTCTCTTCTATTCCTAGTTTTTATCCATTATTCTATTAATATGGCATATTACATGAATTGATTTTTATATGTTGAACTACCTTTGCATACCTGGATGCATACCACTTGATTGTGGTCTGTTTTATATGTTACTGGATTGGATCTGTTTGTATTTTGTTGAGGATTTTCACATTTATATTCATAAGAGATAGAAGTCTGTAGTTTTCTTGTGATGCCTTTGTCTGGTTTTGGTATCAGTGTAATATTGATCTCATAGAATGAATTTGGAAGTGTTCCCACTTCTTTATTTTTAGATGAGTTTGTGAAGCTTTTTTTTTTTTTTTTTTAATTAGTTCATAGAATTCACCAGCAAAGCCATATGGGCCTAACATTTCCTTTTGGGAAGTTTTTGGATTACTATTTTAGTCACTACTTACCGTAGGAGTATTCGAGTTTTCTATTTCTCCTTGAATTAGCTTCAGTCATTTATGTCCTTCTAGGAATTTATCCATTTCATCCAGAGTATCTCATTTATTGGCTATATAATTATTCATGGTATTCCCTTATATTCCTTTTTATTTTTGTAAGGGCAATAGTAACATCCTTCCTTTCATTTCTAATTTTACTAATTTGAATCTTCTCTTTTTTTCTTCAATACTAGATAAAACTTTGTCAATTTTGTTGATATTTTCAAAGAACCAACTTTTCTTTTTGTTGATTTTTCTCTGTTCATCTATTCTCTAGTCCACTTATTTCTGCCTTTTGTATTTTGATTGCAATGTTTAATTCATTTACATTAATGTAATTTCTGATCAGTTTGAAGTTACATCTGCTATCTGTTTTCTATATGTCTTATGTCTTTTTTTCCCATTCCTCCATTACTACATTTTTTGTACAAAGTAGATATTTTCGAGTGTGCCATTTTAATTTGTTGTTTATTTTACCTTCTTCTTCTTCTTCTTCTTCTTCTTCTTCTTCTTCTTCTTCTTCTTCTTCTTCTTCTTCTTCTTCTTCTTCTTCTTCTTCTTCTTCTTCTTCTTCTTCTTCTTCTTCTTCTTCTTCTTCTTCTTCTTCTTCTTCTTCTTCTTCTTCTTCTTCTTCTTCCTTCTTTTCTTCTTCCTTTCTTTTTCCTTTCTTCTTCTTCCTTTTTTTTTTTGTATTTTCTTAAGTGGTTGCCCTGGAGATTATAATTAACATCTTGTTTTAAAGCATTCTGGTTCACATTAATGCCAACTTAACTTCATTAGTATACAAAAACCTTGCTTTAGTATCAATCTTTTCCCTCCCCCTCCTCGTGCTGTTACTGTCATACAAATTACATCTTTATGCATTTATAAGCTCCAAAATACAGTTTCATAAGTATTGTTTTATGCAGTTGTCTTTTACATCAAATAGAAGAAAACACTTACATGTAAGACTACATTTGTACTGTTTTTTTTTTATTGTTTTACTCATGTAGTTACCACTACTAGTGCTGTTTATTTTTTCAGGTGATTGTCCTTTCATTTACTCCTGCTGGACTATCCTGAGTATTTCTTGTAGGGCGGGACTGCTAGCAATGGATTCTTTCAGAGTTTGTTTTTGTAGGAGTGCCTTAATTTCTCCTTTAATTTTTTTGAAGAATCATTTTGCTGGATATAAACTATGTGGTGACTGTCTTTTCTTTTTATCACTTTGATGATACCATCCCACTGCCTTCTGGTCTCCATGGTTTTTGATGAGAAATCAACTGTTTGTCTTACTGTGGGGCCTTTGTATATGTTGAGTCACTTTTCTCTTTCTGCTGTCAAGATTCTTTGTTCTTGTTTTTTGACACACCGAATCTGATTTGTCTATGTTTAGGTATCTCTAAGTTTATATTCCTTGAAGTTTGTTGAGCTTCTGGGATGTACAAGTTAATGTTTTCATCAAATTTGGGAAGTTTTTCAGCCATTATTTCTTTGTATATTCTTTCTGCCCCTTTTTTTCTCTCCTTCCTTCTGGCACCCCCATTATGTGTATATTGGTATTGTTGATGGTGTCCCACCCATCTTTGACGACACTATGTTCATTTTTTTTTCATTCCTTTTCCTTTCTGTTCCACAGACAGGATAATCTCAATAGTTTTAAGTTAGCTGATTTTTTCTTCAACCAGTTCATATCTACAGAGAAACCTCTTTAGTGAATTTTTCATTCTAGT
The DNA here is from genome assembly GCF_048773025.1 of Camelus bactrianus. Lineage (NCBI taxonomy): Eukaryota > Metazoa > Chordata > Mammalia > Artiodactyla > Camelidae > Camelus > Camelus bactrianus. Next base: position 20,781,841 of record NC_133547.1, on the reverse strand, counting down.
CATTATATTTGTATCTCTAGAATTTCTAGTTGGCTTTTAATATAAGTTTTATCTATTGGTATTCTCTGTACAATGAGATGTTCACATACTTTAATTCTTTAGGCATGGTTTATGTTAGTTCTTTGAACATATGTGTAATTGCTTATTTATGTCTTTGTCTAGTAAGTCCAGTGTCTGGGCTTCCACATGGAGTTTCTATTGACTACTTTTTCCCCTGTGTTATGGCCAAAATTTTCTGTTTCTTTGTATATCTTGTAATTTTCTGTTGAAAACTGGGCACTTAAAATACTACAATGTGGCAGATCTGAAAGCCAGATTTTCCTCATCTCTAGGATTTATCACTGCTTCTGTTGTCATTGTTGTTGCTGCTGTTTATTTACTTACTTTCCTGAAAAAATTCTGTAAAGTCTGTATTATTTATCATGCATGGGCATGAGATCTGTATGTGTGCAGAAAGCCTAGTTGTCATCACTGTAATAATGATTGGACAGTGATTTCTTTCAATGCCTGGAGCCAATTATTTTATGAGCTGTTGCCAGGTGGCATTGTGTCTGCTTGCTGAGGGAAGCCCTCAGCACCAGCAGGTAGTCTGCAGCTCTTCATAGCCTTTACTTCTTGCTTATGCAGAATGTCAAGTTCAGCCAGAGTTGAAGGCTTAAGGTTTTCTCATATCTTTCCTTGCCATGTGCCACACATGTGTATGGCCTTCTACAATTCTCAGAATTGTTTGGAGCTTTTTAACCCTACCTCCACCCCCAGGATGTCTCATTATTTAATTTTGTCTTCTACATTTCCTAGTCAGCATCTAGTTAGCCTCTACTAGTATCACTGCCTCAGGCAATTGTAATGTTAAATACTCACTGCTGATCATTTTCTACAAACACTCTGGGGATAGGCTGTTTGCACAGCATGAGTTTGAGATAGGTCAAATAGTGTCAGCTCTCTGGGGATGGGTTTTTTGGGTAACTTCAAACCACTTCTACCCCTACCTTGATTGTGAGACTGTTGCTTGTAAAGGCCACCATTTAGGTTAATATACTGGGATGGGGGTAGATCAAGTTATAAAGATGCAAAACTCGCTGCCTTTATGGAGATTTAGCTGTTTTTTTCTCAAATAAACACTCCTCATATTGCTGGAAGCCTTTGTTTAATTTCCAGAATTCTGCAGAGGTTAATGTTGACAAATTTTGCCAGTGTCCTTGCTTTATAGAGGAATAAGTTTTCCAAGATCTTTGCTCAGATATTCTAGAAGTGTATCCCATGTCCATTAGATTTTAACTGAGTTATTTGCAAGACTAACTAATTCTACAACTCCAGCCCCATTCACATAAGAGTCCATCTGCATGGCTTCTCCTACAGGGAGTAGTGTGCAACCTGTTGTCAGTTTGTTGTTTTCCTTATTAATGTGTAGGAGTTTTTAAAAATATGCTTATGAATAGCACTTTGTCATGTTTACATGTTACAAAACTTCCACTAGTCCATGGCTATTTTTTTCCCTCTCTTTGCATTGTTTTAATGAAGTTCTCTGTTTTAAAGATTTTCAGTATATCACTATGTGTGTGCTGAACACAAGGGTGAGACATTTAACTACTGTCTAAAGCTCAGTCTTTGCTCTGATTCACTGTCTAGAACATCTGAACACATCTACTGAACCCTGTATACCAATGGATGCTGACAGCCCTAATTAAAAAAAATACTTTTTAAGTAAAGCAAAAAATAGTAACTTTGACACTGGAAAAGACAAATCTCAAATTTCCTAGCTGATCTTGCTTTCTGTGATCATTAGCTACATCATGTTCATAGATCCGACAAGCATATAGAACTACTGATTTTATTTCATCATATTTTAGAACACAGAACACATTTCAGCCCCTCTCATAGCACCATATATGTAACTTTAAGGACATGTAAATATGATGATGACTTTAAGTACCTTATTTTATTTTAAGTACCTACTGCAGTGAACCTCATTAAGGAAAGCCTGGAACTACAGGACTGAAAATGTTCATACCACCATCATCCCGTAGCATTTCTTTTGCACTTAGATGTTATGTGGCAGAGTATTTTTCTGCTTGCTAGAAATGATCAATGTTGAAGGAAAAAAAAAAAACCTCTTCTAATAAATATAGGCCAAATCACACACTTATCTGAACAATGGCCACCCTTGTAGTTCACACCAATCCATCTACTCATACTGACCCAGAGTCCTCAACACCAACAAACCACTACTGAAGTCAGGGTCCTCAGCACACATTCTCTCCCCTCCCCATTCCTTGTTGTTTCTGACCTACTTCTGTCCAATGCATCCTTCCAGCCTCTTGGCTGCCTGACTGCAGTTTTTAATTTTTACCTTTGAGTTCCAGGCTGGGCCTAGTGATTTCCAGAGTAACACCAGACACTTGGCTCATCAGAAGGGGTGGGGAGGATTTCAGGAAGCTGTTACCCTAATTCACTTGCCAATCAGTGAATGGCTGTTGTGACCATTCCTTCTAGATCTCTGCCGTGCCGGCTGCATCCACCCCAGCAAAATAACATAGCTCCTCCAACAACCTCTGCCTCTATTCATCTGGGTTTCTGCTTTCAGTGACACTCAGATGCTGCTGATGGGCATTTTATATATATATATTTTTTTTTTTAATTGAAGTACAGTCAGTTACAATGTGCCAATTTCTGACGTACAGCACAATGTTCCAGTCATTCATATACACATATATATGTATGAATTCCTTTTCATATTCTTTTTCATTAAAGGTTATTACAAGATATTAAATATAGTTCCCTGTGCTATACAGAAGAAATTTAGTTTTTTAAGCTATTTTTTATATAGTAGTTAATATTTGCAAATCTCAATCTCTGATGGGCATTTTTAAAGCCACATCTGGAACCCTTGCTGCAGAAGAGTCTGAGAAATATATTTTCAACCTCATAGCCTTTTGGTTAGGAAGTTGGAATAAAGGCTGAGCTGGCTCACCTAACTTGTCTGCCTTTGTGAGTAAAGAAGTCTGGCGTTTTAAGGCCCAATGAAATGTCCCAGCCCTTCAGCAGCAAACTCTTAAAGCAACCAGAATACTCCCATCTACCACAGCATGCCTTGTCCTTAGACACTGCTGGACATAACCACCAATGCTGTCTACAGGAGTCATCTTCATCTTGTGCATACTTTCTTTAGATGTCTAATATCCTGATTAAAAGGACAAGATGGTTTGGATTCCCAAGGTCACAGGCAGCCTTCTGCCTGCCTTTTGTGTATATATGTTCATAAAAGAGTCCTCTGATCAGCTGCAGCTGCCTGGTGTGTGGTTTGCCAGAGAATGTGGGTGTAGTGCTCCCCACCGGAGTCCTACCAGTTGTTTTATTGCAGGAAGAGAGAGAGCAAAAGAGACAGAACAGGAAGTTCTTGTCCAGCCCCAAACACAGTCACCCCACCCAGGGGTCTTGCTCTGGGACATACAGCAGTGCAGGTCAGCAGCGATGTGGCCCCGGTGTACTCCAAAACATGGCCTGGTTGTACTGGGCTATCTGTGTCTTTCATGGACCCTGCAAAGTTCTCAGCTTTGTGAAATGGGGAACTAAGGAACTCCCACCCATGCCTGTAGCTCCCAGGGTTTGCACCCTTACAGGTTTTGAGGATTTGCTTGCAACTCATTCTTTTTCACCAGGTCATTTCTTGCTTACACGGCAGTCCTGTGACTTCCTTATGCTCCTTAAGTTCAGGATTTAGTGGAAGATGCCATTTTACCCTGTATGTTCAAGTTCATGGAGGAGGAGGAAGAGAGCACAGATCAGAATTGCTGTTTTGCTTTTTGTTTGTTTGTTTTCATAGGCTGTCTCCTGTTTCTGGATAGACACTGAGCAAATGAATGGCTGTTACACTCCCATTTGAAGGATGAGGAAAATGACACAGGGAGAGGAGGCAAATTGCCTGAGGTACCAAAGACAAAAAGGGATGAGCACAGAATAAGAGCCCTGCAAATTTCTTGGCTGTCATCAGCCTTTTGGTCAGTGACAGAGTGCCGTGTGTTGTAGCGTGCTTTTAGAAGGGTGCAGACGTACTTGTTTTTGTTGATACAATTGCACTGTTTGTCTGGGACTCTGAAAAATAGAAACGGGTTAGAAAATGTTGGTTTCTAATCCTTGGTCCTTCCTCACCCTCACAGATACGGACCTTCCAGCTGTAGCAGGAATAAGACAGCCCAGCCTTCCTGACTCATGAGATCAGTCCTTATTCATTTCATCCCTGCCCACGTTTAGGTGCTAAAGCACAGCAAGACTTTCATGTCTTGCATCACAGATTCTTGTGAAATTAAGTGCTTGAAGATAGAAACTCATGAAAGGAAGCTACTTTTTTATATAAAGTGCAGCAATTTTCTTAGTGGAGAAGGAAATTGAGGATTTTCTTCATTGAAAATCAATACAGGTTTCAAGAACATCTGTATTTCTAATGCCTAGATTAAAATGACAAAATCTAGGAGGATTACAGAAACACAAGGAAGATACCAGAAGTGTCTTTAAAGAGCTTTTCTCACTCTGGGCTCATAAAGAGACTGCTAATTGACAGAGATGCTCTTCTCACATGTAGTCCCTTTCCTTAGGTTTCAAAGGGCCAGTGTTTCCCCTGTGTGCAGTCCTGGTGCTTCAAGTGAGTTGTGGGGTAGGGCGGTGTACAGGGTGCTGCCTTCAGTCTTTCTGTCCTGAGTAACCCCTGGCAGTCAAGGGGGGAGGGTGTTGCAACCTCACAAACCAGCTGCCATGCTCTCAGGGGTGTGTGCTCATCTCAGATCATCCTGGCTCAGGTGATGGCAGAGCAGAGAGTGGTGGCAAGAGGTCAGCCATGAGTAGCAGGGAGCAGCTGGAGTCAGCTGGGACCCAAGTGGCTAGGAGTTCCAGGTGGAATTCCCAGGACTTCCCACAGCTCATTCATTCAGCTAGTACTTCTCCAGCACCTGTGATGTGCTGGTGCTTCCACTGTGAACAGAACCAAATCCCTGTCCTCATGAAGGTGACGTTCTAGTGGACATGAGAAATGATACACGCAGAAGCAGATCCAGGTCAGGATACATGAGTGCTGTCTATTTTGGAGTGCACAAGGTGAGATCTTTTGGGAAGGAATGTATGAAACACGAAAATTTTGGGGAGAGGATGGCCATATCCCAGATCTCAGTTGGGTCCCTGGGACACACCTCACCACGTGTGGGTCTTTGGCTTTGCAAAGGAAAGATTTCAGGAGTGAGCCACATTTCAGTAAAGGTAGATTTATTCAGAGAGATACATATTCCATAGACAGAGTGGGCTGTTTCAGAAGGCAAGAGAAAGGCCACAAGTCGTGGGGGTTAGGTGCTCCAGTTTAAAGTAAAAGTAGATACACACTCCATAGACAGAATGTGGGCTGTCTCGCTCAGAAGGGAGAGCAGCCACAAGGTGTGGGGTTGTTAATTTTTATGCACTCAGTATCTTCATATGCTAACAAGTGGGAGGACTATTCCAACCACTTTGGGGAAAGTGCTGGGATTCCCAAGAATTGGGTCACCACTCACCCTTTGACCTTTTATGGTCAGCCTTGAACCTGTCCTGGTGCCTGTGGGATAGCCATTTAGCATCCTGCTCTATTTTGGTGAGCGTGTGTTGAAGCTCAAGATCTACAGGGAGTTCACACTTCCACCATGTTGGTGCTAATGGCTGTGTCATTCTTTTAATGGCTGTGCCCAGCCCCCTTCCCCCCAGTCTCATGAAGGAGCTCTGGACTGATTGCACAGTTGCAGAGCAGAGGACAGAGTGGAAAGAACTTCATGAGTGGAAGGTGGAAGGCAGTGTTTACAGTAGAATTCTCAAGTCAATTATAAAGCAAGGATCTTCTGTTTGCTGGGGATGCCTGGAATTCCATTAGGGAGCTGTGAGCCTAGGGGACTTCAATGAGTGGGTGGCTTACTGTGTATACTGTGTTGCTTCTTAGGCGGCCTGAGGACAGTTGGCTTATAGGTGACTCATTCCCCCAAGCAGGGGTCTCTTTGGAGATTTTCTGCACATGAGGCTAACATGGGTCACGTGATGGGGAGCAGGACCAGCCAGCACAGCTTGGGGATACATTACCTCCCCCCGGATGGGGACAAGGGCACAAGTGGTGGGACAGCTTTTCAGTTGTGGAGGCATTGCTCTCCAGACCCAACACTCAACAGGATGGACCCCTGGCATTGGCCAGTCTTGGCTAGATGAGGCTGTTGGGTAGCTGAACTCATGAGATGTGGGTGCCATGATTCCATTCTCACCAAGAGCTCTACTTTTGAAGGTTCTGGTCAGGGAGCCACAAATACTCCCTTACCCATAAACAAAGAACAGGCTTTTTAAGTCAGAGAAGGGCACACAGGAGAAAAAGGACCATCCCGATAGCAGGAGAGGCCAAATCAGTCCTGCCATCAGGGATCTGACAGATGAGCCAGCTCAGTTTCTCTTACAAGTTGTTTACTTGTAGGATCTGGGCTATTTGGGTGACCTGCAAGTGTCAGGAAGTAATACAAAAGGGCTTTGTAGATTTGCTGGTCTGGTGTTAACTCACCCCATTGTAGCTGTCATGCAGGGAGACAGAACTTGGTGGACAACAGGCCATGGCCTCTGCTCCCTGCTGGAGCCAGGAGATTACAGTGTTAAGTACGACTGCAGGGGCATCATTTCTATGTTGAGAGGCCAGATGGCCTTACATAATTCTCATGCTGGATGTCTAAGTTGCAGAGGGAAACTAGATTCCATCCAGCTCTCCAGCCAAGGAGGAGGCCAGAAGTGGCCTCCCCCACCAACTGTGAGTTCTTTGCCTCCACTGACAGCAGCATCTATAGCAAAAAGCTGGGCTGCCACCTGCATTTCCCTCTAAACACAGGCCACAGCAATGGCCTCATGAGGGTTGGTATGCCCATGGATACGGTGTGTGGGATTGAGGGAAGAGTGCCAGGGTCAGACACTGGGAAGGCAGGCAGGCAGGCAGGCAGGCAGTAATGACATCTGTGCAGAGCAGGTGCCATGGAACCAAGCCAGAGGGAGACAGGTTTTGGAGCAGGGAGCTTGGGCAGTGTCATGTTGTTCATAAGAAGATCCTGGGTTCTGGAGCCAAGAAGGCATTGGCTTGATTCCTGACCCCAACCCTCATCTTGGGCAAATGTTTGAAGCTTTCTGTGCTTCTGTTTCTTGGAGTCCCAAATGGGGACAATAGTAGCAATTACCTCTGAGAGTCAGGAGGGCCTTTATAGATGTCATGTCATTATGCTCACAGCAGCCCATGAGCACGGTTCTAGGTTTCCAATTTTACATGTGGCAAACAGGTAACCTTTTAATCAGCAATCATGCAGCTAAAAATGGTCAGAACCAGCATTTGAATTTGATCCTTTTGTCCAGATTTTTTCTATTCTCATTCAGTATTACTGGAAAATTAGTAAAGTCAGAACAAACTCTGTTGGGAAGTGGGTGTTTGAAACACTTTTGTTGTCTTTGCCATTGGGGATTGTTGAGTTCACGTTCCTCACAGCCTGTCCGAGGCTCCCTGCATATCCAGCTGCCCCTGGTGGGGTCTGCAGGACTCCTGACAGCTTCTCCTTGCTCTATACCCCAAGGCTGTCTACTCTTTACAGGTTGATTCTCAATCCTGACTGCTCAGTAGAGATAATGTCTAAAAACAAAAAAAGGTGGGGAGGGTACAGCTCAGTGGTAGAGCATGTGCTTAGCATGCATGAGGTCCTGGGTTCAATTCTCAGTACCTTCATTAAAAAAAAGCTAATTAACCCCCCAACAACAACAACAAAAAAGGAAGAAATATTTAAAAAACAAAAAACAGCACAAAGGCCCCACTCCAGGCTGGGGCGCACTATTTTTTAAAAGCTCCCAGATGCTTCCCATGTGCAGGAGGGTGAGAGCTACCCCTCCACAACTCATCTCGTGAGCTTGTCCACTCACACCCGTTAGCCTCTTGAAACAGGAAAACTTCTTGGCTCAGCCTAGAACTTTCTCCCAATTTCTAGACTTTTATTTGCCTACTGGACATCTCTCCTGGGGCCCACAGGCACCCAGTCAGAACTGAATCCATTGTCTCCTCTCATGACTTGCCCCTCTTCCTGCCCATCTTATTTCAGGGAATGGCACTAGAATTTAGGACACTGCCAAAGCCAGAAAGCTGGCCGGCATCTTTGACCTCTTCCTGTGCTTCCATCATACATGTGGCCAATCCTTCCACCTGCTTAAATGCTTTCTTCTCTCTCCTCCTGGCCAGGCCTCAGCAGGCCTTGCCATGTACCTGCTAGTAGGTCTCCCTGCCTCTATCTAATCTCTTTCTAGATCACTTTGCATGTCTTCACTTTGAAGGCACACAGAGTCCTTTGTGATGTGCACCTGTGATCTCTCCATCTGGCTACCTCACCTGCCTCCCACACTCTGTGCTCACTTCTAGACTATTTTTGGTTCCTGGAAGGGACTTGTCTCTCTTTGGCCTCTCGCATTTGCATGTGCAGCTCCCCAGGGAGAAATGGTCTTAACATTCTACCTTCACCTGATCACCTCTAGGGCATCTCAGAACTCACCACAGTGGTTCCCTCCTCTGGGATAGCCTCGGCTACAGTTCTGGCTCTCTGTGCCCCAAGCACACTGTGCTGACTGTTATCCAAGCCCTCTTAACATGCTTCCACAGCCATTACTTCATGATGACTCCTGTGCACCTAGGAGCTCCTGGAAGTAGGGACTGTGTCTTTTTTCTCATTATTCTCAGAGCATTGTAGAGACTCAGATATAATGGTGGAGGGAACAGTGATTATTCTGGAATTTCTCCATAGGTGGGGCCTAGGGGTAACAGTCTGGTTGGAAGAAGGGCTCAGGGGATTTACCCTGAAACCGCATTTTCAATTAACATTTCATGTTGTTTTTGTCTACTATTTGAAGTTCCGAGTCTTAAAACAGAATAATGATTTCTAAAAATTACTTTACCGAAGATTGAGAAAAATGGTAGTTTTCCATATTTAAGAATATTATTTTTATTTCGGTTGACTGGGGTGGTGGAAAATAGAAATGCAGGGGCTATTAAAGCATTCTCATCCCCTCCCCCCACCCTCAGGTCCTTTGGACAGAAGAGACCGAGGGATGTGAGGAGAAGACTTGGAGGGTGGGCCATGCACTGCTTTTAAATTATGACAGCTACTTGTGCTTTCTTTAAACTTTTTTTTTTTTTAATGGAGGTACCAGGGCTTGAACCCAGGACTTTGTGAATGCTAAGCACGTGCTCTACCAGTGAGCTATACCCACGCTTCCCCCTGATATTTGTGTTTTTAGTGGGCATAATGTGCTGGTAGCAGGTGCTTTAGCATCAGACACAGTAACATGCCTCTGACCATCACGTTACTATCTTTCCCCTGAGCTAGAGAGCTAGATAAACTGTTTTCACAAGTTGAATAAATTATCTACACTTTCTTTTTTCTTAAAAAAAAGGCATTAACTCATGTTTCTCTTTAGTGTCACCTATAAATAAAATGTGATTTTATTATCCATGTACCAAAGTGTTAAGGGGTAATAAATATTAAGTACAGATTTCTGAAGCATCAGTCATCACTGAAGATCCACATTCTGCTGTTCTCTATCTCTGTTAGTCACCTTATTTCTGGAGTTCTGGAAGCTGTGCCAGGCAGAACTTGAGTACAAATGGGACACGGTTGAGCTACAGCAGGAATAAGAAGCCTGGCCAGAATAGGAGGCACAGTGTCCCCACGTGGGGATAGATGAGATTATCCAGGAAAAGTGGGTGCTGTTTAGATGCACGTTAGTCTGTTTACTGCAGGACTTGTCAGCCTTGGCTGCATGTTGGAATCACCAGGGGACCTTAAAAATGTTGGTGACTGGATTCCATCACTGCAAACTCTGATGGTACTTAGTGGCCTGGGGTGTTTTAAGAGCTCCTCTGGTGATTCTAATGTGCAGCCAATGTGAAGGAGCACTGCGTGGAATGGTGGACACAGAAGAGAAGTGTGGTCCCTCCTTCATAATAATAGTAAAAATGGTGGAAAAAAAGACTGATATAAATGTATAAAAAAACAGGCATTGATTTGTGTCCTTTCATAAGACCAATAAAAAATGCAAAAAAAAATAGCCACTATGACATAGATGTAGAAGGAAAGACACATTGGTTTATATAGTTGATACCCATTTTTTCACATGTGCCTTCATTATTGCAGCCTCCTTTTCATCATAAACTAGCTGCCCCTTTGTCTTGAACTAAGTCACGATCACTGCTCCCCTTCCTGGTTGGGATGTGCACAAAGCAGCATTACTCTCATCCTAAAGTCAGAGAAAGGGTAGAGGAAGAAGGGAAACCTTTGTTGAGGTGCCAGCTGTGTTTGGGCACTGAGCTAGGCATTTTATATAATTGGAAAGGTAAATTTATTGCTGCCACTCATGCTGCAAAATTAAAAAATAAAACTATGTATCTTTGTATAAACATTCCAGAGCTATGAAAGATGATTTTTTGAGTCATCTGTATTATTGCTTCTTTCCATCAGCTGAGATAACTTAGAGCTGATGGTACTTGCAGTCAGCAGCAGCAGGACAGTAGGTTGTGAGCATGAATAACTCTTTGAAAGAAAATGATTTACCAGGAGCATCTGAAAATTTCTCCAACTATAGATTTTATAAATTGAATTACGGATTTACAGAACGTTGGCACTGGAAAGGTCTGGAGGGAGCAGGTCAACCTCTTCTTTTTATAAATGGAAAAAAATGAGGTTCAGTTACCAATAGAAAATGACATTTGTCTTTTACAGTGTAGTAAGTTTCTAACAATCTCCATTATGAATAGTTCCCATTGTTTACAACTGAAGACGGGGGTCAAAGCATGTGTTGGTGAAAGACTGTACATTCAGAAATGAAAGCTGAAACTTAGACAAAATTAGATGTTCATAATATTTTTGAGTCCTGAAAAACAAACAAACAAACAAAAGATCATATTGGCAGCATACAAAAAATACTGAAGAAGTCATTTTTGTCATTTAAACTGCCAATTTTAAATTTAAAATTGCCAACTAATAAATTTAAATTTGCATTGGAACATCCTTGTTAAAAAATTGAAGATGAAGGCTCATTTTTCTTTGTCATTCTTCCTTATTTAAAAAATTGTTTTTTTTTTTTTAGTTTTGTAATTGAAGTATTTTACTTTAATTGTGAATGCATACTCCATTGTTTAGAGAGGCCAACAGTGTGGTAGTGAGACCATTTGAAAGAGCTGCCTAAATTCATATCTGAACACAGTAGCTTGCTCCCTGAGTGATCTTGGACAACTTAACTTCTCTGTGCCATAGTTTCCTATAAAATAAGAATAAGAGAGTTGCTTCCTCATGACTGTGGTAAGGACGGGCTGAGTTAATGTAAAGAATCTACTTGGGACACTGCCTGGCACAAAGGAAGGACCATGTACTTATTTACAGCTATTATTATACTATATCTGCTTTTATAATCCAGGTAAATCTTAAGTCTTACTGATTTCATCTCTGAATGTACAGTCTTTCACCAACACATGCTTTGACCCCTGTCTTCAGTTGTAAACAATGGGAACTATTCATAATGGAGATTGTTAGAAACTTACTACACAGTAAAAGACAAATATCATTTTCTATTGGTAACTGAACCTCATTTTTTTTCCATTTATGAAAAGAAGAGGTTGACCTGCTCCCTCCAGACCTTTCCAGTGCCAACGTTCTGTAAATCTGTAATTCAATTTATAAAATCTATAGTTGGAGAAATTTTCAGATGCTCCTGGTAAAAGCATTTTCTTTCAAAGAGTTATTCATGCTCACAACCTACTGTCCTGCTGCTGCTGACTGCAAGTACCATCAGCTCTAAATTATCTCAGCTGATGGAAAGAAGCAATAATACAGATGACTCAAAAAATCATCTTTCATAGCTCTGGAATGTTTATACAAAGATACATAGTTTTATTTTTTAATTTTGCAGCATGAGTGGCAGCAATAAATTTACCTTTCCAATTATATAAAATGCCTAGCTCAGTGCCCAAACACAGCTGGCACCTCAACAAGGTTTCACAGTCTCTTCTGCTCACAGTGCTTCCCCCAGTTCTTTTCACCTTATTTGTTCAAATCAGATCAGTGGTTCAGGATTCTCCAGGGTCTGATTAAGAGACCACATGGAGGCATTAACAATTCTAAAATTTTCCAAGAGTGAGAACCAAGGTAAAATGTGTAAGAATAGCCTAACAAAAGGATAGTAGGAACTATCAAATAAAAAATTGAAAACTACTGAAAGACATAAAAGAAGCTTTAAACACATGATTCTAGATTAAGAGACCATATCTCCAAAATATCAGAACTTATAAAATTAATTTGGGGTTTATTGTGAATAAAATCATATTAGTAATATAATAATTAATAAGATAATGAGAATTTCACTAGCTCCAAAATAGCCAGATTAGAGAATAGGACAGGAAGTCCAGATATGGGCTCTGATATCAATAATAATTTAATATATGAGATGGAAGGTGTTACAAATCAGGGAGATAAATAGAGGTTATTGAATAAATGGAAAACTTGTTAGCTACTTGGGGGTAAAGTAAAGATTGAAATCCTACGTAAACCATATACTGTGATAAATTCCAGAAACATTTAAAAAAGTAACACAATTAGTTGGGGGCAGAGGGTGGGAAGAGATAGACTGGAATTTCAAAATTGTAGAATAGATAAACAAGATTATACTGTATAGTACAGGGAAATATACATAAAATGTTATGGTAGCTCACAGAGAAAAAAAGTGACAATGAGTTTGTATATGTCCATGTATGACTGAAAAATTTTGCTGAACACTGGAATTTGACACAACATTGTAAAATGATTATAAATCAATAAAAAATGTTAAAAAAGTAACACAATTAGAAAAAAACTAGAAATAAATATGGATGAATATACAACCTCTAGATGTGCAATAAGTTTCAGAGGAAAATATATAAAGATTTCTATGCATCAGAAACATCCTAAGTTTAAACAAAACACCAGAGGATGTTATTTGTTAACAAATCCAACAAGGAACTAATTCCTTCCATACATAGAGAGTTCAGATCACTTCAAAGATAACACCAAAAAATCTCAGGAGTGAAGAAGACAGAGAAGATGAACACACATTTACAAAGGAAAAAAGTAGATGTCAGGCTCCAATGGTAATTCAGTTAGTGAACATCAAAATGAAATACTTTTCCACCTCTCAAGTGATGCAGCTCTGTTTATGAGGATGAAGTGCCCGTGATCACCAATCCCATGCCTAGGCTTTTGGATACTTTTTGTGAAGTCTGGTTGATTTACAACACTGTGTTAATTTCTGGTGTACTCCTCCAGCCTCCTTAGAAAGCAGTTTGGCAGTTCATATCGAGTCAAAAATATTCATATGCTTTAATCCACTAACTCAGCTTTGAAAAACTTTTAATCAGGAAGTCTTTCAAAATGGCAGGGAAAAGTCTGTATGGATGTAAGTCACAGACATATATTTATATGTATATATAAAAAAATCTCAGCCAAAATATTCTCCTTCCAACCCTTCACATAGTAGAATATTAAGCAGCCATGAAAAAGTGTGTCCATGAAAATATTTTATAACATGTCAAAGTGTTATGATTATGATAGGCTTGAGAATAAAATTAATATATAAAATGATTTTTAAGGAATTATGCCTATAGGTAGAAGCATTTTTTCTTATTTTATTTTTTATTCATTTTCAGAGTTGGAGTCTTTTGATTGTAGGTGACAAAATCAATCTCCAATGTGTTTAAACAACAACCAAAAAATGGGGATGGATGAGATTTATTGGTTCCTGTAACTGAAAACCTCAGGTCTGAGGTCTGGCTTCAGTCAAGGAGATACTGTAGCCCAGATGATGTCAAGGGCTGGTTTTGTCCTGTCTTCATTCTGTGTCCAAGGGTATCCCAGCGTGCTGCTTCTAGGCACTCAGCATCCCAGATCACACATCCATCCAAGCCAAGAGAAGTCTCTTTTGGCAGCTTCCTCTCTTGAGAGAGGAAGCTCATCATTCACATGGGCACCAGCACGTAACAGTGGCTCTTACTGGGTTATTTGCCAATCCTCAAATCAGGTGCAAGGCCAATAGAATGAGGGGGATTATTTGTCTTAAACCAACTAGGATCTATCTCTGGTGCCTCAGAAAGGGTGGGTCCATCAAGCTCAAATCACAGGACTAAAAACAGAAGGGAAGTTATTTATCCTAAAGCAAAATCTGGGTCCTCTTCTAAGACTGGAGACAGATCCAGGAAAGCAGTTCTGTCCACTTCTGAGTACTTTCAAATTTTCTTTAATGAGCAAATATTAAAGTTATGATAAGAAAAGATGATATGTAAGAAGAAACTTGAGGAAGGAGAATGGAAAACTTTCCTATTTCCTAAGAAATGTTGAACCCATTAAGTGCTTGGAAGAAAAATGGAATTGTGTCAAGTTTGTAAAAGTTCTGAAATGAATTAGAATTGATATCACAGACCATGTTGGAGGCAGTGCTATACAGAGTTAGTGTGTCTTTGGGCTCTTTGAGTATTTCAGTTCATTCACTTAATAATTGCTTCATTTGGGGCAAATTGCATCATCTCTACATGACTCTATTTCCTCATCTGTAAAAGAAATATAATATTACCTTCCCCACAGGGTGATTGTGAGGATTTAAAAAAATAGAAATCTGCTGAAGCAATAGTAAGCATTTAAATAATCTTAACCATTATGATTACTCAATACATAATTTTTAAAATTATTATGCAGACTTTTAAACAAGTGGCCTATATGTGCTGTACAAGAGAGGAAGGCTCAATATACCTTCTATAATGCATTTTTCTCTGCCTTAACTAATTTTCACATTTAATCACACACACACACCAACAAGTTATTCCTTTCACAAGCATGAAGCCTTAACTGTGAAGAAAAGGATAATGAGAGAGGGTAGAGGAGGAAATAAAATGTTTTCTCTACAAACTTATGGCTAAAAAACTAAGAAAAACACCTTTTAACACTTTGGTCACCATATTCATAGCTAATACTTAGAATTATTCACATGCCTGGGGTTAATGTTCTAATTGTTTTCACCTGTAGTAAATCATCGAGTCATCACAATAATCCTATAAATTGCTATTATTATCCCCCCATTACATGGGTGAGGAGATTGAAGTCCCTAAAGGTTAAGTAATTTGCACAAAGTCCCACAGCTAGCATCGGAGCTGGGATCCAGATGCAGGACTGTGGCTCTAGGAGGGGCTTGTAAACAATCCTTCTGCTCTCCCCTGCAGGTGCAAGCCATCCTCCCGCTATTACTGTAAATAACATGATGTGGTTCACTTGAATTTCACATTCTTTGTAGCTTTCTCTCTGGGGCAGCCATCAGGAGCAGCCAGGGACACTGAGTACATGCTTCTGGACTATGACCAAGAAGGTAGATGGAAGGAAAACAGTTTAAAACTGGGAAGTTTTAATGTGCATTCTTCAGTGGCCAGAAAAAAACCCTGCCTAGTGAGGAACTGAAACCCTATCAGGCATGTGCAAATTATGCTTCAGACACCCCCGCTGCCCTTGGATCCACACAGTCAGAACTACAATGGATCAGGGACATGAACCTTGTGCAAATGCAGGGAGTATGAATACCTGCCATTTTAAGATCTCAAGGAGTATGAAAAGCATGTGAAGCTTCCATTAGCAGAGACCTGCTGTCATTTCCTGTGGTTCCCTCAGGGCATGTCCACAGCTTCACTGGTCCTATTCAGAATGAAGATGACAGCTAACACCTGCTGACCTCTGAATCAGTGATAGGTTCTCCCTTGAAAGGAAGCATATCCCCTTCATGGGTTACAACTAGCTCATAACCTAAGTAATTCTATAGATGTAGAAGGGATATTTCCATTGGTTCTGCTATCACAGGCTTGTCTCCAAAAGAACATGCCACTAGTTACTCCATTTCCACCCCATTTAAAGATATACTTTAACAGGCCTCCTTCTTTAGTGCAGTTTTAGGTTTACAGAAATATTCACAGAAAGGGGAGTTCCTGTATATTCCCTATGCCATGCACACAGCTGCTTCTGCTGTCAGCATGTTACATTACTGGATGCACTCATCCTTTTTGACATCCATCATTCCTCCTCCCCTGAAGTTTAACATGCCTGATATTCACATCTCTTATGGCATTTATGTGTGATTTACATCACTTCTCACATTTATGTGAGGTTTACAGCACATGGTATGTTGTCAGTTTAAGTGTAGGTTGGGGGCAAAATTTCTGGGTAAAAATATGATCACTAGTGAGTATCATGCTGCTGTGTTTATTGTGTTTTCAGGTCCTGTTGACCGATGCTTCAGTTATTGAGGTCATTGTTTACAGGCTTTCAGTGTTCATTGTATTTTCTGCAAAACTTCTAAAGAACCTGAATGGAAGAGACCTAATCCAGAAGTACCTGACAGTGCATATGGGCCACGTCCATCATTGCTTCCCTCATCAGTTTTATCATCATTGTGACCCTGAACACCATATATGAGGAAGTGGCAATCATGACGATTGATTCTGGTAAGCTCCTGCTGCAGCTGAGGTCATTTCTACACCAGTTTTAGAACCAGGTCAAAACAGGGACTGTATCTTTTAGGCACTTCAATTCCAGTACATTACAGTCTTTAGAAAACTTCAAGTGTAAACATATTTTCTCTAGACTATGTGAGAAGTGAATTAGCTCCAGCTTTGCATTAGAATGTCCAAATTTTATGTAAACATGTCAGTGCTGAATAATATTTTCAATTACATTAGATCATGTACCCTATTGTTGAAAGTAAATAGTCTCTTTATTGCAAATAAGTGGAAGAGTTTCATGGTTCCAGTGGCAGATTTTCTCGTCTGTTACAGAGAGGACAAGTAATCACAGTGTTATGTGTCTTCCCCAATGCTGTTCCTGTTAGTGTAGCTCCGTTCTCATCACCTATGGCTTCTATAATAAATATTTCTTTTCTCTGGCTTGTATCCCAGCCAGCGGCTTAGCGGCCCAAGTTAAGTGCTTCCCACACGTTGCATGTGGCTGGGTCGTTCTCCCAGTGGTCTGCTCAGTTGTCATCTTCTGCAAACACTAAGAATGATTCAAATTCTAAACTAGGAGGATGACCCACTTTATGTTCCCCAAATGCTTCTAGCAAGTTGCCCCGTGTTTTGTTTGTTTTCTTCAATAGTCCTACCTTACTGCCATTCAGGGAGAAAAGAGAATATCACTTAGCAGGATGTTCAAAAGTAGTTTTCTGTCAACTTACACCTGACAGAGGACAGTTCTTGCCCATTGGATACTGTTATACTTATAAATTTTAAGGAACAGCTGACTATTTTTTCTCCTTTGCAAGATATTGGGTTCATAGTGGGAGAAACTCTTACAACAGAGTGTAAACTTGGAATTGACATAGCAGCTATGTTAAGGAATTCAAAACAGCTTAAATGAACACAGTGTTAATTGTGTGTGTATATATATATATATATATACCATGTTAACTCATGTAAACATGGCTTTGATTAGGGTCTCAAAGCCGTTCACAGTTTTATAGACTTAACTTTTCTTTATTCTAGCTGCAGAGCTCCCAAGGACCAGACTGACTATGAGAACAGCCTAACCATGAAGGTGTTCTTGTTCCAGTTTGTCAACTACTACTCTTCGTGTTTCTATATCACATTCTTTAAGAGATTTGTGACTTATCAGGGAGATCTGGTGTATTGGCTGTGAAAATACAAAAATGAAGAGGTGTGAATACAGCTTTGTGTTCTGACAGTCTAACCTGTTTCGTGTTTTCTCTTAGTTGCCCCATGAAGAGTGTCTTCACTGTCTGTTCCTTAGATTTTTTTAGCCATAAAATAATGACTTTATTTCATATTAGACCTATCTAAAATTTAAATGAGATTTTCTTTCTAATATTCCAGTGTGACCCAGGTGGCTGTCTCCTTGAACTGATGACACAGCTGACAATAATCATGGGAGGACCGTCAATCTGGAATAACATACAAGAGGTGTTACTTCCATGAGTACTAAGTCATGTTATCTTGGGGTGAGAACGGCCCACCCATCCACATCATTTTCATGCAAGTCCAAATAGCTGTGTGCCCATCTCTAAAACAGGGGAGACTCTCTGCTTATTAAAGGTCTCCAGATAAGATGATCCAGCCAACAGTCATAAACGTACCTGCTGTTTAATAATTATGCTTAAATACCTTCCTTTTTATGTTTAACTTAAATCCCCAAGTGCTATAGTTTCTGCTTATTAACCCATCACTGGGGGCTGACTGATCAGAGCACTTTGAGAGATGGCCCTTGTTTGGGCCGTGAACTAAGTTTTCCCACAACTTCCCACAACTTTCTCCTCCTTTTATATATGCATTTAAAAATCCATAATAGGAATTTGTTGAATGCCTAGTATGTGCTAGCCACTTTATTAAGTGTTGTACATATATGTGTGCATATGTGTGTGTGTGTGTTTAATTTAATCACCCAAACAATCCTTATTCTTATCTCCCTTTTGCAAATGAAGATTCTGTGGCTTAAAGAGGGTAAATGATTTGCCCAAGCTCTCATTGCCAATAAGAGACCACTGTGGGACTCAGATGTAAGACCCTGTCTCTCTGAAACCATGTGCTTCTAAGAACAGAGACTCCCTTGGTATCCTAAGGCACAGGGTTACATAAAGTTTTAAGAGACACTTGTCTAAAATAATAACTACAGAGGTTTTGACTTACTGTTCTCTTCCTAAAAATGAGAAAAACAGAAGTTAGCTAAGCTCATACTGCCCTTTTGATTTTCATATAAACCCAGTCCCATATCAAAGTGGACAGTCCAGGGTTATCTGCAATTTCTGCACATTTCAAGGAGCTTACTGTATTTGCTTTCTGTTGCTGCTGTAACAAGTATCCCCAAAAGTCATGCTAGTAGGAAGCAAAAAGAAGAAGTCTCCACCAGACAACACAAATTTAACCTCGTAGTTGTCTGGAACACAGAAGTCTGCTGAAGTCAAGGTGTGGCAGGGCTGCTTCTTTCTTTTTTTTTTTTTAACATTTTTTATTGATTTATAATCATTTTACAATGTTGTGTCAAATTCCAGTGTTCAGCACAATTTTTCAGTCATTCATGGACATATACACACTCATTGTCACATTTTTTTCTCTGTGAGTTATCATAACATTTTGTGTATATTTCCCTGTGCTATACAGTGTAGTCTATTCTACAATTTTGAAATCCCAGTCTATCCCTTTCCATCCTCCACTCCCCTGGTAAACACAAGTCTGTATTCTCTGTCTGTGAGTCTATTTCTGTCCTTTATTTATGCTTTGTTTTTGTTTGTTTGTTTGTTTTTGTTTTTGTTTTTTAGATTCCACATATGAGAGATCTCATATGGTATTTTTCTTTCTCTTTCTGGCTTACTTCACTTAGAATGACATTCTCCAGGAGCATCCATGTTGCTGCAAAAGGCATTATGTTGTCGGTTTTTATGGCTGAGTAGTATTCCATTGTATAAATATACCACCTCTTCTTTATCCAGTCACCTGTTGATGGACATTTAGGCTGTTTCCATGTTTTGGCTATTGTAAATAGTGCTGCTATGAACATTGCGGTGCAGGTGTCATCCTGAAGTAGATTTCCTTCTGGATACAAGCCCAGGAGTGGGATTCCTGGGTCATATGGTATGTCTATTCCTAGTCTTTTGAGGAATCTCCACACTGTTTTCCATAGTGGCTGCACCAAAGTGCATTCCCACCAGCAGTGTAGGAGGGTTCCCCTTTCTCCACAGCCTCTCCAGCATTTGTCATTTGTGGATTTTTGAATGACGGCCATTCTGACTGGTGTGAGGTGATACCTCATTGTAGGGCTGCTTCTTTCTGAAGGCCCCAGGGTAACCTGTATCTTTGCCTCTTCTGGCTTCTAGAGGCCACCTGTGTCTCTTGGCCTGTGACCTCTTTTCTCCTTCTCAAGCTCAGCAAGGTTGTGTGCCTCTGACTCTGATTCTGTGGTCACATCTCCTCTCCTCTCTCCCCTATTCTGCCTCCCTCTTCCTCCTTTAACGACACTGGTGATTACACTGGGACCACCTGAATAATCCAGCTCATCTCTCTTAGAGTCAGCTGGTTAGCAACCATAACCACATCTGCAAACATAGTCCCCCTTTGCCAGGGAACCTGACCTCTTCATATGTTCTGGGGGTTAGGACATGGACATCTTTGGGGGGGACCATTTTTCTGCCTACCACACTAACCTTTTTAAGATAATTTCTGGCTTTGAGTTTCTGTTCTCATGAAACTGTTGATCTCTCTTCTGTCTTGTCTTCCACACCAGCATTCTTCTCCTGGCCAACGTAACTGCGGAGCTCACCCTTCTCTGTGGTGTCCCCCAAAACAACTTACACAAGCAGGCCTTAGTGATGTTTGGAGCATGGAGGAGAAACTCAAACAACTTGAATTTTGTAATAAAAAACCTCCATCATTTTCAAGTCTTTCTTGCCACTATAAAAATTTTTTTTAACTTTGTTTTTTAATTTTTAAACTATTTTAAACTTTGTTAATTTTTTAAAACTTAATTTTTTTTTCTTATCATCCTTCATTGTAGGCTCCAGAATCCTGCTATTCTGCCCACCGCATCCAAGTTCCCTTTCATTGTTTCTCTTCCCTTCTCTAACCTTCCTTCTCTCTCCCTTAATACCAAGTTTCTGTCCATTCTCTTTATAGGGCAGTTAAATTCTTTTTTCTTTCTTTCTTTCTGTTTTTGCAGAGTGAACTCCTTTGGGTGTAAATGTGTCCTTCCACATTTCTTCACAAGGGCTTCATTTTTCAACTTCAGTATGAATTACTGGGGTCTGTTTCTAAACAAAGACACTTCCCTTGTCCCCCAGTTCACCATGCCCCTCAAGAAAAGATTCTGATCTTCACTGTGAAATGAATCTTTTTTTTTCCCTACTGTGCAGTAGACAACTCTTACCCTGAGCTCACAGTCAGATTTTTCCAGAGGAGTAAAATTAGGTCATGTGCAAGTCATACTATTTTCCTGTGTGAAAAGAAATAGATCAGATAGAGGAAATACTTAACTCACATTACTCAAAAGCATTTCATGAAGGAAATAGGTTAATTATTTAACACTAAATTTTGATGAATCTGGTTATCAGTGAGCTATTTTAACCAATCAAGGAGAAGGATATATTTCCTAAATTTGTACTGAGAAATTCATGTGAAGTGAAACTTGCTCACATGAAATAGTTTAAAGTAAAGGATGCATTATAGTATCTGTGGTCTGTTTATACTTTCACTTAAGTAAGCACATTGTAGGTTCCAGTGAGCTGAACTTTGCCTCCATGTATTTCTACTATGGGCTAAAATATTTAGGGAATATGTTTTGAATTATGTTTCTCTTGTTTGAAAACCCTGGAATGCTGAATTATAGCCAAGCTTGAGGGTGGCTTGTGTTCTCCTCACTGCCTCTTCTCTTTGTATAAGGTGCCAGTTACCTCCTTACTTTTTCATATAAAATCCTAACATACCAAAGATCTATCAGTTACTCTTGCTATGACAAAACTATACCCATCCTCAAAAATACATAGGAAGGGAAAAGAAAACTTATCAAATTTAGCGACTATTTTCATGCTATTTAAATATGTCCAAAGGAACATAATAAAATTAATTTCACCATAACTCACCTGCCGCCACCCCCCAATTCCATGTGGGATTTTTGAGAATTCTGTAAGCAAATGAAGAAGGACAGTGATGCTCTGATCCAGGCTCCCTCTGGAGTCTCCCTAGCACTTGGATCGGCATCTGGTATATAGTAGTCAGTCCGAGCCAGCTGAGTGAGTGACTCACAGACATTGAATGCATAACATCAGTGAATTAACAGCATTGTTTCTAGGACTCAGAGAATAAGCTGAGAGCCCTGTGGCCTCCCCAGCCTCACATACTATTTTGATATTGGGGTCACTTCTGGGAATTTTATTCTGTATTTGACAAAAGGCTAGTACAATTCCAGGGTTAAGCAAATTGCCCTGGAAAAATTTTATGATAAAATATTAAGAAAAATAGTTAAATGCCCCAAATGACATAGCATTGTCCTTTGGTGTTTAGATAATGTATGGCTGTAATTTTCTTACTTTATTTTATATGTTTTCTACATTTTCCACCACAGTTATGCACTACTATATATTAAGAAAAAGCAAATGTTTAAAAGAGAAAATCTCTCTTCTCCAAATATGATTTGGTTAGAGGGTGAGTCAGAGACATATAATAAGAGAATCTTAAAAACAAGTGTCCCTCACTCACTCTTTAAATTCAGAAACAGGAAACTCAGGAATGAAATAGATTCAGAGAAGCAAAGATACTTGTATTTAAGATTAGCAAGTGGTAGTGTCCTCAACAGAAATGACTATCTATAGTGCAGAGATTAAATGTGATAATGAAGGTATAAAGACAACATGAGGTAGAAAGTGCTAAGTGGCAAGTACTGAGTAAATGGCAATTTACTATGACTATTGCTAATATGTGTGGTCAATTCCTAAGCAAATGATTGTGTAACCCCTGCTAGAGGGAGAAAGCTTCCAGCCTTGGCCGGGGGAGGGGGGCTGAGGATCCAGTGTCTGAATTTTTAAAAATGCCTACAGGTGCTCCTATGTGCAAATTGATATCCCTGCACAAGAACCATAATCCAACAGAAAACCCAAAAGACAGAGGACAATTTTGGGTAGATGACAACCCAAGCTTTTCTGCCACAGATGAGTGGTTCTACTCAGGAAGACTAAGAAAGTGGCTCAGAGTCTTAGCTAAGAAGGACAAGCCAGTCGGGACATCTAATACAACCTAATGCCATTGGCATTGGAGGGCAGTTCAGCAAAGAAGGGAGTGCCAGATGAGTTAGCATGGAAGTTCCATCCTGAATCCAAACCGTGATGGATTTGGGTCCCAGAGGGTAAAAGCCCTGCTTCCCTGGGGTGTGGACTGGATTCCACAAGAGGCTGAGACAGGAAGTGTGAGGCAGAGAAAAAAGTCTCCCAGGAGACTCCCGAGTCTGGGTGCCAGGAAGGGTGATGGATGAGCACGGTCCCAGCACCACTTGCACTGCAGGGCCCTGGAGTGGCTGCTGAGCTGCGTGCTCCTGGCCGAACCTCAGACCTGACTGCAGCACTCTGGGCTTTGGCCTGGAGAAAAGTGTCAGCAGCAGGCAGTCCCCATCATTCTCATAGGTGCTGCAGTGACTCCCACCCCTGTGGACACGGTGTCCCCATACCAAGGGTCTAAGTGACTTCACCCTTACTTACAGTTGGCCACAATCAGTTAGCCTGTGCTACTCAAAAGGAAGATCCCACATGGGGTTTTGATGTTTTACGGGGTTTGCTAATACCTCTCCTGCTTTGAATCATTTAATCCTGACAGCAGCCTGGGGAGTGTAGGTTTCATCTCCCAATTTTATTTCAACTTTTTTTTTGTTGGAAGTATAGTTGATTTAAAATATTGTGTTAATTCTTGGTGTACAGCATAGTGATTCAGATATATATATTTTCATATTCTTTTTCACTATAGGCAATTACAAGGTATGAAATCTAGTTCCCTGTGCTATACAGGACCTTGTTTTTTGATGTGAAAATTTCTAAACAAAGTATTTGCAAACTAAATCTAGCCATGTATATGACAGATTTGATTTTATCTCAGGATTTAAATGTGGTTTCGGTCTCCAGGATCTCTTTATCAATTTATCATAGGTAAAGAGCCTGTGGACCCCTTCTCAGAAAAGTGTTTTAAAATCATAAGATTTAGAGACTAAAGAAGGAAGATAATTATACTGAAAAGCACATATTAAAATATAGAAATGGATATTTGTGATGCAGTAATATCTGAATTATTGGAAGAACATGTTGAATAAGAGGATCCAGTGGTGGGTCGACTAACCACAACCTTCTGGAATAGCAGTGAGTGTAAATCATCTTCTGAGATCTGCAACAATTGCATTTTGAATGTAAATAAAGTTAAATAACAAATAAGCCATAAAGTGTGTATTCAGATCCAGGGGAATCTTGAATCCATATCCCCACCACTTCCCTGAGCTCCCTGCTCTTCCCCTAATATCACTGAAAGAATTGGGAAAGCTTGTGAAGCCAAGGGTATGTTCCATTGCAAAGAAATCTCATAGCAAACCTGGGAGCGTGGTCAGTGAATAGTTAACACTGAGATCAGAGGCAGTGGGAAACCTAGCAGGGGCAGCTCCTTACAAGTCACATTGTATACTCTGTGTGTCCATGTGTGTGTGCATACACATATGTGTGCATGTACAGTGTATACACCTGCCTTTCATGTAAAGCTGCCTCATTGTCCAAATTTGAAATCCATCCAAACGTGCAGTGCAGTCAGCTGAAGCTCAGCCAGATGCTAAGTTGTCTGTTGTTGCTCTGTCTCTTCTGCTGAACTCCATGAGTAAACCACACACCAGCTGCTGCTTTCAGGGACAACAGCTCTGTAGGCTACAGGTTCATGCCTTGTTTCACTGCCAACTCCAATTTCTTTTCAGGACAAATTGCCATTTGAAAAAGGAGGAAGCATTCAGTTGGCCCACAAGACTCTGAGTGAGGAAAAAAGATAACCTTAGAGACAGCTCTGTGGGACAGCACCCAGGAAGGGTCAGAGCACTGGGCTGCAAGTCGAGGCTGTGTTTCTTCCAAGCCCTGCACTGACTTTGAGGCAGCATGTCACTACTTTGGCCCTTGAATTGTTCAGCTTAAATTAGGGTCTTGGACCTGTTTTATCCAATGTTAGAGTATCACTTTTCTGCTCCCTGACCCTCCATGGCTCCCCACTTCCTTCAAAGGGAAAAACACCCACATCTTCACTGAGTTCTCTTAGGTTTCACCCCCAAAACCACCACTTATTTCCTGTTCACTCTGGCCCACACCAGCCTCAATGGTGTCTGTCTAGCGTGAGGGGCCACCAGGCCTGTGATCACCATTCCCTCTGCCCCACCTCTGCCTGCCCCTTTGCCTCCTTCTTTGCCTTATTCAAAGGTCACTGCCCCCTCCCCACTCCTCCCTACCACAAATGCAAGCACTCTTCATTCCTCTCCCTCCTTTATTTTCCTCTGCAGTACTTAACACCAGCTCACAGACCCTGTCTTTCTTTCTTTTACTTATTTTCTCTGATGATTTTCAAAATGGAAAGACCATGGCGGATAATAGCAGAGAAATGGGGGGAAAAATACAAAAGAGGGAAGGTATCTTCTAAAAGCTCAAATGCCCACCTGAAAAGGAGGTAGGAGATAAAGTAGTAGTCGTTACAATTTTGGTAAACCCAAGGTACGTAGTCAGGACTAGTTTTCACAATATTTGGGGGTAGGGAGGCAGCAGTAAAAAGAAATTTATCCTGAAAACAAGAAATTAAATTCTTGGGAAGATGATGTGTTCAGCTTGAAATTTCAGTAATAGTTTTATGACCTTGGCCTGATAATATCCTGCCTTATAATTTGATCTGTTTGGCAGCTGGGTCATGAATCTAAAGGTGTTGCAGTTTCAGGAGCAGAACAGAACACCCCATGATGGGAACGGGAGTACCATCTGCAGCCCATGGGCATACTGGGGTTATTTTATGAATACCTTGAAGTGAGTAAGTCATCAGTGGAGATTTTGGTGCTGTCGGTTATACTAGAGTATGTTTTGGGTCTCAGAAGAATCAGTTACCAAACCAAACAATGACCTAGCATATGGAAATGGAGCCAAATTTTCTCCATTAGATACAATTATGCAGTCAGGCCTTCAGATAGGGTGCCTGTGTGCATCTTTGTCAATATTTATGCTGTACAAAGCTGAAGATTTACTTCCAAGGGATGAAATGGAATATTCACTCAGGTATGTCTCCACCATTAATTCTCAGACCCTTCTGACCATGTCATCTAAGGATGAACTCAGAACTGCTACTAGATGTGACTCGGCTAGGGCTGTAGCCCGTGTGGCACAGCTGTTGGCTGGTATCCTTCTAAACAGAGTCATGTGAGCCAGCCAGACTGTGCAGAAAGCCCGCAAGAGCATCCTGCCTCATGGCAGCAAGGTTCACAGGGTCACCCCTTCCACATCTCACACCTGCCTTTGACATTGTCCCTATTTCCTCTGGCCAATAGTTTTTGCCTGGTACCTTGAGTGACCTCATGGCACATCAGTGGCTTCAATTCAGGATGAATTTGCTAGTCTGGAATTAAGGTTGAGCACAAATCCCCTCCTTCTCCAGTGTCTTTGTCCATTTCTGTACATTTTCTTGGGCTCTGTTTCTCTTCAGTTGACACTTGGTTTTGAGCTCTTGGTTGCCATTAAATGGTTGCATCTCAAAATAGATTTCCATAGGAAATGTCATCTTTTCCATTATGCATGGCACGCTTTTATCTACTAGAAGGCTGATGATGTGCACGTTTTGTATCTGAGCCCTTTCAGCTCACCACTGCCTTGAATTTTTTTTTTTTTTAAGCTTAGGAGAACAGGAAAGGAGTTTGGTCAACAGGCTTTGCATTTATGCATGTGGGTTAATGTCTGCAAAGGCACCCCTTTGTGCTTCCTGTTTATAAGTCTACAGATGGAGGTGTTTTGTTTTGTTTTGTTTTTTTTACTAAATCACATTCTATATATAAAATAATTGCTTTTAAAAATATACATTATACATGGAAACACATCTGGTTCCTACGGTGAGTGAAAGGCCATCTTGTGGTGTCTTCAGTCAGTGATGCTTTGTGGCCTGGTGTCTGATTTGAGTTTCATTTTTGCTTTTGTTGTGTTTCATGGCCAGGTTCCATTAAGGGTGCAGCTGCAGTCCCTGGTGTAGAAGTTATGTTTGTTTATTATGCTTATTTTCAAAAGGACTATAAGCCAATAACCTGTAATTCCAAAATGATTCATAATTGTAAATATTTCTTATTAGGGCTACTATCAGCATTAATAATAACAACAACATTCTTGGGGCAGCATATCATTTGTTATTTTAACACACACAAAATAAGCATTGGAAAAAAGTTATTGTTCTAGTTATGTCAAATAAAGGGCATTGAAAGGAAAAGCTATATGCTTTGGGGAGAAATTGATAGGACTTTTAGAACTTTACAGTCTCATTAAAATACCAATTAAATAGTTCAGCCTCCCCCTACCCTGCATAAAAGGATGGAGTAACAGCCATTCTAGAGAGATTTTTCAGATTTATTAAATTGTTTTCCTTTTATCTAAATAATCCCTAATGAATTAGAAAATTTAATCCATTTCTGAGCTTAGGCAATCTGTTATTCTGTATTCAACACTAGAGTAAAACCTATCTCTTTTCTTTTGGTTCATGAGAGATAGAATTTCCAAGTGCTTTTTGAATTATTTTTGTCCCTCTAAAATAAAGTGCCACTGATGGTGATCTCCTGACCACAGTTTCCTCCTCCCAGTTTTCCCCATGATGATTAATGACACCCCACCTGCCTTTTTAGTTATGCCTCTTAGCTGCTGAAGGGGAACAGCTTCTGACAGATGACCCTGGAGCCCTCCACCCGTGCTTAGTTAGGCATCACACCTAGCCACCAACCATGGGCTCCTTAGCCTGAAGTACCTTTCTCTGGCTTTCTACCTGGAAGGATTCTTGCCAAGCTTTGGCAGGAAACCCTCCATTTTTTACAGATTTTCTGCTCTTATTTCTAGGCATTAATTGCACTTGATTCTTGTCTTCATGGTGTGTGATCGTGTCCGTGTATCCATTGTGCTCCCTGGCTGGACTGGTAATGTTGGAGGCAGTAGTCAGGCTTTGCATCTTCCTGTCCTTGTCCAGAGCACCACAGCCTGGACCCTCATTCTCATATGTGTTTAAGTGACTTGAGCTTGGAGTTTCAACACACTCACATACAACTGTTAGGTGAGTTTGTGGTAACATTACCCCCAAGGCCCCTACAAGGTTCTATATGGCACATTTTTTTGAGTGAAATTTCTCTTTTATTTGTTTTAGTGAATTCCCCATGGTCCTTTGAGATTATGAGAGTAACCCTGAGTTGTTAACCAAAGTAGCTCTCCCCCCACCAGTGAATGATCCTGCCATCTGAGAACTCAGATATGGGACATAAGAGAAATAATCTATCAGCCTCAAAATATGGAAGCCATAAGATACTGTTTTGTACTTAGAGCACCCACAGCACAAACACCAGTCTCTCAAGAATTTGGCGATGCCTTCCCAGAGGACAGGTGCCCTAAGTGAAATGCAGTGAGTGATGAAGTGAGCCCTTTGCCTCTGGTACTGGCTCTTCCACCCTTCCTGTGCTAACTTGATCTTCCCTTCATATATTATCTTCCTCATTTAGTTTACTGCAGTTAATATCAGTTGTTCTTCAATATCTCCTTGCAACCACCCCCTTCATTCCCTCTCTCTCCTGTGCTATCCCACCCATGTGTCCCCTGTGCTCTCCAGGAGCAGGCCTGTCTCCCCCATGCCCTTACTTCTGCTCTGTCTGCCCACCACGTGCACTGATATTTCCTCATCTCTGAAGAATGAACTTTTCAAAATGGCAGCTGAATAATGGGGGGGATTGTAGTCCTCTTATCTCTTTACTCATTCATTCATTCATTCATTCATTCATTTATCCATCCAACAAACATTGAGCACCTGCTATGCCAAACACTGCATCAACTGCTGGGGAGACCAAGACAGGTAAGACTTGGTATCTGCACTCCCCAGGCCAAATGAGGCATGGTGAGTAGTTGATAGATTGATAAGCAAGTGAACACAAATTGAACTTCCTAGAGCTGGAGATATTTGAACTGGATTTTGAAAGGTGAATGGAAGTTAGCTCTCTAACATGTGGTAGAGGGAGTGGACACTTCATGCAGAGAGGTAGAAATATATAAGAGTACACAGGCATGAAGCAGCATGGCCAGACTTAAGAATGACAAGTAAGGCTAGAACAAAGTATCCATAGGTGGGAATATCAGGTACACAAGGCCTCTGTCATGATGGGTCTTGTGAGCTTAGACTTGAATGTGTCCTTAAAGAAACAGGGATACATTGGAATATTTGTAAGCAAGAGAATTGCATAATGTTTATGTTGGAGAAGATCTGGTTATTCTGGCAGCAGAATGGATGATAATATTTTGGGCAGGAGCCCCATATTTGGGGGGAAGAGGATATTTCAGAGGACCACCCCAGGTAACCCAGACAACAAGTGACACATGCCTGCAGAGAGGCCCTGGGCAGAGGGATAGAGACATGGGAGGCAGATGTGGTAAGTGCTGCAGAGGTGACTGCATGGTGGGGGGGACACATAGCTGCTGAGATGACCTTCCAGTGACCCATCTGGAGAGTGGATCTGCAGGGGGAGTGTAAGGGGAGGAGCTGGCTTTGAAGAGATGGTTCCATGCGTGGCATTTTGAGTGTGAATTGTCTATGGGAGATCTGAAGGATGATGTCCATTGTTAAGCTGGATTCACCAGTCAGGAGCTCAGAGGAGCTGTGGGTGAGGCCATGGGGGTGATTCAGTCCTCCCAAGCAGAGGATTGAAGACGAGGCCCTGGGGAAAAGGGCCATGTACTTGGCAAGTGGGAGAAGAGAAATCCACCAAGAGAAAGAAGAATAGAAGAGCAGTTGGGAGAAAACTAGTTGAGACAACACAGAGAATGCTGTAACCTGGCTTCAGAGGGATTTGAACACTGACTAAAAGGAGCATAGTGAAAAAGGTGGGTGTGGGGGGCAAAAAAGCAAGAGCTAAAGCCCACCTTTAATTGCTAAGGCCGGGGAAAAGGAGGAGGAAGGCTATACTTAGGTAGCCTTAAAAAACAGATCTGTGTATATATGTGTGTGTCTGCATATGTACACACACACTTTTCTGCCTGGGCTTTTAAAATTATTTAAGTAAAACAAAAATCAAAGGGGAAAAACATTCCACAGAGAGGAATATATTTGTCCACAGCAAAAGCTACCTGGTAATCAAATAAACAGGGACTCAAAATGCCCACTGGCTTTGGAACATGCAGCCACCAACAGTGCAACTTCTGTCTCAGTGCCGCAATGAGGGCCATGGGGGATGCAGGGCTCTGAGCCCTGGAGGAGTCATCAGTGCAGGTACTTCTCCAAGAAACTGGACTTTAAAAGGAAGAAGAAAGTGTAGAAAGTGTCAGAGAGCAATACAAGACCGTGAGAGAGGGTCAGATGAGGGCTTGTTTTGTTTTACAGTGGGTGTTTCTGGACTTGCTGAGTTGCTAGGCCTTTGCTGTTGTTGGTCTCGGTTCCAAAAGTTTTTTAGAAAGTTCTTCTCTCTTGAATATCTGAACAGATTAAATCATGTTGGGTTTTTTTCTGGTGTTTTATTTTTTAATTAAAAAAATTATCTGGAATTTATTTTAATGTCAAAAGTGAGGACAATGTACCAGGTCTTCCAATGATTTAGCTAATTACTCAAGTACTTGAATCCACTGATTTGAAGTGTCAGTTTTATAATATTACTAAAATCTCATAAATATCCATGTCTATTCTTGAAATGTATGCTATTTCATTCATACTCTCAGTGCACTATTTCTAAACTGTTTCCATGACCATAGATTAATACCTCCTAGAGTTGGTCCTATTTTATCCTTTACAGGACTGTCCTTGATACTACCAATTCAAACACCCCTCCTCATTATTTTACTTGTATATTTGTGTATATTTCTGTAATAATTTTAGGATCACCTTTCAGCTTTTTTCTTAAATCCATATGGAATTATTAACTAAATTTTCATTCAGATTCTAAACTTATTTTGGAGAAAAAATTTGCTATGTCCCCAAACCTTGAGTCTGCCCAATGAAGAGTATGGTGCATTCTACTGTTCATTCAATCATCTTTTTTTTTTTTTCTTTTTTTAAGTCACTTATCAGAACCATCTTAACATTCTTCACTAATTTATTTCTAAATAATCTGTGCCTTTGTTGTCATTATAAATGGTGACTTTTCTGGATTTTGAACTGGGTTGATTGTTAATAAAGTCTTAATTTCTGGCTTCTCTTGAATGAGAAGGAGATCTGACAGTGTGGGGCCCTCGTTCCAATATGGTGACTGTGAGCAGTGCATTTCATTAGGATGTCCACTTGCCAATTTGCCAGTGGCTGCACCCACTCCACACATTCCTGCTACTTACCTGCCCCCTGTAGGCAGGTGAGTTCATGTAGGGTTAGATGGGTTATGGACACAGATACTGACACTGCTGCCATGCTGCTGACTCTGTGGTGTCACTAACTCTGGTTCTTGCCTCTCTGACCTCCCTGAATATGACAGCTCCCTCTGGGCTGTGGACCTGCTGCATCTTTCCAGCACTGTCTGCTTTTCTGCAACACACCCTTGCCTCTTAGGTCAGAAGCAAATGTCAGCTCCTCCTACCCAACCACCCATCCACGGTCTTGCCCTTCCTGGCCAGAGTGGTCCCTATCCCTTGACTGAGCAGTAACCCTAAAGGGACTATAAATTTTCCTCTCATCCACTGTCTTAGTTACATACCTGTGCTAGTTTACTTTAAAGGTCTGTCAGTTAGGAGAGGAGGGTCTAAAAGTCTTTTAGATCTCTGGCCTTATCATTTCTAACCACTCCCCCACCCCATGGAACAGCTTATCACAGATCTCTGCTGCCCCATCTGTAGCAACGCCGTGTAAATTACAAAGAAAAAACTTCTAAGCCACCGCCATAATTTTAACTTCCTGTGACCACACAGACTATAGAAATATCAAGATAAAAATTCCTAAAGAAGGCTATTTTGCTTATTAAGACACTTTAATTGCATACCTTTCTGTGACTTGTAATGACTTCATAGACTCTCCGAATGTGCTGCACTCACCTTCCCAGACTCAAGGGAGCTTTCTCACTTGCCTATTTTCAGCATATTTCCTCCAGAATTCTCTATGCATAGCTTTCACAAAGGTGTATTTCTTATTTCTATTTAAATTGTTAGATACTTTCACAATATTCTTTTTTTAATCCTCAATTACAAATCATCTTCCAAGATTGTATTATTTCAACATTGAGAATGAATAATATGCTTCAAGATTCCCAAGTTTATTATCAGCAAATCAATATGGTTGGTTAAAGATTTTAAAGTATGTTATTCCTATTAAGTGTATATATGTGAAAGAAACAGATTGTAATTAGTCTTCTTCCCAGAGACTTTATATTTGTCTTTTGTTTGGATTCTTTCACTGTTGAACATTATTATTACCATGTATGTCTTTTCTCTTTGGGATTTAGTTCGTCATTTGCCTCTCTCTTTTTACAGGAGTAAAGGAATATATGTTGTCCTTCTGTCCATCCATCACTCCATGATGTGTGTCCATTCCTTCAACAGTTATTCATTTTCGGTTCACCACCTTATTTGTGGCCTCTTTTCCACTGGCCCCTCTGTTGACTCTGGGAAACAATATATTGGAAATCAGAATGGACATGTGGAAACTTGACTACCCAGTATAGACGCATAGTGCCAGAAAAAGCCCAGGACATTGGAGCATGGCAGCTCATTATTCAAGGAACAGCAATTCTGGCTGAGGTGGACCAATGTGATTAAAAAGTCTTCACGGGGTGAAGACCTTGAAAAGTCTAAAAATGCATTAGCATTGCTTCCTAAGGAATCCAGTGTTCAGTATTGTTTAATATGAGAGGGAGATGCTAACACTATCATTCTATAAACAACATAGTTGTTGTAACTGTAATTATTATTTTAATGTATTTTCTTTATAATTATTATTTGTGACTTACAAGACCTCTTACAGAGGCAGTTGTTAAGAAGCATGACCATTATACTGTTGCTAAAGTGTTAATTCAATAGAAGCATGATAATAGTATTAATAAGCACTCAGTCTTTTAAGCCTCACATGACTATAAAAGTTATCCAGCAGTGCTTGTATAATGGAGATAGAAATCTATCCATTTAGAGTTTGTATAACCTAAAATAAAAGCAGTCATTCCACCGTATTTTACCATATATTCCAGACTATCAGTTTAAAGTAGGAACTACCTGATGAGGCCATATAAACTCTTTGTGCATCCTCAATCATTCATTACCTTCCTGGTCCCCTGGGGCAGAGGTTCTTCCATGAGGTGGTCCCATGTCTCCTCCCCACCCTACTCTTGGCATTTACTACCCACTGTTTGTCATTAGCTAAGCATCCTCATGCCCTGCATGTGTCTGAGCTGCGAGGGAAGAGAACTCAGCTGTTTACAATCTGTATTGACTATGATCAGTCTGAACAGTCTCTCTTCTCACTTGCCCCCACCCCAACAGGACAACAGGGTGCTCACAACCACAGTGATTCCCATGCCAGCCCATCAGGGAACCTCCTTCCCTAGAAATACCCTTACAACCAGTACTGTTTCCTTCCTTAATTCACTGCCAATTTCTCTCCCAGGTTACAGTCCCCAACAAAAGGCTATCCCAGTTTGGATTTCTTAATCAAGTCATGATGGCCCTGAGTCTTGGTCTTTTCCCATGAGCACTCATAGAAACAGAACAGAGCCTGGCAGTTGCTGTGAGCCAGGCTCCTGGGTGAGAGGACTTGCTGGGCACTGCAGGTTCTGGAGTCTGGCCCAAGCTCAGCTCCCAGAACGGCATCATCCCATCTGCATGATTTCAGGCCAGGCTTCAACAGTTCAGATCTTCATTTTATCATCTGCAAACAGAATAATTCCCTGCTGCATATTTTAAGACTGTTATGTACCACAAAGTGTGCTTAGGGAATTCAGTGAGTTAATGCATGGAGGTCACACAGCCTGGTCCTCAGGGAATGTTAGTTATCTTCATTATGCACCATCGATAAAATTGGCTGCATAGACTTGGCCAGGTATCAAAGCTACAGGCACAAGAATTTGACAATGTGTCACTGTCTTGATCATAGTCACAGTTTTACACAGTAAAACAAGCTACCTGTGACCACCCAGCTATCAGCACCCCCCACTCCCCACCCCAAGAACTCTCAATTTATCTGATTTGCTTGCTACCCCTACTTTTAGGAGAAAGTTGGCCAATCACACACAGCCAATTACTGCTAGGTTATGTCCATTTCCATTCACTCAAATTGCCCCGTTTTCAGTATCCACTGTGCTGCAAAACATAGACTAATGTTCAGAAATATGACAGCAAGGCCTTTCCAGTTTCACAGTCAGAGAAGTATGAATCTGTCATGTTTAATATGCCTTATGACATGAAGCAAGGGAGGAAAGTGGGCTCTTGTGCTTTAAGAAAATTTTTGGCAACAAGGTTTGAAACTAAAAGTGGTTTTTTTCAGACCTTCAGCTAACCAGAAATTTCAATTGACACCTATTATCCATTACCCAGGTGTCCTGGTTTGATTGTATTAGGCACTTTTTCCTCATCTCCCCAGCATGACTTTGCTCCATCAGCACAGATGGAGTGTCTCCAAGGCTGCTCCGTGTGCATGGGCGTGTGTATGCACACACGTGCACCCACTGTTTGGTGACACTGATTCATATCCAGTAGTTGTTCTGTCTTATAACTCAGGCATTGCTTTATTATATCCTAGAAAACTGCTTTTAGATCATTGATTAAACTACAGACCATCCTTTTGCCCACATTAGGAAGTGACATCTTCCAAGACACAGGTCCTGTGTGCTTGTATATATGTATAAGTAAGAATTAAATATGTATGTCATCCCCTCACATATTTGATTTGTGCCTTCCCAATTGAATGTGCACAGTAAAGGCTAACTTCCCATAACAGGAGAACTTTTAGGAAGTAAGAAGAAGGAATTAGCCACCAGGGAGAAGACAGGGCACCAAGCAGGAGTTTGGTATAAAATCATTCATTCTAAAACTGCTCTGGCTCAATAAATAAGTGGAATTGACATTGTTGTATCATGCCAGAGCATCTGCTATTGAAGACCGATTTTAATTTACTTTGATGTAAGTGGAAAATTGTGTTGGAACAGCATGGGAAGTGAAGCATACTGCATCTATCTGTACTCCTGCAGTGTGTCTCAGAGCTGCTCAGTTTTGAGGAAAAGTATCTATTCAGGAGACAATAGAATTATTTTCCTTGTTGGAATTTTTGTAGCTTCCAGAAGCATATCTGCAGGAGATTCTGTAAAAATCTAGAGTTGAATTAAATAGCAGGAAATTTTAGTCTATTGAAATCTAGGAGAAGTGAAATAGTTTTGTCTACCACCACCACCACCACCACCACCAGGAAAACACGTGTACACCCAGAGATTTCACATCAGAGGAAATGATAAAGCTGGTTCTGTTACCGAGGCCAAACATGTTCTGCTCACTGCACAACAGTTATAAACAAATAAATCAGGAGATGAGGTTTTGGGGCAAGGAATATTGACTTTATTCAAAAGCTGGCAGACCAAGAAGATAGGGGACTAATGCTCTGAAGAACCATCTTTTCCCAAGTCAGATTTCAGGCTTCTTATAAACTAAAAAGGGAAGGGAGTGTGGTTGGTTGTGCAAACTTCTTGCTGCAGGCATTCTTTGTTCTTGCAGCCATCCATGTGCGTCAGGCTATGGTGTCCCTGTAAACCTCCAAAGAAACAAAGGTTATTCTCTATTTTGCAACTTGCCATCTCTGCATAAGTGCAGAAGTGCTAACATCCTTAAAGGTCAGAGCCCTGAGAATAGGTTTGCCTGTAGATTTCAGGCTAAAGGCAACGTTGTTTTGCAAAAGGTGCAGAGCCAGCAAGATTAAGCCTGGAAAACAGGGCACAGTGGTTAAAACTAAAGGAACAGATCCAAAATGGCATCAGATTTGTTCTCTTCTATTACAGTTATAGTTGTGGGAAATTTTGCAATAGAAAATCCCCTTGGTTGTTTTTCTTGCTTTGCCTGAGATCTTGTTTGTTGGCTTGTGGTCTCATAGTGTCTAAAACATATGTTCAAATGAATACAATTAAAATCATATGGTGCATAAAACATACCTGTTCTGCTTCAAAAAATGACTGAAACATTTAGCTTTGTTTATTCCCATAGAATTTGGATTGATTCTATTCTCAACTTTCTTCTTCCTTCAAACCAGTTTTTTACTGGAGGGTTTAAAGCCCAAATTAAAGAATTTTGGAGAAAACTCATGTAATTCATAGGAGCTTTACATCCTAATTTAAGACTGACCCATATTTATACTTTTAATCAAGGAACACACTAAACTTTGTTAGTTGATCATTTATGACAATTTTAACTTTGTCCATGTAATCTTTTGGAAGTTGAGAGGCTTAAACACTAGCTGTAACAAAACAGGTATCATTGCTTAACTGTGTGAATGGAAGAATCCCAGTATAGCTTCCTGCTAGTATATTTTATTAAAAATAATAAAGAATTCTTCTTCTCTAATAAAGCAACAGACAGAAGCACATACTGAGTGTTTAAAATAGATAAGACTATGGGTTGACTTATCTAAACAAGTCAAGATAGTATAGGGAAAAAAGTATGAATTTAAAGGAAAATATATTTTATGCAATTAATATTCTATTTTTAAGAAGCAAATGATAAAAAAACAATTTTTTAATCATTTATCTACAAAGGAGTTATATAAAGCCAACTTATTTTCATAAATGTTACATATACAAAAGGGCTATCTAAATCTACACTATTTAAGATTAAATTATACCAAATAGGTCTCCAAGGTTGATTGATTTTCATGATATTTCTAATTTTTGAAAATATAATTTACATATAACATATCCAAGCAGATCTTGAGTTATCCACAGTACCCTATTCTACAGTTATTCTTACTGTACTTAAAAAATGTAATAGGCAAGGTTCAGGCCCTTGCTTTTGAACTGTCTCTGGACTTCTGGATATTCCCTTAGGTTAAAGACCAAAAGCAAAGTAAGTATTCTACTTTAAAGCAGTTGCTCAAAGACTTTAAGGCATTCACTATCTATATCCAGTTACAGGAAATAATTAATTTTTCTGAATCTTAAAAAAAAATTGACTGCTGAAAATGAAGTTCTGTCATGTCTGTTGACCATAACTATAAAGTCTCTAAATTAATGCTCCCTTTACTGTTTTCCTCCCAGCATAGGCCATGATCATCACTTTCACACCAGACATGATCTCCTGCCTGGTGTATTACTGGTCCTTCTCCATCCAACCCTAGGGGGACCACCTGCATGACACCATGGAGGGACACATCAACAAAACACTCTGCTAGTTCAGCATCATGGACTTCAAAAGCAAAAGCAAGGAAAATCTGTACATTAGGCTTAGTAACCATACCTCATGGAGGTAAGTTCTGTTTATAGCTGTTTAAAAATGCATTTAATCATTTATAGGACTTTTATTGTAATATAATTCTGTTTGGTATCACAGCTGCCAGAGGTTCTTTCTTTTCTTTTTTTTTCCAGTTTTCTTTTCAATTAAACTTAAAAAAGGAAAAGATATAAAAGTTACTACAGACTAGGGTTAGAACCTTCAAACCAAACCATAAAGCAACATTTTAAAATGAGAGTTTCAAGTGATTACAGGGAGATCGATCCAGGAGAAAACTCTTTGTCTTTTTTTTTTTTTCTGTTTTACATCTGACTGCTTTATTTTGTGTTAAAAATGTTTCTTTTATCCTTCTTTTTCTCTTTCTAAATTTTTAGTGAGCAATAGTTATTTTACAATGTTGTGTCAAATTCCAGTGTAGAACACAATTTTTCAGTTATACATGAACATACCTTTATTCATTGTCACTTTTCTTCACTGTGCAAGAGAAAACTCTTATATGTTATAAATGAAGAAACTCTTAAGAGTTCCAAAAAGTAAGATAATTCAACTGTTATGAGTAATGTGTTATTTAAGCACACCCTGATGATCCTGAATGATGACAAATTAGCACAGTCACTTAACAAAGCAACACAAAGACAATGTAACCTGGTAACAACTAGTTTGTTCTCTATAAGTCTGTTTATTTTTTGCCATATTCACTAGTTTATAATTTGTTGTATTTTTTATATTCCATGTATAAGTGATATCATACAATATTTGTCTTTCTCTGTCTGACTTATTTCACCAAGCATAATACCCTGCAAGTCCATCCATATTTTTATAAATGGCAAATTTTCATTTTTTATGGCTGATTAGTATTCCATTATATATATGTGTGTGTATATATGTATATGTGTGTGTGTGTGTGTATATATATATATATATATATATACACAAAGGATCATATGGTAGTTCCATTTTTAGCTTTTTAAGGAACCTCCATACTGTTTTCTACAGTGGTTACACCAATTTACATTCTTACCAACAGCATATGAGGTATTCCTTTTCTCCATATCCCTGCCAACATTTGTTGTTTGTGTTCTTTCAGATGACAATTCTGACAGGTATGAGGTGATGCCTCATTGTGGGTTTGATTTGCATTTCTCTGATTATTAGTGATGTTGAGCACCTTTTCATGTGCTTGTTGGCCATCTGTATGTCTTATTTGGCAAAATGTCTATTCAGTTCTCCTGCCTATTTTTCAATTGAGTTATTATACAAATATAGTTTATAACGATATGTGTAACAAACATTAAAGCTCCTAAATATATGAAGCAAACTTTGACAAAATTGAAGGGACAAATAGATAGCTCTACAATAATAGTAGGAGACATCAATAACACATTTTCAATATTAGGTAGAACAAGACAGAGGTCAATAAGGAAATGGGGGGCTTGAACAACATTATAGTTCAGTTGAACCTAAGATATAGATATAGATGTAGATAGAAAACTCCACTTCACAACAGCAAAGCATATTTTTCTCTAGTACA
Organism: Camelus bactrianus; assembly: GCF_048773025.1. Lineage (NCBI taxonomy): Eukaryota > Metazoa > Chordata > Mammalia > Artiodactyla > Camelidae > Camelus > Camelus bactrianus. The sequence continues at coordinate 20,743,104 of NC_133547.1, read as the reverse complement.
TATGGAATATTCTCCATGTTACACCATATGTCAGGCCACAAAAAATGTCTCAATAAATTTAAAAAGATTAAAATCATACAAATAATCTTTTAAATCAAAATGGAATGAAACTAGATATCAATAGCAGAAGAAAAACTGGGAAAATCCACTAATGTGAGGAATTAACACCCTTAAACAACCCACGGGTCAGAGAAGGAATCATAAAAAAAATTAGGAAAACTGAGTCAAATGAAAATGAAAACCTAGCATATAAAACTTAGGGATTCTGTAAAAGTAGTAATAAGAAGAAAATTTATACCTTCAAATGCTTATATTTAAAAAAGAAAGATTCCCAAATCAACAATTTACACCTTAAAGAACTAAAAAAGAACAAACTAAATGCAAAACTAGTGGCAGGAAGTTAATAATAAAGATTCAAGTAGAGATATTCAAAATGAGAACAGAAAAGGTACAGAGAAAAATCAATAAAACCAAGAGTTGCTTTATTGAAAACATAAACAAAATTGACAAACTTTTTGCTAGATTGACTATGGAAAAAAGGGAGACAGACTCAAACAACTCAAATCATAAATGAAAGAAGGGCTATTACAATAAATTTTACAGAAATAAAAAGTATTATAAGAGCATTATGAAAAATTATACACCAAAAAATTATATATCTCAGATGAAATGGACAAATTCCTAGAATCACAAAACCTACCAAGACTGAACCATAAAGAAATAGAAAATCTAAACATCCAAAACTAGTTAGGAGATTGAATCAGTCATCAAAAAAATTCAAACAAATTAAAGCTCAAGACCAGAGACTTCACTTGTGAAGTCTACCAAACATTTACAGAAGAATTAACACTAATTCTCCCCCAAACTCTTCCAAAAATTTGAAGAGGAGAGAACATTTCCAGACTCATTTTATGATGTCAGCATTACACTGATACCAAATCCTGACAAGGACACTATAAATATTGCAGACCAATATCCCTGAAGAAAATTCTCAAGAAAATATCAGCAGACAGAATTTAACAGCACATTTTTAAGTATACACTGTCACCAAGTGGAATTTATTTCTGGAATGCAAGAATGGTTCAACATACAAATGTTAATCAATTTAATATACCGCAGCAACAGAATAAAGGTGAAGGGAACCCATGATCTTCTCAGTTTTTGCAGAAAGAGCATTTAACACCTTTTAATGATGTAAACCCTTAACAAACTAGGAATGAAAGATAACGACCTCAACATAATAAATGCTACATATGAAAAAGCTAACATACTCAATGGTGAGGCTTAGAGCTTTCCCTCTAAGAAAGCTTAATAAAGAGACTAAATTCTTCACAAGGAAATTCACAAAATACCATTAAATAGAATAATATACAAGATTCTCTATATCTTCTTCATAGACCCCAAAAAAACCCCAAAACAAAAAACTTACACTAGGAACATAATGATAAAAGTCCCTGGTTGAGGACAGCAATGAACAGGAGACTACAGTAGACAGGTGACTAGATTGTATAGTAGGAAATATTTAGAACCATTACATAAAATTTATAAGTCAATAGACACATAAGTAAGTGGAGCAGAACAGAAAACCCAGAAATAGCCCCCAACCAAGAACAGGGAACTGACTTTTGACAAATATACAAAAAAACTATTTTTGAAAAGTCTTTTCAACCAATGGTACTGGGACAATTGGATATGCATAGAAAAAAATGAACCTTGACCTAAGTCTAACACCTTATGCAAAAATTAACTCAAAATGAATCATAGACCTTCAAGTAAAACATAAACTACAAAACTTTTAGATGATAGCATAGGAGAAACCATGGGGAGCTGATGCTGAGTGGTGACTTCTTAGACTAGACACCAAAAGTATGACCCATAAATGAAAAAAACCAGCATATTGGACTTCATCAAAATGAAAAACTTTTGCTATATGAAAGAGCCTGTTGAAAGGATAAAAAGACAAGCTAGAGCAAGGGAGAAAATATTTGCAAACTGCACATCTGACCAAGGAGTCATCTCTTAAGTCCATATCATAACTCCACAGTAAAATAAAGAAATAAAGACAGTTCAATTCAAAAAATGGGCAAAAGTCATTAAAAAACATTTCACTAATGATATCGGATTGGAAAATACACACATGAAAAGATAGGTGATATTAGTAGTCATTTATGGAGGAAGTGAGCTTTAAGCATGACCTCAGATAGAATTTCATAAATTAATAGGAGTATAAAACATAAGCTCAAAGATCCCAATGGATCCTAATAATGTTCTTTCATCTACTATTTACTTTTAAAATTTAAATTTTTCTGCAATAAACTAGAATTATGTCTAGTATTGTTCTGTTGTATACATGCGTATAGTTTATATATATTTTCAGATTTTTAGGAATACTTGAACACTGCTTCATTTTATTGAAGTTATTTATTTAGAAAATTTTAGGTATGGTAATGGTTTTTAAATATCTTATGTTTTAGAGATAAATAAATAAAGTATTGTATTGACTATACATACTTTATTGACTCTAAATACTAAAGTAAAGTATTGACTAATAAAATATTATGCCACATACATATACACACATATATGTATATATTTTATATGTATATATGTATATATTTTACAAATAACCCAGTGAGGGATGGAAGAAAGTGGGTGGGAGTGTGGATGAAGCAAGACTGAGGAAAAATGGAAAGAGTTCAAGTTGGGTGAAAGGTATATATTGGCTCATTATAATATTCTAATTTCCTCAACTTTGAAATTTTTCACAGTAAAGATTAGACTAAATTAAAATATATATACATGCATGTTTCTATGTGAATAGGAAAATAAAATCTGAGAAGACACATGTCAAAATTTTAACCATGGTTATCTCTGGCATGTAAAATTGGAGTGAAGGAAAGGGAAATTTCTATTTTAACTTTACAAATGTTGAGATATGCACAAGGAACATATTTTTAAATTAGAAACAATGACTGTGAAATTCATGATTGCTTTTTACAATTAACCCCTTTAATCAGTGGGTTATACATTATATAAACTTTTCAAGTTTATAAAATTTTAAGAAGACTCAAATATTGCTAGAAATAGAAAAGCATATAAAATGTATTGATGAAGTTAAACTCGAATTTCTTGTCCACAATGTGATCCAGATATTATGATTCTTTTTTAATAGAAAATAAAATAATCCAAATGCACTGGCTCATCCACCAGTTATACATTTATTTCTTTAAGGCATAACAACAGAGTTGGGAAAATTACATAGTGGAAATACTCAACAATGATCCAGAAGAATGAATTTACCTTGGGCTCAGTTCTTGAAATTTGAGTCTTTGAATATACACTTAATTATATTCATAACCACTAGGGCTCAGTGTCTCCTTTAAAATGTGAAACTAATGATGCATTTTTAGAAAACAAAAAGATCACAAAACGTACTCTAGCTTGGTGCTAAGTAGATAAGAAACTGTCTTTGGGACAGTCTCTGGTCTTATCTAAAACAAAATGCCAGGGAAATTTGTGAAAGATAGACACTTCTTTCCCCATTAAGACACTTCTTTCCCCATTAAGACACTTCTTTTATTGACTTCTGAGATGACTGAGAAGAATGTTGTTTGTAAATTAAAAAAAAAACCAAAAAACAAAACAATACTGCCCCTAGCAATGTATTTATATTTTCAGTCATTATTTGAATATCGTTTTTTTTTACAAATGGAGAGACTGAGGATTGAACCCGGGACCTCATGCATGCTAAGCATGTGCTGAATCACTGAGCTATGCCCCCCACCCTGAACTGATGCACTTAGAATATTGATGTTCAAAGTGATCACTGATATATCTGGGTTAATATCTACCCATTACAGCCCAGGTTTTCTTGCTCCAGCACTGGTTCCTGTGGCAGTTTCTCCTGGTGAGTCTCTGCTCTAGTAAGCCATGTCTCCCTATATTTGCCTGTATGTCTCTCCAAACTTGGAGGTAACAGCTTGCAATGTTTCCTCTCTTTTCTTATTGATCCTAGAAGAGTTGCTGATTTTTCAATCCATTAAACTTTTTACTTATTGTTAGAATGAAGTAGTGACTTCCAGTCTCCTTGCATGTGGAACTAGAAACTGGAAATCTTTTTTAAGCTTTGAACAAAGAAATATGGAAAAAAGTCCAAATCTGTGGGAGACAACTGAACAAATAAGTTACAGACCTAAGCTGAGGTGGCCATGCTGGTAAGTGTGGGAGAGAAGTCACAACAGTAGGAGAGGAGGGTGATTGGTTAGACAGATGGCGAGGCTCCCTGCAACCGCCAAGACACTACATTTCAAGCTCTTTTGGCCAGGCAGTTTTATACAGGAGCCAGCCAGATCAGCAGCCCTGCACAGAAGTATTTTGTTGACAGAACTATTTGAATTGGCTGAGAATAGTTTGCCTGTCAATAAATATTGAAATAAAGATACTACTGAATGCAGAGCAATGTTCTAAGGTTGGAAGTAAAGAGTGGCACAAGAAGGAGAGATGCTATGGTTTTCCATTAAATCATAGGTACACAGATGAGAGTCGAGAAATGTGCATTTTGGAAGCCTAAGAGTTTTTGACATAAATCAAGCCAATTTACCAATTGTTAAGTTCAGAGCTTCCTTCCTTCCTTCCTTCCTTCCTTCCTTCCTTCCTTCCTTCCTTCCTTCCTTCCTTCCTTTCTTTCTTTCTTTCTTTCTTTCTTTCTTTCTTTCTTTCTTTCTTTCTTTCTTTCTTTCTTTCTTTCTTTCTTTCTTTCTTTCTTTCCTTTTATCTAAGTTACCTCTAAGTTTACCTCCAAGTTTACTTCAATAAACTTGATGTGTCCTATAGCTCACTTGTGTGGTATATGTTTGTGTGTATAAAAAATCACATTAAATTTACTTTGCTACTTCACTGAGTGCCTGTATGTGCTAGATTCTCTGTGCTAAAGATACAATGGAGAATAATCCAATTTCCAATTTCCAGAATTCGACTTCTCATCACTCTGTAAGAAGAGTAGGGACATACTAACACTGGAAAGGTTTTGTCCCATGGAATACTAGCTGTAGATACAGCATGGTTCTTGATTTATTTATTTATACACTGTTTTTCCTGACCAATATTTTTATTCCACTTCTTTATGGTTCAAAGTTGCATAATTACTCTAATTTTATGCCAGCTACTTGAGAGTGAATCTAGAAGTGGAAGGTAAAGCAGAAAGTCACAAACTAGCTTCTAGGAAAACATGTTGCCCACTGGTGATTTTTCTTGTAAGAACCTGAGAGTATTCACAAGCTAAGTTGCCTAGGGTATTTAAAGAATAAGGTGATAGTCCAGTGACATTTATAAATAGCCATTGCATGCAATCTGTTAGGTCTTAGGGACTAAGTGACACAGTCACTCTTCTTTTGCCATAAATATCAAAAGAAAACTTGATGAGTTTATAAGAAGTAAGTTTTTTTAAATCTTTAAGAGAATAAGTATTACATGGGAGGTATATCAGGGAATTATGTATTTAAAGTTTCACAGAGAGGTGATATACAAGATAATGTCATTGAATTCCTCTACAGTAAATTGTGCTGGTCTTATAGATTTCAGAAAGGAAATATTTATGTGAATTAGGCTGGATAAAGATACTCCCTAGAAACACTTACCCTGGTTTCTCAACATGTTTCCTTGAACCAGTTTCAAGTTAAAGGCAGTTTGCACTGGAAAACCAAGTAGGAACAAGTGCCTCCCTTTATGTATATGGGTAGGACTGTCAATCTAACACATAAACTATAGGTTCCCAACAAGCTAGGTGAAGGACGGCTTCCACACACATTCCGATCCCAGAATGCAACATGTGCAGAAGCATTCTTTCAGCTAGTCTGAAGGGCAAGGGTACATCTAGAAACACCCTGATTTTTCAGCATATTTCCTAGAGAAGATTCCAAGGGAAAGTAAGTTTGTGCTGGAAAACCAAGTTGGAGGGAGTGACTCCTTTTATGTATTTAGGTAGGCCTGTCAACATAACAAAGAAATTCTGTGTTCCCAATAAGAAGGTGAAGGATGGCTTTCATGCACATTTGGATCACAGAATGGAACATGTGGAGAATCATTCTTTCAGATAGCCTGAAGGGCAAGCATACATCTAGAAACACTTACCCTGAATTCTCAGCATGTTTCCTAGAGCTGGTTCCAATGTAAAGGCAGTTTGCAATGGAAAACTGAGTTGGGGTGATAACCTTTCCTTATTTATATAGGGTCTGTCAACCTAACAGAGAAACTCTGGGTTCCCAGCAAGCTAGGTAAAGGATGGCTTCCACACACATTCCAATCCCAAAATGGAACATGTGGAGAAGCATTCTTTCAGCTAGCCTGAAGGGTAAGGGTATTTTGAGAAACACTTACCCTGATTTCCTAGCATGCTTCCTAGAGAAGGTTTCAAGGTAAAGGTTTGTGCTGGAAAATCGACTTGGAACAAGTGCCTCCCCTTAAATATATAGGTGGGCCAGTAAACCTAACACAGTAACTCTGTGTTCCCAAAAATGTTGGTGAAGAATAGCTTCCACACATACGAATCCCAGAAGGGAACATGTGGAGAAGCGTTCATTTAGCTACCCTGAAGGGCAAGGGTACATCTAGAAAGACACACCCTGATTTCTCAGCAGCCTTCCTAGAGCTGGTTTCAAGATAAAGGCAGTTTGCACAGAAAAACCGAGTTGGAGTGATTGCCTCCCTTTATGTATATAAGTAGGCCTGTGAACCTAACACAGAAACTGTGTTCCCAACAAAGGAGGAGAAGGACAGCTTCCACACACATTCGTATTCCAAAATGGAACATGTGGAGAAAAGTTCATTCATCTAGCACAAAGAGAAAAAGTACATCTAGAAACACTTACCGTGAATTCTCAGCATGTTTCATAGAGATGGTATCAGGGTAAATGCAGTTTGAGCTGGAAAACCGAGTTGGAGCAAGTTGCTCATCTTTTATATACAGGTAGGCCAGTGCCCATAGTCCAGAAATTCTCTCTTCCCAACAAGATAGTTGAAGGACAGCTTCCACACACATTTTGATCCCAGAATGGCACAAGATGAGAAGCGTTCACTCACCTAGCACAAAAGTCAAGGGTACATGTGGAACACTTATCCTGATTTCTCAGCATGTATCTAAGAGCTGAATTCTAGGTAAAGGCCGTTTGTGCTGGAAAACTGAGTTGGAATGAATGCTTCCACATACATATATCTATATCTATATCTATATCTATATCTATATCTATATCTATATCTATATCTATGTCTATGTCTATGTCTATGTCTATGTCTATGTCTATATCTATATCTGTATCTATCTATCTATCTATCTATCTATCTATCTATGCCAGTGCCAACAACCCAGAAATGCTCTGTTTCCAAAAAGTAGGTGAAGCAAGTATTCGACACACATTCGGATTTCAGAATTTAACATGTACAGAATCGATAATTCATCAAGAACAAAGGACAAAGTTACACATAGAACACATGCCCTTATTTATCAGTATGTTTCCTAGAGTCTGTTTCAAAGTAAATGCAGTTTGTGCTAAAAAACTGAGTTGTAGTGAGTTCCTACCTATATATATTAGTGTATATGTGTATATATATATGTATGTGTATATATATATATATATATATATATATATATATATATATATATATATGTCTGTGATCCAACAAGGTAGACGAAAGACGGCTTCCAAACACATTTGGATATCAGAATGGGACATGTGTAAAAGCTTTCTTTCATCTAGCACAAGGGGAAAGGATACACTATAAAAACATGCTGATTTCTCAGCATGTATTCTACAGCTGGATTCAAGATAAAGCAGATTGTGCTAGAAAAATGATTAGGGCCAGTGCCTGAATTGTTAAAAAGAGGTAGCCCATTTCCCCTAATCCAGATACTCTGTGTTTCCAAAATGATAGGTGAAGGACGGCTTCCACACACATTCACATACAAGAGTGGAACATAAGGAGAGGTGTACATTCATCTAGCATAAAGGACATGGGTACATCTAGAAACCCTTACTCTGATTTCTCAGCATATTCCTAGAGCCGTTTCATGGGAAAGGCATTTTGACTGGAAAAGAGTGCTGAAACGACAGCCTCCCTATAGATATGTAAGTAGCATAATTCTCCTTACACGGAAAATCAGTCTTCCCAACAAATTAAGTGAAGGACGGCTTCCACACACATTCAGATCTCAGAATGGAACACGTGGAGAGGCGGTCATTCATCTAGCATAAAGGACACCTAGAAACACTCTGAATTTTCAGCATGTTTCCTAGAGCTGGTGTCAAGGGAAAGGCAGTTAGTGCTGGAAAACCAACCTGGAGCGATTTCCTCACCATAGGTGTGAAAGTAGTGTAGTACTCCTAAAACGGAAACTTTCTGTTCCCAACAAGACAGGAGAAGGACGGATTCCACACACATTGTTCCAGAATGGAACATGTGGAGAGGTGTTCATTCATCTAGCATAAATGGCATGGTTACATCTAGAAACACTTACTCTGATTTCTCAACATGTTTCTTAGAACTGGCTTCATGGGAAAGGCAGTTTGTACTGGATAACCGAGTTGGAGCGAGTGCCTCCCCATAGATATGTAAGTAGCGGATTTCCCCTCAAGCAGAAACTCTGTGTTCCCAAAAAGGTAGGTGAAGAATGGCTTCCACACACATTCAGATCTGAGAATGGAACAAGTAGAGAGATATTCCTGTATCTAGCATAAGGGGCTTGGGTACATCTAGAAACACTTACTGTGATTTCTCAGCATGTTTCTTAGAGCTGGTTTCATGGAAAAGGCAGTTTGTGCTGGAAAACTGAGTTGGAACGAGTGCCTCCCCATAGATATGTAAGTAGCATAGTTCCCCTAATATAGAAACTATGTTTTCCCAAAAAGCTAGGTGAAAGTCGGCTTCCACACACACTAGGATCCCAGAACGGAACATGTGGAGTGGTGTTCATTCTTCTGACATAAAAGTCATGGGTACATGTAAAAATACTAACTCTGAATTCTCAGTATGTTTCCTAGAACTGGTTTCAAGGGTAAGGAAGTTTGCATGGGAAAACCAAGAAGAAGCGTGGACCACCACATAGGTAAGTAAGTAGCGTAGTTCCCCAAACACAGAAACTCTGGGATCCCAAGAAGCTGGGTGAAGGAAGATGTCCACACACATTCAGATTCCAGAAAGGAACATTTTGAGAGACATTCATTCATCAATCCTAAGGGACATGTGTATATCTAGAAACAGCTACACTGATTACTCAGCTTGTTTCTGAGAGCTGTATTCAAGGGAAAGGCAGTTTGTGCTGGAAAATCGAGTTGGAGCAAGTGCCTCCACTTAGATATTTAAGTAGAGTAGTATCACTAAAACAGAAACTATGTGTTCCCAAAAGCTAGGTGAAAGTCAGCTTCCACATACATTCGGACCACAGGATTGAACGTGTGGAGAGCTGTTCACTCATCTATTATAAAGGGCATGGGTACATCTAGAAACATTTACTCTGATTTCTCAGCATGTTTCCTAGAGCCAGTTTCAAGGGAAACGCAGTTCGCACTAGAAAACCGAGTTGGAGCACAGACCTCCCCATAAATATGTAAGTAGCATAGTTCCCCTAACACAGTAACTCTGTGTTCCCAACAAGCTAAATGAAGGACAGTTTCCACAACATTCACAACCCAGAATGGTACAACTGGGTAGGCATTCATTGATCTAGCTTAAAGGCAATGGGTACATCAAGATAGACTTACTCAGATTTCTCAGCATGTTTCCTAGTGTAGATCTGAAGGGAAAGGCAGTTTGCTCTGGAAAAACGAGTTGAAGCAAGTGCCTCCCATAGGTATGTAATTAAAGTATTACCACTAACACAGAAACTCTGTGTTCCTGACAAGCTAGGTGCAGTCCAGCTTCCACACACATTGGGATCCCAGAATGTAACATATGGAAAGGCATTCATTCATTTAGTGTAAATGGCATGGGTGCGTGTAGAAAGACTTACTCTGATTTCTCATCATGTTTTCTACAGCCAGTATCAAGGGAAAGGAAGTTTGCACTGAAAAATTGAGTTCAAGCGGTGCCTCCCCATAGCTATGTCAGTAGCACAGTTCCCCAAACACAGAAAGTTTCTGTGTTACAAACAAGCAATGTGAAGGAAGGCTTCCACACACATTGGCATCCCAGATTGTATCATATGGACACGTGTTCATTCAAGTAGCATAAAGGGCATGGGTACACCTAGAAACATTTCCTTTGATTCTCAGCATATTTCCAAGAGCTGGTTTCAAGGGAAATGTAGTTTGCATAGGAAAACCAAGTTGGAGCAAGTGCCTCCCCATAAGTAAGTAAGTAGCATAGTTCCCCTAACAGAGAAACTTGGTGTTCCCTATAAGCTAGATGAAGGACACCTTCCACACACATTTGAGTCCCATAATGGAATAAATGGAGAGGCGTTCATTCATCTAGCATAAAAGGCATGGTTACAACTAGAAACACTTACTCTAATTTCTCAGAATGTTTCCTAGAGCCTGTTTGAATTGAAAAGTATTTTGCGATGGAAAAGTGAGCTGGAATGAGTTCCTCCCAGTATGTATCTAAGTGGTATAATCTCTTAACACAGTAAATTTGTGTTCCCTGCAAGCTAGGTGAAGGAAGGTTTCCACACATATTGGGATCCCAGAATGGAACACCTGGGGAGGTGTTCATTCTTCTAGTATAAAGGGCATGACTACATCTACAAACACTCTGATAACTCAGCCTGTTTACTAAAGCCAATTTCAAGGGAAAGGCAGTTTGTGCTGCAAAACTGAGTTGCAGCAAGTGCCTTCCCATACATAAGTAAGAAGTGTAGTACCCCTTACACAGATACGCTGTGTTCCCAACAAGCTAGGTGAAGGACGGCTTCCACACACATTCAGAACCCAGAATTGAACATGTGAAGAGTCTTTCATTCATCTAGCATAAAGGGCAGTTACATGTAATAACATTTACTCTGATTTATCAGCATGTTTCCTAGAGCCAGTTTCATAGGAAAGACCATTTGCGCAGAAATACTGAGTTTGAGTGAGTCCCTCCACATAGGTATGAAAGTAGCATAGTTCCAGTAACACAGAAACTCTGTTACCAATAAGCTAGCTGAAGGACCACTTCCAAACACATTCGAAACCCAGAATGGAACATATGGAAAGGCTTTCATTAATCTAGCATGAAGGGTTGGATACATCTTGAGATAATTACTCTGAATTCTTAGCATGCTTCCTAGAGCCAGTTTCAAGGGAAAGACAATTTGCCTTGGAAAACAGTTGGAGCGAATGCCTACCCATAGATATGTAAGTAGCATAGTTTCAGTAATACAGAAACTATGTGTTCCAAAAACATAGGTGAAAATCTGCTTCTACACACATTTGGATCCCAGAATGAAACATGTGGAGTGGCGTTCATTCATCTAACATAATGGACATTGGTACATCTAGAAACACTTACTCTGATTTCTCAGTATGTTTCTGAGACCCATATTCAAGGGAAAGGCAGCTTAGCTGGAAAACCGAGTTAGAGCTCATGTCTCCCCATAATCATGTCAGTAGCGTACACCCCCAAACACAGAAACTCTATGTTACTAACAAGCTAGGTGAAGGAGATCTTCCACACACATTTGCATACAAGAATGGAACATGTGGAGAGGCGTTCATTCATCTAGCATAAATGACAATGTATCTAGAAACAGTTACTATGAATCCTCAGCATGTTTCCTAGGGCCAGTTTCATGGGAAAGGAAGTTTGTGCTGGAAAAGCAAGCTGAAGTGAGTGCCTCCACATAGATATGTAAGTAGCATATTTCCCCTAACACAGAAACTCAGTGTTCCCAACAAGCTAGTTGAAAGAAAGCTTCCACACACATTTGGGTCCCAGAATGGAACGTGTAGAGAGGTGTTCATTCATCTAGCATAAAGAGCATGGGTATATTGAAAAACACTTACTCTAATTTCTCAGATGTTTCTAAGAGCCGGTGTCATGGGAAAGGCAGTTAGCACTGGAAAACCAACCTGGAGTGATTGCCTCCCCACAGGTATGAATATAGTTTAGTGCTCCTAAAACGGAAAATCTGTTCCCAACAAACAGGGTGAAGGATGGCTTAACACTCACTTGGATCCCAGAATGGAATATGTGGAAAGGCATTCATTCATCTAACATAAAGGGCATATGTATATCTAAAAACACATACTCTGATTTCTCAGCATGTATTCTAGAGCCGGTTTCGAGATAAATGCAGTTTGTTTTGGAATATCAGATTTGAGTGCATGCCTCCCCATAGGCACTAAAACAGTATAGGTCCTCTACAAAGCAACTGTGTGTTCCCAACAAGCTAGGTGAAGGACGGCTTCAACACAAAATCATATCACAGAATGGTACAACTCGAGAGGCATTCATTCATCTAGCATAAGCATCATGGGTACATCTAGACACCCTTCCTCTAATTTCTCAGCATGTTTCCTAGAGACGGTTTCAAGGGAAATGCAGTTTGTGCAGGAAATCCGAGCTGGAGCGAGTATCTCCCCATAGATATGCAAGTAGTGTTTACCTAACATGGAAACTCTGCATTCCCAACAAGCTAGGTGAAGGACGACTACCACATGCTTTCAGAACCCAGAATGGAACATGAGGTGAGGCCTTCATTCATATAGCATAAACGGCATTGTAATATCTGGAAATATTTATTCTGATTTCTCTGCATGAATCCTAGAGCCGAATGCATGGGAAAGGTGGTCTGTGCTGGAAAACCGAGCTGGAGGGAGTGCCTCCCCATGGGTATATAAGTAGCATATTACCTCAACACAGAAAGTCTGTGTACCCAACAAGCTAGGTGAATGACGGCTTCCACACACATTCAGATCCCAGAATGGAACATGTGGAGAGACGTTCAATCACCTAGCATAAAGGGTATGGGTATATGTAAAAACACTTACACTGATTTCTCAGCATATTTCCTAGACCCCGTTTCACGAGAAAGGCAGTTTGCAGTGGAAGACCTAGCTGGAGCATGAGCCTCCCCATAGATATATAAGTAGCATAATTCTGCTAACACAGAAGCTCTGTGTTTCCAACAAGTTAGGTGAAGGTCGGCTCCCACACACATTTAGATCCCAGAATGGAACATGTGGAGAGGCGTTCATTCATCTAGCATAAAGAGCATGGATACATATAGAAACACTTACTTACATTTCTCAGCATGTTTCCTAAATCCAGATTCAAGAGACAGGCAATTTTTCCTGCAAAATTCAGCTGGATCTAGTGCCTTCCCATAGATATGTATGTTGCATAATTCCCCTAACATGGAGATTCTGTGTTACTAACAAGCTAGGTGAAGCACGGCTTCTACACACATTTGGATCCCAGAATGAATCATGTGGAGAGGCGTACATTCATATAGCATAATGGGCATGGGTACATTTGGAAACAAATATTCTGATGTGTCAACATGTTTCCTTTTCCAGTTTCAAGGGAAAGACAGTTTGAGCTGGAAAACCGAGCTGGAGGGAGTATCATTCCATAGATATGTAAGTTGCATGATTTCCCTAACACGAAAACTCTTTGTTCTCAACAAGCTTGGTGAAGAAAGTCTTCCACACACATTCAGATCCCAGAATGGAACATGTGGAGAGGTGTTCATTCATCTAGCATAATGGCCATGGGTACATCTAGAAACACTTACTTACATTTCTCAACAAGTTTCCTAGATCTGGATTCCAGGGATAGTCATTTTTTACTTCAAAACCCAGCTGGAACTTTTACATCCCCATTGGTATATAAGTTGCATAGTTCCAAAAACACAGAATATCTTTGTTCACTACAAGCTAGTTGAAGGATGGCTTCTACACACATGCAGATCCCAGAATGGAACATGTGGAGTAGCATTCATTCTTCTAGCATGAAGGCATGTGTTCACCTAGAAACACTTATTCTTTCTCAAAATGTTTCCTACAGCCTGTTTCAAGGGAAAGGCAGTTTGCACTGAAAAAACAAGCTGTAACTAATGCCTCCACATACATATGTATGCAGCGTTGTTACCCTAACTTGGACAGTCTGTGTTCCAACAAGCTAGTTGAAGGACAGCTTCCACACACATTCAGATCCCAGAATGGAACATGTTGAAAGGCATTCTTTCATCTAGCATTATGGGCATGGGTACATCCTGAAACAGTTACTCTTATTTCTCAGCATGTTTTCTAGATCCAGATTCAAGGTACTGGCAATTTTCACTGCAAAACCAAGTTGGAGTGAGTGCCTCCCCTCAAATATGTATGTAGCACAATTCCCTTAACACCGAAACTCTGTGTTCCCATCCAGCTAGGTGATTGATGGCTTCAACACACATTTGGATCCCAGAATGGAACATGATGTGAGGTGTTCATACATCTAGCATAAAGGGCATAGGTACATTTAGAAATATTTACTCTAATTTCCCATCATGTTTTCTAGATCCGGATTCAAGGTACTAGCAATTTTCACTGCAAAACCAAGCTGGAGTGTGTTCCTCCCCATAAGTATGTAAGAAACGTTGTTCCTCTTACACTGAATCTGTTTGTTCCCAACAAGCTAGATGAAGGATGGCTTCCACATCCATTAAGACCCCAGGATGGAGTATGTGGAGAGGCGTGAATTCATCTAGATTACAGTGCATGGGTACATATAGAAACACTATGATTTCTCAGCATGTTTACTAGAGACCTTTTCAAGGGAAAGTCAGTTTTCAATGGAGAACCAAGCTGAAGCGAGTCCCTCACCACAGATATATCATTAGCGTAGTTCCCCTCACACGGAAACACTGTGTTCCCAAGCTAGTTGACAGATGGCTTCCACACACAGACAGATCCCAGAATGTAACATGTGGAGAAGCATTCAGTCATCTAGCATAATGGGCATGGGTACATATAGACACACTTACTTCAGTTTCTCAGTATATTTCCCAGAGCAGATTTCAAGGGAAAGGCAGTTTGAGCTGGAATACCAAGTTGGAGCTTGTTTCTGCCATATGTATGTAAGAAGCATAGTTCCCCTAACACAGATTCTATGTGTTCCAAAAAAGCTAGGTGAAGGATGGCTACCACACACATTTGGATCACAGAATGGATCATGTGGAGTGGCGTTCATTCATCTAGCATCAAGGGCATGAGTACATCTAGAAACACTTAGTGTGATTTCTCAGCATGTTTCCTAGAGTCGTTTTCAAGGTTAAGACAGTTTGACCTGGAAATCCAAGTTGGAGCCAGTGCTGCCCCATAGGTTTGTATTAGCATAGGTCAGCTAACACAGAAATCTTTTTCCCAACAAGCTAGATGAAGGACAGCTTCCACACACATTTGGATCCCAGAATGGAACATGTTGAGAAGTGTTCAGTCAACAAGCATAAATAGCATGGGTACATCTAGAAATACTTACTCTGAATTCTCATCATATTTCCCAGAGCCAGTTTCAAGGGAAAGACTGTGATGGAAAACCGAGTTGGAGCGAGTTCCTCCCCATAGGTATGGAAGTAACGTAGTTCCCCTAACACAGAAACTCTGTGTTCCCAAAAAGCTTGGTGACGGATGGCTTCCACACCATTCAGGTCCCAGAAGGGAACATGTGGAGAGGCATTCATTGATCTAGCATAAAGCGCATGGGTACATCTATACACACTTACATTAAATTCTCAGCATATTTCCCAAAGCTGTTTTCAAGGTAAAGGTAGTTTTGCTGGAAAAGTAATTGGAGTGAGTGTCTGCCATAGGTATGTAAGTAGTGTATTTCCTCAATCAAAGAAATTCTGTTTTCCCAAAGCTAGGTGAAATAGGCTTTCAAACATATTAGGATCCCAGAATGGAACATGGGGAAAGACGTTCATTCATCTAGCATAAAGGGCATGGGTACATCTAGAAACACTTACTCTGATTTCTCAGCATGTTTACTAGATTGGGTTTCAAGGGAAAGGTATTTTGTGCTGCAAAACTGAGCTGGAGCAAGTGCCTCCCCATATATATGTATGTAGTGTAATACCCCTAAAATGGAAACTATGTTTTACCAACAAGCTAGGTGAAGCACAGCTTCCACACACATTCAGATCCCAGAATTGAACATGTGGAGAGACGTTCATTCATCTAGCATAAAGGGCATGTTTACATCTAGAAACACATAATCTGAATTCTCAGTTTGTTTCCTAAAGCCCGTTTCAAGAGAGAAGCAGTTTGCGCTGCAAAACCAAGGTGGAGTGAGTGCCTCCCCATAGATATGTATGTAGCGTAATATCCCTAACACAGAATCTTTGTCTTCCCAAACAATCTAGGTGAAAGACAGCATCCACACACATTTGGATCCCAGAATGGAACAAATGGGGTGGTGTTCATTCATCTAGCTTAAATTGCATGGGTACATGTGGAAATATTTTGATTTCTCAACATTTTTCCTAGATCATTTCCAGGGATAGGCAATTTGCACTTGAAAGCGGAGATGGAGCTAGTGCCTCCACACAGGTATGGAAGTAGCACAGTTTCTCTAACACAGAATCTATGTGTTCCCAACAAGTTAGGTGAAGGATGGCTTCCACACACATTCAGATCTCAGAAGTGAGCATGTGGAGAGGCGTTCTTTCATCAAGCATAAAAGGCAGAGGGACATCTAGAAATACTAACTGTGATTTCTCAGCATGTTTCCTAGAGCCGGTTTCCAAGTAAAAGTGGTTTGCCATGGAAAACCGGGTCAGAGCAAGTGCCTCCCCATAGATATGTAAGTAGCGTAGTTCCCCTAGGCCAGAATCTCTGTGTTCCCAACCAAGTAGGTGAAGGATGGCTTCCACACATTCAGATCCAAGAATGAAACTTGTGGAGAAGTGTTGATTAATCTAGCACATAGGGTGATGGAATATCTAGAAACACTTACCCTGATTTCTAAGAATTTTTCCTAGAGACGGTTTGAAGGTAAAGGCACTTTGTACTGGAAAACCGAGTTGGAGCGATTGACTCTTATTATATATATAGTAGGCCAGTGCCTCTAATCCAGAAACTCTGTGTTCCCAACAAGTTAGGTGAAGGAGGGCTTCCACACACATTCAGATCCCAGAATGAAACATGGGCAGTAGTGTTGTTTCATCTAGCATGAAAAGCAAGGATACAGTTAGACACACTTACAGTGATTTCTCAGCATGTTTCCTAGAGTCGATTTCCATATAAAGATAGCTTTACCTGCAAAAGCAATTTCGAGCTTGTGACTCCTCTTACAAAAAAAAGTATGTCCATGCCCCTACACAGAAACTCTGTTTTCACAACAAAGTAGGTGAAGAAAGTCTTCCCCAAGCATTTGGATCTCTGAATGGTCTTCTGGAGAAACGTTCATTCTTTTATCACAAACGGCTAGGGTACATGTCGAATTACTACACCTGATTTCTCAGCAAATTTCCTAGAGTCGCTTTCAAGGTGACGGTAGGTTTCACTGGAAATCCAACTTGGAGTGAGTGCCTTCCCTTATATATACAGGTAGGCCAGTGCCCCAAACCCAGTAACTCTGTGTTCCCAGTAAGGTAGGTGAAGGTCGGCTTGCACACACATTCTGATCCCATAGTGGAACATGTGGAGAAGTGTCCATGAAACTAGCACAAAGGGCAAGGGTACATCTAGAAACACCCTGATTTCTCAGCATGTTTCCTAGAGCGGGTTTCATGGTAAAGACAATTGACCTTGGAAAACCGAGTTGAAGGGAGTGACTTCCCTTATATATAAAGGTAGGCTGGTGCCCCTAACCCAAAAACTCTGTGTTCAAAAGTTGGAGTTTGAAGGACGACTTACACGCACATTCTGGTCCTAGAATGGAACATGTGGAGTAGAGTTCATTCATGTAGCACAAGGGGCATGGGTACATCTAGAAACACTTACCCTAATTTCTCTGCATGTTTCCTAGAGCCATTTTCAAGGTAAAGGCAGTTTGCACTGGAAAACTGAGTTCGAGCAAGTGCCTCCTCCTATATATATAGGTAGGCCAGTGCACCTGTCCCAGAAACTCTTGTGTTCCCAAAAAAGGTATGTGAAGGACGACTTCCACACACATTCGGATCCCAGAATGGAACATGTGGAGAAGCGTTCATTCATCTAGCACAAAACGCAAGTGTAAATCTAGACACTCTCACCATGAATTCTCAGCATGTGTCCTAGAGCTGGTGTCGAGGTAAAGGTAGTTTGTGTTGGAATACTGAGTTAGAGCGAGTGCCTCCCCTTATATATATATGTCGGCCAGTGACCCTAACAAAGAAACTCTGTGATCAAACAAGGTATGTTAAAGACGGCTTCAACACATATTCGGATCCCAGAATAGAACATGATGAGAAGCTGTCATTCATTCAGCACAAAGGGAAAGGTTATATTTACAAACAATTATCCTGATTTCTCAGCATGTTTCCTACTACTGGTTTCAAGGTAAAGGCAGTTTGTCTTCAAAAACCGAGTTGGAGCAAGTGCCTCCCCTTATATATATAGGTAGGCCAGTGCCCCTAACCCAGAAACTCTGTGTTCCCAACAAGGTTGTGAAGGACGGCTTCCAAACACATTAGGGTCCCAGAATGGAACATGTGAAGAAGCATTCATTCATCTAGGTCAAATAGCAAGGGTATATCTAGAAACAAATACCATGAATTCTCAGCATGTTTCCTAGAGCTGGTTTCAAGTTAAAGAGAGTTTGCCTGGAAAACTGAGTTTGAGCGAGTCCCTCCCTATATATATATATATGTAGGCCAGTTCCTGTAACCCAGAATCACTGTTACAAGAAGGTGATGAAGGATCGTTTCTACACACATTAGGATCCTAGAATGGAACATGTGGAGAAGCATTCTTTCATCTAGTACAAAGTGGAGGGGTACATCTAGAAACACTTACTCTGATTTCTCAGCATGTTTCCTAGAGTCTTTTTTTCAAATTAAAGGCAGTTTGCGCTGAAAAACTTAGTTGGAGCGACTGCCTCCCCATATATGTATAGATTGTCCAGTGACAATAACCCAGAAAATATCTGTTCTCAACAATATAGATGAAGGAATTCATCCACACACATTCCGATCCCAAAAGGAACATTTGGAGAAACTTTCATAAAACTAGCACAAAGGGCAAGGATATGTCTTAAAACACGTACTTTGAATTTCAGCAAGGTTCCTGTTGCCCGTTTGAATTTAAAGTCAATTTATACTTGAAAACCGAGTTGGAGCGAGTTTCTCCCCTTATCTATATAGGTAGACAAATGCCCCTAACTGAGAATTTCTATGTTCCCCACATGGTAGGTGAAGGATGTCTTCCACACACAGTCGGATCCCAGAATGGAATATGTGGAGAAGCGTTCATTCATCTAGCACAAAGGGAAAGGGTACATCTAGAAACACATACCATTATTTCTCAGCATGTTTTCTAGAGGCGCTTTGAAGGTAATGGCAGTTTGCACTGGAAAACTGATTTGCAGCATCTACTTCCCCTTATAAATATAGGTACGCCTGTGCATCTAACTTAAAAATACTGTGATACCAACAAGGTAGGTGAATGAAGGCTTCCACACACATTCAGATCCTTGAAGGGAACATGTGGAGAAGCATTGATTAATATAGCACAATAGGAAATGGTACATCTAGAAACACTTACCCTGATTTCTCAACATGTTTCCTAGAGCTGGTTTCAAGGTAAAGGCAGTCTGCTCTGGAAAAATGAATTGGAGTGAGTTCTTCCCCTTTTATATATACATACTCCAGTGAGACTAACCAAGAAATTCTGTTTTCCCAACATGGTTGGTGAAGAACAGCTTCCACACACATTCGGATCCCAGAAAGGAACATGTGCAGAAGTATTCATTCATCTAGCACAAAGAGCAAGGTTACATGTAGAAACACTTACCCTGAGTTCTCAGCATGTTTCCTAGAGTCAGTTTCAAGGTAAATGCAGTTTGTGCTGGAAAACCAATTTGGAGTGAGTCCCTCTCCTTTTATATATTTGTAGGCTCGAGACCTGAACCCAGAAATTCTGTGTTCCCAACAAGGTAGGTGAAGGAAGGCTTCCAAACACATTTTGCTCTCAAAATGGAACAGGTGTACAACCATTCATTCATCAAGCACAAAGGGCAAGGGTACATCTAGAATCACTTACCCTGATTTCAGAGCATGTTTCCTAGAGCTGGTTTCAAGGTAGAGGCTGTTTGTGATCAAAAACCCAGTTGGAGCAAGTGTATGCCCAGCTAGCTGGAGGGCAAGTGTATATCTCAGCAGATTTCTAGAGCTGGTTTCAAGGTAAATGTAGTATGTGCTGGAATCCTTTTTTGGAGTGAATGCCTCCATTTATGTATATTGAAATGCCTGTCTCCCTAACACAGAAACAATTTGTTTCAAAAAAGTTTGGGGAAGGAAAGCTTCCACACACATTTGTATCCCTGATTTGACATGTTGAGAAGCGTTCCTTCAGTTAGCCTGAAAGGCAACGTTACATCTAGAAAAACTTACCATGATTTCTCAGTATGTTTTGTAGAGCTGGTTTCAAGTTAAAGTCAGTTTGAGCTCAAAATCCAAGTCAGAGTGAATGATTCCTGTTATACCTATAAGTAGGCCAGTCTCCCAAACACATATACTCTGGAGTCCCAACAAGGGTGGTGAAGGAAGACTTCCACTCGTATCTGAATCCCAGAATGGAACATGTGGAGAAGCATTAATTCAGCCAGCCTGAAGGGCAATTGTATATCTAGAAACATTTATCCTGATTTCTAAGCATATTTCCAAGTGCCAGTTTAAAAGTAAAGGCAGTTGATGCTGGAAATCTAAGTTGGACTGGGTGCCTCCACTTCTGTGTGTACTTAGGCCTTTCCCCTTAACACAGAAACACTGTTCCCTATAAAATAGTTCAAGGACGGCTTCCACACACATACCCATCTCAGAATCGAACATGTTTTCTCTGCATATGTCCTAGAAGCAGTTTCAAGTTTAAGAATTTTGTTATGGAACACCGAGTTGAAGCAAGTTTCTCCCCTTATGCATATAAGTAGGCCTGCCTCCCTAACTCATAAACTCTGTGTTCCAAACAAAGAACATAAAGGACGGATTCCACACACATTCCTACTCCAGAATCAAACATGCAGAGAAGTGTTCATTCAGCTAGCCTAAAGGGCAAGAGTACTTCTAGAAACACATACCCAGATTTCTCAGCATGTTTTCTAGAGCTGGTTTCTAGGTAAGCAGTTTGTGCTGGAAACCTGAGCTGGAGCAAGTGCCTCCAATTATGCACACAAGTAGGCTTCTCTCCCTAAAACACAAATACAGTGTTCCCATAAAGGTGGGAAGGACGGCTTCCACACACTTTCAGATTCCAGAATGGTACATGTGGAAAACATTCATTCAGCTAGCCTGAATTCCAAGGAAATTTCTAAAAAACAATTACTCTGATTTCTCAGCATGTTTCCTAGAGCTGGTTTCAAGATAAAGGCCGTTTGCAATGGAATACCTAGTTGGAGCGAGTGCCTCTCCACATATATATAGGTAGGCCTGTCTCCCTAACACCGAAACTCTGAGTTCCAAACAAGGTAAGGGAAGGAAGGCTTCCACATACATTTGGATCCCAGAATGGAACATGAGGTGAAGCATTCTTTCAGCTTTCTTGAATGAAAAGGGTACATCTAGAAACATTTACCCTGATTTCTCAGCATGTTTCCCATAGACAGTTTATATGTAAAGCCAATTTCAGTTGGAAAACCGAGTTGGATAGAGTGCCAACCCTTATGTATTTAGGTAGTCATGTCTCCCTAACACAGAGTCTATGTTCCTAACAGGGTAATTGAAAGTTCCCTTCTACACACATTCAGATCACAGAATGCAACATGTTGAGAAGCTTTCCTTCAGCTATTTTGCAGTACAAGGTTATATCTAGAAAAAGATGAATTTTCAGCATGTTTCCTTGACTCAGTTTCAAGGTAAAAGCTGTTTGCACTGGAAAACCGTTTTGGAGTCAGTGCCTCCCATAAGGCATATAAGTCAGCCTATAACTCTAACAAAGAAATTCTGAGTTCCCAGCAATTTAGGGTTAGGAACATAGAGTTCCTGTGTTAGGTTGACAGAACTACCTATAAACGTAAGGGGACGCACTCGCTCTAACTCGTTTTTCCAGGGAAAATTGCCTTTACCTTGAAACCAGCTCTAGGAAATGTGGTGAGAAATCAGGGTAAGTGTATCTAGATGTACGCTTGCTCTTCAGGCTAGCTGAATAAACACTTTTCCACATATTCCATTCTAAGACGTTAATGTGTCCAGAAGCCATCCTTCACCTACCTTGTTGGGAACTCAGTTTATGTGTTATGTTGACAGGCCTATCTATATACATAAGAGTGGGCACTTGCTCCAAATCAGTTTTCCAGTACAAATTACTTTTACCTTGAAAATGACTCTAGGAATCTTGTTAAGAAATAAGGGTAAGTGTTCCTAATGTATGCTTGCCAATCAGGCTAGCTGAATGAATGCTTTTCCGTATGTTCTTGTCTGGGATCCAAATGTGTGTTGAAGCTTTCCTTCAAGTACCTTGTTGGAAACAGAGATTTTCTCGGTTAGGTTTACAGGCCTACCTATATACATAAGGGGAGGCACCCACTGCTACTCAGTTTTGCTGCACAAACGACCTTTACCTTGAAATCGGCTCTAGGAAATATGCTGAAAATTTAGGGTATTTCTTCATGTACACTTACCCTTCAGGCTAGATGAATGAATGCTTCTCCACATTTTTTTATTCTGGGATCCGAGTGTGTTGGGAAGCCCTCTTTCATCTAGCTTGTTGAGAACACATAGTTTCTGTATTAATTTAACAGGCCTACCTAAATAAATAAAAGAAGGCACTCGCTTCAACTAGGTTTTCCAGTACAAACTGCCCTAACATTGAAAACAGCTCTATGAAACATGCTGAGTAGTCAGGGTAAGTGTTTCTAGATGTACCCCTTCTTTTCAGGCTAGCTTAATGAACACTTCTCCATATGTTTTATTCAGGAATCCGAATGTGTATGGAAGCGTTCCTTTACCTCATTTTTTGGGAACACAGATTTTCTGTGTTAGGTTGGCTGGCCTACCTATAAACATAAGGGGAGGTACTCACTCCAAATCGTTTTTCCAGAGCAAACTGCCTTTACCTTGAAAACGGCTCTAGGAAATATGCTGAGAAATCAGGGTAAGTGTTTCTAGAGATACCCTTGCCCTTCAGGCTAGCTTAAAGAACTCTTCTCTACATGTTCCATTCTGGGAGCTGAATGTGTGTGGAAGACATCCTGCACCTACGTTGTTGGGACAGAGAGTTTCTATGTTAGGTTGACAGGCCTACATATATACATAATGGGAGACTCTCGCTGTAACTCGATTTTCTAGCTCAAACTACTTTTACATTGAAAAGGGCTCTAGGAAATATGCTGAGAAATCATGGTAATTGTTTTTTCTATGCACACTTGCCATTCAGACTAGCTGATTTAATGCTTCTCCACACATATCATTCTGGAAGCCGAATGTGTGTGAAAGCAGTCCTTCTCCTATCAGGCGGGGAATGCAGAATTTCTGTTAGGTGTACAGTCCTTCCTATATACATAAGGGGAGGCACTCACTCCAAATCGGTTTTCCAGTGCAAACTGCCCTTATCTTTAAACCGGCTCGAGGAAACATGCATAGAAATCAAAGTAAGTGTATCTAGATTTAATCTAGTCCCTTCAGACTAGCTGAATGAACGATTTTCCTCTTGTCTAATTCTGGGATCCAAATGTGTGTGGAAGCCGACCTTCAAATAACTTGTTGGGAACATAGATTTTTTTTGTGTTAGGTTGACATGCTTTCATGTATATATAAGGGGAGGCACTTGCTGCAATTTAGTTTTACAGCACAAGCACCTTTATCTTCAAACTGGCTATAGGAAACATGCTGAGGAATCAGGGTAAGTGTTTGTAGATGTACCCTTGTCCTTCAGGCTAGCTGAATGAAGGCTTATCCACATGTTCCATTCTGGGATCCAAATGTGTGTGGATGCCATCCTTAACTTAACATCTACCAAACACAGAATTTCTGCATTAGGTTTACCAGCCTACCTATAAACATAAGGGCAGGCACTCACTCCAACTCGGTTTTCGAGCACAAACTACCTTTCCCTTCAAACCGCCTCTCAGAAGCTTGCTGAGAACTCAGGATAAGTGTTTCTAGATGTATTATTGTCCTTCCGGCTAGCTGAATGAATGCTTCCCCACATGTTCTATTCTGGGAACTCAATGTGTTTGGAAGCCGTAGTTCACCTACCTTGTTGAAAACCCAGAGTTTCTGTGTTAGGTTGACTGGCCTACCTATATACATAAGTGGAGGCACTCACTCCTACTCTGTTTTCCAGCACAAACTGCCTTTACCTTGAAACCGGCTCTAGTAAACATGCTGAGAAATTAGGGTAAGTGATTCTAAATGTACTATTGCCCTTCAGGTTATCTTAATGAACGTTTCTCCACCAGGTCCATTCTTGGACCTGAAAGTTTGTGGAAGCTGTCCTTCACTTACATCTTTGGGAACACTGAGTTTCTGTGTTAGGTTGATAGGCCTACCTATAAACATGAGGGGACGTACTCATTCCCATTGGTTTTCCAATGCAAACTGCTTTTACCTTGAACCCAGCTCTAGGTAACATTCTGAGAAATTATGGTAAGTGTTTCTAGATATATACTTGCCTTTCTGGCTAAGTGAATGAACACTACTCCACATGTCTAATTCTGGAATCCGAATGTGTTTGGAAGCTGACTTTTCATAACTTGTAGGGAACACAGTTTTTTTTGTTGTTGTTATGTTAAGAGACCTTCTTTTATATATAAGATGAGGCATTCACTGCAACTAGGTTTTCCAGCACAAGTTGCCTTCACCTTGAAACAAGCTCTAGGAAACATGCTTAATAATCAAGGTAAGTGTTTATAGCGTACCCTTGCCCTTCAGGTTAACTGAATGACTGCAACTTCACATGTTCCATTCTAGAATCCTAATGTGTGTGGAAGCCGTCTTTCCCCTACCTTGTTGGGAACAATTTGTTTTTGTGTTATTTTGAAAGGCCTCCCTATATACATAACAGGATTCACTCGCTCCAACTGTTTCTCCAGTGCAAACGGCCTTTAACTTGCAATCCACTCAAGGAAATATTCTGAGAAATCATGATAATTGATCATAGTTGTACCATTGCCCTTCAGGTTAGCTGAATGAACTCTTCTTCCCAAGTATTATTCTGGTATCTGAATGTGCATGAAAGCCGTCCTTCACTTACCTTGCTGGGAACACAGTGTTTCTGTGTTAGGTTGACAGGCCTAAATATATACATTATGGGAGGCACTATTCCAAATCAGTTTTCCAGCACAAACTGCCATTCACTTGAAACTAGCTGTAGGAAACCTAATGAAAAATCAGGGTAAGGGCTTCGAGATGTATACTTGTGCTTCAGTTTAGCTGAATGAACACTTCCCCACACTTTCCATTCTGAGAACTCAATGTGTGTGGAAGCCTTCTTTCACCTACATTTTTAGGAACCCAGAGTTTCTGTGTTAGGTTGACAGGCCTATCTATATACATAAGTGGAGGCACTCGCTTCAACTCGGTTGTCCAGTGCACACTGCCTTTACATTGCTCCTGGCTGTAGCAATGATTCTGAAAAATCAGGGTAAGTGATTTTAGATGTATCCTTTCTCTTCAGGATAGCTGTATGAACGATTTTTCAGATGCCCCATTCTGGAATCTGAATGTGTGTGGAAGCCAAGGTTCAACTACTTTGGAACACAAAGATTCTGTGTTAGGTTGACAGACCTACCTATATAAATAAGGGGAGGCACTTGCTCCTACTCGGTTTTCCATTGCAAACTGCATTTGCCTTGAAACTGGCTCTAAGAAACATTCTTAGAACTCAGGGTAATTGTTTCTAGATGTATCATGCCCTTCAGACTAGCTGAAGGAACTCTTCTCCACATGTTTCATTCTAGGATCCCTATGTGTGTGGAAGCCTTCCTTCACCTACTTTGTTTGGAACAGAATTTATATGTTAAGTTGACAGGCCTACCTATATACATAAGTGGAGGACCTCGCTCCAACTCGGTTTTACAAAACAAACTGCCTTTACATTGAAACCGTCTGTAGCAAACATGCTGAGAAATCAGGGTATTTGTAGATGTACCTTTGCCCTTCAGGCTAGCTGAATGAACACTTCTCCTCATGTCGAATTCTCCAATCTGAATGTGTTTGGAAGCTGATCTTTTCTTAACTTAATGGGAACACAGTTTGTTGTTGTTGTTGTTGTTGTTGTTGTTAGATTGACAAGCATACCTGTATTATAAGATGAGGTACTCATTCCAACTCGTTCTTCCAGCACAAGCTTCCTTTATTTTGAAACCAGCTCTAGGAAACATGCTTAGAAATCAGGATCAGTGTTTCTAGATGTACAACTGCACTTCAGGCTAGCTGAATGAATGCTTCTCCACATGTTCGATTTTTGGATTCGAATGTGTGTGGAAGCCATCCTTCCCATACTTTGTTGGGAAAAATTGTTTCTGTGTTAGTTTGACAGGCATTCCTATATACATAAGGGAAGGCATGCACTCCAATTCAGTTTTCCAGCACAATTGGCCTTTATCTTGAAGTTGACACTAGGAAACATGTTGAGAAATCAGAATAATTGTTTCTACTTGTACACTTGTCCTTCAGGCTAGCTGAATGAATGCTTCTCCACATGATCTATTTTGGGATCCGAATGTGTTTGGAAGCCATCCTTATATACCTAGTTGGGAACACAGGATTTCTGTGTTAGGTTGACAGGCCTACGTATACACCTAAGGGGAGGCAATCGGTCCTACTCAGTTTTCCAGTACAAATGACTTTACCTTGAAACTGGCTCTAAGAAACATTCTTAGAAATCATGGTAAGTGTTTTTAGATGTACCTTGTACTTCATGCTAGCTGAAGGATCTCTTCTCCACATGTTCCATTCTGGGATCCGAATGTGTGTGGGAGATTTCCTTCACCTACCTTCTTGGGAATACAGAGTATCTGTTGTTTTGACAGGCCAACCTAAATACATAAGGGGAGGCACTCCCTCAAAATATGTATTCCAGCGAAATAATTGTTTCCTTTGAAACTGCCTGTAGGAAACATACTGAGAGATCAGGATGTTTCTAGCTGTACTCTTGCCATTCAGGCTAGCTGAATGAACGCTAATCCACATGTTCCATTCTATGATATGATCATGTGTGGAAGACCTCCTGCACATGTCTTGTTAGGAACACAGAGTGTCTGTGTTAAGTTGACAGGCCAGCCTATATACCTAAAGGGAGGCACAGTCTCTGACTCTGTCTTCCAGCGCAAACTGTGTTTTTCATCAAACTGACTCTAGAAAGCATGATGAAAAATCAGGGTACTTGTTTCTAGATGTAACCTTGTCTTTAAGGCTAGCAGAATGGACACTTCTCCACATGTTCCATTCTTGGATCTGAATGTGTGTGGAAGCAGTCCTTCAAATACCTAGTTGGGAAAACAAAATTTCTGGGTTAGAGGCACAGGCATATATATATATATATATATATATATATATATATATATATATATATATACACACAGGGATGCACTCGCTCCAATTTGCTTTTCAAGTGGAAACTGCCTTTACATTCAAACTGGCTGTAATAAACTTTTTAAAAATCAGTGTATGTGATTCAAGATGTAACCTTCTGCTTTGTGCTAGATGAATACACGCTTGTCCAAATGTTCCATTTTGGGATCTGAATGTGTGTGAAAGCCATCCATCAACTAGCTTGTTGGGAACAAAGTTTTTTTGTGTGTTAGGGAACTATGCTTCTTACATATCTGTGGGAACACACACGTTCCAACAAGGTTTTCCAGCACAAACTGCCTTTATTTTGAAACTGGTTCTAGGCAACAACTGAGAAATCAGAGTAAGTGTTTCTAGATGTACTCATGCCTTGTATGCTAGATGAATGTACACGTTTCAACATGTTCCACTCTGGGATATGAAAGTAGTGGAAGCAGTCTTTCACCTAGCTTGTTGGGAACACTGAGTTTCTGTGTTGGGGAACTAAGGCACCTTCATATCTATAGGGAGGCAGTCACTTCAACCTGGATTTCAAGCACTAACTGCCTAAAAATTGAAACCAGCTCTCGGAAACATGCTGAGAAATCAGAGTAAGTGTTTCTTGATGTACCCATGCCCACCATGCTAGATGAAAGAACGCCTCTCCACATGCTCCATTCTGGAATCTGAATGTGTATGGAAGCCTTCCTTCACCTAGCTTGTTGGGGACACAGAGTTTCTGTGTTGGGGGAACTACACTACTTACATATTTATGGGTAGACACTTACTCAAAATCTGTTTTCCAGCACAAACCACTTTCCCTGAAATCGGCTCTAGGAGACATGCTGAGAAATCAAAGTGTTTCTATATGTACCCATGCTCTGTATGCTAGATGAATGAACGCCTCTCCACATGCTCCATTCTGGGATCCAAATGTGTGTGGAAGCCTTCCTTCACCTAGCTTTTAAGGAACACAGATTTCTGTGTTACAAGAACTACATTATTATATACCTATGGGATTGCACTCGGTCCAACTCTGTTTTCCAGTACAATCTGCCTTTCCCTTGAAATGAAGCTCTAGGAAACATGTTGGGAAGTCAGAGTAAGTCTTTAAAGATATACTCATGATCTGTATGTTAGATGAATGAACGCCTCTCCACGTGCTGCATTCTGGGATCTGAATGTGTGTGGAAGCCATCTTTCACCTAATTCGTTGGGAAAACAGAGTTCCTGTTTTAGGGGAACTATGCTATGTTCCCAAAAACGTAGGTGAAGGAAGGCTTCCAAACACATTTGGATGTCAGAATGGAACATGTGGAGCAAAGCTTATTCATCTAGCATAAAGGACAATATTACATCTAGAAACACATATACTGATTTCTCACATTGTTTCCTAGTGGTGGTTTCAAGGTATAAGCAGTTTGTGCTGGAAAACCGGTTGGAGCTAGGGCCTCGCCTGATATATATAGGTAGTACTGTACCCCAACACAGAATCCCTGTGCTCCCAGCAAAGTATCTGAAGGATGGCTTTCACACAAATACAAATGCCAGAATTGTACATGTGGAGCATCATTCATTCATCTAACATATAGGGCAAGTTACATCTGAAGCACTTAACCAGAATCCTTAGCAAGTTTCCTAGAGCCAGTTTCAAAGTAAAGGCAGTTTGAGCTGGAAAACTGTGTTGGAAAGCAGGCTACCCCTTATGTATATATGTGTAAGGCAGAGCCCCTAACACAGAAACTATGTCTTTCCCACAATGTATCTGAAGGATGGCTTCCACAAACATTCTGAATCCAGAAAGGAACATGTAGAGCAACGTTCATTCATCTAAGATAAAGATCAAGGGTACATCTAGAAACACTTACCCTAATTCTCAGAATGTTTCCAAGAGCCGTTTAAATTGTAAACATTGTTTGTGCTGCATATCCGAGTAAGACTGAGGATCCACCATATATATATAGGCAGGGAAGTTCCCGTAACAAAGAAACACTGTGTTCCCAACAAGGTAGCTGAATGATGGCTTCCACACGTATTTGGATCCCAGAATGGAACATGTGGAGCAGTGTTCATTCATCTACCAAAGGGAAATGATACATATATAAGCACATATCCTGATTTCTTAGCATGTTTACTAGAGTCGGTTTCATGGTAAAGGCAGTTTGTGCTGGATAATTGAGTTGAAGGGAGGGCTTCCCCTTATATATATGGGTAGAGAAGTGGCCGTAACCCAGAATCAGTGTGTCCATACATAATTGCTGAAGGACGGTTTCCACACATGTTCAGATTCCAGAATGGAACATGTGGAGCAGTGTTCACTCATCTAGCATAAAGGGTAATGTTACATCTAGAAGCACTTACCCTGATCTCTTAGAATGTTTCCTAGAGCCGGTTTCATTGTAAACTCAGTTTGCACTGGAAAATCAAGTAGGAGAGAGGGCCACCCTTATATATATAGATGGGGAAGTGCCCCTAGCACAGAAACTTGTGTTCCCCAAAAAGTAGCTGAAGGAGGGCTTCCACACACATTTGGGTCCTACAATGGAACATGTGAAGCAGCGTTAAGTAATCTAGCATAAAGGGCAAGGGTAAATCTAGAAGCAATTATCCTGATTTCTCAGAAAGTTTTTAAGAGCCAATTTCAAGGTAAAGGCAGTTTGCACTGAAATACCAACTTGGAGTGAGGGCCTCCTCCTATATATATAAGTAGGGCTGTGCCCCTAACAGAATCTCTTTTCTCCCAAAAAGGTAGCTGAAGGACACCTTCCACAGACTTTAGGATCCCAGAATGGAACATGTAGAGCAGAGTTCATTCATCTAGCATATAGGACAATGGTACTTATGGGATCACTTACCCTGACTTCTCTGCATGTTTCCTAAAGCCAGATTCAATTTAAAGGCAGTTTGCACTGGAAAACTGAGTTGGAGCTAGGTTCTCCATTATATATCTAACTAGGGCAGTGCCTTATCACAGAAATTCTGTGTTCAAAACAATGTAGCTGATGGAGGGCTTCCACACACATATGGATCCAAGAATGGAACATGTAGAGCAGTGTTCATTCATGTATCATGAAGGACAAGGGTACATATAGAAGCACTTACCCCAATTTCTCATCATATTTCCTAAGTCCGGTTTCAACTTTAAGGCATTTTGTGTTGGAAAATCGAGTTGGAGCTAGTGCCTCCTTTATACACATAGGTAAGGCAGTGCTCCTGATACCAAAATGTTTTGTTCATTTCAAAGTAGCTGGAGAACGGATCCACACACATTCAAATTCCATAAAGGAACATGTGGAACAGCGTGCTTTCATCTAGCATAAAGGGCAAGGGTATATCTAGAAACACTTACCCTGATTTCTCAGCATGTTTCCTAGAGCCAGTTTTCAAGGTAAAGGCAGTTTGCACTGGAAAACCAAGTAGAAGTGAGAGCCACCCCTTGTAAATATAGGTAGGACAGTGCCCCTAACACAGAAACTATTTTCCCAACAAGGTAGCTGAAGCTGACTTCCACACACATTCAGATCCCAGAATGGAACATTTGGAGCAGCGTTCATTCATATAGCATAAAAGGCATCGATACATCTTGCAAAAATAACCCTGATGGCTGAACATATTTCCTACAGCCGATTTCAAAGTAAAGGCAGTGTGAACTGGAAAACTGGGTTAGAGAGATTGCCTCCAATTATATGTATAGGTAGGTCTGTGTCCGTAACACAGAAACTCTGTGATCCCAACAAGTTATCTGAAGGATGACTTCCACAAACATTCACAACCCAGAGAGGGAACTATGGAGCAGCGTTCATTCATTTAGCATAAAGGGCAAGGCATAGCTTGAAGCACTTACCTTGATTTCAGAGCATGTTTCCTAGAGCCAGTTTCCAGTTAAATGCAGTTTGTGCTAGAAAACCAAGTTTGAGTGTCTCCCCTATATATAGGTAGGGCAGTGCCCCAAACACGGAAAATCTCTGTTCCCAACAAGGTAGTTGAAGGATGGATCCCACACACATTCAAATCCCAGAATGGAACAAGAGGAGCAGCGTTCATTCATCTAGTATAAAGGGCATGGTTATATGTAAAAGCACTTTCCCTGAATTCTCAGCAGTATTCATAGGACCTGTTGAATGTAAAGGCAGTTTGCCCTGGAAAACAGATTTGGAACACAGGTCTCCCATTATATATATAGGAAGGTCAATGCCCCTAATACAGAAACTCTGTGTTCCCAACAAGGTAGCTGAAAGATGGCTTCCACACACATTCGTATCCCAGAATGAACATGTGGAGCAGCGTTCATTCAATTGGCATAAAAAACAATGGTACATCTGGAAGCACTTACACTACTTCCTCAGCATATTTTCTGGAGCCGATTTCTAGGTAAAGGCAGATTGCACTCGAAAACCAAGTTGGAATGATGGATTCCCCTAATATATATAGGTAGTTCAATGCCTCTAACACAAAAAATCTGTATTTACAACAAGGTACATGAAGGACGGATTCCTCACACATTAGGATACCAGAATAGAATATGTGGACCAGCGATCATTCATCTATCATAAAGGGCAATGGTACATCTAGAAGCAAGTATCCTGATTTCTCAGCATGTTTTCTAGAGCCGGTTTGAAAGTAAAGGCAATTTGCACTATGACAACCATGTTGAAGCTAGGGTTTCCCTTTATATATATAGATAGGGCTGTGCCCATAAAACAGAAACTCTGTGTTCCCAATAAGTTAGCTGAGGGATAGCTTCCAAACACATTCAGACCTCAGAATGCAATTTGGAGCAGCGTACATTAAACTATCATAATGGGCAAGGGTACATCCAGAAGCACTTACCCTCATTTCTCAGCATGTTTCCTAGAGCTGGTTGCAAGGTAAAGGGTATTTGCACTGGAAAACCGAGTTGGAGTGAAGGTCTCCCTTTGTATATATATAGGTGGGGCAGTTCCTCTAAAACAGGACCAGTTGAATGTAATGGCAGTTTGCACTGGAAAACAGATTTGGAACACGGGCCTCCCATTATATACATAGGTAGGGCAGTGCCCATAACACAGAAATTCTGTGTTTCAAACAAGGTAGCTGAAGGACAGCTTCCACACATATTCGGATCTCAGAATGGATCATGTGGAGAACCGTTCATTCATCTAGCATAAAGGGCTAGGGTACATCTAGAAGCACTTACCCTGATTTCTCAGAATGTTTCCTAGAGCTGGGTTCAAATTAAAGGTAGTTTGCACTGAAAAACTGTTTTGGAGCAAGGGCCTCCCTTTATATATATACGTAGGGGATTGCCCCCAACAGAGAAACTCTGTTCCCAACAAGGAAGCTGAAGGAATGCCTCTATAC
This sequence comes from Camelus bactrianus, assembly GCF_048773025.1. Taxonomy (NCBI): domain Eukaryota; kingdom Metazoa; phylum Chordata; class Mammalia; order Artiodactyla; family Camelidae; genus Camelus; species Camelus bactrianus. The sequence goes on along the minus strand of NC_133547.1, from coordinate 20,710,181 downwards.
ACAGTCAGATGCCAGAATAGAATATGTTGAGCAGCGTTCATTCATCTAGCATAAAGGCCAAAGTTACATCTGGAATCATTTACACTGATTTATAAGCATGATTTCTACAGCCTGTATGAAGGTAATGGCCGTTTGCACTCGAATACCGATTTGGAGTGAGGGACTACAATTATATATATAAATATATGTATGGCAGTGCCCCTAACACAGAAACTGTGTTCCCAACAAGGAAGCTGAAGGTCAGCTTCCACACACATTTGGACCCAAGAATGGAACACGTGGAGCAGCGTTCATTCATGTAGCCGAAATGGCAAGGGTACATCTAGTAGCACTTACGCTGATTTCCTAGCGTGTTTTCTAGGGCCAGTTACAAGGTAAAGGCAGTTTGCCCTGAAAAACCGAGTTGGAGTGAGAGCCTCCATTTATATATATAAGTAGGGCAGTGCCCCTATCAGAGAAACTCTGAGTTCCCAGCAACTTAGCTGAAAGGTGTCTTCCACACACATTCGGATCCCAGAATGGAACATTTGGAGCAGCGTTCATTCATCTAGTATATCTTGCAAGTGTACATCAAGAAGCACTTACCCTGATAACTCAGCATGTTTCCTAGAGCCAACTTTAAGGTAAAGGAAATTTTCGTTGGAAAACTCATTTGGAGAAAGGGTCTCCCCTTATACATATATAGGAAGTGGGGTGCCCCTAAAACAGAGACTCTATGTTCCCAACAAGGTAAACAAGGTAGCTAATGGAAAGCTCCCACACACACTGGGAACCTGGAATGGAACATGTGCATTAGCATTCATTTATGTAGCATAAAGTCCGAGGTTTCATCTAGAAGCACTTACCCTAATTTCTTAGCATGTTTCCTAGAGAGGGTATCATGATAAAGGCAGTTTATGCTGGAGTTTATGCTTCATGTTGGAGTGAAGGCCAACAAAAATTTATATATGTAGGGGAGTACCCCTAACACAGAAACTCTGTGTTCCCAACAAGATAGCTGAAAGAAGGCTTCCAAAGACATTCAGATCCCAAAATGTAACATGTGGAGCAGCCGTCATTCATCTAGCATAAAGGGCAAGGGTACAACTAGAAGCACTTACTGTGATTTCTGAGACTGGTCCAACCAGTTTCAAGGTAAAGGCAATGTGTAATGCAAAAACCGGGTTGGAGTGAATGCCTCCCCTTATATATACAAATGAACGGCAATGCCCTTAACACAGAAAATCTGTGTTCCCTAAAAGGTAGCTGAAGGACACCTTCCAACACATTCAGATGCCAGAATGGAACATGTGGAGCAGGGTTACTTCATCTAGCATAAAGGGCAAGTGTACCTCTAGAAGAATTTACCCTGATTTCTCAGCATTTTTCCATTTCTACTTTCAAGGTAAAGGCTGTTTGCACTGGAAAACTGAGTTAGAACGAGGTTCTACCCTTATATATTTAGGTAAGGCAGTGCCCCTTACACAGAAACTCTGTGTTCCCAGTAAGTTAGTTGAAGGACGGCGTCCACACACATTCAGATACCAGAATGGAATATGTGAAGCAGGGTTCTTTCATCTATCATAAAGGGCAAGGGAACACCTAGAAGCACTTACATTGATTTCTCAGCATGTTTCCAGAGCCGGTTTAAGTGTAAAGAAATTTTTGGCTGGAAAACCGAGTTGGAGGGAGGACCTCCCCTCTATACATAGGTAGGACAGTGCCCCTAACACATAAACTCTCTGTTCCCAGTAAGGTAGCTTAATGATGGCTTCCACACACTATCAGATCCCAGAATGGAACATGAGGAGCAGCATTCTTTTATGTAGCATAAAGGATATGGGTACAACAAAAAGCACTAACCCTTATTTCTCAGCATGTTTCCTCAAGCCGGTTTCAGGGAAAGGCATTTTTCACAGGAAAACTGAGTTGAAGTGAGGGCTTCCCCTTATAAATATATTTTGGTCAGTGCCCTTAACACAGAAAATATATGTTCACAACAAGGTAGATGAAGGACGGCTTCCACAGACATTTGGGTTCCAGAATAGAACATGTGGAGCAGCGTTAATTCATCTAGCATAAATGACAAGGTTAAATACAATATATCTAGAAGCACTTACCCTGATTTCTCAGCATGTTTCCTAGAGCCGATATCAATGTAAAGGATGTTGGTGCTCAAAAACCGAGGTTGAGGGAGGGCCGCACCTGATATATATAGGTAGGGCAGTAACTGTAACACAGAAACTATGTGTTCCCAACAACTTTCCTGAAGGAAGGCTTCCACACACATTGAGTCCCGAGAATGGAACATGTGGAGTAGTGTTCCTTGATCTAGCATAAAGGACAAGGTTATATCTAGAAGCACTTACCCTGATTTCTCAGCATCTTTCCTTAGAGCTGGCTTCAAGGTTAGGGCAGTTTGCACTGGAAAACCGAGGTCAAGCGATGGTCTCCCATTATAAATATAGCTACGGCATTAACCCTAACACAGAAACGCTTATTTCCAAACAAGGTAGCTGGTGGACGGCTTCCACACATATTCAGATCTAGAATGGAACATGTTGAGCAGGGTTCATTATTCTAGCATAAAAGCAATGATATATATGGTATATCTAAAAGCACTTACACTGATTTCTCAGCATATTTCCTACAGCTGGTTTCAAGATAAAGGCTGTTTGCACTGGAAAACCGAGTTGGAGCGAGATCATCCTATTATATTCATAGGTAGAGCAGTCCCCCCTAACAAAGATACTCTGTGTTCCCAACAAGTTAGATGAAGGAAGGCTTCCACACACATACTGATTCCAGAATGTATCATGTGGAACAGGGTTCATTCATCTATCATAAGGTGCAAGTATATATCTAGGAGCACTTACCCTGATTTCTTAGAATTTTTCCTACAGACGAAATGATGGCAATGGCAGTTTGTGCTGGAAAACCGAGTTGGAATGAGGACCTCCCCTTCTGTATATAGGTAGGACAGTACCCCATCACATAAAATCTGTATTCTCAAGAAGTAGCTGAAGGCAGCTTCCATGCACTTTAGGATCCCAGAATGGAACATGTGGATCAGCCTTCATTCATCTACCAGAAATGTATGGATACATCTAGACACACTAACCTGGATTTCTCAGGATGTCTTCTACAGCCGATTTGAAGGTAAAGGCAGTTTGAGGTTGAAACCCGACTTAGAGTGAGGGCCTCCCCTTATATATATAAGTAGGGCAGTGCACCTATCAAAGAAAGTCTGTTTTTCCAACAAGTTAGCTGAAGGATGGCTTCCACACACATTCGGAACCCAGAAAGGAACCAGTGGAGTAGCATTCCTTCAAACAGCATAAAGTACATCTAGAAGCACTTACTCTGATTTCTCAGCATGTCCTAGAGTCTGTTTGAAAATAATGGCAGTTTGTGTTGGAAAAATAATTTGGAGCGAGGGGCTGCCTTATATATATAGATAGGGGAAAGCCCCTAAGAAAGAAATTATGTGTCCAAACAAGGCAGATGAAGGACAGCTTCCAAACACAATTGGATCCCCAAATGGATCATGTGGAGCAGGATTCTTCCCTGTAGCATAAAGGGCAATGGTACATCTAGACCTACTTACCCTGAATTCTCAGCATGTTTCCTAGAGACGGTTTTAGTTTAAAGGCAGTTTGCATTAGAAAACTGATATGGAGCAAGGGCCTCCACTTATATATACAGGTAGGGGAGAGACCCTAACATACAATCTCTGTGTTCCTAGCAAGGTAGCTGAGGGAATGCTTCCACACCTTTCTGATCACAGAATGGAACATGTGAAGCAGCATTCACTCATGTTGCATAAAATCTGAGGATACATCTAGAAAGTCTTACTGTGATTTCTCAGCATGTTTCCTAGAGCCGGTTTCAAGGCTGTATGTGCTTGAAAACAGAGTTGAAGCCAGGGCATATATATATGTATATATATACATACATATATATGGCAGTGCCCCTAACACAGAAACTCTTTGTTCCCAACAAGGTAGTTGAAGGAATGCTTCCACAACCATACGAATCCCAGAATGGAATATGTTAAGCAGAGTTCATTCATCTAGCATAAAAGCCAAGGTTACATCTAGATGCATTTACCCTGATTTCTCAGCATGGTTCCTACGGCGTGTATAAAGTTCATGCCCATTTGCACTCAAAAACCATTTTGGAGCGAGGGCCACCCCTTACATATATAGGTAGGGCATTTCCCTGAACACATAAACTCTGTGTTCCCCAAAATGTAGCTGAAGGACAGCTTCCACACACATTCGGATCCCAGAATCGAACATGTGGATCAGTGTTCATTCATCTAGCATAAAGGGCATGGGTACATCTGGAAGCACTTATTCTGATTTCTCAGCAAGTTTCCTAAAACCGTGATCAAGGTAAATGCAATTTGCCTTGGAAAATTTTGTTCGGGGGTGTCACTTCACATATATATATATATATATATATATATATATATATATATATATATATATATATATATATATATCCCAAACACAGAAACTCTTTTGATCTCAACAAGCTAGTTGAAAGACATTTTCCACATACAATCGCATACTAGAATGGAACATGTGGAGAAGAGTTCATTGAACTAAAGTAAAGGGCAAAATATAACCAGAAAACATACCAGATTTCTCAGCATGTTACCTAGTGCTGTTTTCAAGATAAATGCAGTTTGTGCAGGAAAACCGAGTTGGAGTGAGTGGCTTCCCTTTTATATATAGTTAGGCCTGTCTCCAAACACAGAAACTCTGTGTTCCCAACAGGCTAGGTGAAGGATGGCTTCCACACACATTCGGATCCCAGAATGGAACATGAGGAGAAGCATTCATTCAGCTATGGTAAAGGGCCTGGTTAAATCTAGAAACACCCTGATTTCTGAGCATATTACTTCATGCCAGTTTCAAGGTAAATGCTGTTTGCCCTGGAAAACCGATTTAAAGCAAGTGTCTCCCGTTATATATACATAGATAGGCCTGTCTTCCAAACACAGAAACTCTGTTTACCCGACAAACTAGTTGAAGGTCGGCTTCCACATACATTCAAATCCCAGAATAGAACATGTGGAGAAACATTCATTCACCTATTGTAATGGGCAAGGGTAAATCTAGAAATACTTAACCTCTTTTCTCAGCATGTTTCCTAATGCCGGTTTCAATGTAAGTGAATTTTGAACCAGAAAACCGAGTTGGAGCAAGTGCTCCCCTTATATATATATAGGTAGTCTTGTCTCCCAAACACAGAAACTCTGTGTTCCAAACAAGCTAGCTGAAGGATAGCTTCCACACACATTCATATCCCAGAATGGAACATGTGGAGAAGCTTTCATTCAGCAATGTTAAAGGGCAAGTGTAAATATGTAAACACCCTGATTTCTCAGGATGTTTCCTACAGCCGGTTTGAAGGTAAATACAGTTTGCCCTGGAAAACCGAGTTGGAGTGAGTTCATCCTCTTATACACATAGGTAGGCTTGTGTACAGAACATAGAAAATCTATGTTCCCAACAAGCTAGGTCAAGGATGTCTTCCACACATTCGTATCCCAGAATTGAACATGTGGTGAAGGGTTCAATATATATATGTATTTTATATATATATATAAAAGACTGTCTCCAAAACACAGAAGTTCTGTTTTCCCAACAAGCTATGTAAAGGACGGCTTCCACAAATGTTCAGATCCCATAATGTAACATGTGGAGAAAAGTTAATTCAGCTATGGTACAGGGCAAGGTTAAATCTAGAAACACTTACCCTAATATCTCAGCATGTTTCCTACTGCCAGTTTCAACTGGCAGTTTGCAGTTTGCAAAGGAAAACCGAGTTGGAGTAATAGCCTCCCCTTTTATGTATAGGTAGGCTTGTCTGCCAAACACAGAAACTCTGTCTTCACAACAAGCTAGGTGAAGGACGGCTTCCAATCAAATTTGTATGTTTGAAGGTAACAGGTGGATAAGCATTCATTCTACTATATGAAAGTGCAAGTGTAAATATAGAAACATTTACCATGATTTCTCAGCATGTTTCCTACAGCCAATTTCATGCTAAATGCAGTTTGCACTGGAAAACTGAATTGGAGTGAGTTCTTCCCCTAATATATATTGATAAGCCTGTCTCCCAAACAGAGGAATGATATGTTCCCAACAAACTAGTTGAAGGACGACTTCCACACACATTCGGGTCCCAGAAAGGAACATGTGGAGTAGCATTCATTCAGCTATGGTAAAGTAGAATTGTAAATCTATAAACACTTACTGTGATTTCTCAGCGTGTTTCCTAGAGATGGTTTCAAGGTAAATGCCTGTTACCAAAACACAGAAATTCTATATTAAAAACAAAATTGATCACAGACGGCTTTCACACACATCCAGATCCCAGAATGGAACATGTAGAGAAACGTTTTTCTACTACAGTAATCTGCAGGAGAAAACCTAGAATCACTATCCCGAATTCTCCGCATATTTCCTACAACCTACTTCAAGGTAAATGCAGCTTGTGATGGAAAACCGAGTTGAAGCCATTCCCTCCCATCATATATATAGGTAAGCCTGTCTCACAAAGACAGAAATTCTGTGTTCCCAAGAAGTTAGTTGAAGGAGGGCTTCCACACACATTTGGAGCCAGGAATGGAACATGTGGAGAAGTGTTCATTCAGCTATGACAAAGTGCAAGATTTAATTTAGAAACACCCAGAATTTTCAGCATGCTTCCTACAGCTGGTTTCAATTTAAATTCAGTTTATGCTGGAGAATTGAGTTGCAGCATGTGTCTCCCCTTATATATATATAGGTACGATTGTCTCCAAAATGCAGAAACCTTGTATTGCAAACAAGGTAGGTGAAGGACGGCTCCACACACATTTGGATCCCATAATGGAACATGTGGAGAAGCATTCATTCAGCTATGGTAAAGTGCAAGGGTAAATCTATGAACACATACCTGATTTCTGACATGTTTCAGACAGCCGTTTGCAAGGTAAATGCAGTTTGCTCTGGAAAACTGTCTTGGAGCGAGTACCTCTCCTTATATATTTAAGTAGGCCTGTCTCTAAAACACAGGAACTGTTTGTTCCCAACAGGGTAAGTGAAGGACGGCTTCCAAACACATTTAGATCACAGAATGGAACAAGAGGACAAGAATTCTTTCAGCCATGTTACAGGAATACCAAGTTGGAGCGAGTGTCTCCCTTTACATATATTGGTAGGACTTCCTCCCAAACAAAGAAACTCCTATTTTCCCAACAAGGTAAGTGAAAAACGGCTTCCACACACATTCAGATACCATAATGGAACAAATAGAGAAGCATTCATTCAGCTATGGTAAAATGAAAGGGTAAATCTAGGAACATTAACCCTGATTTCTCAGCAAGTTTCCAACAGCCAGTTACAAGGTAAATGTAGTTTGAGCTGTAAAACCAAGTTGTAGAGAGTACCTCCCCTTATATATATAGGTAAGTTTGTCTCCCAAACACAGAAGCTCTGTGTTCCCAAAAAGTTGGGTGAAGGGTTCCATTCCCAGAATGGAACATTTGGAGGAGCATTCATTCAGCTATAGTTATGTGCATGGGTAAGTGTTGAAATACTTACCCTGAATTCTAAGCATGTTTCCTACAGCCAGTTTCAAGGTAAATGCAGTTTGCAGTGACAAACGCAGTTGGACCAAATACCTCCCATTATATATATATGTGGGTAGGCCTGTATGCAAAACACAGAAATAGTATGTTCCAAAAAGCTAGGTGAAAGACAGCTGCTATAAACATTTAGTACCCAGAATGTAACAAGTGGGGAAGCATTCATTTAGTTATGATAAAATGCAAGGGTAAATCCAGAAATACTTACCATCAATTCTCACCTGGTTTACTACAGCTGATTTCCATGTAAATGCAGTTTGTGCTGTAATACTGAGATAGAGCGAATGCCTCCCATTATATATATATATATATATGCCTGTCTCCAAAACACTGAAACCCTGTGTTCCCAATAATGTAAGTGAAGGACTGCTTCCACACACATTCGGATCACAGAATGGAACAAGTGGAGAAGCGTTCATTCAGCTATGGTAAATTGCAAGGTTAAACCTAAAAATATGAACCCTGATTTCTCAGCAAGTTTCTCACAGCTGATTACCAGGTAAATGCAGTTTGAGCTGTAAAACTAAGTTGAAGCTATTGCCTCCATATATATATATATATATTGTCAGGCCTGTCACCCAACACAGAAACTCTGTGTTCCCCAAAAGTTGGGTGAAGGACAGCTTCCATACACATTCGGATCCCTAAATGCAACATGTGGATAAGCTTTCATTCAGCTATGATAAAGTGCAAAGGTAAATCTAGAAACACATACCTGATTTTTGAGCATCATTTCAACAGCCATTTTGAAGGTAAATGCAGTTTGCACTGGAAAATCGAGTTGAAGTGTGTGCCTCCCCTTATATATATAGTTAGGTATTTCTACCAAACACAAATTCTCTGTTTTCCCAACAATTTACTTAAGGAAGGCTTCCATTCACATTCTGATACCTGAATGAAATATGTGGATTAGTGTTCATTCAGCTATTGTAAAGTGCAAGGTTAAATCTAGAAACACATACCCTGTATTCTCAGCATGTTTCCTACAGCCAGTTTTAAGGTACATGCAGTTTGCACTGCAAGTCCGAGTTGTAGCTATTGCCTCCCTTTACATATATATGTAGGCCTGTATCCAAAACATTGAAACTCTTTGTTCCCAAAAGGGAAGTGAAGGACAGCTTCCAAACATATTTGGTTTGGAAAAATAAATATAGAAACACTTATATATATGTAGGTCTGTCTCCCAAATAGAGAAAATCTGTGTTACCAACAAGGAAGGTTAAGGAAGGATTCCAAACTCATTCGGATTACAGAATGGAATATGTGAACAAACATTCATTCACCTTCTTTAAAGTGCTAGGGTAAATTTAGAAACACTTACCCTGATTTCTCAGCATGTTTCCTATATGCAATTTCATGGTAAGTGCTGTTTGCACTGTAAAACCAATTTCGAGAGAGTACACACATTATATATGTAGATAGGACTGTCTTCAAACACAGAAATTCTGTGTTCCCAACAAGGTAGTTGAAGGACAGCTTCCACACACATTCGATTCAGAAAATGGAACATGTGAACAAGTGTTCATTTAGCTATAGTAATGGGTAAATCTAGAAACAATTACCCAGATTTCTCAGCATGTTTCCTACAGCAGGTACCAAAGTAAATGCAGTTTATGTTCTAAAATTGAGTTGGAGAGAATGTCTCCCATTATACATACATGTAGGCCTGTCTCTCAAACACAGAAACTCTGTGTTCCAAAAAAAGGTAGGTGATGAACCGTTTCCACACACATTCAAATTTCAGAATGGAATCTGTGGACAAGTGTTTGTTCAGCTATGGTAAAGTGCAAGTGTAAATCAGGAAGCACTTACCCTGAATCCTCAGCATGTTTCAGACTACCAACTTCAAGATTAGTGCAGTTTGCACTAGAAAACTGAGTTAGAGCAAGCATCTCCCCTTACATATATAACTTTACCTGTCTCCCAAACACAGAAACTCTGTTTTCCCAACAATGTAGGTGAAGGACAGCTTCCAAACACATTCGGATCCAAGAATGGAACATGTGGAGAACTGTCCATTCAGCTATGGTAAAGTGCAAGTGTAAATCTGGAAACACTTACCCTGATTTCTCAGCATGTTTCCTACAGCCAGTTTCAACTTAAATGCAGTTTGTGCTGTACAACTGAATTCAAACAAATGCCTCTGCTTAAATATATAAGCAGGCCTCTCTCCCAAACCTGTAAAATCTATTTTCCCAACAAGGTAGGTGAAGAATAGCTTCCACTTGCATTTGGATCCCTGAATGGAACTTGTGGGGAAGCGTTCTTTCAACTTCTCTATATTGCAAATTTAAAATTAGAAATACCCTGATTTCTCAGCATGTTTCCAACAACCAGTTTCTAGGTAAACACAGATTGCACTGTAAAACTGAGTTGGAGCAAGTGCCTCTCATTATATAAAAAGGTAGGTCTGTCTCCCAAACACAGAAACTCTGGGTTCCCAAAAAGGTAGGTGAAGGATGGCTTCCACATGCATTCAGATCCCAGAATGGAACATGAGGAGAAGCATTCATTCATCTATTTTACAGTGGATGGCTAAACAGAGAAAAATTTACCCTTGTTTTGAAGCACATTTCCTACAGCCAGTTTCAAGGTAAATGCAATATGTGCTGTAAAACCGATTTGGAGTGAGTGCCTCCCCTTATACATATAGGTATCCTTGTCTCCCAAAAAAAGAAACTCTGTGTTCACTACAAGGTAGCTGAAGGACGGATTCCACATATATTCGGACCTCAGATTGGAACATGTGGACAAGAGGTCATTCAGGTACCCTAAAGTGCAATGCTAAATCTAGAAACACTTACCCTGATTACTCAGCATGTTTCCTTCACCTGGCTTCAAGATAAATGCCGTTTGCACTGTAAAACTGAGATGGAGAGATTGCGTCCCCTTATATATACAGATAAGCCTATATCCCAAACACAAAAACCCTGTTATCACAAGTTGGGTGGAAGACACTTTCTATGATCATTCGGAACCCAGAATGGAACATATGTATAATCATTCATTCAGCTGTGTTAAAATGCAAATGTAATCCTAGAAAAACTTTCCCTGATTTCTCAACAAATTTCATAGAGCTGATTGGTTGTTAATGGCAGTTTGCATTGTAATACCGAGTTTGAGCAAATGCCTCCATATATATAGATATACATTGATATAGATATAGATAGATAGATATAGATAGATAGATAGATAGATAGATATAAAGATAGATAGACAAGACTCTCACCAAAACACGGGAAGTCTATATTCCCACCAAGGTAGGTGAAGGACGCTACCAATACACATTCAGATCCAAGAATGGAAAATGTGCAGTAGCGTTTATTCAGCTAGGCTAAAGTGCAAGCATAAATCTAGAAACACTTACTATGATTATTCAGCATGTTTCTTAGTGCCAGTTCCAAGTTAAAGGCAGTTTGTGCTGTAAAACCGATTTGGAGAAAATACCTCCCCTAATATATATAGGGTTCTCTCTCTCCCAAACACAGAAATCCTGTTTTTCCAACAAGTTACCTGAAGGAATCATTCCACACATATTTGGAACCAAGAATGGAACACGTGAAGAAGTGTAAATTCAGCTAGGCTGAAATGAAACAGTAAAGCTAGTGACACTTACTCAGATTTCTAAGGCTATTTCTTTGACATGATTGCAATTTAAACACTGTTTGCTTGGTAAAATTAAATTTGAGTGTATACCTCCCCTTATGTATAAATATGGGGGTCTGTCAGATTCTCTGTGTTCCCAACAAGGTATGTGAAGGACATCTTCCACACATATGTGGATCCCAGAATCTATCATGTGTAGATGTAACTATTCAATTTGACTATGTGGAAGGGAATATCAAGAAACAAATATCCTTTTTTCTCAGCAAGTTTCTGATAGCTGGTTTCAAGTTAAAGGGAGTTGGCATTGTAAACCCAAGTTTGGTTGAGTGCCTTCCCTTACATATATAAGTAGGCTTGTCTCCCAATCACAGAAACTCAATGTTCCCAACATGGTATGTGAAGGGTTGCTCCCACACAAATTTGGATCCTAGAATGGAACATGTGCATAAGTGTTCATTCAGCTAAATATAGTGTAAGTGTATTTCTAGAAACACTTACCTAGATATCTCAGCAATTTTCATAGAGCTGTTTTCAAGATAAAGGCAGTTGGGGCTGTAAAACAGAGTTGTGGCAATTCCCTCCCCTTATATTTATAGGTAAGCCTGTCTCCCAGACACAGAAACTCTGTGTTCCCAATAAGGTAGTTGAAGGACAGCTTCCACAAACATTCGGATCCCAGAATGGAACATGTGGAGAAGCATTTATTCAGCTAGCATAAAATGAAAGGTAAACTTTAGAGACAATTACCCTGATTTCTCAGGATATTTCCTAGTGCCAGTTTTAAGGTAAAGGCAGTTTGCTCTGTAAAACCATGTTTGGATGAATGCCTTACCTTATATATATATAGGTAGGCTTGTCTCCCAGACACAGAAACTCTGTGTTCCCTACAAGGTAGCTGAAAGACACCTTTCACACACACTTGGCTCCCAGAAAGGAACATGTGCAGAAGTGTTCATTCAGCTAGGCTAAATAGAAGGAATCTCCATAAACAGATACCCTTATTTCTCAGCAAGTTTCCTAGAGCCTTTTTCAAGTTAAACTCATTTTACACTGTAAAACAGAGTTTGGTTAAGTGCCTCTTTTTATATGTAAAGATAAGCTTGTCACAAATACAGAAAATCTGTGTTTCCAGCAAAGTAGTTGAAGGATGGCCTACACACACATTTTGATCCCAGAAGGGAACATATATAGAAGCATTCATTCAGCATCCTAAAATGGAAGAATACCTCTAGAAACACTCTGATTTCTCAGCAGTTTACTATAGCCGGTTTCAAGTACAGGCAATTTAAACTGTAAAACTGAGTTTGGGCTAATGTCTCCCCCTATATTTATAGGTAAGCCTGTCTCCCAAACACAGAAACTCTTTGTTCCCATCAAGGTAGTTGAATGAGGACTTCCACACACATTCGGATCACAGAATGGAACATGTGTAGAAGCATCCATTCACCTAGGCTACAGTCAAAGGGAATTTCTAGAAACACTTAACCTCACTGGTATCCTAGAGCCAGTTTCACCATAAAGGCAGTTTGCGTTGTAAACCTGAGTTTGGGTGAATATCTGCAATTATCTCTAGGTAGGTTAGTCTCCAAACACAGAAAATCTCTGTTCCCAAAAATACAGATGAAGCACAGCTTCCACACATATTTGGATCACAGAATGAAACATGTGTAAAAGCTTTCATTCACCTAAGGTCATATGAAAGAGAATCTATAGAAACATTTACCCTGAACTCTCAGTTTCCTACAGAACCATTTTGTTGAAGCATTATTCAGCTAGAATAAAGAAGGGACTTTCCAGAAGCACTTCCCCCTTTTCTCAGCATTTTCCCTACAACTGGATTCAAGTGAAAGGCATTTTGTCTTAGGAAACTGAGTTTGGATGAATGCCTTCACTAATATATAGGTAGGCTTGTCTCCCAAGCACAGAAACAATGTGTTCCCAAGAAAGTAAATGAAGGTTTCCTTCAACACACATTAGGATCTCAGAATGGATCACATGAGGAAGTGGTCATTCAGCTAGATGAACGTTGAAAGGAATCTAGAGAAACACCCATCCCCATTTATCAGCATGTTCCCTAGAGCCATTTGAACTAAAGGAATTTTGACATAGAAATCTAGGTTTGGAAGAATGCCTTCTCTTATATGTAGGTATGTCTTTCAAACATTATGATTGCGACAAGTTAGATGAAGGAGGCCTTCCATACACATTCAGTTCCCAGAATGGTACATGTGTAGAAGTGTTCATTCACCTATACTAAATTTGAAGGCAATTTCAAGAAATAATTACCCCAACTTCTCAGCATGTTTCCTAGAGCCGATTTCAAGTGAAAGGAAGTTTGCACTGTAAAACCAAGTTTGGGCAAATGCCTTCCATTATATTTAGATATGCTTGCATTCCAAACAAAAGAAAATTTGTTTTCCTAACAAGGTAGATGAAGAACAACTTTTACAAATATTCAGATCTTAGAATGGAACATGTGTAGACGCGGTCATTTAGCAAGGCTAAAGTGGAAGGAAATCTCCAGAAGCTTTTACCACCATTTCTCAGCATGTTTGCTAGAGCCGGTTTCAAGTAAAAAGTAGTTTAAGATGTAAAACTGGGGGGAGGAGGCCAAGATGGTGGAGTAGAAGGATGCTTGTAGCTCACCCTCTCCCAAAAATACACCAAGACTCACATCCACAGATCCACTCAGCCAATCAGAGCACCTGCAGAACTTTGATGGAACATTGTCCTCTTCAAAAGACTGAGACACCAAAAATCTGGTAGGAGAAAAGGAAAAAAGAAAGAAGAAAAGTCAAAACAGTGCAAGATGGGTCCTGTGGGGAAGGAGCGGCAAAGGAGGACTAACACTCATCAGCTGAACCTCCCCCTCTCCAACCAAGAGGCCAGTAGGATGGAAGGGGAGCCTCTGAGGCTTGGATCAGTACAGAGCAGCCCTTGATCAACAGAACTAAGATAAACAGGCACAGAGGGTCCCTGCAACACCCAGACTGAGATGCAGGCTGGCAGATGGGGGCCAGGCCAGGCTGCCTGAGCCAGACAGAGGACTGGTGTGGCTGCACTGAGGCAGCCCCAGGGGACTGCAGGGGGCTGCATGCCATGGTTGTGGGTTCACAGGGCAGAACAATCTGGGCCCTTCATAAAACAACATGGCTGATGTGCGCTGGGGGGAATAACCCCATCTATGAAAACCCATGGAAAATTATCAGATGAAGAGAGGTGGGTCTCTGGTACAGCCGCTATATCCTCCAGTGCTTAGTACCCAGGCAGGGGTGGGGGTGAATCCTGAATCCACACCTAAGGGCTTAGCAGCCTCAAAGGCAAGACAGAGACATGTCTACAGCCCAAGGCAGCTAGGATCCTTCAGTCCTGGTACCTCAGAAAACATGCTCCACCAAGACAAACCAGGAGCTGAGTTTTGGCAAGGAGCAGGGGCAGGGCTGTTCCTCAGTCTTCCCTGAGCCTGCCTACGGAGCACCAACACAAGACAGAGTGCACAGCAGCACAGAGCTGCAGAATGACCAGTGCTGGGAGAGGGTGGGCAGCCCCCTGCCTTTCCAGCAGGATTGCAGCCACTGACCATGGTACTGGGAGAGGCCATGACCTGCCATCCTACCTGGCCGGACTGCAAAATCTAACTGCAGTATCGGGAGGGGCAGTGACCTGCCCGCCCACAGCAAAGGAGAGCTGCACCCGACCCAGTGTTGGAAGGGGGTATGATCTGCTTGCTGACAGGCACTAGGAGCAGCACAGACAAAGGCACCAATTGAAAGCCTCTGGAAAAAGCAAGCTGAGCTTCTGAAACAAGGCAAACACAAAAAACCTTCCCATTAAGAGCACACAGTCTCCAGTAGAACATCAACCCCCCCTTTTTTAATTTGTATTTACCTGTTCTATTTTCTATTACCCTTTTAATTTTTACTTCTTAAACAATTATATATACTCCCACTTCTTAAACAATTATATATACTCCCAGTTTTAATCCCTTTTAAAATTTTTAAAAAATATTTTTATTAGTATTCTTCATAAAAATCCACATCATTTCATCTTTATTTATCTTGGATTTGATATCCTGTTATTAATTATACACAGGTTTCAAATACATTTTCCCTCTTTTCTCCTTTTTAAAAGATTTTTAAAAGGCGCCTCAATCCGATTAATATGCTACTTAAACTTGCTTCTCTATTATTCATTATACACTGTTTTCAAACATTTTTTCTCCCTTCTTTTAAAATTCTCTGTCTCTTTCTTTTTAAGTTTTATTCCTACAAAGTCATTAGATAGGTAAATAAATAAACTCCTTAAGGACCACAATAGATAACTGATACTCTATAAACCACAGTGCCAGAGAGGTATAAGCAAGATGCAGAAGCAGAGAAACATTTCCCAATTAAAAGAACAAGAGAAATCACCTGAAAGAGCAATCAATGAAATAGAAATCGATGGCCTACTAGATTCAGATTTCAAAAAAGGAGTGATCAAAGTACTGAAGGAAATAAAAGAGATAGTGTTTAGAGATATAAAATATGTCAAAAATAAAATGGAAGCTATAAAGAAGAGCCAAGTAGAATTTGTAAATTCATTGGCTGAGATGAAAACTGATCTAAAGGCTGTGCAAAGCAGAAAAGATAATGTACAGGAACGAATTAGTGACCTGGAAGACAGGATAACAGAAAATACCCAATCAGAACAGCTGTGAGATAAACAAATAAAAGCAAATGAAAATAGCATAAGGGACTTATGGGATAATATAAAGCATGCCAATCTTCACATAATAGGGGTCACAGAAGGGGAAGAAAGATCAAAGGAGATTGAAAAGGTATTGGAAAAAATCATGACTGAAAACTTCACAAACTTAAAGAAAGAATCAGATATCTAAGTATAGGAAGATCAGAGGATCCCAAACAGGAAGAACCCAAACAGACCCACACCAAGACATATCATAATCAAGATGGCAATGGTCAACAATAAAGAAATGATCCTAAGGCAGCAAGAGAAAAGCAAAGAGTGAATTACAAGGGAACCCCTATAAGGCTCTCAGCTGAATTTTCAACACAAACACTACAGGCCAGTAGGAAGTTGCAAGATATATTCAAAGTTATGAATGAAAAAAAGATGCAGCCTAGGATACTTTATCCAGGAAGGCTACCCTTTAGAATAGAAGGAGAGATAAAGAATTTCACAGACAAGGAAAAACTACAAGAGTTTACAACACTAAACCCATGCTAAAAGATATAATGATAGGTCTACTTTAAAAAGAAAAGGAGCAGGATGCTACAGAAATGAGAAACTCATAACTGGAAAGGTGATAACTCATGAACTACAAATAAAATAAACACAAAATTTTAAAAGACTTCTAAATCATTGAGAGTGGAGATAGAGGCACGAAAATATAGAATATTTTTCTTTCTTTTTAAAATTTTTGCTCTTGGTAGGATGGGTTTGAGATTGTATTACTATTAGTTTAATAAAGCAGTTATAGTAATGGGCTAATAGACTTACAAAAAGGGTAACCACAAGCTAAAAACTTACAAGGGAGTCACAAAAACTAAATAAAATCCATGATAATACAAAGGAAAATTACCAAACCACAAAAGGAAGAAGAAAGGAACAAAGAGGATATACCAAATAAACTGCAAAGATAAGTTCAAAATTGCAACAAACACACATTTATCATTCATTACTGTAAATTATAATAGACTAAATGCTTCTGTCAAAACACATAGAGTGGCACACTGGATAACAAAGCAAGAACCTTCAATATGCTGTACACAAGAGACCAATTTTAGGGAGAAGGACACATATAGATTGAGAGTGAAAGGATGGAAAACGATATTCCATGCAAATGGAAAAGCCAAAAAAGCAGGTGTTGCAGTACTGATTTCAGACAAAATAGACTTTAAAACAAAGGCCATAAAGAAAGATAAAGAAGGACATTTTATAATGATTAAAGGAGTAATACAAGATGAGGATATTACACTCATTGAAATATATGCACCCAATATAGGAGCACCTAAGTACATAGAACAATTACTAACAGAGATAAAGGGGGATATTGATGTGAATACAATCATAGTTGGAGATTTTAACACCACATTAACATCACTAGACAGATCTTCCAGACAGAAAATAAATAAGGCAACAGAGAAATTAAATAACACAATAGAATTATTAGACAGTGGATATTTTCAGAACATTACACCCCCCAAATAGGGTATACAATCTTTTCAAATGCACATGGAATATTTTCTAGGATTGATCATGTACTTGGGTACAAAAGAAACTTCAAAAATTTTAAAAATATAGAAATTACCTCAAGGAACTTTATTGACCACAATGTCATGAAACTAGAAATCAACTACAGAGAAACAAATGAGAAGAAAAAAGAAAGAATGGAGATTAAACAATATGCTATTAAAAAACCAATAGGTCAAGGAGGAAATCAAAGTTGAAATTAAAAAATACCATAAGTAAAATGAAAATGAAAGCACAACCACACAAAATTTATGGGACACTGCAAAGGCAGTGCTAAGAGGGAAGTTTATAGCTATACAGGCCTCCCTAAAAAAAACAAGAACAATCTCAAATAAACAATTTAACCCACCAACTAAAAGAACTAGAAAAAGAAGAACAAAAAACCCCAAAAGGAAGCAAAAGAAAGGAAATTATAAAGATCAGGGAGGAAATCAATTAAATAGAGATTAAAATAAAAGGAAAAAAGAAAAAAATCCATCAAACCAAAAGCTGGTTTTTGAAAAAGTAAATAAAATCAACAAAGTTCTGGCCGAAATCACAAAGAAGAAAAAAGAGAGCACAAATTAGCAAAATAAGAAAGGAAACTGGAGAAATTACAGCAAATAAAATAGAAATACAGAATATCATATGAGAATATTATGAAAAACTATATGGAACCAAACTGGGTAAACTAGACTAGATGGATAAGCTTCTGGAAACATAAAGTCCATCAAGAATGATTCAAGAAGAAACTGACCAATTGAAAAAAATGATCACTAGAAATGAAATTGAATTAGCAATAAAGAACCTCCCTACAAATAAAAGTCCAGGACTGTACGGCTTCACTGGGGAATTCTAATAAACATAAAAAGAAGAACTCATACCAGTCCTTCTCAAATTCTTCTCAGAAGATTGAAAAGGAGGGAATCCTCCCAAACGCATTCTGTGAAGCCACCATCATCATGATACCAAAATCAGACAAAGACACTACGAATAGTGTGTAGTGTACGCCAATATCACTGATGAACATAGATGCAAAGATCCTCACCAAAATATTAGCTAATAGAATCCAACAACACATAAAAAAGATTATACATCATGACCAAGTGGGGTTAATCTCAGGGACACAAGGGGGGTTCAACATACCCAAATCAATCAATGTAATACATCACATCAACAAGAGAAAGGACAAAAACCACATGATCATCTCAAGAGATGCAGAAAAAGCATTTCATAAAATTCAACACCCATTTATGATAAAAACTCTCACCGAAGTCAGAATAGAGGGAGCATATCTCAACATAATAAAAGCTATATATGACAAAACTACAGCCAGCATAGTACTCAATGGTGAAAAACTCAAAAGCTTCCCATTAAAATCTCAGACATGACAAGGATGCCCACTATCACCAGTCCTATTCAACATAGTCTTGGAAGTCCTAGCCACAGCAATCAGGGAAGAGAGAGAAATAAAAGGGATCCAAATTGGAAAAGAAGAGGCAAATGTGTCATTATAAGCCAATGACATGTTACTCTATATAGAAAACTAGTATAGCTGATTGAAGAATTCAGCAAGGGAGCAGGTTACAAGATTAACGTTCCAAAGTAAGTTGCATTTTTTACATTAATGATGAATCAACAGAAAAAGAAAGTAAAGAACTAATTCCCTTTAAAATAACAACCAAAGTAATAAAGTACCTAGGAATAAATCTAACCAAGGAATTGAAAAAATTATACACAGAAAAATATAAATCATTGCTGAAGGAAATTAAAGAATACTTTAAAAAATGGAAAGATATCCCATGTCTTTGGATTGGAAGAATCAATAGTGTTAAAATAGTCACACTGGCCAAGGCAATCTACAGGTATAATGCAACCCCTAAAAAATTACAAAGGACATATTTCACAGAACTAGACAAATTATAATAAAATTTATATGGAACCATCAAAGACCTATAATTACCAAAGCATTACTGAAGAAAAAGAAAGAGGCTGGAGGAATAACTCTCCCAGACTTCAGAGAACACTATAGACTACAGTAATCAAGACAATATGGTATTGGTACAAAAACAGACACATAGACCAATGGAACAGAATAGAGAGCACAGAAATGAAACCACAACCTTTTGGTCAATTAATCTTCAACAAAGGAGGCAAGAATATACAATCGAATAAAGACAGTCTTTTCAGCAAATGGTGTTGTGAAAACTGGACAGCAGTGTAAAGCAGTGGAGCTAGAACACTCCTGTACACCATACACACCAATAAACTCCAAATGGATCAAAGACTTAAACATAAAACAAGATAAAATAAACCTCCTAGAAGAAAACTTAGGCAAAACATTATCTGACATACATCTCAAAAATGTTCTCCTAGAACAGTCTACTCAAGCAATAGAAATAAAAGCAAGAATAAACAAATGGGACCTAATGAAACTTACAAGCTTCTGCACAGCAAAGGAAACCATAAGTAAATCAAAAAGACAACCTACGGAATGGGAGAAAATTTTGCAAATGAAACGAACAAAGGCTTGATCTCCAGAATATATAAGCAGCTAATATGACTTAATAAAAAAGAAACAAACAACCCAATCCAAAAATGGGCAAAAGACCTAAACAAGCAATTCTCCAAATAAGACAAAGAAATGATCAATAGTCCCATGAAAAAATGCTCAATATCACTAATTTTCATAGAAATGCAAATCAAAACTACAATGAGGTCACCTCATGCCAGTCAGAATGGCCATCATTCAAAAATCCACAAATGACAGATGCTGGAGAGGCTGTGGAGAAAAGGGAACCCTCCTACACTGCTGGTGGGAATGCAGTCTGGTGCAGCCACTGTGGAAAAAAGTATGGAGATTCCTCAAAAGACTAGGAATAGACTTCTCGTATGATCCAGGAATCCTGCTCCTGGGCATATATCCAGAAGGAACCCTACCTCAAAATGACACCTATACCCCAATGTTCATAGCAGCACTATTTACAATAGCCAAGATATGGATAGAGCATAAATGTCCAGCAAGAGATGACTGGATAAAGAAGTTGTGTTATATATACACAATGGAATACTACTCAGCCATAAAAAATGATAAAACAATGCCATTTGCAGCAACATGGATGGTCCTAGAGAATGTCATTCTAAGTAAAGTAAGCCAGAAAGAGAAAGAAAAATACCATATGAGATCACTCATATGTGAAATCTAAAAAAAAAAGAAAAAAGAAAAACAGAAGAAAAAAGAAAACAAAGCATATATACAAAGCAGAAACAGATGCATAGACACAGAATATAAACTTGTGGTTGCCAAGGGGGTGGAGAGTGGGAAGGGATAGACTGGGATTTCAAAATTGTTGAATAGATAAACAAGATTATACTGTATAGCACAGGGAAATATACACAAGATCTTATGGTAGCTCACAGAGAAACAATTGTGACAATGAATATATACATATATATATATATATATATATATATATATATATATATATATATATATATATATATATATATATATGTACATGCATAACTAAAAAATTGTGCTCTACTCTGGAATTGACACAATATTGTAAAATGATTATAAATTAATAAAAAAATTTTAAGAAATACGTAAAACTGAGTTTTGCTGACAACCTTCCCTAATATATATGTAGGCCAGAGTCCCAAACACAGAAACTCTGTGTTCCCAAAAATGTAGATGAAGGACTCCTTTCAAACACATTTGGATTCCCCAATGGAACATGTGTAGAAACAGTTATTCAGCTAGGCTAAAGTAGAAGAGGATTTTCAGAAACACTTCTCCCCATTTCTCAGCATTTTTCCTAGAACAGGGTTCAAGTGTAAGGCAGTTTGCCTTATGAAACTGTCTTTGAGCAAATGCGTCCCTTAATATATAGAGTTAGGTTGACTCTGAATAAAAGAAGCTCTGTGATACCAGGAAGGTAATTGAAGGACGCCTCCCACACACATTCGGATCCCAGAACTGACATGTGTAGAATAGATCATTCAGCTGGGCTAAAGTGGAAAGGACTCTCTAGAAATACTTAACCCCAATTCTCAGCATGTTTCCTAAAGCTGTTTTCAAATGAAATGCAATTTGTGCTGTAAAAT
Source organism: Camelus bactrianus (assembly GCF_048773025.1). Lineage (NCBI taxonomy): Eukaryota > Metazoa > Chordata > Mammalia > Artiodactyla > Camelidae > Camelus > Camelus bactrianus. The sequence goes on along the minus strand of NC_133547.1, from coordinate 20,688,610 downwards.
TGAGTTTTCTTGAATTCCTTCCCTTTTATATAGGTAAGCTTATCTCTCAAACACAGAAAATCTATGTTCCCAACCAGGTAGGTGAAGGACAACTTCGACACACATTCAGATCTCAGAATGGAACATGTGTAGAAGCAGACATTTCACTAGGCTAAAGTTGAAGGAAATCTCCAGAAACACATGCCTACATTTCTAAGTATGTTTCCTACAGCCAGTTTCAAGTGAAAGACCATTTGCTTTAGAAAAATGAGGTTGGGCGAATGCCTTCACTTACATATAGTTAGGCTTGTCTCGGAAACACTGAAATTATGGATTCCCAACAAGGGGGATGAAGGACGCCTTCCACACACATTCAGATCCCAGAATGAAACATGTTTAGCTGCAGTCAATCAGGTAGCTTAAAGATGAAAGGAATCTCCAGAAACACTTACCCCATTTCTATCCATGTTTCATAAAGCCAGTTTCAAATGAAAGGCAATTTGCCTCAGAAAACTGATTTTAGGCAAATGCCTTCCATTTTCCATTGGTAGTCTTTTCTTACAAACACAGAAACTATGTGATCCCAATAAGGTAGATGAAGGATGCCTACCACACAAATTTTGATCCCAGAATGAAATCTCTGTGGAACAGTTAATTCAGATTGAATAAAGTGAAATGGAAACCCCAGAAACATTTACCATCATTCCTCATCATGTTTTCTAGAACCTGGTACCAGTGAAAGGATGTTTGCTTTATAAAACTGTGTTGGGATGAATGCCTTCCCTTATGTATTGGTAAGCTAGTCTTCCAAACACAGAAACTCTGTGATCCCAAAAAGGTAGATGAAGAATGCCTTCCACACACATACAGCTCCCAAAATGTCTAAATATGGAAGCAGTCATTCAGCTAGGTTACTGAGGGGAATCTCGAGAAAAACATACTCACAATTCTCAGCATGTTTCCTATAGCCGTTTTACTGTAGTTTTTTTTTAATGAAAATTGAATTTGGTTGAATGATTTTACATATGTATATATATGTATGTATATGTATATATATATATGTAGGATTGTGTTCCAAAATCAGAAACTCAGGGTATCCAACAGGATAGATGAAGGAGGACTTCCTCACACATGCAGAACCCAGGATGGAACATTTGAAGTAACAGTCATTCAGCTAGTAAAGTGGAAGGGATTCTCCAGAAATATTTAGTCTTTTTTCTCAGCATGTTTTCTAGAGTTGTTTTAAAGTGAAATGCAGTTTGCCTTAGAAAACTGAGTTTGAGCAAATGCCTTCCTTTATATATACATAGGCTTTTCTTCAAAGCACAGAAACTCTATGTTCCCAACAAGGTAGAAGAAGGACACCTATCACACACATTTGGATCCCAGAATGGATTATGTGTAGAAGTGGTCATTCAGCTAGTCTAAAATTTAAGGGTATCTCCAGAATCTTTTACCCCACTTCTCAGCATGTTTCTTGGTCAATTTCAAGTGAAAGGCAGTTTGTTTAAGAAAACTGAATTTGGACGAAAGCCTTCCCATACATATAGGTAGGCCTGTTGCCAAAACAGAGAAACACTGTTTTCCCAACAAGGTAGATGAAGGATGCATTTCCCTCACATTTGGATATCAAAAACAAACATGAGTAGAGGCGGTCATTCAGCTTCCCTAAAATTGAAGGAATTATCCAGAAACACTTAACCTCATTTCTCAGCAAATTTCCAATTACAGGTTTCAAGTGAAAATATGATTGCAATGTAAATACGAGTTTAGAGGAAATACTTCCATTATACATAGGAAGGCTTTTCTCACAAACATACAGAGGCTCTATGTTCCCAACTAGGAAGATGAAGTATGCCTTATAAACACATTCGGAACCCAGAATGGAACAGGTGTAGTAGCGGTCATTCAGCTAGCCTAAAGTTGAAGGGATTTCCCAGAAACACTTACCCCAATTTATCATATTGTTTCTGAAAACTGGATTCAAGCAAAAGGCAGTTTGCCTTAGATAAATGAGTTTGTATAAATGTCATCACTAATATATAGTTTGGTTTCCCTCTAGAACACAGAAATTCTGTGTTCCCAACAAGGTAGAATAAAGACGCCTTCCATGTACTTTCAGATCCTCAAATGGAATATGTATAGAAGCATTCTTTGAACTAGACTAAAGTTGATGGAAAGCTCCAGAAACACTTATCCCTATTTCTCAGCATGTTTCTTAGAGCCAGTTTCAAAGAAAGGCACTTTGCACCATAAAACTGAGTTTGGGTGGCAGCCTTCCCTTATATATAGTTAAGCTTCCCCCCATACATGGAAATGCTGTTTTCCCAACAAGATAGATAAAAGACGCCTTCCACAAATATTTGGATCTCAGAATGGAACATGTTTAGACACAGTCATTCAGCTAGGCTAAAGTTGATGGGAATCTGCAGAAACAATTACCTCCACTTTTCAGCATGTGTCCTTGAGCTGGTTTCAAATGAAAGGCATTTGGATTAAGAAAACTGAGTTTGGGTGAATGCCTTCCCTTATTTATAGGTAGGCTTGTCTCTCAAACACAGAAACTCTGTGTTCTTAAAAAGGTAGATGAAGAAGCCTTTCACACACATTCAGATCCCAGAATGGAACATGTGTGGAAGCTGTCATTCAGCTAGGATATAGTTGAAGGAAATATCCAGAAACGCTTACCCACATTTATCAGCAAGTTTCTGAGTGCCGTATTCAACTGAAAGGTTGTTTGCTATGTTAAACAGAGTTTGGGTGAAAGTCTTCCCTTATATACAGGTTGGTTTGTCTCCCAAATACAGAAACTCTGTTTTCCCAACAAGGTAGATGAAGGACTCCTTCCACATACATAAGAATTAGAAAATGGAAAATGTGTAGAAGCAGTCATTCAGTCAGGCTAAAGACAAAGGGAATCTTCAGAAACACTTAACCCTATTTCTTTTCATCTTTCCTAGAGCCGGTTTCAAGTGAAAAGCCATTTGTCTTAGAAAACTGAGTTTGGGCGAAAAACTTCCCTTATATTTAGGTAAGCCTGTCTTCCAAACACAAACTCTGATCATAAGAATGTAGATGAAGGACCTCTTCCACAGAGATTAGGATCTCAAAATGTAACATATGTAGAAATGGTCATTCAGCTACTCTAAAGTTGAAGGCAATCTCCTGAAGCACTTACCCCCAGTTCTGAGCATGTTTCTGAGAACTGGTTTCAAGAGAAAGGCACTTTGTGCCATTAAACTGAGTTTGGGTGAATGTCTCACCTTATATATAGGTAGGCTTGTCTCCCAAACACTGAAACTCTGGGTTACCAACAAGGTAAATGAAGGAAGCCTTCAACACACATTCGGAGTCCAGAATGGAGGATGTGTAGAAGCAGTAATTCATCTAGGCTTAAGTGAAAGGGAATCGCTAGAAACATTTACTCCCATTTCTCTGCATGTTTCCTATAGCCGGTTTAAAGTGATCTGCACTTAGTTTAAGAAAACGGAATTTGGGCAAATATCTTCCCTTACATGTAGGTAAAATTGTCTCTAAACACTGAAACAGTGGGTTCCCAACAAAGTAGATGAAGGAAGACTTCCTCACACATTCAGAACCCAGAATGCAACATGTGTAGAAGTCATCATTCAACTAGACTAAATTTGATGGGAATCTCCTGAAACACTTGCCCCCTTTTCTCAGCATGTTTCCTAGAGCTGGTTTCATTAAAAAAAAAAAAAAAAAAAAAAAAAAAAAAAAAAAAAAAACACTTTGCATCATAAAACTAAGTTTGGGTGAATGCCTTAACTTACGTATAGATAAGCTATTCAACCAAACACATAAACTCTATGTTCCCAAGAATGTAGATTAAGGACACCTTCCATAAATATTCAGATCCAAGATTAGAAAAGATGTAGAAGCAATGATTCAGCTAGGCTAATGTTGAAGGGACTATTCAGAATCACATACCACTTTTTCTCCACATGTTTCCTAGAGCTGGTTTAAAGTGAAAGTCAGTTTGTCTTAGAAAATTCTGTATGTGTGAATACCTTCTTTCAAATATAGGCAGACTTGTCTCCCAAACACAGAAACTTTATGTTCCCAACAAGATAGATGAAGGATGTCTTAAAAACACATTTGGATCCCAGAATGGAACATGTGTACAAGTGTTCATTCAGCTAGGCTAAAGTAGAAGGAAATCTCCAGAAGGAATTACTCATATTTCTCAGCAAGTTTTCTAGAACTGGTTTCAAGTTAAAGGCACTTTGTGCTTTAAAACCGAGTTTAGGTGAATGTCTTAACTTTTATATATGTAGGGTTGTCTCACAAACACAAAAACTCTGTGTTCCCAACAAGGTAGTTGAAGGACACTTAACACAATCATTTGGAACCTAGAATGGAAAGTGTGGGAGCGTTCACTCAGCTTGGTTAAAGTGGAATGAAATCTCTCTAAACAGTTACCCCCATTTCTCAGCATGTTTCCTAGAGCCGATTTCAAGTGAACGGCAGCTAGCAATGTAAAACCAAGTCTGGGCAAAATATTTATTTTATATATAATTAAGCTTGTCTCCCAAACACAGAAACTGTGGGTTCCCAACAAGATAGAGGCAGGACATCTTCCTCACACATTCAGTTACCACAAAGGAAAATGTATATAAGAGGTCATTAAGATAGGTTAAAGATAAACTTTAAACTCCAAAAGCACTTACCCCTATTTCTCAGGATGTTTCCAAGAGCTGGTTTCAAGTGAAAGGCAGTTTATTTAAGAAAACTGTACTTTGGTGGATTCCTGCCCTTTTATACAAGTAGGATTGTCTCTGAAACACAGAAACTATGGGTTCCCAACAAGGGAGATGAACGACGCCTTCCACACACATACAGATCTCAGAATGGAACATATGTAGAAGCAATCATTCAGCTAGGCTAAAGTTGAAGAGATCTCCAGGAACATATATTCCCATTTCTCAGCATGTTCCATAGAGCACGTATCAAGTTAAAGGCAGTTTGTCTTAGAAAACAGGATTTGGATGAATGCTTTCACTTTTATATAGATGGGCTTTCTACCAAACACAGAAACTCTATGATCCCAGTAAGGTAGTTGAAAGACGCCTTCCACACGCATTCAGATCCCAGAATGGAACATGTGTACAAGTGTTCATTCAGCTAGGCTCAAGTTGAAGAATCTCACCCATATGTCTCAGCAAGTTTCCTAGGGTTTGTTTCAAGTTAAAGACATTTTGTGCTTTAAAACCGAGCTTAGGTGAATGTCTTACCTTTTATACATGTAGGCTTGTCTCCCAAACACATAAACACCATGTTCCTCACAAGGTAGAAGAAGGAAGCCTTCCACAAACACTCGGATCCAAGAATGGAACATGTATAGGAGTGGTCATTGAGGTAGGTTAATTTGAAAGGAATCTCCAGAAACAGTTACTCTCATTTCTCAGCAAGTTTCCTAGAACCAGTTTCAACTGAAAGGCATTTTGCAGTAGAAAACTGAGTTTGGGTGAATGCCTTCCCTCATATATAAGTAGGCTTGTCTTCCAAACACAGAAACTCTGGGTTCCCAACAAGGTAGTTGAAGGAAGCCTTCCACTCACATTCGAATCCCACAATGGAACATGTTTTTAAGCAGTCATTCATCTAGGCTAAATGTTAAGGATATATCCAGAAGTACTTACCAAATTTTCTCAGCAAGTTTCCTAGAACCAGGTCCAAGTAGAGGCAGTTTTCCTTAGAAAACAGTTTCAGCATATGTCTTCACTTATATTTTTGTAGGCTTGTCTCCAAAACACAGAATCTCTGTGTTCCCAACAACGTAGATGAAGAAAGCCTTCCACACATATTCAGATCCCTGAATGGGACATATGTAGAAGTAATTCAGCTATGCTAAAGTTGAAGTGAATCTCCAGAAACACTTACTCCCATTTCTCAGCATGTTTCCTAGAGTTGGTGTAAAGTGAAAGGCGTTTTGTTTAAGAAAACTGAGTTTGGGTGAATTCCTTCCTTATATATAGGTAGACTTTTCTCCCAAACACAGAAAATCTGTATTCCCAACAAGGTAGATGAAGGACAGCTTCCACAAACGTTCAGAAACCAGAATGGAACACGTGTAGAAGTGGTCACTCAGCTAGTCTGAAAGTGAAGATAATCTGTAGAAATACTTACACCCATTTATCAGCATGTATCCTATAGCCGGTTTCAAGTGAATGACAGTTTGCCTTAGAAAACTTAGTTTGAGTGAATTCCTTCCATTTGACATCATTAGGCTTGTCTCCCAAATACAGAAACTCTATGTTCCCAGGAAGGCAGATGAAGGCCATCTTCAAAACACTTTCGGATTTCACAATGGAACATGCATTAGAAGCGATCATTCAGCTAAGCAAAAGTTGAAGGGAATCTCTTGAAACAATTACACACAATTTTTCAGCATGTTTGTTAGAGCTGGTTTCATGTGAAATGCAGTTTGCGTTAGAAAACAGAGTTTGGGTGAATGCCTTCTTTGTATATAGATAGGCTTGTCTCCCAAAATACAAAATCTCTGTGTTCACAACAAGGTAGTTGAAGGATGCCTGACACACACATTCATATCCCAGAAAGAAATAAGTGTTGAAGGGGTCATTCAGCTAGGGTAAAGTTAAGGAAATCTCCAGAAACACTTACCTACATTTCTCAGCAGCTTTCAGAACGTGGGTTCAAGTGAAAGGCAGTTTGCCTTAGAAAATTGGGTTTGGGTGAATGCCTTCTCTTATATATAGGTATGATTTCTCAGAAAACACAGAAACTCTGTGTTCCCAAAAAGGTTGTTGACTGATGCGTACCACTGACATTTGGATCCCAAAATGGAACATGTGTATAAACAGTCATTCGGTTAGGCTAATGTTGAAGGGAATCTCCAGAAACACTTACTCCCATTTCTCAGCATGATTTCTGTAGGCAGTTTCAAGTGAAAAGTTATTAACCATAGAAAATTGAGTTTGGGTAAATGCTTTCCATTATATATAGGTAGTATTGTCTCCAAAACACAGAAATTCTGTTTCAAAAAAGGTATATGAAGGAGGCCTTCCACACACATTCAGTTCCCAGAATGGAACATGTGTAGAAGCGATCATTTAGCAAGGCTAAAGTAGAAGGAAATCTCAATAAACAATTGCCACCATTGCTTAGCAGGTTTCCTAGCACTGGTTTCAAGTGAAAGTAAGATTGTCTTAGAAAACTGATTTTGGGTGAATACCATCCCTTAAATATATGTAGGCTTTTGTCCCAAACACAAAAAATCAGTGCTCCCATCAATGTAGATGAAAGGTGCCTTCAAAATACATTTGGATCCCAGATGGGAACATGTGTCAAAGTGCTCAATCAACTAGGCTTAAGTTGAAGGGAATCTTCAGAAACAATTCCACATATTTTTCATCGTGCTTGTTAGAGCCACTTTCAAGTGAAAGGCAGTTTGCCTTAGAAAACTGAGTTTGGGCAAATGCTTTTTTATATAAAGGTAGGCTTGCCTCCCAAACACAGAAACTCTGTGTTCACAAGGTAGAAAAAGGGCGCCTTCAACACACATTCGGATCCCAGAATGGAGCATATGTTGAAGTGACCTTTCAGCTATGCTAAATTGGAAGGATATCTTCAGAAACATTTACATACATTTCTCAGCATGTTTCCTTGAGCTGGTTTCAAGAGAATGGAGTTTAACTTAGAAAATTGAGTCAGCATGAATACCTTCCTTTATTCATAAAAAAGCTTGTCTCCCAAACACAGAACCTCTGTGTTCCCAAAAAGGTAGATGAAGGACACCTTTCACACACATTCAGATCCCCAAATGGAATATATGTAAATGTGGTTACTTAGTTAGGATGAAGTTGTAGGGAATATCCAGAAACAAACCCACCCAATTCTCAGCATATTTCCTAGAGCCAGTTTCAAGTGAAAGGTAGTTTGCAATGTAAAATCTAGTTTAGGTGTATTCCTCCCATTATATAAAGGTTGGCTTGTCTCCCAAACACAGAAACTCTGTGTTCACAACAAGGTTGATGAAGGACCCCTTCCACACACATTCAGATCTGAGACAGGAACAATTTTAGAAGTGGACATTCAACTAAGTTAAAGTTGAAGGGAAACTCTGGAAACATTTATCCCCATTTCTCAGCATGTTTTCTAGAGCTACTTTCAAGTGAAATGTTGTTTGCATTAGGAAACTGAGTATTGGGGAATGTCTTCTGTGTATATAGATAGGATTGTCTCCCATAACACAAAAACTCTTTGTTCACAACAAGGTAGTTGAAGGACACCTTCCAAACACATTAGTTTCTCAGAATGAAACATGTGTAGTCATGGTCATCCAGCTAGTTTAAACTTGAATTGAATATCCATAAACACTTACCCACAATTCTCAGCATGTTTCCTAGGGCCAGTTTCAAGTGAAAGGACTTTTGCCTTAGAAACTGAGTTTTGGCTAATGCCTTCCCTTATATATAGCTAGGCTTGTTTCCAAAACACAGAAACTCTGTGTCCAAGTGAAGTAGCTGAAGGACGCGTTTGACACACATTTGTATCCCAGAAAGGAACATGGGTAGAACTGGTCATTCAGCTAGGCTATATTTGAATCAAATTTCCAGAAACAATTACAGGCATTTCTCAGCAGGTTTCCTAGAGCCGGTTTCAAGGAAAAGAGTGCCTTAAGTAACTGTTTGGGTAAATGCCTTCCCTGATATATAGGTAAGCTTGTCTCCCCAAAACAGAAAATCTGTGTTTCCAACAAGGTAGATAAAAGACTTCTTCCACACTCATTCAGATGCCAGAAAGAAACGTATAGAAGCAGTCATTCAGCAAGGCTAAAGTTAAAGGAAATCTCCAAAAATAATTTCCACTATTTCTCAGCTATTTCCCTAGAACCTGTTTAAATTAAAATGCAGCTTAGCTTAGAAAACGTTGTTTGGACGAATGATTTCCCTAATATTTTGGTAGCTATGTCTCCCAAACACAGAAACTCTGGGTTCCAACCAAAGTAGATGAAGTATGCCTACCACACATTATCGGATCCCTGAATGGAACATGCATAGAAGCAATTACTCAGTTAGTCTTAAGTTGAAAGAAATCTCCAGAAGCACTTACCACAATTTATCAGCATGTTTCCTAGAACAGGTTTCAAGTGAAAGGAAGTTTGTTTAAGAAAGTGATACTGGGCAAACCTTCCCTTATATAGGTAGGCCTGCCTCCCAGACACAGAATCTCTGTGTTCCCAACAAGCTGGAATAATCACTCATTTCACACACATTCAGAGCCCAGAATGGAACTTGTGTAGAAACAATCATACAGCTAGGCTAAAGTTGAAGGATATCTCCAGAAATACATACCCCGATTTTTCAGCAGGTTTCCTGGAGCTGGCTTCAAGTTAAAGGCAGTTAAACTAAGAAAACCAAGTTTGGCTGAATGTCTTACCTTAAATATAGGTACTGTTGTCTCTCAAATACAGAAACTCTGGGTTCACAACAAGGTAGATGAAGAACGCCTTCCAAACACATTCATCTCCCAGAATGGAACATGTTTAGAAGCCATCATTCAGCTAGGCTAAAAGTGAAAGATATCTCCAGAAACACTTATCCACATGTTGCAGCTTTTTTCCTAGAACCAGGTTCAAGTGAAAGGTAGTTTCCCTTAAAAGTTTGAGTTTGCCCATATACATTCCCTTATATATAAGTAGGGTTGTCTCCCAAACACAGAAACTCTTGGCTCAACAAGGTGGATGAAGGATGACTTCCACATACATTTGGAATCCAGAATGGAACATGTGTAGAATTAGTCATTAAACTGGGCTAAAACTGAAGGGTAATCCCTGGAAACAAATACCCTCAAGTCTCAGCAGGTTTCCTAGAGATGGTTTCAAGTGAATGGCAGTTTGCCTTAGAAAACTGAACTTGGGTGAATTCTTTCTCTTATATGTAGGTAGGCTTGTCTCTCAAACACAGAAATTTTTGGTTCCCAACAATGTAGAAGGATGATTTTCACACAAATTCAGACCCCAGAATGGAACTTATGTGAAAACAAATGTACAGAAAAGCTAAAGTTGAAGGGAATCTCCAGGAAAAATTACCCCTATGTCTCAGCATGTTTCCTAGAGCTTGTATAAAGTGAAATGCAGTAAGCCTTAGAAAACTTAGTTTGGACAAGTGCTTTCCTTATATATAGGTAGGCTTGTTTCCCCAAAACAGAAACTATAATTTCACAACAAGGTCAATGAAGAATGCCTTCCAAATACATTCAGATCCCAGTATGGAACATATATAAAAAAACACATACAGAAACGCAAAATTTGATGGGACACTTCAGAAACAATTACCCCTATTTCTCAGCAAGTTTCCTAGATCAGGTTAAAGTGAAATGCAGTTGGCCTTAAAAAAGAGAGTTTGGATGAATTTCTTCCCATATGCATATGTAGGCTTTTGTCCCAAACACACTATTCCTGTGTTCCCAACAAGTTAGATGAAAGATGCCTTCCACACTTATTCAGATCCCAAAACGGAACATGTGTGGAAGTGGTCGTTCAGCTAGGCTAAAATAGAAGGGAAACTAAAAACACTTACCCCCATTTCTCAGCAAGTTTTCTAGAGCCGGTTTCAAGTTAAATGCAGTTTGCACGGTAAAACCATTTTGGGGTGAATGTCTTACCTTATGTATAGGAAGGCTCATGTCCCAAAACAGAAAATCTGCCTTCCCAGAAAGGTAGATGAAGGATGCCTTCAACACACTTTCGGATCCTAGAATGGAACATGTGTAGAAGTGGTCATTCAGCTAGGGTAAAGTTGAAGGGAATCTCAAGAAAGTCTTACCCATATTTTTCAGCAAGTTTCCTAGAGCTGGTTTCAGGTTAAATGCTGTTTGAGATGTAAAACTGTGTTTGGGTGAATGCCAAACATGTTTCTAGCATGTTTCTAGAACTAGTTTTAAGTGAAATTCATTTTACCATAGAAAAGTGAGTTTGGGTGAATACCTTCACTAATATATAAGTAGGCTAGTCTCCCAAACACGGAAACTCTGGATTCCAAGCAAAGCAGATGAAGGACCCCTTCCATACACATTCAGATCCCAGAATGGGTCAATTGTAGAAGCGATAATTCAGCTAGGCTAAAGTGGAAGGGAAACTCTAGAAACACTTATCATTATTTCTCAACAACTTTCCTAGATCCAGCAATAAGTTAAAAGTAGTTTGTATGGTAAAACCAAGTTTTGCCAAATGCCTTACCTGATATATAGGTAGAATTGTCTCCCAAACAAACTCTGTGTTCACAAGTTAGATGAAGGACGCCTTCCACACACAATATGATCCCAGAATCGAACATATGTAGAAGTTGTCACTTAGATTGGCTAAAGTTGAAGAGAAACTCTTAGCCAGATTTCTCAGCAAGTTTCCTAGAGCTGGTTTCAAAGGAAAGGTAGTTTGCCTTAGAAAACTGTGTTTAGGTGAATGTCTCCCCTTATATAAAGGTAGGCTACTTTCCCAAACAAAAATCTCTGTGTTCCCAACACAGTAGATGAAGGTCGTCTTCCAAACACATTTGATTTCCAGAATGGAACATGTGTAGAAGAGGTCATTCAGAAAGGCCAAATATGAAGGTAATCTCCAGAAACACTTATGCTCATTACTCAACATGTTTCCTAGAGCCAGCTTCAAGTGATATGCAGTTTACCTTAGAAAATTGAGTTTAGGAGTTTGCCATCCATTACATATATGTAGGCTTGTTTCCCAAACACAGAACCTATGTTTTCCCAACAAGGTATGTGAAAGAGGCCTTCCACACACATTTGTAATACAGAATAGAACATGGGTAGAAGCGATCATTCATCTAAGCTAGTGTTGAAGGAACTCTCCAGAAATAATTTTCCCTATTTTTCAGCATGTTTCCTAGGGCCATTTACAATTGAAAGGCACTTTGTTTACAAAAACTGAGTTTTGGTGAATTTCTTCCTTATAATTAGGTAGGCTTTTCTCCTAAACATAGAAGCTCTGTGTTCCCAACAATGTAGATGAAGGATGCCTCCACAAACATTCTGATCCCAGAATAAGACGTCTGTAGAAGTGGTCATTCAGCAAGGCTGAAGTTGAAGGGACTCTCCAGATACACTTACTCCCGTTTCTCATCAATTTTCCTAGAGACTTTTTCAAGTGAATTGAAGTTTAACTGAGAAAATTGAGTTCTGTCAAATGCCTTCCTTCATATATATAGGTAGGTTTCTTCCAAACACAGAAACTCTGTACTCCCAACAATGTAAATGAAGGACGCCTTCCACACAAATTCAGATCCCAGAATGGAACATATGCAGAAGTGGTCAATCAGCTAGGCTAGAGTTGAAGGGAATCTTCAGAAAACCATACCCTCATTTCTCATCAAGTTCCCTAGAGTCAGTCTCAAATTAAAAGATATTTGTGCTGTAAAATAATTTTGGAGAATTCCTTCCCTTATATACAGGTAGGCTTGTCTCCAAAACACAGAAACTCTCTTTTCCCAACAAGGTAGATGAAGAATGTCATCCACACTCAATCAGATCCCAGAATGGAACATTGAGTTAGACTATAGTTGAATGAATACTCTGGAAAAACATACCCCTGAGGGAGACCAAGATGCTGGACGCTCATAATTCAACCTCTCCCACAAATACACCAAAGCTCACATCCATGGACCCATTCAGACTACCAGAACACCTGCTGAACTCTGACAGAACATAGCCCTCTTAAAAAGAAAAAGACAACAAAAATCTGGTAGGAGAAAAGGAAAAAAGAAAGAAGAAAAGGCAAAACACTGTGGGACCAGCCCCGTGGGGATGGAGTGGCAAAGGAGGTAGAGTGCTCTCCAACAGAGAGGCCAGCTGGTTGGAGGGGGAGCCTCCAAGTCTCAGATAGAGCCTTGTATAGAGCACCCCTTGGCTGACAGAACTAAGTTACAAGGGCACAGAGGATCCCTGTGATACCAAGCCCGAGGCACATGCCAAAGGCTGGGGGATGGGAAAGGCTGCCTGAGCAAGGCAGAGGGCTGGGGCGGTGGCACTGAGGCAGCCCTGGGGGACTTCAGAGTGCTGCGCACCATGGATGAGTGGGTACACAGAGTAGAATAACCTGGGCCTTCCATAAAACAACATGGCTGATGTGCCCTGGGAGGAAGAGTGCCATATCCCCATCTCTGAAAACCCGTGGAAAGTTTCAGGCAAAGAGGTGGGGCTCAGGCACAGCCGCCATATCCTCCAGTGCTTAGCACCCAGGCAGGGGTGGGGTTTAAACCTGAACCCGCACCTAAGGACTTAGCAACCTCAAAGGCCAGAAGGATATTTGTTTACAGCCTGAGGCAGAGAGGATCCTTCCGCCCTAGTACCTCTAAGAATTTACATTGCCAAGACAAACAAGGAGCTGAGATTTGGCACTGAGCAGGGGAACGACAGTTCCACTGTATCCCCCAAGCCCACCTATACGCCTATAGAGCATGGACCAGAGGCAGAGCAGGCAGTTGCCCAAAGCAAGGGAGCAGCCAGCACCAGGAGAAGTCAGGTGGCTACCTGTCTTCCTGGTAGCAACATAGAACCTGGCCATGGTGCTGGGGGAAAGCACAATCCACCCACATACCTCACCAGTCTCCAGCATCTGACAGTGGCATTGGGAGGGGGAGGGACTTACCTGCCCACCATGGAGGATAGCTGCACCTGACCCAGTGTTGGGAGGGGGTGTGATCTGCTTGCCAGCAGGCACTGGGAACAGCACAGATAAGGACGCCAAAGGCTGGCCTCTGGAAACAGCAAGCAGATTTTGTGAAACAGGGCAAAGACAGAAAAACTTCTCATCAAGAGTGCACAGTCTCCAGGAGAACAAACCCCCTTTTTTAATCTGTTTTTACTGTTCAATTTTTATTACTTTTGTAATATCTAATTTTTAAACAATTCTATATGTTTCAGTTATAATCACTTTTAAATTTTCTTTTAAAATATTTCTATTATTATTTTTAAAAAATCCACTTCATTTCATTTTTATTTCTCTTGGTTTTGATCTCCTGTTATTGATTATACACAGGTTTCAAATATTTCTCTCCATTTCTACAGTTTTAAAGGTTTTTAAAAGACCTCTCAACCTGACTGCTATTGTGCTTCAACTAGCTCTTCTATTATTGATTATACAGTTTTCAAACATTTTAAAATTTTCCCTTTATTTCATCTTTTATTATTTGTTCTATTTTCTACCACTTTTTAAATTTTTACTTTCTAAACAATTGTATAAGCTTCTAGTTTTAAACACTTTTAAATATTTCTTTTAAAATATTTTTAACATTTTTTAATTCATGTGACTTCATTTTCATTTCTCTTGGTTTTGATCTCATTATTGATTATACACAGGTTTCAAATATCATTTTTTGCTCTTTTTTCCTTTTTTAAAGGGTTTTTAAAAAGACATCTTGACTTGATTGCTAGTCTGATTCAAATTGCTCTTCTATTGTTGAATAAACACTGTTTTCAAAACTTTTCTCCGTTCTTTTGAAATTCTCTTTCTCTATCTTTTTTTAAGTTTTATTCCTGCATAGGCATCAGATAAATAAATAAATAAATAAACTCCTTAAAGGACCACAATACATAACTGATATTCCATAAGCCACAGTGCCAGAGAAATATGAGCAAGATGAAGAAGTAGAAGAACCATTCTCAGTTAAAAGAGCAAGAGAAATCCCCAAAAAGGACGGTAAATGAAATAGACATAGATGGCCTATTATATCAAGATTTCAAAAAAAGGAGTGATCAAAGTACTGAAGAAACTAAAAGAGATAGTGTACAGAGATATAAAATATGTCAAAAATGAAGTGGAAGCTATAAAGAAGAATTGGTAAACTCATTGGCTGAGATGAGAACTGATCTAAAAGCTGTACAAAGCAGACTAGATAATGCAGACAAATGAATAAGTAACCTAGAAGACAGGACAACAGAAAGCACCCAATCAGAACAGCTGAAAGAGAAACAAATAAAAACCAGTGAAAACAAAATAAGGGACATATGGGATAATATAAAGCATGCCAATCTATGCATAATAGGGGTCCCAGAAGGGGAAGAAAGATCAAAGGGGATTGAAAAGGTATTGGAAGAAATCATGACTGAAAACTTCCTGAACTTAAAGAAGGAATACGATATCCAAGTACAGGAAGCTCAGAGGGTCCCAAACAGGAAGAACCCAAACAGACCCACACCAAGACATCAAAATCAAGAAGGCCAGAGTCAAGGATAAAAGAATGATTCTAAAGGCAGCAAGAGAAAAACAAAGAGTGAGTTACAAGGAAACACCCAAAAGGATCCTAGCTGATTTCTCTACACAAACACTATAGGCCATATTGTAGAGGCAAGATATATTCAAAGTCATGAATGAAAGAAAGATGCAGCCTATTATACTTTATTCAGCAAGCTATTCTTTAGGATAGGAGGAGATGTAAAGAATTTCACAAACAAAAACTAGAAGAGTTTAGCAACACTAAACCCATGCTAAAGAAATATTGATAGGTCTACACTAAATAGAAAAGAAACAGCAGGCTACAGAAATGAGAAATTCATAGCTAGAAAGCTCATAACTCATGAATTACAAATAAAATAAGCACAAAATTGTAAAAGAAGCCATTTAAATCATTAAGAGTGGGAAATGGAAGCAAGAAAATACAGATCATTTTTTCCTTTCTTTTTAAATATTTTTCTTTTCGGTAGGATGTGTTTGAGATTATATTACTATCAGTTTAATAAAAACAGTTACAGTAATGGGCTAATAGACTTACAAAAAGGGTAACCACAAACTAAAAACTTACAAGGGAGTCACAAAAACTAAATAAAATCCATGACAATATAAAGAAAATTATGAAACCACAGAAGAAAGAAGAAAGGAATAAAGAGGAAATACCAAACAACTACAAAAATAAGTTCAAAGTGGCAATAAACACACATCTATCATTAATTACTATAAAAGGTAATGGACTAAATGCTCCAAACAAAACACATAGAATGGCAGATTGGATAATAAAGCAAGAACCATCAATATGCTGCATACAAGAGACCCACTTTAGGGAGAAGGACACACATATATTGACAATGAAAGGATGGAAAAAATATTGCATGCAAATGGAAAAGCCAAAAAAGCAGGTGTAGCAGTAGTTATTTCAGAAAAAGTAGCCTATAAAACAAAGTCTATAAAGAAAGATAAAGAAGGACATTTTATACTGATTAAAGGAGTAAAACAAGATGAGGATATTACACTCATTAATATATACGCACCTAATATAGGAGCACCTAAGTACATAAAACAATTACTAACAGACATAAACGGGGATATAGATGGAAATACAATAATTGTCAGAGATTTTAACACTGCATTAACATCACTTGGCAAATCCTCCAGGAGAAAATGAATAAGGCAACAGAGAATTAAACTAATACAACAGAAAAATTAGATTTGGTGGATATTTTCAGAGCATTACATCCCCCAAAATAGGATATACATTCTTTTCAAGTGCACATGGAATATTTTCTAGGATTCATCATTTACTTGGGCACAAAAGAAGCCTCAAAAATTTTACGAACATGGAAATTATCTCAAGCATCATTTCTGACCACAATGCCATGAATATAGAAATCAACTACAGAAAACAAAGGAGAAAAAAAAAGAAAGCATGGAGATTAAACAACATGCTATTAAAAAAAAAAACACACAAAGAGTCAATGATGGAATCAAAATTAAATTAAAAAAAAAAAAAGAGACAAATGAAAATGAAAACCCAACAACAAAAAATTTGTAGGACGGAGCAAAGGCAGTGCTAAGAGGGAAGTTTAAAGCAATACAGGCCTCCCTCAAAAAAGTAGAACATTCTCAAATAAATAATCTAACCCACCAGCAAAAAGAAATAGAAAATAAGAAAAAAAAAACCTCAAAATGAAACAGAGTGAAGGAAATAATAAAGATCAGTGAGGAAATAAATAAAATAGAGATTAAAGAAATAGAAAAAAATCAATCAAACCAAAAACTGTTTTTTTTAAAGTAAATAAAATAGAAAAACTTCTGCCAAACTCACAAAGCACAAAACAGAGAGAGCACAAATAAGCAAAATATGAAAGGAAAATGGAGAACTTACAACAAATAAAATAGAAAAATAGAATATCATATAAGAATATTATGAAAAATTATATGGAACAAAAATGGATAATGTAGAGGAGATGGACACATTTCTGGAAACATACAACCCACCAAGAATGAATCAAGAAGAAACCAACTACTTGAAAAAACCAATCACTAGAAATGAAATCGAATTAGCAATAAAAAACTTCCCTACAAATTAAAGTCCAGGACCATACGACTTCACTGGGGAATTCTACCAAACATACAAAGAAGAACTCATACCAGTCCTTCTCAAACTCTTCCAGAAGAATGAAAACTGAGGAATACTACCAAACACATTTTATGAATACAGCATCACCCTGATAACAAAACCAGACAAAGACACTACCAAAAAAGAGAATTATAGGCCAATATCACTGATGAACATAGATGCAAAACTCCTCACCAAAATATTATCAAATAGAATCCAACACCACATAAAAACGATTATACATCATAACCAAGTGGGGTTCATCCCAGGGACACAAGGGTGGTTCAACATACCCAAATCAATCAATGTAATATATCACACCAACAGGAGAAAGGACCAAAACCACATGATCATCTCAATCAATGCAGAAAGAGCACTTGATAAAATTCATCACCATTTAGGCTAATAACTCTCACCAAAGTGGGTATAGAAGGAACATATCACAACATAATGAAAGCTATATATGATAAAACTAGAGACAGCACAGTACTCAATGGTGAAAATCTCAAAAGCTTCCCACTAAAATCTGGGACAAGACAAGGATATCCATTATCACCACTCCTATACAACATAGTCTTAAAAGTCCTAGCCACAACAACCAAGCAAGAGAGAGAAATAAAAGGGATCCAAATTGGAAAGGAAGAGGTAGATGTTTCACTATATGCCAATGACATGTTACTATATGTCAAAAACTCTGAAAGGTCCACATACAAACTACTAGAGCTGATTGAAAAATTCAGCAAGGGAGCAGGTTTCAAGATTAATGTTCAAAAGTAAGTTGCATTTCTTTACACTAACAATGAGTCAACAGAAATAGAAAGTAAAGAAACAATCCCCTTTAAAATAGCACCCAAAGAAATAAAATACCTAGGAATAAATCTAACCAAGGAGGTGGAAGAATTATACACAGAAAACTATAAACCATTGCTGAAGGAAATTAAAGAAGACTTTAAAAAGTGGAAAGATATCCCATGCTTTTGGATTGGAAGAATCAATAGTGTTAGAATGGTCACACTGCTGAAGGCAATCTACAGGTTTAATGCAACCCCTAACAAATTACCAAAGACATATTTCACAGAACTAGAACAAACAATAACAACATTTATATGGAACCATCAAAGACCTAGAATTGCCAAAGAATTACTGAAGAGAAAGAAAGAGGTTGGGGTAATAACTCTCCCAGACTTCAGAGAATACTATAGAGTTACAGTAATCAAGACAATGTGCTATTGGTACAAAAACAGACATATAGACTAATGGAACAGAATAGAGAGCACAGAAATGAAACCACAAACTTTTGGTCAACTAATCTTCAACAAAGGAGTCAAGAATATACAATGGAATAAAGGCATTCTCTTCAGCAAATGGTGTTGTGAAAACTAGACAGCAGCATGTAAAGCAGTGGAGCTAGAACACTCCTATACACCATGCACACCAATAAACTCAAAATGGATCAAAGACTTAAACATAAGACAAGATAAAATAAACCTCTTAGAAGAAAACATAGGCAAAACATTATCTGACATACATCTCAAAAATGTTCTCCTAGAACAGTCTACTCAAGCAATAGAAATAAAAGCAAGAATAAACAAATGGGACCTAATGAAACTTAAAGCTTCTGCACAGCAAAGGAAACCATAAGTAAATCAAAAAGACAACCTGAAGAATGGGAGAAAATTTTGCCAATGAAACCAGGCTTGATCTTCAGAATATATAAGCAGTTCATACAACTTAAGAAAAAAAAAAAAAACAATACAAAAATGCACAGAAGATCTAAACAAGCAATTCTCCAAGGAAGAAATACAAATGATCAATAGTCACATGAAAAAATGCTCAATATCACTAATTAGCTGAGAAATGCAAATCAAAACTATAAGATATCACCTCACACTAGTCAGAATGGCCATCATTCAAAAGTCCACAAATGACAGATGCTGGAGAGGCTGCGGAGAAAATGGAACCTTCCTACACTGCTTGTGGGAATGTAGTCTGGTGCAGCCACTGTGGAAAACAGTATGGAGATTCCTCCAAAGACTAGGAATAGACTTACCATATGACCCAAGAATACCACTCTTGGGAATATATCCAAAATGAACCCTACTTCAAAATGATACCTGCACCCCAATGTTCATAGCAGCACTCTTTACAATAGCCAAGACATGGAAACAGCATAAGTGTCCATTGACAGATGAATAGATAAGGAAGATGTGGTGTATTTATACAATGCAATGCTACTCAGCCATAAAAAGTGACAGCATCACAACATTTGCAGCAACATGGATGTTCCTGCAGAATGTCATTCACAGTGAAGTAAGTCAGAAGGAACAAGAAAAATACCATATGAGCTCACTCATATGTGAAATAAATAAAACAAAAAACAAAGGACAAAACATAAATACAAAACAGAAACAGACTGAAAGACATAGAATACCATCTTGTGGTTGCCAAGGGGGTGGGGAGTGGGAAGGGATAGACTGCGATTTCAAAATATTTAATAGATAAACAAGATTATACTGTATAGCACAGGGAAATATGTAGAAGATCTTATGGTAGCTCATGGAGAAAAAATGTCACAATGAATTATATATGTTCATGTATAACTGAAAAATTGTGCTCTACATTGAACTTTGACACAACATTGTAAAATCATAAATCAATAAAAATGTTAAAAATAAAACATTATAATTGACACAAGTTAAAAAAAAAGAAAAAAGAAAAAGAAGTGGCATTTCCCTATAGGGAATTGATCTTTTTCTCCAATCACAAAAAATCTGTGCTCCCAACAAGAAAGATGGGGGAATTCTATGACATACATTCAGATCTTGGAGTGGAACATGTATAGGAGGTTACATTCAACTAGGTTAAATTTGAAAGAAGGCTCTAACAACAATTTGCCCACATTCCTTAGCATGTATCCTAGAGTCGTATCAATTGAAAGGCAGTTTGCATTGGAAAATCAGGTTTGAGCCAAGGCATTTGCCTACATGTATATAGGATTCTTTTCCAAACATAGACATTTTGTGTTCCCAACAAGGCAAGTGAAGGAAATCTTCAAAATACATTCAGATCCCAGAATAGAACATGTGTAGAAGATTTCATTCAGCTACGCTAAATTTGAAACTAATCTCTAACAACACTTGTCCTATATTTCTCAGCATATTTCCATGAGCCATTTTCAATTTAAAGGCAGTTTGTGTTGCAAAATCAAGTTTGGGCCAAAGCCTTTTCTTTTAAAAAGATAGGCTTGTTCCCCAAACGCAAAAACTCTGTGCTCCCGACAATGAAGTTTAAGGATATCTTTCACACACAGTCAAATCCCAGAGTGGATCATGGGTAGAAGTTTTCATTCAGCTAGGCTTAAGTTGAGAGGAATCTCTAACATCAATTTTCCCATATTTCTCAGCATGTTTCACTGAGCCATTTTAAAGTTAAAGGCAGTGTGCATTATAAAACTGCCTTTGGGCAAAGACCTTTTCCTATATGGGAATAGACTTCTACCTTAAACACAAAGACTATGTGTTCACAACAAGGCAGTCAAAGGAAATCTTCCACACACATTTGGAACCAAGAATAGAACACGTATAGAAGATTCCATTCAGCTAGGCTTAATGTGAAGGGAATTTCTGAAAACACTTTTCCCACATTTCTCAGCATTTCTCTTAGAGCCAGTTTCAAGTGAAAGGCAGTTTGCTTTGTAAAACAGAGTTTGGGCCAAGGTCTTTCCCTATATGGAGATAGGCTTGTTCCCTAAACACAAAAACTCTGTTCCAAAAAATGGCAAATGAAGGAAATCTTCCACAGACATTTATTTCTTAGAATGAAACACGTGCAGATGATTTCATTCAGCTAGTCTAAGTTTGAAGAGACTCTCTGACAACATTTTTGCATTTCTCAGCATGTTTCCTAGAGCTGGTTTCATGTGAAAGGAAGTTTGCATTGTAAGACAAATTTTGAGCCAAAGCCTAACCCATTATGGAGATAGGCTTCTACCCCAAACACAAAATATCTGTATTCCCAGCAAGGCACTCAAGTGAAATCTCCCACAGGCATTCAGAACCTGGAATGGAACATGTGTAGAAAATTTCTTTGATCTAGGATAAAGTTGAAGGGAATCACTGACAGAAATTTGCCCACATTCCCAAGGATGTCTCCAAGAGCCAGCTTCAAATGTAAGGCAGTTTGCTTTGTTAAACAGAGTATGGGCTAAGGTCTTTTCCTATATGTAGATGGATTTTTCCTGAAACACAAATATTCTCTGTTCCCAAGAAGGCTGATGAAGACAATCATCCAAGCAAATTTGGATCCCAGAATAGAACATATGTAAATGATTTTAATCAGCTGGGCTAATATTGAAGGGATTCTCCTACAACACTTTGCACACATTTCTCATCAAACTTCCCGGATTTGGTTTCAAGTTAAAAGCAGTTTGCTTTGTAAACCAAGCTTATGTCAAATAATTATGTTACATGGGGATAGCATTGTGTTTGGGCCAACACCTTTCCATATATGGAGATAGTCTTGTACCCCAAACACAAGACTCTATACCCCCAACAAGGCCAATGAAGGAAATCTTCCACACACATTTGGTTCCCATGATGGAATATGTGTTGATTTCATTCAGCTAAGCTAAATTTGAAGGGAATCTCTAACAACAGATTTCACTCATTTCTCAGCAAGATTCTTACAGCCAGTTTCAAGTGAAATGCAGTTTGCTTTGTAAAATTAATTGGAGTCTAGATTTTTCCTTATATGGAGATAGGCTTGTTTACCAAACACAAATATTCTTTGTTCCCAACAAGACATGATGGAAATCTTTCACATACCTTCAGATCCCAGAATGGAAGATGTGTAGAAGATTTCATTCAGTGAGTTTAACGTTTAAGGGAATATCTAACAACACTTTTCCCACATTCCTTAGTGTGCTTCCTAGTGCCAGTCAAAGTGTAAGGCAGTTTGTGTGTAAAACCAAGGTTGGGACAAGCCTTTCCCTGAATGGAGATAGGCTTGTTCCCCAAACACAAACACTCTGTGTTCCCAAAAAGGCAGATAAAGGAAATCTTCCACACACATTTGGATCCCAGAATGGAACACATATAGATTTCTTTCAGCTAGGCTGAAGTTGAAGAGAATCTCTAACAACACATTGCCCACATTTCTCAGAATGTTTCCTTGAGCCAAAATAAAGTTAAAGGCAATTAGCATTTTAAAATTGGATTTGGCCCAAAGCCTTTCCTTATATGGAGATATGCTTGATCCCCAAACACAAAAAGTCTGTATTCCCAACAAGGCAGATGAAGGCAATGTTCCACAAACAGTCAGATCCCAAAATGGAACATGTGACAAAGATTTTATTCAATTAATCTAAAGTTGAAGCAACTCTGTAACAACAGTTTTCCCACAGCATGTATCCAGGGCTGTTTTCAAATTACAGGCAGTTCTCCTTGTAAAACCAAGTTAGGGGAAAGGCCTTTCCCTATATGGAGGAAAGCTTTTGCCCCATACACAAACACTGTGTTCCCAAAATGGCAGATTAAGGAAGTCTTCCAGACTCATTTGGATCCAAGAATGGAACATGTGTAGAAGAGTTCATCCAGCTAGGCTAAATTTGAAGGAAAACTCTAACAAAAATTTGTCTGTATTTCTCAGCATATTTCATAGAGCCCGTTTGTAGTGAAAGGCATTTTGCATTGTAAAACTGAAATTGCGCCAAGGATTTTTGCTATATGGAGATAGGGTTTGTCCCCAAACACAAAAACTCTGTTTTCCCAAGAAGGCAGACAGTGGAAATCTTCCTCAATTCTTCAGATCCCAAAATTGAACATGTGTAGAAAATTTCTCTTACTAGGCTAAAGTTGAATGGAATCTCTGACAAAATTGTGCCCATTTTTCTAAACATGTATCCTAGAGCTGGTTTCAAATGACAGGAAGTTACTTTTGTAAAACGAAGCTTGTGACTATGTATTACCCTATAAAGAAAAAGACTTGTTCTCCAAACACAAAAACTCTGTGTTCACAACAAGGCAACTGAAGGAAATCTCCACACACATGTGGATCCAGGAATGGAAAATGTGTAGATGATTTCATTCAGCTAGGCTAAATTTGAAAGGAATCTCTAACAACACTTTTTCCCACATTTATAAGCATGTTTTTTTAGAGCTGGTTTTAAGTGAAAGGCGGTTTTTGAGGTAAAACTGAGTTTAAGCCAAGGCTTTTCCCTATATTGAGATTAGATGCACCCAAACACTATATCTCTGTGTTCCCAACAATGACTATGACGGGATTATTTCACACATATTCAGATCCCAGGATGGAACATCTGTAGAAGGTTTCATTCAGCTAGGAAAAAGTTGAAGGGAATCTCTCACAACAGATTTCCCACATTTCTAAGCATGTTTCTTAAAGCTGGTTCCAAGTTAAAGGCCGTTTGTTTTTTAAAATGGATTTTGGGCCAAAGCCTTTTGTTATATCGAGATAGGCTTTTTTTTCTCAAACACAAAAACTTTTCACAACAAGACATTAGGAGGAAATCTTCCACACACACTTAGATGCCAGAATGAAACATGTGATGAAGATTTCACTTACCTAGGCTAAATGTGAAAGGAAACACTAACAACAGTATTCTCACTTTCTCATTATGTTACCTAGAGTCAGTTTTAACTTAAAAGCAGTTTGAAATGTAAAAATGTGTTTGGGAAAAGACTTTTCCCTTTATGGAGGTTGGCTTGTTCACCAAACACAATAACTGTGTTTCCAACAAGGCAGATGAAGAAAATTTTCCATGCACATTTGCATCTAGAATGGAACGTGTGTCGAAGATTTCATTCAGCTGTTATACAGATAAAGGAGACTCTTACAACACTTTTCCAGCATTTCTCAGCACGTTTCCTAAAGTCAGTTTCAAGTGAAAGCAGTTTGCTTTGTAACACAGGGTTTTGGCCAAGATTTTCCTATAAGGTGATAGGCTTGTTCCCCAAACACAAAAGCTCTGTGTTCACAACAATGAAATTAAGGAAGTCTTCATGATTTCTTTGAATCCCTGAATGGAACACATGCAGGAAATTTCACTCAACTGGGCTAAAGTTGAAGGAAATACTTAAAATAAATTTACCCAAATTCCTAAGCATGTCTACTAGAGCTGGTTTCAAATGATAGGCAGTTTAATTTTAAAAACAGAGTTTGTGATAAGGCCTTTATTTATATAGGATAGGTTGGTGTCCACCCCCCAAAAATTATGTGTTCCCAACAAGGCAGTTGGAGGAAATCATGCAACTAGGTTAAATTTGAAGGAAAATCTCTAGCAACACTTTTCCTGTATTTGTCAGGATGTCTCTTAGAGCCGGTATCAAGTGAAAGGCAGTTTGCTTTGTAAAATGGAGTTCTGGCCAAGGCCTTTCCCTCTGTGGAGATAGACTAGTTCCCCAAACTGAAAAAAAAAAAAAAAAGAAGAAGTTTTCTTAACAAGGCAAATGGAGGAAATCCTCCACACAAATTTGGATGCCAAAATAGAAAATGTGTAGATTTCATTCAGCTAGGCAAAATATGGAGGGAATCTCTAACAACATTTCACAATCTCTAACAAACATTCAGATCCCAGAATGAAATGTGTAAAAGATTTCATTCAGTTAGACTTAAGATAAAGGGAATCATTAACAACATGTTTCCTGCATTTCTCAGCCTGCTTCCTAGAGCCAGATTCAAGTGAAAGGCAGTTAATGTTGTGAAACCAAGTTTAGACCAATGCTTTTCCCTATGTGTTCACAGGCTTGCTCCCCAAACACAAAAACTGTGTGTTCCTGGAAAGGCTGATGAAGGAAATATTCCATACACATTGAGATCCCTGAATGGAACATATCCAGAAGATTTCATTCAGCTAGGGTGAAGTTGAAGGGAATGTCTAACAACATTTTGTTCACATTTCTCAGCATATTTCCAAGAGCCGGGTTCATTTGAAAGGCATTTTGTGTTGTTAAATAGATCTTGGGCAAAGGACTTTAACAATATGGAGATAGGATTCTTCCCAAAACATAAAACCTCTGTGTTCCCAACAAGAGAATCAAAGGAAAACTTGGAAATGCATTCAGAACACAGAATGGAACATTTGCTGAAGATACATTTCACCTAGGATACGTTTGAAGGGACTCTCTAACAACACTTTGCCCACATTTCTCACCATGTTTCCTAGAAATGGTTTCAAGTTAAAGGCAGTTTGCTTAGTAAAACCGTGTATAGGCCAACACCTTTCAATATAAGAAGATAGGCTTGTTCCCCAAACACAAACACTTGGTGTTTGAATAAGGCTGATGAAGGAAATCTTCCATACAGATTCATATCCCAAGATGGAACATGTATAGAAGATCTCATTCAGCAAGATTAAATGTGAGTGGAGTATCTTTTAACAGTTTTCCCACATATATTAGCATGTTTCCTAAAGCTGTTTTTAAAGTAAAGGCAGTTTGTGATGTAAAATGAGGTTTGGTACAAGGCCTTCCCTTATAAAGTGAGAGCCCTGTTCCCCAAACAGAAAAACTCTGTGTTCCTGACAAAGCAGATGAAGGAAATCTCCCATAAATTTTTGGATTCCAGAATGGAACATGTGTAGGAGATTTCACTCAGGTAGGCTAAATTTGAAAGTAATCTTTAACAACATATTTGACACATTCCCTAGCATGGTTTCTAGAGCTGGTTTAATGTTAAACACAGATTATGCTCTAAAAACCAAGTTTTGGCCAAGGCCTTTCCCTATATAGAGATAGACTTGTTCCCTAAACACAAAAATTCTGTGTTCCCAACAAGGCAGTTGAAGGAAACTTTCCAATTCCTTTTGGATCCCAGAATGAAAATGTAGAATATTTCATTTAATTTTTCTTAAGTTGAAGGGAATCACTAACATAACTTTTCCCACATTTCTCGGCATGTCTCCAAGAGCTGGTTTCAAGTGAAAGGCAGTTTGCTTTGTAAAACCGAGTTTGGGCCAAGTCCTTTTCCTATAAGAAGATAGCTTTTTTTCCCCAAAACACAGAAACTATGTTTTCCCATCAAGACAGATGGAGGATATATTCTGCCCGCATTTGGATGCCAAAATGGAACATGTAGATTACATTCAGCTAAGTTAAATTTGAAGGGAATCTCTAACAACATTTTACCCCACATTTCTCAGCAAGTTTCCTAGAGTCAGTTTTATTTAAAGCAGTTTATGATGTAAAAATGACTATGGGCTAATGCTTTTCCCTATATGGAGATTGACTTGTTTCCCAAAAGCAGTAACTCTATGTTCCCAACAAGACAGATGAAGGAAATCTTCCACACACATTCAGATGCCAGTATGGAATATGTGTAGAAGATTTCATTCAGCAAGGAAAAATTTAAAGAGAATCTCTAACAACAATTTCCTGTATTTCTCAGCATATTTCCTAGAGCCTGGTTTGAGTGAAAGACATTTAGCATGATAAAACTGAGTTTGGGCTAAGGCCTTTCACTATATGAAGATAGACTTTTACCCCAACGATGAAAACAGTGTTTCCAACAAGGCAGATGAAGGAAATCTTCCACATACATTCGAATCCCAGAATGGAACATGTGTAGAAAATTTCTTTCAGCTTGGCTAAAGTTGAGGGATATCTCTAATAACAATTTACCCACAGTTCTAAGCATGTCTCTTAGAGCTAGTTTCAAATGATAGGCAGTTTGCTTTGTAAAACAGAGTTTGTGATAAGGCCTTTCCCTATATGGAGATAGGTTTGTTCACCAAACACAAAAACTCAGTATTCCCAACAAGTTAGATGGAAGTAATCTTCCAAACCCATTTGGATCCCAGAATGGAACATGTGTAGAAGATCTCTGTCAGCTAGGCTAAATTTGAAGGGAATCTCTAACACTTTTCACATATTTCTCAGCATAATTCCTAATGCCAGATTGATTTTAATGGCAGGTTGCCTTGTAAAACTGAGTTCTTTTCAAGGATTTTCTCAATACATAGATAGGCTCCTTCCCCAAACACAAAAACCCTGTAATCAAAACATGGCAGACAAAGGAAACATTCCACATGCATTCAGAACACAGAATGAAACATGTGTAGATTTCATTCAGCTAGGCTAAAGCATAAGGGAATTTCTAACACTTTTCCCACATTTGTCAGCATGTTTCTTAGATCCAGTACAAGTGAAAGGCAGTTTGCTTTGTGAAACGGAGTTTGGGCCAAGGCATTTCCTTATATGGATATAGACTTTTTCTCCAAACACAAAAAATCTAGATTCCAAAGGATGCAGATGGATGACAACTTCCACACACTTTGGGATCCCAGATTGGTACATTTGTAGATGTCATTCAGCTCAACTAATTTCAAGGGAATCACTAACAACAGTTTGCTCATATTTCTCAGGATGTTTCATAGAGTCCATTTCTTGTGAAAGGCAGTTTGCATGCAAAACCGAATTTGGGAAAAGGCCTTTACAATACGAAGATAGCCTTTTCCCAAAACACAAAAACTCTCTGTTTTCAACAAGGTGAATGAAGGAAACCTTCCATAAACATTCAGATCACAGATTAGAACATGTGAAGTCATTCAGGAAGTGTAAAGTTAAAGGAAATTTCTAAAAAGACATTTCCAATGTTTGCATTTTTCTTACAGACAATTTAAAGTTAAAGGCAGATTGCATTGTAAAACAAAATTTGGACAAAGACCTTTCCCTATATGGAAATAAGATTATTCCCCAAACTCAAAAATTCCGTTTCCAACATGGCAGATGAAGAAAATCTACCACATGCATTTGGATCCCAGAATGGAAAATTTGTAGAAGACTTGATTCAGTTAGTCTAAATGTGAAAGGACTCCATAACAACACTTTCCCCACAATTCTCAGCGTGCTTCCCAGAGCTGGTTTCAATTGAAAACCATTTTATGTAGTAAAGCTGAGTTTGGACCAAGGCTTTTCATATATGGAGATAAGCGTTTTCCCCAAACACAAAAACTCTATGTTCCGAAAAAGACAGTTGAAGGAATGCTTCCTCACACATTCAGATGCCTGAATGGAACATGTGTAGAAGATTTCATTCAGCTTGGTTAAAGTTGTTGGGAATCTATGGCAGCACTTTGCCCACATTTCTCAACATGTTTCCTAGAGCCAATTTCAAGTGAAAGGCATTATGCTTTGAAAAATTGAGTTTGGTCCAAGGCCTTTCCCAATATGGAGATGTTTGTTTCCTAAACACAAATACACTGTGTTCCCAACAAGGAAGATGAAGGAAAACTTCCCCACACGTTCGGATCCCACAATAGAACATGTGTGGAAGATTTTATTCAGCTAGGATAATGTGGAAGGAAATCTCTGAAAACAATTTGCCTACATTTCTAGGCATGTTTTCAAGATCCAGTTTCACGTGAAAGGCAGTTAGATTTGTAAAACCGATTTTGTCCCAAGGCCTTGCTGAATATGGAGATAGGCCTGTCCCTCAAACACAGAAACTACTTTTTCCCTACAAGTCCATTGGAGGAAATCATCTACATTTTGATGCCAGAATGGAACATGTACAGAAGATTTCATTCTGTGAGGCTATATTTGAAGGTAATATCTAACAACACTTTTCTCACATTTCTCCGCATGTTTCCTAGAGTCAGTTTAAAGTTAAAGGGAGTATGAAAAGTAAAAATGAGTGTGGGCAAATTCCTTTCATATAGAGATTGGCTTGTTACCCAAACACAATATCTCTGTGTTCCCAAAAAGGCAGATGAAGGAAATCTTCCACACACATTTGGATACCAGAATGCAATGTATGTAGAATATTTCATTCAGCTGGACTAAATTTGAAGAAAACCTCTAACAACTATTTCCCATATTTTGGGCATATTTCCTAGACACTTTTTCTAGTGAAATGTATTTTGCATTGCAAAACAGAGATTAGGCTAAGGACTTTTGCTATATGGATATCAACTTTTTCCCCAAACACAGAAAGTCTGTGTTCCCACCAAGGCAGATGAAAGAATTTTTCTACACACATTCATTTCCCAGAATGGAACTTGTTTATAAAATTTCATTCAGCTAGACTAAATTTGAAGGGAATCTCTAACAACAATTAACCCACATTTCTAAGCATGTTTCCTAGAGCTGGTTTCAAATGATATTCAGTTTGCATTGTAAAACAGGGTTTGTGATAAGGCATTTCCCTATATGGGATAGTTTTGTGCTTCAAAGAAAGAAAGAAAGAAAGAAACAAACAAACAAAAAAACTTTGTGTTCCAAACAAAGCATTTGAAGGAACTCTTCCACACACATTCAGATCCCATGATGGAATATGTGTAGAAAAATTCATTCAGCTTGGTTACAGTAGAAGGAGTCTCTCACAAGAGTTTTCCCATATTTCTCAGCATCTTTCCTAAAGTCAGTTATAAGATAAAGGCAATTTGGGTTGTAAAACCGAGTTTCTTACAAGGTCTTCCATATATGGAGAGAGACCTACTCCTCAAACACAAAACTTTATGTTCTGAACAAAGAAGATGGAGGAAAACTTCCACAAACTTTTAGATCCCAGGATGAAACATATGTAGAGGATGTCATTCAGGAAGTCTAAATTTTAAAATCATCCCTAACAACACATATTCCACGTTTGCTAGCAATTTTCCTAGTTCCAGGTTAAAGTTAAATACAGATTAAATTGTATAATAGAGTTTTGGCCAAGGCTTTCCTCATATGGAGAAAGGCTTTTTCCCCAAACACAAAAACCCTTTTCCCAACAAGGCAGATGATGGAAATCTTCCACATCTATTTGGATCCTAGAATGGAAAATATGTAGAACATTTTATTCAGTTAGTCTAAATTTGAAGAGACTCCCTAACAACGCTTTCCCATCATTCTCAGCATGTTTCCTACAGCCAGTTTTAAGTTAAAGGCAGTTTGTGAAGTTAAACTAAGTTTAGGTGAAGGCCTTTCCCTCTATTGACATTGAATGTTTCCCAGACATAATAATTCTGTGTTCCCAACAAGGACAATGAAGGAAATCTTCCACATACATTCGGATCCCTGGATGTGTAGCAGATTTCATTCAGCTAGGCTAAATTTGAAGGGAAACTCCCACAACAGATTTCCCACATTTCTCAGCATGTTTCCTAAAGCTGGTTACAAGTCAAAAGCAGTTTGCTTTGCAAAATCGAGTTTGGGACAAGGCCTTATTTTATGGACAGAGGCCTGTTCTACAAACACAAAAACTCCGTGTACCCAACAAAGCAGTTGGCTGAAATCTTCCACAAACTTTCAGATTATAGAATGGAATGTGTAGAAGACTACATTCAGCGAGGTTAAAGTTGAAGGGAATCTCTAATAACACATTACCTATATTTTCTGGCATGTTTCCCAGAGTCAGGTTAAAATTAAAGTCACAGTGTGTTGTAAAACTGAGTTTGAGCCAAGGCCTTTCTCAATATGTAGATGGGCTTCTCACTCAAATACAAAAACTCTGTGTTCCTAACAAGCCAAAGAAAATCATCCACAAGGATTCGGATCCCAGGGATGAACATGTGTAGAATATTTTATTCAGCTAGGCAAAAATTGAAGGGAATCTCTAACAACACTTTGCCCACATTTCTTACCATATTTCCTAGAGCTGATTTCAAGAACTATGCAGTTTTCTTTCTCAAACTGTCATTAGGCAAATGCCTTTCCATATATGGATATAGGTTTGTCCTCTGAACACAAACACTCTGTGTTACCAACAACAACAATGAAGGATATATCCCACAAACATTCAGATCCCAGGATGGAACATGTTTAGAAGATTTCATTCAGCTAGGCAATTTGAAGGGAGTCTCCCACAACAGTTTTCCCACATTTCGTAACAAGTTTTCTAAAGCCGGTTTCAAGTAAAATGCAATTTGAGTTGTAAAAAGTAGTTTGGTCCAAGGCCTTTCCCAATATGGAGACAGACTTCTTCACCAAACACAAAAACCGTGTTTCCAAAAAGGCAGTCAAAGGAATTCTTGCACATGCATTTGGGACCCAAATGGAACATGTGCAGATTTCTTTCAGCTAAGCTACATTTGAAGGGAATGACTAACAGCACTTTTCCTACATTTTTTCAGCATATTTCCTACTGACAATTCATGATAAAGCAGTTTGATTTGTAAATCCAAGTTCGACCCAAGGTCCTTTGCCATATGCAGGCAGGCTTCTTCCCCAAACACAAAACTTTGTGTTCCCAACAAGGCAGAAAAAGGAAATATTCTGCATGCAATCAGAACCCAATAAAGTGCATGAGTAGATTTCATTCAGCTTGGCTAAATTTGAAGGAAATTTCTAACATTTTCCCCACATTTGACAACATGTATCTCAGAGCCATTTTCAAGAGGAAGGTGGTTTGCATTGTAAAACAGAGATTGAGCCAAGGCTAATCCCAATATGGAGATAGTCTTGTTCTCCAAAAACAAAGACCCTGGATTCCCAAAAATGCAGATGGAGGATATCTTCCACACACATTCGGATCCCAGAATGGAACATGTGTAGAATTTTCACTTAGCTAGGCTAAATTTGAAGGGAATTTCTAACCACACTTTTCTCACACTTGTCAGCATATCTCTAAGAGCTGGTTTCAAAGGATAGGCAGTTTAGGTTGTAAAACCGAGCTTGTGCCAAGGCCTCATCCTATATGGAGATAGGATTCTTCCCCTATCACAAAAACTCTGTTTCCAACAAGGCAGATGAAGGAAATCTTCCAAACAAATTTGGATCTGTGAATGGAACATGTGTAGATGACTTCATTCACCAAGGCAAAAGCTGAAGGAATTCTCAAACAACAATTTTCCCACAAATCTCAGCATGTTTCCTAGAGCCAGTTTCAAGTGAAGGACCATTTGCATTGTAAAGCTACAATTGGGGAAAGACTTTTACTTATATGACGACAGGCTTGTTCTCCAAACTCAAAAACTCTATCTCCCAAAAATGCAGATGAAGTAAATTTAACACACATATTTTGATCCTACAATGGAATATGTGTAGAAGATTCCATTCAGTTAGAATAAAGCTGATGGGAATCTCTAAAGACACTTAGTTCATATTTCTCAAGATTTTTTTTCCTTGAGCTGGTATCAAGATACAGGAAGTTTGCTTGGTATAACTGTGTTTGGCCCAAGGCCTTTATCTCTAAGGAGAAAGGTTTTTACCTAAACACAAAAACCCTGTGTTCCCAAAAAGACAAGTGAAGGAAATATTCCACAAATATTCGGATCCCAGAATGGAACATGTGTAGAAGATTTAATTCAGCTATACTAAATTTGATAGAAATCTCTAACAACACATTTCCCACATTTCCTAGTATGTTTCCTAAAGCCAGGTTAAAATTAAAGGCAGATTGTTTTGCAAAACTGAGTTTAGGCCAAGGCCTTTCCCTATATGGAGATAGGCTTGTTCCCCAAACACAAAAACTGTGTTCACAATGAGGGAGATGAAAGAAATCTTCCCCATTAACTAGGACCCCAGAATGGAAAATGTGTAGATTTTATTCAGCTAGTCTAAAATTGATGAGAATCACTAACAACACTTATCCCACATTTCTCAGCATGTTTCCTAGAGATAGTTTTTTGTAAAAAGCAGTTTATATTGTGAAAGAGTTTTGATTAAGGCTTTTCCCTATAAAGAGATAGGTTTCTTCCCCAAACACAAAAACTCTGTGTTTTGAGAGGTAGATGAAAGAAATCTTCCACACACATTTGGATCCCTGAATGGAACATGCGCAAAAGATTTCATTCAGCTAGGCTCTATGTTAAGAGAATCTCTAACAACATTTTTATCATACTTCTCAGTCTGTCTCATAGAGCCCGTTTCAAGTGAAAAGAAGTTTTCTTTGTAAAATGGAGTTTGGGCCAAGGCCTTTTTCTCTATGGAGATAAGCTCATTCCCCAAACACAGAAACTCAGTGTTCCCAACAAGGCAGATGGAGGAAATCTTCCACACACAAGCAGATCCAAGAATGGAACATGTGTAGAAGATTTTATTCAGCTAGAGTAAATTTGAAGGAAATATCTAACAACACTTTTCACATATTTTTAGTATGTTTCCTAATGCCAGATTAATTTTAAAAGCAGCTAACCTTTTAAAACTGTTTGGGCCAAGGCCTTTTCCTTTATGGAGACTGGCTTTTTTGACAAACAAAATAACTATGTTACAACAAGGCAGATGAAGGAAACCTTCCACACACATTCAAATCCCAGAATGGAACACTTGTAGATGATTTGATTCAGCTAGTCTAAAGTTGAAGGGATTTTAGAACAACGCTTTCTCCACTTTTCTCATCATTCTTCCTAGATCTGGTTTCAATTTAAAGGTAGTTTGCTTTTAAAACTGAGTATGTGCCATGTCCTTATCCTATATGAAGATAGGCTTGTCCCCAAAACACAAATCTCTTTGTTCCCAAAAAGACATATGAAGGAAATCTTCCTCACAAATTCCAACCCCTGAATGGATCATGTGTTGAAGATTTCATTCAGCTTTTCAAAAGCTGAAGGGAATCTCAGAAACAATTTGACCACAATTCTCAGCATGTTTCCAAGAGCCCATTTCCATTTGCATGGTGAAACCTCATTTAGGGAAGGACTTTTTCCTATATGGAGATAGTCTTATTCCCCAAACACAAAACTGTGTTTCCAACAAGGCAGACGAAGGAAATATTCCACACACATTTCAATTCCAGAATCGAATATGTGTAGAAGATCTCATTCAAGCAGTCTAAAGTTTTACAGAATCTTTAACAACATTTTGCCCACATTTAACACCATGTTTCCTAGTGCCAGTTTCAAGATAAAGGCTGTTTGTCAAAATGAGTTTGGGCCAATACCTTTCAACATATGAAGATAGGCTTATTCCCTTAATAAAAAGACACTCTGTTTCCAACAATGTTAATGAAGGAAATCATCCACACACATTCGGATCCCAGTTGGGACATTTGTAGATTTCATTCTGGTAGGCTAAATTGAAGGGAGAACCTCATAACAGTTTTCCCACATTGCTCAGCGTGTTCCTCTAGGTTTCAAGTTAAAGGCAGTTTGTGTTTTACACTGAGTTTGGGCCAAGGTCTTTCCCTGCATTGTTAGAGGCCTGTTTCCCAAACACAAATCTTCCATAAACATTCCAACCTCAGAATGGAACATTTTTAGAAGATTCTGTAGAGTTGGACAAAGCCAAAGGGAATGTCAAATAACAATTTGCCCACAAATCTCAGCATCTTTCCTAGAGACAGTTTCAAGTGAAAGGCTGTTTGCATATTAAAACCACATTTGGTAAAAGACCTTTCCCTATATGGATATAGTCTTGTTCTCCAAATACAAAAACTATGTGTTCCCAGCAAGGCAGATGAAGGAAAACTTCAAAACACATTTGGATCCCAGAATCTAACATGTGTAGAAGTTTCCCTTCAGCTAGGCTAAATTTGAAGGGAATATCTAACAACATTTTGCCCATAATTCTCAGCATGGTTCCTAGAGCTGATTTCAATATAAAGACAGTTTGCATTGTAAAACTGAGTTTGTTCCAAGGTCTTCCACATAAACAGAGAGGCCTATTCTCCAAACACAGAAATTCTGTGTTTCCAACAAAGCAGATGGAGGAAATTTTCCATAAACATTTTGATTCCAGAATAAAACATGCATTAGTGATGTCATTCAGGAAGGATAAAATTGAAGGAAAACTCTAACACATTTCTATCATTTGCTAGCATATTTTCTAGAGCCAGTATAAAGTTAAAGGCTGATTGTGTTGTAAAACCAAGTTTGGGCCAAGGTCTTTCCCTAAATAGATACAGGCTTGTTCCCCAAACACAAAAGCTCCGTGTTCCCAACAAGACAGAAGAATGAAATCTCCTACACACACTTTGATCCCAGAATGGGATATGTGCAAATTTAATTCATTTAAGGTAAAGTTGAAGGGAACCTCCAATAATATTTTGTCAATATTAGTCAGCATGTTTCCTAGAGCCAGTATCAACTTACATGCTGTTTCCTTCATAAAACAGTTTGGGCCAAGGCCTTTCCCTATATGGAGATAGTCTTCTCCCCAAAACACAAAAATGCTTTGTTCTGAACAAGGCAGATGAAAGAAATCTTCCAAGCCCATTTGGATCACAAAATGAAAATCTGTAGATTTCATTTAGTTAGTCTAAAGTTGAATTGAATCTCTAACAATGATTTCCCACATTCTGCAGCATGTTTCCTAGACCCAAATTTAATTAAACTGCAGTTGACATTGTAAAACAGAATTTGGACAAAGGTGTTTCCCTATATAAAGATAGGCTTGTTCCCCAAACAAACAAACAGACAAAAAACTATGTGTTTCCAAAAAGGCAGAATATGGAAATATTCCCCACATATTCGGATTCCAGAATGGAACATGTGTAGAAGATTTCATTCATCTAGGCTGAATTTGAAGGGAATTCCTAACAACACTTTTCCCACATTTCTCAGCATGTTGAAGGAAATCTCTAACAACACATTTCCCATATTTCCTAGCATGTTTCCTAGATCCAGTTTAAAGTTAAAGGCAGATTGCTTTATAAAACATTGTTTGAGCCAAGATCTTCCTTATATGAAAACAGGCTTGGTCCTCAAACACAAAATTTTTGTGTTTCCCACAAGGCAGATGAATGAAATCTTCCAAATACTTTCAGATCCCAGAAGGGAAAATGTGTGAAGAATTCATTCAGCTAGAGTAATGTTGAAGGGAATCTTTAACAACACTTTTCCTATATTATTTAGCATGTTTCCTAGAATCAGTATAAAGTTGAAGGCAGTTTGCTTTGTAAAATCAGTTTTGGTCTATGGCCTTTCCCTATATGGAGATAGGCTTATACCCCCTATACAAAAACTCTGTATTTCCAACAAGGCAGAAGGAAATCTCCCACAAACATTTGGATCCCAGAATGGACCATGGATAGAAGATTTCATTCAGTTAGAATAAAGGTAAATGTGTCTCTCATAACATTTCCCATTTCCCAGCACTTTGTGTTTCAAAACAGATTTTGAGCCAATGCTTTTCCCTATATGCAGATAAGCTTGTTCTCCAAAAGTGAAAACTCTGTTCCCAACAAGGCAGTGAAAGAAAACATCCAGACTCATTCAGATCCCAGAATGGAATAAGTGTAGAAGATTTCATTAAGCTAAGCTAAAGTTGACATGAATCTCTAACAAAATTTTGTCCATATTTCTTAACATGTTTCCTAGAAACCATTTATAGTGAATGGTATTTTTCCATGCCAGAATTGAGTTTTGGCCATGAACTATATGGGGATAGGCTTTTTCCCCAAACACAAAAATGCTTTGTTCCCAACAAGGCAGATGAAGGAAAACTTCCACACACATTCAGATCCCTGAAATGTGTAGAAGATTTCATTCAGCTAGGCTAAACTTGAAGGGAATCTCAAATAACAGTTTGCTCACAAATGTGAGCATGTTTCCTAGAGTTGGTTTCAAGTGAAAGACTGTTCACATTGTAAAACCACTTTTGGGCAAAGACCTTTCCCTATATGAAAATAGTCTTGTCCCCCAAACACAAACACTTTGTGTTCCCAACAAGGCAGATGAAAGGAATCCTCCAAAAACCTTTTGATCACAGATTGGAACATGCATAGAAGATTTCATTCCTTTAGGTTAAAGTTGAAAGGAAACACTAATAACATATTTCCCATATTACCCAGCAAGTTTCCTATAACTGGTATCAATTTATAGGCAGTTTGCTTCATAAAACCCAGTTTGGGATGTGGCCTTTCTCTATGAAAATAGGATTTTACCACAAACACAAAAACTTTGTGTTCCAAAAAAGGCAGATGAAGAAAATCTTCCACACACATTTATATCCCAGAATGGAAAATGTGTAGAAGATATCATTTAGTTAGTCTAAAGTTGAAGAAAACCATTAATAATATTTCCGCACAATTCTCAGCATGTTTCCTAGAGATGGATTCAAGTGAAAGCCAGTTTACATTTTAAAACAGAGTTTGGACCATGCATTTTTTTTATATGGAAATAGGCTTGTTTCCCAAACACATAAACTTTGTGTTCCCAAAAAGGCAGATGATGGAAATCTTCCAAATCTATTTGGATCCCAGAATGGAAAATGTGTAGATTTCATTTAATTAGTCTCAAATTGAAGAGAATCATTAACAATGCTTTCCCCACATTTCTCAGCAAGTTTCCTAGACCCAGTTTCAATTAAATTACAATATAGGCTGTAAAACAGAATTTGGACAAAGGCTTTTCCCTATATAAAGGTAGGCTTGTTATCCAAACACAAAAAATTTATGTTTGCAAAAAGGCAGATGACAGAAATCTTCCACATAAATTTGTATTTCAGCATGGACCATGTGTAGAAGATTCAATTCAGCTTGGCTGAATTTGAAAGGAATTTCTTTTTTTAACATTTTTTATTGATTTATAATCATTTTACAATGTTGTGTCAAATTTATGTACAGCACAGTTTTTCAATTATACATGAACATATATATATATATATGTTCATTGTCACATTCCTTTCTCTGTGAGCTATCATAAGACCTTGTATATATTTCCCTGGGCTATACAGTATAATCTTATTTATCTAGTCTACAATTTTGAAATCCCAGTCTATCTTTTCCCATCCCCCACCCCCTTGGCAACCACAAGTCTGTATTCTATGTCTATGAGTCTATTTCTTTTCTGTATGCTTTGTTTGTTTTTAGATTCCACATATGAGCAATCTCACATGGTATTTTTCTTTCTCTTTCTGGCTTACTACACTTATAATGACATTCTCCAGGAACATCCATGTTGATGAAAATGGTGTTATGTTGTCAGTTTTTATAGCTGACTAGTATTCCATTGTATAAATATGCCACATCTTCTTTATCCAGTCATCCATTGATGGACATTTACACTGATTCCATGTCTTGGCTATTGTAAATAATGCTGCTATGAACATTGGGGTGCAGGTGTCATCCTGAAGTAAGGTTCCTTCTGGATATAAGCCCAGGAGTGGGATTCCTGGGTCATATGGTAAGTCTATTCCTAGTCTTTTGAGGAATCTCCATACTGTTTTCCACAGTGGCTGTACCAAACTGCATTCCCACCAGCAGTGTAGTAGGGCTCCCTTTTCTCCACAGCTTTTCCATCATTTGTCATTTGTGGACTTTTGAATGATGGCCATTCTGACTGGTGTGAGGTGATACCACATTATAGTTTTGACTTGCAATACTTTTCCTACATTTCTCAGTATGTTTCCTAGAGCCGGTGTCAAGTGATAGGCCGTTTGCTCTGTAAAACAGCATTTGGGCAAAAACCGTTCCCTATATGGAGCTAGGCTTATTCTGCCACACAGAAAGTCTGTTCTCCTAACAAGATGGATGAAGAATGTCTTTCACACACATTCAGGTCCCTTAATGGAACATGTGTAGATTTCATTCAGCTAGGCTAAATTTGAAGGAAATCTCTAGCAACACATTTCCCACATTTCCTAGCATGTTTCCTAGAGCCAGTTTAAAATTAAACCAAATTGCTTTGTAAAACAGTGGTTGGGCCAAGACCTTCCCTATATGAAAATAGTCTTGTTCCTCAAACACAAAAATTTTGTGTTCAACACAAGGTAGATGAAGGAAATTTTCCAAAACCTTTTGGATCCTAGAATGGAAAATGTGTAAGAGATATCATTCAGTTACTCTAAAGTTGTAGATGATCACTAACACCACATTTCCCATACTTCACTGCAAGTTTCCAAGAGCCAGTTTCAAGTGAAAAGTGGTTTACATTGTAAAACTGAATTTGGACAAAGGCTTTTTCATATATGGTGATAGGCTTCTCCCTCAAACCTAAAAACTCTGTGTTCATAAAAAGGCAGAAGAAGAAAATCTTCCACAAA
This sequence comes from Camelus bactrianus, assembly GCF_048773025.1. Taxonomy (NCBI): domain Eukaryota; kingdom Metazoa; phylum Chordata; class Mammalia; order Artiodactyla; family Camelidae; genus Camelus; species Camelus bactrianus. The sequence goes on along the minus strand of NC_133547.1, from coordinate 20,649,426 downwards.
CCTTCAGATCCATTAATGGAATATGTGCAAATGATTTCATTCATCTGAGGTAAACATGAAGGATCTCTAACAACACTTTGTCCATATTTATCAGAAAGTTTCCTACAGCCAGTTTCACATGAAAGGTAGTTAATATTGGGCCAAGGCCTTTCCCAAAATAGAGATAGGCTTCTTCCCCAAAATAAAAAAATCGGTGTTCCCAACAAGGAAGTCAAAGGAAATTTCCCACTTGAATTTGGTACCCAGAATGGTACATGTGTAGAAGATTTCATTCAGCTAGGCAAACATTGAAGGAAATCTCTAACAGCATTTTCCCTAGATTTCTTATCATGTCTTCTAGAGCCAGTTTCAAGTGAAAGGGATTTTACTTTGTAAAACTGAGGTTGGACCAAAGTTTATTCCTATATGAGATTGGCTTGTTCCCCAAACACAGTAACTGAGTGTTCTCAACAAGGCAGATGAAGGAAGTCTTCCAGACACATACAGATCCCAGAATGGAACATGTGTAGGAAATTCCATTGAGCTAGGCTAAAGTCAAAGGGAATCCCTAACAATAATTTCCCCAATTTCTCAGCCTGTTTCCTAGTGTGTGTTTCTTGTGCAAGGCATTTTGCATTGCAAAATCGAGTTTGGGTCAATGTGTTTCCCTATATGAAAATAGGTTTTTCCCCCAAATACAGAAACTCTGTTTTCTCAACAAGGCAGCTGTAGGAAATCTTCCTCACCCATTAAGATCCCAGAATAGAACACGTGTAGAAAATTTCATTCAGCTAGGCTAAAGATGAAGGGAATCTCTAAAACCAAATGCCCACATTTCTAAGCATGTGTCCTTGAGCCAGTTTCAAAGGAAAGACAGTTTGCCTTGTAAAACAGAGTTTGGTGTAAGGCCCTTCCCAAGATGGAGATAGATTTGTACCCCACAGAAATTCTGTGTTTCCAACAAGGCTGATAAATGAAATCTTCCACAAATATGTGGATCCCAGAATGGAACTCGCATAAAAGATTTCATTCAGCTAGGAGAAATTTGAAGGGAATCTCTAACAACAATTTTATCACATTTCTCACATGTTTCCTACAAGTGGTTTTAAGTTAAAGGCAGTTTGCAATGTAAAATGGAGTGTGGGCAAAGTCCTTATCCTATATTGAGATTGGATGCTCCCCAAACACAATAAATATGTTCCCAACAGGGCCAATGAAGTAAATTATCCATACATATTCAGATCCCAAGATGGAACATGTGTAGATTTCATTCAGCTAGGCCAAAGTTGAAGGGAATCTCTCACAAAAGTTTTCCCACATTTCTCAGCATGTTTCCTAAAACTGGTTACAAGATAAAAGCAGTTTTCATTTTAAAACAGAGTTTGGACCATGGTCTTCCCTATATGGAGAGAGGTCTGTTCCCCCAACCCAATAACTCTGTGTCTTCAACAATGCAGATGTAGAAAATCTTTCACAAATTTCTGGATCCCAGAAAGGAACATATGAAGCAGATTCAATTAAGTTAGGCTAATGTTGAAGGGAATCTCTAACAAAAATTGTTCCACAATTCTCAGCATATTTCCAAAAGAAGTTATCAATTAAAGTGCATTTTTCATTGTGAAACTGAGTTTGGGACAAAGCCTCTCAATACATAAAGAGAGGCTGGTTCACCATATTCAAAAACTCTGTGTTTCCAACAAGGCAATTAAAGGAAATCTTCCAAACAACTTCAGGGACCAGAAAGGGACTTCTGTAGAAGATTTCTTTCTAGTCTAAAATTGAAGGGAATCTCTAACGCACTTTTTCCATATTTCTCTTCATATTTCCTAAAGCCAGATGAAAGTTAAAGGCACTTTGCATTGTGAAACAGAGTTTGGGTCAAGCCTCTCAGTTTATGAAGATGGCCTTTTTCCCCAAATACAAAATCTCTGTGTTCCCAGCAAGGCAGACGAAGGAATGCTTCCACATACATTCAGATCCCTGAATGGAACATGTGTAGAATATTTCATTAGCTAGTCTACAGTTGGATGGAATCTATGAAAACACCTTTTCCACATTTCTCAGCATGTGTCCTAGAGCCAGTTTCAAGTTAAAAGCAGTTTGCCTGTAAAACTGGGTTAAGGCAAAGGACTTCCAGTGAATGAAGATATTTTCCCCCAAACACAGAAACTCTGTGTTCCCAACAAGCAGATGAAGTTAATCATTCAAAGAGCTCTAGAGCCCAGAATAGAACATATATAGAACATTTGATTCAGCTAGGCTAAATTTGAAGGGAATCTCAAACAAATCTTCCTCAATATTTCTCAGCATGTTTTCTAGAGCCAGTTTCAAGTTAAAGGCAATTTGGATTGTAAAACTGACTTTGGGGCAAGGCCTTTCAATGTATGAAGAAAGGCTTCTTTCCCAAACACAAAAGCTCTGTGTTCCCAAAAAGCCACATGAAAGAAATCTTCCACACACATTCAGAGCCAAGAATGGAATATTTGTAAAAGATTTCATTCATTAGGTTAAAATTGAAGACACAATCTAACAACACTTTTCCCATTTTTCTCAGCATGTTTTCTAGAGCCAGCTTCAAATCAAAAGCAGTTAACAATTTATACCAAATTTGGTCCAAGTTCTTTTAGTGTAGGAAGATAGACTTGTTTCACAAACACACAAAAAATATCTATGTTCCCAACAAGGCAAATTAACAAAATCTTCAAAACACATGGAGAGCTGAAAATGGAACATGTTTTGAAGATTTCATTCAGATAGGCTAAATTTTAAGGGAATCTCTAACAACACTTTTCCCACATTTCACAGCAAGTTTTCTAGATATGGTTTCAAGTTAAAGACATTTGGTGTGGTAGAACCAAGTTTGACCTAAGGATTTTCTCCATATGAACACAGACTTGTACCCCATACACAAAAACTCTGTCCCACACAAAGCAGATGAAGGAAATCTCTCACACCCATTAGAAGCCTAGAATTAAACATGTTTCAAAGATTTAAATCAGCAAATCTAAAATGGAAGGGAATCTCTAACAAATATTTTCACACATTTCTCAGCATTATTTGTACAGCTGGTTTCAAATTAAAGGCTGAATGCCTTGTAAACCTGAGTTATGGCCAAGACCTCTCAGTATATGAATATAGGCTTATTCCCCAAACACAAAAACTTGGTGTTCCCTACAAAAAAGATGAAAGAAAATGTCCACACATATTCAGAGCCCAGAATGGAACATCTGTAGATTTCCTTCAGCAAGTCTAAAATTGAAGGGATTCTCTAAAAATATTTCCACACATTTCTCAGCAGTTTTCCTAGAGCTGGTTTTAAGTTAATATCAGTTTGCACTATAAAACTGTGTTTGGGGCAAGGCCTTTCTGTGTATGAAGATAGGCTTGCTCCCCTACACAAAAACTCTGTTTTTCCAACAAGGCAACTGAAGGATATCTTCCACACATATTAAGAGCCCCGACTAGAACATATTTTGAAATTTTCATTCAACTTGGCTAAAGTTGTAGGAAATCTCTAGCAGATTTTCCACATTTCTCGGCATGTTTCCAAAAGCTGGTTTCCAGTTAATAGCTGTTAGCTTTGTGAAACAAAATTTGAACCAAGTCCTTTCAATATGTGAAGCTGGGTTTGTACCCTAAACACAAAAACTCTGTGTCCCCAACAGAATAGATGAAGAAAATCTCCCAAACACATATGGAGCCAATAATGGAACATTGTAGAAGATTTTATTCAGGTCGGTAAAATTTGAGGTTATTGTCTAACAATTCTTTTTCCACTTTCCTCAGCATGTTGCCTAGAACTGGATTAAAGTTAAAGGTGGTTTGCCTTGTAAAACCGAGTTTTGTTAAGGTCTTAGTGTCCAAAATTGGCTTGTTAATCAAACACAAAAACTCTGTGCTCCCAAAAAGCAGATGAAGGAAAACTTTCACACACATTCATAGCCAAGGATGGAATGTATGTATAAGATTTTATTCAGGTAGGTAATATTTGAAGGGACTCTATTTTTTTTTAACTTTTCTCAACATATTTTCTAGAGCCATATTCAAGTTAAAAGCAGTTAGCTTTTTAAAACTGAATTTGGGCCAAGGCCTTTTAGTGTATGAAGATAGGCTTGCCCCCCAAGCACAAAAACTCTGTGTTCCCAACACAGCAGATAAAGGTAGTCTTCCACTTACATTCATAGACTGGAATGGAACATGTGTAGAAGGTTTCATTCATCAAGTCTAAAGTTGATGGGAATCTCTAACAAAATATTTTCCACATTTCTTAACAAGATTCCTAAAGCTGGCTTCAAGTTAAGGGCAGTTTGCATTGTAAAACCTAATTTAGACCATGCTTATCAATATATGAAGATAGGCTTGTTCCCAAAACAAAAAAAAAAAAAAAAATAGGGGTTCCCAATAAGAGAGATGAAGGAAATCTTCTAAACATATTCAGAGCCGAAAATGGAACATGTGTAGAAGATTCCATTCAGGTAGGTTAAATTTGAAGGTACTCTCTAACAACACTTTTTCCACATTTCTCAGCATGTTTCCTAGAACCAGTTTCAAGTTAAGGCAGTTAGCTTTGTAAAACCGAGTTTAGGCCACTGCCTTTCAGTGTGTGTAAATGGGCTTGTTTCCCAAACACAAAAGTTCTCTGTTCCCAACTAGGCAGATGAAGAAAATCCTCCACACATTCAAATTCTAAAAAAGGAACATGGGAAGAAAGATTCATTCAGGTAGGATGACATTGAAGGAAATCTCTACTAACCCATTTCCCACATTACTCAGCATGTTTCCTAGAGCCAGTCTCATTTGAAAGGCCATCTGCATTGTAAAATTGAGATTTGTCCAAGGCCTGTCACTTTATGAACAGAGGATTTTCCTTCAAACACAAAAATTCAGTTTTCCCAATGTGGTAGTTGAAGGAAATCTTCCACATGCTTTCAGAGCCTAGAAGGGAACATGTGAAGAAGATTTCATTTAGCTAGGCTACATTTGAAGTCACTCCCTTACAACACATTTTCCACATTTCTCAGCATGCTTCCTAGAGCTAGGTTTAACTTAAAGGTGTTCATCTTGTAAACTGAGTTTGGGCCAAGTCCTTTCAGTATATAAAGATAGGCTTGTTCCCTAAGCACAGAAACTCTGTATTCCCAACAGGAAGGTGCAGGAAATCTATCACACATATTTGGAGTCCAGAATGAAACATGTGTAGGAGATCTTCCAGATAGGCTAAACTTCAAGGGAAACTCTGATAAAATTTCCCCATTTCTCAGCATGATTCTTAGATCTGGCTTCAAGTTAAATTCAGTTTCCATTGTAAAATAAAGATTTGGCTAGGCATTTCTGGGTATGAAAATAGGCTTGTACCACAAACACAATAATCTTTGTTCCCAAAATGGCAGAAGGAAATCTTCCACACACATTCAGAGCCCAGAATGGAACATGTGTAGATTATATTCATCTAGTCTAAAGTTAATGGGAATCTCTAACAACACTTTTCTGTCATTGCTCACCATGTTTCCTAAAGCTGATTTCAAGTTAAGTACAGTTTGCATTGTAAAACCTAATTTGGGAAAAGCATCTCAATGTATGAAAATAGACTTGTCCCTGAAACACAAACCTCTGTGTTCCAACATGACAGAAGAAGGTAATCTTCCACATACATTTGGAGACCAGAATGGAACATGTGTAGAAGATATAATTTGGCTAAGCTAAATTTGAAGGCTCTCATTTACAATACATGCCCCACATTTCTCATGTTTCCTAAAGCCAGTTTTAAGTTAAAGGCAGCTTGTTTTGTTAAACAGTTCACACCAGTGCCTTTCAGTTTATGAAGTTTGGCTTGTCCCCAAATCAAAAACAAACAAACAACTCTGTGTTCCCAGCAAAGCAGATGAAGAAAATCTTCCACAGATATTAGGAGCACAGAATGGAACATGTGTAGAAGATATCATTCATCTACTCTAAAGTTGAAGGTAATCTCTAACAACTATTTTCCCACATTTCTCATCATGTTTCCTAGAGCTGGTTTCAAGTTAAAAGCAGTTTGCATTGTAAAATCAGGTTTTGGATAAGCCTCCCAGTTTATGAAGACAGGCTTGTTCCCCAAACACAAAAACTGTTCCCAAAAAGGCAGATGAAGGAAATCTACAAACTTTCAGAGCCCAGAATTAAACATGTGAAGAATTAAATCAATTAGGCTAAAGTGGAAGGGACTCTCTAACAAAAATTTTCCCACATTTCGCAGCATTTGTCCTTGACTCACTTTCAAGTTAAAGACAGCTTGCATTGTAAAACTGAGCTTGGGCCAAGGCCTCTCAGTGTGTGAAGATATGCTTGTTCCCCAAACACAAAAACTCTGTATTCCCAAAAAGGCAAATGAAGGAAAATTTTAACACACATTCAGAGCCAAGAATGAAACATGAGTAAAAGATTTCATTCAGGTATGTAAAGTTGAAATTTCATTCAACTAGGAAAAAGTTGAAAACACTCATGTCAGACACATGTTCCACATTTCTCAGCATATTTCCAAGAACCAATTTCAAGTTAAAGGCAGTTTGCATTGTGAAATGGAGTTTGGGCCAAGGCCTCTAAGTATATGAATCTAGGCTTGTGCTCAAAATGTAAAAATTTTGTTCCCCACAAGGCAGATGAAAGAAATATTCCACATATATTTGGAGCCCAGAAAGGAACATGGTTAGACGAAATCATTCAGCTAGGCTAAGTTGAATAAAATCTCTAATAATGCATTTCCTACATTTCTCAGCAGGTTCCCTTGAGACATTTTCAAGTTAAAGGCAGTTTGCATTGTGAAAACTAGTTTGGGCCAAGCCTCTCAATGTATGAGGACAGGCTTGTTCCAGAAACAAACAAAAAAAAATCTGTTTTCTGAATAAGGCAGATGAAAGAAATCTTCACACACATTCATAGCCAAGAATGGACCATTCAGGTAGGTTAAATTTTAAAGGACTCCCTAACAACTCATTTTGCACATTTCTCAGCATGTATTTTGGAGCTAGATTCAAATTATAGGCAGTTAGTATTGTATAACTGTGTTTGAGCCAAGTTCTTTTAGTGTATGAAGATATAATTGTTCTTCTAACAAAATACTCTATGTTCCAAACAAGACAGATGAAGGAAAACTTCCACAAAAAATCAGAGACCAGGATGGCATGTAAGCATAAGAGTCATTCAGCTGGGCTATAGTTCAAAGGTAATCTCTGACAACATGTTTCCCATAATTCTCAGCATGTTTCCTAGAGCCAGTTTCAAGTTAAGGGCAGTTTGACTTGTAAAACTGAGTTTAGGGCAAGGGCTTTGAGTGTATGAAAATAGGCTTGTTCCACAAACACAAAAAAATTTGTGTTCCCAACAAGGCAGATGAAGAAAATATTTCAAACACATTCAGAGTCCAGTATAAAACATGTGTAGAAGATTTCATTCATGTGGGTTAATTTTGAAGGGACTCTCTAAAACTCTTTTTCCACATTTCTTAGCATGTTCCCTAGAGCCAGATTCAAGATAAAGGCAGTTATCATTGTAAAACTGAGTTTAGGGAAAGATCTTTTAGTTTATGAAGACAGACTTGTTCCCCAAACACAATACTCTGTGTTCCCAAATAGGCAGATGAAGGAAATCTTCCACACATATTCCAATTGCAGAATGGAACTTGTATCAAAGATTTCATTCAGCTAGTCTAAAGTTGAAGGCACTCCCTTACAACACATTTCCCACATGTCACAGCATGTTTCCTAGAGTCTGTTTTAAGTTAAAGGCAGTTTATCTTGCAGAACTGAGTTTGGGCCAAGGCCTTTCAGTGTATCAAGATAGGCTTGTTCCCCAAATTCAAAAACTCTGTGTTCCCAACAAGGAAGATGAAGGAAATCTTCCAAACAAATTCAGAACTCCAAATGGAACATATTTTTAAGTTTTCATTCATCTAGGCTAAGTTTGAAAGGAATATTGAACAGGAGTTTTTCCATATTTCTCGGTATGTTTCTGAGAGCCAGTTTCAAGTTATAGGCAGTTTGCATTGGGAAATGAAATTTAAGCCAATGAATAATAGTATATGAATCTAGGCTTGTACCCCTAACACAAAAACACTGTTCCCAACAAGGCAGATGAGAAAAATCTTCCAAATGCATTTGGAGCCCAGAAATGAACATGTTTAGAAGATATTATTCAGCTAGGCTCAAGTTGAATGAGCTCTGTATCAACAATATCCACATTTCTCACCATGATTCCTGGAGCCAGTTTCAAGTTAAAGTCAGTTTGCCTTGTAAAACTAAGTTTGAGGCAAGACCTTTCAGTGTATGAAATAGGCTTATTCACCCCCCAAAATAAACTCTGTGTTCTCAGCAAGGCAGATGAAGGAAACCTTCCACAAGCATTCAGAACCAAGAATGGAACATGTTAAGAAGATTGAATTCAACTAGTCTAAATTTGAATGGACACTCTATCAACATTATTCCTACATTTCTCAGCATGTTTCCTAGAACTAGTTTTAAATTAAAGGCAGCTTGCATTGTAAAATCGAGTTTGAGGCAATCCTGTCAGTTTATGAATATAGGATTGTTCCCCAAACACAAAAACTCTGTGATCCCATCAAGGCAGGTTAAATGAAATCTTCCACACACATTCTGAACCAAAAAAAAAAAAGAACATATGTAGAAGATTCCATTCAGCTAGTTTAAAGAGACACTCTGTCAACACTTTTTACGCATTTCTGAGTATGTTTTGTAGAGCCAGTTTAAAGTTAGGGCAGTTAACATTGTAAAATTAATTTTGGGCCAAGGCCTTTCAGTGTATGTTGATAGGCTTGTTCCCAAAACACAAAAACTTTGTGTTCCCTAAAAGGGAGGTGAATGAAACCTTCCACATATATTTGGAGCCCAAATGGAACATGTGTAAAGTTATCATTCAGCAATCTAAATTTGAAGGAACTCCCTAGAAGCATTTTGCTCACATTTCTAAGCATGTTTCCTAGAGCCAGTTTTATGTTAAAGGCAGTTTGCATTGTGAAAACAGTTCTTGACAAGGCCTCTCAGTATATGAAACTGGGCTTGCACCACAAACACAAATCTCTGTTCCCAACCAGGCAGATGAAGAAAACCTTTGACACACATTCTGAGCCCAGAAATGAACATGATTAGAAGAATTCATTTAGCTAGGCTAAAGTTATAGATAATCTCAAATAATAAATTTCCCACATTTCTCATCATGTTTCCTAGAGCTGGTTTCAAGTTAAAGGAAATTTGCATTGCAAAACCTAGGTTGGGAAAAACCCCTCAGTGTATGAAGATAAACTGATTCCCTAAAGACAAAAACTGTGTTCCCAACAAGACTGATGAAGGGAATCTTTTGCACACATTCATAGCCAAGAAAGGAACATGTGTAGAAGATTTCATTCACATACGTTAAATTTGAAAGGATTCTCTAACAACTCTTTCTCTACATTTCTCAACATGTTTCCTAGAGCCAGATTCAAGTTAAAGACGATCAGCTTTATAGAGTTTGGGCCAAGGCCTTTTAGTGTATGAAAATAGGCTTTTTTCCCAAACACAAAACTCTGTGTTCTCAACAAGACAGATGAAGGAAATTGTCCACAAACATTCAGAACCCCAATTGGAAAATGTTTTGAAATTTACATTCATCTAGACAAAGGTAGAATGGAATCCCCAAGAACAGCTTTTCCACATTTCTCAGCATATTTCCAAGAGCCAGATTAAAATTAAATGCATGTTCTACACAAATCTCATTCAGGGATCCAAAACTGTGTGGAAGAATTCCATCCTGAGACTTTTTGGGATCACAAAGTTTTTCCATTTGGGAAAGAAGCTTGTGGTCTTATAATGAAAGGCTTTGACCCAAACTCAGTTTTCCAATGCAAACTGCCTTCAACTTCACCCTAACACATAGAAACATGCTGAGAAATGTGGGAAAAAATTGTTGTTAGAGATTACATTCAACTTTTAGGCTTGCTGGGGTAAAGGCCAAGATGGTGGAGTAGAAGGAAGCTGATAGCTCACCCACTCACACAAATACATCAAAATTCACATCCACGGACCCATTCAGCCAACCAGAGCACCTTCCAAACTATGACAGAATACCTCCTTCTTCAAAAGACAATGAAGCCAAGAATCTGTTTTATTCCTGCATAGGATTTAGATAGATAAATAAATCATCTCCTTAAGGACCACAATCAATAATGGATACTCCATAAGCCACAGTGCCAGAGAGGTGTGAGCAAGATGAAGAAGCAGAGGAACCATTCCCAATTAAAAGAGCATGAGAAATCCCATGAAAGAATGATCAATAAAATAGAAACTGATGGCCTACTATATCACGATTTCAGAAAAAAAGGAGTGATCAAAGTACTGAAGGAACTAAAAGAGATATTGTTTAAAGATATAAGATATGTCAAAAATGAAATTGAACCTATAAAGAAGAGCCAAGTAGAATTGGTAAACTCATTTGCTGAGATGAGAGCTGACCTAAAGACTGTACAAAACAGGCTAGATAATACAGAGGAATGAATAAGTGACCTAGAAGACAGGACAACAGAAAGCAATCAGAACATCTGAGAGAGAAACTAATAAAAACAAATGAAAACAACATAAGGGAGTTATGGGATAATATAAAGCATGCCAATCTACACATAAGAGGAATTCCAGAAGGGGAAGAAAGATCAAAGGGGATTGAAAAGGTATTTCAAGAAATCATGACTGAAAAATTTTCAAACTTAGAGAAGGAATCAGATATCTAAGTACAGAAAGCACAGAGGGTCCCAAACAGAAGGAAACCAGAAAGACCCACACCAAGACATATCATAATCAAGATGGCCAGAGTCAAGGACAAACAAATGATCCTAAAGGCAGCAAGAGAAAAGCAAAGAGTGTGTTACAAGGGAACCCCCATAAGGCTCTCAGCTGATTTCTCTACACAAACACTACAGGCCAATAGGGAGTGGCAAGATATATTCAAAGTCATGAATAAAAGAAAGATGCAGCCTATTATATTTTATTCAGCAAGGTTATTCTTTAGGATAGAAGGGGAGATAAAGAATTTCACAAACAAGCAAAAACTAGAAGAGTTTAGCAACACTAAGTCCATGCTAAAACAAATATTGAAAGGTCTACTCTAAATAGAAAAGAAGCAGGATGCTACAGAAATGAGAAACTCATAATTGGAAAGGTGATAACTACCATGAGTTACAAATAGAATAAACAGGAAATTGTAAAAGAAGACATCTAAATCATTAAGAGTGGGTGAGGGAAGCAAGACAATATGGAGCATTTTTTCTTCTTTCTAATTTTAAATATTTTGTTTTGATAGGATGGTTTTGTGATTATATTACTATCAGTTTAATAAAAACAGTTATAGTAATGGGCTAATAGACTTACAAAGAAGGGTAACCACAAGCCAAAAACTTACAAGGGAGTCAGAAAAACTAAACAAATTCCATGATAATACAAAGAAAAACTACCAAATCACAAAAGGAAGAAGAAAGGAACAAAGAGGAAATATCAAATCAACTGCAAAAATAAAATCAAAATTGCAATAAACACACATCTATCATTAATTACTATAAATGTTAATGGACTAAATGCTCCAGTAAAAAGACATAGAGTGGCTGACTGGCTAATAAGGCAAGAACCTTCAATATGCTACATACAAGAGATCCATTTTAGGGAGAAAGACACATATAGATTGAGGGTGAAAGAATGGAAAGGATGTTCTATGCAAATGGAAAATCCAAAAAAAGCAGATGTAGCAGTACTGACTTCAGACAAAATAGACTTAAAACAAAGGCCATAAAGAAAGATAAAGAAGGACATTTCATAATGATTAAAGGAGCAATATAAGATGAGGATATTACACACATTATATATATATACACACACACACACACACATATCCAATATAAGAGTACCTAAGTATATAAAACAATTACTAACACAGATAAAGAGGGATACTAATGGGAATACAATCATTGTTGGAGATTTTAACACTGCATTAACATCACTAGACGGATCTTACAGACACAAAATAAATAAAGCAACAGAGAAATTAAATAACACCATAGAAAAATTAGATTTGGTGGATATTTACAGAGCATAACACACCCCAAAAATAGAATATACATTCTTTCCAAGCGCACATGGATCATTTTCTAAGCTTGATCATGTACTTGGGCACAAAAGAAACCTCAAAAATTTTAAGAAGATAGAAATTATCTCAAGTATCTTTACTGACCACAATTTCATGAAACTAGAAATCAACAACAGAGAAACAAAGGAGTAAAAAAGGAAATCATGGATATTAAACAACATGCTATTAAAAAACCAATGGGTTGATGATGAAATCAAAGTTGAAATCAAAGAATATGTTGAACAAATGAAAAATGAAAACAGAACCAAAAATTTTGGGAACGTAGCAAAGACAATGTTAAGAGAGAAGTTTATAGCGATACACACCTTCCTCAATAAAGAAGAACAATTCCAAATAAACAAGCAAACCCACAATCTAAAATAATTAGAAAAAGAAGAGCAAAAACCCCAAAAGGCAACAGATGGAAGAAAATAGTAAAGATAAGGGAAGAAATAAGTAAAACAAAGATTAAAATAACAATAGAAAAATAAATCAAACCAAAAGCTGGTTTCTAGAAAAAGTATATAAAATCAACAAACCTCTGGCCAAATTCACAAAGAAGAAAAAAGAGCACAAATAAGCAAAATTAAAAGGAAACATGGAGGAATTACAACAAATAACATAGAAATACAGAATATCATATAAGAATATTATGAAAAACTATATGGAACCAAAATGCATAACCTAGAAGAGATGGAGAAATTTCTGGAAACATACAGCCCACCAAGATTTAACCAAGAAGAAACTGACCACTTGAATAGACCAATCACTGGAAATGAAATCAAATTAGCAATAAAAAACCTCCCTACTGATAAAAGTCCAGGACTAGACGGCTTGACCAGGGAATTCTACCAAACATACAAAGAAGAACTCATACTAGTCCTTCTTAAATTCTTTCAGAAGATTGAAAAGGAGGGAATACTCCCAAATTCATTCTATGAAGACACCATCACCATGATACGATAACCAAACAAAGACACTACCAAAAAGAATTATAGGCCAATATAACTGATGAATATAAATTCCTCAACAAAATATTAGCTAATAGAATCCAACAGCACATAAAAAAGTTTATACATCATGACCAAGTTGTGTTCATCCCAGGGACACAAGAGTGGTTCAACATACCCAAATCAATCAATGTAATACATCACATCAACAAGAGAAAGGACAAAAACCACATGATCATCTCAATAGATGCAGAAAAAGCATTTGATAAAATTCAACACCAATTTATGATAAAAACTCTCACTAAAGTGGGTATAGAGGAAACATATCTCAACATAATAAAAGCTATATATGACAAACCTACAGCCAGCATAGTACTCAATGGTGAACAACTCAAAAGCTTCCCACTAAAATCCAGGACAAGACAAGTATGCCCACTATCACTACTCCTATTCGACACATTCTTGGAAGTCCTAGTCACAGCAATCAGGCAAGAGAGAGAAATAAAAGGGATCCAAATTGGAAAAGAAGAGGTAAAATGTCACTATGTGCTGATGATAAGATATGACATATAGAAAACTCTAAGGTCCAGACAAAAACTACTAGATGTGATTGAAGAATTCAGCAAGGTGGCAGGTTACAAGATTAATGTTCAAAAATCCGCTGTATTCCTTTACACTAATGATGAATCAACAGAAAAAGAAAGTAAAGAAGCAATCCCTTTTAAAATAGCATCAAAGTAATAAAATACCTAGGAATAAATCTAACAAAGGAGGTGAAAGAATTATACACAGAAAACTATAAACAATTGATGAAGGAAATTAAAAAAGATTAAGAAAATTGAAAGATACCCCATGCTTCTGGATTGGAAGAATCAGTATTGTTAAAATGGTCACACTGCCCATGGCTATCTACAGATTTAATGCAATCCCTATCAAACTACCCAAGACCTATTTCACAGAACTAGAACAAATCATAACATAATTTATATGGAACCACAAAAGACCTAGAATTGCCAAAGCATTACTGAAGAAAAAGAAAGAGGTTGGAGGAATAACTCTCCCAGACTTCAGACAATATCATAGAGCTACAGTAATCAAAACAGCATGGTATTGGTACAAAAACAGACAGATGGACCAATGAAACAGAATAGAGAGCCCAGAAATGAACCCACAAACTTTTGGTCAACTAATCTTCAACAAAGGAGACAGGAACATACAATGGAATAAAGACAATCTCTTCAGCAAATGGTGTTGGGAAAACTGGACAGTAGCATATAAATCAATGAATCTAGAACACTCCCGTACACCATACACAAAAATAAACTCAAAATGGATCAAAGACTTAAACATAAGACAAGATACAATAAACCTCCTAGAAGAAAACATAGGCAAAACATTAACTCACATACATCTCAAAAACATTCTTCTAGAATAATCTACTCAAGCAATAGAAATAAAAGCAAGAATAAACAAATGGGACCTAATGAAACTTACAAGCTTCTGCACAGCAAAGAAACCATAAGTAAAACAAAATGACAACCTATACAATGGGACAAAATTTTTGCAAATGATGTGACTGACAAAGGCTTGTTCTCCAGAATATATAAGCACCTCATATGACTTAATAAGAAAGAAACAAACAACCCAATCCAAAAATGAGCAGATCTAAACAAACAATCCTCCAAGGAAGAAATACAATGTTCAATAGGCACATGAAAAAATTGTTCTATATCACTAATTATCAGAGAAATGTTAATCAAAACTACAATAAGGTATTACTTCACACCAGCCAGAAGGGCCATAATTTAAAATTCTACAAATGGCAAATGCTGGAGAGGCTATGGGAAAAAGGGAATGCTCCTACACTGTTGGTGGGAATGCAGTTTGATGCAGCCACTGTGGAAAACAGTATGGAGATTCCTCAAAAGACTTGGAATAGACTTACCATATGACCCAGTAATACCACTCCTGAGTAAATACTTAGATGAAACTCTACTTCAAAAAGACACCTGCACCCTAATGTTCATAGCAGCATTCTTTGCAATATCCAAGACATAGAAACAGCCTAAAAGTCTGTTAACAGATGACTGGATAAACAAGAAGTTGTATATTTATACAATGGAATACTATTCAGCCATAAAAAGTGACAACATAACGCCATTTGCAGCAACATGGATGTTCCTGGAGAATGTCATTGAAAGTGAAGTAAGCCAGAAAGAGAAATAAAAATACCATATGTTATCATTCATATGTGGAATCCAAAATAAATAAATACATACATACATACATACATACATACATACATACATACATACATACATACATACAAAACAGAAACAGACTCATAGACATAGAATAGAAACTTGTGGTTGCCAAGGGGGTGGGAAGTGGGAAGGAATAGACTGGGATGTCATAATTTGTAGATGCTGAAAATGTATATAAAATAGATAAACAAGATTATACTGTATAACACAGGGAAATATATACAAGATCTTGTGGTAGCTCACAGCAAAAAAAAAATATGGCAATGAATATATGTATGTTCATGTATAACTGAGAAATTGTGCTCTACAGTGGAACTTGACACAACACTGTAAAATGACCATAACTCAATAAAACTGTTAAAAAAAAAAAAAAAACTTTAGCCTTGCTGAATGAAATCTCCTACACATAGGATTGTTCCCCAAACATAAAACTCTGTGTTCCAATCAAGGCTTATGAAAGAAATCTTCCACCCACAGTCAGAAATCAGAATATAAGCTGTTTTGAGGATTTTATTCATCTAGGCTAAAATTGAAGGAAATCTCTAACAACCCTTTTACCACATTTCTCAGTACGTTTCCTAGAGCTGGCTTCAAGATCAATGGAGTTTGCATTGTAGAACTGTATTTTGGCTAAGGACTTTCAGTGCATGAATATAGGCTTATTCCCCAAACACAAAGACTAAGTTCTCAGCAAGGCAAGTATAGAAAATATTACAAAACCATTCAGATCCCTGAGTGGAACATGTGTAAAAGATTTCATTCAGCTAGTCAAAAGTTGAAGGGGATTTCTGGCAACAGTTTTCCTAGATTTCACAGCGTGTTTCCTTTACTCAGCTTCAAGTTGAAGGCCATTTCTTATGTAGAACAGAGTTTGGGACAAGCCGTTTCAGTGTATGAAAATAAGATTTTCCCCAAAACACAAAAACTTGGTGTTTCTAACAAGGCAAATGAAGGAAATCATTCACAGACATTCAGATTCCAGAAAGGAACATGTGTTGGAATTTCATTCAGCTAGGCTAAAATTGAAGAGAATCTATAACAACACATTTCCCACATTTCTCAGCATATTTCTAGAGCCAGTTTTAAGCTAAAGGCAGTTTGCTTTGTAAAATATATTTTGTGCCATGACCTCTCATTAGATGGAGATAGGCTTATTCTCCAAACACAAAAGCTCTGTGTTCTCAACAAGGCAAATAAAGGAAATCTTACATACATTTGGATCACATAATGGAACATGTTTAGATTTTATTCAGCTAGGTTAAAGTTGAAGGGAATTTTTAACCACTTTTTATTATATTTCTCAGAATGCTTCTAAGACCCAGTTTCAATTTGAAGTCAGTTTGTAATGAAGAACTGTGTTTGAGCAAAGACCTTTCAGTATTTGAAGATAGACTTGCTCCTGAAACACAAAAACACCGCATTCCCAAAAAGGCAGTTGAAAAATATCTTCCACTCACATTCAGATCCTAGAATGGATTATGTGTAAAAGATTTCACTCAGCTAGTTTAAAGTGGAAGGCAATTTCTAACAACAATTTTCCCACATTTCTCAGCATTTTTCCTGAGCTGTGGTCAATTTGAAGGCACTTCTTTTTGTAAAACTGAGTGTGGTCCAAGGCTTTTCAGTATGAACACAGGCTTTTTACCCATACACAAAAACTCTGTGTTCTCAAAAAAGAATCTGAAGTATCGTTCCTCAGACATTCAGATCCCAGAAAGGCTCATGTGTTAATGATTTCATTTAGCTCGTCTAAAGTTGAAGTGAATCTCTAACAACATTTTCCCCACATTTCTCAGAATGTTTCCTAGAGTCAGTTTCAATTTGAATACAGTTAGTACTGTAAAACCAAGTTTGGGCAAAGGCACTCCATATATGAAGATGAACTTGTACCACAAACACAAAAACTTTGTGTTGCCAACAATGCAGATGAAAGAAAATTTCTACAAACATTCAGACTCCACAATGGAACATGTGTAGGAGATTTCATTCAGCAAGGCTAAAGTTGAATGTAATCTCTAACAACAATTTTTCCCACATTTCTCAGCAAGTTTCTAAGTTTTGTGTTCAAATTGAAGGCAGTTTGCATTGCAAAACCTAGTTTGGTCCAAAGCCTTTCATTATAAAGACACTAGCTTCTTTCCCAAACAGAAAAACTCTGTGATCCCAAAAAGGCTGAGGAAGGAAATCTTCCACACACTTTTGTATCCCTGAATGAAATCTGTGTAAAACATTTTATCCAGCTAGTCTAAATTTGAAGGGAATATCTAACAATTATTTTCCCATATTTCACAGCACGTTTCCAAGAGCTGGTTTCATGTTGAAGGCAGTTTGATTTGTAAAACCGAGTTTGGACCAAGGTCTTTCAGGATATGAAGACAGGCTCATACCTCAAACACAAAAAAATTATTTGTTCCCAACAGGGCAGACTAAGGAAATCTTCCACAGTTATTGAGATCCCAGAATGAAACATGTGTTGAAGATTTCATTCAGCTAGGCTAAATTTTCAGGGCATCACTAACAAAACTTTTCCTACATTTCTTAACATGTTTCCTATGGTTGGGTTTCAACTTAAAAGATGTTTGTGTAGTAAAATCTAGTTTGGGCCAAGGCATTTCAGTAAATGAATATAGAATTGTTCCCCAAACACAAAAACTCAGTGGTCCCAAAGAGTCAGATGCAGGAAAACTACCACATACATTCAGATTCCAAAATGGAACAAGTGTAGAAGATTTTATTCAGTTAGGCTAATCTTGAATTAAATCTCTAACAACAATTTTCCCACATGTCTCAAGATGTTTCCTAGAGCCAATTTCAATTTGGAAGGGAGTTTGCATTGCAGAACCAATTTTTGGCCATGACCTTTCATTATATGTAGATAGACTTTTTCCCTAAACACAAAAACTCTCTTCTCACGACAAGGAAGATGAAGGAAATCTTCCACACACATTCAGATCCCAGAATGGGACATGTGTAGAAAATTTATTTCAAGTAGGCTATATTTGTTGGGAATCTCTAACAGCATTTTTGCCACTTTTCTCAGCAGGTTTCCTGCAGCTGGTTCCAAGTTGAAGGCAGTTAGTTGTAAACAGTGTTTGGGTAAAGACAGTTCTGTATATGAAGATAGGTTTGGAACAAAACACCAAAAAAAAAATTGTTTTCCCAATAAGGGAGATGATTGAAATCTTCCATACATATTAGGATGACAGAATGAAATATGTGTAAATGATTCCCTTCAGACTGGCACAATTTGAAGGGAATCTGTAAAGACACACTTCCTACATTCCTCAGGATATTTCCTACAGCTAATCTAAAGTTGAAGGCAGTTTGATTAGTAGAACAGAGTTTGGGCCAATGACTTTCAGTATATTTAATTAAGCTTGCTCCCCCCAAACACAAACTCATGGTTTTCTGAACTAGGCAATTTTAGAACATCTTCCAAACTCATTTGGATACCAGAAAGAAACATGTACAGAAGATTTAATTCTGTGAGGCTAAAGTTGAAGGGAATCTCAAGCATTATTTTTCCCTAAGCATTTTGCTTAGGCCCATCTTCAAGCCAAACACACTTTCTGATGTAGAACTGAGTTTGAGCCAAAGCTTTTCAGTATATGAAAATAAGCTTTTTCCCAAAACACAAAACACTTTTTTCCCAACAAGATAGATGAAGGAAATAATTCACACACATTGAATCCCAGAATGGAAAGTGAGTAGATTTAATTAAGCTAGGCTAAAGTTGAAGGGACTCTCTAACAATACTTTTCCAACATTTCTCAGCATGTTTCCTAAAGCCAGTTTCAATTTGAAGACAGTTTGCATTGTAAAATATTGTTTGAGTCAAGGCCATTCAATTTATGGAGATATGATTGTTCCCCAAACACCAAAACTCTGTGTTCTCAAAAAGGCAAATGTAGAAAATGTTCTTAACACATTTGGGTCTGAGAATGGAACATGTGCAGGAGATTTCTTTTAGCTGGCTAAAGTTGATGGGAGTCTGTAACAACACTTTTCCCACATTTCACAGCATGTTTTCTAGATCTGGTTACAAGTTGAAAGGATTTTGCATTGTAGAACCACATTTGGCCTAAGGTCTTTCAGTGTATGAAGATAGGCTTGTTCCCCAAACACAAAAACCCTGTTTTCCCAAAAGGAATATAAAGGATATCTTCCACACATTTGGATCACAGAAAGGAACATGTGTAGAAGATTTCTTTCAGCTAGGTTAAAGTTGAAGGGAATTTCTAAAACATTTTCTCCACATTTCCCAACATGTTTCTTAGAGTAGGTTCAGATTGAAGGCAGTTTGCAATGGAGAACCATGTTTGAGCCAAGGTCCTTCAGTGTTTGAAGATATGCTTATCCCCCCAAATTCAAAAACTCTACATTCACAAGGCAGTTGAAGGACATCTTCCACTCACATTCAGATCCCAGAATGGATTATGTGTAGATTTCACTCAGCTAGGCTAAAGTTGAAGGGTATCCCTAATAACATTTTTTCGTATTTCTCAGCATTTTTCATAGAGCTGATTTTATTTTGAAAGTAGTTTTCATTGTAGAAATGAATGTGGGCCATAGCCTTTCAGTGCATAAAGATAGCCTTTTTTACCCATACACAGAAACTCAGTGTTTCCAATAAGGAACCTGAAGAAATGCTCCCACACACATTCAGATGCCAAAATGGGACATGTGTGGAAGACTTTATTCCTCTAAAGTTGAAGAGAATCTCTAACAATATTTTCCCATATCTCTCAGCATGGTTTCAATTTCAATGTTTCAATTTCAATGCATTTTGCACTGCAAAAGCAAGTTTGCCAAAGGCATTTCAGTATATGAAGATAAGCTTGTACCCTAAACATAAAGACTTTCTGTTGCCAAAAAAGCAATTGAAGGTAATCTTCCATACACATTCTGATCTCAGAGAGGAAAATGTGTAGGATAGTTCATTCAGCAATCCTAAAATTCATGTTAATCTCTGCAACAATTTTTTCGACACTTCTCAGTATGTTTTTAAGTGTCAGTTTCTAGTTGAAGGCAGTTTGTGTCATAAAACAGAGTTTGGGCCAAAGCCTTTTGTTAGAAGAACATTGTCTTCTTTCCCAAAGACAAAAACTCTGTGTTCCCAACTAGGCAGATGTAGGAAATCTTCCAAACACTTTCAGATCCCTGAGAGTAGCTTGTGTAGAAGATTTTATTCAGTAGGCTAAATTAAAAGGGAATCTCTAACAACAATCACCCCACATTTCTCAGCATGTTTCCAAGAGCCAATTTCAATTTGAAAGCAGTTTGATTTTTATAACCCAATTTTATCCAAGGCCTTTCAGTATATGGAGTAAAGTTTGTACCCCAAACAAAAAATTATGTGTTCCTAAGAAGACAGATGAGGGAAATCTTCCATAAGCATTCAGATCTCAGTGTGAAATGTGTAGATTTCATTCAGCTTGTCTCAATTTGAAGGGAATCATTAACAAAAAATTTCCAAAATCTCTCAGCATGTTTCCTAGACCCAGTTTCAAGGTAAAGTTAGTTTGTGTAGTAAAACTACACTTGGCCCAAGCCATCTTACTACATAATATAGGATAGTTCCCAAAACACAAACAAAAAAATGGTGTTCCCAACAATGCAGAAAGGATATTTTCCTCGCACATTTGGATCCCAGAATGGAACGTGTGTGGAAGAGTTTATTCAGCTAGGCTAACATTGAATTTAATCTCTAACAACATGTTTCCCACATTCTAACATGATTCCTAGAGCCGGTTTATATTTGAAGGCTTTTCACATTGTAAAAGCAAGATTGGTCCAAGGCCTTTCTATATGAAGGTAAGCTTTTTCCCTAAACTCAAAACACTGTTTTCCAAACAAGGCAGATAAAGGAAATCTTCCACAAACATTCAGATCCCAGAATGGAACATATGTTGAAGATTTCGTTCAGCTAAGATAAAGTTGAAGGGAGTCTAACAACATTTTTCCAATATTTCTCCAGCATATTTCTAAGAGCTGGTTTCAAGTTGAAGGAAATTTGCAACAAAGAAATGTTTTTGGCAAAGGCAATTCAGTATAAGAAGTTAGACTTGTCCCCCAAACACAAAAACTCTGTTACCAACAAGGAACATGAAGGAAATCTTACACACACATTCAGATAGAATTTGAAAGCAGTTACCTTTGTAAAACTGAGTTTCACAAAGACATTTCAGTATATGAAGATAGGCATGTACTCAAAACACAAAAACTTTGTGTTCCAAAAAGGCAGATGAAGGAAATATTCCACACACATTCAGATCACAGAATGGAACAAGTGTAGAAAATGTCACTGAGCCTGGCAAAATTTGAAGGGAAATTCTAGCAACACTTTTCTCACATTTCTTGGCATGTTTCCTACAACCAGTCTCAAGTTGAAGCCAGTTTGATTAGTAGAACAGGGTTGGGGCAAAGATTTTTCAATATATGAAAATAGGATTATTCCCCAAACACAAAAGCTGTGTTCTCAACAAGGAAATTGTAGAAAAACTTCCAAACACATTTGGATCACTGAATGGAACATGTATAGGAGATTTCATTCCACAAGGCTTAAGTTCATGGGAATTTGTAACAACACTATTTTCCATATTTTTCAGCATGTGTCCTAGAGCTGGTTTCAAGTTTAAGGAAGTTTGCATTGTAGAACCATATTTGCCCTTAGCCCTTTCAGCGTTTGAAAATAGGCTTTTTCCCCAAACAAAAAATCTCTGTGTACTCAGCAAGGAAATTTTATAATATCTTCCAAACACATTTGGATCCCAGAATTAAACACGTTTGCAGATTTCATTCAGCTAGGCTAAAGTTCAAGGGAATCTCTAACAACATGTTTTTCCCCCATTTATCAGCATGCTTCTTAGACTTAGCTTGAAGCTGAAGGCAGTTTCCAATGTAGAGCAGAGTTTGGGCCAAGGCCTTTCAATATATGAATATAAGATTTTCAACAATGGAGAAAAACTCTGTGTCCCCAACAAGATGGATTAAAGAAACCTTTCACACACATTTGGATCTCAGAATGGAATGTTTGCTGAAGATTTCATTCAGCTGGGCTAAAATTGAAAATAATCTATAACAACATATTCCTCATATTTCTCAGCATGTTTCTAGAAGCTGTTTTAAGTTAATGGCAGTTTAAATTGTAAAACAGTTTGTGCCAGTACCTCTCAGTGTATGGACAGTGGCTTGTTCCCCAAACACAAAATTTGTGTTCCCAACAAGGAAGATAAAGGAGAACTTACACACATTTGGATCCCAGAATGGAAAGCATGTAGCAGATTACATTCAATTAGGTTAAAGTTGAGGGAATTCCTAATAATATTTTTTTACACATTTCTCAGCTGATTTTTCCTTTCAACTTGAGCATAGCTGAAGGAAATATTCCACACATGTTCCATTCTGGGATCCAAATGTGTGTGGAAAATTTCTTTCATCTATCTTGTTTGGCCCACAGAGTTGCTGCATTTGGGAAAAAAAAAGCCTATTCTTATATAGTGAGAGAAATTTGCCCAAACTCGATTTTACAATGCAAACTGCTTTTAACTTGAAACTGGTTTTAGGAAACAGGCTGAGAAACATGAAAAGTTTTGTTAGTGATCCCCTTCAACTTGAGCTTATCTGAATGAAATCTTCCACACATGTTCCATTCTGGATTCTGAATGTGTGTGGAAGAGTTCCTTCATCAGCCCTGTTGGGAGCACAGAGTTTTTGTGTTTCAGAAACAAGCCTATCTTCATACAGTGACAAATCTTTGCCCAAATTGTGCTTAAAAATGCAAACTATGTTTTACAAGGCAAACTGCCTTTAACATGAAACCAGCTCCAGGAATCATGATGAGAAATGTGTTCAAAATGTTGTTAGGGATTACCTTCAACTTGATCTTAGCTAAATAAAATCTTCTACATATGTTTCATTCTGGGATCCGAATGTGTGTGGAAATTTTCCTTCATCTGCCTTGTTGGGGACACAGAGATTAGGTGTTTGGGAAACAAGTCTATCTTCATATAGTGAAAGACAATCACACAAACTACATTTTACAAAGCAAATTGCTTTTAACTTATAACCAGAACTAGGAAACATGCTGAGAAATGGAACATATGTAGATTACATTCTGGGACGCAAATTTGTGTGAACGATTTCCTTCATCTGCATTTTTGGGAACAGAGAGATTTTGTATTTGGGAAACACGCCTATTTTCATATACTGAGAGGCCTTACCCAAACTGTGTTTTACACAACAATCTCACTTTAACTTGAAACTGGCTCTTGGAAACATGCTAAAAATTGTGTTAAAAGTGTTGTTAGAGATTCCCTTAAACTTTAGACAAACTGAATGAAATAAATCTTCTGCTCATGTTTCATTCTGGGTTCAGAAAGACTTGGAAGATTTCCTTCACCTACCTTGTTGGGGACGCAGAGTTTTTGTGTTTGGGAGAAAAGATTATCTTCATGTAGTGACAGTCTTTAGCACAAACTGAGTTTTACAATGCAAACTTTCTTTAACTTGAAAGCAGCTCAAGGAAACAAGCTGAGAAATGTGTAAAAGGTGTTTTTAGAGATTCCCTTCAAATTTAGCCTAGCTGAATGAAATCATTTATACATGTTCCATTCTGGGACCTGAATGTGTGTGGAAGATTTCCGTCTTCTGCCTAGTTTGGACACAGGGGTTTTGTGTTTGGAAACCAGCCTCTTTTCATATAGTGAGAAGCCTTCACCCAAACTGGGTTTTACAAAGCAAAATGCTCTTTACTTGAAACCCACTAAAAGAAACCTGTTGAAAAATGAGGAAAAAGTGTTGTTAGAGATTCCCTTCAACTTTTGACTAGCTGAATGAAATATTCTACATATATTCCTTTCTGGGATCTGAATGTGTGCAGAAAATTTATTTCATCTGCCTAGTTGGGAACAAAGAGTGTTTGTGTTTGGGAAACAAACCTATATTTATATAGTGGCAAATCTTCACCCAAATTGAGTTTAACAAAGCAAAATTAATTTAACTCGATACTGGCTCTAGGAAAACTGCTGAGAATTGTGGAAAATGTGTTGTTATAGATTCTCTTCAATTTTAGCTTTGCTGAATAAAATCTTTTACACTTATTAAACTCTGGGATCTGAACGTGTGTGGAGGATATCCTTCATCTGCCTTGTTGAGAACATAGATTTTTCTTGTTTGGGAAACTAGCCTGTCTTCATATATCAAAAGGTGTTCACCCAAACTGGGTTTTTCAAAGCATACTGCTTTTATCTTGAAACCAGCTCTAGGAAACATGCTGAGAATTGTAGAAAAGTTGTTGCTAGATATTCTCTTATAATTTAGCTGAGGCGAATGTAATCTTCCACACATGTTACATTCTGAGATCCAGATGGATGTAGAAGATTTCCTTCATCTGTCTTTTGATAACACAGATTTTTTGTGTGTGTTTTGGGAACAAGCCTATCATCCTAAAGTGAGAGGCCTTCACTCAAGCTGGATTTTACAAAGCAAAATGACTTTAAATTGAGACCCGCTCTAAGAAACCTGCTGAGAAAGGTGTATAAAGTGCTGTTAGAGATTCCCTTCAACTTTCACTTAGCTGAATGAAATCTTCTACACACGTTCCCTTCTGGGACCCAATGAGTGTGGAAAGGGTCTTTCCACTGCTTTGTTGGCAATACAGAGTTTTTGTGTTTTAGCAAGAAGCTTATAATAATATACTGAAAGCCTTCACCCACATTATTTCTTAAAATGCAAACTTCATTTGTCTTGACATCTGTTAAAGTAAATATGCTGAGAAATATGTAAGGAGTGCTGTTAGGGATTATCTTCACATTTCATCTGGCTGAATGAAATATTCTGCGCATGTTCCATTCTGGTATGTGAATGTGTGTGGGAGATTTCCTTCATCTGTCTAGTTGGAAACATGGAGTTTTTGAGTTTGGAAACCAAGCCTTCCTTCATATAGTGAGAGAAATCCACCCAAACTGGGTTTTACAATGCAAACTGCATTTAAAATCAAACTGGCCTTTGGAAACATCCTGAGAAATGAGGAACAATTGTCATTAGAAATTCCCTTCCTCTTTAGGCTAGCTAAATTAAATCTTCTTCACATGTTCTTTTCTGAGATCTGAATGGGTGTGGAAGATTCCTTCTTCTGCCTGGTTGGGAAAACAGTTTTTGTCTTTGGGAAACAAGCCTATCTTCATATAGAAAGAGGTTTTATCCTAAACTGGGTTTTACAACACAAATTGCCTTTAACTTGAAACTGGCTCTAGGAAACATGCTGAGAAATGTGGAATAATTGTTTTTAGAAATTCCATTCAGATACAGCCTAGCTTAATGAAATGTTATACACATGTTCCATTTTTGGAACCAAATGTGTGTGGAAGGTTTCTTTCACTAGTTGTTGAAATCTCAGTGTTTCTGTATTTAGGAAACATGACTATCTTTATATACTACAAGGCCTTAGCCAAAACGTGGTTTTTCCTAACAAAATGCTTTTAACTTGAAATCAGCTCAAGGAAACATGCCAACAAATCTGAAAAATTGTTGTTAGACATTCCTTTCAACTTTAGCCTAGCTGAATGTAATCTTCTGCACATGTTCCCTTCTGGGATCTGAAAGTGTTTGGAATATTTTCTTCATATTTATTTTTGGGAACACAGAGGTTTGTTTTGTTTTGTTTTGTTTTGTTTTGTTTTGTTTGGGAGAAAAGCCTATCTTCAAATAGTGAGAGGCCTTCTTCCAAATTGGATTTTATAATGCAAACTGCCTTCACCTTGAAACTGGCTTTTGGAAACATGCTGAGAGTTGTGTAAAAGTTATTATTAGAGTTTCCCTTAAAATTGAGCCTAGCTGAATATGATCTACACATTTTCCATTCTGAGATCTGAATGTGTGTTGAAGATTTCCTTCATCTGCCTAATTGAGAACACAGAGTTTATGGATTTGGGAAACAAGTTAATCTAAATATTATGAGAGGCTTTCACAAAATTTGGCTTTACAGCACAAAGTGCCTTTAACATGAAAATGTCTCTAGGTAACATGCTGGAAAATGTGGAAAAACTGTTGTTAGAGATTCCATTCACACTTAGCCTAGCTGAATGAAATCTTCTGCACATGTTCCATTCTGGGATCTGAATGTGTGTGGAACATGTCCTTCCCCTGCCTTGTTGGGAACACATAGTTATTGTGTTTGCAAAACAAGCCTGTCTGCATATACTGAGAGGTATAAGCTTAAATTGGCTTTTACAATGCAGAATGGCTTGAACATGAAAATGGCTGTAGGAAGCACCCTGAGAAATATGGAAAAACTGTTGTTAGAGATTTCTTTTAGGTTTATCCTAGCTCAATGAAATCTCCTACACGTTTCATTTTGAGATCCAAATGTGTGCGGAATGCTTCCTTCACCTGCCTTTTTGGGAATACAGAGTTTTTGTGTTTGGAAAAAAAGCCTAACTTCATGCTGTGAGAGGTCTTCATCCAAACTGCTTTATGACGCAAACTGCCTTTACCATGAAAGCAGCTCGAGGAAACATGCTGAGATATGTGGAAAAACTTTTGTTAGGGATACCATACAACTTGAGCATAGCTGAATGAAATCTACACATGTTTCATACTGGGATCCAAATGTGTGTGGAAGATTTCCTTACTCTGCTTACTTGGGAAAAGAGAGTTTTTGTGTTTGGGAAACAAGCTATCTTCATATAGTAAATGGTGTTCACCCAAACTGGGTTTCAAAACAAACTTACTTTATCTTGAAACCACCTCAAGGAAACATGCTGAGAATTGTACAAAAAGTGTTGTTAGAGATTCTCTTCAAATTAACCTAGTGAAATGAAATCTATCACATATGCTCCATTCTGGGATCTGAAAGTGTGTGAAAGATTTCCTTCATCTGTCTTTTGGGAACACAGAGTTTTTGTGTTTGGGAAACAAGCCTATCTTCATATAGAGATAGGGCTTTGCCCAAACTGTATTTTAAAATTCAAAATGCCTTTAACTTGAAACCAGCACTATGTAACATAATAAGAAATGTGGGAAAATAGTTGTTAAAGTTTCCCTTCTACTTTAGCAAAGCTAAATAATATATTCTAAATATTTTCTTTTTTAACTTTTTACTTTTTTATTGAAATATAGTAGATTTTCAATGTGTTAGATTCAGTTGTAAAGTGATACATATATATGTATACATATATATGTATATTAAATATATATATTTAATTTTTCATATTCTTTTCCATTATAGGCAATTACAGGCTATTCAATATAGTTCCCTCAGCATAGGTCTTTTTAGTCTCTGTGTGTGTATAATATTAAATTTTATTTTATTTTAAATTAGAATTTTAAATCTTAATTGACAATTAGAAAATAGTATACTTGGAATCATAAGTTGAGTTGTAATTTAATTTGCTTCCAAACTTAATATACTGTCCAAACCAGTGTGTAGTAGTATAAGTGAAGTTTAGTTAAGTAACTTTTTTAACTGAATGTTGTTTTCATAATTTCAGATTGTTTTTACAGAGTACATACTCATTAGTGAAATGCTGGATTTTTTTAATGAGTTATAGTCAGTTTACAATGTTGTGTCAACTTGCAGCGTAGAGCGTAATTTTTCAATTATAGATGGACATACTTATATTCATTGTAGCATTATTTTACACTTTGAGCTACCACAAGATCTTGTATATATTTCCCTGTGCTATATAGTATAATTTTGTTTATCTATTTTACATATCCCTGCCAGTATCTACAAATTTCAAACTACAGTCTGTCTCTTCCCACCCCCCTCCACCAAACCAGCAACCAGAAGTTTGTATTCTATGTCTATGAGTTTGTTCTCTGTTTTATATTTAAGTTCACTTGTTTACTTCTTCTTTTTGTTTTTTAGATTCCACATATGAGTGATATCATACGGTATTTTTCTTTCTCTTTCTGGCTTACTCCTCTTATAATGACATTCTCCAGAAAGATCCATATTGCTGCAAATGGCATTATGGTGTCACTTTTTATGGCTGAATAGTATTCCATTGTATAAATATACAATTTCTTCTTTATCCAGTCATCTGTCAATGGACATTTAGGCTGTTTCCATGTCTTGGCTATTGTAAATAGGGTCGCTATGAACATTGGGGTGCAGGTGTCATTTTGAAGTAGGGTTCCTTCTGGATTTATCTCCAGGAGTGGGATCACTGGGCCATATGGTTAATCTATTCCTAGTATTTTGAGGAATCTCCATACTGATTTCCACAGTGGCTGCACCAAACTGCATTCCCACCAGCAGTGTAGGAGGGTTCTCTTTTCTCCACAGCCTCTCCAGCATTTCTCATTTGTGGACTTTTGAATGATGGCTATTGTGACTGGTGTGAGGTGATACCTCATTGTAGTTTTGATTTGCATTTCTATGATAATTAGTGATACTGAACGTTTTTTTCATGTGCCTAATGATCAATTGTATTTCTTCCTTGAAGAATTGCTTGTTTAGGCCTTTTGCCCACTTTTGGATTGGGTTGTTTGTTTTTTTTCTTATTAAGTAGTATAAGCTGCTTATATGTTATGGAGATCAAGCCTTTGTCGGTTTCACTTGCAAAAATTTTCCCTGTTCCATAGGTTGTCTTTTTGTTTTACTTATGGTTTCCTTTGCTGTGCAGAAGATTGTAAGTTTAATTAGGTCCCATTTGTTTATTCTTGCTTTTATTTGTATTGCTTGAGTAGACTATTCTAGGACAACATTTTTTGAGATGTGTGTCAGATAATGTTTTGCCTATGTTTTCTTTTAGGAGGTTTATTGTATCTTGTCTTATGTTTAAATCTTTGATCTATTTTGAGTTTATTTTTGTGTATGGTGTATGGGAGTGTTCTAGCTTCATTGATTTACATGCTGCTGTCCAGTTTTTACAACAGCATTTGCTGAAGAGAATGGCTTTATTCAGTTGAATATTCTTGCCTCCTTTGTCAAATATTACTTGATCAAAAGTTTGTGGTTTCATTTCTGGACTCTCTATTCTGTTCCATTGGTCTATATGTCTGTTTTTGTACCAATACCATACTTTCTTGATAACTGTAGCTCTATAGTATTCTCTGAAGACTGGGAGAGTTATTCCTCCAACCTCTTTCTTTTCCTTCAGTAATGCTTTGACAATTCTAGGTCTTTGATGATTCCGTATAAATTTTGTTATGATTTGTTCTAGTTCTGTGAAATATCTCCTGGGTAATTTGATAGGGATTGCATTAAATCCGTAGATTGCCTTGGGCAGTATGACCATTTTAACAATATTGATTCTCCAATCCAGAAGCATGGGATATCTTTCCATTTTTTAAAGCCTTCTTTAATTTCCTTCATCAATCCTTTATAGTTTTCTGTGTATAATTCTTTCCCCTCCTTTGTTAGATTTATTCCTAGGTATTTTATTACATTGGGTGTTATTTTAAAGGGGATTGCTTCTTTACTTTCTTTTTCTGTTGATTCATCATTAGTGTAAAGAACTACCACTGATTTTGAACTTTAATCTTGTAACCTGCTACCTTGCTGAATTCTTCAACCATCTCTAGTTGTTTTTGTGTGGACCTTTTATGGTTTTCTGTATGTAGTATCATGTCATCAGCATATAGTGGCACTTTTACCTCTTCTTTTCCAATTTGAATCCATTTTATTTCTCTCTCTTGCCTGATTGCTGTGGCTAGGGCTTTGAAGACTATGTTTAATAGGAGTAGTGATAGTGGGCATCCTTGTCTTGTCCCAGATTTTAGTGGGAAGCTTTTGAATTTTTCACTGTTGAGTACTATGCTGGCTGTAGAATTATCATATATAGCTTTTATTATGTTGAAATATGTTCCCTCTATACCCACTTTGGTGAGAGTTTTTATCATAAATGGGTGTTGAATTTTATCAAATGTTTTTTCTTTATCTATTGAGATGATCATGTGGTTTTGGTTCTTTCTCTTGTTGATGTGATGAATTGCATTGATTGATTTGCATATGTTGAACCACCCTTGTGTACCTGGGATGAACCCCACTTGGTCATGATGTATACTCTCTTTTATGTGCTGTTGGATTCTATTAGCTAATATTTTGCTGAGGATATTTACATCTATGTTCATCAGTGATATTGGCCTATAATTCTCTTTTTTGGTAGTGTCTTTGTCTGGTTTTGGTATCAGGGTGATGGTGGCTTCATAGAATGAGTTTTGAAGTATTCCCTCCTTTTCAATCTTCTGGAAGAGTTTGAGAAGGACTGGTATGAGTTCTTCTTTGTATGTTTTGTAGAATTCCTTGGTCAAGCCATCTGGTCCTGGACTTTTATCTGTAGGGATGGTTTTTTTTGCTAATTCGATTTCATTTCTAGCAATTGGTTTGTTCATGTGGTCAGTTTCTTCTTGATTCAGTCTCAATGGGCTGTATGTTTCCAGAAGTTTGTCCATCTCCTCTAGGTTATCCATTTTGGTTCCATACTGTTTTTGATAATATTCTCATATGATATTCTATATTTCTATTTTATTTATTGTAATTTCTCCGTTTTCCTTTCTTATTTTGCTCATTTGTGCTCTCTATTTTCTTCCTTGTGAGTTTGGCCAGAAGTGTGTCGATTTTATTTACTTTTTCAAGAAACCAACTTTTGGATTGATTGATGTTTTTCTATGGTTTTTTAAACCTGTATTTTATTTATTTCCTCTCTGATCTCTATTATTGCCCTCCTTCTGCTGCCTTTTGGGGTTTTTTGCTCTTCTTTTTCTAATTCTTTTATCTGGTGGGATAGATTGTTTATTTGAGATTGTTCTTTTTTGAGGAGGGACTGTACTGCTATAAACTTCCTTCTTAACACTGCCTTTGTAGTGGTTGTGTTTTCATTTTCATTTGTCTCGTTATATTTTTAATTTCAACTTTGATTTCATAATTGACCCCTTTGTTTTTTAATAGCATGTTGTTGAATCTCCATGCTTTCCTTTTTTCTACTTTGTTTCTCTGTAGTTGATTTCTAGTTTCGTGGCATTGTGGTCCAGAAAGGTGCTTGAGATAATTTCTATCTGCTCAAAATGTTGAGGTTCCTTTTGTTCCCAAGTACATGATCAAAACTAGAAAATGTTCCATGTGCACTTGAAAAGAATGTATATCGTATTTTTTGGTGTTGTAATGCTCTGAAAGTATCCACCAAATCTAATTTTCTATTTTATCATTTAATTTCTCTGATGCCTTATTTATTTTCTGTCTGGACGATCTGTCTAGTGATGTTAATGCAGTATTAAAATCTCCAACAATGATTGTATTCACATCAATATCCCCCTTTATCTCTGTTAGTAATTGTTTTATGTACTTAGGTGCTCCTATATTGGATGCATATATTAACGAGTGTAATATCCTCATCTTGTATTACTCCTTTAATCATTATAAAACGTACTTCTTTATCTTTCTTTATGGCCTTTGTTTTAAAGTCTATTTTGCCTGAAATCAGTACTGCTTCACCTGTTTTTTTGGCTTTTCCATTTGCATGAATTATCTTTTTCTATTCTTTCACTCTCAATCTATATGTGTCCTTCTCCCTAAAGTGGGTCTCTTGTATGCAGCATATTGAAGATTTTTTATTTATTATCCAGTCTGCCACTCTATATCTTTTGACTGGAGCATTTAGTCCATTAAAATTTACAATAATTAATGATAGATGTGTGTTTACCGCCATTTTGAACTTCTCTTAGCAGTTGACTTGATATTTCCTCTTTGTTCCTTTCTTCTTCCTTTTGTGGAGTTTTGATGATTTTCCTTTGTATTATCTTGGATTTTATTTAGTTTTTGTGACCCCTTCCTAAGTTTTGCCTTGTGGTTACCCATTTTTGTAAGTCCATTAGCCCATTATTATAACTGTTTTTATTTAACTGATAGTAATATAATCTCAAACCTATCCTACCAAGAACAAATATTTTTAAAAAGATAGAAAAAAATACTCTAAATTTCCTTGCTTCCCTCTCCCACTCTTAATGATTTATATGTCTTCTTTTACAATTTCATGTTTATTTTATTTGTAGTTCATGAGTTATCACCTTTCCAGTTATGAGTTTCTCATTTCTGTAGCTTCCTGTGGCTTTTGTATTTAGAGTAGACCTTTCAATATTTCTTTTTGCTTCGAGTTAGTGTTGCTAAATTCTTTTAGTTTTTGCTTGTCTGTGAAATTCTTTATATTTCCTTCTATCCTAAAGGGTACCCTTACTGGATAAAGTATCCTAGGCTGCATCTTTTTTTTCATTCAGGACTTTGACTATATCTTGCCAGTCCCTTCTAGCCTGGAGTGTTTGTGTAGAGAAATCAGCTGAGAGCCTTATAAAAGGGTTATATAAAACCTTATTTTAAAAAACCTTTATAAAACTGTTCCCTTTTAACTCACTCATTGTTTTTCTCTTGCTGACTTTAGGATCATTTCTTTATCCTTGATTCTAGCCAACTTGATTATGATATGTCTTGGTGTGGGTCTGTTTGGATTCTTCCTGTTTGGGACCCTCTGAGATTCCTGTACTTAGATATCTGATTCATTCTTTAAGTTTGGGAAGTTTTCAGTTATGATTTCTTCCAATACCTTTTCAATCCCCTTTGATCTTTCTTCCCCTTCTGGAATCCCTATTATGGAAAGATTGGCATGCTTTATATTATCCCATAGGTCTCTTATTTTATTTTCATTTGCTTTTTTTGTTTGTTTGTTTGTTTATCTCACAGCCGTTCTGATTGTGTGCTTTTTGTTTTCCTGTCTTCTAGGTCACTTATTCATTACTCTGCATTTTCTAGTCTGCTTTGCACAACCTTTAGATCAGTTCTCATCTCAGCCAATGAGTTTACCAATTCTACTTGGCTCTTCTTTATAGCTCCAATTTCAATTTTGTCATATTTTATATCTCTAAACACTATCTCTTTTAGTTCCTTCAGTACTTTGATCACTCCTTTTTTGAAATCTTGATCTAGTAGGCTATCAATGTCTATTTCATTGATCATTCTTTCAGGGGATTTATCTTTTTCTTTTAATTAGGAATGGTTTCTCTGCTTCTTCATCTTGCTCATATCTCTCTGGCACTGTGGTTTATGGAGTATCCATTATAGATTGTGGTCCTTAAGGAGATTATTTATTTATCTATCTAAAGCCTATGCAGTTATAAAACTTAGAAAGAGAGAGAGAATTTTAAAAGATGGGAGTTTAAAAGGTTTGAAAACCGTGTATAATCAATAACAGAAGAACAAGTTGAAGCAAAATTGCAAATGAGTTTAGACTTCTTTTAAAATCCTTTAAAAAGAAGAAAAGAACAGAAAAATTGAAACCTGAGTATAATCAATGACAAGAGATCAAAACAAAAGAAATAAAAATCAATTTATTGTGGTTTTATTTTTTAAATAATTAAAATACTTTAAAAGGAAAATTTTAAGGGAATTATAATTAGAAACATATATAATTGTTTAAAAAGTAAAAATTAAAAAGTTAATAGAAAATAGAACATAAGAAAAAAGAAAAAAAGAAAAAAAGTGGATATGTTCTCGTGGAGACTGTATGCTCTTAATGATTGCATTGGGAGTTCTTTCTGTCCTCACCCTGCTCTGCTAACTCATCTCGCTGGTTCCAGAAGCCCTTTACTGGTTCCCCTGGTCTGTGCTGCTCCCAGTGCTGGTCAACAAGAAGATCACACCCCCTCCCAACACTGCTATCAGGTTCTGTGCTCTCACACAGTGGGCAGGTAGGTCACTCCCCCTTCTGATTCCGTGGTCAGATGCTTCACTCCAGCAAGATAGGCAGGCAGGTCACACCCTCTCCGAACACAAGTGTCAGGTGCTGCACTCCTGCTGGAAAGGCAGGTTGCCATCCACCCTCTTCTGGTGCCCTTTACTCCTCTGCTCTGTGCAGCTGCCTGTTCCATCTTGGTCCATGATCCTTAGTCAGGCTCCAGGAAGATATCACAACAGTCCAGCCCCTGCTTCATGTCAAAACAGCTCCTTGTTTATTTGTCTTGGAGTCACTAGTTCTCAGATGTAACATGGTAGAACCATCCTATCTAACTTGGGCTGTAAATAAGTTTCTGTCTCACCTTTGAGGCTGCTAAGCCCTTAAGTATGGATTTGGATTTTGACCCTGCCCCCACCTGGGTGCTAAACACTGGAGAATATGGCTGCTGTGGCTGAGGCCCACCTTTCTTCTCCTGAAAACTGATTCAGCGTGTTTTTGGAAATATGGAATATGACACCCTTCCCCCCAGGGCACATCAGTCATGCTGTTTTTTTTTCATATTTTATGGAGGGCCCAGGTTGTTTTGTCCTGTGTATCCACTCATCCATGGCAGACAGAACCCTGCAGTCCCCCAGGGTTGCCTCTGTGCAGCCTGCCACAGTCTTTGGCCCAGCTTGGGCAGACTTGCCCATTCCCCACCTGCTGCTTTGCCTCTAGGGTTGGGGTTGTGGAGATCCTTCATGCCCATTTAACTTAGTTCTGTCAGTCAAGGTCTGTTCTGTACACATTCAAGCCTCAGAGGTTCCCCCTTCATCCCGCTGACCTCTCCGTTGGAGAGGGGGAGACTCAGCAAATGAGCATTATTCCTCCTTTGCCACTCCCTCCCCTTGAGACTGGTCCAGCACTCTTTTGCTTTTTCTTCTTTCTTTTTTCCTTTTCTCCTAATAGATTCATGTCATCTTTTGTCTCTTGAAGAGGACGATATTCTGTCAGAGTTCAGCAGGTGCTCTGGTTGGCTGGGTGGCTCCATGGATGTGAGTTTTGGTGTATCTGTGGGAAAGGGTGAGCTACAAGCATCTTTCTATTGCACCACCTTGGCTGATACCTATACATTTTCCTTTGGAGATACAAATGTGCATGGAGGATTTCCTTCATCTTCCTTGTTGGTAACACTGAGGTTTTTTGATTTGGAAACAAGCCTCTCTTCATACAGTGAGAAGCTTTTCCCCAAGGTGGGTTTTACACAGGAAATACCCTTTAATATGAAACCAGTTCTGGGAAACATGCAGATAAATATGGAAAAAAATTTGCTAAATATTCTCTTCAACTTTAGCCTAGCTGAATATAATCTCCTACTGAGGTTCAACTCTGGGAACCCAAAGTATGTGGAATATTTGCTTCATCTGCTTTGTTGAGAACACAGAGTTTTTTTTGTGTGTTTGGAAAACAAGCTTATTTACAGGCAATGTGAGACCATTGCCCAACTTGGATTTTACAATACAAACTGCATTTAATTTGAACCCAGCTCAAGGAAACATGCCAAGAATTGTGGGAAAAGTGTTGTTAGAGATTCCACACAAATATAGCCTAGATGAATAAAATCTTCTATACATGTTCCATCCTGGGATCTGAATATGTGTTGAATATTAGCTTCATGTGTCTTCATGGGAACACAAAGCTTTTGTGTTTGGGAAAATCCTCATATAATGACAGGCCTTCATCCAAACTGCATTTTACAAGGCAAACTCCCTTTAAAATGAAACTGGTTGCTCTAGGAAAAATGCTCAGAAATGTGGAAAATATGCTGTTGGAGATTCTTTTCAACTTTAGCCTAGCTAAATGAAATCTTCTACACATGTTCCATTCTGGGATCTTAATGTGTGTGGATGATTTCCTTCATCTGACTTGCGGGAGCACAGAGTTTTTGTGTTTGGGAATCAAGCCTATTTTCTTATAGTGTAAGGCCTTTGACCAATTGTGTTTTATAATGCAAAATGCCTTTAACTTCAAACCAGTTCTAGTAAGCATGTCATGAAATGTGGAAAAACTTTGTTAGAGATTCCCTTAAAATTTAACCTTGTTTAATGAAATCTTCTACACATATTCCATTTTAGGATCAGAATGTGTGGGAAAGATTTCTTTCATCTCCTTCATTAGGAATGCAGAGTTTTTGTGTATGGGACACAAGCCCAAATGAGATTTTACATGCAAACGGACTTTAACCTGAAAATGGCTCTTGGTAACATGCTGAAAATTGTGCTTAAATTGTTGTTAGAGATTCCCATAAACTATAGACTAACTGAATGAAATCTCCTACTCATGTTTCATTCTGGATTCAGAATAGGTATGGAAGATTCCCTTCATCTATCTTGTTGAGAACACAGAGATTTTGTGTTTGGGAGACAAACCTATCTTCAAACAATGAGTGTCTTTAGCCCAAACTGAGTTTTACAATGCAAAATGCCTTTAACTTGAAACCAGTTGTAGGAAACAAGCTGAGAAATATGTAAAATGTGTTGTTTGAAATTCCATTCAAATTTTGTCTAGCTGAATGTAACCTTCTACACATGTTTCATTCTGGGATCTGAATGTACATGAAAGATTTTTTCATCTGCCTAGTTGGGAAAACAGAATTTTTGTGTTTGGAATACAGCCTATCTTCTTATAGTGAGGTGTAAACCTAAACTGAATTTTACAATGCAAAATGCCTTTAATTTAAATCCACTCTAAGAAACCTTGTGAGAAATGTGGGGAAAGTGTTGCTAAAGATTCCCTTTAACTTTTGCCTAGCTGAATGAAATATTCTACACATGTTCCATTCTGGGATCTGAATATGGGTGGAAAATTTCTTTCATCTGCTTAATTGGAAACAGAGAGTTTCTGAGTTTGGAAAAAAAAAAAAAAAACCCTATTTTTCCATTGTGAGAGGCCTTTGCCCAAGCTTGGTTTCACAACACAAACTGCATTTACATGAAACTGACTCTGGTAACATGTTGAGAAATGTGGCAAATCTGTTGTTACAGATTCCATTAAGATTAAGCCTAGCTGAATAAAATCATTTATACATGTTTCCTTTTGGAATCTGAAAGTATGTAGAAGGCTTCCTTCTTCTGTTTTGTTGGCAACACAGAGATTTTATGTTGAGAAAGAAGCCTATCTTCATATAGTGGGAAGAATTCATCCAAACCAGGTTCTACAATGCAAATTGCCTTTAACCTGGAACCATTTCTAGGAAACATGCTGAGAAATGTGTAAAATGTATTGCTAGAAATTCCCTCAACTTTGCCCAGCTGAATTAAAACTTCTACACATGTTCCATTCTGGGATCTGAATGTGTGTGGAAGATTTTCTTCATCTGTCTTGTTGGGAACACAGAGATTTTGTTTGGGAAACAAGCCTATCTTCATATAGTGAGAGGCTTTCACCCAAACTGGGTTTTACAATGCAAAAAGACTTTAAGTTGAAACTGTCTCTAGGAAAACTACTGACAATTGTGGGAAAAGTCTTGCTAAAAAAAATTCATTCAGATTTATGCTACCTGAATGAAGTCTTCTACTCATTTTCCAATCAGGGACCTGAATGTGTGTGGAAAATGTCCTTCATCTGCCCTGTTGTGAAATAAAGTTTTTGTGTCACATTTAGTGAGAGGAATTTGAAAAAAAAAAAAACCAAAAAAACAGGACTTTTACAATGCAAGATGCCTTTAACTTAAAACCAGCGAGCTCTAGGAAACATACTGAGAAATGCTGAAAATCTGCTGTTAGAAAACCACCTCATCTTTAGGCTACCTGAATGAAATCTTCTACACATGTTCCATTATGAGATCTGAATATGTGTGAAAGAATTCCTTCATCAGCCTTGTTGGGAACACAGGGTTTTTGTTTTGGGGGAAAAGAGCATATTTCATACAATGAGAAACCTTTGTCCAAACTGAGTTTTACAACACAAACTGCCTTTAACTTGAAATTGGCTCTAAGAATCATGCTGAGAAATATGGAAATACTGTTATTAGAGATTCCCTTCTTTTGCCTAGCTGAATGAAATCTTTTTCGATTTCTGGAGTTTGAATGTGTGTGGAAGCTGTCCTTCATTGGCCTTATTGAGAGCACAGAGTTTTTGTGTTTGGTGAAAAAAAAAAGCCTATGTTCATATAGTGGGAAGCATTCACCCAAAATGGGTTTTAAAATACAAATTGTCTTTAACTTGAAACCAGCTCTAGGAAACATGCTGAGATATGTCAGAAATGTGTTGTAGGTGATTCCCTTCAAATTTAGGCTAGCTGAATGAAATCTTCTGCACTTGTTCCTTTCCAGAATCTGAGTGTGGAAAGGTTTATTTCATCTACCTGTGGGGAACACAGAGTTTTGGTGTTTTGGATAAGACCTCTTTTCATATACTGACAGACCTTCATAGAAACTCCATTGTACAGTGATATTTGCCTTTAATATGAACGTGGCTCTAGGAAGCTTTCTGAGAAATATGGAAAATTTGTTCTAAGTGATTCCTTTCACTTTTAACCTAGCTAAATATAATCTTCTACACATGTTCCACTTGGGGATCTCAAAGTGTGGAAGATTTCTTTCAACTGCCTTGTTGGGAACACAGAGGTTTTATGTTTGGGTAACAAACCTATCTTCATAGAGTGAGAGGCCTTCACCCAAGTTGGGTTTTACAGGGCAAACTGCCTCTAACTTGAAACTGGCTAAAGGAAACCTGTTGAGATTTGTGGAAAAATTGTTGTTAGATATCCCTTTCAACTTTGGACCAGCAGAATGTAACATTTTTCATATGTTCCATTCTGGAATCTAAATATGTCTGGGAGTTTTCCTTCTTCTACATTGTTGGTAACACAAACTTTTTGTGTTTGTGAAAAACCCTATCATCACACAATGAGAGGCCCTTGCCCAAAATGTGTTTAACAATGCAAACTACATTTAACCTGAAGCCTGCTCTAGGGTACATGCTGAGATATGTGTAAAATGTTTTGTTAAAAATTCCCTTTGTCTTTAAGCTCACTGAATGAAATCTACAAATGTTCCATTCTGAAATCCATTTGTATGTGGAAATATTCCTTCATCTGTCTTGTTTGGAACAGAGTTTTTGTGTTTGAAAAAAAAGTCCAGTTTTCATATACTGAGAGGCCTTCACCCAAGATGTGTTTTACAATGAAAACTGCCTTTAACTTGAAATAGGATCTAGGGAACATGATAAGAAAAACGGAATAACTGTTGTTCAGATTCCCATCAACTTTACCAAAGCAGAATGTTACCTTCTACACATGTTCCATTCTGGGATTCGAATGTATATGGAAGATTTCCTTCATCTACCTTATAGGGAACACAAAGTTTTGTGTTTGGGAAAATAGTGTATTTAATATAATGAGAGACCTACACAAACTGGGTTTGACAATGCAAACTTGAAACCAGCTCTAAGAAACATGCTACAAAATGTGGAGAATGTTTTGTTAGAGATTTACTATAACTTTAGTCTAGCTGAATGAAATGTTCTACACATTTTCCCATTTGGTATCTGAATGTGTGTGGAAGATTACCTTCACCTGCCTTGCTGGAAACATAGCTGTTTTGTGTTTGGAAAACAAACCTGTCTCCATATAATAAGAGGTCTTCAACCAAACTGAGTTTTACAACATAAGCTGTTTTTAATTTGAAACCAACTCTAGGAAACTTTCTGAAAAGTGTGTAAAAATTGTTGATAGAAATTCTCTTCAATTTTATGCTAGCTGAATGAAATCTCTACACATGTTCCATTCTAGGATCTAAAGGTATGTGGAAGATTTCTTTCATCTGCCTTGTGGGGAACAAATAGCTTGTGCTTTGAAAAAAGCCTATTTTCATATAATAAAAGACCTTCACACAATCTCAGGTGTACATCTCAAAAGGCCTTTAACTTGAAACTGCTTCAAGGAAACATACTGAGAAATGTGGAAATATTGTTGTTAGGGATTCCCTTTAGCTTTTGCAAAACTGAATGAAATCTTCACATGTTCTATTCTGGAATCTGAATGTGTGTGGGAGATTTCCTTTAACTGCCTTGCTGGGAACACAGAGTTTTTTTTCTTTGGGAAACATGCCTATCTTCATATATTGAGAGGTCTTCACCCGATCTGTGATTGAAAATGCAAACTGCTTTTAACTTAAAACTAGCACTGAGAAACATGCAGAGAAAAAATGAAAAATTACTGTTAGAGTTTCCTTTCAAATTTAGCCTTGCTGAATGAAGTTTCCTATACATGTTCCATTCTGGGATGTGAATATGTGAGGAAGATTTCCTTCATCTGCCTTGTTAGGAACACTGAGTTTTTGTATTGAGACACAAACCCATCTTCATATAGTCAGAGTCATTTGCCCAAACAGGGTTTTAAAAAGAAAACTGTCCAATACTTGAAACAAGCCCTAGGAAATATGCTGACAAATGTGGGTAAAGTGCTCTTAGAGTTTCCCTTCAACTTTAGGTGACTGAATTGAAATATTTTTCACATGTTCCATTCTGGGATGCAAATGTGTGTGGAAGATTTCCTTCATCTGCTTTATTGTGTGAACACAGTTATTGTGTTGAAACAGAAGCCTACCTTCTTATCTTGAGATATTTTCACTGAAACTGGATTTCCCAAAGCAACCTGCCTTTAACTTGAAATGGGTTGGTTCTAGGAACCATGATGAGAAGTGTGGAAACAGTTTTGTTAAATATTCTCTAAAACTTTTACCCAGAATAATGAAATCTTCT
This sequence comes from Camelus bactrianus, assembly GCF_048773025.1. Lineage (NCBI taxonomy): Eukaryota > Metazoa > Chordata > Mammalia > Artiodactyla > Camelidae > Camelus > Camelus bactrianus. The sequence goes on along the minus strand of NC_133547.1, from coordinate 20,608,680 downwards.
ACAGATGTTCCACTCTGGAATTCAAAATCATATGAATTATTTCCTTCATCTGCCTTGTTGGGAACATAAAATTTTTGTGTTTGGGGATTAAGCCTGTCTCCATATATTGAGAGGCATTCGCCCAAAGTGTGTTTGAAAGTGCAGACTGCATTTAACTTGACACCAGCACTAGAAAACATGTTCAGAAATGTGGAAAAATTACTGCTCAAATTTTCCATCACTTAAGCTTAGCTGAATGAAAACTTCTTCACATGTTCCATTTAGGGATGGGAATTTGTGTGGAAGATTTCTTAAAACTTCCTTGTGGGGAACACAGAGTTTTTGTGTTGTAAAACAATCTCCATATAGTGAGAAGTCTAGCCACAAACTATGTTTTACAAAGGAAACTGCCTTTAACATGAAACCAGATCAAGGAAACATGCTGATAATTGTGGGGAAAATGTTCTTTGAGATTTCCTTCAACTTTAGGTTTGCTGAAGGAATTCTTCATCACATGTTCTACTCTGGGATCTGAATATGTGGGGAAGATTTCCTTCATCACCCCATTGGGAACACAGAGTTTTCTGTTTGTGAAACAAGCCTATCTCCATATATTGAGAGGATTTTGCCCAAACTGTGTTTGAAACAGCAAACTGCCTTTAACTTGAATCTGGCCCTAGGGAGCATATGGAGAAATGTGGAAAAATCATTGTTAAAATTTTCCATCAACTTTAGCCTAGCTGAATGAAATTTTTTACACATGTTCCAGTCAGGGGTGTGAATGGTGAGAAAGATTTCCTTCATCTGCTTTGTTGGGAACACGGAGTTTTTGTTTTTGGGAAACAAGCCTATCATCATATAGTGAGAGGCTTTGCCAAAACTGGGGTTTACAATACATACTGCCTTTAACTTGAAACTGGATCTTGGAAACCTGTTGAGAAATGTGGAAATTTTTTTTTGTTAGACATTCCCTTCAATTTTAGCTGAATGAAGTCTTCTACACTTATTCCATTTTGGGATGCAAATATGTATGGAAAATTTCCTTCATATGCCTTGTTGGGAACACAGAGTATTTGTGTTTGGGACACATGGCTATCTTCATATATTGAAAGGCTTTTGGCCAAAATGGGTTTTACAATGGAAAGTGACTTTAACTTAAAACTGGTTCTAGGAAACTTGCTGAGAATTGTGGAAAATGTTTCATTAAAGATTCCCTTCACTTTAGGCTCATGGAATGAAATCTTCTACATATGTTTCATTCTGGGATGTGATTGTGTGTGCAAGATTTCCTTCATCTCACTGGTTGGGGACACACAGTGTCTGTGTCTGGGAATAAAGCCTATTTGCATATAGTGAGAGGCGTTCACTCAAACTGTGTTTAATAATGCAGAATAAATTTAACTTGATATGAGACCTAAGAAACATGCTGAGAAATATGGGAAAAGTTTGGTACTGGTTCCCTTCCACTTTAGCCTAGCTGAATGAAATCATTTACACATGTTCCATTCTGGGATCCAAATGTGTCTGGAGGACTTCCTTCATCATCTTTATTGAGAAAATAAAGTTTTTTTGTGTTTGGGAAATAAACCTATCATGATATAGTGAGAGGCCTTCACTCAATCTGTGTTTGACTAGGCAAACTGCTTTTAATTTGACATCTGCTCAGTGAAACATGCTGAGAATTGATCAAAAGGTGTTGTTAGGTATTTCTTTAAAATGTATCTGTGCAGAATGTTATCTTCTACACAGGTTCCATTCTGGAATCCAAATGTGTGTGGAAGTTTTCTTTAATCTGCCTTGTGGGGAACACAGGCCTTTTGTGTGAGTGGGAAAAGCCTATCTTTATATACTGAAAGATAATCACACAATCACAATTGTACAAAGAAAACTGCCTTTAACTTGAAACTGGCTCTAGGAAACACACTGAGAAATGTGGTAATAATGTTGTTAGAGTTTCCCTTCATCATTTCCCTAGCTGAATGAAATATCTTCTTCACATATTCAATTTTGTGATCCAAATGTGTATCGAAAATATGCTTCACTGGCCTTGTTGAGAACACAGAGTTTTTGTGCTTGGTAGACAAGCCTATTTTCATGCAGTGGGAGGCCTTCACCCAATCTGGTTTCCAACACAGTCTTTATCTTGAAACCACCTCTTGGAAACATGCTGAGATATGTGGGAAAAGTGTTGTTAGAAAATCCCTTCAACTTTAGGCTAGCTGAATGATATCTTCTACTCTTGTTACACTCTGGAATCCAACTGTGTGTGGAAGATTTCCTGCATCTGTCTTGTTGGGAACACAGAGTTTTTGTGTTTGGGGTAAAAGCCTATCTTTCTATAATGAGACAACTTCACCAAAACTGGATTTCACAATACAAACTGCCTTTAACTTGTAACCGGCATGCTCTAGGAAACATACTGAGAAATGTGGAAATAGTTTTGTTAGAGATTTCCTTCAGCTTTCTCCTAGCTGAATTAAATCTTCTACAAATGTTCCATTCTGGGATTTGAATTTGTGTGGAAGCTTTCTTTAATCTGCCTTGTTGGGAACATAGAAATTTTGTGTTTAGGAATCAAGCCTACCTTCATATATTGGGAGGACTTTGCCCAATCTGTGTTTGAAAAAGCAGACTACCTTTAACTTGAAACTGGCACTAAGAAGCATGCTGTGAAATGTGAAAGAATTGTTGTTAGAGTTTCCCTTCAACTTTAGCCTAGCTGAATGAAATCTTTTACAAATGTTCCATTCTGAAATGTGAAAGCTGAGAAAGACTTCCTTCATGTGTCTTGTTTGAACACAGAGTTTTTCTGTTTGGAACACAAGCCTATCTTAATATAGTGAGATGCCTTCACCCAAACTGTGTTTTACAATGTATTCTGCATTCAACTTGGAACTAGATCTAGGAAACCTGTTGAGAAATGTGAAAAAAAAATTGTTAGCATTTCCCTTAAGCTTTGGGATAGCTGAATGAAACCTTCTACACATATTCCATGCTGGCATGCAAATGTGTGTGGAAAACTTCATCGTCCTTGTTGGGAACATATGGTATTGGTATTTGGGACACAAATCTGTGTTCATATATTGAGAGGCCTTCACCCAAAATGGGTTTTACAAGGGAGACTGCCTTTAACTTGAAACTGGTTCTAGGACACATGCTGAGAAATGTGGGCAAAGTGTCATTAGAGAGTTCCTTCAGCTTTAGTCTAGCTGAATGAAATCTTCTTCACATGTTTCATTGTGGGATCTGAGTGTGTTTAGGAAACAGTATGTTTCATATAATGAAATGCCTTCACACAAACTTGGTTGTACAACATAAACTGACTTTAATTGAAACCAGCCCTAGGAAACATGATGAGAAATGTGGAAACTGTCTTGTTAGATGTTCATTACAATTTTGGGCTAGCTGAATGAAATATCCTTCAAGTGTACCAATTGGGGATATGAATATGTGTTTAGATTTCCTTCATCTGCCTTGCTGGGAAAACAAGGATTTTGTGTTTGGGAAACAAGCCTATCTTTATTTAATAAGAGACCTTCCCCCAAAACTGGGTTTTACAAGGCAAACTGCTTTAACTTGAAACCAGATCTAGGAAACATGATTAGAAATATGGAAAAGGTGTTGTTAAGTTTTCCTTATACCTTTAAACTAGCTGAGGGAAATCATCTACGTATGTTCCATTATGGGATCTGAATGTGTGTGGAAGATTTCCTTCATCTGCCTTGTTGGGAACACAGAGTTACTCTGTTTGGGAAAGAAGCCTATCTTCATATATTGAGAGGTATTCACCCAAGCTAGACTTTATAACATAAATGTCTTTAACTTAAAACTGTTTGGCTTTTGGAAACATACTGAGAAATGTGGAAACAGTTTTGTTTGTGATTCCCTTCAACTGTTGCCTACATGAAAGAATTCTTCTACACATGTTCCATTCTGGGATTTGAATGTGGGTGGAAGGTTTCCTTCATTTGTCTTGTTGGGAACATGGAACTTTTGTGTTTGGGAATCAAGCCTATCTACATATATTGAGAGGACTTTGCCCAACTGTGCTTCAAAATGCAAACTGCATTTAACTTGAAACCAGCTCTAGGAAACATGCTGAGAAGTGTTGGAAAAATTTTGCTGGAGATTCCCTTCACATTAGTCTAGCTGAATGATATCTTCTATACATGTTCCATTCCATGATCCAAATGGGTGTTGAAGATTTCCTTCATCTCCCTTGTTGGAAACACTGAGTTTTTGTGTTTTGGAAACAAGCCTATCTTCATATAGTGAGAGACTTTGCCCAAACTCAGTTTTCCAAATCAAAGTGCCTTTAACTTGAAACCTGCTGTAGGATACATGCTGAGAAATTTGGAAAAAGTGTTGGTAGAGATTCCCTCAAACTTCAACATAGCTGAATGCAATCTTCTACACATGTTCCATTCTGGGATGCAAATATGTGTGGAAGTTTTCCTTCATCTGCCTTGTTGAGGAAAGATAGTTTTTGTATTTGGAATATAAGCCTTTCTTCGTATAGTGAGAGGCCTTCTCCCATACAGGATATTACAAATCTCATTGTCTTTAGCTTGATAGCAGTTACAGAAAACTTGCTGTGAAATATGGAAAAATTGTTGTAAAAGACTCCCTTCAACTTTAGCCTAGCTGAATGAAATCTACACATTTTCCATTCTGGGATCCGAATGTGTGGAAGATTACCTTCATTGTCCTAGTTGGGAACACACAGATTTTGTGTTTAGGACAGAAGCCTATATTTCTATAGTGAGAGGTTCTCCCCCAAACTGGATTTTACAAAGGAAACAGCCTTTAACTTGAATCCAGCTCTAGAAAACATACTGAGAAAAGTTTAGTGTTGTTAGAGATTCACTTCATCTTTCACTTAATGAATGAAATCTTCGACACATAGTCCATTCTGGTATCCCAATGTGTGTGGAAGATTTCCTTCATCCACTTTGTTAGGAACAGATTGTCTGGGTTTGGGAAAAAAGCCTATATTCATATAGTGGGAGCTTTTCTCCCAAACTTGATATTACAATGCAAACTGCCTTTAACTTGAAACCATTTCTAGGAAGCCTGTTGAGAATGTTAAAATAGTGCTGTTAGAAATTCCCTTCAAATTTTGGCTTGCTGAATATCTACAACACATGTTCCATTCTGGGGTGCAAATATGTCTGGAAGATTTCCTTCAACTGCCTTGTTGGAAACACTTTTTTTTATTTATATGGGAAAAAAAGCCTATCTACATATAGTTAGAGACCTTCTCGCAAACAGTGCTTTACAAAGCAAACTGCCTTTAACTTGAAAGCAGCTCTAGGAATCATGCTGAGAAATATGGAAAAAAAGTGTTGTAAGAATTTATCTTCAGTTTTAAAGTTGCTGAATGAAATCTTGCATACATGTTCCATTCTAGGATCCAAATGTGCGTTAAAAATTTCCTTCATCTACCTTGTTGGGAACACAGATTTTTTGTGTTTGGGAAACATGCCAATATTCATATAGTGAGAGGCTTTCACCCAAACTGGGTTTTACAAAACAAACTGTCTCTAACAGGAAACCAGCTGGCTCAAGGTATCATGCTCTGTAATATGGAAAAATTGTTGTAAGGGACTGCCTTCAACATTAGCCTAGCTCTATGAAATCTTCTACACATTTTCCATTCTGGGTTCTGAATGTGTGTGGGAGGTTACCTTCATCATCCTAGTTGGGAATATGAAGTTTTGTGTGTGTGTGTGTTTTGGACACAAGCCTATCTTCCTATAGTGTGAGGGATTACCACAAACTGGATTTTACAAAGGAAAGAGCTTTTTAATTTGAATCCAGCTCTAGAAAACATACTGAGAAAAGTTAAAAATTGTTGTTAGAGATTCCCTTCATCTTTCTCCTAGTGAATGAAATCTTCTATAGATATTCCATTCTTGTATCACAATGCATGTGGAAGATTTCTTTCATCTGCCTTTTGGGATCACAGAGTGTTTGTTTTGGGTAAACAGCCTATCTTCATGCAGCGAGAGGCTTTCATCCAAACTGGCTTTTACAACACAGACCAATTTTAACTTGATAATTGGACTTAGGGGACATTCACAAAAATGTGGATAAATTGTTATTTGACAATCATATCCTCTTTAGAATGGCTGAAAGATATCTTCTACTCAAGGTCCATTCTGGGATTTTAATATGTGTGGAATATTTCCTTCATCTGACTTTTTGAGACAGATTTTGTGTTTTAGAAACAACCCTATCTTTATATAGTGAGAGCCATAGCCCAAAATTTGTTTGACAATGCAACCTACATTTAACTTGAAACCTGTGCTAGGATACATGCTGAAATATTTGGGAAAAGTTTCATTAGAAATTCCCTTCAACTTTAGCCTAGCTGAATGAAAGCTTCAATACATGTTCCTATATTGGATCTGAATATATTTTGAAGATTAACTTCATCAGCCTTGTTGGGAACACGGTGTTTGTATCTGGGAATCAAAGCTATCTTTATATAGTGAGATGCCTTCAGTCAAACTAGGTTTTATAGTGCACACTGCCTTTAACTTGTACTGGCTCTTGGAAACATGTAGAGAAATGTGGAAAATGTGTTGTTAGAGTTTTCCTTCAACTTTAGCCTAGCTCAATGAAATCGTCTACACATGTTCCATTCTGGGATTCAAATGTGTGTGGTAGGTTTCCTTCATCTGCCTTTTGGGGACACAGAGTTTTTGTGTTTGGAAAACAAGCCTATCTTCATATCGTCAGAAGCCTTCTCCCAGTGATTTACAAAGCAAACTGCCTTTAACTTGAAAGCAGCTCTAGGAAACCTGATGAGAAATGTGGGGGGAAAATGTTGTTAGAGATTTCCTTCAACTTTATCATAGCTGAATGAAATCTCCTACACATGTTCCATTCAGGGATGCAAAAGTGTTTGGAAGAATTTCTTCATCTGCCTTTTTGGAAACACAGAGTCTTTGGGTTTGCAAAATAAGCCTATCTTCATATTGTGAGAGGCCATTTCCCAAACAGGATTTTACAAAGCAAACAGTCTTTAACTTGATACCAGCTCTAGGAAACATACTGATAAATATGGAAAAAGTGTTTTTAGAGATTCCCTTCAACTTTTGACTTGATGAATGAAATCTACATATGTTCCATTCTGGTATCGAATGTGTGTGGAAGATTTCTTCATCTGCCTTGAAGGGAACACAGTGTTTTTGTTTTGGGGAAACAAACCTATCTTCATATAGTGAGAGGCATCATCTGTCAATGGACATTTAGGCTGTTTCCATGTCTTTCCATATGTTTCCATGTTTCCAATGACATTGAGCATTTTGTCACTTGCCTATTTATCATTCTTATGTCTTCATTGGAGAATTGCTTGTTTTGGTCTTCTGCCCATTTTTGTATTGAGGTTTTTTTTTTTCTTATTAGGTTGTATGAGCTGCATATATATTCTGGAGATCAAGCCTTTGTCTATTTCATCTTTTGCAAAAATTTTCTCCTATTCTGTAGGTTGTCATCTGGTTTTGCTAATGGTATTCACCAGTAACAACTTGAGTCAAGGTTTAGTGACAATAATCATAATGATCCTGGCTCTTTGTTGCAGGTGCTCCAGGAAGAGCACTTCAAATTTTTGGTTCAGCTACAGGTTCAACAGTTATTTTATTTTATTTTATTTTTAATTTTTATTGGAATATCATCAATACAATGTATCAATTTCTGGTTTACAGCACAATGTTGCAGTCATGCATATACATACATATATTTGTTTTCATGTTCTTTTTCATTAAATGTTATTACAAGATATTGAACATAGTTTTCTGTGCTATAGAGAATAAACTTTTTTTAAAATCTATTTTTATATATAGTGGTTAACATTTGCAAATTTCAAAATCCCAAATTTATACCTTCCCACTCCTTTTCCCTGGTGACCATAAGACTGTTTACTATGTCTGTGAGTCTGTTTCTGTTTTGTAGATGAGTTCATAGTGGTTTTGTTGTTGTTGTTGTTGTTTTGGTTTTTGGTTTTTGGTTTTTTTAGATTCCACATATGAGTGATATCTTATGGCATTTTTCTTTCTCTTTCTTCACTTAGAATGGTGATCTCTAGTCCATCCATGTTTGTTTCCATGTCTTGGCTATTGTATGCAGTGATTCTATAAATATTGGTGCTATAAACAACAGTGATGCTATAAACAAACATGTATCTTTTTTAATTAGAGTTCCCTCTGGATATATATTCAGAAGTATGATTGCTGGATCATATGGTAAGTCTATTTTTAGTTTTTTGGGGAATCTCCATACTGTTTTCCATAATGGCTCTACCAAACTACATTCCCATCAGCAGTGTAGGAGTGTTCCCTTTTCTCAATACCCTCTCCAGCATTTATTGTTCATGGACTTTTGAATGATGTCCATTTGGACTGGTGTGAGGTGTTGGTTTTGATTTGCATTTCTCTGATAATTAGTGATATTGAGCATTTTCCATGTGCCTATTGGCAATTTGTATGTCTTCATTGGAGAATTGGTTGTTTAGGTCTTTTGCTTATTTTTGGATTGGGTTATTTGCTTTTTTTCTTATTACTGACATTTATTCATATGAACATTTTTAGTGATTGAATGTTCTTTACTTGAAAAGAATATTTTTTTTACATTAAGTAGATTCAACTTTTAAAGTTTTAAAATAAATATTATAAATTGTTATAATTAATGCAATATAAGAAGCTTTTCATGAAAATTGAGAAAATTCTGTTTGTCATACTGTAAGATTTTTCTTAAAAAAATTATAACTGTGAAATTAAGATGCCTTGAGGAATCAGTACAGTAACTTCCACTAGCTTTGGAAAACCCAGAAATCAAGTACTACCCCAGACTAGATATGAAAGATTACTAGATTTTTATAGTAACTTTTCTTCTTGAAAATTTATGGTATACATATATGTTTAATACTTAGGTCCTGAAACACCAGTAATCATAAATTGTTCAATTTTATTTGAATCATATTTTCCAAAAATATTTGATCACAGGTGAAAATGAAACCTCAACTAAAATTACTTTAAACAATATAGAGCTTTTTATCTTAACAAGTGAGCAAAATATAGGGCAGTTTCAGAGTTAATTCAGTGGCTCAACAATGACTTCAAGGATCCAGGCTTATTTCATCTTTTGTTATGCCATTGTTATGCCATTCAGAGCCCATTAATTCATTCCATATGTTTTCCCCCTCATAGACACAAAACAGCTGCTACAGTTCCAGACGTTACACATAGACACAATACATTTTTGTTGCAACAACAATAACAACAAAAAGGGATTTAAAAATGTATTTATTTCACCAGAAAAGAAAATTTTCCATATTAGCATAGCAAACCTCTCACATCTTATTGATAAGAGCTGGGTCCCATGCTTCTCCATCATTTATTTTTTTGGGGGGACATGTGACTTAGTTCTGGCCAGTCCCTGAAAAGGTGAATGACATAGTTATGATTGGCTGGTACTAATCAAAGAATCTAAAAAAGAAAAAAAAAACAAGCAAAATATAAATACAAAACAGAAACAGACTCATAGACATAGAATAGAAACTTGTGGTTGCCAAGGGGTGGAGGTTGGGAAAGGCTAGACTGGGATTTCAAAATGTAGAATAGATAAACAAGACTATACTGTATAACACAGGGAAATATATACAAGATCTTATGGTAGCTCACAGAGAAAAAAAACTGACAATGAATTATATATATATTCATGTATAACTGAACAATTGTGCTCTACACTGAAATTTGACACAACATTGTAAAATGATTAAAAATCAATAAAAAATGTTTAAAGAAAAAAAGAACATTCCCCTACCCTACACTGTGAATCCTAGGAGCCATTTGTCATTCATCATTTCCTCTTGTATCTCTACAGTAATTTTTAAATGGAAATGCAGGAAAACCTTGCTAATCCAGTATAGACAGAGCCCCTGGGAACCATCAGAACTCCCAGCTTTCTACAGATTCTGTTTCAGTTAGTGATGAAGCCACATGGAAAACCTAGGCACCTATAGGTTGAAATGGAGACTTCTGGAGTCTCATTCATGTTGTGGGCTCTGGACAGGAGATGATAAAGAGAAATGGAAAATGTAATCAACTTTTGCAGTGATGCCCATTGACTTGCCTGCTTCACCAAAATCTCTTCCATCCAGATTTACCTGGAGGATGTGGAGGATGTCCTCATATCCCCTCTTGATTGCATACATGCAGACACAGGTGGCCCAGCTCAACATGGTCACAGTCATTTGTGAAAGTGGAGTCAGGGCAGGCACTCCAGGATTTCACTAAAGACAAACTGTCCATTTGGCCCTGCATGGGCCAGATGAGCAGAAACACCCTTTTCTCTTGTTGCTGGTAATTTTCCATGTGTGCAATAAATGCAACTTTGTCTATTTTTTTTATAACTGAACTTAATTTTTTTTGTGTGAGTCCTCATTCTTGCAGATGATGGAAATTCCAGTCAGTCAGGGTTTTTGCACTTTTTTGGAATTGAGTCAAGTCCTGAGGGGCTTCTATAGTGTTGAAGGATCAGGTCCTAGCTGTGATCCTTGTCCACTTGGCCTCTTTTGAGCATCTGTCTTCACCTGGGTCCCCTGGAAGCAGACCTGAGACAAAGCCTTGTATGCAGGTTGTTTATTTGGGAGCTGACCCCAGGCCTACCACCAGAAGAGGCAGCCCAGGTCACCTTGCTATTGGAGATCCCTAATTCTGTGGAGTTTCTGTTTTTTTGTTTGTTTGTTTTTTTGTTTTGGAATTTGTCTCATAACAGGGGGGATGGAGGTAGTGATAGATGTTGGACATCACTTTCTTAGGTACCCCAGGATCCAGGTTATCTTGGTGCTTTCTTTTCTCAAAATCAAAAGATCTTTGTTAAGTTTTCAGAGTCAAAAACTGCCCTTTCTGTTTGCTATTATTCTATGCTTTGACTACCTTAGGGTCTAAACTTTAAGATTAAAAAAAAAGAATTGACTCTTGCTTTGGGCTGGTTTCCTCCTAGGAGCAGACTCTGAGACAAGGATTTAAGTGTGTGTGATTCCAGAAAGTACCATAGAAAAGTGGGGAAGTGTGATTGGGAAGCCAACAAAGTTTGTTATCAAACCAGGAACCACTGTGGGCAACTGGGGTTTACTCCTACTAGAGAATGCTGGAGCCAGTGTAGAACATCAGTCTCGGAGTTACTGAACTTGAGAAGGACAGAAGCTGGGGTATTTATCTACCAGCTCTATTAGTTACTGGAAAAAAAGATACTCCCCCTGCACTTTGAGTCTTCCCTGGTAGACAGCTCTCAGGTAAAGAAATAGAGAGATAGCAGCTGGATGTAGGGCAGGGAGCCCAGGAACAGAAAGGCCTGAAGGGACAAGTGTGCAGCATCTACAGCAACTGCCTCAACAATCTTGTTCTTTCTCATTCATCTGTCCATCCTTCCCTCAGGAAGTTAGCAGAAAATGATCTTCTGTTTGGAAAGGGATACAAGGAAGTTATGTGGGGAAAAAACCCTAGTTAGAATGTCAAAATATTACCCCAGTAATCTTACTTTTTGGGTAGACAAATGTCTTCTTCCATGGACAGAGGCAATGTTTTCATTTGTCTGATTTTAAGGTCTAGAAAGATTTCAGAGTGTTCATGATGCATGAAGGATCAGGATTTTGTCAGGTAGCATGTGGGTAGGTGTGTTCTTAGTTAAGGATAGGTTTACAAGTTAATCTTTCAAGTTTACAAAGGCAGTTCAGCACTGTGGTTGAGAATGAGGCTCAATTCAGTAGGGCCTTCATTTAAGCCCTGGCTTAACTACTCACTTGCCTTTTGAACTTGAGCAAGATACACAGTCCCTCAGAGATTCATATTTTCCTTCTTTAACATGAGAATAATAAAGTGTTTTGAGAATTAAATGAAATTTGATTTGGATAATGCAATGACACAATATCAAGCCCATAGTAGATATTTCAGCAATATTGGATATCAGGGCCCATTTTCAGCTGGAATGTGCTGGTTTTTTATGGTCAGTGTCTCTCCTGATTATTGTTATTAAGGGAGATAAGGGTATGCTATTGACTGCATTCAGTCAATAATTCATATGTTGAAATCCTAGCCCCCAAGGTGATGGTATTACAAGTGGGCCTTTGGGAGGTAATTAGGTCATCAGGTCATGAAGGTAGAGCACTCCTGGATAGGATAAGTGTCTTCATAAGAATAGATAGGAGATAAGAGAGAGTTTGATTGTTCTCTGCTCTCTTTCCATCATGTGAGGATGCAACAAGTGGTCTGCAGTCTGCAACCAGAAGGCAGGACCTCACTGGAGCCTGACCATGCTGGCATCCTTATCTTGAACTTACAGTCCCCATAAATGCGAAAAATAAATTTCCATCATTTATAAGTCACTTGATTTCTGACATTTTATAATATCAGCCTGAAAAGACTAAGACAAGGTAGATTTGACATGGGAGGTCCATCACCCTCGACCTGCTAGCACACTCATGGCCTTGCTTACATTTGTCATCCTGACTTTGTGTTTGTGATAGCTGGACCTCTGGTCCACACAGAGGAAAATTTCCATCCTTTTCACCTGGACCATAGTTGGTGGACTGTATTTGTGTAGAGAGTGGACCTGGAGAGGAAGACTGTTCCTGCTCCCACTTCCTTGACAGCTTGGAGAGAGGTGATTCCTGCCTCTTTTGGTATGGCTGGTACCACTGGACTGTCACAATCCCTGCTGCTGAACTTACCAGCCCATGGGATCATTACTTCTTTGATAAACCCAGGAGCTTGGTCTCTGACATATAGAAGGGTGAGTATTGAAGTTTCTCCATGCTTATTGGTAATGGGTTGTTTCCTTGAGCTACCAGAGTGCTGCCTCCTTTTCTTGTCCAGATTATACCTACTCCTTCCTAAGAAACTCTCCCAAATCCACTATTGGGTAATGATGGCCACGCAGGGGTCTCTGGACCCTGCCCCAACCCCTTGATCAGCATCCATTCCTGGAGATGGTGGGAGCGCATATCTGGTTAAATGTTTTGAACATATTTCCTACATATGTAGTAGGTACCCAGGAAGCTATTGCTGAATTAAATGTTCTATAGATAGTGATCAGCAAGGGTGATTTTTCTAACTTAAGAATACTCTCTTCTAGTCTCCACTGGGAATATCCTTCCCTCTATCTTCTCAAGTTTTCATAGCTCTGCAAATCTTACTCATTTTTTTCATGACCCTGATCAAAAAATAGAAAATAAGAGCTGGATGGGGTCAACTCTAAACTAACTTCCTTACCTGAAAAAAAAAAAAAAGAGGAAGCAGAGTTCTAGGCTCAAGAAGTGACTCACTCAAAGCTACAGGTGCCCACAAAGAATTTCTGACCTTTCTCACCAGTTGTGTGACCATGCGTGTCTGGAAACACTCCTTCTCCCCACACTGAACCCTCCTAGTTCCCAGTTTATTAGGTATTCACTATAGTGAGGACACATCCTGAAGCATTTATGTGGATTATAGCATCCCTAAGTGGTAGGTTCTGCTATCACCCTCATTTTATAGATGAAGAAACTGAGACTTAGAGAGTTTAAGTGCAGTAGCTAATAGGTGATGCTCTTAACTGCTATGCTTTAATTTTTTTTCAGTCATACTCTTCTTTGTGCTATAACCTCTCCAGACTTTGAGAGCAGGGTATCATTTCAGTATCAACTCCCTCCTCTGGCTCAGTAATAGGTGGGCACTTAGTAGGTAATAGCAAATATTTGTTGGATGAAACAATAAACACATGAATACTAAAAGCAGCTGAACTGTGATGTGAAGGTGGGATGTACTCAGAGTTCATATTTTTGGGGGGTGGCAGAGGATAAGCAGGTGCCATAGTTTTGTAGGTAAGCTAAAAAGCAACTTATGCATGCTCACGGTGAAGCCAGAATGGCTGTCTTTGGGTAAAAGGATATGCTTCTCCAGCCCTGAGCCTATAAATATCATCTTTGCATATTTGCATCAATTTTCCCAAACCTCTACTAAAAACTGCTTGGTATCAATTCTAAATGAGTTTTCTCTTAGTTACTGGACACTTTGGAAGGAGGCTTTCACCAAAATTTGCTGCACAATTCACGGCCACAAAACGCCATCATCTTTATCTGCATCAGAGGACAAAATTTCCCATTTAATTATCTGAAACTGCAGCTGAGGATCTAGGTAGAGGCTTGAGGGTTTCCACACAGTTGCCATAGACTACCTGCTTGTCTTTTTAAGGTAGTGGTATGACAATTTGAGCAGTCACTGCAGAACTCCTTAGCAATATCACCTCCACTGTGACCTGCCAAAGCTATTTATATGTGAATGAGGGCATAATTCAACATCAACAGTAGCTTAATTTTAGTTCTCTTGGAGAGAAAATCTCTCCCCTTTCAGCCCCCTGCAAAACACCAACTTTGCCAGCAGGTTTTGATTTTACTTAAATAGATGCTCATTGTTAACAGGGTACTTTGATGAGCCCATATCTGCAAGTTCAGCCCATAGACATAAAACATCAGCAAACTATTGTGAGGGAGACCTTTGATTCTAAGAAATTGCCATATTCAGTAGGCAATTGTGCATTTTTTTTCCTGTTGCCAGAGATCCTCTATATTTCAGCACAAGTGCTCTCAATTTATACAGAAAAGAATCACTTAAGGACTTCTTGTGTCAACAGCAGCTTTATGAGCATAGAAGGAGTTTAAAGGAAATCACAGCCTGTGTACAATACCTGGGGTAACTCTGCATCTTAGTAGAATATGTGAGTGTTTTTTTTTAAAGCCAAATTAACTGATTGCAGGTGTTCTCTAAATAAGAATGGGTAATACAGGCTGCCTTTGCATTCAAAGTCACTGAATCTTGAAAAACAGAATCCAAATGTTGACCATGGATTTACTAATGGAGACAGTATTACTTGGTTCTCTAATGTAAAACACTGGCCTTTTTCTTCCCTTGTTTGTCTGTCCTTCCTTCCCTCCACCCATCCATTCATCCACTCACCCATTTGTGCACCTATTCATCTACCATCAATTTATCCATCTATCCTTCCTTCCCTCCATTCATCTGTCCTTCCATCCATCCATCCATCCATCCATCCATCCATCCATCATCCAAGCAGTGTGTGTTATGCTGGCGGCTCCTCTTATCCAGGCACTCTTCTGATGGTGGGATGGTGAATTGGACAGACAAGACTCTACTCTCATGAAATCTCATTCTGGGGCATGTGGGTGTGAGGCAGACAAGAAGCAAGTAAATAAATGCATAAATAAGGCAATTTCAGAATGTTAAGAGGTCCATGAATAAAAATTAAACTTGTGTGTTAGAGTGAATTGTGAGGTGGGGTGGCTGCTTTAGACGGATTGATGGAGTTTTCAGAGGTGGTAGCCTTTCATCCAATATCAGAATGACAAGAATGACGCATTATTTAAACAAAGAGCTGAGAAAGTATATTCCAAGTAGAGGACAAGCAAATAGTAAGGCCCTGAGGTGATATTGAGTGTAGCTTCTTGAGGAAGACTTACTGAAAGAGTGATCTGAGAAAGGAAGAGTTAAAAATGTGAGTTTAGATATGTCTTCCTGGATAGAGAGGACAACTGAAATAATATGAAAGATTCTCATCTAAGCACTTTCACCCTGAAATTCACTCTTAGAAATGGTTTCTTCTGGCTTTGGCTATTTTACCTCTTGGCCACTTGGTGGCACTGTTGCATCATGTAATTTTGCCATGTCCCCATTCAGATTTCTGTCCGAGAGAGTAGGAATAAAATCCTGCCTTCTGGAGACTGAGGGAACACCATTTCTTGCCATGTTAAGCAACGCTTTGCTACTGTGAAAATTCTTTTCTAATGGGAAAGATTACTTTCATTCCACACCTAGAACTGAGTTGCCATGTCTGCAGGGGACCCAAGACTCTTTGTGATTCTGGGAATCCAAGAGCTTCAAACTTTCTATCTCGGTGAAGCTGCCAAGTGGCTCACCTCACCCCTGAGGCACAGTTGGGTGTTTACATTGGTTTTGAGGAGAGAGAAAGGCTGAAAATCTCTCTTCTGGAAAAGCAGGAACAATGGCCACACAGTTAATGACACACCTCCACTTCAGTAACTGTGAGACACTGGGAAATTCCTTCCACTTCCTGGATTTGATAATTATCAATTCATCTTAATATACAGTTTAACATTATGCCACTGTTGCCTTGGAAGGTCTAGAACCACATTCCTGGCACAATCTGCTGTGCTTTGAAAAGCAACTTAATCTCTTTACTCTGCCTTATCAAAATGGGATGTTACAAGACCCCATTAGCCTATGAAGTCAGTGGGCCTGGAGAGGTCCTTACTAAGCCATTTACCAGCTGTGCGATCCTGGGCCAGTCAAGCCACAACTTTAAGCTTCTGCTCTTGGCCTTTGAAAAACGATGGTGCATCTTTTCACAGGGAGAATTAAGCTAATCAATATAGATGAAAGTACCACATTAACTGCCAAGTGCTTTGTTAATGCAAAACATAATTGCCATTATTCCTGATGTATTTCATTTGTATTCTTTCTTATAATTCTCAAGAAGACAGAATAGAAAGCAAAAACACCATGACCAACAAGAAACTAGGAATTGATCATACAAGGCTTTGTTTTTTATTTTTATTTTTTATTGGGTTATAGTCAGTTAACAATGTTTTGTCAATTTCTGGTGTACAGCACAATTCTTCAGTCATACATGAATATACATATATTCACGTTCATATTCTCTTTCACCATATGCTACTAGAAGATATTGAATATATTTTCTTGTGCTATACAGTATAAATGTGCTTATCTATTTTCTGTATAATGGTGAGACTCAGCAACCTCGAACTCCCAGTTTTTCCCTTCCCACCTCCTTCCCCTCTGGCAACCACAAGTCTGTATTCTATGTCTGTGACTCTGTTTCTGTTTTATATTTAAGTCCATTTTTCTTCTTCTTTTTTTTTAGATTTCATATATGAGTAATATCATATGGTATTTTACTTTCTCTTTCTGGCTTACTTCACTTAGAATGATATTCTCCAACACATCCATGTTGCTGCAAATGCCATTATTTTATCATTTTTATGGCTGAGTAGTATTCCATTGTATAAATATACAACAACTTCTTTATCCAGTCATCTGTCAATGGACATTTAGGCAGTTTCCATGTCTTGTCTACTGTAAAGAGTTCTGCTATGAACATTGAGGTGTAGGTGTCTTTTTGAATTAGGGTTCCCTCTGGATATATGCCCAGGAGTGGGATTTCTGGGTCATATGGTAGGTCTATTCCTACTCTTTTGAGGAATCTCCATACTGTTTTCCACAATGGCTGCAGCAAACTGCATTCCCACCAATAGTGTAGGAGGGTTCCCTTTTCTCCATACACTCTCCAGCATTTATTGTTTGTGGACTTTTGAATGATGGCCATTCTGACTTGTGTGAGGTGATACCTCATTGTAGTTTTGATGTGCGTTTCTCTGCTAATTAGTGATATTGAGCATTTTTTCATGTGCCTATTGGTCATTCATATGTCTTCACTGGATAATTGTTTGTTTAGATTTTCTGCCCATTTTGGGATTGGGTTGTTTGGTTGTTTCTTATTAAGTCATATGAGCTGTTTATATATTCTGGAGATCAAGCCTTTGTCCATTTCATCTTTTGCAAAAATGTTCTCCCATTCCGTAGGTTGCCATTTTCTTTTGCTTATGGTTTCCTTTGCTGTGCAAAAGCTTTTAAGTTTAATTAGGTTCCATTTGTATTTTTTTTTTTTTGCTTTTATTTCTATTCCTTGAGTAGATTGCCCTAGGAGAATATTGCTGAGATTTATGTCAGAAAATGTTTTGCCTATGTTTTCTTGTAGGAGGCTTATTATGTCTTGTATTATGTTTAAGTCTTTGATTCATTTTGAGTTTATTTATGTGTATGATGTGAGGGAGTATTCTAGTTTCATTGATTTACATGCTGCTGTCCAGTTTTCCCAACACCATTTGCTGAAGAGACTGTCTTTATTCCATTGTATATTCATGCCTCCTTTTACAAAGATTAGTTGACCAAAAATTTGTAGATTCACTTCTGGACTCTCTATTCTCTTCCATTGGTCCATATGTCTGTTTTTGTGCCAATACAATGCTGTTTTGATTACTGTAGCTTAATAATATTATTGTCTGAAGTCTGGGAGGGTTATTCCTCCAGCTTCTTTCTTTTTCTACAGTAATGTTTTGGCAATTCTAGGTCTTTTCTGATTCCACAAAATTTTTAATATGATTTGTTCTAGTTCTGTGAAATATATCCTGGATAATTTGATAGGGATTACATTAAATATGTTGATTGCCTTGGGCAGTATGACCATTTTAACAATATTGATTCTTCCAATCCAGGAGCATGGGATATCTTTCCATTTTTTAAACTCTTCTTTAATTTCCTTGGTCATTGTTTTGTAGTTCTCTATGTATAAGTCTTATACCTACTTGGTTAGATTTATTCCTAGATATCTTATTACTTTAGGTACTATTTTAAAAGGGATTGCTTCTTTACTTTCTTTTCCTGTTGATTCATCATTAGTGTAAAGAAATGCAACTGATTTTTGCATGTTAATCTTGTATCCTGCTGCCATGCTGTATTCTTTTATTAGCTCTCATAGTTTTTCTGTGGAGCTTTTAGGATTTTCTATACATAGTATCATGTCACTTGTATACAGTGACAGTTTTAACTCTTCTTTTTCAATTTGGATCCATTTTATTTCTTTTTCTTGCATGATGGCTTTGGCTAAGACTTCCAAGACTATTTGAATAGAAGTGGTGAGAGTGGACAACCTTATCTTGTTCCAGAATTTAGTGGGAAGGTTTTCAGTTTTTCACCATTGGATACTATGCTAGCTGTAGGTTTGTCATAAATAGCTTTTATTATGTTGAGATATGTTCCTTCTATGCCCACTTTGGTGAGGGTTTTTTATCATAAATGGGTGTTGAATTTTATCAAATGCTTTTTCTGCATCTATTGAGATGATCACGTGGTTTTTATCCTTTCTCTTGTTGATGTGATGTATTACATTGATTGATTTGCATATGTTGAACCCTCCTAGTGTTCCTGGAATGAACTCTACTTAATCATGTTGTATGATATTTTTTATATAGTGTTGGATTCTGTTCATTAATATTTTGTTGAGGGTTTTTGCATCTATGTTCATCAGTGGTATTGCTCTGTAATTTTCATTTTTAGTAATGTCTTAGTCTGGTTTTGGTATCAGGGTGATCATGGATTCATAGAATAAGTATGGGATTACTCCCCCTTTTCAATATTCTCAAAGAGTTTGAGAAGGATTGTTATGAGTTCCTCTGTGTATATTTGGTAGAATTTCCCAGTGAAGCCATCTGGTCCTGGACTTTTGTTTGTAAGGGGGTTTTTAATTGCTAGTTTGATTTCATTTCTAGTGATTGGTTTGTTCAAGTGGTCAATTTATTGTTGATTCAGTCTTGGTGGACTGTATGCTTCCAGAAACTTGTCCATTCCTTCTAGGTTATCCATATTGTTTCCATATATTTGTTCATAGTATTCTCGAATAATATTTTGTATTTCTGTGGCATTGGTTGTAATTTCTCCATTTTCCTTTCTTATTTTGTTTATTTGTGCACTCTCGTTTCTCTTCTTTGTGATCTTCGCCAGAGGTTTGTCTATTTCATTTACTCTTTCAAAAAACAGTTCTTGATTTGATTGATTTTTTCTATATTTTTAACCTCTATTTTATTTATTTCCTCCCTGATCTGTATTATTTCCTTCCTTTTCCTGACTTTTGGGGGGGTGCTCTTCTTTTCTTTATTCTTTTACCTTTTAGGCTAGATTGTTTATTTGAGATTGTTCTCCTTTTTTGAGGAAGGCCTGTATCACTATAAATTTCCCTCTTAGGACTACCTTTGCTGCATCCCATAGATTCTGTGAGGTTGTGTTTTCAATGTCGTTTGCCTCAAAGTATTTTTTAATTTCTTCTTTGATTTCATCATTTAATCATTTTTTTTACTAACATGTTGTTTAATTTTCATGCTGTCATTTTTTTTCTCCTTTATTTTTCTGTAGTTGATTTCTAGTCTCATGGCATTGTGGTCAGAGAAGATGCTTGAAATAATTTCTATCTTCTTAAAATTGTTGAGGCTTCTTTTGTGTCCAAGTACATAATCTATCCTAGAAAATATTCCATGTGCACTTGAAAAGAATTTTTATTCTATTTTTGGGAGATGTAATGTTCTGAAAATATCAACCAAATCTAATTGTTCTATTGTATCATTTAATGTCTCTGTTGCCTTATTAGTTTTCTATCTGGAAGATCTGTCCAATGATGTTAATGGGGTGTTAATGTCTCCTACAATGATTGTATTCCCATCAATTTCCCCCTTTATCTTTGTTAGTAATTGCTTTATGTGCTTAGGTGCTCCTATATTAGGTGCCTATGTATTAACATGTGTAATATCCTCATTGTTTATTGCTCCCATAATCGTTACATAATGTCCTTCTTTATCTTTCTTTATGGCCTTTGTTTTAAAGTCTATTTTGTCTGAAATTATTATTGCTCCTTTTGCTTTCTTGTCATTTCCATTTGAATGGAATATCCTTTTCAATCCTTCCAGTCTCAATCTATTTGTGTCCTCCCTAAAGTGGGTCTCTTGTATGCAGCATATTGTAGGTTCTTGTTCAATTATCCAGTGTGCCACTCTATGTCTTTTGAATGGAGCATTTAGTTCATTGATATTTACAGTACTTATTGATAGATGTGTGTTTACTGTCATTTTGAACTTAGTTTTGCTGTTGATTTGGTATTTCCTCTTTGTTCCTTTCTTCTTCCTTTTGTGATTTGATAATTTTACTTTGTATTATCTTGGTTTCTTTTTAGTTTTTGTTACTCTGTTGCAAGCCTTTGGCTTGTGGTTATTCTATTTTGTACATATATTAACCCATTACTGTATCTGTTTGTTTTCAACAGATAATAATATAAGCTCAAACTCATCCTACCAAGAACAAAAAAAAAAAAAATAATAAGAAAAGAAAAGAAAAGAAAAGAAAAGAAAAGAAAAGAAAGAAAAAGGAAATCTCTATATTTTCTTGTTCCTTCTCTGACCTTTAATGATTTAGATATACTCTTTTACAATTTCATGTTTATTCTGTTGTAATTCATTGCAGTTATTGCCTTTCCAGTTATGGTTTTCTCCTTTCTGTAGCATCCTGCTTCTTTTCTATTTAGAGTAGACCTTTCAATATTTCTTTTAGTATATGTTTAGTATTGCTAAATTCTTTTAGTTTTTGCTTGTCTGTGAAGTTCTTTATCTCTCTTTGTATTCTAAAAGATAGCCTTGCTGCATAAACTATCCTAGATTGCATCTTTTACTCACTCAGGACTTTGAATATACCTTGCCACTTCCTTCTGGCCTGTAGCGTTTGTGTAGAGGAATCAGCTGAAAGCCCTATGGGGTTCCCTTGTAACTAACTCTTTGTTTTTCTCTTACTGCCTTTAGAATCATTTCTTTATTTTAACACTGTCCATCCTGATTATAATATGTCTTGGTTTAGGTCTGCTTGGGTTCTTCTTGTCTGGGACCCTCTGTGCTTCCTATACTTGGATATCTAATTCCTTCTTTAGGTTTGGGAAGTTTTCAGTCATGATTTCTTCAAAAACATTTTCAATCCCCTTTCCTGTTTCTTCTTCTTCTGGGACCCCTATTATGTGTAGGTTGACATGCTTTATATTATCCTGTAGGTCCCTTATATTGTTTTAATTGCTTTTTATTTGTTTTCCTCTCAGCTATTCTGATTGGGTGATTTCTGTTGTCCTGTCTTGTAAGTCACTTATTCATTCCCCTGCATTACCTAGCCTACTTCTCACAGACTATATCTCAGCTCACATCTCAGCAAATAAGTTTTCCAATTTTAACTGGCTCAACTTTATAATTTCAATTTCCTTTTTGACATATTGTCTGTCTCTAAACACAATCTCTTCTAGTTCCTTCAGTACTTTGATCACTCCTTTTTTGAAATCATGATCTAGTTGACTATCAAGGTCTATTTCATTGATCATTCTTTCAGGGGATTTCTCTTATTATTTTAATTGGGAGTGGTTCCTCTGCTTTTTCATTTTGCTTTTATCTCTCTGGCACTATGGATTTTGGAGTATCAGTAATCTACTGTGTTCCTGGAGGGGTTGGTTTGTTTGTTTATTTATCTAAGGTGAATGAAGAAATAAAATTTAAAAAGAAATTTAAAGAAGAAAAAATTGAAAACAGAGTATAATCAATAACAAAACAAAAAGAATAAAAATCAAATTGACATAAAATTTAAATAATAATAATGAAAATATTTTAAAATAAAATTTTAAAAGGCATTAAAATATTAGTGACATTAAAAATTTTAAAGATAAAAATTAAAAAAGAAAAAGAAAAAAGAGAAGAAGAAAAAAGTGGATGTGTTCCCATGGAGACTGTGTACTCTTAATAATTTTGTTGAGAGATCCTTTTTAAGTATGGGTGGTTACCAATTCTTTCCTCCATGCCTTTTGCCTGTTATCCCTTTGGTTGGGGATGTGGCTGGTGTTCTGGAAGTCAGAGCCTACCCTTGGTGTTGAATGGGGCCTCCTTTTTGTTCTGTGGTTGTTGCTGCTCCTGCCCTGTCCCTGCTGCATGAACTCCACTCGCTGGTTCCAGAGGCCCTCTGGTTGTGCCCCTGTTCAGTGCAGATCCCAGCTCCATGTCGAGTCTGTGTTCCATAGGTGGGCTCACAGAATATGGCCACACCAGCCCTCACACCTTCTCAGTCCTTGTTCCTTTGCCTTGGAGGTGCAAGTTCGTAGAGGCACTGGGGCAGATTGTCCCTATCCACTTGGGGCTATAAGTGAATCTCATTTCTGCCTCTGAGATTGCAGAGCCCCTAGGTTTTAACCTCACCTCCTCCCAGGCACCTTGCAGCAGAGAATATGGTGGCTGTGGCTGAGCCCCACCTCTCTTCTGAGAATGCATCATTAATGGTGTTGTATGTCCGTGAGGACAAAGACTATGGCACCCCTCCCCCCAAGGCACACCAGCAGTGTTACTTTGCTTTTTTTTTTTATGGGTGACTGAGGTTGTACTGCTCTGTATATCCTCCCAACAATGACACACGATGCACTACAGTCCCCTGAGGTTGTCTCTGTACAGTTGCCTGAGTCCTCCACCTAGTTCTGGCCTATCCCACCCCTGCCAGTTTATATCTAAGACTGAGCATCATGGGGACCCTTTGTGCCTACTTAACTTAGTTCTGATGATCCAGGGCTATTTAATACAGATCTGAGACTCAGAGTCTCCTCCTCCATCCCACTGACCTCTCTATTGGAGAGGGGGAGACCCAGAGCATGAGTGCTATTCCTCCTTTGCTGCTCCTTCCCTGTAGGACTGGTCCCACATAATTTTCCTTGTTCTTTCTTCATTTTTCCTTTTCTCCTACCAGATTGGTGGCATATTTTGTCTTTTTTTATGGGTGAAACTTACAAACATTTCTTTTCTTTTTCTTTAACTTTTTTTATTGTGTTATAGTCATTATGTAATGTTGTGTCAAATTCAAGTGTAGAGCACAAATTTTCAGTTATACATGAACATACATACATTCATTGTCACATTCTCTTTCATGTGAGCCAGCACAAGATTCTGTATATATTTCCTTATGCTACACAGTACAATCTTGTTTATTTATTCTACATTTTGAAACACCAGTCTCTCCCTTCCCACCCCCCACCCACATGGCAACCACAAATTTGTATTCTATGTCTATGAGTCTGTTTTTGTTTTGTATTTATTTATTTTATTTTTTAAATTTTTTAGATTCCATATATGAGTGATCTCATATGGTATTTTTCTTTCTGGCTTACTTCATTTAGAATGACATTCTCCAGTAACATGATGTTGCTGCAAATGGTGTTATGTTGTCAGTTTTTATGACTGAGCGGTATTGCATTGTAGAAATATACCACATCTTCTTTATCCAGTCATCTGTCAATGGACATTTAGGCTGTTTCCATGTCTTGGGTATTGTAAATAGTGCTTCTGTGAACATTGGGGTACAAGTGTCTTTTTGAAGTAAGGTTCCTTCTAGATATAAGCCCAGGAGTGGGATTCCTGGGTCATATGGTAAGTCTATTCCTAGTCTTTTGAGGAATCTCTGTACTGTTTTCCACAGTGGCTGCACCAAACTGCATTCCCACCAGCAGTGTAAGAAGGTTTCCTTTTCTCCACAGCCTCTCCAGCATTTGTCATTTGTGGATTTTTGAATGATGGTCATTCTGACTGGTGAGAGGTGATACCTTATTGTAGTTTTGATTTACATTTCTCTGATTATTAGTGATACTGAGCATTTTTTCATGTGCCCATTGATCATTTGTATTTCTTCCTTGGAGAATTGTTTGTTTAGGTCTTTTGCCCATTTTTGGATTGGGTTGTTTGTCTTTTTCCTTATTAAGTTGTAAGAGCTGCTTATATAATCTGGAAATCAAGCCTTTGTCAATTTCATTTGCAAAAATTTTCTCACATTCTGTATGTTTTCATTTTGTTTTACTTATGGTTTCCTTTGCTGTGCAGAAGCTTGTTAAGTTTCATTAGTTCCCATTTGTTTATTCTTCCTTTTATTTCTATTGCTTGGGTAAACTGCCCTAGGAGAGCATTTTTGAGATGTATGTCAGATAATATTTTGCCTATATTTTCTTCTAGGAGATTTATTGTGCCTTGTCTTATGTTAAGTCTTTGGTCCATTTAGAGGTTATTTTTGTGTATGGTGTACGGGAGTGTTCTAGATTCATGGATTTACATGCTGCTGTCCAATTTTCCCAACACCATTTGTTGAAGAGACTATCTTTATTCCATTGTATATTTGTGCTTCCTTTGTCGAAGATTAGTTGACCAAAAGTCTGTGGATTCGTTTCTGGGCTCTCTATTCTCTTCCATTGGTCTATATTTCTGTTTTTATACCAACACCATGCTGTCTTGATTACTGTAGCTCTATGGTATTGTCTGAGGTCTGGGAGAGTTATTCCTCCAGGCTCTTTCTTTTTCTTCAGTAATGTTTTGGCAATTCTAGGTCTTTTGTGGTTCCATATAAATTTCATTACAATTTGTTCTAGTTCTGTGAAATATGTCCTGGGTGATTTGATAGGGATTGCATTAAATCTATAAATTGCTTTTGGCAGTATGACCATTTTAACAATATTGATTCTTCCAATCAAGGAGCATGGAATATCTTTCCACTTTTTTAACTCTAATTTCCTTAATCAATGTTTTGTAATTCTCTCTGTGTATAACTCTAACCTACTTGGTTAGATTTACTCCTATGTATTTTATTACTTTGGGTGCTATTTTAAAGAGGATTGTTTCTTTACTTTCTTTTTCTGTTGATTCATCATTAGTGTAAAGATATGCAACTGATTTTTGAACGTTAATCTTGTAACCAACCACCTTGCTGAATTCTTCGATTATTTGTAGTAGTTTTTGTGTGGATCTTTTAGGGTTTTCTATATATAGTATCATGCCATCTGCATATAGTGACACTTTTACCTCTTCTTTTCCAATTTGGATCCATTTTATTTCTCTCTCTTGCCTGATTGCTGTGGCTAGGACTTCCAAGACTATGTTGAATAGGAGTAGTGATAGTGGGCATCCTTGTCTTGTCCCAGATTTTAGTGGGAAGCTTTTGAGTTTTTCACCATTGAGTACTATGCTGGCTGTAGGTTTCTCATATATAGTTTTCACTATGTTGAGATATGTTCCCTCTATACCCACTTTGGTGAGAGTTTTTATCAGAAATGGGTGTTGAATTTTATCAAATGCTTTTTCTGCATCTATTGAGATGATCATGTGGTTTTTGTCCTTTCTCTTGTTGATATGATGTATTACATTGATTGATTTGCATATGTTGAGCCACCCTTGTGTTCCTGGGGTGAACCCCACTTGGTCATGATGTATAATCTTTTTTATGTGTTGTTGGATTCCATTTGCTAATATTTTGGTGAGGATTTTGGCATCTATGTTCATCAGTGATATTGGCCTATAATTCTCTTTTTTGGTAGTGTCTTTGCCTGGTTTTGGTATCAGGGTGATGGTGGCTTTATAGAATGAGTTTTGGAGTATTCCTTCCTTTTCAATCTTCTGGAAGAGTTTGAGAAGGACTGGCATGAGTTATTCTTTGTATGTTTGGTAGAATTCCCCATCCAGTCCAGGACTTTTATTTGTAGGGAGGTTTTTTTAATTGCTATTTCTATTTCATTTCTAGTGATTGGTTTGTTCAGGTGGTCAGTTTCTTCTTGATTCAGTCTTGGTGAACAGTATGTTTCCAGAAACTTGTCCATCACCTCTAGGTTATCCAGTTTGTTTCCATATAGTTTTTCATACTATTCTCATATGATAGTCTGTATTTCTGTTTTATTTGTTGTAATTTCTCCATTTTCCTTTCTTATTTTGCTAATTTGTTCTCTATTTTCTTCTTCATGAGTTTGGCCAGAGGTTTGTTGATTTTATTTACTTTTTCAAAAAACCAGCTTTTCGGTTGACTTATTTTTTCTATTTTGTATGTCTTTTTATTTGTTTCCTCCCTGATCTTTATTATTTCCTTCCTTTTACAGACTTTTGGTTGTTTTTGCTCTTCTTTTTCTAGTTCTTTTAGTTGGTGGGTTAGATTGTTAGTTTGAGGTTGTTCTTCCTTTTGTGGAAGGCCTGTGTCCCTATAAACTTCCCTCTTAGCACTGCCTTTCCTGTGTCTCATAAGTTTTGTGTGGTTGTGCTTTTGTTTTCATTTGTCTCAAGGTATTTTTAAATTTCAGCTTTGATTTCCTCATTGACCCATTGGTTTTTTTAATAGCATGTTGTTTAATCTCCATGCTTTCCTTTTTTTCCTCTTTTGTTTCTCTGTAGTTGATTTCTAGTTTCATTGCATTGTGGTCAGTAAAGATGCTTGAGATAATTTCCAACTTCTTAATATTGTTGAGGCTGCTTTTGTGCCCAAGTACATGATCAATCCTAGAAAATATTCTATGTGCACTTGAAAAGAATGCATATCCTATTTTGGGGGGTGTAATGCTCTGAAAATATCCACCAAATCTATTTTTTTCTATTGTATCATTTAATTTCTCTGTTGCCTTATTTATTTTCTGTCTGGAAGATCTGTCTAGTGATGTTAATGCAGTGTTAAAATCTCCAACAATGGTTGTATTCTGATAAATATTCCCCTTTATTTCTGTTAGTAATTGTTTTATGCACTTAGGTGCTCCTACATTGGGTGCATATATATTAGTGATTGTAATATCCTCATCTTGTATCACTCCTTTAATCTTTATAAAAAGTCCTTCTTTATCTTTCTTTATGGCTTTTGTTTTAAAGTCTATTTTGTCTGAAAACAGTACTGCAACATCTGCTTTTTTGGCTTTTCCATTTGCATGGAATATCCTTTTCCATCCTTTCACTCTCAATCTATGTGTCCTTCTCCCTAAAGTGGGTCTCTTGTATGCAGCATATTGAAGGTTCTTGCTTTATTATCCAATCTGCCACTCTATGTCTTTTGACTGGAGCATTTAGTCCATTAACATTTACAGTAATTATAGATGAGTGTTTATTGCCATTTTGAACTTATTTTTGCAGTTGATTTGGTATTTCCTCTTTGCTCTTTTCTTCTTCCTTTTGTGGTTTGGTAATTTTCCTTTGTATTATCTTGGATTTTATTTAGTTTTATGACTCCCTTGTAAGTGTTTGGTTTGCAATTACCTTTTTTTGTAAGTCTATTAACCCTTTACTCTAACTGTTTTTATTAAATTGATAGCAATATAATCTCAAACCCATCCTACCAAAAACAAAATATTTTAAAGAAATAAGAAAAAAAATACTTATATTTCCTTGCTTCCCTCTCCCACTCTTACTGATTTAATGTTTTCTTTTAAAATTTTGTGTTTTTCTATTTGTAATTCATGAGTTGTCACCTTTCCAGTTATGAGATTCTCATTTTTGTTGCATCCTGCTTCTTTTCTATTTAGAGTAGACCTTTAATTATTTCTTTTAGCATGGGTTTAGTGTTGTAAACTCTTGTAGTTTTTGCTTGTCTGTGAAATTCTTTATCTCTCCTTCTATTCTAAAAGATAGCCTTGCTGGATAAAGTATCCTAGGCTGCATCTTTTTTTCATTCAGGACTTTGAATATATCTTGCCACTCCCTTCTGGCCTGTAGTGCTTGTGTAGAGAAATCACCTGAGAGACCTATGGGGCTTCCCTTGTAACTCACTCTTTGCTTTACTCTTGCTGCCTTTAGGGTCATTTCTTTTTCCTCGACTTTAGCCATCTTGATTATGATATGTCTTAGTGTGGGTCTGTTTGAGTTCTTCCTGTTTGGGACCCTCTGAGCCTCTTGTACTTGGACATCTGATTCCTTCTTTAGGTTTGAGAAGTTTTCAGTCATGATTTCTTCAAATACCTTTCAATCCCCTTTGTTCTTTCTTTCCCTTCTGGAGCCCCTATTATGCATCAATTGGTATATTTCATATTATACCATAGGTCCCTTTTATTGTTTCATTTTTTAAAAATTTGTTTTTCTCTCATCTATTCTGATTGGGTGCTTTCTGTTGTCCTGTCTTCTAGGTTACTTATTCGTTCTTCTGCATTATGTACCCTGCTTTGTACAGCCTTTAGGTCAGTTCTCATTTCAGCAAATGAGTTTACCAATTCTACTTGTCTCTTCTTTATAGCTTCAGTTTCGTTTTTGACACATTTTCTCTAAACACTATCTCTTTTAGTTCCTTCAGTACTTTGATCAATCCTTTTTTGAAATCTTGATATAGTAGGCCATTGATGTCTATTACATTGATCGTGTTTTCAGAGGATTTCTCTTGCTCTTTTAATTGGGAATGGTTCATCTTCTTCTTCAACTTGCTCATATCTCTTTGGCACTGTGGCTTATGGAGTATCAGTTATTTATTTTTGTCCTTAAGGAATTTATTCATTTATTTATCTAAAGCCTATGCAGGAATAAAACTGAAAAAAAAAAGAGAGAGAGAGGGAGAATTTTAAAAGAATGGAGAAAAAAAAGGTTTGAAAACAGTGTATAATCAATAATTAAAGAGCAAGTTAAAGTAGAATAGCAATTGAGTTGAGACATCATTTAAAAACCTTTAAAATAAAAAAGAGAAAAAATCAGAAAACAATATTGTGACCTGTGTAAAATCGATAACAGGTGATCAAAACCAAGAGAAATAAAAATGAAATGAGGTGAATTTTTATAAGTAATAAAAATTAAGATATTTTAGAAGAAAAATTTTAAAGGGATTAAAACTGGAGACATATACAAGTGTTTTAAAAGTAAATTTTTAAAAGGTAATAGAAAATAGAACAGCTTTTAACAAAAGATAAGAGAGAGAGTTTTAAAAGTAGGGAGAAAAAAGGTTTAAAAACAGTGTATAATCAATAATAGAAGAGCAAGTTGAAGCAGAATAGCAATTGGGTTGAGACGTCTTTTAAAAACCTTAATAAAAAGGAGAAAAAATCAAAAAAGAATACTTGAAATGTGTGAATAATCAATAACAGGAGATCAAAATCAAGAGAATTAAAAATGAAATGAGGTGGATTTTTTAAAATAATAATAATAAAAAGATTTTAAAAGGAAAATTTTAAAGGGATTAAAACTGTAAACATATACAACTGTTTAAAAAGTAAAGATTAAAAAGGTAATAGAAAATAAAACAGATATAAAAAAGATTTAAACAAAAAAGATTGTGTTCTCCTGGAGAATGTGTGCTCTTAGTGGTTTTATAGAAAAGTCTTTCTATCTTCACCCTGTTTCATGAACTCAGCTTGATGTTTCCAGAAGCCCTCCATTGGCACCTTCATGTATGTTGCTCCCAGTGCCTGTTGTCAAGAAGATTGCGTCTGCTCCCAACACTGGGTCAGTGCTGCTCTCCTTTGAAGTGGGCTGGCAGGTCATTCCCCCTCCCAATGCCACAGTCAGATGCTGCACTCCGGGAGAGGCAGGCGGGTGGATCGCACCCCCTCCCAACACCACAGTCAGGTGCTGTGTTCCTGCCAGGAAGGTGGGTGGCCACCCACTGTCTCCTGGCGCCAGTCACTTCCCAGCTCTGGGACTTTGCCCACTTTGCCTCAGGTCCCCGCTCCATAGGAGGGCTTGGGGAGGATGGCAGAACCACCCCACCCCTGCTCAGTTCTAAAACTCAGCTCCTTGTTTTTCTTGGTGATGCAAGTTCTCTCAGGTACCAGAGCAGAAAGATCCTATCTGCCTCAGGCTGTAAACAAGCCTCAGTTCTGCCTAGGAGATTGCAGATTGTATAGATTCAGGTCTTGACTCCACCCCTGCCCAAGCACTGCACACAAGAGGATATGGAGGCTGTGGCTGCACCCCACCTCTCTTCTCCTGAGAAGCACCAGTAATGGTGCCACGGGTCTAAGGAGACAAAGGCTATGGTGCCCCTCCCTTCAGTGCCCACCAGCAGTGTTGCTTTGCTTTTTTTTCCATAATTTTAGGGCCCCAGTTGTTCTACTCTGTATCCCCTCCCAGCCACAACAAGCAGCACCCTGCAGTCTCCCGGGGCTGCATCAGTGCTGCTGCCCCAGTCCTCCATCTGGCTTGGGCAGCCTGTTTTGGCCTCCAGCTGCTGGCTTGCATCTCAGGCTTGGTGTCGCAATGACCCTTTGTGCCCGTTTAACTTGGTTCTGTTGGTCAAGGGGTGCTCCAGGCAGATCTGAGCCTCGGAGGCTCCCTCTCCATCTCATAGGCCTCTCTGTTGGAGAGGGGGAGGTTTAGCGAATGAACACTATTCCTCCTTTGCCACTCCCTCCCTGCACGACCAGTCCTGCACTGTTTTGCTTTTTCTTTTCTTTTTTCCTTTTCTCCTACCAGATTTTTGGCATCTTTGTCTTTCGAAGAGGGCGATGTTCTGTCGGAGGTCGGCAGGTGCTCTTGTTGGTTGAGTGGGTCTGTAGATGTGAGTTTTGGTGTATTTGTGGGAAAGGATGGCTATGAAGCCATCTTGCTTCTCTCCCTCATATTTTGTCTTTTGAAGAAGACAATGTTCTGTCAAAATTCAGCAGGTGTCCTGATTGGATGGGGGTGTCCATGGATGTCAGTCTTGGTGTATTGCTGGGAAAGAGTGAGCTACAAGCATCTTTCTACTCTGCTGTCTTGAAGTCATACAAGTTTAAAGCCAGGAAACCTGCTAGGTGGGGAAGGAGAGGACATAACCTCGATGATTGGTTTCAGCATTCACAGGTGTTGTAAAGTCAAACTTTTGCTCCTTTGTTTTTAAAAGTTATTTCTTATTGAGATATAATTCAGATTCCATAAAATTCACCATTTTGAACTGCAAAAATTAGCATTTTTACATAGGTGTACAACCATCACTATTTTCTAGTTGAAGAACATCAGTATGAAACAAAGCCTCATACACATGATAAAGTCCCACAGATTGCTGAGGTTCTGTCCATTTTCTTTATTCTTTTCCTTTTCTGTTTCTCAGACTGGACAACCTCAACTGATTGATCCTCAAGTGTGTTGATTCTTTCTTCACCTGCCCAAATTTGTTGTTAAGCCCCTCTAGTAATTTTCCTTTCAGTTATTTTACTTTTCAACTCCATAAATTTCTCCTTGTTTCCTTTTCATTGTCTTTATTGATACTCTCTGTTTGATGAGATATCATCCTTATACCTTAATTCATTAACATGATTTCCTTTAAGATTTTTTAATATATTTTAAAATTCTATTTTAAAGCCTTTGTCCAATACTATTTCCTAGGAACAATTTCTTTTTTTTTAATTGAAATATAGTCAATTACAATATGTAAATTTCTGGTGTATAGCATAATGCCCTACACATGCATATATACATGTATTCATTTTCTTTAAAGGTTATTACAAAATATTGAATATAGTTCCCTGTGGTAAACAGAAGAAATTTGGGTTTTTTTAATCTATTTTTATATCAGGTGATTAGCGTTTGTAAATTTCAAACTGCCAAATTTATCCCTTCTCCCCCTCATTCCCCCAGTAACTATAAGTCCTTTACTCTCTGTAAGCCTGTTTCTGTTTTGGAGATGTGTTTATTATTGGTGTCTTTTTTTTTTTTTTAAGATTCCACATATGAGTGATATCATATGGTATTTTTCTTTCTCTTTCTGGCTGACTTCACTTAGAATGACAATCTCTAGGATTATCCATGTTGCTGCAAATGGCACTATTTTATCATTTTTTGTTGTTGAGTAGCATTCCATTGTATAAATATACTACAACTTCTTTATACAGTCATATGTCAGTGGATATTTAAGTTGTTTCCATGTTTTGGCTACTGTAAATAGTGCTGCTATGGACATTGAGGTGCATGTATCTTTTTGGATTTAGGTTCCCTCTGGATATATGCCCAGGAGTGGGATTGCTGGGTCATATGGTCAATCTATTTTTAGTTTTTTGAGGGATCTCTATATTGTTTTCCACAATGGCTGCACCAAACTGCATTCCCACCAACAGTGTAGGAGGGTTCCTTTTTCTTCACACCCTCTTCATCATTTATAATTTGTGGAGTTTTGAATGATAGCCATTCTGACTGGTGTGAGGTGGTACCTCACTGTGGTTTTGATTTGCATTTCTCTAATAATTAGCAATGTTGAGCATCTTTTTACATGCCTGCTGGCCATTTGTATGTCTCCATTGGAGAATTGCTTGTTTAGAAGGCAGCCATAATCTTGAAACACTTGCCAGTCAATGTTTTAGACAAACACTCTCCCTCCCTGAAGGCTTTTCACACCAGGCCACTGATCAGGACAGGCCTTTCTAATTGGAACATCTGGGAAACCACCAGACAGCTCCAAATGATGGCAATTCTTTGAGAATGAGATCTTTCCTGCTCCTTTCAGTCTTGGGATTGCAGACTGCTATTTTGAGGCCACCACTGAGCTGGAGAGTGGGGTGAAACTAAGGTAAGTTAAAATGCTACAGTGCTCACAGT
Organism: Camelus bactrianus; assembly: GCF_048773025.1. Taxonomy (NCBI): domain Eukaryota; kingdom Metazoa; phylum Chordata; class Mammalia; order Artiodactyla; family Camelidae; genus Camelus; species Camelus bactrianus. Next base: position 20,575,727 of record NC_133547.1, on the reverse strand, counting down.
TCTCACTGAGATTCAGCTATTTATCTTCTTTAAATATTCCTGGGTTGATCTAAGCCTTTGGTTACTTTTCAAGAGTTCTGAAAAAGTTGATTCTGACAATTTATCAGTTTTTAACTTGCTTTTATTGGAGGAGTGAATTTCCAGAGGTCTCTACTCTGCCATTTTCACTGATAATCACCTACTGTTTTCATTTTGAAGTTGCTGTGAAATCTGTTGGTGATACTGGGGACACATCTACATAGCATCAGAGATCTTTTCAGTTTAGGCCAGTGAGACTAATGTAACACTAATTTTGGCTACAAGACAAAGCCACCAGTATCTTATTATCCCCTAAATGTGGTGCAGAGGAATCTCCAAAACAAAATTGATTTTTACCTCATAATCAATAAGGGAGACATATAACCTTAAATTAAACGATGAGTGGGAGGGTGCTCCAAAGTTAAAATTGTTATTGTCACCAATTAAAAGACAAACATGTCACTCCAGTCCAATGCTGTTATTGGTCCATTCACTCAGTAAATCTCTGTGGAGTAGCTGGTGTCAATTATCATGGCAGGAGCAGTCTAGAGAAGGTGAGGGAGGCAACACAGTGAGCTGGGCTGCCAGGGAGGCCCAGTGCCTCACAAACCTCAAAAGAAGTTTCCTGCAGTATCCCCAACAGACCCCCTTGAATGAGGTTGTTACTTCAAAAGGGAAAGGGAAAAGATTCCAGTTCTTGTCATACTTGAATGATAAGATTATGGGCAGGAGATGGAGCATTGTGTAGTGAAAGATTTTAAAGGATTTATCAGCAAAGGGAAAGTACTCCTCCAAGAATGGGAGGTGGGCTGATCCAAGGGAGAAGAAAGCAGTGGTCTTTATTTGCCCTTTTTCTTCCTCACTTATAGGTAGTCTCTTGATTAACTGATGGCTCTTGCCCCTGGAATGCTTACTCGTGTCTGTTCCCTTAGCTCCTGTCCTTACCCTATGGTGTACATAGGAAAACCAATGGAGGGGTGAGTGCTCAACCAAAATGCTAATTATATTACAATGAATGTTGAGTCATGTCCAATTAACTCCTTCTCACTATTGCACAGTTGTGGCTGTCAGGTTCTAACCGGATTCTTGCTGGCACTCATTTAGAAGAAGTAAAATCCCTTTATACTGGAGGTGAGCATAATGCCATCTTTCAGACCATCTTCCCTCTCCTCCACCTATTTGCCCAGTGACTTCACTTATTGAACTACCTAACAAGGTGGCATTTAGGCTGAAAGGGTTTGGGCAAAACCATTTATTTTGACATATATTCCTGACTCAGGTCTTTTATCCCCACCCTTCCTCCTGGAACTTCCTTGCTTCACATAGCTGGACCCTTTCTCTTCATTCAGATATCAAGGCAGAGAGGCCCTCCTTGAGTACCCAACAAGAGTAACTCCTTCCCCATGGCTCTCCCAATTCTGCCTTCTAATTATCTTCTTAGAACTTATGATCATCTGAAAAAATCTTATGTTATTTGCTTATTTATTGTATGTCTCTTGCTCCCTGTCCCCACCTTCATTTGAATACAGCCCCCCTAAGACCAGACAACTCATTGTCTTATTTTCTCGTCTATTCTCAGGGCTCAGACCTATCCTGCACATGGTTGGTACCCATTAAATATTTGTTGAATGAAGGAATAAACTGGTAGAAGGAACATGTAAGGAATTGATTCCCCATTGCCTAGCTTTCTTTGCTTCCATTGTGCCCCTGCCCTATGCCCTGTACACCCCTTACCCTGACTCTGGGTGAGGCTTGGTTAACTAAGGGAACAGGGCAGTTTGCCAGTCTCAGGAGCTGCACTTCAGAGCAAGTCCTCATGTATAGAGGAACCAAGCAGACACAGGGCTCATTCTTTCTGTGGTGGGAGCCATCCTTGGAGGCACTTCATTGTCATCATGAGGATAGGGTCTAGAAACTCTGAACAGAAAGGTTCTCAGCTCCTCTTTCCTGGACATGGGCTAGCACTTGGAGCAAACAGCCAAGAGGGAAAAGTTACCTACCCCCTTTTCTCTTTTCAAGTAGTCTACATAGTTTTATTATTATTGTTTCTTTTAAATTAATGAAATAATGATAGAGTTGCCAGATTAGGAATGATTGGAAAAGAGGTGGTTTTGAGGGCAAATAAGTAAAACAATACAAGTATACATGAGGAAGAAAACATGATAATGTTTTCTTACCTACTTGGCTGAAAGCAAGTACCAGGTCGTGTCCTGGGAGTAGACAAATGTCTCTTATAGAGAGACCCAGAGGGGAAATGTCATTCTATCACTAAAGCAAAACTTCTCAAGAAGTCAGTGGAGGTTGTGTGTGTGTTTGTGTGTATATAATTGCCTGTGGTACTTCTAGACCTCATAAGTATGGTTCCACAACTCCATTGTCATTACTTGATACTCCTCTGCACTTTCTGGAATAGGGGAAATGAGTAATGGTTAACGTGGTGAGTTGATAGAGGCACCAAAGAGCTTCCAAGATGGAGTCGGAGTGTGTAAAGTGACTTGGGAAAGGACTTCAGGGTTGGTGTGGGCTGCCATGAACTAAAGTTCTGAGAGATGAAACAGGCTTGGAGGAAGAGCAAAATGGCAAATCAGGAGGAATGGGTGTCACTGGGGAAAAGCCAGCCTTTGATGGGGGGAGTCTCTCTAAGATTCAGCACATGGGAGCAGTACATGGGAGTGGGCGATGGCAGTTATGGGTGATGGGTGCTGCAGTGTGACCTACGCAATCAGGTGTAGGGAGTGCATTATTAAATGTGTAAACAAAGGTGAAACCTAAGGTGAAATTTATCTTGATTTCAGGAAAGCTCTCACTCCTCTCCTCATCACATTCTGATTTACAAGCAGTCAATGGAGCCCAGGAAGTACAAGATTTGAAATGAATTTGAATTGTTTTATCCAAAGAGTGTAATGAAACAAATGGTTTTGTATAAAAGCTCACCACCAGAGGACCAGTTTGCCACCTCCACTTGACAGGAATGGATGAGGTCTTGCTGAGGCAAGACATTCTCAGGCTGGGAGGGAGTGATGCTGAGCTGCACAGCAGGGGCAGGACAGCCCAGGACAGATCCATGGACATGTTAGGGAGAGACTGCAGCCTTCCCCTGCTACAACAAACACTACCCGGTGAGTCTGACCTCAGCACTCTACATTCCAAAGGAAAACTGGGTCTAGACACTGAAAAGCTAGGACAGATGAAATTGTCTGCTCTAGGGTAGTGGGTATAATCAGAATGAATGTTAGGAAGAAACAGAGATAATGACAATATTCTTTATGGTATTCAAATTTTAAACTCCAATCTCCAAATCTATACTTTTTTCATTTTCCCCTCTAAGAAGTGTTGTCTAGTGGGAAGTCTCTGAGATATGTGTCAAAAGTAAATCTCATCTGTCCTGTCTCTCTCTTGCTTCTTGATGCAGGCAGGATTTGAAAGTGTTGTGATTCCCAGGAATCAACCCCAAGGGCTGTGCACTCAGATGGCACATCCTGAGAAAGTCACAAACGCTTACCCTGTCTTCGCTGCCATCTATCTCTGTGGAGCAGAATGGCCAAGGAGACAATGGTTTCTATGATGTCAGAATATATCTGGGGACCTGGTGCTAGAAGGCCAGTGGGGTTGGTGCACAGCAAAGGGAGAGAGTCAAGCCTGAGGCCTTAGATAATGGGTTTAGGCAGCCTAAGAAATCTTGTACTGGGAGAGGCACATTTTATTTTATTTTCTAAATTTTTTCATTGTAGGTCCTGGGGATTGAACCCAGGACATCATGCAGGCTAAACACATGCTTTATCACTGAGCTATTATTACTGAGCTATTACCCTCCCCTGGGAGAGGCACTTCTAATTACAAAAGGTACAGTAAGGGAGTTGCTTCCTGTGTGGGGAAGACAGAGGGCAAAGTCAAGGGCCCTTTCCCATATGTGGGGATACTGAATGTCAGTGTCCCTATTTCCTCCTTTTCTACATTCAAATGAATGATATAGGGTTTTCTCTAAGGATGTGGTCAATACAGCTCTTTCTGCCAGGCATGGAGATCAGCAGGTCCCTGGCTAACCTTCTCTACCAAACCATTTCTGCCCCTATCTGGTCAGAATGGGTTAAGATGTTTGCTGGGCTGTTAAAATTACAGTCTCTAATTGTGCATCTTTGTGACAGCAAAGGAATAGTCCAAGGATTCGATGTTACTGCTTAAAACCGTAGATGAAACGAGGTTATAATACAGAGCAAAGAAGCTACTCTTAAGACTCAGGAAAATAGATGATGATGACATGTTTTAAATGGTAACCCAGTGTTGGGAAGTGCTTACTACAGAGCCCGTGACAACGCCTGTATACTCTCAAATGCAGGATTGGTAAAGGAGATGCACCTGGTGGCAGTAATAATAATTCTGATTGAGAAGAGGGTCCACACATATATGTGGAGATGGAAATGGATATACATCTATCTCTATTCATATAAATCTAGCTACACATGCATATGGAGACATAAATAGGTGTCTATAGTTATCCCTGTCTTTGTAGTCATGTTTAGTCTAAAAGATGCTTAAAAGCATTTGTTGAAAAATAAAAACTCATTTTAAGCTAGTTATTTAAATTCATGTACTCCAAGTATGTATCGAGTAATTTTTAAATGTCTTAACTTACTCAGAAACCAAAGAGGTTATTCTTTCCTTCTTGTCTGCTTCTTTGACTGCTTAACATCCTGAAACTACAGGAAACTTCATAGGTCACACTGGAAATGACCTGGCCCCTGGCCTTGGTCTACCTGTGACTGAAACTTCTGTACCTTATCAAAGCCAGGGTCTTTGCACACATCTGCACACATTTATGGATGCTTGTTGTGTTTTGAGGCTTTGGTGGGTCAATCAGGATTTACTAGACTATCTAGTCCAGGGCTGTATAAAAGATCTGACCCTCTGAGACATTGTTTTGGAACTTACAGAGGAGCAAAGGCTATTGGATGTGAGTATGTATGACATCCACCACGTGTGTTTGGCATCCTGGGGAGATAATAAGGCTTCCAAGTGCCAAGGGCTGGGCCTGGCAGGGCTTGAACTGCAGTGATAATTCTGTAGGATCTGTAGTTACTTTTGTGTTAAGATCTCCTCTTCCAGTGATGCCACTTCCTTTGCAATTATAATTATTTCTCTGAAAATCAGGGACCTAGGCTTTTATTTTATGAAATAATAAAGCTAATTAGCCACAATAAATCCTGTCTATGCTTCATTTGCTCAGGACTACATCTTGTATATTAGTTTGCCTCTCAGTCAGAGCCTCTTGGCTGTGACATTGACATTGCTACAATCCCCAGGGCCCAAGCTGGGCACCAGCCCCAACTAGAAGGAAAGTGAGATGAATGATGCATTCAAAGTAAAAATCTGCTTCAACCCACTGACTAATCACACACAGAGCTCTGCCCTGGCCTACGCTATCAGGTTTGCACCTTGAAGACAACAGCAGAGTTCTAAATGCTACATTTGGGAATAAAGAACAGTGCTTGACACATAGGACAACAGGGCCTGGAGAAATAATTCAAGGCCATGTTTAAACCCAAGAAGAAAGAGAGTATGGCCACCAGCCAGGCAGACTTACCCCAAATCTCATTGTCTGTGACCAGTCTTGCCATCATTGGGAAGGAATGGCATTGGGAAGGAATCACCTAATGTAGGCATAAACTTCTGGGTACCTTGGCCTAGTGTAACTCTTGGGGGCAAAAGAAATGCAACAAGAATTCAGGTGACTAATAAACTAGAGCCTGCCATGTAAATTAAAAGCAGAAAGTGTATTTTAATTAGACTTGGCTACTGCTTTTACTTGACTTCCAAATATTAAAATTTCCCTTTCATTTCTTGTGTGAGTAATCTTGGCCTTGAGTAATTGGAAACACTAGATCCTTGCTACTCCCATGTACTATCCCTGGAGGGGACTGTGCTTCAGTGACAAATGTTAATGAAATGAGCTGCATTATCTTTCCTTGGCATAGCAAATAAAGAGGGAAAATCATTTATTCCCGGCCTCAGCAAGCAGCCTTAGGGGACCTCCAAGGCCCAGCTCTGACTCAAACTGAATGATTGTAGTGGCGTTACTTTACTTTACTGGCAGACAGAACCACTGCCCTCTCATTCCATTAGCCAAGGCAGAAACATCAAACTTTTATGGAATCCACTGCAACTGAAACAAAATACTCCTTTATCACTGTAGCAAGAGCACTGGGAATTATTTTTCCTCTGGAAAATGAATAACTTGAATGCACCAAGTGGATGATTCAGGATGTTCTTTTTTGATGCCAAATGGTTGAATTTTTACTCCGAGGAGAGGGAAGGTGGAGTTAGAGAACTCTGTTGGATTCCTGAATGTGTCACAAACAAGACCTTCTCAGCATGTACTGAAATTTTCTGTACTTTTGAGATGCTATGGGTCAGGTAACAGGTAATGCCACTGCTCTGCTTTTACTTCCAAAAAATGTCTGTCCTTGGAGGTCCAGCTCACAAGAAACAACTCCTTGTGTCCCTTAGTAAGCTTTTGAAGACCTATTTTCTCAGTTAAGATAGTCCTGTTTGTTTCTTGGTGTTAAAGTGAATCCCATAATTCTTTTTATCTTATTCAAATAATCATCTAGTCAAAGTTGGGGTGAAATGTATACAGGTATAAATCCTGTTGGACAAGAACAAGTTCTCCAAAGGACAGTCCACTGCAAGTGGGGGTGTAGGTGCACTGGCCTGATAAGGGAGTGCCCTGGGGGGCCAACAGCATACTAAGCAGAACTTCCAGAGGATTGATGGTCAGTCTCCTGGACTAGAAAGGGGTCTGGCCAGTCCTGACACCTCCATCTTCTCTAGCCCCAAGGTTAGATCTGCTGTCAGCATCTGCAGGATCTGCCCTCTCAGACAAGGACCCTTGGCACTTGTACTATCCATATTTGTTACATGGGGCCTCCTGGCCTCCAAGTTTCCTTCATCTGCAACAATATCATGCTTTCTTTTTGAGGAATTTTGTCTCAGTCAAGGGCAGTCTTGGTGGGTTTATCAGTCAAGGTGCACTGCCCTTCCCTGGCTGATGAGTGGGTTCTGAGTGCAAGCTCAGAGAATCAGTCAGATCCTCTCTTCAGAGCCTGTAGACTGCCATGGTGCTTGTCCCTTTCTGATCATGGGTTTGCAATCCTCAATTTTGAGAGCTTCACCATATTGTCCCAATAGATATTTTTATTCTGTTTAAATTGGCCACCATTTCTGTTCTTTACAAACTTAAAATCCTGACTGAATCATTGTCTTTCATTTTGATGACTACTGGAAATATTCTGTGTGTAACCATAAAATAAATTGGCCGATTTTAAAAGAAACTTCTCAGAACTTAAATATCCAAGGATATCTCCTTTCAAGGTTTATAAGTCCTGGAATATCACATACTCTATCATCGGCATGTAACAGCAGACACTATGGGTGGTCTATTAACACCCTTATAACTTCCCTGTCTTCATTTGCAGGTTTTTCTAGGTGCTTATTTTTCTCCACAAAGTCATTTACTTGGGGACAGAGCTCTTCTTTCATTATTTCCACTGAAAGAACTTCACTAGTCCAGGGCAATCATGCTAATTCCATTCCCTTTGCTAGTGTCTGGCATAGGAAGGGCAGGGGAGAGACATGTGGGTGGTAAGATATGAAAGAGTGATGATGATTGGCAGTCATCTAGAAAAGGTTTATTGGCTCTTAAAAAGAGACTTATGAAATAAATTTGTCCATTTAAACCTTGGGGCATTGGAGTATTACCATGTGATGCCTGAAACAGATATAGCCCTCTTGGGACCATGAAGGGAGTCAGCTGAAGTCAAGGCTACTAAGATGAGAATGGTAGAATATTAAGGTGGGGAGTATATGGGTCCTTGATAATGCTGTTGTGCCTGAGTTACCCAATTTCTTAGGAATGACCCTACCCTAATTCTGCTTGCTACATAAGACAGAAATCCTCTTACTCTTTAAGCCATGTGAGTTGGGTTTTCTGTTATTTGTAGTCTAAAGCATTATAACTGGCATACAATTTTCACTCAAAATAGATTTAGCATCAAACTTGTGAACTGCATCATTGCCTATTGGCCATTTTGGGGGCTCTTATTCATGAAGATAAGTATGAGCCTTTTGAGAAAGGATTTAACATTGAGAAACAATTAAAACTGTATTCAAAGATTATCCAAACTAGGATAATACTGTGTTTGATTTAATAGAAGAATTAACAATGGAATAATATATTGTTTTCTTTATGAGAAAAAGCTGGCCTGGAAACTATGTCAATAGAAGAGGTCCTAAAATACCATGCACAAAGGCCATACCTTTGGAACAAGTGCACAGATTCTCAAGGTGACATCTTTGAAGGACAACACTAATTGACTACCAACATTCATATATTTGTTAAGCATTAAATACATTAATAAACTCTGTATACACACTTTCTATTATATGTCATTATATGTCATCTTTTCTATTGTATGTCATCTTTTTCAATTCTTCAGAAACTGGGTTATACTGAAGTCTTGGGACAATAGCTGACATTTGGGTCAAGAGCCCATATTCAGATTATTTCATAGAGGGTCATATGGTGCAGGTATGTGGCATGGTTAAAAATGTTGGGACCTTCTGCACCAATTTTAACACCTGGTGGCATACTAATTGAGCACATTAGGGTTGCGAATCAAACAGAAGGTGATAGAGCAGGAATTAAAACTTAATCTGATTGGATGACCTTAGGCAACCCCTAAAGCCTCATTTCTCTCATCTATAAAATGAGATAATAATAGACAGTAGTTGGGAGAACTCACTAGGAAACATATAAAAAGAATTTAGGAACTTGGCTTTCCCCTAGGAAGCACTCAGAAAGCCTGAATCATTGCAGTCAACCCAGGGAGTGCCTGGGAAGCATCTGTGCTTATAGAGAGAGCAAAGCTGTTAGAGACTATTTGGCTTATTCCCATTGCCACTGACTTCCATTACCATTTGTATTTCTTTTAAGGAAGCCAAAGTTCATTGACTACTTCAGCAATGGATACTTCTGATAGTTTCAGGGAATTTTTTAAATTTTTATTTTATTGAGTTATAGTCAGTTTACAATGTTGTGTCAATTTCCAGTGTAGTGCACAAATTTTCAGTCATACATAAACATACATATATTCATTGTCACATTCTTTTTCACCATGAGCTAATACAAGATTTGTGTATATTTCTCTGTGCTATACAGTATAATCTTGTTTATCTATTCTATATATACCTGTCAATATCTACAAATTACAAATTCCCAGTCTGTCCCTTCCCACCCTCCTACCCCCTGGCAAACACAAGTTTGTATTCTATGTCTATGAGTCTGTTTTACATTTAAATTCATTTGTTTTATTCTTCTTCTTCTTCTTCTTCTTTCTTCTTCTTCTTCTTCTTCTTCTTCTTCTTCTTCTTCTTCTTCTTCTTCTTCTTCTTCTTCTTCTTCTTCTTCTTCTTCTTCTTCTTCTTCTTCTTCTTCTTCTTCTTCTTCTTCTTCTTCTTCTTCTTCTTCTTCTTCTTCTTCTTCTTCTTCTTCTTCTTCTTCTTCTTCTTCTTCTTCTTCTTCTTCTTCTTTTTTTTTTTTTAGATTTCACATATGAGCGATCTCATATGGTATTTTTCTTTCTTTCTCACTTCACTTTGAATGACATTCTCCAGGGACATCCATGTTGCTGCAAAAGGCATTATGGTGTCATTTTTATGGCTGAATAGTATTTCATTGTATAACTATACCACATCTTCTTTATCCAGTCATCTGTTGATGGACATTTAGGCTGTTTCCATGTTTTGACTATTGTAAATAGTGCTGCTATGAACACTGGGGTACAGGTGCCTTTTTGAAGTAAGTTTCCTTCTGGAGATATGCCCAGGAATGGGATAATTGGATCATATGGTAGGTCTATTCCTAGTCTTTTGAGGAATCTCTGTACTGTTTTACAGAATGGCTGCACCAAACTGCATTCCCACCAGCAGTGTATGAGGGTTCTCTTTTCTCCACAGCCTTACCAGTATTTATCATTTGTGGACTTTTGAATGATGGCCATTCTGATTGGTGTGAGGTGATACCTCATTGTAGTTTTGATTTGCTTTTCTCTGATAATTAGTGATATTGAGCATTTTTTCATGTGCCTATTGGCCATTCATATGTCTTCATTGGAGAATTTCTTGTTTTGGTCTTCTGCCCATTTTTGGATTGGGTTGTTTGTTTGTTGTTTTTTTTCTTATGAAGTCATAAGAACTGCTTATATATTCTGGAGATCAAGCCTTTGCCAGTTTTGTGAAAAAATTTCTCCCATTCCATAGGTTGTCATTTTGTTTTGCTTATGGTTTCCTTTGGTGTACAAAATCTTTTAAGTTTCATTAGATCCCATTTGTTTATTCTTGTTTTTATTTCTATTGCTTGGGTAGACTGCCCTAGGAGAACATTGCTGAAATGTATCTGAGATAATGTTTTGCCTATGTTTTCTTCTAGGAGGTTTACTGTATCTTGTCTTATGTTTAAGTCTTTGATCCACTTAGAGGCTATTTTTGTGTATGGTGTAAGGGAGTGTTCTAGCTTCACTGATTTACATGCTGCTGTCCAGTTTTCCCAACACCATTTGCTGAAGAGAATGCCTTTATTACACTGTATATTCTTGCCTCCTTTTACAAAGATTAGTTAACCAAAAGTTTGTGGGTTCATTTCTGGGCTCTCTATTCTCTTCCATTGGTCCATAATGTCTGTTTTTGTACCAGTACAATGCTGTTTTGATTACTGTAGCACTATAGTATTGTCTGAAGTCTGGGAAGTCTGATTCATCCAGCCTCATTCTTTTTCTTCAGTAATGCTTTGGAAATTCTGGTTCTTTTGTGATTCCATATAAATTTTACTATAATTTGTTCTAGTTCTGTGAAACATGTCCTGGGTAATTTGATAGGAATTGCATTAAATCTGTAAATTCCCTTGGGAAGTATGACCATTTTAACCATGTTGATTCTTCCAATCAAGAAGCATGAGATACCCTTCCATTTTTTTCAGTCTTCTTTAATTTCCTTCATCAATGGTCTGTAGTTCTCTATATATAAATTTTATACCTGCTTGGTTAGATTTATTCCTAGGTATTTTATTACTTTGGGTGCTATTTCGAAAGGGAATGTTTCTTTACTTTCTTTTCCTGTTGATTAATTGTTAGTGTAAAGAAATTCAACAGATTTTTGTATGTTAATCTTGTAACCTGCTACCTCACTGAATTCTTTCATTAATTCCTATAGTTTTTGTGTGAAACTTTTAGGGTTTTCTATATATAATATCATGTCATCTACATATAGTTACAATTTTATCTCTTCTTTTCCAATTTGGATCCCTTTTATTTCTTTCTCTTGCCTGATTGCTGTGGCTAGGACTTCCAAGATTATGTTGAATAGGAATGGTGATAGTGGACCACCTTGTCCCAGATTTTAGTGGGAAGGATTTCAGTTTTTCACCATTGGGTACTATGCTGTCTGTAGGTTTGTCATAGGTAACTTTTACTATGTTGAGATATGTTCCCTCTATACCCACTTTGGTGAGAGTTTTTATGATAAATGGGTGTTGAATTTTATCAAATACTTTTTCTGCATCTATTTAGATGATCATGTGGTTTTTGTCCTTTCCCTTGTTGATATGATGTATTACATTGATTGATTTGCATATGTTGAGCCACCCTAGTGTCCCTGGGATGAACCCAACTTGATCTTGATGTATAGTCTTTTTTATGTTTGTTGGATTCTGTTCACTAATATTTTGGTAAGCATTTTTGCAACTATGACCATCAGTGATATTGGTCTGTACCTTTCTTTTTTGGTAGTGTCTTTGGTTTTGATATTGGCTTTGTAGAATGAGTTGGGGAGTGTTCCCTCCTTTTCAATCTTCTGGAAGAGTTTGAGAAGGACTGGTATGAGTTCTTTGTATGTTTGGTAGAATTCCCAAGTGAAGCCATCCCATCCTGGATTTTTATTTGTAGGGAGGTTTTCTATTGCTAATTCAATTTCATTTCTACTGATCAGTTTGTTCAAGTGGTCAGTTTCTTCTTGATTCACTCTTGGTGGACTATATGTTTCCAGAAACTTGTCCATTTCTTCTGGGTTTTCCGTTTTGTTTCCATATAGTTGTTCATAGTATTCTCATGTGATATTTTGTATTTCTGTGGAATTGGTTGTAATTTCTCCATTTTCCTTTCTTATTTTGCTTATTTGTGCTGTCTCTTTTCTATTATTTGTAAGCCTGGCCAGAGTTTTGTTGATTTTATTTACTCTTTCAAAAAACCAGCTCTTGATTTGATTGATTTTTCTATTTTTTTAATCTCTATTTTTATTTATTTTCTCCCTTATCTTTATTATTTCCTCTCTTTTGCTGCCTTTTGGGGTTTTTTGTTCTTCTTTTTCTAATTCTTTTAGCTGGTAGGTTAGACTGTTTATTTGAGATTGTTCTTCTTTTTTGAGGAAGGCTTGTATCACTTCCCTCTTAACACTGCCTTTCTTGCATCCCATAAATTTTGAGTGGTTGTGTTTTTACTGTCATTTGTCTCAAAGTAATTTTTAATTTCCACATTGATTTCATCATTGACTCATTGGGTTTTTTTTTTTTTAGTAACATGTTGTTTAATCCCCGTGCTTTCATTTTTTTCTCCTTTGTTTCTATGTAGTTGATTTCTAGTTTCATAACATTGTTGTCAGAAATGATGCTTGAGATAATTTCTATTTTCTTAAAATTGTTGAGGCTTCTTTTGTGCCCAAATACATGATCAATCCTAGAAAATTTTCCATGTGCACTTGAAAAGAATGTGTATTCTTTTTTGGGGGGGGGTGTAATGCTCTGAAAACATCAACCAAGTCTAGTTGTTCTATTGTATCATTTCATTTCTCTGTTACCTTATTAATTTTGTCTGGAAGATCTGTCCAGTGATGTTAATGGGGTGTTAAAGTCTCTGACAATGATTGTATCCCTATCAATTTCCCCCTTTATCTCTGCTAGTAATTGCTGTATGTACTTTGGTGCTCCTATTTTGGGTGCATATGTATTAACATGTGTAATATCCTCACCTTGTATTACTCCTTTAATCATTATAAAATGTCCTTTACCTTTCTTTGTGGACTTTGTTTTAAAATCCATTTTGTCTGAAATCAGTATTGCTACTCCTGCTTTCTCATCATTTCCATTTGCATGGAATATCCTTTTCCATCCTCTCACTCTCAATCTATGCGTTTCCTTCTCCCTAAAGTGAGTCTCTTGTATGCAGCATATTGAAGGTTCTTGTTTTACTATCCAGTCTGCCACTCTACATCTTTTAATTGGAACATTTAGTCCATTGACATTTACAGTAATTAATGTTAAATGTGTGTTTACTGCCATTTTTAACTCAGTTTTCCAGTTGATTTGGTATTTCCTGTATTTTCCTTTCTTTTTCCTTTTGTGGTTTGATAATTTTTCTTTGTATTATCTTGGATTTTATTTAGTTTTTGTGACACTATTGTAAGTTTTTGGCTTGTGTCTACCTTTTTCTGTACATATATGAACCCATTACTACAACTGTTTGTATTAAAAAGATAGTAATATAAGCTCAAACTCCTCCTACTGAGAACAAAAAATTGAAAAAAAAACACTCTATATTTGCTTGCTTGCTTCCCTCTCCCACTTTTTTTTTAACATTATTTATTGATTTATAATCATTTTACAATATTGTGTCAAATTCCAGTGTTCAGCACAATTTTTCAGTCATTCATGGACATATACACACTCACTGTCACATTTTTTTCTCTGTGAGTTATCATAACATTTTGTGTATATTTCCCTGTGCTATACAGTGTAATCTTGTTTATCTATTCTACAATTTTGAAATCCCAGTCTATCCCTTCCCACCCTCCACCCCCCTGGTAACCACAAGTCTGTATTCTCTGTCTGTGAGTCTATTTCTGTCCTGTATTTATGCTTTGTTTTTGTTTGTTTGTTTGTTTGTTTTTGTTTTTGTTTTTTAGATTCCACATATGAGCAATCTCATATGGTATTTTTCTTTCTCTTTCTGGCTTACTTCACTTAGAATGACATTCTCCAGGACTATCCATGTTGCTGCAAATGGCATTATGTTGTCGGTTTTTATGGCTGAGTAGTATTCCATTGTATAAATATACCACATCTTCTTTATCCAGTCACCTGTTGATGGACATTTAGGCTGTTTCCATGTTTTGGCTATTGTAAATAGTGATGCTATGAACATTGGGGTGCAGGTGTCATCCTGAAGTAGATTTCCTTCTGGATACAAGCCCAGGAGTGGGATTCCTGCGTCATACAGTAAGTCTATTCCTAGTCTTTTGAGGAATCTCCACAATGTTTTCCATAGTGGCTGCACCAAAGTGCATTCCCACCAGCAGTGTAGGAGGGTTCCCCTTTCTCCACAGCCTCTCCAGCATTTGTCATTTGTGGATTTTTGAATGACGGCCATTCTGACAGGTGTGAGGTGATACCTCACTGTAGTTTTGATTTGCATTTCTCTGATAATTAGTGATATTGAGCATCTTTTCATGTGCTTTTTGATCATTTGTATGTCTTCCTTGGAGAATTGCTTGTTTAGGTCTTCTGCCCATTTTAGGATTGGGTTATTTATTTTTTTCTTATTGAGTTGTATGAGCTGCTTATATATTCTGGATATCAAGCCTTTGGTATTGGTACCAAAACAGACATATAGACCAATGGAACAGAATAAAGAGCCCAGAAATGAACCCACAAACTTTTGGTCAACTCATCTTCGACAAAGGAGGCAAGAATATACAATGGAATAAAGACAGTCTCTTCAGCAAATGGTGTTGGGAAAACTGGACAGCAGCATGTAAAACAATGAAGCTAGAACACTCCCTTACACCATATACAAAAATCAACTCAAAATGGATTAAAGACTTAAACATAAGACAAGATACAATAGACCTCCTAGAGGAAAACATAGGCAAAACATTATCTGACATATATTTCAAAAATTTTCTCCTAGAAGAAATAAAAGTAAGAATAAACAAATGGGACCTAATGAAACTTACAAGCTTCTGCACAGCAAAGGAAACCAGAAGTAAAACAAGAAGAAAACCTACGGAATGGGAGAAAATTTTTGCAAGTGAAACCTCTCCCACTCTTTATGATTTAGATGTCTTCTTTTACAATTTCATGTTTATTCTATTATAATTCATGATAGCTATCACCTATCCAATTACTTTTTTCTCACTTATGTAGCATTCTGTTTCTTATCTTTTTGGAGTAGACTTTTCAATATTTCTTTTAGCATAGGTTTAGTGTTGCTAAACTCTTCTAGTTTTTGCTTGCCTGCGAAGTTCTGTATCTCTCTTTCTATTCTAAAGGATAACCTTGATAGATAAAGTATCCTAGGCTCCATCTTTTTTCATTCAGGAGTTTTAATATATCTTGCCACTCCCTTCTGGCCTGTAGTGTATGTGTAGAGAAATCAGCTGAAAGCCCTATGGGGTTTCCCTGTTTGTTTTTCTCTTGCTGCTTTTAGGGTCATTTCTTTATCCTTAACCATAGCCATCCTGATTATAATATGTCTTGGTGTGGGTCTGTTTGGCTTCTTGTTTGGGACTCTCTGTTCTTCCTGTACTTGGATATCTGATTCCTTCCTTTGATTTGGAGAGTTTTCAGTCATAATTTCTTCAAATACCTTTTCAATCCCTTTTGCTGTTTCTTCTCCTTCTGGGACCCCTATTATGCATAGATTAGCATGCTTTATATTATCCCATAGGTCCTTTATATTGTTTTCTTTTGTTTGTTTGTTTTCCTCTCAGCTGTTATGATTGGGTAATTTCTGTTGTCCTGTCTTGTAAGTCACTCATTCATTCCTCTGCATTATCTAGCCTACTTTTTACAGTCTTTAGCTGAACTCTTATCTCAGCAAGTAAATTTTCCAGTTTTAATTGGCTCCTCTTTATAGCTTCAACTTCATTTCTGACATATTCTCTGTCCCTTAACTCAATCTCTTTCAGTTTCTTCAGTACTTTGATCACTCCTTTTTTGAAATCATGATCTAGTTGACTATCAAGGTCTATTTCATTGATTGTTCTTTCAGGAGATTTCTCTTGTTCTTTTAATTGGGAGTGATTCCTCTGCTTGTTCATTTTACTTTTATCTCTCTGGCACTATGGCTTATGCAGTATCAGTTTTCTACTGTGATCCTTAAGGAGTTTATTTATTTATCTATCTAAAGCAGATGTGGAAATAAAACTAAAAAGAAAGAAATTTAAAAGAAGAAAAAAAGGTTTGAAAACAGTATAATCAATAAAAGAAGAACGAATTGAAGTACAATAAAAATCGAGTTGAAATGTATTTTAAAATCCTTAAAAGAAGGGAAAAAAATGAAAACTGAGTATAATCAATAACAGGAAAACAAAACCAAAAGAAATAAAAATGAAATTGAGGCAAATTTAAAAAATAATAACAGTAAAAATGTCTTAAAAGAAATTTTTTAAGGGGATTAAAAATAAAGACATATGCAATTGTTTAAAAAGTAAAAATTAGAAATGTAAAAGAAAATAGAACAGAGAGAAAAAGAAAAACAAAATGGATGTGTTCCAGTGGAGACTGTGCTCTTGTTTGTGGAGAAGTCCTTCTTAAGTATGGGTGGTTGCAAAGTCTTACTTTACTTTGGTTAGGGATGTGGCCACTGACCTAATAGTCAGAGCCAGCCCTTGCTATTGAAGGGTCCTCCTTTTTGTTTTGTGGCTGTTGCTGCTCCTGCCCTCACCCTGCTGTGGGAACTCAGCTTGCAGGTTCCAGAGGCCCTCTGTTCATGCCCCTGGTCTGTGCTGCTCCCAGTGCTGGTAGGCAAGTAGGTCATGCCCCCTCCCAACACCACAGTCAGGTGCTGCAGTCACTCCCCTGCTCTATGCAGCTCCCAGCTCCACCTTGGTTCCACTCTCTGTAGGTGGGCTTGGGGAAAATGGTGAAATAGCACTTGCCCCTGCTTTGTGCCAGAACTCTGCTCCTTGTCCATTTTTCTTAGAGGTGCGAATTCACAGAGGCATCCAGGCAGAATGATCCTATTTGCCTCAGGCTGTAAACAAGTCTCAGTCTCATCTATGAGGTTGCTAAGCCCCTAGGTAGGATTCAGGTTTTGACCCTGCCCCCAACCTGGGCACTAAGCACTGGAGGATATTGTGACTGTGGCTGAGCCCCACTTCTCCTGAGAAGTGCTGGTACTGGTTTCATGGGTTTTTGGAGACGAAGGCTATGGCACCCCTTCCCCCAGGGCACACCAGCCATGTTGAATTTTTTTTTTTTTTTTTGTATTTTATGGAGGACCCAGTTTGTTCTGCTCTGTATACCCTCCCAGCCATGGAGCACAGCACACTGCAATCCCCCAAGGTTGCCTCTGTACAGCCTGACCCAGTCCTCCATCCAGCTTGGGCAGCCTGTCCCATCCCCCACCTGCCGCTTTGCCTCTAGGACTGGGGGTTGTGGAGACCATCTGCTCCTGTTTATCTTAATTCTGTTGGTCAAGGGCTGTTCTGTATAGATCTGAGCCTTAGAGATCCCCCCTCTGTCCTGCTGCGCTCTCCATTGAAGGGGGCAGACCCAGCAAATGAGAGCTCTTCCTCCTTTACCACTCTCTTCCTGCAGGACCAGTCCTGCACTATTTTGCTTTTTCTCCTTTTTTTTCTTTTTCTTCTTTCTTTTTTTTCCTTTTCCCCTACCAGATTGGTGGCATATTTTGTCTTTTGAAGAAGGCGATGTTCTGTCAAAGTTCAGCAGGTGCTCTGATTGGCTGGGTGGGTATGTGGAATCAGTCTTGGCGTATTTGTGGGAGAGGGCGAGCTATCAGTGTCCTTCTACTCCACCATCTTGGCCGATCCTCTCAGAGAATTTAAACGCAATTTATTATAATGTTCTTTGGAGTCATGGATGCCTCAGAATCTG
The DNA here is from genome assembly GCF_048773025.1 of Camelus bactrianus. Classification (NCBI taxonomy): domain Eukaryota; kingdom Metazoa; phylum Chordata; class Mammalia; order Artiodactyla; family Camelidae; genus Camelus; species Camelus bactrianus. The sequence continues at coordinate 20,557,771 of NC_133547.1, read as the reverse complement.
AGAAGAAATGTATCAGGGTCCCGTATGGATTCTTGGGCCTCACTGAAACCTACTGAATCATAATTTCAGGGAGTGGGACTCAGGAGTGTGCATAGGATTTGTAAGTTACCTGTTACAAACAAGGAGACAGAGACTCAGAGACGCCCAAGGGAAAGCAACCCTCCTCCAAAGCCAGATAGTGTTACATTGGTCTTTGGGCTAATTAGTATCAGAGATCTCCTTATTGTTCCCATGACCACCAAAATATCCTAGACCAACAGGGCTCCTGGAGGGACAGGAGAGTAGGAGGGGCATTCAACTTCTGGCCCTTAGGTCTATACCCAGAAGTTTTGCCCTTTATTTTTACTTAAATTTTTTTAATTGAAGTATAGTCAGTTTAGAGTGTTGTGTCAATTTCTGATGTACAGCATAATGCTTCAGCCATACATGAATATGCACATATGCTCTTCATTTAAATAGGCAGAATCACATGGAATTAAGACAGGCTGGGTTCAAATCCAGGGACTGCCACTTACTAGCTAGGTGACCATGGGTAAATGACTTACCCCTAGCTGGGCTTCAGTTCCTCATATGTAAAATGATTATAACAATAGTACCTAACTTGTAGGATTGTTATGAGGATTAAATTAGTTAATATTTATAAAATGTTAAGAGCAGTGTTTGTTATACCATATGAGAGTGTGTCAAATAAATAAAGTAAATTCCACAAACTCTCTAAGCCTCAATAATTCCAGCTACAGATGGAGAATGTGATTTGGGAACACGATTGGCTTTTCCTTGAAACCCCAAATGCATGGAGTGACTCCTACCTTGATCCTGGTTGGTGTGTTGCTAGTTGGACATCCATGGAACCTCTTCTACCACAGGGGCCTGGAACACCTGCTCTACTCCTTGTCCCAGGGAGACAGCACACAGAGGTCAGGTCAGGAGTGGAGGTGCACTTTCTTGGTGGAGGTGGCTGTAATCTGTGTTGTTATAAGACACATAAGAAGAAGAACAGAACTGCTGTCAGAAGCTGATATCCAGGGGACCTAAAACCTTGAGGGGAAGGCTCAGAAAGACTCAGAAAGGTAATGAACATCATACCAAAGCTGTCAGGAAATAACTAAGTTTTCTGCACACCTGACTTCGTGTAGCATTTGACAAGCTCGTGATGCAGTATGGAGGACAAGCATCCTTGACAGCTCACACAGGGCGTCTGGGTGCTGCAGAGCCAGGAGGAGGGAGCTTTGGTCTTGTGCTTAAAACTCACTGGAATCCTTGTTAGGGTGAAGAGAGGGTGTATTCAAATATGCACTTTTGGTGTTTAGTGGTGTTAAGTGAGTGCTAAGGGTGGTGAGGGCTCAGGATGAGGACTACTGTCAGGCTTCCTGTAAGAGTCGTATTGCAATTTCTATGTATGTTCTGTAAACCTGAGTCAGAGAGGAGAGAGTCTGGGCTCTGTTGGATGTTGTCTCGTAATTGCTGTTAGTTGTTTTAAAGTGACTGGATCTTTTAGTTGTTTCTTACGTCCCTTTTCTGAATACTTGGAGTACAAATGTCCACTGAGACTTAAAGCTTATTTATAGCTATAGAAAAGGTTTTTAATTTTTCTGTCTCCTCTCTATAGAACTGCTAAGGATGGGACTTTTTAATTCATATATTCATTCATTCCTTGAGGTGCACTTGCATTCAACCCATTATAACATCATTTCAATGCAAAACATCACCCAATTCTGTGTCCTGTCTTATTTGGGTTGCAATGGAGAGGCAGTGTGGACACAGTCTTTGCCTTTAAGGAGATAGACTCATGTAGGGGGAACCAGCATATGTGACTAATGAATACAGAGGGTTGAACATGATGTTAGAGGGCAGACAGTGGCTTTCATAACTGGCTCCTGGTCCTACCTCCAGAGCTGTCTCTTCAGAGAGAATTTTCCTGGCCAGCTCATAATTCACACACCCACTCTTTCATCCCATTGCTCTACCCTGTCTCTCATTATCCTGTTTACTTTTTTTAGGGCACTTACATCAATGAGAAATAGTCTTTTTTGTTTATTCGCTTCTGGTCCATCTTCCCAAGTTAGCATTCAGAATCCATGAGAGTAGGACCCCTATCCATGAATCTATGACATCATAGCACATGTCACAGCCCTTGACAGAGTTCAGTAAATATCAGCTGAATGAATGAAGACAGGTTTATGTTTCCTTTATGAGATTTCCAGAAGCAAAATTAACAGTCCCAACCACTGGCCAGGGAGGAGGACCATTACTTATCAGCAAAAAGCGCTTTTAAGACACTGGTCCATTATACACATCAGCAAAAAGGGGGCCACATTGAGGTGGCTGCAGCAGATGACTGATACCTGAGGTCAAGCTGCATTTTCTTACAACAGCTGCAAGATCCTCATTGGTCCTGTATGTGGTCCCCAAGTGCAGCTGGGGGTGTTGATGGCAACACAGCACATTGATGTCCAGTCCTTGGCCTGAAGACTGTCTGTTTATTTAGGCACAGATTGCAATCTCTGCAGACTTAGAGATCTGTCATTGAAAAGAGCTTCTTGTCATGTATTGGCCAGTATAAATATTGGACAATGATATGCCCACAAAATGATAACAGGCAGAGAATGTCAGCTATTGGGTGGAATTTAAGCAGCAAGGAGATCTGATATTGGCAATATCCATTGGCACATTATTGATACGAGCAGGCATGGGAGGTGGGGTTAAGATTACCAAGAAATAGAGGGATATTAGGGCAAAAGCCATTCCTTTAAATGTTAGTAAATATTGCTTGCATCTTTTTTCCTTTGGGAACCAGATGTATGCCTCTAATTACACATTCAGAGTAAGTATGACCTCCTTGGCATTTAGAATGGCAAGGCTAAGACTTTGGTTGGGGGTCTACGTGGATGCATGTGCTGAGGTTTGGAAATGGGCCTTGGGGAATGCTGGTGAGGCTAAAGGAAGGAGAAGGAGGAGACCTAAAAAGGGGTATTTTCTAAAGTTTGAAAGAAAAGTTCTGTGCTACTATGTCTCTGTTCCCGGGGGGAGGGGTTTCATCTTTTTAAAGTCTCCCAATGGTATGTTTCTGTCCACAAAAGTCACCCATCATGTGGATTCTATCCTCATCCACAAATGTCACCAGGAAATTTCTGCATTTATCCACTTCATATGGTGGTAGTGGGGGGTGTTTCTATATGATTTCAATCCCCTTTCATCTAAAATAATGGAAACTACATCATCATATTATTGAGAAAGCTAACAAAATATATGGATAATGTTTAGCACAATGATAGTAAAGAGAAAAGAGCTCAGTAAACATTTCCTCCTATTAACAATGTTTCATTTGAACACAATTCACTACATGAGAAAGTGTTTAAAAACAAATGTATTCGATACTTTTCCAGCTGTAAGATTCTGTGACTTTGAAGTACAAGACATGTCCATAAAACAATTTGACAGTTTCATGCTTGGGTCCTGGAGTCAGTTTGTGAAATAAGAACTTTACCAAGATGGCACAACAGAAGTGTTGCTACTTCTATACTGCGCCAGTCTAGCATTGGCAGAACTTTTCATGATCAGAAATGCTTATCGTTGTTCAAATTTTCATATGCAACCATTTGGCATGTCAGCGGAATCTTTGCAACTGCTGAAACAAGAAGCTACCTTTCTTCTCATATGATGAGAGCCTAAGAACATTGGTTTCCTTGGTCAGAGGCGTCTCACCTCTAGATATCCAAAGTGAATCACCCAAGAACATGTTGTGTTCAAATTTTCCTTGGACTTTTATTTTATTTATTTTTTAAATTGAAGTATCGTCAGTTACATTGTGTCAATTTCTAGTGTATAGCACAATCCCAATCATGCATATATTCATTTTTCACCTTCTTTTTTATTAAAAGGCATTACAAGATATTGAATATAGTTCCATGTGCTATACAGAAGAAATTTGCTTTTTTATCTATTTTTATATATACTGGTTAATGTTTCTAAATCTCAAACTCCCAAATTTATCCCTTCCCACTCCCTTTCCCCCAGTAACCATAAGATTGTTTACTATATTCCTTGGATTTTATTGCTTCCTTTGAGTTGTCTAAGAGCAAGACAGAAGTGAGGGGAGGTGGGAGTTTATGTCAGCATGGGCGGCCCTGTCTCTGAGCCCACCAGTCAGCCTGAGAAGGACTGGAAAATGTCTGTGGAACAAGTTCATGGAGCTCTGTGTACTTAGCCCAACAGAGCTAACTAGTCTTCTTGACACCCAAGGCCTCAGCTGATTTGGCCCCAGCCTGTGTACCACAACTTTTCCAAATGTGTTGTGTTAGAGAGGACCCCTGATCACTAGGAACTTGAACCCATCACCAACTGGCTTAACCAGATAGGGCATTTATTGGCTTATATAACTGAAAAATCCTAGGACTGTGGCACAGGGCAGCTTATAACATCCTTCTCCCCCCAGATACACAAACTGAAAGCAGAACAGGAGATGTCTCTGAGGAGAGTTACCAGGAGGGTGATGGGTACTGCGCAGGCAGAAGCAGATGCTCCAGGCTCCTTCTGGGCAGGGGAACTGTATCCATCTGACTCTCAGGTCTGTACCAGCTGCCTCCTGAGGCATGGCTCCTGCCAGCTCTTTGGGTCTCTCCTGTAAGGCGAGACTTTGCCCATAACAGTCGTGAACTTTACAGTTTGCCACACGTTTAGTTATTTTGTTTACTTCTTAAAACCATAATGTGAAATGTTTTTATTTTTCCCATTTTACAGAAGAGAAACATTGACGCCCTGAGAGGTTCAATGATTTGCTCTTTTCATTTTAGTTCAGCTCTAATGTGACGGATGAGAAAAGCTGAAACGCGACTGACTCAAAGTAGGCTATTTCAACCTGTTTAAAAACGAATTGAGAAAATCTTTTCAGAGAATTTGCCCTTAAAGCCTCCAGCTCCTTCATCCCACTGTTCCCCTTAGCTCCCTAGTCCTTTTCTTTGGGAAAATCTGACTGATATGGGGATCAGCTTGAATCTTCGGTGCATGGAGGTGTTGTACCATGTGGGGCTCATGTTGGAGGGTTGCACCTGTCGGCCTCCCACACACATGCTTACTTTCCAGGTTGTTCTTGGGAGGAGGCTGTGAAGTTGGGCTGTGAGTGAGGCACAAAGCTCCAGGGAGGCCTGGGGAAGGACCTCAGAGAATGCCAGGAGTTGGGCTGCTGCTCTGTGCCTTGGACTGTGTGCACACTGAGTGGGATACAGGATGGGAGAAGACTCCTTCCCCTCACTTCCAAAGTTCTTCAGTCAGCCAACAAATGTGCCAGAGACACAACAGGTTTCTCATAATTATGACCAGTGGGTGGGGCAGACATGCCCCAGTGGACCTCCTATGGGGCTGGGCAGAGAAGTTCAGCACAAATCGTTCAGGTTACAAACATTTAATTTGTAAGAGCAAAAGCCGCAGCGAGACAGAGAAAGAGCAATTGCAATAATACTGACAACTGCCTGTGACTCCCAGGGAATGTTCGCCTAGATGAGAAGAGGGCAGGAGCCATGGACCCACTAACTGTCTTCCAGCTCAGGCTGGTCTTAGGTAGATATGAGCATCTCACATCACTGATTGCAACTCTGGTAATTCATGACACTATTTTCCATTTAACATGGTTCCTAAAACACAAGCCAACTGGGGAAGCAGCTCTGTCCCAGTGCTGGAGGGAAGGCTGGCTGGGTGGACTCACTGTGAGTGTGTGGTGTTCTCCTGAGCAGCATCTTTTTAAGAGAGTTTCAGAAGTAATTGCAACCATCCACGGTTTTTGCTTTTTGCGTCAACTTTGAAGCCCAACCATAAGGAGAAGCCAAAGAGGCCTCTCCATTTAGTGTCATGGTATCTGGAGGCCATCCTTTGTGGAGCCTTCCTCACCCGTCCCTCCTCCCTGGACATCAGCAACACTCATAGCTGTTTGATGTACTTTGTAGGTTTTGTCTCCATCTATCCCCACTCCCAGTCCGGAATGAACTACCCTGAAGAAAAATGCCACATCATCAGTGTTCATAAACTGATAAATATCATCATTTTCAAGGCATGGGCTGAGCCGTGAAGAGCAGTAGAGCTGAGGTTGGTGGGGAAGATCAGGGAGAATGTTGCGCTCCTGCCCTGCACTGTGTTGTCTGCACTCTGCCTTGAGACGCAGCAAGTCTCAGATCACAGCCCACTGGGTCTCTCAGCATCTGTGCTGGGACATCCCTAACCTCTCTCCTGACACTTGAAGCTTACAGAAGCCCTTACCTCAATGCTGGCACTAACCAGCCAGGTTTCACGGGTGAATGAGAAATTCTAGCTGTGCGTGGTAAAGAAATATGCAGGCTTCTCCCACACGCACCTACCTGCCAGGGTGGATGGAGGGTGAGAGGGTGGGAGGGGAGCGTTGTGGTCTGTACCCCGTCCTGTGATGGTTACATGCAACTGTTTCATAAGAAAGGGGATGCCAGGATTGGATTAGGTTTTAAATGACTGACATGAAAAGCATACTTAATATTTGTGTATTAAGTCAGCTTTCTGCATGGAGTTGTTCAGCTGATACTTGTTCATGGACATATTTAAGAGCAACTCTGTGGAGATGATTAATAGCTCTGAGGTGTAGCTGGTGGTGGCGGGGATGGGAGGGGGAGGCAGCTCATGGACCACAGGCTCAGACCATCTTTCTATCCACATTTGCCAGCCAGTTTCTCCTCTACAATTTCTTGGCTTCCCATCCAGATCTGATTTCCCCTTACTCATACTTTTCTGTATTTCCCTGTCATCTACCCTTCTGGATCAGGGAAACTTGCAGATATGGAGGGTCCAGTTGTACACCCCCACTGCTCCCACACATGCTGGCTTAGCAAGCAGAGTGGCAGAGGGAGAGAATACACATCTGGCATGCAGTCCCTTCTCCATACACGTGGGCCATTATTTCTGAGTTGTCACACTTTACTCATCCTGCCAAAGTTCATTATGATTTCATAGCCCTAGACTCAACTGGGAAATCTCTGTTGGCAGTGAAATGCAGTGTGAGGCAAAGGAGAGGACAGTGGACTGAGAATCTGGAGACTTAGTTTTGTCACACCTACTGGCTGTGTGACCTTGAGCAAGACACCATGTCTCTCTCAGTTGAATATTCCCTATAAGAGAAATGCCCTAGAAGAGAAATGAATGAGATCTTTTTAAGGTCTCCTCCAGGGCTAGTGTTTACAGACTCTATGAGTGACTGTAAAAATCAGATTGTCTCTTTGTATGCGGAGGGTGGTGCCCCATGGGATTTCTGCATGCAAATGAAGGGCAGGTTTCTGGCTGGGTTTCCCCCTCAACCATCTGGTCCATTACACAGTTTCACAATTTATCACTCTGCAGTATTGCCATGGCCTCAACCTGTGATTGAATCGAGGCATCATTCTTTAAAACAGATTCAAAATCTTTGCCTGGGAATTAAGTCCACAGAGAAAATTGTATTGGTTCAATGAGATGTGATTCAAGAACATGTGACCAGTGACATTTTTCGCTTGGTTCACATATAGCTTTACAAGCTCAGCTGGTTAAAAGGAGATCAAATAAAATATAGGCTTATTGATTTAATCAACTGCGATAAGTGAAAGCAGACTTTCTGAAAGTCAGTTAAGAGTGAAGCCCTTAACTCCCCCGCCTCCCAGATCCACAGACATGGATGGGAGATGGTGACTGTGCATGTTGTCCAGCAGACTGAATGTCCATATCCTCCTCTGTAGCTTCCAGCTGCAGCACCTGGAAGCCAGTCCTTTGTGAATGGGTGAAAAGTTGATTGAGAAGGAAGGGCTGAGATCTGAAGCTAGCCAGTTCTCTGGAATGTAGCACTTCACAGATGACCGAAGAACTACTATGAAACTTTGCACTAAGTGTGTGCCTGGGGAAAAGAAACTGAGGACATTAAATTTTATAACTGGCTCTGCGTATGACTGCCGAACTCTCCAGCCCTTCCCGTGGTGAGTTTCCTGTGATCCTTCAAGCCTGAAGAAATCATTCAACCAATACTACTGGGCAGCTTCCAACTAGTTTGGTTTAAGCAGCTGGTTACAATCATGCAGCTGATAAAGCGTCCTTACAGTGCCCAGCTGTCATCCCTGATATCTCCCCCTCGACCACAGCTTCCCATCCATCAGCCAGTACCACAGGCTTAATTCAAATTCAGATTCTCTTCACTTTTTTCTCTTAAAAAAAAAAAAGCCTTACTGAGATATTATTTATATACTATACACATATTTAGAGTGTATAATTTAAAAGTTTTTGATGTTACTTTTTAAAATTGTAGTAAAATATATATAACATAAAATTTGCCATTTTAACCACTTAAAGTATACAATTCAGTGTAATTCATTACATTCACAATGTTGTGCCATCATCTATTTTTTCCCAAAATGTTTTAATCACCCCAAACAGAAACTCTGTAATCATTAAGAAATAACTTCCTGCTCTCCCTAGTCACCTCTAATCTACTTTCTGTCTCTGTGAACTTGCTCATTTTAAGTAGTTTATATAAGCAGAATCATATATATATATATTTTTTAGTGTCTAGCTTATTTCACTTAATGTAATGTTTTCAAGGATCATCCATGTTCAGAACTTCATTCCTCACTTCTCTTTCAATCACTACTTGCCAAGCCATTGTGCCCTCTCCTCTGACTGACAGAAAGAGCCTCAGTGACAGATGCTCTCAGTGCCCTACTTGCATGCCCTGGCTTCCCTTTGCAGAGCCTACTGTGCTTACAGGCACACTGGGTCAGAAGTTCTGGGAATGAATGCTGGGGTGACAATATTCTAGCTCCTTCAAGCCTTGGCAGGGCAATCTGAGATGTGTATCTACACTGCCTTCCCAAGTTCCCAGTGGGATCAGGTTCCAGTTGCTCACCTGCTTAAGAACACGCCCTGGATTGGCTGCCTCTTATTTCCTATCTCACTTCTCTCCTTTCCTATCAGTTTTCTGACATCACTCCCCAAATAAACTGCTTAGACTTGATCAAAATCTACTGCTGGGAAACCCAAATGAAGACAACCTCCTACTCCAGCCCTCTGATTCCACTCTCATCTAAATCCATGCTTCACGTAGCAGCTGGAGCACTCTTTCAACATGTCAGCCTCCCACTGTGGATCACGTGCCCCCAAGGAAACACAACTGTCACCCAGATTTGGGTGTCATGGCAATCACTGTGTTAAAGCACAAGTCAGAGCATGTCACCATTCTGCTTAAAATTTCCCCAAGCACTGAAAATAAGATCCAGATCCCGTACTGAAGAGGACTGGGCATACACGGTGTGGTTCTGACCACGTCTTGGACCTCTGTGCTCCCCAAGGCCTTGCTCACTCTCCATTTCATGAGTTCACCAAGTTCCCGCTCCTCTCAGGGTCTTGGTAACTCATTCTCTGACCCTTTATCTTATCTTGTCTGGGCCAGAAGAGAGAGATACTAAAAATACTTAATAACCAGTACAGCTGGGCTGACCCATCAGGAAGGACAGTGGTGTGGACCACACAGACTGTTGCAGCCCCTAGCTGGAGCTTTGTCTCATTTGGGCCTCAGGTCTCCTCCTTAGAAAGCCTTCCTCAACCACCCAATTGAAACTGCCCTTCCCACCATAAACCTCTCTTTTTCGTCCTATCACCACAGGTTTATACCTCCATAATTCTTGCCACTATCTGCAATTATTTTTATTTTTAAATTTATTTTTTGCCTATTTAGTGGCTCCCCAACAAGAATGTAAGCTCCAGGAGGGAAGACACCTTGCTATTTTGTTCACAACTGGGTTTCCAGTGCCTGACCCAAGATTGTTCCATGGTAAGTGTTCTACAAATATTTGTTAGATGAATAACTGAACGAATGGGTGTCATGGTCCCCAAAATAAAGAAGCCCATAACCTCGACAAGTGGCAAACCCCTCACAGAGTCTAGATCCCATGACTGAGGCCACCTGGAGAAGACATAGGGGCCTGCAAGCTGTCCAAAGACGGTGGCAGGGGAGGAGCATGGACCCTTGTGCAGGTGGTTATGAAAGGTGGATGAGTGTTCAGATTTGTGTGATCTGAGAGTGGTGCCAAGAGCAATGGCAGGGAAGTCAGGTTGCAGAGGAACAGGGAGGAAGGAGAGTGGAGAAAGCAGGCATGACCAGGAGAGGAGCATGTGATGCACAGGGGCTGGTGGAGGTGGCTGAGGGAGGAGGCTTGTTGGTGGCCCACAGGGGAATGAACAGTAAGTGGGGAGGAGCAGAGACTGAAAGTACAAGAGAGTGGAGACTGAGGTGAGGGAGGCTAATGTAGCAATAGGTTGGGATCCGGGCCTCAAAGGGTAGGGTTTGCCCTGGACCAGAAGAATAATGGACACTTTTCTCTAGGAGATGAGAAGAAAGAAATAGAAGTTGGGTAAAGAAACAGGAAGTTTGTGCAGGAGAGGGAAGAGGGAAGGTGCTCTCAGGGTCCTTAGAGTTAAAGGGGGCAGAGTTGGAGGGTTCCTGAGAGCAGAAGGGGGCTTTAAACTTGTCCACCAGGGAAAGATGAGTGTGTAGGGTGTGCAGCTCTTCCCTGGGAGTGGGGAGGCTGGGCCCCTGTCTCCTCTCAGCTGGGACAACCACAAAGGGTATTTACACCCCTGAAAATGAAACTGCTCAGTGGGGTCTCTTTGTTGGGTGGGGGTATGCAGGGGAGCAGAGGACAGGCTGAACTGCATTTCAAGAAAGGCCTGCAGGCAGGGCTGACAGTCCTTCTGTTGCCTGCAGGGAGGAGAGCAGCCCCACCTCCACCTGCACCTCATGGGAGGGGCCATCAAGGCGCCACTTCTCATATGAATATCATGCCAGGGCCCTAGGTGTATGGGGCAGACCCTCCTGTGTGCGGATGGACACACAAGCTGCCTGCGAGTCCCATGTCTCCCTGGCCCTATCTTCAAAATTCCTGGAGGAAAGTTGCTGACCTTTGTCCCAGCCTCCAGCCTCCAGCATCTTTGCTGAACCTCTGGTCTCCTGTGGGTTCTTGGCTGCTGTCATTGTACACATAGAAGCTTGTTTGTTCATTTTTCCAACTTCAGAAAGTTGCAGGAGTCAGCTTGGGCCTCTGGGCCATTTTCTCCAGCTTGGAGAGGCCTCAAAACAGCTAGGCAGATGGGGGAGGCACAGGAGTGATGCCTGGCACACAGCTGGCTCGGACCTTCAGCGTCAGGAGGGGTTCTCCTCCACATAAGGATGTGTCAGGGTTCCAGGCTGCAGGGTGGCTCAGGGAAGAGGTGGTCTGTTTGGTTCTCTGGGCTGGGCTGTGCCGTTAGCTACATGTGGTTATTGAGCACTTGAAATGTGGATAGTCTGATTGAGAGGTGTTCTAAGTCTAAAACACATGCCTAATTTCAAACACTTGATACACAATGTCAAATATCTCATTAATACTGTTTTATATTAATTACATGCTAACATAGCAGTATTTTGGATATATTAGGTAAAATAAAATATACCATTACAATGAATTCCACCTATTTCTTTTTACTGTTTTTAACGTAATTATTGAACATTTAAAATGACACATGCAGTGTGCATTGTATTTTTATTCAGCACTGCTTTAGGGAGGATGTCATCCATGAAGCCATTGGTTGAGGTACCCCTGGGTGAAGCTGAGAAAGCAAGGCCTGACCTAAGCCCTGTGCCTGCAGCTCTGTGTACAGTGAGGAATGAGGTGGTTGGGCTGTGATTGCAGGCATCCCTGAGTGGGTAACAGCAGACAGGGACTGGGCAGGCATCCTGCAGGCTGGGGACAAACAGCTGCCCACTCCCTGGGGTCCTCCCAGCAGAGCACAGTGTAGCTGTGTGCCCCCTTCCAATGCCAGGAAGCTGGCAGCTCAGGGTGGTACTTGGTATTCTGCATGGATTTTGTGACTGACACAGCAATTATAGTTTTTCCCATTGTTTATGCCTCTCCAAAAGCACAGCCAAGTGCTTTGAACCAGGGACTGGAAGGCACTCCACTTGGTTTCATTACAACGTGTAATTGTATCCACCCTTTCAGGCCTTCTACACTATTGGTGCCTCGCACAGCTTTAACAATGTGCATTTTTCTCATAATTAAATCACTGATTGAATGAGGAAAAAAAATCACTTTTCTAAACAATGATCCAACATGGCTTGGGATCATTAAAATAAAAGCCCCCAACTTTCTGTCGCTTTACATTTTTCTGTTCTGATCCCAGGCTTTGCAGCTGCCTTTGTGGCTGGCTGACTTGGTCTCTAGCTGAAGGGTGGAGACTCCCACCCTGCCCCTGCCCCTGCCCAAGACTCTGCAGACTCCAGAAGGGGCAGCAACCTCTGCTGGTGCCCTGGGCAGCCCATGGCACTCTCGGTGGCTGGCTGAGTAGGAGGTTGTTCCTGCCGGTTCACACGTCCACAGCCCACATCCCACAGATATTTCTCCTGCTCTGGGCATAGTTGCTCAGAGTTGGCCAAATTTGTGTGTGTGTGTGTGTGTGTGTGTGTGTGTGTGTGTGTGTGTGTGCATGTGTATGTGTGTGTGTAGATATTTTCATTTCAAATGATACAAAATTCACAAAATGCTGAAATTACTTAGCTCCTCTCTGGATCTTCTGATTGAAAAATTAGTGCAACTAGAGCATTTCTCACCCTCACTCCTCCCCCCAGAGTCTCGGCTCTGGCCCAGCTGGCTCCTCAGGTGCCCCAGGGGTGGGCTTCTCCACCTAAAGGTGGGCCAGTGAATGCAGGCCAGGCTTGCTCTGTGCGGGAAGCTGGGCACACAGAGCAAGCTTCTCTGTGTGCCCTGGAAGCTTCTCTCAGTAAAAAGCTCACTCCTCTGGGGCCTTCTCTCCTCCTCCCTCCAGCCTGAGATGTCTTTCTGGTTCACCATTAAGACTAGGGCTTTATTGCAGATTCCCTGGAGGGAACAAACCAGTGTCTGAAATTTACACCATGGAGCAAGTGGCCAATCATAACCTCCCTCAAGGAAGCTTTAGCAGAAGTTGTAAAGATACAAATAATGATAATAATAATAATAATAGCAAACACTTCTATAGCTCTCACCAAGTTCCAAGACTGTTCTTAATGTGTAAATATATTCACTCATATAATATGTCAACTCTATTTATTTAACTGAAATAAAGTTGACTTACAATATTGTGTTACTTTCAAGTGTAAAGCAAAGTGAAACAGTTATATATAATATATATATATTTTTTAGATTCATTTCCTTTAGAGGTTATCACAAATATTGAATATAGTTCCCTGTACTATATCCTTGTTGTTTACCTATTTTACATATAGTGGTGTGTATCTGTTAATCCCATACTCTTAGTTTATCCTCCCCCCTCCCTTTCTCCTTTGGTAACCATAAGTTTGTTTTCTGTGTCTGAGTGTGTTTCTATTTTGTATATAGATTCTTTTTCTTTTTTTTAGATTACATGTGTGTGATATTGTCTGTCTTACTTTACTTAGGAAGAGATTATGTAGGTCCATCCGTGTTGCTGCAAATGGCAATATTTCATTCTTTTTTACGGCCGAGTAATATTCTATTATATATATATCACATCTTCTTAAACCAATCATCTGTTGATGAGCATTTAGGTTGTTTCTATGTCTTGGCTATTGTAAATAATGCTGATATGAATATTGGGGTGCGTGTATCTTTTTGAATTAGAGTTTTCACTTTTTCTGGATATATACCTAGAAGTGGGGTTGCTAGATCATATAGTAGCTCTATTTTTAGAATTTTGAGCAACCTTTACACTGTTTTCCATAGTGACTGCACCATACATTCCCATCAACAGTATAGGAGGAACATACCAACTCTGAGGTAATTAAAGCCCGCTGATAAGTAGCAACGCTGAGAGTCAAGTTTGCAGGTTCCCTTAGCCTGTACATTAGGCAGGACATAAAAGCATATGTTAGCTGGAATTAGGGCTCAGGGCCACAGAGCTCCAAAACAAACTGCAAACTCCTCAGTGTGTGTGGAGGTTGGATTCTGTGGGAATGCTGGAGGGGTGTGGTGAGAAGGAAGAGCCTGGTTGCTTATTTGCTAGCAATATTTAGGCCAGAAGAAATGGTGATTTCCCCCTCTTCAAATAGCAAATGTAGGGCACTTAGAAAGCTGTCCTAGAAAGCCAGGTATAAAAATCAAACACTTGAATCCAACTCTTTTAACAGATTTCATGGTTGTGATAATTAGACTGCTGGGAGCAGGAATACAGTGTTTAATTAATGTGATTTGTTTCAAAGAAAAATTCAATTGTTAAAGAAAATACAGTAAGAAATTGAAACTTGAAATTAGCATAAACTAGCATCACCCCCTTCCTTGAGTAGCTTGCCATGCTAGGTCTTTTCCTTGGTATTTCCTGGAGGAGTTTAAATACAGTCAGAGTAGGTAGGGAAATGGAGTCCTGTGTGGCTTGGAAGGAATTTTGCAGCCTGCAAGGTGTAGGGATAGGGGTGCAGACATGGCAAGGATCTAACCCCATCCTCAGTTTCCCAGTGGGAACTCTCTTTGTCTCTAGAAGAGGCAGCAACAACAACACATCCATTTAAATTCCAAATGGCATCATCACCCGTGGCTGCATTAGCACCTCAGCATCCCTGTCATCCCAGTTTCCCCCTCACCACCTTCCTGCCCCTTTCTAAAAAGATATCCAGAGTGGTATTTCTAAAAGAACAACAAAATAATCTCTTCATAGTCTTCAGGGGGTCCCCACTGCCCTCATGATAACATACACTCCTTAATAGGACTTCTAAGGAGCTTTCTGACCTGGCTCTGTGTGTCTCTTCTGCGTCATCCCTTGTTCCTCAATGCTTGACACATATGCTGGACTCCAGCTCAATCCAGTTTCTCAACCTACAAGGTATCTTTTCCCTTTTCCTTTGTCCTCACTCAATACTGCTGGGATAGCTGGTTCTACCAATGACTATAGTTCCGATATCACCACTTTTCTTTTGCTCCGTGACCACCAACTGTGTTCATGCCACTCTTATTTCTCACTTGGGCCTCTAGGATAACATCTGAAAGGCTCTTCCAACAATCCTTTCTCCACCAAGCAGCTAGAGCAATCTGTCTGAAGTCTAAACTGGGTCCTGTAACTCCCCATTTAAAGACTCTCAAAAGCTCTGCATGGGCTTAGAATGAAACCCCTGCCTCAGCCTCCCAGCCCCCATGAGGTCAGCCCTGTGGCTTGCTTCAAACTAGTCTCCTTTGCTCTCCACACTCCACACACAGTGTCTTCCTTTCCCTTCTTCCAATGCACCAAGTCCTCTCTGCATTCATAATTTTTCTTCTTTTTGTATGTTCTTACCCCAGGTCTGAGAGGCCTGATGACCTTTATCCTTAAAGCTTTGCCTCAAATTTTCCCTGACCACCGTCTCTCCTCTCTCTCTCTCTCTCTCTCTCTCTCTCTCTCTCTCATCACAGTATTTCCCACAGTCTGTCCTTAACCACTCTATCTTTGGATTCCTCATTATTTTCTGAAGGCACTCTTGGTGCATAGCTCATAGTGGCCCTCAGCAAATATTAATTGAAGAATGAAGGAATGCTCCCTGCTCTTTCTTCTTCCAGACTCCTGTGCCTGCTGCTGGCCTCTTCCTCCCTCTTTAGGTAGTGGCCTAGACATCATTCCCTTGAGAAGTCTTCACTGATTCCTTCAGCTTCAGTTAGATTTCCCTTGTGTGTGTTCCCATACCAGCTCTCTACCATTGTGTCCTCGCCTGCTTGAATCTCTGCCTATAAGCTCGGTAAGGGCAGGGACGTTGCTGCCTTCTGCTTCATTGTACCTCAGAACCTGCATGATAGCTGGCAAATAACATGAAGCTGTGAATCTAGACCATCGGGCACATGGTCCCTGGTAGGTAATACTGTCTTCTGGTGTTCATTTAAGTTTTATCCCCTGTGTCCTTTGACTTTCACACTTGAGCCACTGAACTCCACTCTTGTCTTCTAAGTGTTCCTTTTCCCCAGAAGGCCTGCTGCAGCAATCGTTTCTTCTTCCTCCATACCTGATTCCTGAGCATTGGCCCCATGAAGCCTCATGGGTACAGTAAGAGCCACAGTAATTAGCTTTGGTCAGGAAAGGGTACCATCCTGGAGTAGGTAGACTGAATCCATCTGTGTATCCAAATTCACCAGGTGCCTTGCTGTGTGATATGAAGAAAGTAAGCCCCTTGGTCTCTCTGCATTTGACCAAGGGATAGTTCTTGGTGGTATTCTTTTGTGTACGAGAGAAAGGGATAGCTCTTTCCTAAGTGACGGGTATGAAAAGGAGACTAGCTCCATGTGGTTTTTGTATGCACCATTTTTGAAGACTTTTGGGGTCATTTGTTTGGTAAAGTCAGAGTTACTGAAAAAGAGTTGATAGCTTTATGGTTATAAGAAATTTTTCTCAGACTAGCATCTTCTTAGGGAACTCCCTCTTTTCCTATTATTCTCAGTTCTTGTGGTCCGGGTGGGACTCTCTCCATCTCCTGGCTACAAGGCATTTACACCTGGCCAATCACGGCATTATCCCTGGTTATGTGACCCAATACAAACCAGTCAGAGCCTTCCCAGCACTTCTGCTGGAACCACTGGGACAGAAGCACTATCTTTTTTTACTAAAATTAGTTTTGTGAGAATGGTGTAAGTCCACAGCTATTAGTGGTCATCTTTGCCACCATGCAGATTAATCTGCTTAGTAGGAATCCATTACTGAGGAAAGTAGAAACAAGAAATGGAGAGAGAAACAGAGTCCCTGAGACTTAGAGCCCCTGGATTTATGCCTGAAGATTACATTCCTTTTTTTTTTTTTTTTTTTGGCTTAGACAAGTTTGAAATGGATTTTTATCATTTTCAATCACAAGAATGCTGACTAATATAAAGGAGGTTTTCTATAAAAAGGACATGACACATGACAAAGCAAAATGTGTCAATTAGTAAACAGATAATTAGGCTAATTCAAAAAAAGAGACTATTTACAAAAGTGTGCATGGGGTTTAAAGAAATCTGGGGCCAGTTGCTTGGGGAGCTTTTATCACCTCTAGATCACAAGAGAGAAGGGAGGGAACAGTTGACAGAAACCTGGATGGAGAGGGTTTGCAGGGAAGCTGTCCTCAGGATGAGTGGTGCGTCTGTTGAGGGATGCTCAGCCCAAGTGAGGGAGCCACAGAATGCATATCCTGACCCCACTCTCCTCCTTTGCTGTGTTTCTTAGCTGGGAAGCAAAGGAGGCAGGAACAGTCCTTCATCAGAGATCTGAGTAGAGATAATGGTGAACAGATCTTACAGCCCATGTGTAAACCTGCAAAAGGGCCAGGGGAACAACTGGCCTAAGTATGAAGCTCTTACACACAGAGAAGATGGAAACAGTGCAGCAAAATCATGAAAAAGTGTGTGGGGCTAGTTGATGAGTAATTAGTATGCAATATTTGTGGATATTTTGTTGGTTTGTCTGGTTGAGTAAAAAAATATATCTATAGTGTGAACACTTGGAAGCATAGCCCCTTCTTGCATAAAATCTTGCAAGGTGAAACATGTTAGTTATGGTTTTACCAATGAGGAAAAATCAAAGTACATATGTGAATTTACTTCCTCTCCTCCTTTTTCTTAACCAGGCAAGTATGCTGAGATTTGTGTTCTAAAATATGGAGAATAAATAATGATAATGTTTAACATCAGCTGAAGTCTTCTTAGGCACTTTCTTTTACAAGCTTTACACATCACAGGGCAGATACTTTTATTTTTCCCTATTTTTCAAGTTGAATAATCTCAGTGGAGTTATAAAACTTGACAGACATCAGTGGTGGAGGTATATGACAAGGAGTCTGAGCTGGTGACCTCTGTTATTTCTTTAAGCTCTGTGGGCAGAGGGCTCTGGCTAGCTCATCTTCCATGTTTTCCAGAAACTAGTTGTGAATTATTCTCCTAGACACACATAAGCACCTTGAGAAACTTGCTAATGGTGGGTTCCAGAAGAGGAGATCCCTTTAGAATCCATAAAGCATACTTATGTCAAGATCATGGCCCATTATATGATGCCATCTCATGACACCATGCCTGACTGACATGCCAGTGGAAAAGGCCCTCTGTAGTCCCTCTCCATTAGAGACCTAATAAAGGGAATCTGTACTGTAGAGCATTTACAGTACCTTGTGACACTGAGTCTTTCAATAAAATAAAGTGATTATAAATTAAGTGGAACTGTTGCATCCTTACAGGGAATACACACACACACACACACACTCGACCTGGTTGATAAATCAGTGTAGGATCTATTCAAGCATCACAGGGAAGGATGAATACAGAGGATTTAAATGTGTTGAGACACAGCGAGGTGAACAGTGAGCAGAGGTCCACTTTTTCCTGCTCCTGCCTGTGGCATTCAGAAATGCTGCTGAAATATGGTTCTTTTGACAGCTAATTGAAGTCGTGCTCATCAACAGCATTGCCTATGGAATTAAAATGTGAAGCTAGAAGCTGGCAGTAAGAAGCCTACTATTTGGAACTTTGAGGGAGAGTTTGATTTTTACCCTCTCGTCAGATGTATGCATTTACATTTCAACTTCTGGGAAGAGTAGGCATTTTGCTACTTGCTAGTGCAGATACTAAAACATTGGTGAGCATTCCAGAGAGACCACAGGATGGGATGAAGAAAGTTCTCTACCAGGAACAAAGAGATTTGGAATCCAACCATGTGTCAGCCGCACAATTTCCTGACCCGGGCCAGCCACCGACTGTCAGTCCTCAATTTCCTTGTCTGTGAAATGGAGATAATTGTAGCTGCCCAGTTCTCCACTGTCAGGGGCTGCACTGGAAATGGAGTGAGGTGATGACTGAGAAAATACTTTGAAAAGACAGGGTGGGACACAAGGTATTATACCTGCTACTCAACCCTGATTTCAGAGAGTAAAATGTTTGAGTAAAATGTTTGAGTAAAATGTTGCCAGCATTGGGGAGCACGATGGAGGCTGGTGATTGAGCAGGCTGGGGCTCTTAGCTGGGCTCTGGGATGGTCCTGGCTGAGCTGTAATTTTCTCTAAACCTCAGTCTCTTTATCAGTAAGAACAGAGTTCATAGGCTTGTGTTAAGAATTTAATAATAACAATAAAGTCTAAATTACTACACTTGCTATATACAAGCTTAAAAACGTAAACAGTCAACAAGTCACTCAGTCTTATTACATTATAGCTTCTGGGTTTCATGTCATGCCTCTCCCTACCCCAAGATTATAAAACCTAAAAATAAAGTTCCTTTCATTACTTGCATGGTTTTTGTGCATTTCGCTCATTAAACCATTCTAGGGCTCAGTTTTGTTTATGGTGTCAGGCATATGATCTAAATTTAACTTTCCTCAAGTGGATGGCAAATTGTTACATGTATTTCTTTACTGTACTGATTTGAAATTTCATCTTTATCATATGTCAAATTCCCACATGGATCTGTTTCTGGACTGCTGATTCTATTCCATTGATCCTTTTTGTTGCTTTCAGTGCCAATACCACACTGTAGGAATTATCATAACTATAATACATTGGACAGGTTCAGTCTCATTATTTTTTTTATTTTCCTTCTGGAATACTGCCATATTTTCTTTTCCAGAGGAATGACAACATTTTGCCTTTTTCCTGGGGCATACATCTCAGCATGCCATGAACTATCATTGTCCATAAAGTTGGCTTGGGTCCTGCTGTCTGCAAGCTCATCATAGGATGTACCTCACTCACACATCTCCACAAATGTATAAATGAGGTTTGGAAACTGCTTGAATGGAAAATACTCCTTGTAATAGCAGGCAGCTCCTGCCTCTTCTACAGAGAAGATTGTGTTTCTGGTCAAGTTTGCTGTCATGTGCTGGATTTTCAGCAACTCTCCTTTTTGAAATCTGGCTCTTTTCATGGTGCCATTAGCCTGCCCACCATCACCTGTCAGGCTAGGTGCTAGAGACCTAGACTGGGTTCTTGTCAATGCTATTCATGCATCTTGCTATATTCCCTGGTTTTTGCATCTACCTTCTGTCCCTGGCTCTGTGTAATACAAAATAGCAAGTGTTGGGCTAGTCACAGGGATTTGTAATTTCCATTTAGTGACTTACTTAATTAAGACCTGAGAAATGAGTCTGAACTTTCTCATTCTGAGTTGTTTAAAACAACAACATAACAACCACCAAAACTCTTCCATTAGAAATGAAAATTTAAAAAAAAACACTAATTATATGGCTTCCTCTGACCTCTCCTAAAAATATTTTTTGTATACATTGAATTATAGTCAGTTTACAAGGTTGTGTCAATTTCTGGTATACAGCATAATGCTTCAGTCATATATGAACATACATATATTCATTTTCAAGTTCTTTTTCACCATAAGTTGCTATAAGATATTGAATGTAGTTCCCTATGCTATACAGTGTAAACTTGTAGTTTATTTTATGTGTATTAGTATCCACAAATCTTGAATTCTCAATTTATCCCTTCCCAAACTCTTTCCCTGATAACCATAAATTTGTTTTCTATGTCTACGAGTCTATTTCTGTATTGTAATAAGTTCACTTGTGTGTGTGTGTGTGTGTGTGTGTGTGTGGTGTTTTTTTTTTTAGATTCCACATATGAGGGATATCATATGGTATTTTTCTTTCTTTTTCTGGCTTACTTCACTTAGAATGACACTCTCCAGGGCCATACATGTTGCTACAAATAGAATTATTTTATCATTTTTTATGACTGAATAGTATTCCAGTGTGTAAATATACCACAGCTTCCTTATGCAGTTGTCTATTGATGGACACTTAAGTTGTTTCTATGTCTTGGCTATTGTAAATAGTGCTGCTATGAACATTGGAATGCATATATCTTTTTGAATTAAGGTTCCCTCTGGATATATGCCCAGCAGTGGGCTTGCTGGGTCATACGGTAAGTCTATTTTTAGTCTTTTGAGGAATCTCCATACTGTTTTCCATAATGGCTGCACTAAACTACATTCCTACCAACAGTGTAGGAGGGTTCCCTTTTTTGCACACCCTCTCCAGCATTTATCAATTGCAGAATTTTGAATGATGGACATTCTGACTGCTGTGAGGTGACAGCTCATTGTAGTTTTGCTTTGCATGTCTGTCAATTAGTGATACTGAGCATTTTTTCATGTGCCTAATGGTCATTTGTATGTCTTCATTGGAGGATTGCTTGTTTAGATCTTCTGTCCCTTTTGGATGGATTGTTTGTTTTTTTTCTAATTAAGTTGTATGAGCTGTTTATACATTTTAGAAAATAAGCCCTTCTTAGTCTCATCTTTTGCAAATATTTTATCCCATTCCATAGGTTGTCATTTTGTCTTGCTTATGATTTCCTTTGCTGTGCAAAAGCTTATAAATTTAATTAGGTCCCATTTGTTTATTTTTGCTTTTATTTCAATTGCTGGGGTAGACTGACCTAGGAAAACATTGCTTTATTGAGATTTATGTCAGATAATGCTTTGCCTATGTTTTCTTCTGAGAAGTTTATAGTGTCTTGTCTTGTGCTTAAGTCTTTAAGTCATTTTGAGTTTATTTTTGCGTATGGTGTGAGGGAGTGTTCTAACTTCATGGAATTACATGCAGCTGTCCAGTTCTTCAACACCATTTGCTAAAGAGACTGTCTTTACTTCATTGTAAGTTCTTGGCTCCTTTGTCAAAGATTAACTGACCAAAAGTTTGTGGGTTCATTTCAAGGCTCCCTATTCTGTTTCATTGAGCCATATGTCTGTTTTTGTACCAATAACATGCTGTTTTGATTACTGTAGCTCTGTAATATTGTTGGAAGTCTGGGAGGGTTATTCCTCCAGCACCATTCTTTTTCTTCAGTAATGCTTCGGTAATTCTGGGTCTTTTGTGATTCCATACACATTTCAGTATGATTTGTTCTAGTTCTGTGAAAAGTGTCCTGGGTAGTTTGATATAAATCACATTAAATCTATAGATTGCTTTGGGTAGTATGGCCATTTTAACAATATTAATTCTTCCAATCCAAGAACATGGGATATCTTTCCATTTCTTTAAGTCATCTTCAATTTCCTTAACCAATGTTTTATAGTTCTCTGCATACAAGTCTTTCATTTCTTTGGTCAGATTTATTCCTAATTATTTCATTTTTTTGGATGCAATTTTAAATGGGATTGCTTCTTTACTTTCATTTTCTGATACTTCTTTGTTAGTGTAAAGAAATGCAACTGGTTTTTGTATGTTAATCTTGTATCTTGCTACCTTGCCGAATTCTTTTATTAGCTCTAATCATTTTTGTGTGGAATTTTTAGGATTTTCTGTATATAGTATCATGTCATCCACGTTGGTGAGAGTGGGCATTCTTGTCTTGTTCTAGATTTTAGTGGGAAGGCTTTCAGCTTTTCACAATTGAGTATTATGCTGGCTGTAGGTTGGTCAAAAATAGCTTTTATTATGTTGAGATATGTTCCCTCTATACCCTGTTTAGTTAGAGATTTTATCATAGATGGGTGTTTAATTTTATCAAATGCTTTTTCTGCTTCTGTTGAGATGATCATGTGGTTTTTGTCCTTTCTCTTGTTGATCTGGTGTATCATATTGACTGATTTGTGTATGTTGAAACATCCTTGTGTCCCTGGGAAGACCCCAGCTTGATCATGGTGTATGACCTTTTTTTTGTGTTTTTGGATTCTGTTTGCTAATATTTTGTTGAGGATTTTTACATCTATGTTCATCAGTGATATTGGTCTGTAGTTTTCTTTTTTGGTAGTGTCTTTGCCTGGTTTTGGTATCAGGATGATGGTGGCTTCACAGAATGAGTTTGGTAGTATTCCCTCCTCTTCAATCTTTTGGAAGAATTTGAGAAGGATTGGTATGAGCTCTTCTTTGTATGTTTGATAGAATTCCCCAGTGAAGCCATCTGGTCCTGGACGTTTGTTTGTTGAGAGTTTTTTGTTTGTTTGTTTGTTTGTTTGTTTGTTTTGCTGATTCTATTTCACTTCTAGTTATTGGTCTGTTCAAATGATCTATTTCTTCTTGATTCAATTTTGATGGACTGTATGTTTCTGGAAACTTATCCATTTCTTCTAAGTTGTCCAATTTATTGCCATATAGTTGCTCATATTATTCTCTTATGATTTTTAGTATTTCTATGGTTTTGGTTGTAATCTCTCCATTTCCCTTTCTTATCTTATTTATTTGTGTTCTCTCTATTTTCTTCTTGGTGAGACTGGGCAAAGGTTTATCAATTTTGTTTACTCTTTCAAAAAACCAGCTCTCGGTTTGATTGATTTGTTTCTATTTAACAACAAAATCTCTGTTGTATTTATTTCTTTCCTGATATTTATTATTTCCTTCCTTCTGCTGACTTTTTGTTTTGTTTGCTTTTCTTTTTCTAATTCCTTTATGTGGTAGGTTAGGTGGTTTGCTTGAGATTGTTCTTTTTTTTATTATTGTGTTATTTAATTATTTTATTTTGGCAGGTGGGAGGGGGGTTTATTTTTAGAGGAGGTACTGGGGATTGAACCCAGGACCTCATGCATGGTAAGCATGTGCTCTACCTCTTGAGCTATACCCTCCCCCTGAAATTGTTCCTTTTTTGAGGAAGGCCTGTATCACTCTGAATTTCCTTCTTACAACTGCTTTTGCTGCATCCCATTGATTTTGTGTGGTTGTGTTTTCATTTTCATTTGTTTCAAAGTGTTTCATAATTTCTCTTTGATTTCATCATTGACCCATTTTTTTTTTTTCTTGGAAGCATGTTGTTTATTTTCCATGCTGTCATTTTTTTTTCTCCTTTGTCTTTCTGTGATTGATTTCTAGTTTCATGCCATTGTGGTCAGGAAAGATGCTTGAAATAATTTCTATCCTCTTACAGTTGTTGAGGCTTCTTTTGTGCCCAAGGATGTGGTCTATCCTAGAGAATGTTCCATGAGCACTTAAAAATAATGTGCATTCTGTTTTGGGGATGTAATGTCCTAAAAATATCAACCAAGTCCAACTGTTCTATTATGTAGCTTAGTATATCCATTGTCTTATTGATTTCCTGTCTGGAAGATCTGTCCAATGATGGTAGTGGGGTATTAAAGTCTCCTACTATTAATGTATTTCCATCAATTTCTCCCTTTATATCTGTTAGTATTTGTCTTATATATTGAAGTGTTCCTATATTGTGTGCATATATGTTAAAAAGTGTAATATCTTCATCTTGTATTGCTCCTTTGATCATTATATAATGTTTTTCTTTATCTTTGTTCATAGCCTTTGTTTTAAAGTGTACATTGTCTAAAATCAGTATTGCTAGTCCTGCTTTCTTGTCATGTGCATTTGCATGAAATATTTTTTCCAAATCTCTCACTTTCAATCTATGTGTACCCTTCACTCTAAAGTGGGTCTCTTGTAGGCAGCATATTGTAGGCTTTTATTATCCAATCTGCTACTCTATGTCTTTTGATTGGAACAGATTAATCCATTGACACTTATAGTAATTATTGGTAGATGTGTGTTTATTGCCATTTTGAACTTTGTTTTCCAGTTGATCTGGTATTTCTTTGTTTCTTTCTTTTCCTTTTTGGTTGTGTGTGTGTGTGTGTGTGGCTTGATAATTTTCTTTTGTATTAGCTTGGTTTCCTTTTGGTTTTTGTGACTCAATTGTATGCTTTTGATTTGTGGTTACCCTGTTTTTCAAGTATGTTAACCCTTTTTTGTATCTGTTGGCTTTAG
This sequence comes from Camelus bactrianus, assembly GCF_048773025.1. Lineage (NCBI taxonomy): Eukaryota > Metazoa > Chordata > Mammalia > Artiodactyla > Camelidae > Camelus > Camelus bactrianus. The sequence goes on along the minus strand of NC_133547.1, from coordinate 20,533,120 downwards.
ACTGGTAGTCACATAGGCTCAAACATGCTAAAAAGAACGAATGGGGGAAAAAAAGAAAGAAAAAAGAAGAAAGTGAAAAAAATTCTATTTTCTTGCTCCTTTCTCCCACCTTTTATGATTTTGATATTTATTCATTCACTTATTTATTATTTACATCTTCATGTTTATTTTCTTGCAACTCATTGTAGTTATCACATTTCCAATTATGGTTTTCTCATTTATATAGCTTCCTGCTTCTTTTCTATTTAGAGTAGATCTTTCAATATTTCTTTTAGTATAGGTTTAGTATTGCTGAATTATTTTAGTCTGTGAAATGTTTAGTCTCTCCTTCTACTCTAAAGGATAGACTTGCTGAATAGAGTATCCTAGGTTGCAGCTTTTTCTCACTCAGGATTTTTAATATATCTTCCATTCCCTTCTGGCCAGCAGTATTTGTGTAGAGAAATCAGCTGAAAGCCTTATGGGGTTTCCTTTGTAACTCTTTGTTTTTCTCTTGTTGCTTTATAATAACTTCTTTATCTTTAACTTTGGTCGTCTTAATTGTCATATGTCTTTGTGTAGGTCTGTTTGGATTCTTCTTGTTTGGGACCTTCTGTGCTTCCTGTACTTGGGTGTCTGTTTCCTCCTCCTTTAGGTTTGGTAAGTTTTTAGTCATGATTTCTTCAAATACATTTTCAATCCCCTTTTCCCTTTCTCCTCCTTCTGAGACCCCTATTATGCATAGGTTAGCACACTTTATATTATCCTGTAGTTCCCTTACATTGCTTTGTTGTAATGGCTGTTCTTAGTGTGGACAATTGCCACATATTTCTTCCATGAATGTTTGCTATTATCCCTTTGATTGGGGGTGTGGTTGGTGTTGTGGTGTTCAGCATGTGTTCTGATTGTTGTTGTTGAGCAGGGCCTCCTTTTTTTTTTCTGTGGTTGTCACAGCCTTGACAGGGACCTGGTCTACTCCCCTGTTGCTGGAATAGAGGCTTCTAATCCCATTTCTGAGCTGTGGTATTTAGTAGACAGTGTTGGAGTGCTTCAGCTGGGAAGAAAAGTAGACAGGATATGTCCACTGAGAAATGCCCTCTGGAGTTATCTGTCACTTGTTATGTGGGCTTCCAAAGTACTCTTTGTTGTAGCTGCCTTTGTCCCCACCTTAGTTGCAGAAATGTGGCCACCTGCTCTAGTGTCCCGCAGGTTCTGAACCCCAGGAATCACCAGTGCAGATCTGCCAATGTCAGGCACTAGGGCCCACTGTAGCAAGTGTGCAGTCACACACCTGAATCTGTGGTGCACCACAGGGTCAGCACAGACCTCAGCCCTGCCCCCACATATGGTAGGGTACTCTGGTCTGTTGTAAATATCCATATTTGCCCCCACCATGAGCCAAAACTCCACTTACTGCCTGTTTGTCCCAGAGATGTTGGTCCACAAAGGTTCCAGAGAGCAAATCTGCCCTCTCAGCCTGGGGCTGTTAACAAATCTCAGTCCTACCTGTGAAGTTGTAGGGCCTCTGTGTATGGATTTAGCTTTCAACTCCACCTCTGTGCGGCAGTGATGGCTATGATCAAGCTCCACCTCTCTTCTCTTGAGAACACAACAATGGAACCAAGTGGAGAAAGTGGTACACTGTGCAATGGCACAGCTAAATTGCACCCCTCCTCCATACACACACCAACAGTGGTTCTTTCTTATGGGGATCCCAGGCATTTCTGTTCCACACACACCACCAGCCAGAGCTCACACTGCCCTCCAGCCCCCTGAGGCTGCCTCCATGCAGTGGGCCCCAGCTCTCTGCCTGGCCATCTCATCGATCTCCAGCAGCCAGTCTAGGCTTGTCCCTGTTGGCTCGCATCTAGGGGCAGGGACTGCAGGGACACTTTGTGTCAGTTTACCTTAACTCTGTCAGCCAAGCGGTTACCACTTTCCTCTTTGAGCCTCAGAAGCTCTGTTTCTTTCCCTGCTGACCTCTCAGCTGGAGGGGGGCATCCCAGCATGCAGATGCCTTTCTTCTTATGCCACTCTTTCCCTACACTGATTTTTTCTTTTTTCTTTTTTTCTTACCAGATTTTGTGAGAATCCTCCTGTATTTCAAAGTGAGGGACATTCTTCCAGAGTTCAGTAGGGGTTCTGTGCAATTCAGTGGGTTTAGAGATATAATTCTTCGTGTATTTGTGGGAGAGTGTAAGCTGTGAGTCTCTCTACTCTGCCATCTTCACTCAACCCTAACAAATATTTCTGGTAGTGAATCTTTTGTGGTAAACTGCCAGGCTTGTGAGATGAAAAAGACTTTACAGGCTGCACTGGGTCTGGGGTTGTCTCTACCAATCCCAACTTATAAATGGAGTGCCCTTGACCACTTGATTTCAAATATTGATGAGCTAGTCCCTAATAATACTGGGCCTCTTCACATCAATTACATATTTCTCTGAGTATGTAACTTTTACTGGGTGGACGCTAAGGTCAAGATGATTGTAGACCATTGAGTTGGCCTTGTGGGTCTAAATTCCAGCTCCTGGAATATAATTAGGTAGCAGATACACTCAAAACTTTCAAAAGGTGGCACTTTGTTCTCTTTGTCATTTCTACTAAGTTCAGATCTTCAAAAATTATGCCTTCAGAAAGTGACATCAACAAGATGGCAGAGTAGGAGATACTAGACTTTGTCCCCCAACAACAAAAACTAAATTAGACAGTTATCCATGAATGAAATTAACCCTGAGAGGGTTCAAGAGTCCTATTAAGAACCTATAGCAAAATAAATAAATAAAAATTTAAAAGATAAAAAAAACAACTTATTGCAAGACAATGGAGTTTAAAAAATGAAGAATAAACACACAGAAAAATATTGCTAGGGAGATCAGCTTAGAAGAGATGTCTGAAGACAGCTAGGAATGAAGATGACAGGTGGGGGCCTTAGCCATCTTGGTCCCCAGTGGCCTACTCTGCAGAGGACCCCTGGCAGACCCCCTCAACAGCCCTTACCATAGCCTTGAAGTCATGTAGCTTTCACCGCAGAAAACCGTCATGTTCACTGCTGTGAAACCCAGTGACTGTGCCACATGTACCCTCACTTAAGATCCCAGCTTCGTATCCTGGCTTTGTGACTGTTCTACATGCATCTAGACTGTGGCCCCACAGTTGCTCCTTGAGCACTTGCATCTCAGGCACCAGAGCCAACACAGTTGTAGGCTCACTGGTGCTGCAGACCCCAGGACTGCTGTCATCCTGCATGTGCCTGTGCCCCAGATGCTAGCTCCATGGGTTCCTGGCACACATCAGCATGTCTCACACATAACTTCCTCTGTGGGCTAGCCAGTGCCCTGGACTTTGGAGCTACTGTTGCTCCTGAGTGCTTGTGCCATGGTCCCAGGTTCTATGGCTGTTTCAAATGCACCTATGCATCAGTACACAAGTGCCACCAACACTTCAAGGGTGTCCACCAGCTGGATCTGGTTCCAAAAGGTATACCCTCAGCCACAACATCCCCCATGGGTGAAACACAGATTAAGTGGTCCCCAGCAGCCTTTGCCATTGAAGCTCCAAAGCCCATGCTTCTGCTTCAGACTTCTGTAGCCTTGTCCATTGAGGATGCCTGAGAATTTTGCCAATGCTAACCTCAGCTGTCAGAGCTACATGGCCAGAAAACAATTAACAAATTGGCAACAATAAGTCCTTACATATCAATAATTAATTTAAATGTAAATGGACTACATTATCCAATTAAAAGATATATAGTGGCTGAATGGATAAAAATCAAGACCCAACTACATAATGCCTATGAGAGACTCACTTTAGCTTTAACAACACATGTGCTAAAAGGATGGGTATAAGATATTCCATGCAAATGGAAACCAAAAGAGAGCAGGGGTAGCTATATTTATTATCAGTCAAAATAAGTCAAAAACTGTAACAAGAAACAAAGAAAGTCACTACATATGATAAAGGGATCAACTCATCCAGATAATATAACACATATTGTAGTATAACCACTCAATATCAGAGCACATAAATACATTAAGAAAATATTAACAGATCTGAAGGCAGAAATAAATGACAACACAATAATAATAATAGGGGTTACTTCAATTTAAAAAAAGAGAATAAAAAGTACTTTAATAAAAAATAATAATGAGGGACTTTAATACCCTACATTCAACAATAGATAGATCATCTAGACAGAAAATTGATAAGGAAATATTAGACTTGAGATATACCTTAGGCCAAATGGACCTGACAGACATATATAGAATAGTCCATCCAGTAGCAGCTGAATATGCATTCTTCTCAAGCACACATGGAACATGCTTCAGGATAGATCACAAGTTAGGCCACAAAAATAAGTCTTAACAAATTTAAGAAGGTTGAAATCGTATCAAGCATATTTTCTGACCACAATGGTATGAAACTATAAGTTAGTAACACCAGGACAGCTGGAAAATTCACAAATATGTACAAATTAAATAGAATACTGCTAAACAATCAATGGGTCAAAAAAGAAATCAAAAGAAAATAAGAATGTATCTTGAGACAAAAAAAAAAAAAAAAAGGAAATACAATTTTCCAAAACTTACAGGATTCAGCAAATGCAGATCTAAGAGGGAATTTTAGGGCTACAAATACTACATTAATAAAAAAGAAAGATCTCAAATGAATGACCTAACTTTATACCTCAAGAAATGCTTTTTTTCTACTAAAGAATATATCCTGGAGATTTTTCATCTCACTTCATAGAGTTTCCTTAGTCTTTTGTATATCTGCATAGTATTCCACTGGTAGATGTGCCTTTGTTTAACTGGTTCCCTACAGATGAATAGTTATTCTTTGAATCTATTGCTGTTAGAAAAAGAAGACCACAAAATCCTAAAGTTAGAAGAAGGAAGAAAAAAAATCAGAGTAGAATTAAATGAAATAGGGACTAGAAAGACAACTGAAAACTGAACAAAATTAACAACTAGTTTTTTTAGAAGTTAAAAAAATATATAATCCTTTAACTAGGCTAAATGTGATATTGTGATAATCAATATATAGTTGGTCTTTGTCCCCATTTCTGGTACACAGAGCTTCTAAAATCCTTAGAATTTCCTACGTGTTGAAAGTGACCTAGGTGTCTTGATATTCATTACAAACCCCTTTCAATCTAATGTGAGTAGATGTTAATGAAGTCAGTTTTGGAAAGCACCTAAAGATGGGGGCTGGCTGTCAGAGGAAACAGTAATGTGACTGGAGGGGAGGAACCTCTGGGGAGTGGAAAGTGGCTGGAGATTGTGTTCTACCACTAATGGCCAATGATTTAATCTAACATGCCTACCTAATGGACCCTCTGTAAAAATCCTAAAGGATAGGGTTTAGAGAGCTTCCAGGTTAGTGAATCAGAACACATCCACATTTTGCCCTTCTGGGTCCCAAGTTTCTTGATGACAGAGCTCCTTTCTTCAGGATCTTGCCAGATTTTGTGTATTCTTTCATCTGGACACGGATTCATATCCGTTTTTACCCTTGCTAATAAACTAGTAACCTAGAAAATAAAATATTTTTCTATGTTCTATGAATTGCTTTAACAAATTAATTGAACACAAGGAGAGGATTATTGGAACATCCAATCCATAGTCAGTCAGAAGCACAGATGACAACCTAAATTTGTGATTGGCACCTGAAGTTGGGGTGGGGGTCAGTCCTGTAGGACTGAACCCTTATCCTATGGGATATGATAATATCTTCAGGTAAAAGGTGTCAGAATTGAGTTGAATTGTAGGACACACAGCTGATATTGAAGAATCTCTTAGTGGTGTGGGGATAAAACCCACCTGTTGGATTTGTGTACAGAGTTGTATTAACTATGAAAGAAAGAGAGAAGACTTAATATCAGCAATGAAAGAGAAAAGTTTACAACTAATATAGCAGAAAAACAAGGATTATAAGAGACTACTATGAAAATTATACACAAACAAATTGGATAACCTAGAGGAAATGTATAAATTCCTAGAAAAATAAAACCTCCTAAGACTGAATCATGAATATATAGAAAATCTGAATGGACTTACAACTAGTAACTAAATTGAATTAGCAATCAAAAGTCTCTCAACAAACAAAAGTAATTAAGTAGTTAAGGAAAGTAGTTGAGTTATTCTATGATATTTGCATGGTAGTTCAAAGCAGATGAAATTTAAAAGAGATATTTTCACTCAGAGCTCGCAGGAAAGTAGCTTTTTTGGGAAACCCAAGTGGATGTGGTTTTGGTGGTGATGATGATGATAAAGGATTTGCTGAGACTGAAATAGTAATGACTTTATGATGTTAAGTTACATTTAAAATTTACTCTTTAAATTCCTAAAATTCAAATACATAGAGGACATGGTCTCTTTCTCCAGGAGGTAAGTTATAAACATACTGTGCCAAGTGGTACCTAGTGAAGTTTTTAGTAATCAATGCAGGGGCAGTTATTGTATGTCCTGGGGACCAGAAGAGGCCTCTGGAGTAAAGAAGGATGTTGAGATGGGCAGGCGATGGGATGGGGACCCTGTGGACTCAGGTATCTCCTGAAGAAAAGGAGACTTCTTTTCAAGTAGGCAGAAAGATATTCACATCATGACCCTGGAGTGAGCGATGCTCAGGATTTCAGCCCTCATGAAGTCTGGCTGGGTGCAGAGAAAGTGAGGAGGAAGTGGGAAAGGCTTCAGGCAGTAGACCCCTGGAAATGTGCTGTGAAGAACAGGCTTGTCTTGCATTCTAGGCAGTGTTTTCAATTCAGAGGTTGGCTGAGGCTTCTTTGCAGATTTCTCACCCCAAACAAATTTTCATAACCCAAGTTAATGCAAACAGTATTAAGAAGGCCTCTGGGGCAAAGTGCTGAAATGTGTGGATGATAACGTATCCAGCTCTCAGGGGATACCTTCTTGCAAGGATCAAGGAAGGAAAGGAGGGGAAAATCTAGGTAAACTACATGGGATGGAGATGGGACACAGGTGGCTCCTCTGCCCTGGTAGCCCTCTTCCCTGAACTGTATCCAGTGAGCTTGTCTGGCCCCAGGATGTGAGCACTGAGATGATGATTCCTACTGAAATTTAATTTAATATTCTCCTTTGGCATCAGACTTTCTCTCCTACTTATTTATGTATGCTCTGAACTTATTTCTCATTACTGCAAAAACTTATTAATAAAAATGGTCTTAGTTTCTGTACTTAAGACTTTAATTCTTTCAGCTCAGAGAGCAAGAGTGTTCCTGGATTTCTTTCCCTCTGAATTCCTGAAGTTCTTTCTTGGAACTAGGGTCTTTCCCAGGCAAGAAAGCCTTGGCAGATTTTGATAACACACACGCACACAAATTTATGTGACAACAACATTAACACTTAGCATGACCAGGAACTGTTGTAAGCACTTTATATAGAAGAATCTCTTTAATTCCCTTAATTCTATGAGGTGGGTACCATTAAGAGGAAGTTGAGGCACAGAAAGGTGAAGTAACTTATCCAAGAAGAGTTCCAAGGAACTTATTTACTGTATGTACTGAAATGGGGATGTGAACCCAGTGGTCTTGTCCAGATCATTCCACTGTAGTAGAGTCTGTCAGTGTCTCACCTGTATCCCTGTATACCGACTCAGCTTGAGGACTTCCTACTCTGCCTGAGGATTTTCTTGGCCACTAGCCTGTTTGAGTCATGTGCAGACTGGCCAGCAGGGCCGGGTATTTATGCCCCCAGAACATTCCTCAATTAATGATGAGCAGGAAGTAGTATCAGTATTCCAGCAGTCTTGCCCATTGGGTTGGTGAATTCTATGTCATGCTCTCTCTCTACATCATCTCCCAGAGATAACCAATGGGATTGAACCCCAGCTGCTCACAGGGATAATCTGCTCACTAACACATTCTCCCCATTTCCCTTCTTTATTTCCCTGCTTCTTTATAGTTGTTACCTGGGATTTTCCCCAGATAAACTACTGGCACCCAAATCTTTGTCTCAATCTATTTTTGGGGAAACCTAGCCTAAGACACAGACTCTGCCAATCCTTTCTATCTCTGTCTTGAATATTTTTTTTAACATTTCATGTCTCAGTATTCTGACTCCCTTTGAATCCTAAGCAGGTACTCTAATAATTCCCTGTGGTAAACTGCAAAAGTGGCCACAGATTATGCACCTTCTTATTGATCATATAACTTGTTTTGGCCAATGGGACAATAGCAAAAAGTGACACAAGCTGAGACTTGAGAAGCAGGTGTGCATTGCAGCTTTTTCTCTTGCTGCCGTTAGAATCCTGAGGCCACCATGTGAATGAACCTGAGCTAGCTTGCTGGAGGATGGGAGGCCACTTGGAGGAGAAGTGAAGTCTCTGCTCCCTAGCCTGCCAAAACTTGAGTGATTATCCCAGATGATAGAGTCCCGCAGAGATCAGTCAACCTCATCTGGACCAGAAAAACCACCCTGCCAACCACAGAATTATGAGACATGATAAACATTTGTTGCTCTAGGCCAATAAGATTTGGGCTAATTTATTATGCAGCAAAAGCTAGCTCATATAGTTCCCTGATGTTATTAGTAAATACTGAGCCAGCCGGACCTGTCTACTGCCCTAGTAATGCGGCTTGCCAAGCCCCATGATCTATCTGGGTAGCTGGATAGGATGAGGATGCTACCTAGGAGAAAAGGAATTTATAACCAGGCTCTGGCAAATGTCCTTTAAGCATTTTTCTTTGAAAGATAACACACCGGCATGGGCGTATATTATAATTCATTAATCATTTCTAAAACTGCTTGCAGTTCCATTCCCAGGGAGGGCTAGTTGATTTTCATGCCTGACCAGTCATGTCTGTGGTCCTGTGTGCCACCCTGAAATTGCTGTGAAAAGTGGAGGGTTGGGTAACTTATAACAATCAGTTACAAGTCTCAGACCCTTGGGGCAACCATGGGTTATGAGTCTCTCCAGTCTCCATTTCCACATCATCTGGAAAAATCAATGAATCTTATATAAGTAAGTTCAAATAAAGCTTGGAATACATGCTTTGAGAGGAAGGCTTCCTTTCTGACAGTGCCAGAAATGTGGATTTATTTTTTACCAGCAGCAAATGTAATTTAAATTATTGGGACTTTGAGATTTATGATCTAAATCCCTCTGGCATGTCAGCCTTCCAGCTTTTGACAAAAGTGTTTATGAAAGGTGTTAGCAATCAGTTGGATTTGTGTGCCGCACGGTAAAGGGAGGAAAAGAAGAAGCAATGAAAAGTGACTAGAAGACAGTGAGGAAGAAGAAGCAGTATCAGGAGTCTTCTTCATTTGGAAGCCTTTATCAGATTAGGACAACAAATCCAGGAATTCTCCCTCTGGAGTCACTCTTGTGTTTGTTTGATTTTGATTCCCTGAGACCATGTACAGAAGACACAGATTTTCGCTATCTCCATCCTCCAGTGCCTTTCCCTGTCCCTCTGTTGCATTCTCTTCACCTCGCACCTGGGAAGGCCCATATTCAACCTCTGGAAGATGGGTTGAAACTAACAACTAACCAGTGTCACTGTAGTAGTGATTCACCACATTAGGCACTTGGATATAAAATATAGGATACCTAAGCTGCGAGTGAAAAAGGAGGCTTGTCTTAGGGTAAGGTTACTAAACCAAGTGAAAGACTGAAGTAGAGATCATTGCTTTCTCTCCCACCCTTGCCTGGTACTTTTTGCCCCCAACCATGGACAAGAGTCGTGCATTGGTGAGTGTGTCTTCTGCTCTGAGTCAGTGCACACTTTGTCATGTCTGCTCTGATGGAAATGTGCGCTTCCCCAGGAAGGTGGCATAAGTGAAGAAGCAAGATAGGGGTAGGTGCAGTTCACTTTTTAGGAATAAGGTCTTTCCTAATTTTGCTGCTTCAGGCAACTTCCTCAGGCTATCTTCCTATTCACCTATTTTGATAGTTTGGAGCCAAAAAATATGTCACTTTGCCTTTTATTCTCACCATAGCACTAGTGTAATGATGAATGGGAATTGGCCTTGGACAATTGACACTGGAAGACCTTTAGGAGTGGTGGGGACTCTTCATCTGCAGGGTTTAGGGTCACCTGGAGGGGTAACCAACAATTTGTAGGCCCAGTGTTGCCAAATACCTTTTTTTTTTTTAAGAAGGTAGAAATCTGGATTTTGATAAAAAAAAATATCTTGATTTAATTTTGTTTAACCAGGTAGATCTTGAGTTTGAGAGCCCACATGTTCTAGGGCATCTAAAATGATTCAGGAGGCCAGGTGATGCCCACAGAGAAGGTGTGCCATCCATACCATTCTCAGGGTCAGATGCTCTTGGTTTAGCTGTGAGCCTTCCTAGGTTCCTGGGAGGTGCACAGGCTACCAAAATAGGGAGATATGCACAGTCAGATTCTATTTATAACATACATTAGCTTCATTTCAGAACATAAATTATTCCTTCCAAATACTGAAGTGGAAAATCCATTTGTTTATCTGCTGAGATTGAGGAGCGTGTGACCTGTGCAGGGAAGACTTGTTTATAAAATCTTGCTTTCTCCCAAAGTATTTTATACATTCAGACAGTTAATTGTTCCACTGAGGTTTCCTTTGATTTTATTTGATCTGATGACAAGCAAGGAAAGCAAAAATGTTGGCTGGGTCTCAAGCCACATGAAATGGTGTGTGGGCCTGTCAGTGTGATAATGGCTCTATATTCTAGAGGGAGAAATGGTTTCCCTTCGTCCTTCCTCTTGGAGGGAACTGCTGCTGTGACAGCTTGCTCCTGGAAAGGATAAGGGCTCCACAAACATATATCTGTGTGGTTAACACAGACACGAAGGGGTTGGATTGGGTTGACTCTGCAGAGGCTTTTTCATTCATTGCTACGTCATTATCGGAACAGAGTAAATGCCCAAATGCTAGGCACTGACATGGGAACATTTCCAGGAATTCTGTGTTCCGTTCTGAGTACAGATGAGAAGAGCGGGACACAGTGGCCAAGTTCAGTGGGAAACAGAGTCACTCCACACCCACTGTCCTTTCTTCCACCATATCAGAGCTCTAGATCCACTCGCCACTTCAGGGCTCCCAGAAGTGGAGAGTTTCATTTGCACCTCAAAGGGAATAATCTAATTCCATTTGCAAATTGTGACCCCAAATAAAGCTATAATTAAAAGCTTGTCACTGAGTGTAGGGGTTCACACATAGCCCTTCTGTTGATGTGAAGGGGGCTAATATTTTCTTTTTTTATAATCAGTTACTAATTCATACCATCCATATCCAGTTTGATATCTCATTTCTCATGGCCATTTCTCATTGTTAATTTCCTTCATAGATTTAGCCTTGTTCTGACATTCTGCTGGGTTCATCCAGGCATAGAAGTGGCTAATTTATGGTGGGCAACAAGTTTTGATTCAGTCTTCCAGGATTTTGAATCTTCATATTTGGACTATTTGCAATGAGTAATTCTATTTATGCACAAATTCCTAAGGTTGCAACGTTGGTGAGACAGATTCAAGCTTACAGTCTGTTCATCATTACTGTGAACATATGACAGTGTCAACTGCATTCAAGTCAGATTCTCTTTAGCAGGTATTGTCTACTTGTCTAATCACTGTGGATTTGTTTTAGCATGTAGTCTAAGAAGCAATGAATTTTTATTCTGTGCAACCATTCTATATATGTCTTGGTTGATTGGTTTTAGATTAGCCATTTAATGAAAAGAAAATGTATTGGAGAGCTTCGATGCCTGTGTCAGTTTATCAGGAGCTCTGCAGAAATAAAAATGAAATCATTTGGTGGGTTCCTCTCCCTTAATGGGAAAGTCATGCTACAGGCAACTCCTTGGGATAATGAAAGGAGCAGGGTATAAAATGTAAACATGCATTTAGGGAGGCCTAGCTGTTTGCTGTGTTTATCTGCTGTGTAATTCTCTGAGCTAATTAATTTTATGCTAAAATGTATGAAATCTAGATAATTCAGGCCTGATTTGATTACCCATCTCTTAAAAAAGAAAACACCTCATATCAAATATTCATCCATGGGCAAGCAGGTTGTGTCTGGGTCCTGGGATATTTTAGTGTTGGGTCTCAGACTAGATTGAGGTGGGAGGAAGGGCTTCCATACTAGCAATATATTTGTGAAAATCTCTGCATATCTTTCCACTCCAATCTAGAATGAATACACTGAGGCCTCCTGAGTGGTCAGAAAAGTCTAGTAAATCTCAAGTGTGTAAGGAAGAAAGACAAGGTTTGTTTTTTTTTTCCCTAATTTTTCCCCTTCTGTGTTCTGAAAGGCTGATTCTCTAAGATGGTTGAGGAGGTTGGCTCATCTGTCAGTCTCAGGCCCAACCCTTGGCCAGGTGCTTTTTGCATGTGAGGCTAGCTTTATCTAAAAGTCAGTGATCCCTTAATGTTGTGACTAATGGGCATTAAATGGTATTCTAGACCTCAAATTCCTTACAAGCTGATTGGTTGAGAGTCTTCCATTTGCAATTCATTTCTTTGCATTTATTGTCTCCTTAGCAAGATCTCTTCATAGGCTGCAAATGCTCCTGGGACAGGCAGTACATAAACTTCTCAGACCCCAAGTATTTTCCCCTCACTTCTAGGACCTGCTCTGACATTGTGTTTGACTGAGTATTGGGAGTTGCTGGGTTGATTTCCATGCTAGTCTGGAGTTAGAAGCTTGGAGATCGAGGATGTCAGTGAAAAATTATCAAGAAGACAGCACATATCCTCCAGGGGAAAGCCAAGCCAAAGAGACCTGATTTATGCCTATGTTTCACCTTTGTCATAATTGTTCTAATGACACCATAACAAGAAGCAGATGGCCCTCTTTACAGGAACCCTCTGGAAACCAGATGGTGTGAACATATGAGGGCCTGTTGGCAAGGGGAAAGCTGTGGAGGGAAGGGCCACAGGCTGTGAGTTGTACAAACTCCAAGGCTTATCAAGCTGAGCCACATACCCATATGGGGGCTCAGTTAGCCAGAGAGGACCACTGAGGCTTCTGGCCAGTGGGGTAACTCCAGAAACAATGTCTCTTGGGCTGGAAGTCCTCATCCTCTTGTTCCTTATAGCCTTCTGCATCCCACTGAAGGTGGTTGTTTACTACTTCTTGCAAAAGCATGAAACAACTCACAGTTGCCTCTGAAAGGTGTGGATGTGGCATGTGTGGCAGAAATGATCCAGGCATTTCAGATATAGAGGCAAACATGTTTGAAATCATTTGTAGCCAGGAAAAATGTTGAGCAATTTAAGAAATATGCATGAAATAGGCATGATGACATAATTCATAGAGCAACATTTAAGATTCTTACACAAACAATATTCAATACATATTGAAGTAAACCTCCAAAGGTTGGATTCCCCTAGATTAGACGGATTGCTATCTTCTTTTCCAGTGTTCTACCAGTTTATCTCATCATTCTTGTGGTTTTCGGTACCTTCTGGTCACCACTGATGCCCACGTTTTCCAGGCTGTATGCCTCTTCTGAGCAGCCAAAGCACATTATCTGCCCGCTGGCTATCTCTGCCTGGAGACATGTGAAACTCAGCATGTGCAAAGTGAAGCCCTTGACTTCTCTCCCAGACCTGTTTCCTCCATGTTTCTCATCCACTACATGTCACCACCATCCATGTCACTGTTTAAGCCAGGGAATTGCCGTCTCCTTCTCCCTTTGTGCCCCAATCATTATCAAGTCCAATATTATCTTGAACCTGTCTTCTTCGCTCCAAATTCAATGCCATCAGGCTTGTCCAAACCATTGCCACTGCTCTTTTGATAATCATAGCCTACCAAATCTCGCTGCTCTGCCCATTCCCAGTCTTATTTCCACATAATAGTCACCATGATTTGTTTTTCTTTAAGGTTAAATACTGAACTTTATTAATTAGAAGAAAACAATTGTTTCATGACTGGTTATGTCTGTTAATTAGCTTTTTTTATTGAAGTACAGTCAGTTGCAATTTCTGGTGTACAGCACAATGTTCCAGTCATGAATATTCGTACATATATTCATTTTCATATTGTTTTTCATTAAAGGTTATTACAAGATATTGAACATAGTTCCCTGTGCTATACACAAGAAACTTTTAAAAATTTATTTTTGTATATAGTGGCTAACATTTGTAAATCTCAAATTCCCAAATGTATCCCTTCACACCACCTTTTCCCAATAACCATAAGATTGTTTACTATGTCTGTGAATCTGTTTCTGTTTTGTAGATGAGTTCATGGTGTTGTTTTTATTCCTTCTTTTTTTTTCAATTCCACATATGAGTGATATCATATGGTATTTTTCTTTCTCTTTCTGGCTTACTTCAATTACAATGACGATCTCTAGGTCCACCTATGTTGCTGCAAATGGGATTATTTTATTCTTTTTTTTGGCTCGGTAGTATTCCATTATATAAATATATCACTGCTTCTATATCCAGTCATCTGTTGACGGACAGTTAGCTTTTTCCATGTTGTGGCTATTGTAAATAGTGCTGCTATGAACGTTGGGGTGCAAGTATCTTTTCAAATTAGAGTTCCCTCTGGATATATGCCCAGGAGTGTGATTGCTGGATTATATGGTAAGTCTATTTTTGGTCTTTTGAGGAATCTCCATAATGTTTTCCATAATGGTTGTGCCAAACTACATTCCCACCAGCAATGTAGGTGGGTACCCTTTTCTCCACATCCTTTCCAGCATTTATCGTTTGTGGACTTTTGAATGATGGCCATTCTGACTGGTGTGAGGTGATACCTCATTGTAGTCTTGATTTGAATTTCTCCAATAATTAGTGACATTGAGCATTTTTCAGTATGTCTATTGATTATCTGTATGTGTTCATTGGACAAATGTCTGTTTAGGTCTTTTGTCTATTTATGGACTGGGTTTTTTTGTTTGTTTGTTTGTTTTGGTATTAAGTTGTATGAACTGTTTATATATTCTGGAAATTAGGCCTTTGTCAGTCACAACATTTGCAAATGTTTCTCCAATTCTGTAGGTTGTCATTTTATTTTGCTTAAGGTTTCCTTTGCTGTGCAAAATCTTATGAGTTTAATTAGGTCCCATTTGTTTATTTTTCTCTTATTCCCATTGCCTAGATAGACTGCTCTAGAAGAACATTCTTAAGATTTATATCAGAGAATGTTTTGCCTATGTTTTCTTCTAGGAGATTTATTGTGTCTTGTCTTATATTTAAGACTTGAAGACATTTTGAGTTTATTTTTGTGTATAGAGTGAGGGAGGGTTCTAACTTCATTGATTTATATACTGTTACCCAGTTTTCCCAACACCACTTGCTGAAAAGTATTTTCTCCATTGTATATTCTTGCCTCCTTTGTCAAAGATTAATTGACCATGGGTCTGTGGATTTATTTCTGTGCTCTCTATTCTGTTTCATTGATCTATATGTCTGTTTTTATACCAACACCATGCTATTTTGATTACTGTAGCTCTGTAATATTATCTGAACCCTGGGAGGGTTATTCCTCCAGCTTCATCCTTTTCCAATATTGCTTTGGCAATTCTGGCTCTTTTGTGATTCCATATAAATTTTAAGATTGTTTATTCTAGTTCTGTGAAAACTTTCCTGAGCAATTTGATAGGGATCACATTGAATCTGTAGATTGCCTTGAGCAGTATGGCCATTTTAATGATATCCATTCTTTCAATCCAAGAGTATGAGAGTGTTGAATATATTTCTATTTCTTTAAGTCATCTTTAATTTCCTTAATCAATGTTTTGTAGTTTGGTCAGATTTATTCCCAAGTATTTTATTTTTTTTGGATATAATTTTAAAAGAGTTTTTTTTTTTTTACTTTTTTTTTCCTGCTAATTCATTGTTAGTGTAAAGAAATGCAATTGATTTTTGTATTTTAATCCTGTATTCTGCTACCTTGCCAAATTCTTTTATCAGCTCTAGTAGTTTTTGTGTGGAGCTTTTAGGGTTTTCTATATATAGTATCATGTCATCCACATATAGTGACAATTTTATTTCTTTTCTTCTAGTTTGGATCCCTTTTTTTTCCCCCTGTTCTTGCCTGATATCTGTGGCTAGGATTTCCAAGACTATGTTGCATATAAATTGTGAGAATGGTCATCCTTGTCTTGTTCCAGATTTTAGTTGGAAGGCTTTCAATCTTTCACTGTTGAGTACTATGTGGGCTGTAGGTTTGTCAAATATAGCTTTTATTATGTTGAGATATGTTCCTTCTATATCCACTTTGGTAAGAGTTTTTATCATAAATTGATGTTGAATTTTATCAAATGCTTTTTCTGCATCTTTGAGATGATCATGTGGTTTTTGCCTTTCTTTTGTGAATGTCATGTATCACATTGACTGATTTGTGTACGTTGAACCATCCTTGTGTCCCTGGGAAGACCCCAACTTGATCATGGTGTATGATCTTTTTTATGTGCTGTTGGATTCTGTTTGCTAATATTTTGTTGAGGATTTTACATCTACATTCATCAGTGATATTGGACTGTAAATTTCTTTTTTGGTAGTGTCTTTGTCTGGTTTTGGTATCAGGGTGATGGTGGCTTCATAGAATGAGTTTGAGAATACTCCCTCCCTTTCAAACTTTTGGAAGAGTTTGAGGAGGACTGGTATGGGTTCTTCTTTGCATATTTGGTAGAATTCCCCAGTGAAGCCATCTGGTCTTGGACTTTTGTTTGTAGGGAGGTTTTTTATTGCTAATTCTATTTCATTTCCAGTGATCATTCTGTTCAAGTGGTCAATTTCTTCTTGATCCAGTCTTGATGGACTTTATATTTACAGAAACTTGTCTATTTCTTCTAGGTTTTCCAGTATGTTTCCACATAATTTTTCTACGTATTCTCTTTGAATATTTTGTATTTCTGTGGTATTGTTTGTAATTTGTTCATTTTCCTTTCTTATTTTATTTATTTGTGTCTCTCTCTTTTCTTCTTTGTGAGCCTTGCCAGAAGTTTTTCTATTTTATTTTTACTCTTTCAAAAAATCAGCTCTTGGTTTGATTGGTTTTTTTTCTATTTTTTTAATCTCTATTTTATTCATTTCCTCCCTGATATTTATTATTTCCTTCCTTCTGCTAAATTTTAGTTTCATTTGTTTTTCTTTTCCTAATTCTTTTAGACGGTAGGTTAGATTGTTTACTTGAGATTGTTTTTCTTTTTTAGAAAAGTTATTGCTATGAACTTCCCTCTTAGGACTATTTATGCTGCATCCCATATACTTTGTGTGATTGTGTTTTTATTGTCATTTATCACAAAGTATTTTTTATATTCTCCTTTGATTTCATCATTGACCCATTGATTTTTGAGTAGCATGTTGTTTAATCTCCATGCTGTCATTTTTTCCTCCTTTGTTTTTCTGTGGTTGATTTCTAGTTTCATGACATTGTGGTCAGAGAAGATGCTTGAAATAATATCTATCCTCTTAAATTTGCTGAGGCTTCTTTTGTGCCTGAGTACATTATCTATTTTAGAGAATGTTCCATGTGCGCTTGAAAAGAATGCATATTTTTGGAGGGGGATGGATATAATGTCCTAAAATTATCAACTAAGTCCAACTGTTCTATTATGCCTTAGTTTCTCCATTGTTTTATTGATTTTCTGTCTGGAAGATCTGTCTAGTAATGTTAATGGGGTGTTAAAGTCTCTAACTCTTATTGTGTTCCCATCAATTTCTCCCTTT
Source organism: Camelus bactrianus (assembly GCF_048773025.1). Lineage (NCBI taxonomy): Eukaryota > Metazoa > Chordata > Mammalia > Artiodactyla > Camelidae > Camelus > Camelus bactrianus. Next base: position 20,515,512 of record NC_133547.1, on the reverse strand, counting down.
ATGTCTGTTAGTATTTGCTTTATGTATTTACGTGCTCCTATGTTGGGTGCATAGATGCTAACAAGTGTAATATCCTCATCTTGTATTGCTCCTTTAAGCATTATGTAGTATCCTTCTTTATCTTTCTTTATGGCCTTCATTTTAAAGTCCATTTTGTCTGAAATCAGTATTGCTACTCCTTCTTTTTTATTTCCATTTGCATGAAATGTATTTTTCCATCCCTCACTTTCAATCTATGTGTGTCCTTCTCCCTAAAGGGGGTCTCTTGTATGCAGCATATGGTAGATTCTTGTTTTATTATCCAATTTGTCACTCTATGTCTTTTGATTCAAGCATTTAGTCCATTGACATTTGCAATAATTATGGATAGATGTGTGTTTATTGCCATTTTGAACTTAGTTTTCCAGTTGATTTGGTATTTCCTCTGTGTTCCTTCCTTGTTCTTTTTGTGGTTTGATAACTTTCTTTTGTATTATCTTGGTTTCTTTTTGGTTTCTGTGACTCTGTTGTATGCTTTTGACTTGTGGTTACCCTGTTTTTCAAGTATACTAACCCACTACTATGTCTGTTTGGTTTAAACTGATAGTCATATAAGCTCAACACCTCCTAAAAAGAACAAAAATATAAAGTCTATATTTTCTTTCTCCCCTTCTCCCACCTTTAATGATTTTGATGTCCTCTTTTATATCTTCATATTTATTCTGTTGCGACTTATTGTCGTTATCGACTTTCCAATTATGGTTTTCACCTTTCTATAGCATCCTGCTTCTTTTCTATTTAGAGTAAACTTTCCAATATTTCTTTTAGTATAGGTTTAGTATTGCTGAATTTCTTTAGTTTTTGCTTGTCTGTGGAATTCTTTATCTCTCCTTCTATTCTAAAGAATAGCCTTGCTGGATAAAGTATCCAAGGTTGCAGCTTTTTCTCATTCAGGACTTTGAATATATCTGCCTGTAGTATTTGTGTAGAGAAATCAGCTGAAAGCCTTATGGGGATTCCCTTGCAACTAGCTGTTTCTTTCCTTTCTTTCTACTTTTACAATCATTTCTTTATCTTTAACTTTGGCCGTCTTTATTATATTGTGTTTTGATGTGGGTCTATTTGGCTTCTTCTTATTGGGGACCCTCTGTGTTTCCTGTACTTGGATATCTGATTCCTTCTTCAGGTTGGGAAGTTTTCAGTCATGATTTCTTTAAATATATTTTCACCCCCCTTACTCTTTCTGGGACCCCCTGTTATGCATAGGTTGACATGCTTTGTACTATCCCAAAGGTCCCTTATATTGCTTCCATTGATTTTATTTGCTTTCTTGTCTGCTGTTCTTATTGGGTGACTTCTGTTATTTCTGTCTTCTAAGTCACTTATTTGCTCCTTTGCATTGTCTTGTCTGCTTCTGACTGCCTTTAGCTTGGCTCTTATCTCAGCCACTGAGTTTTTTTTTGTTTTTAGTTAGCTCCTCTTTATAGTTTCAATTTCCTTTCTATACTATTCTTTATCTCTAGTCATAGTTTCTTTTAGTTCCTTTAGTGCTTTGATCACTCCCTTTCTGAAGTCATGATCTAGTAGACTATTAAGGTCTATTTCATTGATCATTCTTTCAGGTGACTTATCTTGTTCTTTTAATTGGGAGTAGTTCATCTGCTTCTTCATTTTATTTATATCTCTCTGGCACTATGGATTATGGAGTATCAGTTATCTACTGTGGTTTTGAACGTTTATTTTTTTAAAAGAGGATGTGTTCCTGTGTAACTGTGCACCCCTAATAATTTTGTCTGTTTTTAGTATGGATGGTTGCCACGTCTTTTTTCCATGTGTGTTGGCTGTTATCCCTTTGATGGGGTTTGGCAGGTGTTGTGGTGACCATAGCCTGTCCTGGTTTTTGACCAGCTCCTCCTTTTTTTCTGTGGTTGTCACAGCCCTGACAGGCCCAGGTCTTTTCCCCTTTTGTTGGAATGAAGGTTTCCAGACCCATTTCTGAGCTGCAGTCTTAATATGTTGGGTTGGAGTGCTTTATGTACACTTTATTGACTCTGCCCTTGTCCCTACTTTAACCACAGGAATGTCAGTGTGCTGCTCTGGTGTCCCTTAGGTTCTCTGACCTCAGAGCTACCAGCACAGTTCTGCCAACTTCTGGATTAAACACCTTGATTGTGGTGCACTATCAGGTAAACATTGTCCTCAGCACCAAACACCTCCCCTGTACTTGCCCCATTGTGTGAACGCCACTTGCTCATATCAGAGGCCCGAGGGTCACACCGCTGTGTCAGCGCCATTCCCAGTGCCACATCTGGGCACAGTAGGTGGGTTCACATAAAACAGCCAACACCAGCCCTCACCCCTGCTCTGTGTCAGAACTCTGCTCCTTGCTCATTTGTCTTAGAGGTGTAGGTCCACAAATGCATTTGCAAAATGATCCTCTCTGCCTGGGATTGTAAACAAATCTTAATCCTGGGGCTGTAAACAAATTCCAGTCCTGCCTATGAAGTTGCCATGTCTCTGGGTACAGATCCAGGTTTCAACCCCACCTCTATCTGGGAGTCGTGCACCAGGAAATATGGTGGGTATAGCCAAACTCCACCTCTCTTCTCCTAAGAATAAGCCAGTGATGGTGCCGAGGGTCTCTGAAGACAAAGGCCGTGGCCAGCCATGTTGGAGCCCTCCCCCCAATGCACACCAGCAGCCATTCGTTCTTTCTTTCTTTCTTTCCTTCCTTCTTTCATTCTTTCTCTTTTTCTCTCTTTCTCTCTCTCTCTCTTTTTTTTTTTTTTTTTTTATGGTGGACTAAGGCTATTTTGTTCTGTATACACTCCTAGCTATGGTTCACTGCACATTCCAGAACCCTGTGTTTGCCTCTGTGCATTTGGCTTCAGTCCTCTGCCCAGCTTGGACAGCCAGTTCCAGTCAATGTATAGGGCTGGGGGTCTCAGGGACCCTTTGTGCCCATTTCACTTAGTTCTGTTGGCCAAGGGCTGCTGTGCACAGATCTGAGTCTTGGAGGTTCCCCTTCTGTCCCTGCTGACCTCTCCATAGGTGAGAGTGAGTCCCAGCATAAGAGCACTGTTTCTCCTTTGCCAATCCCTCTCCATGGGACAAGGCCCCCACTAATTTCCTTTTTCTTTTTCTTCCTCCTATGTGATTTGTGATGAATTTTGTCTTTTGAAGAAGGTGATGTTCTGTCATAGTTCAGCAGGTGTTCGGAGTGAATGGGTGGGTCTGTGGATGTCTCTCTTGGTGTGTTCACTGGAGAGGGTGAACTAAGAGCATCCTTTTACTCTATTATCTTGGCCACTCCCCCTCCACCATGATTTCTTAAAAACATAAGTTAGATGATATATCCCCCGTGTTTAAAATTTTCCAGTGACTTCCCATTGCACATGGCAGAAAAATCCACTTCTCTACCATGGCTTACAAGGCCCTGAACCGTGGCCACCTATCCCCTTCTGTGATCACACCTCATGTCACATGCTCTCCATGGCCATCCCTTCCGCCATGTCCTCTCTGATACTCAGTGCCACCTAAGGTTCTCTGCACCTCCTGAGCACTGTGAGTGGATTGTTCCCTCATATTCCTTACATGGCCCATATTCATTAGTCATCTCAGCTAAAATGTTGGCTCTTGCAGACTGCCTCATCCACCTGTCTGTTTGATTTCTTGTCCCTGTTATTCTTTCTCTCTGTAAACAGCACATTTCCTTCATTGCCTGTACTACAATTTGCAAGTATATTTTTGCTTTACTCCTTGTATATTTTGTCTCTTCCCCTGGACTGTAAACTCTGTGAGAGCTGGAGCCATGCTTTTTAAATTTCATCTTTGAATGAGGTGCCTCCATTGTTGTTGTAGCAGAACCCTAAACTAACCCTTTGTTTTTGACACTTAAAAACCTGCTGAAAATCAGCTCCTTCAGGAAAACATCCTCAACTACAAGTTACCTCACCACTGGGCTGCCTTTAGGGACTTCTTGTCAACCTGGCCACTAATTCATGGAAGCCCTGAGATCAAGAAATGTTCACTGCCAGAAAATGGTGAGGACTCATTTCTGGATAATAATTAATGTTTATGGAATCCTGACTGTGTACTAGGCACTATGTAACTCTCCCAACAAAATGATGAGGGGCTGTATTCATCAGAGTCCCAGCAAAACCAATAGCAATTCAAAGGGAAGTTAAAGAAATGGATATCTACATTGATGTGAGTGGAGTTAAAGGAATACAAAGTATAAGGGGTGAGGACTTCCAAGAGGAGGAAAGCTGTCATCACTCTGTAGTAGATGCATACCTCTCTGCCAGAGTCCCTCATCAGGCTTGGAGGACTCATTCCAGGCAGCTGGTGGTTGTGCTGCCAACTGACTGCTATTAGCAGCCAGACCCCTGGGAATTGCCTTGGCTGAAGAAAGATACCTGCACTCAGTGTCTGGTCTACAAGAGAGGGACAGGAGCCTGGGCCCCTTGGGACAACTCTGAAGGTCCATCTCAACTTCAGAGGTGTCCAAAGAGTCAGCAGATGTCTTTAAGACTGCAAATTTCCTCTGCCCAATCCTGATTCCTTCCCTTCCCCACAAGGCTATATCCTAAGTGTCTTTCTAATAAACTACCTGCACACACATCTCCTTTTCAGAGCCTGCTTTCTGAGAACCCAACTTGGCATCCTCTTGGCCTGAAAATGTGAGAAGAGACAGTGGTGATATCAGAATTCAGTGATCTGTAGCTATTGGAAGAGGGCTGCATGATAGAAGCTGTGGTCAGAGATGAAGAAACTCAGTGACTGCCCACATTACACCTTCAGGGAATGGGAAGAGGAACAAATACCATGACCTCTCTTTTTTTTTCTCACTCTTCATCTTCCTACTGCTGCCTTGCATCAGCCAAACACAATTGGAAACTGGGTGAGTGGGTGATCACCTTTTTGGGCCAGAGAGCTGGGCAGAGAAGGGTGAAGAGCCAATCTGGGCAGGGACATGCAGAAGAACCATCATAGGTAGGTACTATTATTGCTCCTTGTTTACAGATGAGGAAATAGACATAGAGATGTGATATCACCTGAGTAACGCCATGCAACTTTTAAGGGGCAGAACTGGGATTTAAACCTCAAGGTCTATGCTCTGAACCACTGTTCTCTACCGTCTCTCTTGATTTCCAGTGCTTCTTTCCCTTCAAGGATTTAATATTTCTTTAAGCACTATAATTGGTCTTTCTATTTCTTTTGCAATCCTCTTATTCCATCATTCATGACTCAAGGAATATAGGATGCTTGTTGAGAATCTGTGAAGATTTGGTGTTTTCTGGTATGCTTAGGGAATCTTATGGCTGTGAACACTTAAACTGGATTTAGCCAGTTTCTATGAGACTGGAGAATTGGGGAGAAACCTCAGAAATTGAATGAATTATGTCACCAAATCCTTGCTGAGTATCTATTCATGTCCACAGCTTTGGGTGAGTCCTGTTTAAGTTGATCAATAGTTTCAATTTCAAGAATAACATATCAAACAGTTGTTTAAACTGTGAAATCTTAATTATGTGAAATGCCAGATGTGAAAATTCAGCATGTTATCTTCTCCTGGGCAGTAATGCTTCTGATTAGAAAGGGCATGTTACTTAAAGTGAGCCTACAATTAGTCTTGAAAAAGGAATTGTAATGGTCTCCTAACTCATGGCTGTGCTTATATCTTCCCTGTTGTGTTGACTCAGACTTAGAGGTTTTTTTCAGTCAGCACTTCCTTCCAGAGGACAGCGCTCTATAAGTGGGCTATCTGCAGAAACAATCCAGCCTAATTGGAGCCTTGTTGTTGGTCTTCTAGAGGGCAGAGACCTCAGCTGAGCCTGAATTGGGACAAGGGGAGCAGGAGTTTCTCCAACAGGACTTTGGAAAAGGAATCATCGGTGGGGCCGATATTTCAGTCATCATTTTTTTTCCTGGAGGAGATGATGCTGTGGTCTTGTCCAGGGCCACTGCTGAATATCAAAAAAGAAGGTCCTGGCAGGGACCCCAGGCAGTGGAATGAGATGAGGGGTTGATTTTGGGGTTCACTTTCTCTCTGTTCCTGGAGCTCACCAAGAGTGTTCTTATATTTGGGCCTTTGAAATTGATTTTTCCTGTACTGGGGATGATTTCCCCAGCACTTGCATAGATGATGGCATCTCCTCATTCAAGTCTCTGCTCAACTGTTGTTCCTTCAAAAAGGCCTTCCCTGACCACATTGTGGTAAGTGGCTCTATCTCCTTGGGTATTCTTTACTCTACTTCTCAGTTTCATTTTTTCACATAATTTATCAATTTATGAAATTATCTTATTTATTTTATATTTCTCCAGTTCGAATATATTCTCTGCAAGGCCAGAGACTCTGTTTCATCTGCTATATACAGAGTATAATAGGTGCTCAATAAATGTTTCCTGAGTGAATGAATGAGTAAATGAATGAACTGCAGGGGCCACACCTGCCATCATAGAGGCAGCTGGTCAGGTGAGTCTGCTTTCCCCAGAAAGCAGACAGATTTTGAGACTCTAGCTCAGACTATCTCTTCCAGAAAGGCCTCTGAGATGAGGCAAGGTTTGAATGAAATCAACAGGGACGTAACTCAGTGGTGGATAAAAGGGGACTTTTACTGCTTCCCTCAACTTCAGCTGGAAATCTTTCCTGAGGCAAAAATTTCAAGCCCATTACTCTGTCTATTTAATAAGTCATCAGAGGATCTGTGGTCAATGTTGGTTGTCAGGAGGCTAAACAAATGCAATCCCCTAATTAGCTTCTGGATGGAAACTGCATCCCACCCGGAGCCAGGTGCAATTCATCGTGTGTGCTAGACAGTGGTGCAAAGAGAAGAAGTAATTGACCGGCATTGGAAAGGGATAAATTTGGTTTAGGCATTTGGGGAAAAAAAAAACTGCTCTGTCAGATAAATCAGGCAGTGGAATGATCTGATTAATGAACATGAAATAACTGTTTGATGCTTTGAAAAGGAGGCGAGAAACACTGAGGGGAGATTGAATGAGAAACTGAGGGAGAAAATGAGACAACAAATTTTCTCATTCTGCATTGCTCTCTCATCACCAACTTGGGATCACTTCTGCATCAAAGAGAAGCTGAGGTTCACACATAGATAAGTTTAAAAGGGTGTAAAATCTCGCTTAAAACTCACATTAAAATACGTCTTATGCTTTAATTTTTTAATTAAAGTATAATGCATGTGGCAAAGTTTACAAACTGCACTAAGCTTAAACTTACAGCTCAATTAATTTTTATCTCTGTAAGCATCACCCAGAAAAAGACATAAAACCTTTCCAGCACCATGGAGGCTTCCCATTTTGTCTCTTCCAAGCTAGTAACTTCCAGAGATAATCACTGTCCCAAATAGTATCTCCATAGAGTAGTTTTGCCAGTTTTTGAAATTTACATAAATGGAATCATACAGCATGTACTCTTTTGTGTCTGGCTTATTTTGTTTAACTTAATGTCTGTGGGATTTATCCATGTTGCTACATGTGTATAGTTTATTTTCTTTTATTTCTGTGTCTTATTCCACTTTGTGAATATACCAAATTCATTTTCCATTCTCCCACTGATAGGCATTTGGGTTTTTCCCTCCAATTTTTGGTTGTTATGAATAAAGTGGCTGTTGGAAATACACTTGAAAATTTGGTGGTCCCTTTGTGGGTGGCCAGGAAGGGAAGAATTTGGAATTTGTGGACAAAATCTCTTATGTCAAGTCTGAAGGATAAGTAGAGGTGCCCTCTGGTTCTCAATAGCATGTCATGTGGCAGAAACTACAAAAGTTCCCAGACCTTACACAAAGGTAAACAATTTTTTCTGACCTGGATGAATGCTCCAATGAATTCTTCTTCATATATGATGGCTCATAAACAAGAAACATATAATAATGAAAACCTATTAAATATATACTGTGTCCGAAGCCCTGTGCAAAGCTTTTTATTGGGTTATTTTATTAATCGTATTAATCCTTATTAGCATCTTAAAAGATAGGGAGTATTTTTTTTTTGACAATGAGAAGACATAGGAAAGATATATAAGATGCTAAGCACAATATAATATACAATCTTATTCTTCAATGATCATAGACTCAACAGTAGAAGTTCAAAGTGGGCAGAAGTTGGCAGATTAAGTTAGGGCAGAGACAGGCCATCTGTGGTCTTGTGTCCCCACGTAAGCCAAGGATTTGAGCAACAAGCACAATGGCTGCTTCCTTTGTAGACTGGCCAGGTGTATAGATGAGTGGTTCCCAATCTCAGAGCCATGTGCACATGCATGGGTTGAGTGACTCATAAAAATGCAGACTCCTTAGTCCTACACTAGGGTTACTAAATCAGAACTTGGGGGGATGGTGCCCAGGCATCTTGTTTTTAACATACATCCCCCATGATGCTGATGAGTAGCCAGGGCTGATCTCTCTGAATCCCTTGGCAGCTGTCACTTTCATAGAAAACTTTCACCTTCATTGTTTTATTTGTCCAACATGCTGGGTGACTGACTAAGCCTCTGAATGAATTGACCAGATGGTTTGGTGTCATGAAGCCTTCGTTGCTAACTTATACAAAACTACTTTCACATATAATATAACCACACAGGTCTCTCTATGATGACTGCTTTTATTTCCATGAAAATCAAGACAATGACACATCTAATTAGACTTACAGAATGACCTCTTGCTCATGAGTTTGGCCTTTGGAATTTCTCATTTAATTTTTCAATGATGGAGATGGGCCGAGGTAGCATAGCTTCCTTTGCAACCTAATTTTCAACTTTATAAGTTCTTCAAGACTCATTATGACCTATATTTTCCAGGGATCTGTATTGATGTGGTGCTTACATTTCATAAAAAAAACATTCTGGAGATGAAATCATATGTTGTTCTGCTTGCTGTATTCCATTTGGAGGGTGTTTTATTAAAGTGTCAGGCAGATGAGTAAAATGTCCTTATCCATATTCAAATTTGCCAGGAAAAGACATTGGCAAAATAGCTTCTAGTAATTTGAAGTAACTTAGTACACTGTAAGCAAAAGCTCTTTTCCCCATTTGTTTTCTTAAGTGAGAGAAATATCATCCAAAGATTGCATTAATGTGACTGTTGAAAAGCTTCTGTATATCACCAGAAAGACAAGGGTGGCTGAGGGATTTTTCTCTTGGTCAAAGAGATTTCAGGGAGTGCATTTGCCCTCCAGGTATATCATAAAGATCAGGAAGATGTGTCTGAACGAACTGCAGGGACATAAACCCTGTCTACTCCAGACTCCCTTAGTTCCAGGTTGGGGAGCAGAAGTTGCCAGTACTTGCCCATGAATGACAACCGAGGAGCTGGTTCTTTGGTGGCAAAGAATACTCTGGAGTCAGTCAGCCTGGATTCGGATCCCAGGGCAAGCAATCTGAATTTCTGTGCACCCACTTCCTCATCTGTAAAACGAGCTCAATAATAGTGTAATATCAGCCTCTTTGGGGGTTGCTCTGTGTTCCATGCCAGTGTACATCAAGCTGCACCCCAGTAACAGTCAACTGATCAACTGTCATCTTTCTTATTAAGTCTGAGTCCTTTGGCCTTCCTGCCTTTTCCCAGTGGAGTCCATAAGCATCCAACTATGATGCTTTTACAGTGTATGAATCAGTTGCTGATTTATTCAGCTTTTATCTACATATGGATGGTTTTTATAATAAGGTAGAAAAGCTAGATTACTCTGTGTAAAACAAACAAACAAACACAAAAAACAAGCTCCTGGAGTGGGGAGCATAGCTGAGTGTCTCACTGAGTGTCAATTTTCTGAACAGATGCATGTGATTTGGATAGATGGATTACAGTGGGCACTGGATGGACAAAACCCTCTTTAGTCAAGCTACTCATCCTACCTGCTTTCTGGGGTCCAATATTCCACCATTAAGATGTTCAGGTTAGTTGAGGGCAGGGGTGATGCAACAGTCATCCTGATGTAACCTGGCACTACTTGGAAAAGTCCTAGAAGAATGAGATGAATGTGTTTTCTTGGAGAGAAGCAAGGAGACATAGGTGTTGTGGAGTCCAGTGGAGCAGTGAACCAAGAAGGGCAGCAGAGGCCCTGGTGTGACACCATTCCTGCTGTTGCCCAGCGGCCCCCACTCTCCACTCACAGTAGGTGCCCAGTGGCCACAGGACTGCAAGGGAGGTTCCTCTACTTGTCCTTCCAGAATTCCTCAGTCCTCGAGGACTCCTTATCCTTTCTCCAGACACTCCTTTGTCCTAAAGGTCCTTTAAAAGTCTCAGTTCAGCCAAAGCTCTGCCAGCCTTTTAAAATACTCTCACTCTGAATGTCTGGAGACTAGGTGTGTATGTCAGGTGCCTCCATTCCTGTCTCTGGTACCCAGGACTTCACCATTTTCTCCTCCTGCCTGACCCTGCAGGCACTTAAATCTGCTGCCTTTGGGAAGACATGATTTCCTTCAGGGAGTCTTCGCTATAACCCCTAAGCATTTCTCTGTACTTCTACAGCCCTTTGTATTTCCCCATCACAGGGCTTCCTACACAATATTTTTTCTACAATTTTATCTAGAAATGGTTATAAACTCAGAGAAATTGCATAAATAGTACAGAGAGGCATATCCATCACTTAGCTTCTCCTCATGGTAATATTTTATGTAATTATAGAACATTCCCAAAACCAAGACATTGACATTGGCATGATGCAATTAACTGCTGGACTACAGAGCTCACTGGATTTCACCAGTTCTTGCATGCACTCATTTGTGTGTACATTTCTGTGCATGTTCTATGACATTTTGTCATGTGTACACTGATGAAGACTCTCTCTTTGACCAAATTCTAATCATACTCCTCTGAGCTCTTTTCAATTAGGCCCCATCCTTGGACATGTCCACCAGAGCCCAATTATATCAAGAATCCTGCTAAGTCTGTTTAGCCAGAATCCCCCACCCTCCCTATCTGATCACCATTGTTAACTGACCAAATGCCTCATTTCTCACCAGCCTTCCCCTCTGATGATGCCCGAGCATCCTGGTCTGCCTTCAGCAAGAATCCCCCATTACCCTTGATGTGTAATTTTAGTAATTTTCCTTCCACCAACACTCTCCCCTCCCCAAACCTGCTCCTTGGCTGTAAACTCCTATTTTTCCTTGTTATATTCAGAGTTGAGCCCAAACTGTCTCCCCTATGTCAATTTAGTAGTCCCTGTATCTATCATGAAAGTCCCCCTGAATAAAGTCTGCCTTATCATCTAAAAAAGTGTAAAGAATAAACATTTTTTCCTTTAACAGTAGAGATTACTATAAGCATCAGCACAATCAAGACACAGAAGAACTTTCCCTTAGTTCCAGGGACTCTCTCCCTGTATTTTCTCACCACACTTGTCTGATTTCTCTAGCAGGTGGTCAGGGAAGGATTTTGATTACCCTCGAATCTCTTATGAAGCAGAGTAGGTGTTCAGAAAATGTAAGTTGAATAATGGGTGATGAATCCAGAATCTTTCTGGAATGACCACTGTGTGCCCAGCACTGTGCTATGAAGGGTGGCAGAGGCATTGAAATGTGATTTCCTGCCCTCTTCTGGTGGCTGCTAAGGTCCTGGGCTGGGAGGCTAGCCACAGGCAGGAAAGATTCTGCACTTCGAAACCCAGTACTTCCAGGGGCGAACAGGTGGGTTTGAAGTCCCAAATGAACACTAATCATTTTCAGATCCTCATGTTGGTTTTAGGAAACTCTAATAGAACACCTTTTATAGGGCAGAGTCTTTGGGGACTGAAGGAATTTGATGATGAAAAGACACTAACCCAACAGTCTTGTTTTCTTTTCCTTTAAAGGGAGAAACAGAATGCGAGTGATCAGAAAGCACTAGAAGACATCAGTTAATCCAAAATACTAGTTCCTTAGCTCCAAAAGCACTTGCAGAGAAAATCATTGAGGGGCACAGGAGGATGGAAGCACCTTGTAAAAACTGGAATCCCATGAGTGTGTGTATATGCCAAGTCTCATAGGCTATTTTTTTTAATTTATCCTTTACTTGATCACTTTTTTCCCCTCAAATACTAATTTTTCTTTGACTTTTTTCCTCAAAGTATAAAAAAGTATGAAATATAAACAAGCTGTTGCATTGCACATTTCCAAGTGTACAATTCAAGCACTATAGAGCTATCTACATACCAATAAATCCCATCAAATATTGGATAATTCAATAGTATCCAAAATATCAGAGAACAGAAAGAACTAAAACCCGCTTCTTTTTGTTACACATAAAATTCAAACATTCAGTCTATGGGATTTAAAAATATAGACTAGATAAACAAGATTATACTGTATAGCACAGGGAAATATATACAAGATCTTATGGTAGCTCACAGTGAAAAAATATGTGACAATGAATATATGTATGTTCATGTATAACTGAAAAATTGTGCTGTACACTAGAATTTGACACAACATTGTAAAATGACTGTAACTCAATAAAAAAATGTTAAATAAATAAATAAATAGAATGGAAAAAAAATTCAGTCTAAAGAAAAACCATCATTTTGGCTGCCCTCCACATTTGCATGCTGATATAGTTATTAAAATACTCCTGTATACTTATGTTTGGTCTTGCTATTTCAAGTCAGGTTTAAAACCTCAAAACTAGACATCCAGACGAAACAGATTATCAGAAGGATTATTTCATCCCCACCTTCCTAACCCCAGAAACTATGAAGCCAATTTGACGACATGATTCCAAACACTGGATTGTGACAACAAATGTATAGTGGATCTTTTTAAAGAACTCTCTGTGCTCAACTTTCTCCCATCCCAATTATTCAGAGTGGAAAAGCCCCTCTATTTCTACCACTGTTTCCACCCCCACATTTCCAATATGTATTTGAATTTTATCCCCCGGATCCATGGAAGAGTTAAGAAACTGATTCAATGGGAACATTTTTTTAAACCTTTTGCTTTCATCTTGTCCTTTATTTTCTCCCTTATTTTGTTTACTTGTTTGCAAACTTGGGTAGGTTGTTTGGAGACCTTGTATGAGCACAGGTCATGTAGGCAAGATTAATTTTGTCCCATAATCAAATCTATTCTTGTGACAAAAAAAAATTTTAGCTTAAGTTTAAAAACGTTTGGTGAGTAAAATTAATTGCATCAACTAAATAAAATGCATTCTGTCCAATACATATAGATGTTCTATCAAGAAGACAAATGGACTCAATAGCGTAAGTATATATGTGGATGAAATGCATAATAATGTAATTACTTTGCCAACAAAATGCTAACTTGCTTTAATCATTCTGTTCTCAACATAATGTAAAGTGATTTAGCGGGTAAAATGAATCCACTTACAAATTGTTTTATGGTCATAATGCAGCCCTTTGGTGGAATGTGTATTGATGATAATAATTTTATGGGCAAATGATTTTTCAATTAAAATGTCTTTTCACAGACAAAATGGGAGTGTTACAAATGGCTCCCGATAACTGCATGCCAAGGAGCAAGCAGAAAGGGCTGTCACTCACTCTAAGCAAAGCCTCAGTCGAAAAGGCTTGAAAGCTCAAAGGGTGATTTATTTTCATCAGATTTGTAATTTCCTTCCCTCCCACTTGAGGAGTATTTTCTTCCTGCCTTTACTGACCCAGTAACAAAAATTAGATCTGGTGACCAGCCCACCAATCGTGGGCTGCCATGGTTCTTTGCTGGGCCTTAATGGACTACACAGTATTGTTCATTAATAAGTCCTTAGAACCAGGGCAATTCTTTCTGCTCTCTAACACGGACCCCATTATCTTCAATTATTACTGTACCCATAAAAATGGAATAAATCATTATTATATAGTGGTTTTTAATTTGAAGGTTGTGATGGAGAAAAAAAATGTTTCTATCTGGGCTAATTGTCATAATTAGTTTTTAGTGAGATGTAATACTCCTTCCACCCACTCCACTGCTGTCCAGATGGAACTTCGGCTAGTTTTTCAAAGTCTTAGTGCTTGAAGATGGCTCCTTTGCCAGTGAGTTTGCCTCGTTAGGGAGAAGAGCTGTTTGTTCTCTCCATAACAAGACAGAGGGCCCGCCCTTGTCCTATTAAGGGAGGTGGGAAGCAGCTCCCCAGCTTGCCTCCCTGGCTTGGTCACTGCCTGCACAGTGATACCTGCTTACTATCCTTCCCTCTGCAAGCAAGGGAGTTTCATTTTTGTAGAGAGTCCCATATTCTTTCAGGTTTCCTTTCTGGAGGCTGATCTCACTAGAAATTATAAGCATCGTTTTTAAGACCGTGTGGAAGAGAGGGTCATGTCAGAAACTCTGGGCAGTTCTGTGGTGAGGGGGCATAGTTAGTGGATGAGAGCAGAGATGGCTAGGTGGACAGACCTGGAAAGAAAGTTGGCTCTGCTGCTTCTTGTCTGGCTTTCCTTGAGCAAGTCACTCTACTGTTCTGAGTCTTCATTTTTGCATCTTATAGAATAGGAATAAAATAGTAACTACCTCAGATTGCATAGACAAAAGAGATAATGCACAGAAAAGAGTCACACATAGTACACAGTAAATGACAGCCATTATTGTCATTGCAGTCACTAGCACTCAGATAGGCCCTGGGGATCTGGAGGTGAGAAAACAAGAAAAAAAAAATGCAATGCCCTTCCTTCCCTCAAGAAGAGTAGTTAATTGATAATGATGGGATGAAAAGTTCAGATGTATTTGTCCTCTCTGATTTGTGCTGAATCTCATCTGGGGTTTCTGACTGCACACACAGCCTCCTCATCATTGCCTTTGTAAATGAAAATTGTTGCCAGGCATATCAGTAAACAAAGGATGCTGTGGCCATCAAGTTATCAGCCACTACTGTCACCCCTCCGGCAGTGAGCAGAGGTAACTCAGGATGTGGACAAGCAGGCACATTGCTCAAGGGATTGCAACCTTGGGTTTTCAAAGCCCAGTCTCATTTTCCTCCACAGGCAATCCCTCCTCTCCATTCTGAGTCACAATTTCTCCAACCCAAGACCAGAGGCAGGGCTGCCTCAGGGCCTGGGGGGCCCCATGAAGATGGCCTTTTCAGTGTCTGCTCGAGGTCACCTTTTCCACACTCAGACCTGGCCCCTGGGGCTGGGTGGGGGCAGACAGCAGCCTTTCTCTCATCTTTTAGTAAAAACACACAATTTGGAGGAAAGGACCACTTCCTTTCTTCCCTCGGCCCAGCAGGCTGTGTCTCTCTGGCTATGTGGCTAGTTTCAGCATGAGGGCATACCCAGTGTGTCCACTGCCAGGTGATGGTTGGATGGCAGTCAGCTTGCTGTGCTGGGTGAGACCTGGGCCACCCCATGGCTGAGGCCTCGCTCTGTCTCGTCCATACTATGTGCCAGGAATGGTGCAGGACTGGGGCAGAGACTGGGCAGACATTGTGTCAGCCTGCAAACAGACCCACTGGGCAACTTTAAAATGGTAAGTCCAATCCTTTATGTGAGGAATTATTGGAGGGACCATGGGTGGAAGATTTATTTAATGGGAAGTGACATTTATTGAGGTTGTTGAACCATACACAAACTTGACATAAATCATCTAATTTCATTCTCAAGCCTGCCTCATAATGTTAATATTATCTGCATTTAAAAGTTAGGTAGTCAGGTAAGGATTTGAGACTTACGGAATCTCAAGAAAGTTATTTGATCTCTTTGTGACATAGTCAACTAGCCTCTAATACAAGATAGAGCAAGCAAATTTCCCCTTTAAAACTTAATTGTACCAAAATTTTGCATGATACTGAAAAAGGAAATAATAATAATAATAAAGACTTGTAATTTGGCCTATAGTCAGCCCTTCATACTAAAGGGTTCCACATCTGCAGATTAAACCAACTGCAGATCAAAAATACTTGAAAAAAATCTCAGAAAGTTCCAAAAAGCAAACTTTGAATTTGTTGCATGTCAACAACTATTTACACAGTATTTACATTGTATTTACAATGATTTACATAGTATTTTCATTTTATTAGGTATTATATGTAATCTAGAGATGATTTAAAGTATACGGGAGACTGTACATAGGTTATATGGAAATTCTAAGCCGTTATCTATAATGGACTTGAACATTTGCAGATTTTGTTATTCACATGGATTTCTGGAACCAACTCCCCTACCCAGATACTGAGGGATGATTGTATTTATATAATGCAAAATGTAGTCTGATTTAAATTGTCCATACCATTCAAAAATAAAGTATTGGCCATCTAAAAAATTTAAACAATTAAAAACATGAGCAGATTAAAACAGCAAATGCCTTTTTCCCCAACCCTCAGTGCCCCATGACCTGGCTTTCTGTGATTGGCCCCACTGCCCCTTTCATTAGCTGAGGTTATCAGACCTGCAGTCACCTCTCAAAGAGTGGGTTCCAGTGGGAGGGCAGAGGTGGCTAGGAAAGCTATTACATGCATACTCTCATTTAATTATCACAACAACTCTGTGAGGTAAGTACTATTACAATCTCTATTTTAAAGATGAGGAAACAAACTCAGAGATGTTAACAGTAACCTGCCCAAGGTGTGTAGTTAATGAGCATCAGAGCCCAGGTTGGGATGAGCTTTAAGACTGTGTTCTCTATCTTACTACACTGCACCTAGTGAGATAGTCTGAAATGGAAATAAACTTTTTACCCATTCATTCTGTCTTCATCTTTGTACATTTCTTAAGCATCTGTCACCCTCAAGAGATGATAGATACACACATGAGCAAGACACAAACCTAGTACTTGAGAAGTTCAAAGGTGGCAGGAAGAGGGAAGGGATACTCAAGGAAATGAGTTATTTCAGTATAGAATATTTTTCCCTTTTTCAGTTTTATCAGGTAGAATTATTACAGTTTGACTGCACATACACATTATATTGCATGTAAATACATACATACAATATACTGTACATTTTTTAGTTTACATATATGTACTGATGATTGTTTCTAAGAAAATATTAGAGCTTTAATTTTTTAAACTTACATAGTTATCAAAGGAATAAAGCCAACCACAAAATAAAAATCAACAGAATGTGGTAATCCAATCATAAAGGACAGTCAAATGTGCTTACATATCAGTATAGAATATTTTTTGAACCTTGCTTCTTTTAAGGGAGATCAGACCTCCAGAGCCAGCTTGTCCTCTCTATATTTCTGGGGAGAATTCCCCTGGGCAGTCATGAAATTTTAAACTTTTGTTTGTTTGTTTGAGGATGAAAAGACAGCCCTTTGATGTACTAATGTGCACACACAAACACATACAATACTAGTAATTTTTTTGAAGTTAGATCATTTTTCTTGGGGATTATTCTTGGCTTTTGCTGTTTTACAGGTACAATTTCAACAGATAGGGGGAGAATGTAGAGATAAAGAAGGAGAATAGGAAGTCATTTTCCTGTTAAGCTGAGAAAAGAGAGCAAATAGGTTAAAGAAACTCGTAGTGCTGTCACTGAAAAGTCATTTCAAGTTCCACTCAGCTCAATAGAAAATGGTGCACAATCTGGGGCTCTGAGCTGCTTGGAATGCTGGAATAGGCATTTGGCTGTCAAACACTCAGATGAACTTGTGTGTGTGTGATTCAAACTGAGAAGCTAACCAGTCTTACAAAACTGATTAAGAAGCCAATCAGTGGGATGAGTGAGGCAGCTAGAGCCTGGTGCAAGGAGGGCTTCCTTCTAGCACATTGTGACCTAGGGTTCTACAGCAAATGCTCCCCTTTTGCCTCGAGTCAGTAGTTTGAAAACCCTGGCACTTACTTGGGGAAAAACATTGTGGAAAATAGGGCCCAGTGTGGATGGTTTCTCTGTTTCCATTAACTCACCAACCTCCCCAAGTCAGGATCAATCTCACAAACTGGGTGAAGGTGGATTTCATCACGACACCTTTCAGAGACTGGCTTAAACTCTGACAAAATCCTGCTTTTGTGTGCTTGTCTATTTTCTATAGGTGAGATAATTAATAGTTCAAAGTATAAGTTTTCTTCTCTTTCCTATTTTGCTTGATAGGTTAAATATGTGTAATAAATTCTGTCTTTTGGACCTCATGATGAAATGATCCTGCTAAAGAAGTTTTTTTTTTTTTCCTTTTGTATTGTGTCCATTCATTTGTTTCAGTTAATGTTAGTCGTTTAGCTCAGTGATATCTGAGTTTCATCACATAATGTACATAGTGGAGCATGTCCCCATCCAATATATCAATGTTTATAAGTTATAAATATGTTCTATCTTTAGCTAACAGCTTAAGGCACAATTGGCCCTTAGGGTGAGGTTTATCATTAATGATAGTACATTTATTTTCAGTTTTGGTATTTTTTACATTTAAAAAAGTTAACATCTTTATTGTGGTATGATTCCTGTACAGTAAACTACACATATTTCAGGTGTACAATTTGATAAATTTTGATAGATGTATACACCAATGAAACCACCACTACAATCAAGATAGCTAACATTTCCATCACTCCCCCAAAAAGTGCAGATTTTGAATTCTCAATTTATCCCTTCCACTCTCTTTACCCCTTGGTAACCATAAGTTTGTTCTCTGTGTCTGTGAGTCTATTTCTATTTTGTAGATAAGTTTACTTGTGTCTTTTTTTTTTTAAGATTCTACATATAAGTGATAGCATATGGTATTTTTCTTTCTCTTTCTGGCTTACTTCATTTAGAATGACGATCTCCAGGTCCATCCATGTTGCTATACATAGCATTATTTTATTCTTTTTTATGGCTAAGTACTATTCCATCGTATATGTATACCACATCTTCTTTATTTAGTCATCTATTGATGGACATTTGGGTTGTTTCCATGTCTTGGCTCTTATAAATAGTGCTGCTATGAACATAGCAGTGCATGTGTCTTTTAATTATATTTTTCTCTGGATATAGCCTAGGATTGGGATTGCTGGGTCATATAGTAAGTTTATTTTTAGTTTTTTGAGGAATCTTCCTACTGTCCTCCATCGTGGCTGCACCAATTTACATTCCCACCAACAATGTAGGAGAGTTCCTTTTTCTCCACACCCTCTCCAGCATTTATCATTAGTGATAAATTTATCATTTTTAATGATGGCCATTCTGACTGGTGTGAATTGATATCTCATTGTTGTTTTGATTTGCATTTCTCTAACAATTAGTGATGTTGAGCATCTTTTCACTTGCTTTTTGGCCATCTGGATGTCTTCTTTGGAGAGACAATTACAGTACATTTAAAAATCTATTGATTATCTGGTTTATTTTATTGAAATTTTTGACCAGTCTAATTAGATAATCATGATTTTAACCTCATAATGTGGCTGTCAAAGAGCTTAAACTAGGAGGTGGAGTTCTATCACCCCATTTTCTTATTGATCCCTCCAGCACATATCATCAATATCATCTCCATTTTGCAGTTTTGTGTAGGAATCTTCTTAAGTTTTCTGTCCATTGGTGAGTGTTGGTTTGATTAATACAAGACATTACTATCTGCAAACCTGCTAACCAAGCACAAGTAAATTGCAGAAGGTACACTCATTTCTGATCTGTGAGTCTTTTCATTCCCCTCAATGTACCTCATGGACTACATAGGACACATGCCAACTGACAAATAACAAGGGAGAGGGATTTAGGGACGATCATGTATTAATTATATGCAACTTGCTTTTTTCTTATTATTTCTTATGTTCCTTTCCTGAACTCCAGTGGATTGTCCTGTGCATACCAGGAGGGCATGTAATGGCTTTGAAGACTGTGTCTGAATCCTCCAGCCATTTGCTGACCTATGAGGACATAGTAGATACACCACGTGGGGGAGGCTTGGGGACCTTGTCTTAGGAAGGGGAGCTGTGGAACTAGCAGGATAAGTAGCTGTGAGGTGACCAAATTCCTGATGTGAGAGTGGTTTCAGAAAGGAACTTATTGTATGTCAAGTGTCAAAGGCAAGGTTCACGTACATCACAGTTTTGACAGGTATTCTCTTCCCTGTCATGTTAGCTAATTTTTTCTTCTGCGTGATGCTCTGACTTTAAATATGGCATTTTAATTAAGTGGTACTGTGTTCTACACATGGTAAGCAGTCATATTTGTTGAACAATAGCATTTAATGTCAATTTGTATTGCTCGGCTGTCTTTGAATTTAGCAATAAAGGGCTTAATGGTGTTTCTCTCTTTTTAAAATCTTATGTCTTTTTAAACTCAACAGCTTTTGGTTTATCTCTGTTGCATGAATACATTTGCTGTATTCCAGATCATTCTGCAATCGTCTTCATCACCCACCAGGCCAACAATAAGCCCCCTGAAAGCAGGGCTGGCTCTAGGGCACTTCTGAATTCCTGTATCAGCCAGGAAAATTCTGGGCACAGAATGGGTACTAAAACAAAACTTTAAATCAGAGGGTGAAAACTGGCCATGCATGAGAAAATTCAGCCCTGAGCCCTGCAGTGTTAAATTTTTTTCATTAGTTACCAACATTTAAAAATCAGGAGATGCTGCATAAAGAGCCAGATTCCCAACTTTTTTTAAAAAAAGAGACGATCTGGAAGACCTAGACGTAGCCTGCATCCCTGCATGGCAACTGTCAGCTGGAGATAACCTGTGGCTGCCCTTCTTGACTGGACAGGCACTCTTCACTTTGTCCCTGTCCCTTCCACTCCCTGCAGGGTCCTGGTTATAAGACTGACTTTCAGGTGGTCATTTATTATCATACTTGTCCTTTTGGTTTTATAATAGGACAGTTAAGAGGAAAATGGATGATTTATTGAACTTACTTATGCTTTTGGTGCCTACTTATTTCCCCTCTTATGCCCAAGGCTGCTTTATACTGATCATAGAGGCAGCAGGGCAGGCCAGAGCACTGGAAATTTAATGCCCTTAGAAGTATCCCACAACCAAGAACAGATGAGAAGCTAGTGGGTAGGAGGTCCAGCCTCCTTGACTCTTAGGCGGATTTCTCTGAGACATGTTCCTTTTTCATCTCCCAGAGAGCCCCCAGCAAGTTGAGCCCACAGTTTCCCACAGTGCTTGGTAGCATGCCTTTTATTGGCTCCCTTCCCTTCTTGTTCTACATGTTCACCCCCCCATACCCCCAACCCGAGCATCCTAGGATCACCTCCCAAAGAAACCACTTGTTCTCAAGCCTTTGTCTCAGATTTTACCTCTTAGGAAACTCAGACTAAGCACCCTTATTTCTATCAGAAGTAAAGGGAAGATTTTTGAGAACCACATGTTTCAAGAAAATGGAAGTGAGATTATTTCTTCATTAGCTTATTGAACATGTAGGACTAGTCTTTATTTGGACAAGTTGTGTTATGTTGAAAGAACGTACTCAGGGCACTTTATTTATATTACATTTCTATATGCATCTGAGTTTTCAAGCTTTGCTTTAATAGGATAATAAATGAATGAATAAAAGTTTTAAAATCTAAATTAACTATCACTCTTCTTAAACACTCTTGAAGGTTTCTGATCTTTAATAAAGCTTCTGGGATTGAATAAACGATACAATTTGAAATTCACTGAAACCTCCTCTTTTGTAAAACTCACACCAAGGCCAGTTTCCTGTAAACAAACGCTTACCAAGAGCATGACCAAAGCAGTCACTGGAGTTCCAGGGCATGGACTATTTCTTCATGTCTGCTATGTCTAATTATTGAGTTGGGTGGTGAAGCCGTTTGAAGCCCTCCCTAGCAGGCCACTGGGTCTGGGAGAGATCATTCCATACATTTTGTGAGCTGTAGAGAGAGAGAAAAAATAAGAAGAAGAAACAATGTAGATGTAATTCTGAACCAAGACATGTCCCACTTTTCACTGTGTTTTCCTAAAGGCAATTAAATGAGTTAGAACTAGCTCAATATAAGTGTCTGTGATTGAGAGGTACAGTCTTAAAGAGGAGAGCCTGGCCTCAGGTATATATTAATGATCACAATTAAATCAAAACTGCAGCTGCTATGTTGTGACTCAGAGATTTTCCTCTCTTTTCTTTTTCTACTGCTGCTGACTGCCTTGCTCTTTTTCCTTTTTTCATGGAGTTTATCAAGTGTCTTCTCTGAACTTAGGCATGTAAGTGACCAGGTGTATATCTGGTGACACAAGAATAGCCAATATCTTTTTCTTTAGTTCCTTCACAAATCACCTGTTTCACAGGCCAGATAGGCCACCTCCAATAGTCAGAAGTGTAAAATATGTTATCAGAAGGGTAAAATATGTTAAGTTCCATCTAAGTTCAGTAAGAAATTTCAGAGATTGATTGCTCATGTCTGCTGTGCGTGGAGGAGTGGTCACTCATGTACTGCAAATTTGTCATTTGTGCTATAGATAGAGGTGACACACTGTGGGCAGCATCTGATACACAATCGTGTTATGTTTAGCTAGGACACTACTTGTCCACAATGTACATGTGTTTAAAAATATGTACTGCCAGCATTTAAACATCAACGTTTTACATTTAAAAAAAATCTAGATTTCTGGTTTCTGTTGAAATTTAGAAGACCTGGTGAGAGTGAATCCACATGGCCAGGTGGCAACAATTGCAGAGGTTAAGGAGTGCCTGTGCTCATGCTGTTCCCAGCTCACCACAGTGGTCTCTGCTCCATATTATTTTCTCAAATCTGTACCTGTTGATGCCCTGTGAGCATTTAAGTTTATG
The DNA here is from genome assembly GCF_048773025.1 of Camelus bactrianus. NCBI lineage: Eukaryota > Metazoa > Chordata > Mammalia > Artiodactyla > Camelidae > Camelus > Camelus bactrianus. Next base: position 20,492,952 of record NC_133547.1, on the reverse strand, counting down.
AATATAGATCCATGCTCACGCAAAGACCATTTCTAGTGAGTTTTCTCTCCTCCCAGAAAAGGCAGTTCAACCCAGTTAAGACGGAACTGACCTTGGAAGCAGAAGGTTTGCTTTCACATTTAAAGGTTGGCTTGGTTTTCAGAAAGTCACTTAAACTGTTAATTCCTTGGTCTCCTCAGTTGTAAAGTGAAGAGAACCATTCCTTAGACAGTTGTTTGGCAATCAAATGAAATGGTGTATTTGAAAGTGTCATAAAGTGCTATGTGTAACGTCACAGATTAGTAATGAAAGCATTAAAGGCCACAAGAACTTTTTTTTTGTTGTTTAAAAGATGTCATCAATCTTTTAGTTAACTAAGAACTGTCCTTCATTTAAAGGAAATGATACAATTTCATATCGAAACTTCCTTCTCAAGAAGTGGGATGAGTATGTAACATTGATTTAGCATACGATCTTCAACAAAAATAAAGTTTGCATGATTCACCTGGAAATAAAATGCATGTGAGATTTATCATATTAGTCAATGTGATTCTCCATGGGTCACCAGTACTATAGCTAATAACAAAACAATATAATGAAAAGTTGAATAGATCAGTCAAGTTTTTAATTACCCTGATTAAAAAAAAAGACAAATGAGATGTAACTTTCCAGACAAACCCATTCAATAACTGTGATCACACAAGATTTTATTCTAATTAAAAATGTTTTTATTCTAGCAAAAAATGTTTAGACCATCACATAATATCAAGTCTTCAACACAGTGAATTTCATTTTGTTAAAGAAAAAAATAATAGAAAGCAAGTAGTTGTTAACTTTTCTTAGTTCTTCATAGCATATGTTGTATAAAATTAGTTTTGCATACACACACACACACACACACACACATTCCCCCAGAGTTAAGGAAAATCACGAGTATTCCTAGAAAAGGAGATAAATGAGTGCCAATCAAAATGAATGAAAAAAAAAATCTAGACACAACATCCTGAATTTTAGAACACCAAATATTATGAAAATATTTTTAAATTAATTAATTCTTTTTACTCTGAACACATAACACAAGAACCTATTACTTTATACATAATAAAAATAGTGAAGAAAACCTAAATTGTTTTCATAATGAGGAAAATTGCCTTCAATTAGAAGGGCTTTTTATTTTTAAATTCATTTTTGACACCAAGAATGGAAGGCAGATAGAAAATGAGCAGAAAGCAAAACATTTTATTAAGGAAATTTTTTTTTCTTTCTTTGCAAGAACAGCAGAGTATAGGATTGTTACTTTTGCCATTAACAAGGAAAATAAGTCACTGAGCAGAGGCAACTGACATGGGAGCCCCTCCTTGGGCCTGATGTTGACTTTTGCCAGTGCAGTGGGTTTACAGAATTCTGGCTGGCAACCTGGCAAACCGATAAGTCTTGGTTACTGGCAACTTATTCAGGCAAATAAAAGAGAGTGGATAGTCTTAAGACATGTATAAAGTTCCATGGATCCTAAATTTGACTCTGGATAAGTGAGAATGTCAGCATTCAAAGAAATGCATGACGTTAATGCTGGTCTCATCTATTAAAACAAATGATATAAAATTGCCATTTTTGTAAGTCAGAATGGCCAAATATTGGCAATTGCATATGATTCCAACTTGTCTTAGTGTATTTAGGCTGCTATAACAGAATATCACAAACTGTGTGCCTTTTTTTTCAAATTGAAGTATAGTCAGTTATAATGTGTCAATTTCTGGTGTACAGTATAATGTCCCAGTCGTGTGTGTGTGTGTGTGTGTGTGTGTGTGTGTTTGTGTGTGTGCGTGCGTGCGTGTATTTGTGTATATATGCATTTTTGTATTCTTTTTCATTAAAAGTTATTGCAAGATATTGAATATAGTTCCCTGGGCTATACAGAAGGAATTTGTTTTTATCTAGTTTTATACATAGTGGTTAACCTTTGCAAATTTCAAACTCCCAGATTTGTCCCTTCCCACCCCCTTTCCCTTGGTAACCATAAAATTGTTTACTATGTCTGTGTGTCTTTTCAACAATAGAAATTTATTTCTTACATTCTAGAGTCTGCACAATTTATAGTCTCGTGAAATCCCACGTCGTTTCATAGTGGTCATCTTCTTGCTGGAGTCTCTTATGGCAGGAGAGGCCTCTTTCACAAGGACACTAATCCCATTCATGTGGAGTCCATACTCATAACCTAATCATCTCCCAAAGACCCCCCACTTCCTAATATCATTACACGGGGATTAGGATTCCAACATACTGGTTTTAGGGGAACTCAAAGACTGAATATTAACCTCTGTGAGTAACATACTGAATATTAAAACAAAACTATATATTAATTTTGTATCCTGCTACTTTACCAAATTCACTCATGATTTCTAGTAGTTTTCTCATGGCATCTTCAGGATTTTCTATGTATAGTATCATGTCATCTGCAAACAGTGACAGTTTTACTTCTACCTTTCCAACTTGAATTGCTTTTATCTCTTTTACTTGTCTGATTGTCATGGCTAGGACTTCCAATATTATGTTGAATAAAAGTGGCAGAAGTGAGCATCCTTGTCTTTTTTTTTTTTTTTTTTTGATCTTAGAGGAAATTGTTTCAGCTTTTCACCCATGAGTATGATGTTAGCTGTGTGTTTGTTACATATGGCCTTTATTATCATTAGGTGTCTTCCCTCTATGCCCACTTTGTGGAGAGTTTTTATCATAAATGTATGTTGAATTTTGTCAAAAGCTTTTTCTGCATCTATTGAGATGATCATATGGTTTTTATTCTTCAGCTTGTTAATGTGGTTTATCACACTGATTGATTTATGGACATTGAACCAGTCTTGCATTCCTGGGATAAATTCTTCTTGATCATGGTGTATGATCCTTTTAATATATTTTTGAATTTGGTTTGCTAATATTTTGTTGAGGATTTTTACATCTATGTTCATCAGTAATATATTGGCCTGTAACTTTATTTTTTTGTGATATCTGTCTGGTTTTGGTATTGGGGTGATGCTGGCCTCATAGAATGAGTTTGAAATTGTTATTTCCTCTACAATTTTTTTGGAATAGTTTGAGAAAGAGGTGTTCACTCTTCTCTAAATGTTTGGCAGAATTCATCTCTGAAGCCATCTGATCCTGGACTTTTGTTTGTTGGGAGTTTTTAAGTTACTGATTCAATTTCATTACTGGTAATTGGTCTATTCATATTATTTATTTCTTCTTGGTTCAGTCTTGGGAGATCATACCTTTCTAAGAATTTGTCCATTTCTTCTAGGTTGTCCATTTTATTGACATATAGTTGCTCAATTCCATTCCTGGGTATATATCAAAAAAATACTAATTCAAAAAGATACATGTGCCCCAATGTTCATAGCAGCATTACTTACAATTGCCAATATATGAAAGCAACCTAAGTGTCCATCAATAGATAAATGGATAAAGAAGATGTGGTATCTATACACAATGGACTACTACTCAGCCATAAAAAAGAGTGAAATTTTGCCAATTACGACAACATGGATGGACTTGGAGGGTGTTATGCTAAGTGAAATAAGTCAGACGGAGGAAGACAAATACTGTATCACATCACTTATGTGTAAAACCTAAAAAGTACAAAACAGTAGTGAATATAACAAAAAAAAAAAAAAGAAGAAGAAGCCGACTCACAGATACAGAGAACAAACTAGAGGTTACCAGTGGGGAGAAGCAAGGAAGGAGGGGGCAACAGAAGGGTAGGGAATTAAGAGGTTCAAACTATTATATATAAAATAGACTACAAGGATATATTGTACAACGTAAGAAATATAGCCAATATTTTATAACAACAATAACTGGATTATGACCTTTAAAAATTGTGAATCACTGAATTGTACACCTGTAACTTATACAATAATTAAATATAATTAATTAATTAATTTAAAAAACAAAATTAAATAGACAACTAAGAGCTGACTTTGCCACCTTAGGCTAGGGTGACATGGGAAGAAACAAGGCTGAATCAGACCTGGACTCTGCCCTCCAGAAAACACTCTTGTTCAAGTTCAGCCAAAAGAAGGCCCATGGCCGAGCTCAGCAGTCATAGTGGCAGAGAAGCTAATCTTGTCTGGGGCAATCTAGGAAGGCCTGCTAGAGAAAGTAGACTGTGTACTGGTCTTGAAATTAGAGCAAGAGTGTGGAGTAGGGCTGAGTGAGGGTGGTGATGGAAAACACGTGTTTGTCCTTTTAATCCTGTTATTAACCCCTAAATACATTTATTTCTGGCATCTGGCTTGGCAATACTTAAGTCCATAGAGCCTGGGAATATTTGGAAGAAAGGAAAGATGATTTTGGTCAATTATCCCAGATCCTAAGTCTGTGGGAGAACATCTGTATGTTTGTCAGCTTATGAGTATCAGTATTAAAGGAAAATTGAGGTGGAATATAGTGACCAGGAAGAGGGTACAGACAGACTGAGAGATAAATCAGTGCCTATATTGGTCACAGAGAAGTGTACAGAGCATATATTATAAATCCATTCACATTTCTACTTGCTCACCTTTCCCCCTAGATTTAATCTTTAGGAGCTGACAGCATAGACGAGAACTTAGATTTGTTTTTATCTGACAGTCTGAGATGTGGCTGCAGTTCAACTTTTTCATTTTGACTGAACTAAAAATGACTCATGTGCATTTCCACCTCAGCAGCCAGGGATCACTTTGATAGTATCTTCAATTTTTTCATACCCTTTTCCACCGGGGGTTAGTGCCAGGGCTCTTGCAAGGATAGCAATTTGTTACAGCATGAAAAAAAAAGTCTATAAATCCTTACGGACTTGCATATTAGAATTTAACTGCATGGGTAAGGGCAAGAAGTTGTAGAATCAATGATAAGAATAAATAAAGAACAGCGGGTGGTCTAAATTGATATTGATATTGACATTGTACAATGCCAGCTATCTCTACCTGATTATACTTGTCCTAACCCTAGAGAGATCTGAGCATCACTTACATTGTGTTGAGAGAAGAGAGTTTGAAGAGCATCAGTTTTGAATATGTTATATATCATTTCCACTGTGCACCTAGGTGGGAATGGATGTCCCCAGTGCTATAATTCATGTTTTAGTTTCTAGTCTCTTAAAGATGTAGAGATTTTCTTTGCTTGAAAACAGGTGGGAATTTCAGACAAAGCTAGGCTATCATTGATAATGTGCTTAGTGTCAGTCAAAATAAATCTGCAGTGAGAATTCTAGGCAGATTGACTTTTTCTGCAAAAAATTAAAATTTCCAGTTGGAAAGAAAGAATGATGGTATAGAGGGCCTGAGGAAAGATTCCCCTGATATTTCTAGAAAAGACTGTGTAATTCTAGTCATTTATTAAGAATTTCTGAAATGAAATCCCTGCACAGACCTGCATGAGAGGGTGTTGGTTAGAGATGTCTGGGCTCTTCAGGGATTGCTGTAACACCAGTATGAACTGCATAAATTCAACATGGCCTGGGTATGGCTGTGAGCCAGCTTTTCTCCTTTCACAAGTTTAATTGAGGAGTAAACTGCTGGAAAGGCAAAGGTTTAACTTGGTCATTGGGAAATTAGAAAGTATTTTTATTTTTCTGATGCCCCTCAATCCTGATTTCCTTTGTTGTCTGTTCAGTTGTAAAGCAGACCGTTCCATCTACCAGAAGCTGAAAACAAACCTGTCTGTCACATTTGATAGCAGTTTGAAATTAGTGGTAGATTAGATTTGGAATTAAGTGGTCATGTGAATGATCAGCCTGCACAAACAGATCTCTCATGCAAAGCAATGAACTTTCTGTTGGATTTATGAGATGAGGCTGAGGCAATGCATCCCCAGACCATGGCATTTCTGCTTGATGGAATACTCATTTCCTATTTGAGTTTCATTTTTCCTGTTGCAGTTTATCAGCATCTGCCTATTTTACAGGCTTGGGCTCTTTGAGGCACTTAACAAAGCGTTGTGTTCTCTGAGGAGGATTATCCCGGAGGCAGTGAAATTCAGAGGTTCAGAAACCCTATTCCACCTTTGGATAGGGGGAAATGGACTCCAAGCATTCTGCCACAATGAAGTCTTAAGAGAAAGCAAACAGTAATATGGATGGACTACTATGGAAAAAAAAAATTCTAAGAGCATAGATCATCTAGATTCTTCCTTCTATGATGAGTTTTTGAAACAAATGTGATGTTTGGTGACTTAACCTTTCTGCTGCATTTTGCAGGAAAATCTGGGGATTACTGTTTGATGCTGACACTCATTAAAATTTTACTGCAGTTAATGGATGAGGTTGTGTAAATCCTCAGAGAAGATGTCTATGAGCATTAGGCAGTCAAATTGGGGAACTAGGGCCAGAGAGTTCCCTAGGTCTTTGAGAAGAAAAATGGGCTTTTATCTGGGCTTTGTGTATGTGTAAAGAGGGGTGGGGAGGCACCAGAGATACATTTTTATTGAGTTATAATTAGCATACAGTATTCTATTAGATTCAGATGTACAATGCAGTGATTCCATATTTTTATGCATTATGAAATGATCACTGCAGTAAAACCAGTGATCATCTATCACCATACAAAATTGTTATGATATTATTGATATATTTCTTATGTATACATTACATCCTCCTGACATTTATCTTATAGTGCAGGTTTGTACCTCTTAATCCCCTTCACCTATTTTGCCCATCCTCTCACCCCTCTCCCTTCTAACAACTACCAGTTTGTTCTCTGAGTGTTTCTGTTTTGTTTTGTTTTTTAAAATTCCATATATAAGTTAAATCATACATTCTTTTTTATTCTCTGACTTATTGCACTTAGCATAATACCCTCCAGGTCCACTTGCCACTAATGGCAAGATTTCATTCTTTTTTATGACTAATATTCATATATATATATACACATATATATATATATATATAATCACATCTTCTTTATCCATTCATCTACTGTTGAACACTTAGGTTACTTTCATATCTTGGTTATTGTAAATAGTGCTGCGATAAACATAGGGGTATATATATCTTTTTGAATTAAGTTTTTTCATTTTCTTTGATAAATACCTTGAGTGGAATTGCTGGATCATGCAGTAGCTCTATTTTTAATTTTTAAGGAACCTCCATATTGTTTTCCATAGTGGCTTCACCAATTTACATTCCCACCAGCACTGCACGTGGGTTCCCTTTTTTCCACATTCTTGGTAACACTTGTTGTTTGTCCTTTTGATAATAGCCATTCTGACAGGTGTGATGGGATATCTCAATGTGGTTTTGATTTGCATTTTCCTAATGATTAGTGATGCTGAGCACTTTTCATGTGTCTGTTGGCCAACTGTATGTCTTCTTTGGAAAAATGTCTTTTCAGATCCTCTGTTCATTTGTAATTTTTTTTTTTGGATATTGAGTTATATTAGTCCTTTATACATTTTAGATATCAACCCCTTGTCAGATATATCATTTACAAATATTTTCTCCCATTCAGTAGGTTGACTTTTTGTTTTGTGGGCGTGTTTTTGTTTTGTTTGTTTGGTTTTGTTTTGGGTTTTTTTCTATTTTTGCTGTACAAAACCTTTACTTGTGAGGTAGTCCCAGTTGTTCATTTTTGCTAAGACCAGTGTCAAAGAGGTTATCGCCTACGTTTTATTCTAGGAGTTTTACGGTTTTAGGCCTTAAATTTAAGACTTTAACCCATTTTGATGTATTTTTGTGGTTCAGTCCTTATTTATTCTTTTGTAAGTAGCTGTACAGTTTTCCAAACACCAGTTGTTAAAGAGACTGTTTTTTCCCAATTCTAAATTCTTGCCATCTTTGTCTTGGATTAATAGGCCATACGAGCATGGAACTATTCTGTTCCATTGATCTATGTGTGTATTTTTGTGCCAGTTCCATAGCGTTTGTAGCTTTGTAGTATGGTTTCATGCCTAGGAGCATGATACTTTCAACTTTGTTCTTCTAAGACTGCTTTGGCTATTTGGGGTCTTTTGCAATTGTATACACATTTTAAGATTATTGTTTCTAGTTCTATGAAAATGCCACTGGTGTTCTGATATAGACTGCATTGAATCTGTAAATTGCTTTCATTAGTATAGACACTTTAATGGTATTGACTTTTCCAATTCATGAGCATGATATATCCCTTTATTTGTGTTTTCTTCAATTTCTTTCTTCAGTGTAATAGTTTTCAGAGCTGTCCTTTCACCTCTTTGATTACATTTATTCCTACATATTTTATTCTTTTTGATTCAATTGTAAATGGGATTGTTTTCTTCTTTTCTCTTTCCGATGCCTTGTCATTAGTGTATAGAAATGTAATAGACTTCTGTATATTAATTTTGTTTCCTGCAACTTTACTGAATTCATGTACATATATTCATGACTAGGATATTGTGCTGTACACCAGAAATTGACAAAATATAACTGACTGTATTTCAATAAAAAGGAAAAAAAAAACTAAAACCTCCCCCAAAAAAGCCCCCCCCAACTTTACTGAATTAATTTATTAGTTCTAATAGTTCTTTGGTGAAGTTTTGGGATCTACAAATAGTGACAGTTTTACTTTTTCCTTTCCAATTTTGATGTTCTTTCTTTCTTCCTTTCTTCTTTTCTTTCTTTCTTTCTTTCTTTCTTTCTTTCTTTCTTTCTTTCTTTCTTTCTTTCTTTCTTTCCTTCTTTCTTTCTTTCCTTCTTTCTTTCTTTCCTTCTTTTCTTCCTTCCTTCCCTTCTTCCTTTCTTCCTTTTGCCTAACTGCTCTGATGAGGACTTCAATACTATGTTGAGTAAAAGGGGAAAGAGTGGGCATCCTTGTCTTGATTTTGATCTTAGGGGAAAAGTTTTTAGTTTTCCAGCATTGAGTATGATGTGAGCTGTGGCTTTGTTATATATGGATTTTGTTATGTTGAGGTATATTCTATATATACCCACTTCCTGGAGAGTTTTAATTATAAATGGATGTTGAATTTTGCCAAAAGCTTTTTCAGCTTCTATTGAGACAATCATGTGGTTTTTATTCTTCATTTTTTAATATGGTCTATCACACTGATTGACTGATTTGTGAATATTGAATATCCCTTCATTTCCAGTCTATTTGTGTGTTTAGATCTGTAGTAAGTCTCTTGTAGGTAGCATATAGATGGGTCCTGTTATTGTTTTATTTTTTTTTCAATTCATTCAGCTACGCTATGTATTTTGATTAAAGTATTTAGTACATGTACATTTAAAGTAATTATTGATAGGTGTGTACTAACTGCCATTCTGTTAACTGTTTGCTTGTTTTTGTAATCTTTTTTTCTGTCTTCTCTTGTTTCTTCCTTTGTGGTTTTGTGGATTCCTTTAATGTTATGTTTGGATTCCTTCCTCTTTATTTTTTGTGTATCCATTGCAGGGTTTTGGTTTATGGTTACCATGAGGTTTATATATATTGATCTGTATATACAGCCATCTATTTTAAGCTGATGGTTGCTTAAGTTCAAAACCATTCTAAAAGCACTATATTTTTACTCTTGCATCCATATTATGTTTTCAATGTCATAGTTTACATCTTTTTTATTTTGTATATCACTTAAACACTTAACTAGAATTATAGTTGACTGTACTCAAATTTTATCTTTCAACTTTCACACCAGCTTTTTAAGTGACTGATCCACTACTTTTACTATATTTGTCTTTGCCTGTATGAATTTTCCTTCCATATGTTTTCTTATTTCTAGTTGTGGCTTTTTCTTTTCTCCTTAATGAAGCCTTTAAACATTTCTTGTAATGCCAGTTTAGTGTTGATGAACTTCTTTAGTTTTTCTTTGTCTAGGAAACTCTTTCTCTGTCCTTTAATTCTGAATAATAACCTTGCCAGATAGAGTATTTTAGGTTGTAAGTTTTTTTTTTTTTTTCCTTTCAGCATTTTAAAAACATCTTGCCACTCCCTTCTGGCCTGTAAAGTTTTTGCTGAAAAATCAGCCAATAATCTTATGGGATTTCCTTTGTATGTGATTTTCTGTTGCTGCATTTAAGGCACTTTCTTTATCTCTAACTTTTGCATTTTGATTATACTACATTTTGGTTTGGATCTCCTTGGGTTCATCTTGTTTGGGATTCTCTGATTTTTGTAACTGAATGTATGTTTTCTTCCCAATATTAGGGAAATTTTCACCCATTATATTGTTAAATAAGTTTTCTGTCCTTTTTTCTCTTCTTTTGAGACCTCTGTGATGCAAATGTAAGTACACTTGATGTTATCCCAGAGGTCTCTTAAACTCTCCTCATTTAAAAAAATTCTTTCTTCTTTTTGCAATTTTGATGGGATGGTTTCCACTATTCTTCCAGGTATCAGTTCTGTATTATCTAATCTGCTGTTGTTTTCCTTGAGTATTATTTTTTTATTTAAGTTATTTTACTCAAGTTCTGCTTAATTTTTTGTTATATTTTTAAGTCTCTGTTGAAGTTCTCACCAAGTTCCTCCATTCTTTTCCTGAGTTTGATGAATACCCTTATCACCATTTCTTTGAACTCCTTATCAAGTAAATTACTTATCTCTGTTTCATAGGGTTTTTTTCCTGGGGTATTTTTTTTTCTCTTATTTGGAGTGTATTCTTCTGTCTCCACATTTTGTTTGACTTTAGGTCTTTGCTCACTACGTGGGAACACAGAGCACTATACCCAAGGCTGCCTTGGTGGGGTGGCTGGGGCTGGACTAGACTTGGTCTGGGGGCAGTTCCTCAGGTGCACTTTGCCTGAGACTGACTTGGCAGGGTGAGGAACCACATTACTTTTTAAAGATGCAAAGGGAACTGCCTACCCCAGTCTGTGAGCAGTTTCAGACCTACTTGGAAACATATAATGTCCCTCTCTGACTCCCTCTCTGACTCTCTGACTCCAGGTATATACCAGGAATGCTGGATCAGAGTGGTTATTCCTAGGGTTCATTTTAGCTTCATTTCCTAGAAACTGAAATTAATGTTTAAGGGAAAGTGCTAGAGAGTCTCAGATTTGCTGATGGCCAAGTCAGGGAAAGGAGAGCTAGCTGGTGGCAGACTCAAAGAGGATTTTAGGGAAAGGAGAGTAGTCAGGCACTTTGCCTTGTGTCCTGATTCAAATCACAACATAGGCCCAGCACAATGCCCACAACAAGGTATGATTCATTGCATGTAAAATAAAATATGAATAAGAAAGTCATTGAGGAGCTATTTTCTTATAAATCCTAACAAGTGTTGGTGACAATAATGACAATATTGTTATTTGACATTACTGAGAAACTAGTCTGGGCCAGGTCCTGGGCTAAGTATTTTACATGCATTATCTGCTTTAATCCTTACAGGCACACACAATCTATAAAGTCCATGAAGCCATTTTCCCCTCTATGATGAAACAGACAGTAAAAAGTTTGAGTCACACACCTGAGATCACATAGCTGATACAAAAGGAATCAGAAGGAACCAAGACTTTGGGACCATGCATGCTCATGACCATCATGCTCTAGTGCCATATCTTGAAGTTCCTACTGGGGTGGCCTATATATGAAAATTTCTGCTTCTCTGCAATTCAAGATTCATAGAAGCATGCTCACTGCTGTGTCCCCAGAATCTGGTGCAATGCCTGGGACATAGCACACATTCATTAATGCCCATTGACTGGATGTTGGAAGAATGCAGAACTTCTGTTGTGCAATGGAAAGCTCCCAGTGGCCATGGCTGTGTTGGAAGATCCTGCCTTTTTACCTTAGCTCAAGGACAGAGCTCTCCCTGAAACAGACACTGTTGGTGTCCTTCCCAGAACCTTTTTATCTGGCCAGCACACCCATTCCCCATCTGTTGTGGGCATTGGATGGTAACAGCTCATGCCTGAACTCTTTTCAGGAAGATTATCCTCAGCTGATAGGAGCTGTCTTGCCTGGTGATGTCTGGGGAGTTAGGCACTGCCACCTCCTTACCAGCCCTCAAAGGGATGGATCTAGGAAACATCTGTAGTGCATTCATACTCTAGACCACCCCCTACAACCAGGTTAAAAATAGCATTTTCCTAAAAACACATCATTGTTGTGCTTCTTCTCCTCTCATTTCCTGACAACCTTTCCTGAGAACATCCCTCCATAAATCACTTATATAAGAATCCTCATCTCAGTCTTTGCTTTTAGGAAATATGGATACCCTAGAATTGAAAATGTGAAAGGAAGGTATCAGTATCTCCTACGACCTTTCTCTCATATTCATGAAATACTCTAGCATATTTCTGGACGTTCTGCTGAGGCCAACTGGGGTGGGTTTTTTTTTTTTTTTTTGCCTGGAATCAAATTAAACTTTACATGTGAAAACCCCAGTCTCTATGTTTTTATCAGTCAGTAAAGAGATCTAAAATTCAGAAACCAAAGAGAATTTGTATAATACCACAATATATTGAAGATGTGGGTATCTTGGTCTAGGATGGTGAGCTAGATCTGGTAATAGTCCTGACAACAATCTCAACATGTGTTCTTGCTACAGGCTGAGACTTGTGTCTGCCTCATCAGAAAAGCTTAATTATCTAAAAGCACTACTCAGAAGAGCCTTTATAAAGTTCCTGTGGAAGAAAGATGCTGTTGCCACCAGCTTTTGTTCTCACCAGCTTTTGTTCTCATTGACAAGGTTGGATTAGCAGATTTGGATCCTGTCCAGATTCATCAAGATCTTAAAGATTTTGAAGTAGTTACTGGACATTTGTACTAATAAACACAAAGTGTCCAGAATAAGGGAGGAGTAATCCCACTTTGCCTGGTGGTGTTCAGATGCCAGGAGAAGCAGTATAGTCATTTAGAGAAGCATCAGTTAAGTTGGTGATTGACAACCTGGATGGGGAAGCATCAGGAGGAAGAGGGCCTAGAAATCATGCCACCTGAAGGGCTAAAGATACTGTGACTCTTTTTAAAAAGAGACATCATTGGGTTCTACCAAAAGCAGTCTTCGTGTTTTGAAAAGGTGGCCATGTAGCTGCAGAAAAAGAATGAAGAGTAGGTGGAAGCTACGCAGAAATTATGCTATCCTAACATCAGAAATGTTTCTAACAAACAAAACCATTCAAGTACTTGAATTCTCATCACTGAGTTGTTGGAGCTGAGGCCTGAGGTTCATCCATCCCACTGAATAACAAGACAGTGTGTGTCTCTGTCTATATTAGGTGGACTCTGGGTTCCCTTCAAACATAAAAGCCTCAGAGTCTCTGAATTAGGTTTAGACAGAGAAACATACCTGTTAGATATGATCTGGCAATTTATGTAGCTTTTGTGGGGGGGGGCTGTTATTCTTGGGAAGAACAGTGGGGATAAAACCAAGAAAGACTCAATACATTGCATTTGTAAGATTTCTAGGCTCCTGTCCCCTAGCTTGGGAAGTGAGGTTGTCACTGCTGGGGCAGTTGGACATGATACCCATCCCATAATGCAGCCTTTCTCTTTTAGGGATGTACTGTGGGTCAAGAGGGCTTCTTCAGCATGGGTTGGGAAATACCAACAGTGCAAGACTGGGAGGTCTGGCTCTGCTGCTCATTATCCTTCCTACCTTGGGAAAGTTCTCTAATTCTCTGTTTCCTGTGAATTTCTGCAATACCTTCAGATGAGACAAAAGAGGAGCCGGGAAGATACCAAAGGGTGACTTCAAATTTCCAGGCTCAGCAGTAGCAGATTTACAGCCCAGTTCCTGTTAGAAATGCCACATTTTCTAAATTACTGAGTCCCTTCTGAGACAGGTTAAACCTGCTCAAGAGATGGAGAGTTAGCCCAGGTTAAAGGGAAATCAGGACTGAGACTAGGGATCTGAGAGCTACTAAGTAATTCCTGAGGCCATATGAGTGGATAATACTTGAGGGGAAAAAGTATGCAGAGAAAAAGCAGATGTTTGAGACAGAACTTAGAAAGGGAGGGGAAGCCAGGTGATGGAAGGACTTACAGAGTTATCAAAAAATCCAAGGGAGTTATTTAGAGCCAGACGACCTAAAGAGGAGGAAAGAAAGCCACCAAGGTGCAGGTTCATGGAACGAGTGTCTGATTAACAGTGCTATATTTATTTTGAGGGGTTTCCAGGCTGAAGACTGAGAAAGGGATGCTGCTCTGGTTGACTCAGGAGTCACTACCAGTGAGTGAAGAGGGTAGGACGCTCTTGGCTGCAAACTAACTGATTCAGCAAACCACAAAGAGAGTCAGGGATGTAGCTATCCTTAGAATAGCTGGAACCAACCTAAATTCCACCAAGGCTCTCACAGTCTTTCACTCTGCTTTTCTCTGCATATTGGCTTCATTCTTTCAGAGTGACTTTTTTATAAGGCAAGAAACCTGACAAAAGCAACTCTGTGCCCCCATTGTCATAACTACTGAGAGACTGAATATACAAATGGACAATGGCCAACCATATATAAAAAGAGAAACCTGATCCACAACTTGCACAGGGAACCAAACCCCTTGTCTATAGTCACTAGTCCATGAAGCCAGCCTGCTATAGGTCAGACTTGGAGAAAGTCAGATTTCTATCTCTAGTAACAATCGAGGAAGCTAAAATGGCCAGGACTAGATTAATAACTGACGGCTTCCCTAATTTTTTTCCCCACTTCCAACTTGGGACCTACTAGATAAAGACAAATATGCATATGTACCCTTAAACAATCGCATCAGATGCCCCCTTCTATTAGTAAACCTGCTTATAGCTTCCCTACCTTAATAGCCTCCAATCAGGACATATCCAAAGACTTTCCTTTTTTTCCAATATAAAGCATTCTCACTCCTCTGCCTGACTTTAAGTCCCTGCCAAAACACAAATGATGGTGACTGACTCCCTTGCTATAGAAAGCTCTGAATAGATAGCCTTTGCTTATTCTTGTATGGCTGGTCTGTTTATTTTACACTTCATGCTCAGAGAGGAAAAGAACCTTCTTCCATCAACTTCAATTGGAAATCCCTTTGAGAACTCTAATTGAAAAAGATACATGCAACCCAATGTTCATAGCAGCACTATATATAATAGCCAAGACATGGAAGTAACCTAAATGCCCATCAACAGATGACTGGATTAAGAAGTTGTGGTATATTTATACAATAGAATACTACTCAGACATTAAAAAAAACAATAAAATAATACCATTTGCAGCAACATGGATGGACCTGGAGATCATCATTCTAAGTGAAGTAAGCCAGAAAGAGAAAGAAAAATACCATATGATAGCACTCATTTCTGGAATCTAAAAGAAAAAGAAGAAGAAAAAAGAACACTATGAACTCATCTACAAAACAGAAACAGACTCACAGACATAGTAAACAATCTTACGGTTACTGGGGGAGAGGGGGTGGGAAGGGATAAATTTGGGAGTTTGAGATTTGCAAATGTTAGTCACTATATATAAAAGTAGATTAAAAAAACAAGTTTCTTCTGTGTAGCACAGGGAACTATATTCTATCTTATAATAACCTTTAATGAAAAAGAATATAAAAATAAATATATGTACGTATATGACTGGGACATTGTGCTGTACACCAGAAACTGACACATTGTAACTGATTGTACATCAACAACAACAACAACAATAATAATAACAGAAATCCCTTTGAAGCATTCTGATTGGCTTGCCTTCTGCCATAGCTCTATCCCCAAATCAATCACTATAGCTATTGTGGGTAATACAATATTTAGCTTAGCTTAGGATAAGTGCCTACCCACTTCCCTACCCAAAGGATGACAACTCCCATTCTGATTACATACCTCTAGGAAAGGAATAGTTTTCCTAAAAGAAAGAGGGTTCTGAATCCCCATAACTGAGGCCACTTGGCAGAGACGGTGCTAGGGAGACAGAAGAGTTAATTGTCCTCTACAGAGAACTAAGAATAGTTCAGAGAAGGGCATTCCAGAGTATGTATCTGATGGGAAGATGGATTAGGGGGAGGAGGAGGTCTAGGGCTTGAAGAAATGTTGTTTCAGACATCCTGGAGCTGATGGGGACAGGGTCAGGAGGAAGAATGACAGCCAAAGGTGTCAAAATCATCTTGGGAGACGGAAACAGATAATGGGCTGTGAAAATAAAGAAGTTCTAAATCAAAGCAAGAGCTTGGTATTTTCAGCCAAGCCATTTGCCTTAACCTCCTTGCCCCTTTCAACTCTCCTATTCTTCCTCCTGATCTCCCTTTCTATAAAAGGGACAAACCAAGTGACAGCAACTGAGCCTTGAAAAGGGCATGTGATGCAAGCTTCTTGGACATTCACTTTCTGTATTTCCCCCTTCCTGTGCCCCCAGGCATGGCATCTTGACTCATGCTCCCTCCCACCCTGCTGCCTCTCCCCAGGAGAAGGTCTTGATGTTTAGAGACATGCCTGATGAGATAAAGCTGACTCCTCTGGCTGATGACCCACATTATGCTTTATTTATTCACTGTAGGGCATTTTTGGTTTCAGGGGGCAGTGAGAAGGGAAGAGAAACTTAAAACAAGAGCAGAAGATGATTCTATTCTTTGCTTCTTCTCTCAAGAATATTGTAGGAGTGTGGCAAGGCCAGAAGATCCTGCTTTCCTTGGGAAAGCTGCCATGGCATGGGTGGGCATTAGATTCTCCCTGGTGATCTTTATCAGCATTGCTTTCAAGGACGTGGAGGTGGTGACATCCTGGAGAGCTGGGAGCTGATTAGTCCATCAGGCCCAGTTCTCTCAGCCTCTCTTCTAGTGTCTGGAAATCAGGTATATATTTAAAAGGCTTGAATGTCTCCTGTAGGTAAATACCTGACATTTCAGAAATGAAAGAAGTGGAGAAAAAAAATGAAGAGAAAAGATGCTAAGCAAGTTCTGTTTCATAAAGAGTTCCAAAGCCTGTGGCCAACGCTCTCTGGAGGTGATCCCTGTGGAAACTGCCATCCCTCTGAATGATGGTGGTGGTAATGCGGGGGCCTCTGCCTGTCCTGTGTGCCTCCCTCATATATGAGCAGAAGAAATGAGGAGCATCTCCTCTGACTTGCCTGCCTGGCTCTGACAGGTGGTCTGTGGCCTGGCTGATCTTCCTCTGGCCAACTTAGTGATTGACATGTTTGGTTTAGATGTATCTGTTGGAGCTGATGTTAAGAATGGCCATAACCTAGACTGGGGTGGACAAATATGGTGGCCACTTAAAGAACTGTAGGCTTTGAAAACTGAAACTTATGAGAATTCAATAAATGTGGAAATCTGTTTCCAACTAAGTTTGGCTTTTGTTAACTTCATATAACTGCACAAAGAATTCCCTTGATACCTGGAGAGAGAAGAGATTGTTGGCATCTCTGCATCAAATGTTGGAATCTGAAAAAAAACTTCCCTTGCTAAGGAAGGCTGTGGAATCTCAGAATGAAAAATGTAATCAGTTTCATTTTGTGCGTAATAACAGCTTCTTCTCAAGGCTAAGGTAAGCACTAATTCTCCAGGTGAGGACACCAGTTTATCTGTTGCTCTGTGGGTGGCTTGAAAATTGGTCCTCAAGTCCACAAAACTCCTGCCTTGTCCCATGGGAAATCCTCAGCTTCTACTTACCTGAGCACCCTAACTGGGGCCTAGAAGCCAAGTTACCCTTAAAGAGAAAGGACAGGGAACTTTGAAACTCAGTGATACATTCTTATTTTTGGGGAAAAAAAAAGTGGGATCAGAGCTAAGAGACACTGGATAATTATTTCTTCAAAAACATTGGGTTTTAACACCAAAAGGAAGTAGATACCCATGGATGCTGGGCAGATAGTATCACCTTATTCCAAGCTGGTCACACATACTTTCTTGGCTACCCACTGTGGGAAATCTGATTTGTTTATTCTGAGTAAAAATCAGTATGATTGCCTTTGCCCTCACTGGGTTCAGGACATCCTCATCAGTGTAGCAGGTCTGCTTTGATTACCTGCAGACAGATGGCAGCCCTATTTCGAGCATGGCATGCCAGCCTGCTCTGTGTCTGATGTTATTTAACTGATTGTGCTGTATGTACTGATTGGAAGCATCTATCACAATACCTCTTTGGGGGGATGAATTCCTCCCTGATTGAGTATTCTGAGGCAGCATGCTCAAGAGCTGCTATGTGTTAGAAAGGTTTATTTCCATCCAGATTAATTTGTGTTAGGTAATTCTCCATCTCTCAGAGTTTTGCTTTAATTGCAATTATAGTCAAAAATATTTTTAGTTACTGCTTTGAGCTTTATTGTTCTTTCAGTCATGAGTGTTTTTTGTTCAGGCTGTAAAAAATTTGTGAGCTTTTAATTGGGAAACTCTCGATTCCTATTGGAATTTTAGAATAACTATATGATGCAATGAAGAAAGTGCCATTCACCATTATTCTTCCTGGGGAGGCTGCTGGATATGTCTGAATGGCATATTTGATAAGCTTCTAAGAGCAGAAAGGAGATGGGGCTCTAAATGGCCTAGATGTGGGCAGAAGTGTTTTGCATGACTCAAGGGGGAGAATTTGTTATTTTGGAGGGGAAGCAGGGACAGAAAAAGAGAAAGGGAGAGAGGTAGTGAGAGGGTCAAAGTGATGTGCTATGTTGTGAACTTTCCCCATAAATCTTGGTGAAGTCTCCAAAAAACATAAAACATTGGGAATGGTGCTGTTCTTCATGGAAATCAGTGGGGCAAAGATCTGCAATATAGCCATGAAGTTTAAAAAAAATTGTTTTTAATTTTTGGGCAATAGAATTAAAGCATCACATTCACTCACTCCTTCACTCACCATTCTCTTTGATTTTATTTATAAATCACCAACTCTATGCCCAGTCTTGATCTGGATTCTATGAGGCAGACACTAAAATAAAGACAGTTTATGCCTCAGGAAACTTCATGTCTCATTGGAGAGGTTAGCATGTAGGAAAATTTAAAATATTCAGAAGTTGAATCTAGTGGATTTTTATTTTAATGCAGTGAAATCTGTTACAGTTAATAGTAGCTTAAATTTGTTTAAGTTGCTGATCAAACCATCTCTTCTCCTAGACATTTTATATTTGTACATAAAATGAAGGTGAGCTGCCAACCTTTTGGTCCCTGGCTTTCACGTGCATGGTTTTTTGTCATGTCTGCATATAACAGATACAGAATGGTATAGGGAATGCTCTTGTTAGGAAATAGCTAGTCACAAACACCCAGGCAGACTCAGGCCTCTTCCCATTACAAGTAATTACTGCAAATATCTTTGCTTGTCAAGCACTGTCCTGGGCACCAAAGTTCATCCTGCCCTAAAGGAGCTCAAAGTTTAGGAAAGGCTTTTAGAATTAGGACTTTTACCTAGTTTCTGGGGTAGAAACCAATACAAACTAGTTTGAAAAAAGAGGAATTTATAATATGACTCAATAACAGGGAAAGGGCGGGTATGTATCAAGCCTTGGAGGCAGCTGGCCCCTGGGGCCAAGTGCTGACCAAATCCCCTTGGCACCTGGCAGCTTGGCTCTGTGTGTGGCCTTTCTTCCTGTCCACCTTGCCCTGCTCTTGGCTTCCTCATATTTCTCAGCTTTGCTGCCACAGAATGATCAGTCTTTTTTCTTAAATTCCAGTTTGAAAAGTCCCCAGTGGAAGACCAATAACTGGCTTGGCTGGGATTGGCCAGAGATGAGGTGCAGCAAGGAAACACATATAGGAGGCTCTGAAGATCCCCTTGGTTGGAGAGGGGAAGGAGGAATTCTCTTTTAAGAGGGAAGTTTATAACAATACAGGCCTACTTCAAGAAACAAGAAAAATCTCAAATAAATAACCTAAACTTCTATCTAAAGGAATTAAAAAAAAAAAAAAAGAACAAAGTCCAAAATCAGCAGAAGGAAGAAAATAATAAAGCTCAGAGAGGAAATAGAGACCAAAAAAGCAATAGAAAAAAATCAATGAAACCAAGAGCCGCTACTTTGAAAAGATAAACTAAATTGATAAATCAGCAGCCAAGATCATCAAGAAGAAGAGAGAGAGGATCCAAACAAATAAAATTAAAAAAAAAATGGAAGAGGAGAAATAACTACCAATACCCTGGAGATAAAGAAAATTGTAAGAGAATACTGAGTACAGTTATATGTTGATAAATTGGACAACATACAAGGAAAGGGAGGGAGTAATTCTCCAAAACCAGAGGTATCAAGTGTAGAAGTTAGGAGAGCTTCTGGATAGACAAAACAAGCTCCTTGCATACGATTGAGTATCTCTTACCGGCCACTTAATTTAGCACTAGGGGTACAAAGATGGATAAAATATAATCAGTGTCCACTGGAGCTCAAAATAAGCCTGCATTGCAATGTCTGTGTTCATGTTACATGTCTATGAACATGGTATGCACAGGGCGCCATGGGAAATGCTTATAAGAGGGGCTCCAACCCAGACTATCAGGCGGCCTCTTTGGTAGCAGGGAAGAAATGGAATGATGTCCCAGTTGGAGAGGGAATACTGGGCCATGGCTGCTGAGGAGCTGTGAGAGGTAGGCAGAGCTGGGAGAACTAGGGGTATGAGGTTGCACATGTCCGCAGGGGCAAAGCTCCACGTGTTGTTATGGATCAAGTTCACGAGTCTAATGTTTACATATAGACAAATGGAACAACATTGAAGAGTTTCAAGCCTGAAATAACATGGTGAGATTTGGACTTTAGGAAGGTCACATAGGCTGCAGGAAAGGAAAATGGGCCTGGAAAGAGTGGGGGTGGGGAGAAAAATGAGGAAGACAAGCCAATGTTCAGGTGGGCATTGGTAGCAGTGGAGTGGGGTGAGGGAGACATGCCAATGGTTTTCAGGAGGTAGGACTACAGCATGGATTGGGTTTGGGGGGCTGGAACTGGGAAGAAATGTAGCTGAAGTCACAGGAAATGCTGTGACACAGTTCTCTAACTTGTTTGGAACTCAGCTCACCTGGACATCTAGCTATTTTTGTGGAATACCTTGAAGTTGTGATATATTAAAGTTTAATTTCAAATAAATAAATATTTGATAGTCTAAGTCTCACTCTAGATCCTGTAGCCAACGGTTTTTTTTTTTAATCTATTGGAGGAAAATTAAAAACTGAGAACATTTGATTTATTAACTTAATGTTTTGCTCTTGAAAACACAGCAAGCCAGTGTTCAATGAGGGGTAGTTTGAGAGTTACTGCACTCAGTATGAGAAGCTGGGGGCGGAAGCTGAGTCTCAGAAAATAAGGCTGGAAAAGTAATTCAAATATAGACAAGCAATGCAGTATTTATTGATGCGTTCCCTTAACAGATTTTTGCCATTTCCATTATCCACCTGTATTTTTACTTATTTAATACTTTTTCCCTAAAGTAGATTCACTTTTTAAAGTTAAATTCATTTTGCAAGGAAATTTTAGAGTACTTCCAGAGAAGGAAAACCAGTTTCACTTGCCAGAAATAGAAGATAACATAAACTAAGTTGAATGGACACAAACTGATGTCACTAAATTCTGGCTAAAATAACTGCTGCTTGGGAAGGCTCTGTTTTTGAGACCTGATAGCCTGCCTACCTCTCTGCGATTATTAGGCACCTTCTTTCTAGACATGTAACTCGACCTCAGTTCTCAGCATCCCTTGCAGCAGGCTGTGGTTGTGTGACTGAGTTCTAGCCAGTGGAATGGGACAGAGTGATGAATACATCCTCAAGGTCTGTCCACAACAATCTTCTCTGCAATCCTTCACACCTTCTCTCTGAATGAGGAGGAGTCAGTGAAAAATCTCTGAGACCAGAGAAGACAGCAGAATTATAGGATGGAAGGAATCTGGGTGCTGGAGTCATCGTGTGGAAGGTTGCCCAGTACACATCCTCACTGAATGGACAATAACTTTGTACTGTGTAAAGCCACTGAGCTTTGGCATGGTTTGTTACACAGTTAGCTTATGTTGACTGAAATACTGCTAAAGACATGCTGAAATTTCCTACTTTGATAATAAAAAAAGGGCCAAGTAAACTATAAAAGTGAAAAATATTCTTGCTCTGTAATTTGGTGTGATTTCATGCCTCTTAACCTCGTCTTTCATCCCACTGTCTGGGAAATATCAGAGCAGGACATTATGTGACAGGCTTCAGAATTAGGACTTAGCCATTTTCTAAAAGCTTCTTCTCCTTCTTAAGCCTAATATGCCAGAAGGTAGTTATGCACTCTTGTGAGTAATAATGGCTAACTAGAGGAATTACTTTCACCCATAATATGGGTATCCCCTTTTTAGGTTGGGATGGAGAAAGCAGATCAAAATCTGAAGTGAGGCACATGAAATGTCATAAGCAGCTACAACTTCTTTCTCAAACACACCTGCTTCTGATTCAGCTGTGGCCCCACCTTGTGATTGTCAAAGCTTCAGTGTCTATGGGCCTGGCTTTGAAGGACGCTAAGTAGGGCCCTGCATGATTAGACCTGTGGTTTAAAAACAAAACTCCAGGGTCTGCAAGAAAGATGGGTTAGAAGGAGTGGGGACTGAAGTCTCAGCTTAGAGCAGAGCTGAATCACATCTTCATTTCCCTTTTGTTACTGAGAATTAAGTTCAAATTGCGTTATGAAAATAGGCGACTCAGGGGACAGGGTATAGCTCAAGTGGTAGAGTGCATGCTTAGCATGCAAAAGGTCCTAGGTTCAAACCCCAGTACCTCCTCTAAAAATAAATTAATTAATTAACCTTGTTACCTCCCCCAAAATAAATAAATAAAAATAAATTGTACAAAAAAATTTTAAATTAAAAAAAAAAAAAAGAAAACGGGCACCTCTTCTTTTTCATGTGCTAGAGAGGGAATGTTTTCATTTGAATAGTATCCTCTATAATCAGCCTACACTCTTCCATCCTAGGTGAAGTGGCTGAAGATCATGGATTGTGAATGGGATGTTGGGGATGAATTAGAACCACCACCGTGTGACACGTGTGCTATAAACTCTTTCAAATTGCACTTAATTTACATTTGCTTACAAAATTTCCCTTCTCTGCTGAACATCTTGCACTTAAACTGTTATTTTTCTCCCTCAGCTTGTCCATGCTCTTGGCCACTTTGGAGGCTCCTGTCCAACTTTTTCTCCACCTCATTCCTTTTATAGACCCAAAGATAAATGAAGGGGGAATGCAGTCAACATTTCACAGCAGGGACTACTGAGTCCTTTGCTGTCTCACACCTCACTCCATTTTATCTCTAGGGCAGGAACTTGTCCTGGATGTCAGGCCACATTTCTTTGTGTGACATGGGGTTCCAGCCCAACCTCGTCCAGCAAGCACAGAGGTCTCTGGTTTGAACTGACTTCTCTTCTTCCAACTCCTGCAGCACCTGCAGAGCAGAATGAATTACATTCCATCTAGTGCTGCACTGACACTGTATCAAGTGTGTACTTCCGCCTTAGAAGAGCATAAACTCATGTAGGTCAGGATTGTATCTTCTATTTTACTTCGAAGAATAAACACCTGCAAGAAAACACACAACGGTTTAATCAAGGCTTTCTCTGTACCACATGAAAGGGGCAGTGATTGAAGAGAGCACTTAATGCCACTCCACATTATTCATTGAAGAAACCCACACCACCGTGTGTGCGAGAGAAGGCTTTACAAGATATGGGGAAATTACCTGTTTTTTTTTTTAAGAAATTAAACCAGAAGTGGTACACAGATATCCAAATTTAGCCCACAGAGTGTTTTGTTTGAATTTAACAAATATTGGAAGATTTCAGAGAAAAATGTAGATTTCTAGCACTTCATATAAATTCATATGAACTGACAAACCTGGGTCCAAGTAACGTGGCAGCAGCATGGTGGCGTGGACTAGTGGTTGCTTCTTTACATGAATAGAGGAGGGCACAAACCCCATAGTTTGCCAGCATTCATTCTGCCCACTACACATGGCAACCCTAACTGCCTGGACCCAAGAGTCACTTGACTTTGCAGTCTGAGACTGCTGTTCCTGGGATTTTAAGTTTGCCCTGTGGATGTATATGTGTTAGCATTTGCCATTTGGATATATATGCATTTGTAAGTGTGTGACTCATGTGTCTGTGTGTGTTTATTTGTATGTTTGTGAACGTGCATCTCAAAATTTACCTGCTGGATAATTGGGAGATAGAGTGTATTTGACCCTCACATTATTTCAAAGGCCACCAGATTTGGGGCACACATGTATGCAACCTGGAGATTAT
Organism: Camelus bactrianus; assembly: GCF_048773025.1. Classification (NCBI taxonomy): domain Eukaryota; kingdom Metazoa; phylum Chordata; class Mammalia; order Artiodactyla; family Camelidae; genus Camelus; species Camelus bactrianus. The sequence goes on along the minus strand of NC_133547.1, from coordinate 20,468,921 downwards.
AGCAGGACTCACAACCAGAGATTTCCTACTGTATTATTCTAGATGGACTAACTCACATTTGGGGGGATGATCTGCTTGGGAGAAGAAGAGACAGTCACAGAGTAGATAAAAGGTGGGGCTTTCCAAAACTGGTAGCTAATTATCCTGTTGAGATTAGAAGTAAATGCTTCCTCAGAGCCCTAGGGGGCCGAGAGTGAGGTTAGGAAGCAGGGATCATCCTCCCCTCTAAAGTCTTAATTTCTTGAATACTTTTTTTGGGATGAATGAAAAGCCTTACTTACAAGACCAGTGCTCTAACCCCTGGAGCCTCAGCATTAAAACCCATATTTAAAATACAGTTTAAAAATTCCCCTACTCCACCTTTTCTAAATGTTGTGATTTCTTTTAGTGATGTCAACACTTCAGTACATCTTCAACACCTGCTTGGCTTGGATGGTAGTACAGGGGACAAAGATATGAGAAGAGTGCATGGCCAATATTCACTCTCATTTCTGGTACTCTTGCTGTGGGGTCATGCCTAGGAGATAACCGGGCTAGTGCTGAATAAACTCATGCTTTTATTTACCATCTTCTTGTCTCTCTACTTTATCCTATCTTCAAAACTTTCTTTTGTATTCTTAGCTTCAACAATTTTATTTAATTTCTAAGAGTTGCTATTTTTCAAAAAAAAAAAGGTTTATTATTGAAGTACAGTCAGATACAATGTGTCAATTTCTGGTGTACAGCACAATGTCTCAGTCATGCATATACATACATATATTTGTTTTCATATTCTTTTCCATTAAAGGTTATTACAAGATGTTGAATATAGTTCCCTGTCCTATACAGAAACTTCTTAAATTTTATTTTTATATATACTAACATTTGTAAACTTTAAACTCCCATATTTATCCCTTTCTAGCCTCTTTCCCACAGTAAACATATGATTGTTTCTTATGTCTGCGAGTCTGTTTCTGCTTCGTAGATGCATTCATAGTGTCCTTTTTTTTTCATTATTTTCTACATAAGAGTTATATCATACAGTATTTTTATTTCTCTTTCTGGCTTATTTCACTTAGAATGACGATCTCTAGGTCCATCCATGTTGCTGCAAATGGCATTATTTTATTCTTTTTAATGGCTGAGTAGTATTTCACTGTATAAATATACTACAGCTTCTTAATCCAGTTATCTGTTCATGGACTTGTAGGTTGCTTCCATGTCTTGGCTATTGTATATAGTGCTATTATGAACATTGGGGTGCATATATCTTTCCAATGATTTTTTTTTAATAGCACATTAAAGATAAAGGTAATGAGTGAGAGAGAAATCACAAGCCTCTTAAATCTTTGTTTTAGGCTTTTCCTCCTGGTCTTGTAAGATGTGTTCACTGTTCATTTATTTCAGTAGCTGTATCAGCAGTTAAGAGCTGCAAATGAAGCTGATGATAATTTGGCTTCACACCAAAAAACAGAGACTAGAGGGAAAAGAAGGAACAATCAGTAGTTTGCTAAATGCCCTATTTATTCTGCAATCAAGGCTCAGAAATGTGGGGACACAACTGCAGGTGGAGACATCTCTGTGCCACTGTCAGGTGACCCCTGCACGGAGTTGGGAGGGGGACCATGGCAGCGGCATCTGGCACACTGACCCCTCTTTTGTTTGGGGCAAACACAGTGAGAATGACTACGGACAGCCTACTCCTCCAGCCCATCATCAGACAGCCCTGCTAATCTTTCAGAACGAGAGGTGCCTTCACTTGGGCCACCACCTCCTTGACGGCCAGTGCCTGCATGATCCTGAGAGCAAACTCGAAGCTGGTTCCAGGCACCTGTCTGGTGAGGATCAGCCCATCCGTTTCCACTCAATTCTTTGAGTAGTTGTAATGACTTCCATTCATCATTTTGTCTTTAGCAAGTGGGTGTGTTGTAACTTTGTTTCCAAAACTTATTTCTGAGGCAGCAGAGCCATAGGGTGGGCACAGATGGCAGCTATGAGGCCCTTCCTCTTTTCTTATTCCTTCAGAACCTCTTTCATGGCAGCAGACTCAGATAAATTCTGTGCACCCAGGTTACCTCTGGCAGAACCACTACGTCATAAGGACCTTCTTTTTTCGCATCTTCCAGACTGGCATCAGGACAAATGACAATGTATCAGCTACACTGTACTGGGTCTTTTCCAGCCAGACCTGTGACAGTGACCTTAATTCCAGCTCGTCTCATGACATCTACAGGAATGGCCATCTCTGTCTCTTCTGCTCCTTTAGCCAGGATGACCAGAGCTCTTTCTGAAGCCATTTTTAGGTTGTATTTTTTAAGGATTTACCTGAACCTCGCCTCTCTTCACATAGACACGGTGCCTCAGCCCATTCAGCAACACTTCTGCACCAGGGATGAAAGAACTAGAGCTGTACTAAACGGGCTCATTTTGAGTTAGAGTTCCCTCTGGTTATATACCCAGAAGTGGGATTGCTGGATCATATGGTAAGTCTATTTTTAGTTTTTTGAGGAATCTCCATACTGTTTTCCACCGTGGCTTTACTAAACTACATTCCCACCAGCAGTGTAGGAGGATTCCCTTTTCTCCACACCCTCTCCAGCATTTATCATTTGTGGACTTTTGAAGACGGCCACTCTGACTTGTGTGATGTGATACCCCATTGATTTGAATTTCTCTGATGGTTAGCGATATTGAGCATTTTTCAATATGTCTGTTGATCTTGGAGAAATGCCTATTTAGGTCTTCTGTCCATTTTTGGATTGGGTGTTTTTGTTTTTTGGTTACTAAGTTATATGAGCTGTTTATATGTTCTGGAAAATAAGCCTTTGTCACTCACATCATTTGCAAGTATTTCTCCAATTCTGTAGGTTGTCATTTTGTTTCACTTAAGTTTCCTTTGCTGTGCAAAAGCTTATGAGTTTAATTAGGTCCAATTTGTTTATTTTTGCTCTTATTTCCATTGCCTGGGTAGGCTGCTCTAGGAGAACATTGCTAAGATTTATATCAGAGAAAGTTTTGCCTATGTTTTCTTCTAGGATATTTATTGTGTCTTGTCTTATATTTAAGTCTTTAAGCCATTTTGAGTTTATTTTTGTGTATGGAGTAAAGGAGTGTTCTAACTTCATTGATGTACATGCTGCCATCCAGTTTTCCCAACATCACTTGCTGAAGAGACTGTTTTCTCCATTGTATATTCTTGCTTCCTTTGTCAAAGACTAATTGACCATAGGTCTGTGGATTTATTTCTGGACTCTCTATTCTGTTCTGTTGATCCATATGCCTGTTTTTATGCCAATACCATGATGCTTTGATTACTGCAGCCCTGTAGTATTGTCTGAAGCCTGGGAGGGTTATTCCTCCAGCTTTGTTCTTTTTCTTCAAAATTGCTTTGGCAATTCTGGGTCTTTTGTGATTCCATATGAATTTCAGTCTGATTTGTTCTAGTTCTGTGAGAAGTGTCCAGGGTAATTTGATAGGGATCTCATTAAATCTGTAGTTTGCCTTGTGTAGTATGGCCATTTTAATGATATTGATTCTTCCAATCCAAGAGCATGGGATATCTTTCTATTTCTTTTAGTCATCTTAATTTCCTTAATCAGTGTTTTGTAGTTCTCCAAGTATAAGTCTTTCACCTCCTTGGTCAGATTTATTCCTAAATACTTTACTGTTTTGGATGCAATTTTAACAGGGATTGTTTCTTTACTTTCTTTTCTGCTAATTCATTATGAGTGTAAAGAAATGCAATTGATTTTTGTATGATAATCTTGTACTCTACTACCTTGCTGAATTCTTTTATCAGCTCTAGTAGACTGTGTGGTGCCTTTAGGGTTTTCTATATATAGTACCATGTCATCCACATATAGTGACAATTTTACCTCTTCTCTTCCTGTTTAGATCCCTTTTATTTCTTTTTCTTGCCTGATTGCTGTGGCTAGGACTTCCAAGACTATGTTGAATAGGAATCTTGAAAGTGAGCATCCTTGTCTTGTTCTAGATTTTAATGGGAAGGCTTTCAGTTTTTCACCACTGAGTACTATGCCCAGTTTGGTAAGAGTGTTTTGTTTTGTTTTGTTTTGTTTTTGTCATAAATGGGTGTTGAATTTTATCAAATGCTTCTTCTGTGTCTTTAAGATGATCATGTGGTTTTTGTTTTCTCTTTTGTGAATGTGGTGTATCACATTGATTGATTTGTGTATGTTGAATCAACCTTGTGTTTCTGGGATGAATCCAACTTGATCATGGTCTATGAACTTTTTATGTGCTGTTGGATTCTGTTTGCTAATATTTTGTTGAGGATTTTTGCATCTACATGCATCAGTGATATTGGTCTGTAATTTTCTTTTTTGGTAATGTCTTTGGTTTTTGTGTCAGTGTGATGGTGGCTTCATAGAATGAGTTTGGGAGTAGTCCCTCCTTTTCAATATTTGGAAGAGTTTGAAAAGAGCTGGTATGAGTTCTTCTTTGTATGTTTGGTAGAATTCCCCAGTAAAGCCATCTGGTCTTGGACTTTTGTTTTCAGGGAGGTTTTTTTTTATTGCTAATTCCATTTCATTTCTAGTGACTGGTCTGTTCAATGGTCTATTTCTTCTTGATTCAATCTTGGTGGACTGTATGTTTTTAAAAACTTCTCCATTTCTTCTTGGTTGTCCATTTCTTTACATATATCTCTTCATAGTATTATTCTCATGCTTTTTTCTATTTCTGTGGTATTGGATGTAATTTCTCCATTTTCTTTTCTTATTTTATTTGTGTTCTCCTGTTTTCTTCTTGGTGAGCCTGGCCAGAAGTTTGTCAATTTGTTTACTTGTTCAAAAAACCATCTCATGGTTTGATTGATTTTTTCCTATTTTTTTAATCTCTATTTTATTTATTTCCTCTCTGATCTTTATTATTTCCTTCCTTCTGCTGACTTTTGTTTTCTCTTCTTTTTCTCATTCTTTTAGCTGGTAGGTTAGATTATTTGAGATTGTTCTTCTTTTTTAGAAGATGGCCTGTATTGCTATGAACTTCCCTCTTAGGACTGCTTTTGCTGCGTCTATAGATTTTGTGTGGTTGTGTTTTCATTGTCATTCATCACAAAGTATTTTTTATGTTCACCTTTGATTTCATTATTGACCCATCAGGTTTTTTTTTTTTTTTTTTTGGTAACATGTTGTTTAATCTCCATGCTGTCAATTTTTTCTCCTTTCTTTTTCTATGGTTGATTTCAAGTTTCATGCCATTGTGGTCAAAGAAGTTCCTTGAAATAATTTCTATCCCTCTAAATTTTCTAAGGCTTCTTTTGTGCCCAAGAACATGGTCTATCCTAGGGAATGTTCCATGTGCACTTGAAAAGAATGTATATTCTTTTTTTTTGGAGGGGGGGTGTAATGTCCTGAAAATATCAACCAAGTCCAACTTTTCCATTGTGTCATTTAGTTTCTCTCTTGTCTTTTTGATTTTCTGTCTGGAAGATCTCTCCAGTGATGTTAATGGGGTATTAAATTCTCAGACTATGATTCTGCTCCTATCAATTTCTCCCTTTATGTCTGTTAGTATTTGCTTTATGTATTTAGGTTCTCCTATATGGGGTGCATAGATGTTAACATAGCCTCATCTTGTGTTGCTCCTTTAACCATATAGTGTCCTTCTTTATCTTTCTTTATGGACTTCATTTTAAAGTCTATTTTGTCTGAAATCAGTATTACTACTTCTGCTTTCTTGTCATTTCCATTTTCATGAAATATCTTATTCAATCCTCTCACTTTCAATCTATGTGTGTCCTTCTCCCTAGAGTGGGTCTCTTGTATGCAGCATATTGTAAGCTCTTATTTATTATCCAATTTGCCAATCTATGTCTTCTTGATTGGAGCATTTACTCCATTGACATTTGGGGTAATTATTGGTAGATATGTGTTTATTGCCATTTTGAACTTAGTTTTCCAGTTGATTTGGTATTTCCTCTTTGTTTCTTTTTTTTCTTTTTCTTTTTGTGTTTTGATAATTTTCTGTTGTATTATCTTGGTTTCCTTTGTGTTTATTTTGTGTATGCTTTTGTGTATGCTCTATTGCATGCTTTTGACTTGTGGTTACCCTTGATTTTCAAGTATATTAACCCATTAACCCATTACTATGTCTGTTTGCTTTAAACTGATAGTCATATAAGCTCAAACACATCCTAAAAAGAATGAATAAACTCTGTATTTTCTTGCTCCCCTCTCCCACCTTTAATGATTTTGATGCCCTCTTTTACATCTTCATGTTTTTTTTCTTTTGCCACTGATTGTAGTTATCACCTTTCCAATCATGGTTTTCACCTTTCTATAGCATCCTGCTTCTTTTCTATTTAGAGTAGACCTTTCAATATTTCTTTTAGCACAGGTTTAGTATTGCTGAATTCTTTTAGTTTTTACTTGTCTGGGAAACTCTTTATCTCTCCTCTATTCTAAAGGATAGCCTTGCTAGATAAAGTATCCTAAATGGCATCTTTTTCTCATTCAAAACTTTGAATATATCTTGCCACTCCCTTCTGGACAGCAGTGTTTGGGTAGAGAAGTCAGCTGAAATCCTTATTGGGGTTCCCTTGCAATTAACTTTTGGTTTTTCTCTTGCTGCCTTTAGAATCATTTCTTTATCTTTGACGTTGGCCATCTTAATTGTAATATGTCTTGATCTAGGTCTATTTGGGTTCTTCTTGTTGGGGACCCTCTGTCATGATTTTTTAAAATATCTTTTCAATCTCCTTTTCTCTTTCTTTTCCTTCTTGGACCCCTATTATGCATAGATTGGTATGTTTTATATTATTTCAAAGGTCCCTTATTTTGCTTTCATTGGTTTTTACTTGCTTTTCTGTCTGCTCTTCTGATTGGTGATTTTTGTTATCCTGTCTTCTAAGTCACTTATTAATTCCTTTGCATTGTCTAGTCTGCTTTTGACTGCCTTTAGCTCAGATCTTATCTCAGCCATTGGATTACCTGTTTTTAATTGGCTCTTCTTTATAGTTTCAATTTCTTTTTTGTAGTATTCTCTGTCTGTATTCATATGTTTTTGTTCCTTCAGTGCTTTGATTACCCCCTTTTTAAAGTCATGATCTAGTATACTATCGAGGTCTATTTCATGGAGTGTTCTTTCAGGGGATTTCTTTTGTTCTCTTAATTGGGAGTAGTTCCTCTAATTCTTCACTTTACTTATATCTCTCTGGCACTATGGATTATGGAGTATCAGTTACCTACTGTGGTCTTGAAGGGATTTTTTTTTTTAAAGGATAATTTCCTGTGTAGAATGTGTGCTCCTTATAAATTTGTCATGAGGTCTGTTTTTAGTATGGATGGTTGCCACATCTTTCTTCCACGTGTGTTGGCTGGTATCCTTCTGATTAGGGGTGTGGCCGGTGTTGTGGTGACCAGCTCTAGCCCTGGTTGTTGAGCGGGGCCTCCTTTTTGTTCTTTGGTTGTCACAACCCTGACAGGGACCACATCTGTTTTCTTTTGTTGGAATGGAGGCTTCCATACCCGTTTCTGTGCTGCAGTGCATAGCAGGTGGGGTTGCAATGCTTTAAGTACTCTTTGTTGACTGTGCCCTTGTCCCCACTTTAGCTCTGGGAATGTCAGTGTGCTACTCTTTTGTCCCCCAGGTTCTCTGCCCTCAGAGCTAACAGTGCAGTTCCACCAACTTCTGGGTCACATACCTGGATCATGGTGCACTATTGGGTCAGCACTGTCCCCAACACCAAAGGCAGCTCCTGCATTCACCCAGCTGTATGAATTCTGCTCATTCCAGAGGCTTGTGGGTTGTGCCACTGGGTCAGTGCCATCCCCAGTGCCACATCAGGGTAGCAGGCTCACAGAAAATGGCAGCACTAGACCTCGCCTTCACTGCATGCCAGAACTCCACTCCTTGTTAGTGTGTCTTAGAGACTCAGGTCCACAGAGGCACAGGTGGAGCAAAACTGTTCTCTCTGCCTGGGGCTGTAAACAAATCTCAGTCCCACCAATAAAGTTTTGGAGCTCCTGGGTAAAGATTTAGATTTCAACCCTACCTCCACCTGGGAGCCATGCACCAGAGAATATGGTGGCTATGGTGAAGCCCTGCCTCTCTTCTCCTGAGAATGCACCAGCGATGGTGCTGTGGGTCTGAGGAGATCATGGCTATGGCTCAGCCACAGCATGCCCCTCCCCACATTGCACACCAGCAGTGTTGCTTTCTTTTTTTCTTAACTTTTATTTTTCACTGGGGACTCAGGCTATTCTGTTCTGTATGCACTCCCAGCCATGGCACCTAGCACACTTCAGTCCTCCAAGCTCACCTCTATGCAGTTGGCCTCAGACCTCTGCTGGGTTTGGGCAGCCAGTCCTGGCCCACATCTACTGGCTTGTGTCCAGGGCCAGGGATCACAGGGACCCTTTCTGTCCATTTCACTTAATTCTGATGGCCAACGGCTGCTGTGCACAGATCTGAGCCTTGGAGGTTCCCCTCCATTCCCACTGACCTCTCCATTGGAGGGGGTAGTCCCAGCGTAAGAGCACTATTCATCCTTTGCCACTCCCTCCCCATAGGATAGGTCCCACACTAATTTCCTTTTTCTTCTTCTTCTTTTTTTTTTAATCCTAACAGATTTGTGATGAATTTTGTCTTTTGAAGAAGGCGAAGTTCTTTCAAAATTCAGCAGGTGTTCTGAGTGAATGGGTGGATCCATGGATGTCTCTCTTGGTGTATTCATGGGAGAGGGTGAGCTAAGAGGGTCTTCTACTCTGCCATCTTGGCTGCTTCCCAAGGGCTTGCTTTTGTTCACAGATTTTTCCGTTTAAGAAGTATTCTGTTCTTTGAATATATGTATGTATATGAATGACTGGGACATTGTGTTGTTCACCAGAAATTGACACATTGTAACTGACTGTACTTCAATTAAAAACAAAAAGAAATACTCTGCTTTTGTTTTAAGGAGCTGCCTTCTTATCTACAGAAACTTCCATGTTGCTCTTGGAACCAGCTTTCTCCTTTATCCCTCATCAGTAAATGCTCTCCTATCTACTTAGTGTTCCAGAAATATATATGGAAATGTCTTGTTTGCTAGTGCCCTCCTGATTTCTCCTTTTATTTTTTAAATATATTTTCTATTTTTGATGAAGGCTGGGGAGAGGAAGAGAGAGAGAATGAAATGAATATAAATGTATGTGTGTGCTTACTCTGTTAAAAACCTTCAGTGGAAGATTTAATCAGTGGTGTTGATGAATAAATGAATAGACCCACCAGAGAGCCTCTTTTTTCTGGGGAGAAGGTGCTTAGTTTTCTTCTGCTTTTTAGGACACATTATGACCTGAGGCAGTGTGGGCTAGCTGTCTGTTAATGTCTGTGGTTACTTCCAAAGGGTGAAGTTGCTGCGGGAGAGTTGTTGGCCAGGGACATATTTCTCCCTACACTCACATGCAGCTATGGGAATGGCTCTTGGCAGTGCTACATGAGCAGAAGTGAGACATGTCACATCCAGATCTGAGTTTTTAAGAAGCAGGGGTGCCCTGTACCCTCTGAGGACTTACGGGATGGTAGAACCACCAAATAGAAGAAACCTTGGTCACTGAAACACCACATCAGGACAGTCACTTACTTATCAGCAACACTCACATTAGCTGTTGCCTTAACCCACTGATGTTTTGGCATTTATTTGTTAGAGCAACTAGTAGTGCCTTAACTAAGATAGTTTCCCAAAAGTTAAGTACTGCTGCCCTAGGACATCCTTGGAATGTAGCATTAAGACTAGGTAGAAACTAGATGCATTCTTAAAACAACATCACAAGTATTGGGACCCAAAATATAGGATCATTTGTCTTTTCTTGAAAATATCTCCACTGTTAAATTTTTGTGGGTTTGCAAACAAGCTGATAGAGAATGTTTCTGCAGTTTTACAAGGTGGTTGTTTTTTTTCTTTTGAGGGCCATAAATGTGGCTTAAAAGCTGGATGTCAGGATACATCTCGCATGTTAAAATAATGAGTCCTTAACTGCATATAATGGTTTCTAGCTTACAGAGTCCTAGGAAAGCATTGGTTTATTTATCCAAAGCTAAAAAGAGAAAAGAAAAAAAATTAGAAGTCTATTTGGTAGGCATGGAGTCAGAGCTGAGGAATTAGAAGGATGTCACTAAGGTTTAATGTGATCAGGCTCCAATGTGAAGACCCATCTTCCCCCATCTCTGCCTGGGATGGATCTACAGGAAGACTAGACAAGCTCCCTCAGGGTTCATCCTCATCCTTCCTTTGACATGGTCTTTCTTCAGACGTGTTAATGATCCTGTCTGTTAGGCTGCCCCTGAACTCTTGGTTTTTCCTGCTCTGTAAGGCAGTCTGTCCTTAAGATGCCCTTGCACTCATCAATCTCAATCCATTATGCTTTATTTTTGTAATTTAGCTCTCAGAGTTCCCAGAGTGCCTTCCTGGCACCTCAATGGATCAACTACATCACCATTTTATAGATAAGGAGATTGAAACCCCCAAAGAGGGAGGGGTTTACTAAAGGTCACACAGTAACTATAAGGCAAAACTGGAACAAGAACAATTTAGAAAAGAGTCAATGATGTTGGGTCCCAAAAGTTTGTGCTCCCTGTCTTCCAGGGACTCACCACTGGGGGAGGAGACAGGCATTGTAGAGTTTCCTGAGCCCAGAGGGCAATGTAGCCATGGGAGAGTTCCACCCTCCCTATTTGTAAAGACTGACTTAACATAAAAGCTCAGTGCCAGGGACTGGCATTCAGATACAGGCAGGCATATTGAGAGAGGCAGGATAAAAGTCAAACTGAGAATCCAGACAGCAAAGCCCCTGGGAAAGAAGCTTCCTAAAGAAAGAGGGTATGGGAGGAAGAGCCAGTGTCAATACCAGGACTGAGGCTCTGAAGAGAGTTGGGGGCTCTGGGTCTGGGGTGGTTTCTGGTACATGATCTTCTCCTGACTAGCCCCGTAGTAGCGCATGTGTACTTTCACAAAGAGAAAGTTGAACATATTCAAAGCCGGGAGGGCAATGACATGTGGGGGCTTGAGCTATCCTGTAATAAGTCTTCTTTAAGTGAGCCTAGCACAGGGGTACTTTCATTTCTCCCCCATATGATAATGAGGAAATGAATAGCCATCCTGAACAAGATGGCAGCATCAACAGTGCCAGTGATTTGGGTGGTAGCAGGGGCAGTGGCTTTTAGGTGCTTTAGAGTGACACAACAGCAACCCACTGAGACGTGGGATGGATGGATCTGGGAGTGCCATGAGACCCTGGGAGATGCCCCAAGTGATTCTGATTCTGACTTCTGATCGAGACACTGGAGGAGCCTGGAAAAGAGGAGGATGAGTCCCCGCATTTTCATGGAGGTGTTTATGATCACCTCACTCTACCCACAGACAAGTGAGGCCTGGTGGCCTGGGGTTATTCATGGTTCTGATGATATTTACTAAGAACTCCAATCAAGAGAAGGTGAAAATAATTGACTACATTGGGGAACCAGAGTGTCTAAGCTCCTAGGCTCGCCTTTCCCCTTTGGCAGGCTGCTTCCCTTTGGATGCTTTGATATTGAGTAATGAGAAGGTCTTCCATGACACAGTCACAATCTATGCTCACAAAGCCCATACCTCTGACTCCAGCATTAGAAGAGCTTCAGCGTCATGATATTTTGTGAATTTTTTATTTGCTTTCTTTAACTTTGTGGAACTTTCCAAAGTAAATAAATTTCATAACTTAGGGAAGCAAATTCACATGGGTTCCTCATTTCTGCTGTCTTTTTCTACTCTGCCCATGTCTCCCTGTATACCCAGTGCAGGTTCTCTGGATTGCACCTAAAAATCTACTCACAGCAAATATTTCATGAGTTTTCCTAAAACCTTCTAAAAATTTGGAGCTATGGAGGGAGGTAACTTTGCACACTGCACAGCTGCTACCACTGATGTCTTCTTTTCCTTTACGTCTTCCTCCTGCCCCTTTTCAGAGCAAACTGTTCCTGTCTGGTCTCATGAAGAGCCGTCTCCCACTGTTCCAGTCCTGCAGCCTTAGAGCTGACCTGAGAGCAGGCTTATCAGACACAGTACCAACAAATGCATCCTCCAGTCCTCTCCCAAAGAGGGTTTCTCTGAGAAGAATATTATTTCCTCTTTTTGTTTCTAGTTTGTTTCTCTCAAGTAGCTTCTTTCCCTCTCACATCTAATCATTCATTGTCAGGTATCATCAACTCACTGTTTTTCTCTCTCACAGGACATCCTGGAGAGATTTTTAAAAAAGATTCTAATTATGAAAACGAATATATGTGTGTATATGTATGACTGAAACATTAGGCTGTACACCAAAAATTGACACATTGTAACTGACTATACTTCAATAAATAAAAATTTAAATTTAAAAATGAAACAGATTCTGGAGTTTCACCCAGACTTTTGTTATTCTGGAGTAAGCCCCAGGTGCCCGAGATTGAGAACCACCACTCAACAGCATATATTCTAGGGACATCTTCCATCACTGGGAACCTGAGTGCCTGAGTCCTTGTAGGCCCCTGGGGTTTCAGGAGGAGCATGACTATGCCCTGACAGGTGGCTGGTGGCCCAGGCTCTTGAAATGAACTCCTGTGATCAACAAGGGAAAACACTGGGACAATATTCAACAAATGGCTGAGAATGTGGAGCAAACAGGTGCTCAGGGAAAGAGACCAAAAGTCCTTAGTGCCTAGACAGTGCCTGGCAGAGAGCCAGGAGTCCATGGCTAGATGGGCAAAGGGCTTCCTTTGTATGGGCATGGGGAGGCGCAGACCAAAAGCCTGGTATAACTGGAAGTTTGAAGCTAGGGATTAATGTCATCATTTTGGTGTCTTGGGAGGCCCCTGGCCTGACCAGCCAAGAAGATGCTAGAGGTAGGCAAAACTGGGGGCCTAGAAGGCTGAGGTTTTGGAAGTGGAAAATCAGGCAAAGATTATGAGCAAGGGAGGGTTGTATAGGGAGTGGTACCTGGGAGAATTGACATGATTTTGGTGTGTGGGCATTCTGATAGTGAGAGATGAATGAAAGCGTGAGGAGAGAAATGTATCAGACTAAGGCACTGTTGGGTGAACCCCAAATCCCAGATACTGCCACAAATGAGGTCTTCCCTTCCTGAGCACCATGAATAATAGTTGTAACACCCTATCCTTTCCCCTGGGCCCCTTAATCCTGGCACAGATGCTGATCAGGTTGGAGCCAGTGTTCTTAGGAGAAAAGGTTCTCAGTGTGACCTGCACTTCCTTTGAGAAGAAAGTTTTCCCGTCCTCCTTTGATTCTCCTGATCCCAGCTTTGTACTTCAGCCTTCATGCTCCAATGGAACAAAGACAAAGCTGCACTTACTCATTGCAGGAGGGGGCGGGCCAGCTTTACTCATTAATTAACTTTTTCACGTGAGCGTGTGCCTGCTTTGCCTTGTTTTGAAATCAATAAAAATGTGCAGTGAACCCAAGCCTTATAAACAGTAATAGTCTGCAGGATGTGGTGATGAGCTCTGGCATTTTGCTTAAGGGGAGACTGTAAATCACTCGGGCATCACAGAGGTGGTTACTATCGGGGAAGAATGCTAATGTTCCCCAGCTGTCTGGGTGTGGGGGTGGGTGTGAGCTTCTCCAGGCTTCAGTGGGAGGGCAGCCACTGTGCAGGGCAGCCTCTGCAGCCAGGGCCTGCTCAGATTCACTCTCCTTTTCCTCTGCTCCCAGGCCTGCTGTGACTAAATCCTGTGGTTGCTAGGGACTATGATAGTGTATTTTTGCTCTGATTGGCTCTGACTGGAGACAAAAGCCTGAGGTCTCCTGTCTCAAACAGTTCAGGTTCCCTGCTGGAAGGCAGGCTGAGGGCACTTGGCTGGCCCACCAGCCTCCTGATGGATGCATCCTTATATTCCTCCTTTTCTCCCCTCCCTTCCATCTCCACTTCCTTCTTCACTGCGCCCTTTCCCTTTTCCTCCATCACTCCTTCTCCTTTCTCATTTAAAATCACTTAAAGAGATATGACAGCAAAGTGAGCCACACAAATGATTCTTTGGATAATTCATACATTTGTTCTATTTTTTTCTGATGAAATTTCTTATCTTTGGAATTGACTCTTAAGTAAGGCATATATATATATATCAGATCAGAGAAAGAATTGTGAATCTGGAAGTCCAGCACAGGGTTATGTTGAGAACTGTGCTAAGGACTTCCCTGGGGACATGCAAACTACTCCTCAGCCCCACAGGCCATCTTGCCAGAGGCAGAAAGGGGTTCTTGTGTCCCAGCCTGGGTTGGATTACCATGAACGTTTCAGCCAGAGCTACATGTACTGGCTTCAGATTAGCCCAGCTCCCTTAGGGAGGTGAAAGCAGGAGATGGAGAGGAATTTAGCAGAAGCTGGGGTGTTGGCTGTATTTCATGTTCTTGCCAGGCTCCTCCCCTGGTCAATCAGATGAATGACCCTGTATCTTGCATCTTCTCTCTACTGCCCCTTGCCTGCATGTAACTCAATATGAGGCAGCTCCTCCTTGTGGTATAAAGTCAAGACACACACTCTCAACTGAAAACAAATTCCACTATCTGTTATCCACCTGCTAATATCTTTCCTTTGGTATTTAGCATCTTAAGTCTAGGCTTCTCCTAAAGGGCCCAGGAACCACCTGTATCTGAATCAGCTGGTATGTTTGATTTCCAGGACACTTCAGTGGAATTGAACTCTCTGTGAAATGGGGCATAGTAATTCTGGGGGTGATTTGTGTGCATGTTCACATTCAGACACCACTGCCCCTGGGCAAGAAGTTCTCAAAGGGAAACTGACATTAGCACTGTCTTTTCTAGTATTGTTTTCCAGGGACTGGTACAGTGCCTAAGTCATTTATAACTGACAGATGACTAGAGTCAACCAATCCCCCAAGATATATTCACGTAAGCTCTTCTCCCATTTGCCATCCCCACCCAAGTGTGCAGCAGATTCCCTTTTTCTTGCCTTGAAGAAGAATGGAAGGGTAGAACTCAGTACAATTCGAGAGGCCCTACTTGTCCTGGCCCCGATTTCTGCCACGTCCCTTAGAGAGGTAAGCAGGTGTTCTGGGAGGAGATTGAAGAGGGGGTGTCACCAAGGGAAACAGAGAGTGGGAAAGATGTTCCAAGACTCAAGTGAGATTCCCTGGTGCTGGAAGTGGAGAAAGGTTTGTGGATTTCAGAATGAGAATCAGAGCCTCGTAATGTGTAAGTTACCTGAGATTTCTAAAGCTCAGGCATGGCTGCAGGGCTGTGTGCCTGCGAGGAACTCTTCCATGGTGCCTTCCTAGTTCCAGACATGCTCCAAGTGCTTTGCACACATTATCTCACGTAGTCCTCAACATCCCAGCGAGGCAGATACAATGATCATCCTAATTCTACAGACTGCTATGTCAGGCTCAGAGAGGTCACCTGACTTGCCCAGGAGGACCCAGCTAATAATCTGCAGGGAGAGCCGGAGTTGAAATCCATCCCTTCTGACTCTACAGTCCATGTCTCAACCAGGATGTTGTGTCACTTGGGTGGGGTTGGTGGATGATTTAAAGAGGATGGGTGATTCTGAGAATGATTGGAGCCAGAGGAACGGGGACTCAGAATTGAAATTTAGTCATTTCAAAGCACAAGAGAAATGGGGCATTTCTTGCTCCCCTTGCTGTATGGGCTGAGATTCCTATTGGCCACAAGTCAATGACTTATGTTTAGTTAAACCTACTAACACACTATGATCTCTGGAAGGGAAACAAGTTTTATTCATCTCTGAGTCCCCTGATGCCAGGCACACAACTGGGCCTAGGAAGATAAGGAAGCATCGGCATGCCTCCCTCTGAGCTTCGCCTTGAGTTCAGCTGGGAAGCAGGGTTTGGTGCTTGATCTCCTTCACCCAGGAGAACCAACATGAGCGTCTTAGGCTAACCTCTCACAGAAGCAGGCCCTGAGACAAGGGTGTGAGCATCTTGGGAAGAATATGGCATAGAGGGACTGGGGAAGTGAGATGAGGAGAGAAAGAAGACCATACTGAGTGTGTTCATAAACATATCTATCATCGAGGGTACCTGGTGTTCAACTACTCGGACCTCTAGGTGGTGACATGGAAGACCTCTCAGAGTTGTCCTATCTAAGGTCGAGAAGGCTAGGTATGTGTCCCCTGAATGCCACTTATATCTCTCTTTGCCTGGGACTGTGGGGAAGGGGTGACATTCATCTCCTCCTGCATCCGAGGCAGTGGGATGCCTTCAGGGTGGTGTGCAAAGAGCGCATGCGCAGCTGCTGTCTCTGCTAGCCTCCCTCAGCACAGAGAACTTGTTTAGAAAAATTTTCCTTAATAAAAGCCCGCAAGGATGGCTTTCGTGGGCATTCGCCCACTGGTGCCCTCTTCCCATGAGCCACAGCTGATCATTCCTGGAGATTTGATGCAAGGAGATGGTCATGTTTGCAACGAGCGCTCTTGTCCTGCTGGCTGGCAGACCACATCTGGTCTTTATTTCAATGCAGGGGGCTCAGAGTCCATTTCTGACTGTGCAGCTTCTGCTTTTTTTTTTTTTTTTTTTTTTTTTTTTTGCATTGAGGAGTCTTCTGCAAGCTGATTCATCTGAGGAGTGAATCAACAGCTTGTGGGAGGATACAAGTTTGCTGACAAAAAGACAAATTTAAACTGTGTTGTGAGTAAATAGTTTTACTTGGGATCCATGACAGTACACAGCTCTCTGCAGACACTCAACAGGGCTTGCATGGAGACTCTGCAATGTGGCTTGTCTTCTTGCTGGGAACTTCTTGTTTCTGTGGCTCCCTCATGACCTCTGGAAGATGGTCCAAATTTTTTGGTCTGATTTCCAAAACCCTCACAGTTAAGCCTATTTTTTTTCTTATGCACTCCTCCCTTATACAAAGATGATTCCTACTCTTGTTCACACATTTCTGCTGGAATCTCCCTTTCCTACCCCCTACCATTCACTTCACCATTCCTGTCCCTCAACACCCAGCTCTAGGTTCATCTCCTGTTGCATAGGAGGCTGGAGGGGCCAGGAGGAGCAGGAGAGAGAGGGACCAGGAGTGGGAAGGCAGAAGGGGGAGGGAGAGATAGATAATGTGTGTGTGTGTGTGTGTGTGTGTGTGTGTGTGTGTGTGTGTGTGTGTGTGTTTATCAGGGGCTTGCAAACTACAGTTGGCCTGCCATCCTGTTTTTGTAAATAAAGTTTCATTGAAACACACCTACACCCATTCGTTTAGGTATTGTTTATAGCTTTCTTGACTCAAAGGTAGAACTGAGCAATCTGCAGAAATAGTATTGCCTACAAAGAATATTTACTATCTGGTTCTTTACAAGCAAAGTTGCCTACTCCTGGTTTACATGTTTCTTGTTCTGAAAAAACTCATGCAGGTGAACAAAGACTTAAAGATGTGGCCATTTTATTATGCCCCTCCACAGCCCCCTCCTTCCCCATGCTGCGCTGGCCCCCCAGAGGCTAACCTGTGTGTGGTTTCCTTGACTTACATCAGGTTTGACCAATGGGAGGGTAGAGGAGATCCAAGGAGGGCAGGAGCCAGGTTCCTCCCTTCAGGGTACTTGTGCCGTCTGGGCTGCCTCTCTTGGTCAAGGGCCAAGGTTCCTGTCAAATGTTTTCTTCGCATGACACCCTCCTTCTTGCTCTCTCTCTCAAATTTCTCTCCCAACTGTGTAAGTAGTTTTGGGGTAATGCTCTCTTTTGTGGTTTTCCTATGCCCTGCACATACCTTTACAAATAACATCTTCAGTAAATTCACCTCAAATGTACCATTCTTCCTGGCAAGGACCCTGATTGACACGTTAACAAATTAAAAACAGATGGGAACCAAAATAAGGCACAAACCCTGCATGCTTTCTAACCATAACAGGTGTGTCAGGGTGGCAGGTGTAACAGGCACCAGCTCAGGGTCCTTAGCACCTGGCTGCTCACAGTGGTCCATGGAACAGCAGCAAGGGCATCCCTGGAGCTTGTTATAAATACAGACACACAGACCCCAGCCCAGACCAGCTGAATAGAATCCACATTTTAGCCAGGGTCCCAGGTGAATCCTTAAGCAAAAACTCCATTCCCCATCTTCCCCCAACCAAGTGTGGAGTTCCTCTTCTCCAGCCTTTGCCAGATGCCCTTTGATCTTAGATTTGTCCTGGAGGAGGGGACTGGGACACCAGGAAAGTTTTCTCACGGGTTTACCTGATGGTGGTGCCACTCACCCCACCAGGCAGTCCCAGGGGCAGATGTGGTAATACGCTAACCCTGCAGGGCTACTTCTCACACCCTCAGGACAGTCCACACCACCACACCCTCTTGTTGTCCAGCCTCCACCTATGTATGCCACTGCAGCAAGCCCCTCCTCTCTCATTGCAGCAGGTGCTGTTGGTGCCCCGCCCATAGCCCCTTGATCCAATCTATGCCCCTGTCTCTAAGACCTGGAAATTCACTCCTGACTCACATACAGGGCGAGTTGTGAATTCAAGACACTGACACCCCAGGGGCACCCTCAAGCCATAATGAGTAGGCACACCCCAGATTCCTCAGGACAGTTTAGAAGCTTGTTTTGTACCATCCCCAAAGGTCCCTGGAAGATCAAGCCCCCGCTGCCCATAACAGTGTCTGTTCATCGATGTAGGCACCTTGCATTGGCTGCCCTCCCATCCTGCCCCACTTCCCCGCTCATGTGGGAACACTTCCTGGCATTGTCCCCTACTTGCACTCAAATCCTTATCTCGGCGTCTGTTTCTGAGGGAACGCGGACTGTAGAACAAGACAACACAGAGACATGACATGTGTGTATGGGTGGAGGGCAGATTGGAGTCTGGAAGGTAGATGAAGGTAGAGAGGACATTCTCCAACACTGACATTGTATAAACAATTTTGAAGGATCCATGCTGAAAGTCATTGTTCAGACCGTTTAGTCATTTCATCAGAAAGGGGGCTTGAGGAGTTGGCAGGAAAGTGAAACACTGAGACACAGAGGAAAATAGGCAAAGGGTGGCACCTTTTCTGTGTTCCCACCCCAGCCCCCAGATAGGAACATTTTCCCCCTTAGTCCCCCATGGTCCTTCCCTTAGATTGCCTACACCTGCGCTGGCTCCCCCCATGGTGAGGAGTCCTGAAGAGTCTGTCTCAACAATGGGGTAGACATGCACAGTCCTGCTCAGGGGGGACACCTCTGCATGAGGAATAAATGTGGAAGGGGCTGATTTTTATTGGGTAACCTAGTAAGAAAGACATCTGAGCGGGTCTGGTGTCAGGCTAGTGAGAAAGCTCAACCCTGAGAATCTCAGCAACTCTGAGATTTGTTGCCTGAAATAGAATTACAGAATCTGAGAATAAAGAAGCAGCTCAACTCATCTATTATTTTGGCACTGAGGATTACATGGCAGTCCTGGGGAAGACATGCAGCTGTTGACCACTGATAGAGGCCAGCAGTTTTTGTAGTTGTAATCATTCCACAAATGCAAGTGTCGCTGGTGACTGGGTTCTGGTCTCACTGCAGAAAGAATTCGGACACTGGAGATTCCTGCCTTTCCCATCTTTCTTTGTCAGCCTCCAGGCTACTTGTTACCCCAAAATGTGTGACCACTTACCTTCCCAGAGTTTCCTGCTTTTCTTTCTCTGCCCAGGGAGTCCCGTGCGTATATGATGTATGGTTTCCTGCATTTGGCCTTTCTTTGCCCCCTTTTCTCTGCTCATATCCAGCTATCTGCCTGCTCGAACACAACCATCATCTATATCTTCACTGATGCAGTTCAGTCCTTCAGGGGAGGACAGTGTGTGCTATATGGTGACTATTTCCACTGGCAGTTCCAGTGGGAGTCTGGTAGTTCTGGAAAAAGCAGCTGCATTGGGCCCAACCCACCTTTCCCAATAAATACAGCTGCCAGTTCCCCATGGACAGGCTGATGGAAAGCTGTGGGAGGGAACTGAGAGATCCCAGAGAGACTGACTGAAAACAATTGAAACCAATTTGTCACAGCTATTGTCATCTGAGAAGGGAAACTTACGGCTTTCCAGTTGGACTGAGCTAAATTTTCTAGGGTAGTAGCTACCAGCTCTGTTTCTATCTGGCATGTTATTGCCTCACACTGAGGGAGAAGTGGACAAACCTAGAGAAACTCGTTTTTGTTTTTTACTGGTCTTACAACTGTACTAGAAAGTAGAAATGCCGAGGTCACCCAAGGAGTGGTACTATGATAGAGTTTTTACCTTTCCTGGCCTGTAGCAACTCCATTCTCAAAGCACCTCTACTGGGTCTGTGGTTGGAATGCTGAGAGCTGGTGTGAAATGACACATTTATCCCCATGTGTTTTGAAAAGTGTGTGTGTTGTGAGTAGGAGAGAGATGGAACTGGCACGAGCAGAGATTTGGTAGGGGATGGACTGGGAAATGATCTGGCAAAACTCCCCCCAGGCACACCTTGTAACAATCACTGGTAAGTGTGTCCATGTCCTGTTAGCCCCCTTCCAACTAGAGCACAGGTGGTGGCAGACAGCCCCATACTAGCTCAGCTTCTCCTCATGCTGACAGCCTCTGGTATCAGGCTCTCACCGTGTCCTCCATTTCTGACCCAGGGCTTTTCTGATGCTACAGCCCAGAAGTGGAGGTTGGAGAATTATTTCCCCGAGAAGCATCTCCCAACAGTGAGGGCTGGGAAACAAAGGGAAAACACTCCTACTTCCTGTCCAGAGATGATCATTCTGGGAGGCCTTCTGTATTCTTCTCAGGAATCCTAGCAGAACGGGGCCCCTCTATCTCACATGAGTGGTCTCAGTGCACCCTTATGTTGGTTTGAACTTTTTTCCTCCCTCTCTTCCTGCTCTCCCACTTCTGCTTCTTCCTGAGACCATCTCCCAAATAAATCACCAACTCCCAAGTTCTTGTCTCAGATTCTGCTTTTGGCAAAACTGATCATGGCTAAATACTTCATTTTAAATACCTCTCAGCCTCCAGATTTCCTCAGAGTCAAGGGAGCCAGCTGTCCCATCCACCATTTTTATAATTCCAAAAGAGGATTAATTTCTTACAGGGAGATAGATGCGTACCAAAAAATTTCAATCACACAATCAAATGACATTTATTCAGTCTCTACTGCTCTATGCCTAGTATAGTATTTATGTCAAGTGTTTTGGAGAATGCAAAGAAGTTTACACGTTATTAGGGAATATATAAGAAGTGAATATAACAGAAATGTAAGTCATAATAAAATAAAAAAATAAGTAAAAAAGAAGATCAGTATAAATGGTTTAAGGGAGACAGATGTTGTTTTGCTTGCCTTGCGTTTATTCCCCCTTCCCCTGGTAATAGTTCTTCAATTTTCCTTTGTAAACCCTGTCTCTGGTCCATTGTTTGTTCTGTGGTTCAGTTTGGTTGATCCCATCCCTGACTTTTGGGGTTGGGGCATGATCCAGAGCTGGCCAATTAGGCCATTCCATCCCCCTTTTCACAGTGGTTATTGTTTCAGGGATGTTCATGTGACTTAGACTGACCCCATCGTGCATTCAATCCTGGGATTTTTGTTGGAACTTTTGTTAGTGCGGTTGTTTTTCAGCTAGAGTTGCTGAGCTGGTGGAATTTAAGCCTGAAGCTGTTGGTGACATTTTGCCACCAAAATGTGAGTTTGCTAAATATGAAGGCAGTTTCAGGGGAAACCAAGCTAAAAGACAAAGGCCAACTCCTGTGGTATCATCAGAGCATCATGATCCAGTTTCATGAGCTAATATTTTCCCTTTGCTGCCTAAGGTTGAGTTGGATTTCTAGCATTTACAACTGAGAGAATCTGGACTAAAAGATTATTTCAATACAGGGCAATAGAGTTCAAACTGCAGCTGAGTCCAAACTTGTATTCCAAGCTTCATCATATCTATTAAATTCAGGGATTGATAACCTTATCCCTTTCCCAGGTACCAAATTTGCTTGAGTTGATAGACATGGAGAGAAGGGTGCCCATAAAAAGGATGTCCTGATACATTCTGCAGTGGTCAGAGGTGTATTTTTTGTTCACTGATGGGAAAGCAGTTTGACATCTGTTCTCTTTCCCAAGCAATACTGAGGCAAGGGCTCCACTGGAGGTCTGTGAGGTCTGGGCCACAGGCTGTATGGTTTACATGCTGATGACAAGGTCTACACAGATGAGGAGATGGCTGTTTTCCATGTTTGCCTTGAATGCAACATGGCTCTGGTATAGGAGGAGTCAAAGTATTTTATGAATTGTTCTGAAACACTGGGAAATAGTACCCTGAGCAGGGAAGCATGTTCTTACAAAGGCTGAGATGAGCTCCTGAGAGATGGCATTCAGGTAGGAGACTAGAAGGATAACGTGGGGATCCCAGACCCTCCCAGCTGTGCAGCATAAAAAGTCACTGAGTGGGGATGAAGATACAGATATATTCCACTTTTATGCAAGCTGGTATTAGGGGTTTGAGAGAGAGATAATTATTTACACCTTTTTCCTCTCTGGGTTGTGGAAAAAATTATAGATATATATGTATATCTGGAGTATGTACATAGGAGTCTAAACTCAAAATGTCACCTTTATTGTGGCTGAGGCTGGACTAGAGAACATGCTTGGACTTGAGTCTTGGGTATTTACCACCCAGCTACAGGAAGAGCAGACAGAATGGTGATAAATCTCTCCTCTTGTGTTAAGTGTGGATCCAAACACTCTCAAGGTGTGTTGAGCTGTGACGTGGGGTGGAGAGAAGTCCAGAGGATTTCTTTTGAAAACTTTTGAGAGAATGGAAGCTCCTATTTCATGACTTTTGGCATGACTGGGCAGGGGAAGGAAATAGCTCTCTTGGCAGTTGTGTGCTATGAATTAGCAAAATTTGGGCATTAAGGTTAATTTGGCTTCATTTGGATGTTGTGCTGGTTATTGAGCTATTGTCTCTCAGCTGTGAACCACCTTTTTATACTCTGTTTTGTGATGCTGTGACTGGAAAGATGCCCACACACTTCTCCTCTGCCATTGATCTTCCCGTTAGTTCTGCTGACAGAGGAGGCTGGAGAGTCAGATGAAGGAGAGAGCCTTGTGTCTTCCCGTGGCCTTCCTGTTTTACCCGGCATCACCCCATTAGTGCTTCTTCAGCCAGTGGCAAAGGTTATTGCTGTGGTATCTGGTCCGAGGTCCCAGCTGGTTTCTGTAGTCCCAGAAGCAGCCATTTCATCAGAGATACTAGCCACTCGCCACAGCACCTCCCCCTTAGAAGGCTGGTTGCTTCCTCCAAGCTGCAGACTCCAATCACCCCAGCCTCCTCCCTCCATGCCCTGTCCAGGGGTTGGCAGCTGCCATCTGCAGTTCTTATTTCTGTGCGATCTCAGTGCTCCCTTTTGGCCTTTTGAGTCCTCCTATACCTGTTTAGCCAATTACCCCTGTTGGATTATTTCTGTTCAAATGGCCTGTGTGGTTTTCTTGTTTCTTGAATGAATCTGAGTAATAAGGATGTACAGGCTGTGAAGGTTGGAGCATTTAATTTCCCCAAGACATGTCCAGACTTTGCGATTGTGCCACTGTGAAATTCAGTGAAGACACTGGAGGAGAAACATGAGTAAAATTACTTTACATGCCGGCATTATGGGTTCTGTGTTTGTCAAATAAGAGTGACAAAATATAATGTTCATAGCAGCAGTATATACAGTAGCCAAGACATGGAAGCAACCTAAATGTCCATAGACAGATGACTGGATAAAGAAGTTGTGGTGCGTTTATGCAATGGAATACTACTCAGCCATAAAAAAGAATAAAATAATGTCATTTGCAGCAACATGGATAGACCCAGAGATTGTCATTCTAAGTGAAGTAAGCCACTCATATATGGAATCTAACAACAACCACAAAAAAAGGACACTATGAACTCATCTACAAAACAGAAACAGATTCACAGTCATAGTGAACAATCTTATGGTTACTGGGGGAAAGGGGGTAGAAAGGAATAAATCTGGGAGTTTGAGATTTACAAATGTTAGTCACTATATATAAAGATAGGTTAAAAAACAAATTTCTTCTGTATAGCACAGGGAATTATATTTAATATCCTATAATAACCTTTAATAAAAAAGCATATGAAAATGTATATATGTATATATATGCATGACTGGGACATAATGCTGTACACCAGAAATCAATACATTGTAGCCGACTATACTCCAATAAAAAAATAAAAAATGAAAATAAATAAATAAATATTTTTTCAGAGTTATGAAATATGAAGATGGTGCAAGAGGGTTATGTGTCCCCCTTAAATTTGGCTGCAGGCTTCTACTACCTACACAGTGGCTCAGCAGATGAACACTAAAGAATTAAAATAGCTTGTGACATGTGTTTTGGGAAATGCTTTTCGGATAAAGTTAACTGGTGTTGGAATAATTTTGACCAAATCATTTCTACTCATAAACTTAGAGTCAGAGTGTTCTCAAGCTCAACCCAGTAGGTGGAAGTCTTACAATGCCCTAGATAAAAAATGAGGAAAAGGATCAACCCATGACCCAGAAGCTACCTTCACTGATACCAAAAATCTGACTGAATGGGCTCAGCTGCCAGGTACCCACAGTACTCAGGTCTTTGATGGAGTGAGGAGTGTGGTGAGCCTATTAAGTGGGACATATTTGAGGGTCAGGTTTCTAAGCCAGACATTTTCACATTCAAAATATTTTATTGATGCCAGGCACTGTTTTAGGCACTAGAAACATGTTCCTGTCTTTTTGGAGCTAGTGGAGAATATAGATAATAAGCAAGTTATAATAAGTTGGACAGTGATAAGAGATAAAAAGAAAAGACAGTATTGAAGATAGAAAGTGCTGAGGTGCTACTCAAGTGATATGGACAATGAAGATGTGGAGGGAGCAGCAGGTGCAAAGGTCCCGCTGCAGGAGCACACCTGGAGCGTAGGCAGAAGAGCAAAGAAGCTAGCAGGGCTGGTTGCAGGATGCGGGGGAGGAGAGGGGTTCTCAGAGGTCTGGAGTGGACCTCATGGGCATTTAGGAGGGCTTGGTCTATGCCAGATTTTACCACTATTAGAATATGCTCAGTAAGACCCTTGTGCCTCCTCAGCAGTAAGCTTCCTTTTTAGCGAAGTGGGAATAATCATCTTGACCCTGTCTTCCCCAGGGAGTGCCTGGAGGCCTTAGTTCACACAGGGTAATAGACACGATGTTTAGTCTTAGTCTCTAAAATGAAATTTGGGGGAACCAGAAACAACTTCTTTGCTGTCCCTTCTCTCCTACTGGCTGTTCTCTGGTCCATTTCCTCTCTCTCTTCCTCAGAAGATGTGCAGCTGTCTGGCCATCAAGCTGCCTTGGATGCCAGCCCAATCTGAGAATCATTGGCACCTCCATCTCTACTTCTCCTCTACTTTCCAAAAACATTTATATGTTTTTGATCACTCTTTCCTCTCCCCTCAAAACACAGTTTGATGATTGGGATAAGAAGTTTATTTGTGGAAGCATTTACAGAGGAGAAAATGTAAGGGCGGGGAGTGCCAAATTCCAGGCCCAGTAGGGAGGCAGGCAGGCCTTTGACTCTCAGATCTGCTCTTCTACCTTCCTCCAAAAAGCAGGAAAAGGTTTGCAGGGCCTCCCCCAGGAGCCCTGGTATCCTGCGGTTCCTTCTTCTCTGTTGCCTTCTTATATGGCCTCATGGGCTTTTCTCTCTGGGCCTCAGTTTCCCAATTTCACCTGGTGACACCTGCCCTTTCTCTAATTCTGCATGTTCACTGGGCACCACAATAACACAGGGCCACTTATGAGTGTTTACCCCTCACAGGCACTGTGTAACCTGTTTTGAGTGCATTGCCTTATTTAGTCCTAATAAAAACAGTGAGAGAGGAGTTACAGTTATTCTGATTCTACAGATAAAGATATTGAGTCTCAGAAAAGTTTAAAAACTTACCTCATCTCTCAGAGTGAGGACCTAGACCCAGGGGCCCCCATCCGTATTCACTGTACATACTCACCTTCTAAACTGCCTCTCAGTGCTGTTCCTATCTGCTTCAAGCATCCGAGGGATATGCTTGTGCATATTATTATCACCACCCATGTGATGCTGTGGTCAAGATCAAAGCTAGCAAGGCTAGATAAAGGAACTGCAGTTCTGTTATGAATTTATAAACTTGAGTGTGACAAGTAGTTTCTACTAAATTTGATTTATGTGTGAGTTGGTCCAGTGGAGCTTGTGGTTAATTTCTCTTTTAAGAAATCACTATACATTATTGCATATCATGGTTTAAAAATGCTATCAAGTACCTTTTCAGAATGGTAATACATTTATGAATGGTAAGATTGTGATGGTGTAATTGAGGTTGAACCGAAATAATAATATGGTTCAAGAGGGAAATTTGGGGAAGAATATTCAAAAAGAGAAATCTCTGTGCCGCTGAGCAGCAATGGTTTTAATATTCAACAAGTTAAATATAGGCTTCTCCAACTGAACTTGGCATGCCTCTAAAATGCCAACAAGGTCTTTGTTCTCAGTCTTTTCTCTTATGGCCATTTGTTCATTCTGACCTTGGAGAACATTTGTGGAAAAGCAATAGAAAAAAGTACTTTTCAATATGCCTCTAGAAAGTTTTTCATAATAGCTATTAAAGAAATCAAAGTTATTTTATTAATTCTTGATTTCATACACCCAGCCAGACGGACAGCAAAATTCAGAGATGGCCCTCAGCAAGCTGGAGGAGAAAGCAAAGCTTATTCTTTGTAGCACCACACTCCCCATTATTGCTCTCTCTGTCCTGGAGTGTACTTCATGCAGTGGTCTGGTTGGCTGCCTCTTCACCCCTTTCAAAAATTTCCAGCCCTGTACCTCATCCCAGCCAGGATCAGCTCTAATATGCCCCTCGGATTACGCCTGTTAGTAGCTCTCTTTCCACAAGATTTAGAATCTAACTAATTATTGAATTGAATTGATGCACTTTTGTATAGGATTGAGTATAACAAAATGAAATACAATCATAACACCCCAGACTGGAAGGGATGATAAAAGTCATCCAGACAAGACTCCATTTGGTACTCAAACCTTTTGGCATAGGCTAGATTCTCCCATGAGCGGGGATTTCTTCCTGAGACTGGAATATGGATGATGCATGTGATAGACAATCTCAGGGAGCAGCTGTAGGATTAGAGATGGAGGAGGGAAAGAAGTGAATACCAGTTATGTTAGTGGTCAGTCCAGCTGGCCACCTCTGAGAAATGTGGCCCAGAGTGAATCTCACTAAGGGGTGAGGGGATTTAGCCTCTAATTGCCATTCATCATTGGATGGGGGTGCTTATACAGGCACTAACGCCCTGTCCCTTCCAGACTGCCTTGCTGGCATCCTGGACGTTTGCTGTGGATTACCATTGCCACGTGAGTGCTGAGCGTACATGGACGGGACAGCGGCACTGTCTGCTACAGCCCTGTTATAAAAGCATCTCATCCATGTTTCACCCAGGTCATGGAGTTCCAGTGATGAGAAACTCAGCACCTCTTAAAAAACAATTCTTACTTACTAAAAGTTCTTTTACGTACCCAGTGATTCTAGTTATTTAACTCTTAGGGCCCAAAAGAACATGGTTTCTTCCTCAGTCGCTCATGTTTCACAGACCCTCTTCTTGATCCCACCTTCAGACTCAAGTCTTCACTCTCAATCTAACACACCTGGTTCTTCTACCTGTTCCTCATAGGAGGGCTCCTTCAGTCTTGCCACATCTTCTCCTTTGTGGAATTCCTTCATTTGTAATGTGTTTTGAAAGAGGACCCTGGATTATTGTGGGGCAGCTTAGTAAAGTGGTTAAGAAGGTGGGCTCTGAAGTCAGACTGACTAGGCTCACACCCTGGTCTTACGTCACCTTAGGCACCTTACTTGGCCCTGTGCCTCCGTTTCTCATCCCCAAAATGGTTATCCTACTGCCCATACCATAGGGTTGGTGTCATAGGCCAGTGTCTGTGACATACTAAGTGAATAGATATTTATTATTGTTGTTGTTAATAGTAGCCATACGTTGCTCAGTTTGTCTGGGTGACACAGTATTCCACCTCTAGTTTGATGGGATAGATAGAAGCATCTCGAGTGACTGGATAGGGAAAGGTAAAAGGGTGACAGCCAGTTGACCATGGGGAAGAGCTGGTTACCCAGACTTTGAACTGCTGCAGCCGTGAGGTATGGTCCTAACCTGTCGGGAGGGATAACAGTTTCCCTCAGGGAAAGTAAATATCCTGCTTCCTGTCTTCCTGGTAGGAGATCCTTCTCCCATAGGGGCTAGGAGCAGTTGGGCCTGGAGATTTCTGAGCTGAACTGGCAGGAGCTGCCTCTGGCCATGTGGATGCAGAGCTAAAACAAACCACAACACCAACCTCTGCTTTTTGCTGGTTATGGTGCTGATATGGACAGCAGTGCAGAGAGGCTGGCATTTGGAGGATGAGCAAGTAAATCCCAAGGTATGTCTGGGTTCTGCTTCCACGAGCCATAAGCAGCCTAAGAAAATCAGATCAAACCTTGAGACCCTGAGCCATAGTGGGGTCTAAATGTGTATGTGGGCTAAATGTGTCCCAGTAAAACATTGTTCTCACCGGGGCCTGAGTAACAAGGGCAGTGGTGGGGGCAGAAAGTACGGATGAGGAGCCAACAAACCTTGGGGGTCTGTTCTGGAGAATGTGGAAGGCAGAGCAGGGAGAATGGCTCAGAGAGAGTTGAGTTAAAAATATAAGAGATAGAGTAATCTTTAGCACAGAGATGGCTGGGGCTCATGCAGTCTATTGACCACGAAGTTGATGCTCCCTCATTCTGTAGTCCTAGTTAGGGTAGGCCTGTGCAATTCCAAATACAGTGAGCAACAGCATGCTTTTCTTCCTGCATCTCAATCCTTATCCCTGACCTCTGCCCAGTCTCTATTGTGATCTCCCAGAGGAGGGCTTGCAAATTTCTGAGCTGGAATTGACATTAGAACTTAAAACCAACAATGTGACAGAAGTCACATTTCCATTCTCTCTAGAGGTGGAGCTGAGGGGTAAAGATAAAACCCACAGCAGCAGCTGAAGGCCTGTGTTGGGGAGAAGGGGTCGGGTAAGTTTGTGTCATCAGGCCAGCATTGGTGGCGAGAATGTAATTCCCATAAACACTGACATTTATAAACCCTGCCACATCAGAGACTCAACTGAGTCCTAAATATAACCCCTAACATCAAGAAGGAAATATTGATTGAAATGAAGAGTAGCATGAATTCTCAGCATTTACCTTGATGCATACTTTAGAGCTTTGAATTCCTTCACAAAGCCTGGAGCGCTCAGCTAAGGCCTCCAGGAATCCACACTGTGATCTCCCTTTGCCTGGCTAATTCCTTCCATTTTCTTCAAGGGTTTCGTTTCAAGGGTTAATAGCCACAGGCAGGAGGATCTGAGATGCTGTAGGGGGCTTGTCCCAGGGTACTCACATGGGTACCACGGCTGAGACTGCAAGACGCCTTCCGCCCAGCTCCCAGTGACTGGGGTGGGGTCTCTGTAGCTTCCAAGGTTCTCCATGTCAGTACCACAGAAACCCATTATTTGCAGAGGCTGTGCCATTTGCTTACAGAACAGGACGAGGTTTCAGGTTAGAGACACAAGGTGGGTCCCCAGCCAAAGACTTATAATCTGTCCCATGGTAACCCCAGTCTCTGTAAGGCTAATTGATGTGTAGGGTTTCCTGGATTTGGGGGTCAATCGGGGATTTGCATAGAGATGACAGTGGGGATGCTGATCCCAGTGGAGCCTCATCTGACAGTCGAGAGGAGGAAAGATCTCTCCCACAGCCAGAGAAAGAGAGGGCCATTGTCAACCATACCATCCAAGATGGACAGAGAGGGAGAGTTCAAACCAGAAGAGAAATCTCCAGCTCACTCACTGGACAGTGACATTTGTTTTGGATTTGTCCCACTGACTTGTGGGACCCTTGTGATTGAAGTTAAACAGCACCAATTCTCAAAGTCCAAAAGAAATGGCAAAGTCGGTATCTAATCCTGCATCAAATATTTTCCCTAGAACACCTCCTTTTCCTGGCATCTCTCCTTGACTGTTTCCTGTAGCAGGAGGCTCATACCCTCTTGGGACAACCCCCACTGGGGAAGCTGTACTTATTAGAAAATGCTGCCTGTGCTGAACTGAAATCAAGCACTTCTAGAGCCTGCTTTTCTCCCTAGAATGATGCGATGTTTGTTTCGGCACAGGGTTTTAACCTAAGAACCTCTGTGCTTGAGACTTTGAATAGGGCAGGAAGGAAGGGATATATCCTCTGCCTTGTTTGATTCTCTGATTTAATCCGTAAAATTGCCCCTAGTGCACAATTCATTTGGGTTTCTGGTTCAATGGCAACGGATTTCCCAGATGAGGAATGGGCTCTAAACACTTGGCTTTTCTCTCATCAGGGATCTGTTTTCCATGAGTTTCCCTAAATCTCATGTGTTTTCTGCATTTAGTAGCCATCTGTTTGCAAGCAGTGGGTACAGGAAATACTGCGTTATATGACTTGGAGCTGGGGCTATTTTTGGAGGAGGTCCTGGTGATTGAACCAGGACCTCGTGCATGCTAAGCATGCTTTCTACCACATGAGCTATTTCCTCCCCCCTACTTTGTTCTCTTAAACTGCCCATCCCAGCTCTCACGGAGGGAAACATCACATTGCAAGGCATTGCTTTCAGAGAGGAGTCGCATCTCTTTCCACAGCTCCATTTCTGAAAGTCCTGGGGAAAGACCTTGATTTTTGTGGCTTGAGTTATGTGTCCACCCCCAAACCAATTGTCTGTAGCCACAGACTGTGATTTTTGGTCCTGCCTAGTGTCTCCTAATTGTAGTTGAGGAGGAACAGCTCTCCAGAAAAGTGGAGGCATTCCACTCTGGACATACCAAATAATTCCTGTCTACTGCAAGCCCCCTAGGGTGTAATTGTTGGGAGACGTGTGCTTCAACATCTGCCTCTTAAAACTCCTTCCATTTCTGGATCCCCACCTGTCTACAAAAATGTCCCCAAAATCCGTGGCTATCCTAACAGTTTATAATTATTGTAAGAGGGGATACAAGTCCCTTCTCACATACCAATCATTCCTTAAGCCCCAAAATAATATGCTTACTAGAACTAAGATCAGTAAATCAGAAAAGCAGCTTAGATTGACAAGGTAAAGTCCACAAATGAGTTTATAATTTTCCTTCAGGCTTATTTTATCTGGTAC
Organism: Camelus bactrianus; assembly: GCF_048773025.1. NCBI lineage: Eukaryota > Metazoa > Chordata > Mammalia > Artiodactyla > Camelidae > Camelus > Camelus bactrianus. Next base: position 20,437,796 of record NC_133547.1, on the reverse strand, counting down.
TTAATAAGCTAGGTAATTCTTCAGCACACATGAATATACTGGGCCCTGGGCTAGGCACTATGCGAAAAAGGAGAATAAAGCAGATCTTATATCTTGTATTTTGAGTGGAGAAGACAGGCTAGTAAAGTATTGATAATAATAGAGCACTGTAAGTGCTGTGAGGCTTCAGAGGGCTAGAAGTGTTACCTGGCTCCTGAACATACAGGAGTGGGGAGAGGGTTTACTAGACATGGTGTACTGAGGGATTAGGGTATGAGAGTTGATAATATGGGAGGAGACATAAAAGCTATGAAAACAGGCACAAGAACAGAAATAAAATACTACAGCTGAGGCCATGTGGTGCTGGAGTAAAGAGTTCAAGGCATCTCAGAAATGATGACTATGGCCCTCTGCATGTGGCTTTTGCCAGGACTGGATTAAGAATCAGGGTACTGAGATGTTAAGTGTAGATCTCTCACCAGAAACCATGGTCCCTTCACCTTCCTGGGCCTGTTTATCTACCTAGAAATGAGTGAGTTAGACTGCATAATATCTGAGGTATTTTTGAGATTCTTTGATTTTTGACTGTAGTCATAATGATGACCTTTTGTTCAAGGTTAAACTATGCTCAGCTTACTCTGTGTAAGAGAGAAATGTACAGTTTGTACATTGATTGCTCATTTGTTAACCTACCACTGTGGAATACAACAGCATAATTTCATAAATTCAACAAATATTTGTTAAGTTCTGGATACTGTGTAGCCATGGGTTGGGTCAGACAGATGAGCAGGCAATTATAAACAAACCAGGGTAGTGCTTTAGAGGAGGGAGAATAGAAACACTATTAGGTAAGTCGAGAATGTGACCCATGCAGCCAGGGTAGATGGGGAGCATCAAGGAAGACTTTCCAGGGAAAAACAGCATCCTGAGACCTGAAAGATAAACTGAGTTTACCAAGGCAAATATAGGAAGTGGGGATAGAAGAGTGTTATAGGTCAAAGAAGCAGCAAGTTTAAGGGAGAAGCGAGAGGGTGTAACCCTGGGTGGTGAGGAGAATTGGAAGATTTTACAACTCCTGTTGGTTTCCTCTTCCCACCTGACTGCTTCCCTTGAACTCTCATCACTGTCCATTCGCTCTCACCTGTATCTCACCTGTGTACTACAATTGTCTCACCAGGTTTCTTCCATCTCTTCTCATCATGCTTCCCATACATCCTCCACAGTACAGCCAGACTCACTTTTTTTCAATTCATCATCATGTCTTCTCCATTCTTAACACTGTAATGGTTTTATATATATATATATATATATATATATATATATATATATATATATATATATATATATGTTTAATTGAAGTATAAAGTGTTAATTTCTGGCATACAGCATAATATCCCAGTCACTCATATATAAACATATATTCATTTTCATATTCTTTGTCATTAAAGCTTATTACAAGATATTGAATATAGTTCCCTGTGCTATACAGAAGAAATTTGTTTTTTAATCTATTTTCATATATAGTGGTTAGCATTTGCAAGTCTCTAATGGTATCCTATTGACCTTAGGATAAACATAAAGCTCTTAGCATGGCCTCTTAGTTCCTGCCTAAACTGGCTCCTGACTACTTCCTTAGCATTGCATTAAATGAGTTCATCTTGATGAGGTCCCTGCAGCCCCACTGACCTTCTGCAGTGTTCTTCTGGGGGTTTCTTGCATGTATTCCCCAAGGAGATGTCTATTGAGAGTAAAGGACTATTTCAGATGTGGAAAGAGCATTGACACCAAACCCTTTATGACTGGGTCACGTTGGCAAGCTCTTCCTCTTTCTGAGTCTTGGGCTCTCCATCTGGTCGATGAATATGTTGGACAAGATCATCTTTTTGATTCCTTTTATGTACTTACATTTTGGAGTTTCTAAAACATTTGTTCTGTCTTGTTCATAGACCCCTGATGATAATGCTATTCTCTCTTAGATAAAATTTTAATTTCCAAGGTCTAGTTCAAATTTTACCGCCTTTAAGACTTTAATCATTAAGAATGTATTTGTGCCCATTTTAGGCCAAAGGCCAGTGGTTGGGGATAGGAAACATAAGGCAATTACCTAAGTCAGATTCCTGCCTTCAAGGGTGCCCCCACTTCCCAGTGACCAGTGCTTTATTCATGTTGACTGCCTGGGTCTGACACTCTTCATACATCCTTCCTGTGCCACATTTATTTGTGCTTAATCACATATCCTCTTGGTTTCACAACCATTTGATAAGGGTTATAATTCGTCCTAGAAACTATAGTATCATCAAAGACTTTTGCCTTAATCTTTTAAATTATTTTCCACCAGAGCTTGCCACTTGCAGAATAGGAGTGAAACGGATGCCGGACATTGAGTTGCACGATCAGAACCATCTGACACTCTGATTTGCCTATTTGATGGCGGAGTCCCTGAATGCTGGGGGTCCTGATAAAACAAAACACCAATTTTATTTCTAATGGGTCTGCATTTGTTTTTGGTTTTTTTTTTTGTTTTTTTGAAACTTCCTCTTTGTTCTGGGGAAAGCCACATTTGGGTTGTTCCCAGTGTGAACAGGGGCTCCTCAAGGGCCAGTGCCAGCTGGCCATCTCAGACAAGCAGCTTGCCTTTCCTGACTAAACAGTCTTGCCTTAGCTCCAGCTTAATAACTGGTGGCCAACTCCATCAGGGCTCTTACTTCCCAGGACTCGGAAGACGTCTCAGCTATACCCAGGTTACCCTACTTAATCCTTTCCAGGCTGTCAGAAAACTAAAAGAGTGAGAGTTCTAGTGAGTTACTGCTTTGAAAGCCACACCACTTCTCTTTCCAATCTTCTAGGAGCATCAACCACTTGGGATTCTTTTATCTATTGCTTTTGACTTTATTTGGATTAGAAGTAGAATGAAGACAACAAACGGTGTGGAGAAAGCACTGTTCCTGCCTGAGGGCATTCCTGAGCTGCATTCCTTTCCACAGGGGAGGGAGGAGAATCAACAACAGATTTGGGAGTTCTGGTACTGATTTATGTTCTGGCAGATAAGACATGCTTTGTAAGATTCAGTTGACGCAGATCTGCTGTGGTGAGTGAGATAACCTCACTCTCTGATTTAAATGCAACTTGACACTGTACAGCCAGGGGTACCATCACAGTATCCACCAAAAGTTGCAAAACACTAAGGTACACATGTGTAGGTGGAAAAAGCCCACAGAGGATGGACTTGCTGGGTACTGACCATAAATACAGCTGGTGTGGAGTCCTTGCTGAGATTCCATAATAAACTTGTCACTGATCCCCCTAGGATTGAGAAAACAGTTCCAACATGCGCTTGGCAAAGGAAACACATCTATTACCCTTTATGGGATGTGTGATACCTAGTTTATAACAACTTTGCAAAGAAACATGTCTTAAGTCCAAATAATTCATCTCATTGTACAACAAAATGGTTTCATGTGTCTCATCATTCAAAGACTATTGAATCTGCTGAAATGAGACTGGTACATATATCTACTGGAGAAAAATTTCTTTACCAAACAAAACTTCTGTCTGTTCTCTTATTTGTCTCTCATTCCTATACACGCATATTGTTCAAAAGTTTCTTAAAGGCAAAAAACCTGCAAAATATTCAAATCAGTTCTAACTTTGTCTTTGTTAATATGTATGACATCCTGGTTAGGATATGAATTTCAAGTCATTTTTCACCCAAATGTTCAAATAATTAATATCCCTAGTATGATGGGATGCTAAATATTCATGGTCAGCAAGTTTTGCAGGGCTGATTTTGTCAATGGTACCTAGCTCTCTCAATGGACAGGTTTTCACTTTACTATATTTTGATTTCTGTAGCTGGTAAATGAAGGAAAGATTTGGAAACACAGTCAGCTCCCAAGCTCCCATTTCTGCAAGTTTGGCTCATCCAAGGTCTATGGTAAATGGTGCTTCCTATTTCATTTATAGGAAATAAATAAGAAACCCAGGTTGCTTTATTACGTTCATCTTGATGTTTCTGACCATATCACTTTCTGTGCCTTGTTAGAGGAAAGAGTGGACATAGCTAGTGTGACCTCCACTCATCCTAGCCAGTACTTACGAACTCAGCAAACTCAGAAATAAATTTTAAATGTACACTTCCTAAAAAATGGTTCCCCTTTTAATTTCCTACCTGTCTAGGTTTACACAAACAATGAGAAAAAAGTAAATGAACAAATGGGATATAAATCCCATTATAATCTCATTTATTCTATTTTCTTTAATCAAGGAGAAGTTATGCTCTCCATTAATAGTTATAATAATTAATATTAAGTTTTTTATCATGCATACTGGATGCGGCAGAGTAGAAAATTAATAAATATTTCTAACTTTATTTTAAACAATTTAAAAACTTTAGAAAACTTTATCTCTGAGCTATTTCTTCCATACTTTTACTGTTTTCCAGTGTTTTAGTTCTACCTAGCTTTTTAACTGTCCCCCCACTAAATTATTTATTATTACAAAATATGCCTATGTATACCTATGTGTATATATATATATATATATACACACATACACATTATATATTTGGTATGTATGCAGTAGTAGATCATATAGATATGTGTCTATATATGCTCTTTATTGCTTTTATGATTGTTTTGTTTTATTTTCAGTGTTTGGCAGTTTTACTATAATGTGTCTAGACAGACACATATACACACACACACAGATTTGTTCACACACTTGTTGAATCATCACTTACACTTGTCTCTTGCACTGAACTCTTCCCTTTCAGGTTTTATTTCCTACTATTTGAAGGATATATTTTAATAGTTCATGCATTGGATGCTTGTGCATAAGTAAAAACTCTGCAGTTTTTGTTATCTGAAAAAATCTTTATTTTTTGTCCTTACACATGAATGAAACTTTACCTGGGTATGGAATTCAAAGTTAATAATGATTTTTCCTCAGTAGTTTGAAGATATTTTACCACTATATTTTGGCCCTGATGTTTGCTCTTGGGAAATCTCATTGGTGTCTTTGGGTAATTTTCTTAGCTTGGGTTCCCTGAAAGCAGAATCTGAGATAAGTAATGTATGCAGACAATTTATTTGGGACATAATCCCAGGAAGCAGAAGTGAAGACTGGATAAAGTGAGACAGAGAGGAGAAAAATCCAATATAAAAGTGTGTTATTAAATTTAACCCAGTGAACAATGGATTCTCAGTTTCTCTGGGACCTCTTAAAATCATATAGAATGCCTCTTAGAATTGTTCATCCATAGAATGCAGGGTATAAGCATTTATTCAATTGCTTCCATCCTCCATTGGTCAACGGCTGCACCTGGGAGTATTAACTCCTCTGCACGTCATATGTGTTGGGAACAAGAGAGCTACTGTTCCTGTCTGCAGCATCAGAGAGGAGCAACAAGGCAGAAAGGATAGATGCAGGATGTGAATGTGAGGCAAGATGCTGTTGATGCCAGATATGTTCAAGCCAACACAGAACTGATTCCACAACTGGACTCAAGAGGCATGACTGAGAGAATGTGTAGCAGAAGAGCAAGTACATCTGACACAGTAACCTGTTTTTTCTCTCTGTTGCTTTTAAACAGTTTCTCTTTATTTTCAATGTTTGGCAGTTCCACTAGCATGTGTCTACATGCAGATTTAAAAATTTATTCTGCTTGGGACTTGTTATACATTTTCATTTTGGATATTCATATCTTTTTTAAATATAAAAAATTTTCCAGACTTCATTACTTGACCATATTGGAACTCCTGTTGGATGTGGGTTGAAATTTCTCATCATACTCCTTATGCTTTTCTTAATTCCTCTTTCATAACTTTGTGTTATATTCTATATACCTAGCTCTGAATTCTAGTTCAATAATTCTCACTTCTGCTGTATCTTGTCTTCTATTTAACTTAACCATTTAAATATTTATTTAACTGGCTATATTTAATTTCTAGAAATTCTATTAATTTTTTTTTCCAAATAGACTCCCCTCCCACCATGGGGCTATATTCTTTCTTACTTCCTCCTTCTTTAAAAAAAATCCCATAATTTAAAATATTCTTTTATAATATTTCAAATGTTTTACTTGTATCAAGCTTATGGGATAGTAATTCTCCTATTTGATGTGTCTGCATAATCGATTATTCCTTCATGAGTTTTATAGTATACTTTGAATTATGAGCTAATTTTCAGTGTTCTCTCTCACTGGGAGTTCCATGTACCCTGGATTGAGGAGATATCTCTACAGAACACCATTTTTCTCTTCCATTTGGGGGCTTTGGACATTTCATAGCTCTGGAACCAGTTTTTATGAAAATTTATCGGCTTGGGGTTCCAGCATGATGCTAGTAGTATTTGCTCAAAACTCTATACCTGCATGTGGCATAAAGTTTAATTTTTATTTTTGTGCTTATTTCCTACTCAGAGTTCAGAACAGAGGACAAGCTTCCATGCCTCTTCCAAGGTAAGCTGGCAGGGTTTTTTATGCCTTTTTTCACGGTATGGTTGCCATCAAGAGCTGCAGTGTTTGGCAGGGATCTTGGCCCCACATCTATCACGCAGAGGCACCAGCCCATGCCTTTTGCCCTTGAGTGGGCACTCAAGCCTCATCTCTAAACCTCTAGAACCTGTATCTACACCCCATGCTCATAACCTCAGTTCTCAGATCAATTCTCTTCATCATTTCTCACAACATGGAATTTTCCTTTTTTTCTGTTGAAATTGGTTAGGTATTTAAGTACCATTTTTGGTTGTTAAGTTTTATCCAGAATTTTATGCATTTACTGCTGAAGAATGGAAAAGGGTGGCCTGTGTTTGCTCATTCAGCCATGTTACTAGAAATAATTTCCCACATCTCTTTTTGTGGTTACTTGGAAAGTTCCGGGAAAAAGTGGGATGGACTTTGTTGTTTGTTCTCTTCTAATCCCCCAATTCATTCTCTACCCTTCTCTGCCATTCTTTGTAGCAGATATTTTCGGTGTCTCATCCATATTCCCATATATCTTTGCATTTGCCATTTCCATGTATACTGGCCTGACAATAGCCAGCACCTATGATTTTGTCTGGAGAGATTTATTGGACTGTGAGAACCCACTTGGCCTGTGCATACAGCAGGCCAGAAAAGTCAAGGAACTGATGCTTCCTGGGACTAATCCTCAGTTAATGACTGATGGAACTTGATGACTAAATGTTTCCTCCACCATCAGGACAGTGGTTTACACTGTCTTCCAGAGTTGCTCTGGAAATCCAGTTTGCCCACAGTTTTGATTTGCTTGATAATATACCCTTTATTGGCTCCCTTTCCTTCATTGTCTCACTTCTCTATTCCCCTTCTTTTGTAATCTTCTCTCACATAAACTATTTGTACTCAGATCTTTGTCTCAATGTCTGATGCTGGGGTCGTGGTGGGGGGCACCTAAAAATGCACATGGGCTATCCAGCTGTCTTGTCCTCCTTCTTCCACGTGAACTCAGGCAATTGAGGAACTGGCAGGAAAACTAAAGGACTGTAGGAGAGAGGTATTTAAATATGTCTTCCCTGCATTGGCACTGTGATTTCTGGAAGAATGTAAAGGCTCCATTATTCACCAGATGGGAGTAACATTGTTTTCTCTACCTCTCCTTTGAGCCTGTGAGTCACCACTGCTAGTCTCACAGTACCTCAATATGCCTTGTTTGTCTCTCTGTCACTTATAAATTTATTGCCTTAATCCCTGCAAACAGTTCTCTCTTGCCAGCTGCTTCTATGTAAATCTTTGCTAACAGAGGGCATTAGAAGGATACTGCATGGCTATAACAGTAGGAAAGGGCTTCCCTTCTTTGTTCCTGTATGCATGCCCTTCAAAGATGTCTGAATCTCAGGCTTGGGAAGCAGTTTGGGCTGCTATAAAAAAGTACCATAGACTGATGGCTTAAACAACAGAAATTTATTTTCTCACAATTCTGGAGCCTGGGAAATCCAAGATCAAGGTACCAGCAGAGTTGGTGTCTGGTGAGGCATCTCTCCTTGAGTTGTAGACAGCTGCCTTCTTGCTGTGTCCTCACATGGGCTTTCTTCAGTGCAAATGCAGAGAGAGAGAGAGAGAGTGCTCTTTCTGGTATCTCTTCTTATATGGACACTCCTCACTCTATTGGATCAGGACCCTATCCTTTTGACTTTATTTAACCTTAATTACCTCCATAAAAACCCTATCTTCAAATATATTAACATTGGGTGTTGGAGCTTCAGCATATGAATTTTGGGACACACAATTCAGTCCACATCAGAGGTCCTCTTTTGATTTCTGTCTTGCTCACTATCTCTCACTAAAGAGGTGGCAGCTGCTTTCTGCATTTTCTACTACTAGACCTCTTGATTCCTGTTTTAACGCCTTTAAGTAGGTAATCAGTTTTACTACTTAACAATTCTTCATATCAACTTTCTTTGCTTAAATCACTGATGTTTCTTTTTCTTTACTGTACCTTATTCAGAACAGTTCCCTTAACTCTACCCTTATCTCTAAAGTAGTCTTTTTATTAAATTATCTTTCATTCCAACTGAGTGGACCCTTTAAAATGGATAAGGTGACCAAGTCTGGCTGATCGCCTGTGAACTCTGATAGTATGGTCACTCTTTGTTCAACATCTAATACCTCATTCCCTACAATGATTGGTTTCAAATCCTCAGTACCACTCTGCTTTGGTCCAGCATCCTCCATATGTCCCATCTTCTTTCCTAAAGTGAAAGGAGCCCTGTGTTTTCAAACCTAGCCACTCAGCTCTATCCTTTTTCACTTTGAATTTTTTTCCTCACCTTGCCCTACTGGACTGCATCAGGGCTCATGTCCAAGAAAACTCATGACCCATCACAACGCCTTTATGAATGTGTATTTTACGAGAGGACAAATCATCAACTCAGATATAAGTCTCTATCTTAATTTCATTAATTCTAGGGGGATTTATGATGGAATGATGAGAGACATATCTTGGGGAGGGGGAGGGTCTTTTCCCTCTAGAGCTGCTTAGATTTGGCTTTTTCCTTCGTGTGCTTAAGTGAAAGAAAGCAGAGGTACAGGTCTACGAGTGCAGAGAATAAATGTTCCCCACCTGATATTTTACCGATAGGTGATTCTTTAGCTAGATCACTTGGAAAATTCTAATCGGTTATATTTATATTTGTTGTGTTACTGCCTAAGGCCACAGAGTGAGTTAGTGAGTGGCTCCATGAGTAGTGGTTGTCCAGGACTTCCATTTCTTCCCAATCCCATGTTTCATGCTGTTGGAACTATTTAGTCAGAGGAGAGAGGAGAGAGCTCAGGTGTGGATTTTTTCTTTAGTGCAGTTGTTCATTCTAATTAGAAATCTGTTTCCCTGACAATTTCCTCTGAATACTTAAATTCAACTTTAAAATGGATTTCTTTCTTTATATCCAAAGTCCTAGAGATTTTAAATTATATTTTTAATGAGAAAATTTGTATTCACTTGGGAAGAATATGGAAATTATATAGAGTAGGACAGAGAACAAGATCTGGTTAGTTCTTATCCTTCAGAAAAAAATATTTTAAACTGTTGAGTTAATATTTTGTGTAATATTTTATATTCTTTTCCCAATTATTATTTTTGACAAATATTTTCCATGTTAATATAAGCTTGATTTTCAATGACTGCATAAATTTTTTAAGTTTTTGCTTTTTATTGAAGTGTAGTTGATTTACAATGTTAGTTTCAGGTGTACAGCAAAGCGATTCAGTTATACACATACATTTTTTTTCAGATTCTTTTCTATTATATGTTATTGAATATAGTTTCCAGTTCTACACAGTAGGTCCTTGTTGTTTATCTATTTTATATATAGTAATGTTTATCTGTTAATCCCAAACTCTTGGTTTATCCCTTTCCTGCCCTTTCCGCTTTGGTAAACATAGTTTGTTTTCTATGAATGACTGCATAATTATAATCTAAAATGTTATAGAATAATTACCCCCATATAAGCTTGTCTGTAGGGGTGACTGAGAAAAGGTTTGGGTAGGGAAAGCAGACAAACTACTTTCAGGATTTTTTGGTAAAATAATTTGGAATTATTGTGATTTAGCCTCCTTAGCCACTGTTTGGGAAAGAAGTGAAGTCAAGGTCCTCTCATGGGATTGAAAGATGCAGGGATTTTCCTGGCCAATATGTATGAGACAAATCTGACTCCCAAACCAATAAATCCAAAAAGATCAGGAAGAAAAGATTGCATAAGTATTGAAAGGCGTAAGATAATAAAAGCTACGGAAACTCATATTTGATTCTGATGGACCATACTCCCCTCACACCCAGGGCCAAATGCAGATGAGCATTTCCTAAAGCTGCCCTGCAGAGTGATAGAAAAGCTGAGAGCAGAAGAAGGTCTCCCACTGGTAAGGCTTGGATTTCTGAGTTTTATTTTCAGGTATTTTTTTATTCTGTAAGCATTGATTCAATTTAACATTTCACATACCTTAAGGATGCAAACAGAAGGAAATCAATGTGAAAATGCTATTAGTCTTATCCGCAGAAACATATCCTTTTCTTGCCATCTGAGCAGTTATATTGCCACTGCTTTTTCAGAGACTATAATTTCTGTTGATACCTGTCTATACTTGACATTTTTGTCTTATTAACTGATTTATTTCTCTTGTTCAGTTTCCCTTGGCATGAAAGTTGATAGACAGATGCATACATTTCACATGAAGTCTTCGGGTTCTTTTTAAATCCCCTTTGCTCTAAGCAGTAGTCCACATATAAGAACTGTCACCAAAATAATATGGTCCTGCTTTTGGTGTGTGAGGTGCCTAAGGCCCTCTTCTGCTCAGTCCTATGCACTGCCAACATGACTGGAATTTTAAGCAGAGCATAAATTACTGTCTTAAGTTATATTTTATAGTGGAGAGAACGACCAAAGAAAAAGAACTCCTGTTTCTCAGAGATATAGCCTGACCCAAAGCTTATGAATTCATGTGATAATTTCTGAAATGCAATAACCCCTGATTCTTGCCTTTTAAGAGGTGAAATTCATATTCTCTTTTCCCTGCACATTCAGAAAATATATGTATGTTGGTTTTGCTGTAAAGTTACAAGTGAAAGGGCAGCTGAAGCTGAAGAATGACAGATTAGCTCTTGGGAGAATTTTTTTAAAAAAGAACTCTTAAAATAGTCTTACTGGAGAAAGGGTTCAAGACGGCAGCATAAGAAAACCCTGAACTCACCTCCTCCCATGGACAACAAATTTACAGCTACATATGGAATAATTTTCTTCTGAAAAGGACCAGAGTACTAGATGAACAGGGCCTCCACAGAAGACGAAAGAGATGCAACAAGAAGGGTGTGAGAGGTAAAGACACAGCCCTTCCTAGGACTACACTCCAGATGCTGTGACTCCTCAATCAGAAGGAATCCTTGAAATATGAGACTCTTCCTAGAAGAATGAAAAAATTGTGCCCCACAATAGGTACCCCAACCCTGGGAGCCAGTACCAGAAAGAAGAGTTCCCAAAATAAATGATTGTGAAAATAAAAAGGGATTAAGGCCAGAGAGTCATTGAGCTGTAGGGAACAGAGATCCTGTTCTTAAAGGACTTGTGCACGAATCCGCTCGCCCTGAGATCCAGTGCAAAAGCAACAGACTGAAAATTACCTAGACCATAAGTGAGAGGGACCCACTTACTAATTTTTAAATGGGTGCCAGAGAGGCAGGAACCAACAGGGACTTCTTCTGGGCATGGAAGCACTGGTGAACACTGTTTTTTCAATCTCGTCCTAATTTGCTGGTGATGAAGCTGAGGGGCACTCTTTTTTGGTGCCTGTCTTCTATCCCGCTAGCACCCAAGGGTGTGCTCTGTCCACCCACAACATAATTGGGATGGGATGCTCTGCACTCCACCCCAACCTGCACAGCATCCAAGCCACATTAGGACCAGGTGAGTTCCCAAAGTCCCGCTTACTCCATTCAGAGACTGAGCTGCAACTGGGAGAGGTGAGCGTCCCAAGACCTATCCGCTTCGCACAGAGGTCAAGTTGTGACTGGGCTGGGCAAATGCCCCAAACTCCACCCTTTCCACCTAGTGACCAAGCCACAGACAGACTGACCAAGTGCCCTGAGCCCTACCATCCCCAGGCAGTAGCTGGGCCTCAACTGGGCCAGGCTGGTGCCCTAAGCCCTGTCCTCCCTGTGAAGCAGCTGAGCTACATCTGAGTTGGGTAAGCACCCTGAACCCCTAAAACCCACCAGAGTAGAATGTAGGAGTACCCTCAGCCCTGCCATCCACACACAGCAGCTAAGCACAAGCTAAAACCTAGCTACCTTGTGCAGTGATCATGGCCCTATCACAGCCAGTGTGCACATACAGTCCACACAAAGGATGCCCATAGGGTGCCAGGCTTTGGTGGCCAGGAGAGTTTGCTCTTCTGAGCCACATGGAACATCTCATATATAAGACCACTCCTGAAAGAGTAAAGGAGGTAGCTGTATTTCCTAATACATATAGACAAATACAATGAGATGGGTAACATGAGGAGACAGAGGAACATGTTCCAAACCAGGGAATAAGGCAAATCCCCAGAAAAAGACCTTTATTAAATGGAGATTAATAGTCTACTTGGTAAAGAGTTCAAAGTAATGGTCATAAAGATGCTTACTGATCTCAGAAGAATGGATGAACATAGCAAGAGCTTAAACAAAGAAATAGTAAATATAAGCAAAAACCAAGAAGAAGTTATAATTGAGCTGAAAAATACTCTAGAGGGGTTCAAAGCAGTATAGATAAAATAGAAGTTCAAATCAGTGAGCTAGAAGAACAGTGCAAATCCATGGAAAACACCCAGACAGAGTAGCAAAATGAAAAATGAAATAAGGAAATGAGGATATCTTAAAGAGCCTCTAGGATGACATCAAATGGAGTACCATGTGCATGATAGGGATCCCAGAAGGAGAAGAGAGAAAGAAAGGATCAAAAAATTATTTGAAGAAATAATGGCTGAAGATTTCCAAAATCTGGAGAAGGAAACAGACATCCAGGTCCAGGAAGCCCAAGTAATTCTAAATGAGATGACTCCAAAGAGAAACAAGCTGAGACACATTATAATTAAAATGGTAACTCACAGAGAAAAAAATGTGACAATGAATATATGTATGTTCATGTATAACTGAAAAATTGTGCTCTACACTGGAATTTGACACATTGTAAAATTATTATAAATCAATAAAAAATGTTTAAAAAGATGGTAAAAGTGAAGGATAAAGAGGGACTCTTTAAAGCAGAAATTAAAAAGCAACTTATTACATACAAAGGAAACACCATAAGGCTATCAGCAGATTTTTCAGCAGAAACTTTCAGTCTGGAAGGGAGTGACATGACAGTCAAAGTGCTGAAATGAAAAACTGCCAATACAAATTCTCTACTCAGTAAATTTACTGTTCAGAATTTAAGGAGAGATTAAGAGTTTTCTAAATAAGCAGATGCTAAAGGAGTTAATCACCACTAAGCCAGCCTTACAAAAAATGTTTAAAGGAATTCTCTAAGCTAAAAAGATAAGGCACAAATTAATACAAGAAGACATATAAAAACTAAAAAACTCACCAGAAAGGTAAATAAATAATAAAGGTAGTGGATCAATCCCCTATAAAGCAAGTATAAAGATTAAAAGACAAAAACAGTAAAATTAATTAAGAATATAATAATGAGTTAGGGGCTCTATAAAATAGAAAAATATAAAATATATCATTAAAAATATAAAACATGAGGGGGATGAAAGTGTAAAGCTTTGGAATGTGTTCAAAATTAAGCTACTATTAACTTAAGAGAGACTTATATGCATACAATGTTGTAAGTGAGCCTCATGGAAATCACAAAGAAAAAAAAACTAATAAATACAAAAAAGAAAATGAGACAGAGGTCTAAACATAATGCTAAATAAAACAATCAAACCACAAGGGAAGAGATAAAAAAAGAACAAGAAAGGAGCAGAGATGAACAACCTGCAAAAACTGCCAGGAAACAGCTAATAAAGTGGAAATAAGTACATACACTTGAATAATTACTTGAAATGTAAATGGACTAAATCCCCCAATACAAAGAAATAAGATGGCTGAATGGATAAAAAAGAAGACCCTTCTATATGCTGCCTACAAGAGACCCACTTCAAACCTAAAGAACTTTACAGACTAAAAGTTAATGGATGAAAAAAGATTTGCTATGCAAGTGAAAATAAAAAGAAGGTTGTTGTGTCAATTCCCAGTGTAGAGCACAATATTTCAGTTATACATGAACATACATATATTCATTGTCAAATTTTTTTTTGCTGTGAGCTACTGCAAGATCTTGTATATATTTCCCTGTGCTTATACAGTATAATTTTGTTTATCTATTCTACATATGCCTGTGTATCTACAAATTTCTAACCCCCAGTCTGTCCCTTCCCACCCTTCATGTATTTCTATACACTAGTAATGAACCACCAGAAAGAGAAAAGAAGAAAACAATCCCATTTACAATTTGCATCAAAAAGAATAAAAAACCTAGAAATAAATTTTAACAAGTAGGTAACAGACCTATACTCTGAAAACTATAAGACACTGATAAAAAAAAAATTGAAGAATTCACAAATAAATGGAAAATCATCTTCTGTTCATGGATTGGAATAATTAATATGGTTAAAATGTCCACACAACCCAAAGCAACCTACAGATTCAGTGAAATTCTTATCAAAGTACTAATGGCATTTTTCACAGAACTAGAGCAAATATTTCTAAAATTTGTATGGAACCACAAAAGACCTCAAATAGCCAAAGCAATCTTGAGGTAGAAGAACAAAGTTTGGAGATGTCATGCACCCTGATTTCAACTATAGTAATCAAAACAGTATGGTACTGGCACTAAAACAGACACATAGATCAATGGAACAGAGTAGAGAATCAGAAACAAACCCACACTTACATGCTCAGTTAATCTACAACAAAAGAGGCAAGAATATATAATGGGGCAAAGCAGTCTCTTCAATAAATGGTGTTAGGAAAACTGTACAACTATATACAACAGAATAAATCTGCACCCCTTTATTACACCATATTAAAAAATTAAATGGATTGAAGACTCAAATGTAAAACTTGAAACCATAAAACTCCTAGGAGAAAGCATAAGCATTACAATTCTTGACATCAATCTTAGCAGTATTTTTTTGGATGTCTCCTCAGACAAGGGAAACAAAAGCAAAAATGAATAAATGGGACTACATTAACTGACACCTTTTTCACAAGGAAGGAAATCATTGACAAAATGAAAAGGCAACCTACTGATGGGAAAAGTGATATATCTGATAAGGAATTGAGATCCAAAATATATAAAGAACTCAATTCAATATTTTAAAAAATTAAAAATGGGTAGAGGACCTAAACAGACATTTTTCCAAAGAAGATGTACAGATGGCCAACAGGCACATGAAAGGTGCTGAACATCATTTAATCATCAGGGAAATTCAAATCCAAACCACAGTGAGATATCACCTCACATCTGTCAGAATGACTTATCAAAAGAAACAAGAAATAAAAAGTGTTGGTGACATTGTGGAGAAAAAGGAACCCTTGTGCACCATTGGTGGGAATGTAAATTGGTACTACAAAAGCCAAGAAAAGAGTGGAAGCCAAAAGTAGGAATAGAGTACAAAATCAACAAATAGAAAACAGTGACAAATATGGTAGATATTCATCCAAATATATCAATAAACAATATGAATGTCAGTGGTGTAAATGCAGCAATTAAAAAACAGAGATTGTCAGAATGCACCAAAAAATCCTATTCAGCTGTATGTTGTCTAGAAAACTTATTTTAAATATAAAGATTAAAGCTTATATAAATTAAAAGTAAATGGATTGAGAAAGATATACTATGATGACACTAATCAAAAGAAAGCAGGAATAACTATATTAAATTCAAACAGAACAGGTTTAACAAATTTTTAAAAATAGCAATTATACAATGTCTGCTTTCAGACTACAATGGAATTAAACTAGAATTCAGTAACAGAAAGTGGAAAATCCCCCAGATTCATGGAGATTTAAGAACACAATTCTAAACAACACATGAACCCAAGAAAAAAATGGAAGAGAAATTTAAAATATTCTGAACCACGTGAAAAGAAAACACATCTCTTCAAAATGTGGGATGCAGCAAACACAGTGCTTCAAGGGATATTTATAACATTGAAACATAGAAAATTTATAGCATAGAAAAGAAAGATCCGAAATCAATAAATTAAAATTCCATCTTAGAAAATTAGAAAAAGAGAGTAAATTAAACTTAGAATAAGCAGAAGAAAAGAAATACTAAGAGTAGAAATTGATGAAATTGAAAACAGAAAATCGATAGAGAAAATCAACAAAAATAAAAATTGATTCTTTAATAGAAAGATATCCCGTGATCTTGGATTGGAAGAATTAACATTGTTAAAATGGCCATACTACTTAAAGCAATCTACAGATTTATGTAATCCCTATCAAATTACCCAGGACACTTTTCATAAAACTAGAACAAATAACTCTAAAATTTATAGGGAATCTCAAAAGATCCAGAATTGACAAAGCAATACTGAAGAAAGAGAACAAAGCTGGAGGAATAACCCTCTGAGACTTCAGACAATACTACAGAGCTACAGTAATTAAAACAGCATGGTACTGGCACAAAAACAGGCATATGGCTTGATGAAACAGAATAGAGAGCCCAGAAATAAACCTACACACCTATGATCAATTAGTCTTCAACAGAAGAATTGTATAGCTCAAGAGGTAGAGTGCATACTTAGCATCTATGAGGTCCTGTGTTCAATCCCCAGTACTTCCTATAAAAATATAGAAATAAACCTATTTACCTTCCCCCTAAAAACAAAAACAAACAAACAAACAAAACTAAGTAAATAAATCAATCACTTTTCAAAAAATATTTTTAAAAATTAGTCTTTAACAAAGGAGGCAAGAACATATAATAGAGAAAAGACTTTTCAGCAAATGGTATTGGGAAAGGTGGAAGTTAAAACACTCCTTCATACCACACATAGAAATAAATTCAAAATGGCTTAAAGATTTAAACATAAGACAAGATACCACAAATCTCCTAGAAGAGAACATAGGTAAAACATTCTCTGACATAAATCTCAGCAATATTTTCCTTGGGCAGTCTACCAAGGCAATAGAAATAAAAGCGAAAATTTAAAAATGGGACCTAATTAAATTTACAAGCTTTTGCACAGCAAAGGAAACTGTAAACAAAAAGAAAAGACAGCCTATGGACTGGGAGAAAATATTTTCAAATGAGACTGACAAGTGCTTAATTTCCACAATATACAAACAGCTCATACAACTCAATAAGAATAAAATGAACATCTCAATCAAAAAATAGGCAGAAGACCTAAACAGATCTCCATTGAAGACATCCAGATGGTCAATAGGCACATGAAAAGATGCTCAGTATCACTGATTATCAGAGAAATGCAAATCAAAAATACAGAGAGGTTTAACCTCACACCAGTCAGATTGGCCATCAGTAAAAAGCCCACAAATGATAAATGCTAGAGAGGGTGTGGAGAAAATGGAACCTTCCTACACTGTTGCTGAGAAATGTAATTTGGTGCAACCACTGTGGAAAACACTATGGAGATTCCTTAAAAATCTAAAAGTAGACTTACGCTATGATCCAGCAATTCTACTTCTGGGCATATATTCAGAGGAAACTCTAATTTGGAAGGATATATGCACCCCAATATTCATAGCAGCACTATTTGCAATAGCCAAGACATGGAAGCAATCTAAATCTCCATCAATAAATGATTGGATAAAGAAGTTGATCACATATGTATGCACACACAATGGAATGCTACTCAGCCATAAAAAATAATGAAATAATGTCATCTGCAGCAACGTGGCTAGACCTAGAGGTTATCATTCTAAGTCAGACAGAGAAAGACAAGTATCATATGATATCACTTATATGTGGAATCTAAAAAGTTAGCACAAACGAACTTACTTACAAAACAGATTCATAGACATAGAAAACAAACTTACGGTTCCCAAAGGGGAAACCGGAGAAGGAGGGATAAATTGGGAGTTTAGGATTAGCAGATACAAGCTGCCATATAGAAAATAGATAAATACCCGTGTCCTACTGTATAGCTCAAGGAACTATATTCAATAGCTTGTATTAACCTATAATGAAAAAGAATCTGAAAAATTATGTATACATATATGTATAACTGAATCACTATGTTGTACACCATAAACTAACACATTATAAATCAACTATACTTCAATTAAAAAATAGATAACAAACTGATATGCTTCATAAATGAACAAAGAATAGGGTGGGGAAGTGTCAAAAAAGGAGGAGAAAAGGGAAAGAAAGTGGAAGGATGGCTGAGTAGCATCATAGAAGGCTCAAGGTCAAGAATGATTATGAGTTTTAAAGTTCATTTTGTCTTACAGTGAAACTCATTTGTCCTCTCAAAAATTCAGTCATAATGATGATGATCATAAAGTGCCAATATTATGCAAAATAACTTTACATATATTATCTCATCCAGTTCTTTCAGCAACCATGAGTTTGGTAGCACTGTTATCCCCATTTTAAGTATGAAGAGATGGAAACTTGGAGAGAGAATATAATCTGACCAAGAGCACCAAGCTACAAATGGTAGAATTAATCTTCAAGCCCAGCATGTCTGATTCCAGAATATGCTCTTTTAACCACTTCTCCTGCTAATATGCTACCCACCCAAAGGCCATCTGTTCGTGTGTGTGTGTGTTTGTGGTGCCAGAGGAACAAGACAAAGGCCAGAGGAAGCTGAAAGTCAGAGATTTAGATGACTACAAGTTGAGTGCTCCCTACCCATTTGTAGAAATGCGAGGCTGGGGTTGGCTTTTTGCCAGGAATAGTACAAAGACTATGTTCACTGTATTTTATAGGTCAGGGAGACCTTCGATGATAACTGGTTTGCATTTCTAGTCTTCTCAATTTTCCGTCTTGATAAGGAAGTGCTATTGTCAACAGCTGTGAGGATTTGTTGCAAAGAAATTTCTTAATAACGAGGTACCAGTGTGTGTAAATAATTTATTTCTTGTGTAAATGAAAGCAGATTTGAGTTGTTCCCTATAGCAACACTATTTCTATCTATATGTGTTCTGATTCACTTCCAGAAGTGAGAGAGAAGGGATACAGATAGCATTATGTATTGTACACAACTCCCAGTCTGTCTTTCCTATGCTGCTTCCTATGGCCCAAATTGCATATGTGAACATTATCCATCAGAAGTATCTTGGCACAAAAGCCATTTGGGAATAACTTGATTAGACAGCTGTTTTGTGACTAAAGGAATTCCCTCTCAGAGGTGGAGGAGTGGGGGGTGAACTCCCTCCCTTTCCTGGATTCTTGCTATGACTTTAGCTCCCGGGAGAAACATTAGGGATTTGCCCTGGGTTCCCCCACATTACAATTCTGCAGTGCTAGTCATTTTGGCTTCCAGATGACATTTAATTGCTGCCACATACATGAGTACAAACTGTGAAATTGCCCTGATTCTGGAAAAGATGAATGGTGGTAGAGTAAAGGTGATTCTGACTTTCATTGGTTAAGAAGTTGGAACTTGTTGCACACACAGACACACAAATGTGTTTATTCTTCTGACCTTTTTTGCAGCTATTCACAAGTAAGCTCACAGCCAGAGAGGAAGCAGCCCGTTCCCCTAAACCATCACTGCTTCCTTATCCAGACTAAGGCTTGATGGGAGGGGGTTGACTGGCGGCCCCCTGTAGTGAGCTGCCAAGTTCCCCCCAGTTCTGCCAAGCACATCCCCACCTGGGGCTCATTTGTGTTTCAGAGGCAAGAGAGGATTAAAGCAGCCAGTGCTTATCCAGTTCCAAACTGCTCTAACTGCTCAGCAGCCAGCCTTTCCAGTGGTGAATCTCTCTTTGCCCTGCCAGCCCTGAACCCAGGAGGAGTCAAGTTGGGCTGTGGGCTGGAACAATCAGTGATCAGTTAGGTCTGTTTTCTCGTGGGTGTATTAAGGAGTTACAATACTCACTCAGTTGATGAAAAGGGATTTTTGGAGGATGCCTCTAAGCCAGTGTTGTCCAAACGTGTTCAGTCTGGGACACCTGAAACAGTCCAGCTGACAAAGGCAGCATTATTGGTGGAAACAATTTCTTCCTTCTTTTCTCCCTCACTCTTCTTCCTTCCCTCCCTCCCTCCCTTTCCTCCCTCCCTCCTTCTCTCCTTGTCTCCCTCCCTCCCTCCCTTCCTTCCCTCATTCCTTTTGTTCATTTACTTGATAGTTGTTTGTGGTATAATAGGAAATACATATTTGGTCTTTGTCCTTGGTTCCTGACACAGAGCTCCTAAAACTCTTGGACTTTTTTTGTTAATCCTCACAAGCCCCTTTCAACCAGACCTGAGTTTATTTTAATGTGGTAACTGTTGGACAGTCCCTAGATAACTTCAGGATGGGGGATGGTCTCCAGAAAGACAAGCCTTGATTAGAGGGTTGAAACTTTCAGCTCCACCCCTTGACCTCCTAAGATGGGAGGGTGGCTGGAGATTAAGTTCAATTGCCGGCAGCTAATAGTTTAAGCAATCATGCTTAATCACAGAATCTCCTTAAAAATTCCTGAAAGGCATCTTTACAAGGACACATTATACAACATGGGGAATCTAGTCAATATTTTACAATAACTATAAATGGGGTATAACCTTTAAAAATTGTGAATCACTATATTGTACACCTATAGCTTATATAATATTGTACATCAACTATACTTAACTAAAATAAATAAATTCCTAAAAGTTGGAGTTTGGAGAGCTTCCAGGTTGCTGAACACAGCAAGGTCCTGGGACAGTGGTGTTCCTGGAGAGAGTGTGGGAGCTCTGCCCACCCACCACTCTCCGCATACCTTACCCCATTCACGTCTGTTTGGCTGTTCCTGAGTTGTACCCTTTATAGTAAATCAGTAAATGTAGGTAAAATGTTTTCCTGAGTTCTGTGAGTCATTCTAATAAATTATCAAACCTGAAGAAGGGGTTGAGGGAACCCCTATTTAGTCAGAAGCAGGAGTGGCCTTGAACTTTTGACTGGTATCTGAAGTAGGGACAGTTTTGTGAGACTGGGTCTTTTAATTTGTGGAATCCAAAGCTAACTCTGGTAGATGGTGTCAGAATTGAACTGAATTACTGGACACAGTTGGTGTCAGAAAAATCAGAGCCATTTATCGAACACCTAGTGTGTCTTTAATGCTATTAAAATTGTGAATGAACATATGAATGAAGCCAAAATCCCGCCTCTGTTTGGTTGTTAGCAACACTGAAAATGCTGATAAAGTCCAGAAGTTGTAACTGTTTATGTCTGGGTCAGAGAAGGCTTCACAGTGGAGGTACTGTTTGAAATAAATCAAAGTCTGGCTAGAAGATTTCCATATAGAGAGAAGAACACTTAAACAATAAGAACAGCTTTGGCCAAAGCAAAGAGATTTCTTTGGGGAAATCTTACATGGCTGGATCGTGGGGAGGAGTCATAAGGGAGTTAGTACCTGTGAGATAGATGGGTCCTTGCGACATAGGAGTCTGACATGCCAAACTGACCAGTTTGGACTTTATCCGGGGGTGAGGAGACTAGTTATCAGGTGTGTTGCACATGACACCAGGTATCTTGGCCTTGCATCCTCTCAGCCTGCTTTTTACTCCAGCTATGGTTGCAGCAACTAGCCGTAAATAGCCAGGTGCAAATAGCCAGCACTTTGCCTTGCCTATATCACGCACATTTTTTCCTTTTCTCCAGTGCTTTTTATGAAGTGTCTAGAAGAACCACCCAAGATGTGTGACCTGAAAGTGTGAGGGGGTTAAGAGCCACAGGGGGCAACCTTTGAGCAACAGGAGCCTGATGAGAGTAGGTAAGTGCTCGCTCTGTCCTTTGGCTGGGATGATTTGAGGTATATTCTAAATGGCTCTCAGATGGTGCTAGCAGAATCGAGCATCAGTTGACCACACTGATGAACCACTTTGGCTAACTTTCATTTTCTGTTTTGTTCTTCCTAGTGCCACGTTCTTGTTCCTGAGGATCATATTCCAATTTGTATTTATGCATATAAGTGGCTGTCTCATGCTTTGCTTTCTGGAGGTAGTGCTGGTCGGTGGGGGCTCAGGGTAAGTAGGAGGCTACTGCAATAGTCCAGACAAGGGTAATGAGACTTGATCAGCTTGGAAGTGGAGGGAATGGTGGTGTTAGATATTAGAGTTGTTTGGAGTCAATGCTGAAGGTAACCAATGAGTGATTCTGGAAGAGGAGTGAAGGTGAGGCTGTTTTTAATTGCTGAGAGCGGACAGTACATTTTCTCATACCTCACAGACCTATATAAGTGGCCTATCTTGTGCCCAAATAGAGAAGAACCAGATAGTTCTTGTTCTTGAGCCCACAACCTCCTGGGACAAAGGTCGACAGACAACTTGAACAGGTCAGGCTTTGTGAAGGAGAGGGCGGAGGGTTGAATGAACGTCTTCATGTGTGACTTCTATTTAGATATGCCAAGAGTTGTCTCCTGAACCCCTATATCTATTATCATGATCCTTTGAAATCTGGAAAGCAACCACTCTTCTGGGATTAATCTTGACCATTCAGAGTGGTCCTGTTCTCCTCTTCCCCATACAACCATCTCAGGGCTTTTGCCCATGTGGCTCCCTCCACCTGGGATGCCTCTCTACCTGTTGAAATCCTATTTACCTTTTAATATTTGGCTCAACTGCTGCCTCTTCCAGAAAAGAACATGAATTTTTCCCCCACCTGCAGTCCCAGAGTTAGAGAGCTTACCACACTGTGCTCGGTGTTAGAATTGGCTGCTGACCCATGTCTTCCCCACTAGGCTTTGAATCTGACAGCACAGGCAGTCTGGTGTAGCTCAGTCTCCTTGTATCTCTTAGAGAAGGTTGGCACATAGTGGGTGTTCAGGAGAGTACATTGAACTGAATTGAAAAATAGAGCCTTAATTTGGCCAATGTTGCTTTTTGATAGTAAAGAGCAGAGACTTGCAGAAACAAGTTAATGAATCTTCAGTGGAGTACAGTCATTTGTAAGTGAGACTGTCACTCAAGGGGAAAGATGGAAATATTGCCTCTAGAACCTCATCTTATAGGGCTGTTGACTTACAGCTAGGACCAAGGTGCTAAAACCTTTCTCTTGTATTTAAAGGACTGATTTTAAGGATTTGGGGGTTTTGTTTGTTTGCTTATTTTGCATCACTAGTCTGATCAGAAAGCTTCTTCCTCTCCTGCCTCCTGCCACTGCAGAAAGCCCCACCTCCTTTACTGGAGTAAGCAGTCTGGTTTCTGGAGCTCTGCTGAGACACTGGGGCTTTATTCTGCTGTAAAGTTCACTAATAGCAATAGTCAGCATTTACTCAGCAGGGGCTCTTTGTCAGGCACTGTGCTAAGTTCTTTGCATGCACTTCCTCACCAGGAAAGTGTTGCCATACCAGTTTTAAAAGGTAAGAACACCAACACCTGGTGAGTGAAGTCCTTTGTCTAGACTTAAAAGTCTGAGCTGTGTGTGGTCTAAGCTTGAGCTCGTGACTACTGAGTTTGCACGTTAAATCTGGGCCAGAGCACAGAGATTTTTTCCTCCTATAAACATTACCTCACTCCACAGAAACCAGCTCCAGGACCCAAGTGGGAATCTTCTCTGGAGGAAACAATCCCACACCATAGCCTCGGGCTCTTCAGATTCAAATACGTGAGGTTCTTTCTGCTTTTTCTTTCTTTTTTTTTTCATCCTATCATTTATCAACAAAAATTTTAACTTAATTTCTTTCTATTCGAACTATGGATTCAGAAAAGACAACAAAATATTTTGTCCTTAAAAATAGTCCTCGAAGAGACAAATAAATATAATGACTATTCTTAATTATGGAGGAACATGATATTCTATTTTAAACTAACAATGTGTCCTCCCACAGGTCACAATGGAAGAATTCCATCTGTGTGGCATGCGGCTTATTACGTAGTAAAGGATGACATCTAAGGATGCACTAAATTCTGCCCTCCCACTTCCCTACTTTGAGAAGAAAGAAACTGAATGATTGGAAGGACTGTGCCATGCTTTCCTTTTGCAGTCCCACCTAGCAAACAAACAACCCTTGTTTCTTCTAGGCCAGTTTATTAAACATTTTTCACTTAAAAAAAATAGACTTAAGCAAAGAACAAGGCTAAAGCATAGTTCATGGGAGAAAAAAAGTCTTCAAGTAAAGGGAAGTCATGACCACTTAGTGTAAAATATTGTTTACAGAATCATAAAATAGAAAGATGCTTATATGCTCTGGTGTTTTAAAACTAATTACTGTATTTTAAGTGGCACACACATACATGTATGACTTTTCCCATGGATGTGGTGGTGATTGCATTTACAAAGCAGAACTCTTTTTTAATAAGCATGTAGTTTAGACTAGTTTCTCTAACAGACAGTGCTATGAACACACTGTTGTTTCTGCCTAGAATGCTCCCCTCTCCTCTCCACGTTCTGAAACTCTAATCAAAATGTATTTTTGAAGCTAAATAGCCCCTTGCTTTGCAAGGTGTTCTGTGACTCAGCCAAATTTGATCACACCCATCTATGTCTTCCTTTTGCCCAGCATGAATCTCAGTCTTCATCACTAAGCCTTGCAAACATGTTTTCATGTTATTTACTTATACAGGGTTTGTCAAATACCATTTGTGTTCAACTTTCATGATTTTTGACATGTCAGCCTTTCATTTGTACTATTACTTTCTCATTGCTTTAAATTTCTTTAAAATAGTCATCTTTAAAATTTGCAAGGAAGCTTAAAATTACTTCTATAGGTGATACACCAAAGAGATGGTCAGATGATAGTTTTTGGTTCCAGAAGAACCCCGTTCCCTGTCAAAAGCTGGCAGCGTGAGACTTGTTCTTTATTTGAGACTAGTCAGAGATAGAAAGGTGTGAGACAGACTGGCATGAAACTGAGACTATCTCCTAAGTGTAATCCAAAGAACAGACATGAACTGGACAAGGAGGGATTTTTCACTGTGTGTTGATACCACATTATGCTATGTCTGTGAGTCACCTGAAATTCCCTCTCATTTCACAGAGCAGGGTTCCTAGTGTCTCTCACTTTGGGAAACGCTGTCCACTGGGCTGGGAGCTTCCCGGGAGGGAAGTGACTAGATTTTATTCAGTTCTGTATTTCTCTATACCTGGTACATAATAGAATAAACATATCTAGGTAGAATAAATATCAAAATCACCATACTATATGAACTCACTGACTGAAATACCCTGTTTTGAGGGGTCATGAATGTAGCCATCAGCAATGCCTGAAGAGAGTTTGAAGTTGTTTGACCCTTACTTTTCCTGCATGGTAAAACTCAAGACATATGCAATAATAGTTGCCCTATATTAAGCACTTACTATGTGCACACAAAAAAAAATGATTTAACTTTTTAAAACTATCCTGAGAGGTAGATATTCTTATCACAGACTATAAGTTAAGGAGACTAGGGCTCAAAAAAGTTAAATAAGTTCTTCAAGGACAGAGTCATAAGTAACAAAATTAAAAGTTAAAGCTGGTTTATCTCACTCTGAAGCCCTGACCACTCCTTCAAACTTCCTCTTAACAATTCTTGGTGAAAGGAGTGCCCTTCAGAATCTAGAGAGCTGGTTTACAGATTCGGTTGTGGATATCTTTGGCGGGTCATTACTCTGCCTGTTTTCTGCCCTAAAGATATGTGTTTAAGTAACTTTTTGGTTTTACTTTGAAACATCTCTCTGTATCCTGAACAACTTTCCCTCTCCTAGGCTCCAAGTCATTATTGCCTCTGCCTAGGACACTCCTCCCATATAGCCATGTCAAAGCCATACACGGCATCAGCCAAGATTCAGCTTGAACCCTACCTATTTTAAAAAGCCATTAAAAAGACAAAATGATATTATTTTGAGTCTATTCTCCCATAGCATGCCACTTGCCCCACCACATGGAACATATCACAGGCTGCCTATTCAGGTGTTTGACTATGGTAGGCATTGTGTATGTGTGTTAAATGGAATGCAACCGAAGCCATGGAGGTTTTTCTAGGGCAGAGATTGGTTGAACCTAGTTATGTGACCCATTCCTGACCACTGGGAACTATAGGGATGACTGCTTAGGCAGAATAACACAGAATGTGGTATTGCTTTGTGGACTAGCATTGCTTGCTGCATGTAGAAACTTTTACAGCAATTTAATTAAATTATTGTATGCTTGTTGAATCTAATAATAATAATGACAAATAATTGGAATTGACATTTTGGAATATCTTTTTAAAAATTTCATTTATCTAGTAATTGACTTCTATTGTATTTTACAAACCTAATGGTTCATGATGGATTGGAAAAAATGAACTGGCTCTTTTTTATTGAAGTATAATCAATTTACAATGTTGTGTTAGTTTCTGGTGTAGGGCATAGTGATTAAGTTTCATATATATATTTATATATATTTCTTTTCAAATATCTTTTCATTATAGGTTATTACAAGATATCAAATATAGTTCCCTGTGTTATACAGTAGGACCTTGTTGTCTATCTATTTTATGTATAGCAGCTTGTATCTCCTAATCCCAAACTCCCAATTTGTCTCACCCTTCTCCTCTCCCCTACCTAGGGAACCATAAATTTGTTTTCTGTGTCTGAGTCTGTTTCTGTTTTGTAAATAAGTTCATTTGTGCCAGTTTTTTTAGATTCCACATGTAAGTGATATCATATGATATTTTCTTTCTCTGTCTGACTTACTTCACTTAGTATGATAATCCCTAGGTCCATCCATGTTGCTGCAAATGACATTGTTTCATTATTTTTCATGGCTGAGTACATTCCAATGTAAACACACACACACACACACACACACACACACACACACATATATGCATGCCACAAATTCTTTATCCAGTCATCTGTGGATGGACATTTAGGTTGCTTCCATGCTTGGGCTATTGTAAATAGTGCTGCTGTGAACATTGAGGTGCATGTATATTTTGAACTGGAGTACTCAATCCGGATATATGCCCAGGAGTGGGGTTGCTGGGTCATAGGATAAGTCTGCTTTTAGCTTTTTAAGGAATATCCACAGTGTTTTCCATAATGGTTGCACGAAATTTACATTTTCACCAAAATTGTAGGAGGGTTCCCTTTTCTCCACACCCTCTCCAGCGTTTATCATTTGTGGGCTTTTTACTGAAGGCCATTCTGACTGGTGTGAGGTGATACTTCATTGTAGTTTTGATTTGCATTTCTCTAATAATTAGTTATGTTGAGAATCTTTTCATGTGCCTCTTGGCCATCTGGATGTCTTCACTGGAGAAATGTCTGTTTAGGTCTTCTGCATATTTTTTTTACTAGGTTGTTTGTTTTATTGTTACTGAAATATTCTGGAAATTAGGCCCTTGGCAGCCTTATCATTTGCAAATATTTTCTCCCAGTCTGTAGGTTGTCTTTATGTTTTGTTTATCATTTCCTTTGCTATGCAAAAGTTTATAAGTTTAATTAGGTCCCATTTGCTTATTTTTTACTTTTTTTCTATTGCCTTGGTATATTTCCCTAGGGGAACATTGCTATGATTTATGTCAGAGAATGTTTTGCCTGTGTTCTCTTCTAGGAGATTTGTGTTGTCTTATGTTTAAGTCTTTAAGTCATTTTGAGTTTCTTTTTTGTGTGTGGTTTGAGCAAATGAAAAGTGAACTGTTCTTCCCCTTAGATAGTCTGAGAAACTTAGGAGCTTCTGGGAAAGATTTTCTCCCTTAGAGGGAGAAATCCTTCTTCTTTGTGGATGCTAGGGACTACTGCATTCATCCAAGTGACCAAGTGAGAAATTCACACTGTTGTGCTGGGACTTCAGAGTATAAAGATGGGGTGCTAACATTTATTGGTAACAATATTAGCTACCATTTGATGAGTACTTACTGTATACCCAGCACTTTGTCAAATGATTTGTGCAAATTTCTTTATTCAATCCTCATAACCCTCAAGTGCTATTACTACCTGCCATGGACTGTTTTTGTCCCCTCCCTTCAAAATTCACATGTGGGAACCTAATCTCCATGTGGTGGTGTTTGGAGATAGGGTTTGGGGAGATGATTAGTTCATAAGGGCAGAACCGCCCTTAAGGAGATTAGTGCCCTCATAAAAGCGACCTCAGAGAGCTTTCCCACCCCTTCTACCTTGTGAAGACACTGTGAAAAGACAGCCATCTATGAACCAAGAAGCAGGCCCTCACCAGATACTGAATCTACTGGTGCTTCGATCTTATGCTTCCCAGCCTCCAGAATCATGAGAAATAAATGTCTGTTGCTTATAAACCACTCAACCTATGGCATTTTGTTATAGCAGAAAGAACATTATCTCATTTTATAGAAGGTAAGTTTGAGGCTAAAGGGTTGAGCGGTTAAATGGCAGGGCTGCCTTTCTAATCCAAACAGTTTCATTCCAGAACCTGAGCTCTTGGCCAAACCAATGATATGGTTGAGCCACTGATGATCAACACTGGAACCAAAAACCCCTGGACTTCCTGCTGTGTGAGGAATTAAACCCTCTTATATGAGCTGCTTTGGATTGGATTTTTATTACCTGCAGCCAACAGCAAAGGAGCCACCCATTAGAAAAGGAATATTTCACTGAAATGTGTATTTGCATGCACTTTGGGGAAATAGCTTGTTAAATGATAGGCAGTATCCATTCCTAGTGAGCATTTGAGGCCCAAGTAAGTGTCAGCATTCAGGCCTTTAAAGTAGGATTGATTTGTTGGTGAAGACTCATAACCTTAACTTAACCAGTTCATGATTTTATTTGAACTATAAATTTTATGTCTATAAGGTGAATGAAATTACTCTCTAAAATATGTAACCAGAGCAAATGCAGAACAGGCTGATAAGTGCTCTGACATGTACACAAATATGATTAAAATATCTGTCCCTTTGGTACCTCCCACCAAATCCCCACTGCTGCTGTCTTCTGCACTCACTGGCATCTTTACATTGTATTTCTTCCAAAAGCCAGGCTGACTTCACCCACTAGACTGCAAAGATCTTGTTACTTATGTGTTCAGAGGCTTCTGAAGTTTACAGAGTAAATTACCCTGTCCCTACTTGTTCTTCTTTTAAGGAAACTCAAGTGGTCCTCTGTAACTCTCTCCTGAGGTGAATGACTCTTAACTGACAGCTTCAGCCTTTGCTGGCAGCTGGAAGGTTTCTGCTGAAGGTCACGATCTAAGAGCAAATGATGAGTTGCTGTGTTGAGTTTAGACTTTCTGGTTTGGATCATAAAAAATGGGATCCGAGTGGGAGGTTTTGGCTGCTTCTCTCCCCAGCCCCCTCCCCCCAAACATCTTTCTGAATTTATTTTTATCTTTGCCAAGAAAATGATCTAGTTTTTTCAAGAATCAGATTTTACAAGCTCCTAACATTAGTGCTAAATTATTTATCACTGTAAATGACATTTCTTAAAAGTTATGCTTGTGGTTATTTAAACCCAGTGATTAGATTGAATGAGGAAAACAAGTGTCAGGCTTTGGGTGGGGATTGTCCTCTGCATATATTTCTCTCCACTCAGAAATAAAGATGGAAATAGTAATACTGACTTTGTCAATGCTTAGATAGGAAGCATTTTTTTTTATTCAAAATGTACCATGAATCAAAGATAACTTGGCTCAGTTCAATGTAACCAAGCCTGAAGAATGTTTTGATGTTTCAATCTTAACTGCTTAAGAATGATAAAATGATGGCATCAATGGATTTAGACTCCCTAGTAGGCATAAGCAGAAATTAAGTCAAAGAGGTAAAATCCCTCATTTCCCCTTAGCCGTGGGGGTGGGGAGAAGTTGGCTCAATACCTTGGACCGGAGGTTATATGTGTGCATGTGCAGGGGGTGATTGCTGGAAAAGGTGTGAGTTCTGAACACAGTCTTGAGCTACTGAAGTTAGTATAATTTCCTTTAATTAATTCAACAAATATATTTTTTAGTTCGTAATGCATTAAAGTCACCATGTCTAGTGCCAGGGACACATCAGTAATTAAAGCAGTCTCTTACTCATGGAACTTAAATTCTCTCTCATTTGGAAACACATCCTGAGACAGACTCAAGCTTTCTTCTCTGGATTTTCATGGAAAGTACATAATGGGGACCTGAGGATCTAACCTATAGTCTAGAAGGAATCACTTCTACTTTATTCACTGTGAGTCATCCATCCCAAAACAATCGATCAATCAATCAATCAATCAATCAATCAATCAATCAATCAATCAGTAAGCCCCAAGTAAAAGTCTTCAACCCTGGAGCCAGGATGATGGTGGTGGAATGGTATGTCTAGGTGAATGGTGCAAATTCCTTTTTAATTCCATGTACTTTCTCCCTCTTTTAAGAATCTAATAAGCTTGTTCTCCATGTCTGTGAGTCTGTTTGTGTTCTGTAGATAAGGTCATTTGTGCCCTTTTTTATTAGATTCCACATATAAGTGATATCATATGGCATTTTTGTTTCTCTGACTTACTTCACTTCAAAAGAAGATCTAAGTGAACAAACATACAGAGAACAAGATAGAGAACAAACTTATGCTTACCAGGGAATAAAGGGGGTGGGAAGGGGTAAATTGGGGATATGAAAATTGTCCCTCTTGGAGAGTGATGGAAATGTTAGCTGTCTTGATTGTGGTAGTAGTTTCATAGGTATGTACATCTATTGAAATTTCTCAAACTGCACATCTGAAATATGTGCACTTTACTTTTCAGGAAACATACCACAATAAAGGTGTTAAATTTTTTTTTAAAGTAAAAAAAAAAAATCTGATGGTAGGGAGAGCTTAATTTAACGACGGGCTTGACAGTCGTGGAACAGGCCTTCTATGAAGCACTGCAACTGGCGCAGAAGCCATCCACCTCACACCTGCAATGGGAGTGGCAATTGTGTACTCTTTAAGGATTTCCAGGTGAAAAGCTGCTTCAGTGAAGATCCAGCTTATATTAGACAGGTCTTTCTCTTTTGTCAAATCTCAGTGAGTTTATTGCACACATTATTGGTTAGTACCCACATTGCGGGAAGCTCTATTCTGGTTGCTGGGTGTATGGTACTGGGCCAGAAAAACATGATCATGAGTTCTACACTTAACCAAGGAAAGATAGACTTCAACAAGTTAACTTAAAATGTATTATTTAATCCCAGCAATGCCATTTTCTATGATGGTCAGGGTGCTGAGTGTGTGGGTAATAGAGCAACCTGACTTGTCCTGAGGGTCAGGAAAGGCCTCTTATTTGGCTGGGAATTTGAAAGTGGACAAGGAATTAGCAAGAAAAAGGGAAGGAGAGTTTTAGGCAGAAGTAAGAGAATGAGAAAAGAGTGACTGATGTGTCTCTGAGGAATGCAATAAGAGAAAGACACATTTGTTTAGAGCCTGGAAGGTAAAGAGGAGAGTGCTTACCAGATGAAGAAGGAGACACTCAGGGCTTACATTATGCTGGACGTCAAAAGCCAAGGTGAGGAGTTCAGAGAGTCTGCTAACAGCAATGAGAGGCATTTTAAGCTGGCCACGAGAAAGGTTAGACTAGTATTCTAATATAAAGGTCATTGCAGCTGCCATGTGGAGACAGATTGGAGGGGAGCAGACATGAAGTACATGGCCAGGCAGAGAAACAGTTCCAGAAGGAATGATGACGACTGGGACTCAGGTGTTGTGGCATGAATGTAAATTGTAAACACCATTTCTTGCAAAGCATCTTTAAGATACTTTTGTCAGGCACCTAAAAGCACCCCCTCAAACCTTTCTGCCCTTTCAGAGGCAGCAATATGATGATTCTCTGCTTGTTCATTTTATACAGGGGTGCCATGTCAGTTGCATTCATGTAGTGCAGAATAGCTACATATATACCTTATGGCTCCCTCTGTGTAATCAAGATGAGTGATACAGCTAATGTTCATTTTATGGGACTTGGGCACAGGAGTATTATTTCAAGTGACCAGAGAGATTTGCAGCTATTGCATATTTGTGTTTAGGGCTGTTTGGCCATAGCTCTGATTTATCAGACGTTGAGCCCTTGATCAGGATGAACGTCCAATAGAGGCATTGTTCCTGTGAGGAAATGATTCACTTATGAAAGTCTGATTTATGGGTGACTTCCCAGGAATACCCACTGATTCATTTATTCATTCAGCCAATAGTGCCTGATCAGGAACTATGTTCTTACAGCCAACTATATGCTTGCTACAGGGGGAACAAAGATACCTTCAGGAAGGAGTTTGTAGCCCAAGAGGGCTAGGCTCATCTTCTAACAGGAAAAACCCAGACCTAGACTCTATCTCCCCAGATCCCTTGATGATCACTGCTGTCATATTTTCTCATATCACCCCTTTCTCAAGTTAGCTGGTCATTTATTCTGTCCAAACAGACATCATCCATAGTCACAGTTCCCTAGAGATACAACCCAAGGGGCCACAAAGAAAATGCAGAGAAAACCAGTTTGTTCAAGAGTTGCTGCCTAAGATCTTTCTAGACCCTGGGTTACACTGTTTAGTATTTATTTTCCACAAGTAATTCAGTATCTCAGAAAGATTCCAAAGCAAAGCCTTTTTAAACAGTCTTTTTCCATAATAAAATTCTCAAGAGTCGAAGGCACTGCCTTTCATTAATAAAAGATGATATTTATTAATTCCCTGATGTAATGAAAAATGCAATGTTTGGAGACAGGAACATGTGTGCAGATTATTTATCACTGAACTAGCTTCTGAAGTTGGCTTTCCACATCTGAACCATATAAATACAAGCTCAGAACACCTCCTGTTAGTGACCTGGCCATTTTGCCATCCCCTCTCCTGAGATACCAGGATAAATACTTAGCTTCTTTAAAAGGAAACACTTTGTAGGCAAAAAAAAAAAAAAAAAAAAAAAAATCTCTTCCAAGAAATCATTTGTAAAAGCTGCTGCCTTTGAGGGGCCTGCAAATGGTTCTGTAATGAAGCAATGGCTTAAGGTTTCTTCTTCCTCTTGCTGAGCTATTTCCTCTTGTTTATTCTTTTCTGATTTTTAAAAATGTGCTTATATTTCAGAGCCCAGAGCAACAGACTCTTAAAAATCCATTATATCTACAAGGAAACCAGCTCTGTGGTTTTGTGAAGGAGCAAGCAGAAGGAACTGTGAGCTGGGGTCTCAGCTGGGTCCAGAGAGATGTTCTCCAGAGGTTTCACGTGTAGAGCCCATCTGTCTTCTAGTTCTTGACGTCTCTGAGTTTTCCCTTGACAAAGCCAGCAGCTCTGTGCATCAGAAATGACATTAACGCCCTGCAACCTTGTTTATCCCCACGTGTATGTATGTGAGTGTACATGTGAGAAAAACAGAGAGAGAGATAGAGAGAAACAGATATCCAGGTAAAAATACTAACTGGTAAAAATAATATTAGTAGTAATAACCACAGTAGTAACTATAATGTACTGAGCACTTGCTATGTGCCAGACACTGAGCTAAAGAGCTGACATTCATTATCTGCTTTAATCATCACAATTCCAGAAGATATATTGTATTAGTCAGATTAGGGCAGGTTATACTGAAATAATAAATAAACCCTGAAATCTCAGTGGCTTGATAAAGGTAAAATTTATTCTTAAATCTTAGCATAATCTGTGCTAGTTTCCTTGGTCATTATACTCCCAACAGTGTTTCAGTGATCCGGTCTGTTCCCATCTTGCCAATCTCTATAAGTTCTTGGATCTTCTGTCTGTGTAGTTGGAGACAAAGTGTGGAGAACTCACATCTCCCCTTATCAGAATTGGCATGTTTTAACTCCCCTCACAAACTGTTGGAAAGTCACATGGCTCAGACTAACTGCCAAGGAGCCTGGGAAATGGAGGGAAGCACGTGACTGCAATATGATGACTACTGTCTTGGCCATGTAAATACCACCATTAACACCTTTTTACAGATGGAGAACGAGCAACTTTGAGAGGTTAGTGGCTGGAAGTAATGAGAGGAAGCGGCCAAGGCTGGACCCAGATGGTGTGACTCTATTCTTAACCACAGGGCTGAGGTATGCTTTTTGTATTCTTCATGATAATTGGATTCATTCACTCATTCATTCATTCATCCCATAAACATTTGACAAGCGTCTATTATGCACTAAGGACTGTGCTGGGCTCTGAGGATAGATACCACAGTGAACAACTTAGATGCAGTTCGAGAGTAAAGGAGTTTCAGATGGTCTTGGGGCTGAAGCTCACCTGTTTTTCATTCAACAAACATTTCTCGAGTATTTATTGCATACATGACACAGAACTGAGGAGATCATAATAAAATCAAATGTACATTCTGATGATCTGTCAAGGTAAATAGAATAGAAAAATTCTGAACACTCTATAGAAATATCATGCTTGATCATTAGTTGGAACTGACCAATTACTGTGGGAACCAACAGTAGAGAGAAGGCTAGAAATGTTTTCCATCGTACAGATGGAGCTTAAACAGGGCAATGGAGTGGGTAAGATGTCTAACAGATAGTGAGACAGCAATGGGATGAAGAATGGAAAGATTTGCGTGAGCGAAACCTGTAGACAAGAAAGTAATGTCAGTTCAGACAGACATAGCAAGGCCCACATGTGGAAGGGAAATGTATGCATAGGGAAAGGGTGATGGGGTTCAGGCTAAAGAACTAAACATCAGGTGATGTGAAGAAAGGAATTTAGCAGAGTGGTCAGAACTCCAGGCTGACATGAGATAAGTTGCAGATACTGGCTTAGCTGGTTTCTTATTTTGTGGCTCTTTGAGAAGTCCTTTAACATCTCTGAGTTTCCATTTTCTAATATTTTTTCCATTTCTTTTTTTTTTAACACTTTAATTGATTTATAATCATTTTACAATGTTGTGCCAAATTCCACTGTAGAGCACAATTTTTTAGTTATACATGAACATATATATATTCATTGTCACATTTTTTTCTCTGTGAGCTACCATAAGATCTTGTATATATTTCCCTGTGCTATACAGTATAATCTTGTTTATCTATTCTATAATTTTGTAATCCCAGTCTATCCCTTCCCACCCCCCCTCCTAATATTTTTAAATAGGGATGAATTTTGACCTGTCTCATTGGATTTCTGCAAGTATTAAAGTAAATAATGCTTCTAAGGTATCTGTCACATAGAAATCTTATTTTGTGCCAGGACTAGTGACTTAGACAAAAAGCAAAAGTGGATTGGTTTATAAGGTGGGTTATATTCATTTTCCAAACTAGTATGCTACATCCAGAATCTCCTCTTCCTCCAAAGGCAGTCCCAGTGATCTCACATTTGTATTGGGTGAATCACAGAATGTGCACTTTCATTAGGGTGGGCAGTTTAAGTGGTTGGCTAGTCTGGTACGTTCCAGAGTCCTACCTTTCAGGCTTCTCTTTCCTAAGACTGATTAAAAGATATCACTGGTACATTCTTGCTTTTCATGGCTCAAATGTAGCATTGATCTCTACAGGATGGCTGGGGCAGGGATACTATCCTGCAGAGAGTGTTAAAGAGAGCAGAGCAGACGTGGCTCTTTAGAAAACATTCCTTAACTCCAGGGATATTCTTAAATTCTTTTGAGTTAAATACTTCACTAGTTTTTTTTCCAATTAGGAAGAGCTTCTTACCTGTAAGCAGACAATCAAACTTTTTATTAGTTATTGTAGAAAGCTTTCATGTTTTTAACTAGAGAAAAAATTAGTATTTTTTTCTTTCCTTGGAATTGTGATGGCCATCAGATTCCGGGTCTTGAGGGTAAATTGCCCCGTCATTTGGCAAGGATAATACTCATTATTGCTAATGAACTTGCAGGGAAACACACTCTTTCTCAAACTAACAGATCTAAATTGCCTCATTCTACCCTGGAATTTGAGCCAGTATTGAGTTTTAGCCATTCAACAGAGCAGGGAGAAACTAACATTTCAGAAAATTATTTTAAGCACTTTATGACATTAGCTTCATTTCAGGGTGAGGTGTCGAGATAATTTAAGTCCCTTTTGTGACCTAAAGCCTCTGCTTTCTGGCTCATTTTCTATTCAATACTAGTGGCTTCTGGTTTAAAAATAGTTTATATTTATACTACTAATTTCAAGATTTGATAAGGAAGTTCATTATTGATTAAGACCAAGTGACAAAGGGAGAGTGTCCTTCCTATCTCCTGCCTTAACATTCCCAAGCATGTTCAGGAGCCTGGGTAGCTCGGCATCTCTCAACTCAATTCTGCCTCTAGTAAAGACACAGATTCTGGCTTTGAAACCATCTCAGCAGAATTTGGGACAGACTTGATGTGGTGCCTCACTCACAGATGAGCACATGGTTGATACTTCATGAACATTTACTAAGGGAGTGAATGTCCACATGACATATTTAGACAAGTGGGAGAAAAGGGATAGTTCTCAGTTCAATAGAGGCCCCATTGTTTTACCAATACATATTTGTGGTGGTTCCATCTTTAATCAGGATTTTTTTGTAACTATTACAGATGAATATAAATTTTTATTTGTGGATATAACAAATTAGGAAATTACTTATATTAGAATACGTGTGTGTGTGTGTGTGTATAGATATCTTCATAAAAATAAATGAACCTCTAAACATATATAATAATGATGAAACCATGGGTAATCATCACTTAAATCCATTATACCTATATCCTGTCTTCACTGATCAAGGTCATTTTAATTGTCACTACCCAAAATTGCATGTCCTCCCAAGATGTTTGCATGAGTTGTTTCAGGACCTTGGAGTCAGTGGTATCCAGTTTGAGCTGAGCTGGTTAAGACTGGATAGGACCACTGACTTTCCAACTGAGTATGTGCAAGTGTCTACTGGGTGACATTTTGATGTCAGAGGGCTGAAAAGTCCACCCTCAGATCATGCTGAGCATCTCCTTTTTTTTAAACATGTGCCCCATGAAGAAACCTGTAGTTTATTTACAACTGTGCAAAACAGCAATTACCTCATCTTTTTTTTATTTGCAGTCACCTTTCTCCACACTCCCCTTCTCGCAAACCACTCTGCCTCTTTATCCCATAAATACCCAGAGTCCCTTGACTTTAGGGAGGTAAATTTGAGACTTGTTCTCCCATTTCCTCACTTGGCTGCCTTGTGAATAAACCCTTTCTTTGCTGCAAACCTAGGCATGTAAGCATTTTGGCTTGCTGCTCATCAGATAAATGAACCTGGTTCAGTGACAATGACAGCATATCAGTTATCTGTTGGTATAGATAAGAATATGTGTAACAAGCAATCTTGAAACACAGTGGCTTAAAACAACCACTTATTATTGTTCATGAGTTTGTGGGTCATATGAACAGTTCTGCTGATCTTGGATAACCTTCCTCATGAGTCTGAGGTCAACTGTGTCTTCTTTAGGTGGCTGATCTAAGGTGACCTTAGTTGGGATGACTGGGACGGCTCAGTCCTCTTTAAAATGTCTCTGATTCTTCCAGCAGGCTAGCTCAGGCATGCTTTCACTGTGGGTATAAAGGTTCAATAGCAAGCAAGAGGAAACATGCAAGAACTCTTGAGGCATAGGTTTGGAATGGCACAATGTCACTTCCCCTGCATTCTATTGGTAAGTTACAAGGTCATCTAAGTTTTAAGGAATGGAGAGTAAGCTCTGTCTCTTTTTTGAAGCCGTGTGTAATTACTTCAATAAATCTACCACAGAGAAGAGCATTAGTAAGAATTACAAAGCATAAGCTGGGAATAAAATAACAATCAGAAATAAATTTTCTTTAATACTTAATTAGAATTTTCCATCAGAACTGAGAATTAAGTATTCAGAGAAATAAATGGGGGAAACCCCATGAACAGCTGGGGAGGCTAGAACCTTGGATATAAGTTAGGGAAGCTAAGTTCCTACTATAGGCTTTATATGAAATGACCACAACAAACTGAGGGGATGAAAATTCCACACTAGCCACCTAAGGATGTAACTTCTCTAAAGACCTGTTCTTTCCAAGCATAGCCCCACTGTCTGTCTGTTTATGGTACAAGAAAGAGATTCTGACTTACTCTCTCACCCTTATAAACCCTACCCTTAAACAAATATTAAGTGGGTCAAAAATAAAAAGAGAGAAGTTACATACTTTTCTCTCTTTTATATCTACAATTCTCTTTCCATTTTGATCTCTGTTTAAATGGAGGGACAATGGGGGAAACATTAAAATACCATTAATGGAAGAAATTTCATCTTTGTTTCTTAGTAAACCTCTGTAATAATCTAGCCTTGGTGCAAGTTGTTTCTGTTGTGGAAGAAAGTTAAGCAATTTTGGTAGATTTTTGAAGCTTAAAATTAGACAACACATATTTGGCTTTAGATCTGCGTATAATTTACCATGTGGCACTTAATCAATCAACCTAAATAGTCAGTCAGTCCTTCTGGGTCATCTATTATGTTCATCTCTAATATAAGGAAAAGTAAGAGCCAGGATCTCTATTGCTGATGAGCTTTAATTCTGGTCAAATTCACTTTTTAAATTTGCTGAACTTGGGATTCCTCAATTAAGACCAGACAGAAGTAACTGCTTCCAGCCCAGATAATTTACAGAGCTGATAATGAAAAGAAATGGAACAATAAATGCAATGAGGTTTTGGATAAATGCCTTTAAGATATTATCTGTTATTGGGATTGCAAGAGGATAGTTGTTTCGTCTGGGACACCATGCCTGAAGGAGAACTTTCAAGTGACATGTTCTTATTTTAATGAGCCCACTTTAGGCTGGATATGTGTTGTGATAAGTGTAATTGAAAGGTAAAAACAGCTCCTTTGCTGTATTTCCATTTAGAATGTGACAGATGAGAGGTCAGTTGTTCACTCTGTGATGACGGTACTCTTCATTTAACAGATGGTGCTTCTGTTATGGAGGCTTTCTCTTCAGACATTGAAGGGCTTCTCTTGTAGTCTCTGTCATCCTGCTTCCCGATACTGCTGCTGTTCCAAGATGGGGACGTTCCACTCAATGTCAAGGAGAAGCCAGGCTCCTTTCACAGCACTGGGCTGTACAACTGGCCCCTTGAGCTAAGCACAATCCGTCTACTTGTTTGTCTGTATTGAGTTCTTTGGAACGTATGTAACACTGCTTTTAAAGATTGAAGGGGAGAAGGACTGAGAAGCCTACAATCTGACAGGATTGATAAGCCTGTCACCCAGAGGCAATTAAGGAACAAGATAGTACATGGGTGGTTCATTAGCTTCCAGAGGGCATTGTTTGTGCATCTGTTTTGCATTTAACCTAGTTTTACTTGTAGTAGCTGTACCAGTATCTATTTCTATCAACAATGAGGGGGAAGAACTATACCATATGACATATTATATCACTCTTGATAAAAATCCTTAAGGGGGATTTATTTCTCAGGTCATGACAGAGTTTTGAGCACTGAACTCAGAACTGTTTTCAGGCATTGGTTAAACAGATAGGTAAGATTATGATTTCAGATAGAAAAGAGACAGATGAGGTGAGCACTATGTCCTAGCCTTTTGCCTGGAGGAATTTTCCAGACTGCACGGCAGGGAGGAGAACCCCAAGTAGAACAGGGTGGTCATGCTGAGTTGAGGAAGTAAAGACTGAATTTTGGAGAGGCTTAGGCAACTGAAATTTGTAGGCCAGTGAGCCATAGAGGAGGGAGGTACACAATAGAAAGAGCTCAGGAAACCTGCATAGGGTTCTCTTGAGTCTTTGGTGAGTAGTCATGAGACTGGGCAAAGAACAGCTATCAGGAAGCGCTAAACCATACAATTCCCAGAATTCACATAGGGCTGGGAGATGTTTGAATTCCCATGAGTCAGAGTGATGAGTCTTTTTTGAATACCAAAGCCATTCTATAGAGTCCTTTGAAGTGTCACATCTTTGTCCTAGGGCCAAACCAGTCCTAGGGTAAAGGCCATTCTAGATCTTCCCCCCAAAATCCATAAAACAAGCCACTAAAATATCAAACGGGAAATGCTAGAACAAAAAGCAACACTCTATAAAGGAGGATAACATAATCCACACATTCAACAATGTGACATTCACAATACTTAGTATGCAATTAGAAATTATTGGAAATGCAAAAATCAGGATACATGAGAAAAAAGGTAAATCAATAGAAGCAAACTCAGAAATGACAGAGATGCTAGGATTAGCAAACAAGAAAGAAGACCAGAAGAAAACGCCCCACGAAAATGATTTCTGGATCCCACTACTGCACCCTTCTCTGCTTGTAATGAGACTATGCATTCTGAGACTGCTCCATGCTAATGACTAAGCATGGCAGAGGACTTAAGCCCATTCTTGTGGAATATGGGGTTCCCCTTGTGGAAGACTTTGGACTGAGAATTTCCTTATCAGCCTTAGTTGAAACTTTCTTGGTACTGCTGTCCAAGACTTTTTCTATTTTTCTCCTTCCTGCCCTCTTCCCATGATAGCTATCAGATCTGCCTCATGGTCTGAAGGCCCTCCTTGCATTGTCATGCCTCTCCCCTTTATTCTTCATGGGCATTTCCATCAATAAATATTTTTGTACTTCAAATTATGTCTCAATGTCTGCTTTTTGAAAGACCTGTGCTAACAGTGTCTAATAGTAGATTTTCAAAATATATATTTTTTTAAATAACAGAAGTGAAAGGAGAAACAGACAAACCCACTATTACAGCTGGAGATTTCAATACTTGTTTCTCAGTAATTGATAGAACTACTAGACAGAAAACGAGTAAGAATAGAAAGAAATTTGAACAATAGTATCAACCAATTTGACCTAAACGACATTTATAAAATGCTATAGCTAATTACGGAAGAATTCATATTCTCTTCAAGCGCATATAAAATATTTACCAAGTTAGACCTTATCTTGTTCTATTAAATAAATTTCAATATGTTAATGAGACTTGAAATTATATAAATAATTCTGTCTTGATTCAATGAAATTAAATTAGAAATCAGTAATAAAAAGAAATCTGAAAAGTACTCAGGTATTAGAAAATTAAATAACATAATTCTAAGTAACCAATAGATCAAACAAGAAATTAAAAGCCGAATTGTAAAATATTTTGAATTGAATAATAATGAAAGTACAACATATAAACATTTTAGGCATTCAGGTAAAGTAGAACTAGAGGGAAATAGAAAATATCTAAAAACAATTATCTAACTTTCTTCTTCGGGGAGCTAAAAAGGTAGTGCAAACTGAATCCAAAGTATATAAAAGTAGGAAATAATGAAGATAAAATCAGAAATAATATAATAATATATAAATTTTAATAAAACTAAACACATTTTGTTGTTGAAAAGCCCAATAAAATTAATAAAACTCTAGTAAGGCTGATCAAGATAAAAAGGAGAGAAAAGACACAAATTACCAATATGAGGAATAAAAGAGAGAACATTTTATAGAACCTTTTCACATTAAAAGAAAATAAGAACATATTACAAAACATTTTATCAGTAAATTTTGAAACCTTTTTAAAGAAAAATTCTTTGAATGATTGAAGTTAGCAAAAAGGATCAAGGATAAGTATAAAATATGAATATCTCTGTATTTATTACAGAATGTGAATTTAAACCTTTTCACAAAAGAACTCGAAGCCCAGATGGCTTCATTTTTGAATTACGTAAATGTAAAGAAGAAATATTATCAACCTTACACAAACTCAGAGACTAGAGGAGGAGAAAGCACATGTTTTATGAGTCTAATAAATTATAATAACTAGTTCAAATAAGTGAAATATAGATCAATATCTCTTGAAGATTATCAAGTAAAAATCCAGCAAAACATAACATGGATAATGCATTATGACCAAGGAGAGGGTATCCCAGGATGCAAGGTTAGTTTGATATTTTAAAATTAATCAGTGTTCACCTTATTAACTGAATAAAGGGGAAAGCTGATAAAAAAAATTCCCAGTAGATGCAGAAAATAATTTGACAAATTTTAATACCTACTAATGCTAGCAGGATTAGAAGAACTTTAACAAACTAGGAGCTGAGTATTTCCTCAACCTATGAAATGCATTTAAAATGAATCTACAGCTAATATCATACTTAATGGTGAAAGCAAAATATTTTTCCCCTGAGATTAGAAGGCAAGGATGTGTGTTCTCACTTCTGTTCAACATTGTAGTGGAAGTTCTAGCCAGTGCAATGAGAGGGTAAAACAAAGCATACAGTTTGGAACTGAAGAAGTAAAACTGTCCTTATTGATAGAAATAATATATTTAGCAATGTTACAGGGTAAAAAATCAAACTACAAAAATCAGCTGTATTTTTATACTAGCGTTGAAAGATTTGAAAATTACATTAAAATTTCCCTTTACCATACCATAAAAATATAAGAAATATTTAAAGATACATTTAGCAAGGTATGTGCAAGACCAGTGTACTCAAAACAACAAAACATTGCAGAGAGAAATACAAGAATTCTAAAAAGATGAAGAGGTTGGTAAATGGGTATCTTAAAATGCCAATGCTATCCAGTTTGATTTAGATTCAATAAAATTCCAATTAAAACACCTGCAGACTTTTTATGGAGATTGACAAGTAGATTATGAAATTTATACAGAAATGCATAGCCAAAATAATTTGAAAAAGAATATTAAAGGCAGAAGGCCTACACTGCCTGATTTCAAGACATGCTCTAAAGCTAGAATTGTCAAGACAGTATAATACTGCTGTAAAGAAAACTTGTAGATCCTTGGAACAGAGTAATTAACCCAGAAATAGACCCACACATATATCGTCAATTGATTTTCAATAAAGTTGCTAAGATACTTTAGTGGGGAAAGTATTCATTTTTAACAAATGGTGCTGAAACAACTGGGTATATATATGGTAAAAAAAATAAATCTCAACCCTTCACCTCAAACAGAAAAATCATCTTAAAATGGATCATAGGCCTAAATGTAAAAGCTAAAACTATAAACTTCTGGAAGACAACATGGAGAAAAACTTTCCAGCTCTGGGATACGTAAAGATTTATTAGGATACAAAAAGCACTAGACATAAAAGGAAAAAAAAATATAAATTAAAACTTAGATCATTCAAAAGATACCATTTAGAAAATGAAAATGCAAGCCATAGATACTGCTTTCATCCGCTCAGGCGGCTGTTGCAAAATACCACAGACCAAGTGGGTTAGAAACAGAAATTTATTGCTCACAGTTCTGGAGGCTGGATACACGCTCAAGATGAAGGCACAGCATGGTTATATTTTGCTGAGGGCCCTCTTCCTGGCTCATAGCTGGTATCTTCTCACTGTGTACTCACATGGTAGAAGGGGCTAGAGAATGTCTCTGGAGCCTTTTTTATGAAGCATTAATTCCATTCCTGAAGTCTACACCTTCATGACTTAAGGATCTTCCAAAAACCCCTCTTCTTAACACCGTCATCTTTGGGGGTTAGAATTTCAACATATGAATTTGGGAGGACACAAACATTCAGATCATAGCAGACGGAGAAAATTTTTTTTTTTTTTGCAAAATGCATATGAAAAAATGAAAAGACCTTTTTCCAGAATATTTAAGAACTTTTATGACTCGATAAAAAGACAAGCATCTCAACAAAGTTTGGGAAAAAATAGGAGCAGACATTTCATAGAAGAAAATAAATGAATGTCCAAGAAGCACATGAAAAATGTTCAAGATCATTATTCATCAAAATGTAATTTAAAGCCACAGTGAGATACCACTATACACCCACTAGAATGGCTATGATTAAAGTGACTTATTTTTACCAAGCTAATCATCCATCTATTCATCCTTCTTCAAATATCACTTCTTCAAAGAGGTCTTCTTTGAA
Organism: Camelus bactrianus; assembly: GCF_048773025.1. Classification (NCBI taxonomy): domain Eukaryota; kingdom Metazoa; phylum Chordata; class Mammalia; order Artiodactyla; family Camelidae; genus Camelus; species Camelus bactrianus. The sequence continues at coordinate 20,394,019 of NC_133547.1, read as the reverse complement.
CCCAATTCTAAATTATTCTCCCTAAAAACTCCTTGTAATTTCCTTTCTAGCACCTAAAATATTTCTGTATTATACATTAAATGAAGTGAATATTTAATAAGTCTCCTAGAATATGTGTCATGAGGGCCAGACCATCATTTTGTCCCTCATACTATCTTTGGAAACTACTATAATGGCTGATACTTCAATAAACACTCAAGATAAATGAATGAATAAAACTCCTAATAGTGGCACGGAGACTTACATAAAGCAAATATTTATATATGTTTGTATTAATGAAAGTTGAATGAGGGATATTGTTAAATTCTTATATGTTTATCCCTTTTTACAAACTCCCTACCCAGACTGGTGATTTGAGTTAATCTCATATCTTCAGTTGAGAAAATTTTCTGAGATTAAAGACAATTTTGCTTTGCCTGTTCATGGATGCTCCCACTAGGATGAAGACAATGTCTTCAGACTTCCACCATATCCATGTCATGCCTATTTGATTATTCTGTATTTGAGCATTCCTAATCCCAGGGTCTAAACCTTAGTTACTGTGGTCTTTTGTGATTCAGATCACACTAAGAAGCAAACAAAGACAGATGGACTCACAGATTTTTAAACTTATCGCTTTCATGGTATTTACTACCCCATGGGAGAGAGACTATATTCTGAACCAAGCCTGACTTGAAAGAAGCAGCTTTTGCAAAGATCTAAACTAATATTTCAACATTTTTCTCTAGCCTCCTGCCAATTTCACTTCTGTTATCACATGGCATCCCTTGTGTTATTAACAAAGGAAGATTAGGTAAAGTTTCTGGTATTTCTGTTCTTCTCTTCTCCCTACGCACTATCCCAGCACTCTGACACTTTACTCGCTCCTCCCCTTTCTTAAGGAATGTGGTGACTTACATAATATTAAAATATGGGAAGAATGCACTGGCCATCTTTAGTTCATGTCTGCCCTTATTTTTCTTGAAAGATACTTGCCTCCAGAAGGCACATGGGTTTTGTTGCTCTAGACCACCCTGGTTTAGCATCCTTCTGCCTGGACAGGTAATTTTATCAAGTCCTGGGACCCAGTTTTCAGGCCTAGTGGATCTCCCACTAAGCCATTTCCTCCAGTTTAGCCTTGACAGCACTAAACGTGTGATGCTTTTGCTGCTACTCCTTTCTTTTGTTTTTTAATTTGTTCAAAAGTTGGGCGGAGAAAAGATGAATGATCTGTGGGGCTTCCAAAGAGATCTCAAGAGTGAACACTGAGTCTCTGTAGCTTTGGGCCTCTGTAAGTTGAACTTAGGAGAATACCTTACATTCAGCATCAGGAGACATTTTTATTGACCTTATATAATCAGGCAAGTACACTAGACTCAGAATGCAAGGTTAAATGTGTCTTTGAGGAATTCATGGCCTAGTTAGAAAGATCGCATATGTATGAACCTAATAGCTGCAAATTAGATCATATTTTTTGGTCCAGTTTTTATTTTTATGTGTACAATTTAGTGGGTTTTAGTATATTCACAAATTGTGTAACCATTATCATTATCTAATTCCAGAATATTTTCATCACACAGAAAAGAAAGTGTTTCTTTTTGCAGTCACTCCCCATTCTTCCTCCCTTTAGCCCCTAGTAACTATAACCTACTTTCTATCTCTATAGATTTGCCTATTCTGGACATTTTATACAAGCAGAAACATATAATATGTCACTTCTTGTGTCTTGCTCCTTTCACTTAGTGTGGTGTTTTCAAGGTTCATCATTATCATGTACATTAGTACTCAATTCCTTTTCATGACTGAATAATATTTCATGTATGTAGAAATGTGTTTATTATCAGATTTGGGGGCTATTTCAGATATATGCTATTGATTTCTAATTTCATTCCGTTAAGATACAAGAATACACTTTGTATGATTTCTACAATTTTACACCTGTTAAGTTTTCCTTTATGGTTGCGAATATGATCTATCTTGGTGAATATTCTATACTAAGTTTAAAAAATGTATATTTTGCCATTGGGAAGAGTCAATGTCAGTCAGGCTATGATGTTTGATATTGTTCAGGTCTTCCATACCTGACTGATTTTCTGCCTATCAGTTATCAATTGAGTGATGAATATTGAGGTCTATAACTATAACTGTGGATGTTCTTTTCTTTTATAAGTTCTTCCAGTTTTGTTTTGTTTTGTTTTGGGTTTTGGTTTTGGGGTTTTTTTGTTTGTTTGTTTTTTTTTACATTTTTGAAGCCCTATTATTCAGCACATACACATTTAGCATTGTTAAGTTTCCTTGCAGAATACACTTTATCAGAACAATAATCTTGTTCAAAAGTCTCCTTTATCTGATTTAAATATAGCTACTTCAGCTGGCCAAACATCAAACTGATGGCTGTTTTTTAACCCATCAGTAAGCTGAGTGCCAGAGTCAACAACTAGTCCAAAATCCACACGTGCAGAAAGAGGCAAGTCGTGAGTAGTTGTTTACCTAGCATAAACACTTGGACTTTGACAAAGAATTCAGCTGGAAGAATTGATGAACTGGGGAAGGCTGTATATGGCCAGCAGGACATAGAAAGCCTCTGGGAACTAAAGAAATTGTATGAGACTTCAATCTCTCTCAGACTCTTCCTCCACTAAATGCCAAGGGGTGCCCCCAGAAAAGAGCCTAAAGAAAGTCAGCTTGGTGGTGGGGTGATGGGGGTCATGTTCTATTTTTCTCATTAGGCCACAGTCTTAGGCAGGCACTGTAACCGGGGCTCGCTAAGATGTGCTTTTCTCATTTCTCTTGTCACTACCACAGTGTGGTTCTGAGTTCAGCATATATTCCTGCTCCTCCTCCAGGAATATGTTTTGTTTTTTGTTTTTTCACTTCTGCTGTTTCCCTCCTCCAACTGCAGTACATTTTTACCAGCCCCTTTAGGGCATGAGTGTGTATGGCCACGCTTCCTCTTGCCCCAAGATTAAGGTTTTGTTCCATAGGAAAGGTAGGGAGGGAGAGCTGGCTGACTTTCGAGGCACTCCCGAGCAGCTCTGTTCCCCTTCTTCAGGTCTGCACTACAATGGAACTATTAAAGATTTTTTTTCTTGCTTTTTGTAAGCATCCATTAGGCTTCGCACACAAAGAACCTATAAAAGGCTGTGGACTCACTCCATTTTTACAGTTCCCAGGGGCTTGGTGCTATTGTTTCAGTCCACCTTCCACATTTACCAATTCATCAACCCAGGGAGTAAGTGCTCACACCCCCTCTCTCCTTGCAGGGGGCAGTCTTGCCTCAGATTTTGTGTTAGTTTGCTCTGCCCCCTCAGCTCTCTGATGGGTTAAAAAATAAGTCAGGAATTTGAAGTTTATGTGGCTTTTGTTGTTGTTGTTGTCAGGATGAGAGTGATACTTCTTAGTGCTCCCTAGATGGCAGACTGCCTCAGTTTTGAGCTAAACCCTGGTTGCTGAATGTGGTTCTAGTAACTCCTGCAGGAAGTGAACACAAGTTGGGGTGGATCTGATGTTTGTTGTGGCTGTGGTTATCTTTGAGGATCTACTAGCTTTCACAGCATCTCTCTGCATCTTGTGCCAATGGTGGGGCTCGGTTACTGGAAAGTCTGTCTTCCCTTTGCAGTGCTCTGTCTATTGCAACTTTCCTGACAATATTCTTTATGACTTGCTAGCCTGCTGGTGGGGACTGGGGGCAAGGTTTTCTTTGATGATCTGATTAAGCATCAGTCTTAGGCAGGAGCTTTGTCTCTGGGCCTAGAGTATGTAGCCTTCACAAGTGTCCCTCCTTCAGCAGTATTTCTAGGTCCATTATGTATTCCTGCCCTTCTCCCATTTGTAGAGGGGTTTTCTGCTCCCTTCCCCCAGCTGCAATGGGTTTTCACCAGTGCCCTAGGGCCCCAGTTTCTGTAATCTTCTCCTTACAGATAAATGCTTTGTTCCTGAGTTACCTGCCCCTCTCACAGTAGCTGCACCCTATGGGGGGCTTTGTTAGGAATCCCCTGAGTCTTCTCTGTTAGCTTCTGGTTGGGTTTGTGAGAAAAAGCCTGTAGAGGGTGAACCACCCCGCCCCCACCTCAAGAGTATCTCTGACTCCCAGGAACTTCACTCTTCATAACTTCCCTGCACATATCCTTCCCCTCACTTATTCTTGCTGAATACTTACCTGGATCCAACTGGCTATTCTACCCCAAATCAACAAGTATTTGAATCTCCCCTTTATCTGCAAGCATGTATCACTCCCTAGATTAAATTACATAGGAAGGTGCGAATGGTAATTTGCTGCATTCTGTGCTTCTGAGATAAAATCAAAAGAAGTCACTGAGTTAGAAAAACTCCTGTGTTTCTCCTTTTCTTGTACACTAACACCACATTCACAACACTTCTGACACTAGATGTGTGGGGTTTCCACACGTTGAGCAATTCTTGAATTTAATATAATAGAATCATACCAATCACACTTTTGGTCTTCGATGCCATTTACACAATGCTATGCTTTTAACATTCATCCCTGATTTTGTGTGTCTTAGTAGTTTGTTCTTTCCATTGCTCTGAATATATCATTGCATGAAAATACTATAATTTATATATACTTTTTCTAAATGATGGAAGTTTATTTTATTTCTAGTTTATGGCTATTATGAGTAAGATGCTCTCCTGAAACTTTAAGTTGTGGCAAAAGCAGGCTTAAAAACAGTGAAAATTGAAGATATAAATTGAATAAACTCATTTATACATCTGATAGGATTCTAATAGTGAAACTTCAGAGTAGCTGTACAGAATTAGCCTTGCTTAGTATTTTTCTTTACTGCAGTAGTGGAAAAAAAAAAAAAAAAAAAAGAGTATGGGCTCACATACCTAGAGGTGTTTCTTCACCAAACCCATATTTTTGTTGGCTATACTCAGAGTCTTTCTTAACTTTTGCCCTTTCTGTTAGCTGGGCAAAACACTGAGGGATGTAGAGCCACATTCATCATACCCATCAGACTGACCCTGCTTAAAACAGATCCTTTGTGTGCACAGGCTGTAACATATATTTTTTTCTTCATGACATTTGACTGACATCTGAGACCATTTCTTAAGCCACAGCACTCAGGGTAATAAGCCCATTGTTAAATAATATGCTACACTCAGAATAACTATTGGAAGCTCTCCATTTCCTCCTTATTACCTTAGGATTGCCTGTTCTTTAATGACAAGGGTGCATCTTATCTCTTTCCAGAAGCTTGCTATTGTCCACTTGGGTCCACAGCAAATTCTTAATCTTGCAATTCTCTAGGCATGGGGGCTGAGGGATAGAAAATTCAGGCACGGGCACTGGGTAACACAGTCAGGTTTTGACCAGGTGCGTTCAAAGCAAGGGAGTGTGGCATAAGTTCCCAAGGATCAAAGTCAAAGCAGTCAGGGGAGGAGAATACCAGCAGGTTGGAGAAAAATGGATCTAAATTTCTGATAGTCAGACATAGCAATTTGCAGAGCCTGATGAGCAAACAGAAGGGGTGGGACTTGCACATGGAACAACACTGCAATTCACCCTTGACTGCTATAGTCTGTTGATCTTGGATACAGCCATAAATATTTTCACTTCTGGGGACACTGTGCTAATTTCCTGGAGTTTTTAAATCTCTCAATGCTAGTTAATTACACTTTGAGAAGAATTCACAATAAGGTGGAATTTGAAAGTTTGGAGATTAGGATTCTTTCTCTTCCCCCAGGTATGTTTAGACCTCACAACAGTGCTCTCCCAAGAGCCCTGTGAGATCGGAACCCAGTACTTATGTTTTAGTACTGCAACAGATGTCCATGAGGTCAAGCTACTAGGCAGTAAAAGTGAGAGGGGCAATGAGCTGGATTCATTTGAAGATAATCTGCTACTCTCACCTTCTTCCCTCTTAACCTCTTTTTAGAATCAGGCACATAATCTGGGCTCACTGTCACTGTGCCTAGGGACTTCTAAAACTTGGTCATCATTAGCAAGTTTCTCTTGAGTTGGACAAATCAAGTTTCTGAAGGAACTTGGCACCTCAGCCCTTTGCCTAGTTACAATTATGTAATTCCAATCCAGGCATTAATTGTTAATTTCCTTATTAATAATTATAACTTGCTTAAGCTGAATCTTGCTTCTCTTAGATGTTTAAATGTTGAAATAAGTAAAATTCAAACTGTGATTTTCTTATGTGATAATCCTAATGCTTTGTCTCTAAACTTCCCTCGTAGCATAGAGAATTATGTAATCAGGTCTCTTTGAGAATTAGTCTCTTTTGTACAGTGGCTTAAGAGATATCTTCTGGGCAGAGTGCAGACACCTGAAGCCTCACATATTTTGATAGAGTTTCTAGAAGTATCAGTCTGCCAATTACTTCACTTAATATCGATTACTTCACTTAATATCGATTACTTCACTTAATATGTGTAGCAGTATATTCTGGGCTGGTAAAAGTTTTAAAAATTAAAAAGAAGAGTATTTTTTAATGTCTGTCTCACTTATAAAAAGTTGATCAATGTAAAAAAAGGTGGAGGAAGGAGTTAACATTAAGTGAACATCTATTCTATTCAAGCCTATTGTATGTACTTTGAGTGAAACAATCTATGTCATTTTTACAACAACTATGGTACTAGTAACCCAAACTCTTATGAATGAGTGGAGGCTCAGAAAGGTTAAGAAAGTAGCCAGCGTCTCATAGCCAGTAAGTAAAAGAGACCTGGTCAAACTGGGTCTGGCTCCAAAGCCCATCTTCTTCCCATTTTGTATATTGCCTCAAAAATAGTCTGAGAAGTGTTTTGAATTTATTGGTTAGATAGCACTAAGTCAGGTACTTGGTAAGCATAATCTCCATAGGACTTTGCCTTTTTGAAGATATTAGTTTACATCTTTTGGTTTTGTTTTGTTTTGTTTTGTTTCTTGCCTACCTTCTATATTGCATACTCATATAATTGAAACATATACAGAACATTTGGACATTAGTAGGTTGCCATTATCTAACGTAGTTGGTAAAATGATGGGCAGAAAAGATAATTCAGGGAAAACTCTAGTAAAGAAGTAGAAATATCTAGATTGGCTGGTGATATAATCCCTACATTGACTAACTTCTCCTTCTCACTTTATTGTGAGATTGTAGCTATTAGATGCTGCTAAATTTGTTTCCTGGCATTTTCACCCCCGACTTATGATTGTATAAGGATCATGTAAGTCATGCAAAGATCAGTTAACTTGACTAAATATGATCTAATTTGATAGTTTGTATACAGTATCTATGTTGCTGAAACAGGGCCTTCATACCCCACTTACCAAATTGAGACTTGAGGACAGAATTTTGGATGAAGCAGAAAAGGCAGTTTTATTTCTTTGCCAGGCAAAGGAGGTCACAGTGGGCAAATGCCTCTAAGACTGTGGGCCTGCTGGAGAGTGAAAACATGGGGTTTTATAGTAAAAGTTTAAGAGTTCCAGGGACAGAGCTAGTTTCCATAGAGGTTGTATACAGGGTAACAAATTATTGCAAAGTTGTTCTTGTTTTTGCAGATGCAATGGCCCTTTTCCTTCTGCTGGGTTTGAAGTTCACCTCTAGCTTTGGGACTCTTTTTATATTCTTGTACCTAGAAAATGGGATTAATAAGAAAGAGCTCCGTGGAAAAGAGCTCTAGAGAAAAACTCACGCAGTTTAAGATCAAGTTGATAAATGCCCTTAGCCTTTTAAGCAAGCTGAGGCCTAGGACCTCCTGCTGCAGGCTGAGGCCTGCAGCTCAAACAACAAGATACAAGGAAACCACAAGGGGTTGAAAACAACTACAGACATGTGTACCCAGCACCATGAGGAGGTTGGGCAGACCACCCAAGCATCCCTTCTCTCCAGCCTAACTCTGGTCAGCAAGTGCATGAGAAAAACCCTTTAAACCATTATACAGTTAAGCAGTTACAAACACCATCACAGATATCAGATGATCACCAATGAGTCCTTCTCAGTTATGCCTATACCTACCTCTTTGTAGCTTATTTTACTGGCTAGTCATGGTAAAAATGTTTCTTTCTTTCTGGTAAGTAGCTGTTTTCTTTCTCATAACTGACTTGTGAAGCAATGACTTCTTATTATAGCAAGTTAAGATTCTGTTGATGCTCCATGGGCAAGAGCACCTGGAGAAAGTAAAAATCTTCATATATAATAATTTTCAATTTTTTTAAAAGCAGGGAAATAAGACACTGATAGTCCCTATACAAACATAAAAGTTTAGAGTTAATATCCATTGAATTAAGAAATAAGAAGGTTGTGAGATTACAAACTAAATTTTGTTTTCCAAATAGATCTTTTAGGAATTATATAGACAAGATCTAAAGTCATTTTTGAGTAATAAGGCAAATAAAATTGAAGTTATTATATATTTACCCACTCCTCTAAATCTGATTCTTATACCTAATTAAACCAAAGGGGATTCATGATGTGTTATCTTTTTAGAAACTTGGGCCAAAATCCCTCCTCTCCCACACACAGTCTCTAAATCCTATTTCTTATTTCTTTCTTCATTCCTGGACCTGGTCCCACTGTTTCAGGGAATAAACTGAAGAAAACTGGGCCATTATAATAGCCTGCTAACTGAGCTACTCCTTCCTTTCCACTTGCAAAGATGGCTGCTTACAAAACAAAGCCCAGCCACTCAAGCTAGGCATTAAAGGTTCTAGCCCTCTTCTTACTCGATCTGTTCAACTTGGCATTCAACAATTACATTACTTGTTTCTGTGCCTCTGCAGTTTTGATAATGTTGTTCCCATTGCGTGAAATACTCTCTCTCCCTATCCCTTCCTGCTGAAATACTGTTCATCTTCCAAGACTAACCAGCTACTCATCACCTCCTGCAGAAGGCAGTAGCCACTTCTGAACTCTTCTAACTCTTTGATCAAATGTCATGGATCTCTTGCTTCTTTGTGTCAGTATGTACACATGCTTTAACTTTGCCACTATATAACATTCTTCTTAAAGGCATGCAGTGTGGTTCTCATGCCTTCTTAAGAATCAATTTTTTAGCGAATGAAATTTAAGAAAATTATCTCTGCTTCCAGATGATATATGATACTCATGGTGGTAACATTTAGTATTCACCATATACCCATATGTTTTCCTATCCCAGCTTCCTATTCATTTAGACTGGAGTCACATTTCTAGTTCTAGCTACTTGAAAATGAGTGGAAGTAACATGTGTCACTTCTGGACTGAAATATGAGGCAGCTCAAAGCTGGTATATCTTCTTCTGTCTCTTTCCTGTAACAGTATCTACCAGATGACTTCTATTGGACTTTGCATGAGTGGGGAAAAAATGTAGAGATTGCAGCACAGCTTATACAATTATGCCTCAGAAGAATGACTCCTTTCATGTATGTGTGACAGTTTTATACTAGCTCTAAAAGTATTTAACTGTTTACCTAAAATACTTATTTTTCTATTCCATTCTACAAAATCATCCCATATGAAGGTTGATAAACAATAGATTTGGACAATACTTACAGTCTCTATTTAATTTCTTAATTAATGAACTATTTAGCACATTGATTGTTTACTCAGTTAACATTTACTCAGTAAATATCTCTCATCAACTATCATAGAGACAGGACTTCACAAGGAGCAGATAAATAAACAAAAAACTAAAACAGAGTGTAGTTAAGCATGAAACCATAAAGATACATAAGTAAGACAAGTTTTGAACAAGGAAGAAATGAACAACTCCTCCGTGGAGGAGTGGGGAATTGGGGATTAGAAAAATGGGACATATAGAGGGCACAAAGAAGATGAGGTTTGAGCTGAATCATAAAGGATGTGAATATGAGCATTCTGCAAGTAGCAAACACTTTGAATTTCTATAGTGTGTAAGCAGAGATCTTTTACTATGGGTGAAATGTTGGCAGGGAAATGACATGATCAGATATATATTTTACTGAGGTTGTTTTGGTATGGGTAAAGAGAATGGATTATAGAGGAATAAGTAGACATGAAAGGCAATTGAGTTGATTACTGTAATAATCTGAATATGACATGATTAGAAGCAAAAGCATTGTTAATGAAGTTAAGGGGCCACATACAAGAGATATTTAGAATGTAGAATTTGTAGTATCAAACATTTGACATTTTACAAAGGGGAATTTAAAACAAGAGAGGATTAGAATATATAGTTATGTCTGTTTTACACAGAGTACAAGGGAGTTTCAAATTACCTGCATAATCTGGTAATTATTAATATATAGACTATATAGGTATAGATAATTCAGACAGTTAGGTTGGACTTTTTAGAAATCTAACAAGCAGTTGATAAAGCAGTGTCAACAGTATTTATTTTAAGTTATCTTAGGGGGAGATGTGTTTTTTTAAGACAGAAATACTTTTGACAAAAACAAAAATATGTACAATCTATGTGTACTACTTCTGGGAGTTTGGAGGATAATATGTTCCAACATCAAAGAAATGAGGGAATTTATTTTCCTAAGATTCCTAGGATTTCCCTCCTAGCTGGAAGTCCCTAATATGGAACTCAGTGAAGAATAACAACATTTATGACCAATAATACCATGTAGTTTGCAGATAACATACTTTGCATATATCTGATTAATAAGCTATTTACATTTTAAAAGTATGTCTGGAAATTTAGTGATTCTAATCCTTGATGTAATTTGAAATAATTTATGCATTTGTACCAATCCTAGCTTTAATTATAAAGTTAGATAAAATAGTGTTTTTGTCTGTGGTATGACAATTGAGGCCATGGGACTTGTTCCATTGGGATTTTGTGTTCACTAACACAAGGTAGAGCTATTTCTAGATCATCCTTGAGTTGAACATAGTTGTGTACTATGACTTCACTCAGTTGCATACTTGTGGAGGGTTGCAGGGATTAATGAAAATTTTATAACTATTCTCAATTGTAGCTGCTATGAAATGCCTCCAAGAACAAGAGGGACCAAAGTAAAATCATGTTTATTATGACATCTCAAGTTCAAAAGCACAGATTTGTAAAACATAGATTAATTCTTTCTGGACAAGAAATAGATTCACAACTTTGTGGCCATCCTGAAATTGCTTAAGTAAATGAAGTAAATGATCCTTTATGATTCTCTGAATAATTCCTGAAAGCCTTTGCATTAAATGATTTCTCTTCCTCTTCCTTCTTTTTCTTGTTATGACTGTGTTCTTATAGGTTTTTCAAAGCTGTTTGTTTCAATGACTTTTAAACTTTCAAACACAGTTACCACCAGTTCTCCTAGTTATCTTTATTCAATGGGCTCTTTTAACATAAATAACTAAAAGCTAAGCTAAAAGCTAAGACTGTTAAGGAAGTTCACAGCAGGACATGCTAGATATCTAGCCAACAGGGTGGGCTGGAGAGTAATACCAGAATGCATCCTCTTCTGATGTCATGTTAACTCCACTTTGTGAGCATTCCTTCTGCATTAGGCAAATGACATTTCACAGTCCACATTACAGTTCTGAGAGCACCTGTGACCCTGGAGAGAGGGACACACAAGAGTGAGAAACACCCCAAGAGCCTCTTATTTCTTCCTCAGATTTCCTGATAGTTCTTCCCAAAACCATCTGTAAGCCAGAAAGACAAGACAGTCCATTGTCTTTCAACATTCTTGGGCAAAGAACAAGGCCAATACTGAATCTGTAGGACAAATGGAAAATATCCAATGCATTTCTAATTAACAGTTCAGTTTTTCTCTTACCCTTACTTTTCTTCATATTTTGCCTTCTCTAAATCTTAGGCCTTTCAAATACCTTCCTAGAAAATTTTCAAATTTGTGCTGACTTGGAACTACATGTTTTTGTTCCTCAAAGGTGCACTTTAACTCAGTTGAGTAGGTATTTAAAACACAACTTACTGTTACTAATATTAGTAACCGTTCAGAATTGAAAAGCTTTTGGAAGTACTTTAAGTTAAATCCAATTTTAATAAGGATTTGTATACACTAAATGTTTAATGAATTGAGTAATATAGATTAATTTACTTTCCAAACCATTTTCTGAGTGTAGACCAAAGATCATGAACTTATGGCCAACTGGCCACATCTGGTACACAGATATCTTTCCCCAGTAGAATGATTTTGTTTATTTGATTGTTTTGTTTGTTTTTTTTTAAATTGTATTAATATGAAAAATCTGAACTTTACAAAAGTAGTAAAAATAGTATAATGAACATTCATGTTCTAATCACTTGGATTTAACAGTTATCAACTCACAGCCAAACATTTCATTTATACTTCCACCAAGTGACCCATAATCATACTATTTTTGAAGACAATCTAAAACATTATATTATTTTATCTGTAACTATCAAAATATATCTCTAGAAGATAGGATCTTTTTCAAAGTCCACAATCAATTTACAGTTTACAAATCTCAGTAATTCCTTAAAATATCAGTGTTCAGTTTCCTGATTGCTTTATAAATGTATGTGTTTGAATTAGAATTCAAATAAAAAATATGTATTGCAATCATTGGTGGGTTTCTTGTTTCTTTTTTTACATAGGCTCTCTGTCTCTCTCTTCCTTTTTTTCCCATGAAATTCTTTTGAAGATACCAATAGTTACTGTGGTTTCTCATGTTCTGGAGTTTGCTGATTGCCTGCTTGTAGTGTGTGTGTGTGTGTTTCTGTATTTCTTATAAATTAGTAGTTAGACCTAAAGGCTTGATTATATTCATCTCCGATTATTTTTTGAAGACTACGTCATAAGCAGTATTGTGCATCTCCATCTCCACTGAGGAGTGCCTCAGTCAGACTTTCTTTATTGTAATGCTAGGAGTCATTAATGATTATTTCATAGATTCTTCAATACGTTAGGGGTTGCAATAATGGGAATCTTAGAGATTGCCTGCCACTTATAAATTGAAAGAAAGAATATTCATTCTGCTTTCTAAAAAATCAAACTGTATTTAGCTATTTAGGATAGCTAAATGGTCAATAAAAGGGAGAGTCTCAATATAGTCAGTTAGTAGTTGAATTCTAATTCAAACCCATATCATATACATTTTCTTTCCTTGAGTATCCTGAGTATATTGTTCATTTTCTTCTGGCATAATTTATTACTTTCAAAAGTCTCATGACAATCTGTGGTAGATGCTTTGATGCACCATCCAGGTCCCCTTCAGGACCAAGGCAGCCATTCCTCCAGCTGGTGGGAGTTTTGGCAGCTGACCATTTTCGGCTGAATTCCTCTCTGGGGATTACGCTCTGACAAAGAAACATTTCATCCAAGGACATGTGTCCTCCTTGGGAATAGTCCACATCCAATGAATGGACAATTTGGAAGTGAGGATAAAAATGTCTTACCCCTTACTTCAAAATGGGACAACTCTGAGGGGCCATCCAACTCCAGAAATACCTCTGAGATTAGCTGAGGGATCATTATGACTGAATTGCAGTATAACACCTTCCTCTGCCCAGGTATACTTTACTCTCTCACAGATGTAGACCCTGAGGTTATTCCCCAATAAACTCCCTACACATAAATCCATCTCAGTGTCTGTTCCCAGGCAACCTGACCTAAACCTGAATCCTGAACTCTTTTCCTTTATATGTGACATCTTCCCAAATGCCCTGAAGATCTTTCTTTACTTTCATTTTAAATAAAATTGTTGAACTAGGAATGCTTTTTAGTTGACAGTACTGGGTCAATATTCATACATATACAATTTGTTTTTTCACTATAAAGTTTTGAGACTTTTTTTAAATTTCAAAAACAACTTCTTGATTTATATTTTTTATTGTTCATTATATTCCATTGCTCTTTTCTTCCTTCAGAGATTCCTATTACATATAAATGTTGAATCTTTTTTAGTCCTCTCTTCTGTATCCATCATTTTCTCTGAAATATTTTTTAGCTTTTCATTTCTTGTCATTTTTTAAAAACGTCATCCTTTTCATCTTCAATTGCTCTTAAGGCATTATCCACTGTGTTGATTTGCTCTTGTGTTCTTTATAGCACAACATTTCTAAAGTTATTTTTCTATTTCTCATTCTTTCCTGAATTCTGTCACTTCTCTTAAAATATCCCTTTTATCCAATTACTCTAATTTCTATTTTTTCTAAATTGTATTTATGTTTTTCTTTTATACCTTCTATAATTTTCTCAATTGATTTAACACATTTAGAAATATTAGGTTACAGTTTTCATCTTTTCATGGGCATGTCTGTTTCATGTGCTTTCATTGTTTATAAGGAGATTATTCTACTTGACATTCTCTTTTTTTCTTGTGATAACTTTTTATGAGATTTTATTGAAATGATTATTCATTTCTCTTGTTGGAAGTGAAACACTGTTTTGCTTTAATTTTGAAAAAACTCAGGAGGGTCAGGAGAATATTTCTAGCTCCATGGCTCTAAAGTTAGACCTCTTCAGTTCTTTGCATGAGATTTGTATCTTCTGTTTCACTTTGATCTAGAACTTATTGTCTCTGTCCTGCTCACATTGGGTTCTGCTTCCACAAGCTTCCCCTCAATGTGGAGCTTTCTCTATAAACTAGAACCTGAAAAACTCCCTGGCATTCTCAGAAGATGCTTCAGATCGATCCAGCACACATTTCTCTGAGTCCCTAATGGTATATATTTTTGTTCCTCACATTTAAAATTTTGAGTTTTCTGCTTTTCTTGAATATGTAAAAAATATAAGATACAGCCAGACAGCCTGCATTTCATTCATGCCTTGAAGGCTGGAAGAGAGAATCTGTTCCCCATCTCCTTCACCTGGATCACTTTACCTATGTATAAGGTACTTTTTTTTTCACTTATTATAAGGTACATATAGCTCTTTTTGAACTGTTGGACACGTAGCACTTCCATACATATGTCCTTAAAGATTTTGATATATCATGTGGGGGGAGGAAATAACTTAAGAGGGAAGTCAGGGGGATATACTCATGTTTTATTTGCTTTTATTTTATTTATTTTTTACTTGCTTTTAAACTAATTAAATTCAATAAGTAAGATTTGAGAGAGGCTCAAAGAAGACAGATATAGAGGCAGGTGTGGAAAAAAGGGTGTTGTCAGTGTATAGCCTGAAGGCAAGGAGATGGTAGGGGGATCGTAGTTCAATTAGAGCCCTCTGGAGAATGCTGTCGATGAGGAATTGACCTGGATTTCTAGGGAGAGGAAAATGATGTGGTATTCTTTTTTTTTTTTTTTTTTTTTTTCCAGCTCAGTGAAATGATGCTGCGAAAATAAATCCATCACCTGGCACATGTGAGTAAGCTCTGGGGGACAGTGAGATTAGCTAAAGCAATATAGCTAAAAGTGGTACCGTCAATATACCCAGGGTCTGGAACTGAAGATTCGAAGGACTGCTAGATGCTTTGCACAGAGACAATGGCAGAATTTAGTCCCTTGCTTTGGGAGGAGGAGTTTTACCAGAGGGGCAGCTATCCTATATCATGATGTGGCCAAAGAGTGTGATGGTCCAGATGGTTACTACAAAGGATGGAACTCAGGTCTTCAAGTCTGAGGGAAAAAAAAAGCAGCTTTTAGCTAATAACTTTACCATTTGTCTATCCAAATTCCTTCTCTTCTTCTTCTGAGGTAGAATGGGGTTTATATCTTAAAAGCACTTTCTTAAATTTTGGGGCAAGCTCCCAGACATAATTTGTCCTAATGTCACATTTTGTTAGAAAAGCACAGTACTGTTCATTTTTTTTTAAATTTGAATAACTTTAGGCACTATTTATGATCTGCAGCAATTTTATTTTCTTGAATCTGGTCAAGTAAACGTATTTACATTACCTGCCTAACTTCTATAGGAATTTCCTTTTACCTTCTGAAAAAGAATACACTGGGCTTTCTCAAAAGCATTACCAATAACAAAAGATCTGCTTATATACACTGCCCTATACAGTTTCTAAAGTATGTTAAAACTCCCCTTTTGATTTATAACTATCTGTGATATTAAAAAAAAAAAAAACCTTAGGAAATGGAGGTTCAGAGATAGAGGGGGCATGAAAAATGTCACCCAGATAAAATATAACACAAGTCCAGCTTGCTTTTTTTGCCAGACCCCTGAAAAACACTGCTGCTCAGTGCTTACCCATGTTTTCAGCATTTATAGATAGATCAAATGTGACCCCAAAGCAGCGTCTGATGGTCTCAATTACACACTAATCACTGATAATAATTGTGATCATCACTAATAGACTCTGATCGAGTGTAGAGACATTGCCATCTGAGATCCAGGCTAAACGCAAACATCATATTCAGCTAATATTTGCTCAGTGACTGGCCTTGTGTGTGTATTGTGTGCAGTGGAAAGGCCCACAGGCAAACATCTAGCCATCCAAGATCATGGCGGAGAACAGGAAGGGTAGGAGAAAATGCCGGCATTAGGGCCAGAGCTTGAATCTACAGGCCTCTGGCTTCTCTGAGCAAGAGTTGTCAGCATGGGAAATAGGGACACTTCATTTTCACCTGTTTCCAAGTATCGTGGAGTCATATTGAGCCATATTATACATGCATTAAATTTACAGTCTTGAAACACACACCATAGCTAAAAGAGAGAGCAAGAAAGAAACTGAGAATTCACAATTTCAACAGTGTGGTAGAGAAAATGATATTTGAGTAGAATATTGAGAGAGGGGTGGAAAATTTTCAAGGGTAAATGGCATTCCTGAGAGAGGGAATAGTATGGAAAAGGACCCTAGAGAGAGCGTAGTGCGGTTAGGACATTGGAGTTGTGGGTGGCAGTAGCGATCACCCCTCTGAATATGATTCCTCCTGGGTGAGGACTTCATGCTGAAGGAATAAGATGCTATAGATGAAATCCAGACCTCAGTGGGACAATGATAAGTCTTTGCCAAGATGACACCACAAGGTCTTAATTGTGCCTATAGATAAGGCTGATTAGTCTGTAAGATCTTGGGTAGAAACCTCAACAGGTCTGGATATAATTTGGAGATTTCTCTACGTTAAAGTTTACATGGATAAGAAGAATCATGTCCAAAGTGAAAGAAGAGGTGGGAGCACACCAGAAAAGAGGTGAAGACAATTATTCCATAAAAGGAGCAAGTTTGATTGGGAGATGTTCAAAAGGCCCAAAGAAATTTTTTTTAAATCCAATTAGTAAAGCTGATCAAGTCAGATATATAGCTATGACAGTGGCCCTCATATTTCTTCTTTCTGGTCAGCCAATTCCAGGGGTGACATTGAAACAAGGCTTCACTTCCGGGGATGCAGATGAGGTTTTATTTTAGGAGTGACCTTGCTACTGAGAAGCCCTGCCTGCCCCCTTGAGTTTGTCTCAGTGCAACCCTGGTCACTCAGCACAAGTTCTCGTTGCAGACTGATCTGATATACCCTTTCCCTTATGCGGCTTCACAGTGGTCCACAGAGAATTCTGGCAGCTCAGATTCACACCAAGAATAGAAGCACAGCTGCCCACACTGGATCAAAGTCACCAGAAAGAAGAGATGATCCTTTGTGCTGAAAACAAGACTCTCATGGCATAGTTTATCCACAGGCTACAGACTCACTGATTCAGTTATCAAGGGCTTCAGGAGAGGAAGGATGATGTCAGGTCTCAGAAGGGTAACTTTCTTCCTCCTGCTTAGTGACCTGCTGACTGTATTACTTTAAGTTCCCCTAACACAAGCCCTGAGGCAATGATATGAATACCACTTTTTTGGCTTCTTTTTTGCAGGGGAGCGATTGGGGAATACCACTAGAAGAGTGGAGGCTGATGAGTGACTCAATCTTAAACCCATAGGTAAACTTTGGTTGAAAAGCATATGTCTCAGAATTATCTCACAGAATTATCAGATAGTCATTGGTTGAGAACTGTGATTTATAAGAAATATATGTATCTGGTCTTTGTCCCCATTTCTGGCATACAGCTCCTAAAACTCTTGGCATTTCCTAAGTGATTAAAGCCATAAAGATGTCTTTTGTTATGTTAATAAGGTAAGTGTTTGGACCACACCTAAGGATGGGAGTGGGTTGACAGTGGACCAAGCATGTGATTAGAGGACTGGAAAATGTCCCCCCTAACCTCCCAGGAGAGGAGAGAGGCCAGAGGTTGAACCAATCACCAATGGTCAATGATTTAATTAATTATGCCTCAAAAGGACAGGGCTGGGAGAGCTTCCGGGTTGGTGAACACACAGGTGCTGGGAAAGTGGTGGACCTGGAGAAGGCATGGAAGTTCTGTGACTTTCCCCCACACCTTGTCTTGTGCATCTCTTCCATTGGGATGTTCCTGAGTTACACTCTTTTATAATAAACTGGTAATCTGGTAAGTAAAATGTTCCTCTGAGTTCTGTGA
Source organism: Camelus bactrianus (assembly GCF_048773025.1). Taxonomy (NCBI): domain Eukaryota; kingdom Metazoa; phylum Chordata; class Mammalia; order Artiodactyla; family Camelidae; genus Camelus; species Camelus bactrianus. The sequence continues at coordinate 20,375,772 of NC_133547.1, read as the reverse complement.
GCTATTCTAGCAAATTGATCAAACCCAAGGAAGAGGTTATGGGAACCTCTGATTTATAGCCGGCTGGTCATAAGTACAGCTAACAACCTGGACTTGGGACTGGAATCTGAAGTCCACGAAGAAGATTGTGGGAACCTCTGTAGCTGGTCAGTCAGAAGCACAGGTAACAACCTGGAACTTCTGTAAGATGGCTGGCCAGAAGCACAGGTCACAACCTGGGTTTGTGACTGGCATCTGAAGTAGAGGGGAGACTGCCTTATAGGACTGATCCCTTAACCTGTGCAATCTGATGCTGTCTCTGAGTGGAGAGTGTCAGAACTGAGGCACCCTGCTGGTGTCTGAGAATTGCCTGGTGTTGTGGGGGAACTGCCCCCTCTCCTCCCATGAATTGAAATGGGGATCTGGATCCTTTTAGCTGCCCCAGAGTGTAGCAATTTCCAGCACTTCTGGGCTGTCACACACATGATTCCAAGGAAGGTCTTCAAGCACAGACAGGCAGAGATAAACAGCTGGATGTCAGCAAACATACTAAGATGATAAGATCTGATGGATACGGGAGAGGTCTGCTGCACCAACTTGTTCCAAACAAGGATGCGTGAACATATCAAAAGGTTACTTTCCCCCTAAATTGTTATATATAAAGTGAGGGATAATAAAAACCAATTTTTTGCTGAACAGTTACTACATGCTGGATGCTTTATACACATTGTATTTTTGATCCCTCCAAGCCCTCCAAAGTAGCCACCATTATTATTTCAATTGTTTAGAGGATGCACGGAAGCACAGAGGAGTCATATCACTTTCCAGGTGACAGAGTTCATATACGGAGGAGCCAGTTTTGATTCCTGCACAGTTGGAATCTTTGTATCCCCCTCTCTGATAACGTTCATACTGAACTCACAGAAATACAAGTATCATCTCCCTCCTTAGTCCCTCTCCTGCAGCAGACTCTGTATCTCTTGTGATTCATGGCTCTTCCATGGCCCATGGGGAGACATAAAGATTTTTCTCAAGCAGCAATGGCTCATCTATCAGATCTTTCAGAGTGAGATGTCATTTCTCACATTTCCATCTTATTCCCATATTTTTCAGGTGGTTCAGTGTCTCTCTGAGCTCCCTAGATGTTCCTGGAGGCCACGTGAGTCAATTGAAAGATCATTACAGTGGATGTGGAAAAGCCAACAATTACTTTTGCCATCATGTGCACATTGGAAGGCCCTTGCTAAGTCGTTTGGAAGATGGAGAGACCTGATAATTAAGTCCCAGCCCAAACTCCTTAGAGCCACTCTTTCCTGCATTCATGCTCACTGGGCTGTTCACCACCATAAAGCACCTTCATTGCTCAGTCCACTAATGACAATTGGTTATTCCAACTTGATTAAGCCTTCATACGCGAAGCCAGGCATGGGAAGTCACTAATCTGCATAAAGGTGGGAGAAAGTGTAGTTTCTCACTATTTTTTTTTTCCCCAGATAAGAAGTCTGTAAGAAAGAGTTGTAACCCACTTGTCCTTGAGCCCCACATATACCTCTTCCCTCTCCAAGACTTCTTTCCTGACTTCCAAGCAGATCCAGCACTCCCTTGCTTCCCTTCCTGAACCCAATCTTCCTTCATACTTGCATTCAATTTCTAAGAATAAGAATCCAGTCTTCCTGCATACTTGGACTGGGTAGGGGTTACCCATTACCTCCATCTCCTAATTCCTCCTTCCACATTAATGTGAGGAGTACTTAGGATTCTCTTCCTGCCAGGCCTACTGACAAGCTTGCAACTTCATTTGGCACTTGGTTCTTTTTCTTCCTGCCATCTGAGGTTTCCTTGCATTATCATGCCTGGTTTTGGTTGCCCCTCTTCTGCCCCTTTCCTAGATTGTTTTCTCCTTATTCTTTAAATACTCATACTCTTTGTTGCCACACCCTTACCCCAATATACACACCTCTAAATGTCTCCAAGAAGGTTACAAGCAGAAGTGAAATGAGCAAGGATGCTGGAATCAAGAAGAGTTCTGTTCTACCCCAGCTCTGTCCCTCACTGGTTATGTGATAGATGGAAAGTTCCATCACCAGTCTGTGAGTTAACATCCTTATTCATAAATGAGAGAAAATATTATCTAATATAGTTAGAGATCAAATGCCAGAGTACCCCGAGCAAAAGCAGATTGCAAGAGTTGTTTTTTGGTTACATATTATTATAGTCAAATTTGAATGCCTTAAGTTGGGTCCCAAGCTCCTCAGTCTATCAAAGCCCTTAACACTCCCAACAGTCTTATATTCTGCCCTGCTTTATTCAATTTTGTTAATGGATTGGCCCCTGAAAGAATTTAGATTTTAAATTACTCTAGGGTTTTGATGGGAATAAAATAAGTGTGGCTGCCTTGCCCAGAGTAGGAGCTCCATACATTTTTCTTTCCACCTCTATGTACCCTGCTGAATTCTCTAACTCATATATATATATATATATATATATATATATATATATATATATATATATATATTTTTTTTTTTTTTTTTTTAACAGAGCCATTGGGAAAGTGGTGCTCACCTATTTTTCAGTTTTGTATCTAAATTATTAAGAGTATTTCTCCAATTATCTGCCTTCTCATCAATGTCTATGTGCACCAAACTGAATCTATGAGTTTCCTTCCTCTAGCCCCTGGGCAGTTCCTTATCTATCATGTTTAAGTTGACAGTGACCCATTCTCCAAGGCAGAATCTTTGGAGTAGTCTTTCTTTGCTTCTCTCTCTTATGATACATCGTTGGGTTCTACAGATCCTTTCAGATTGCTTTGAGTGTGCATATCCCTACCCATGACTCCTCAGAGCCTAATCACCATGACAGTCTACCAGTATGCCACACTGCCAGTCAGTCTGGACCACTTTCCTTCTGAGATGTCTTCCATCTCCTGTTCAAGAAGCACTTACCTTTCAATTCCTCTACCAAACATTTGAAGTCTTTGAATATTTCCTTCCTACCTGATCTATTTGAGCCTATGTACTACCACTTTCCAGAATGCTTACCTTCCATGTGATAATCATCTTCTGAGAGTAAGAACTGCCATGACCTCCCAAGATACTATCCCCCCATGTTAGAAATGGGTAACGTGAGGTCCAGAGAGGGTCCCCAGTCTAAGAGCAGACAAGGACTGCATCTGCCCTGAATAGACCACATTATTCTTACTACTCGACCTTCATCTCTCTATTCCTCTAATTCTGTTCAGAGCTTGCCTTCTTTTCTTCTACTCATCCAATTCTGACCCATGTTTAAGGCATGTCTCTGTTCCTACACCCTCTAGAAATCCTGTTTTATGCCTCTCTGTTCTCTAGACTTTACTCATACTCTGATCCCCCTGCAATATCTTTTCTTCCCAGTGTATGTTGTGTTCACCGTGCTCCTACAGCACTGGCACATTTCTGCCACAGAACAGTTGCACTTGTCACTTTCTTACCTTATCCCTCTTGCCTGGTCAATCACTTCTCATTTCATTATCAGCTCAAATGTCACCTTTTTATAAATGCCTTTCCCAAGTAATCTTTCTAAAGTAGCCCTACTCTCTGGTCTAAATGTCAATCTCAACACCATGTTTGTCTTTGTAGCACTCATAACCATCTGAAATTGTTTTATTTATTTTGTTTACTTATTTATGGTTCATCTTCAACTATTGGTTGTAAACTCCATAATGGCTGGAGGCCTTCTTTACCTTTATCCCCTCATACTCTGAGAACCTACTATGGTGCCTGCTATATTGTAAGCATCCAATAAATGCTTATTATCAAATGAATTAATTAAACTTCCATTGCTTAAGTTTCATCTTCCTAATTCCTTGGCCACTGAGTATACTGAATGCATTTAATGGGTCATTTCAGACTGGACATCAGTCACCTTTAGAGGAGACTCTGGCATAAGCCTAAACTTCCCCACCCAGAATCTGTTCCCAGGGTCCTGGGACATCATCACTGAACCTCTGCTCCTAGCTGTCCCTTCCATGAGTACCAGCTGTAGCCTCTTTGCTAGTACATGCCTTCATAGTCTTCTTGTGAATGCAGAACCTTTCTGAATGAGCCAGCAGTGACTGCCCAACCAGAGTAAAAATTTATTTCCCCCTTGCAAATTTCTATTGGCACCTTGCTCTGCTATAAATACTATTGCCCTGTTTGCTTTGAGTCCCTGAGAGGAAAGGAGGTCTACACCGATGATGTGTAATGTCTAGCTCTGTGCCCTAGCGGGGCCCATGTCAATAAAACAGGCCCCCTGATGGTGTTAGAGAAAAACATACTCAAGGCTTGTGGTACCAGAGTTTTCAGCACTGAGTGAAAGTCTATAAAAGTGACCACTCTTCTATATTCTGGGTCTCCAGTGTACTCTCGCTGCATTTTAACTCACAACAAACATAAATTGTTGAAGTGCATATAAAACTATTTCTGAGTATAGGCTGCCCTTCATTTTATTGCAGCTGTAGCTGGAAGTCTACACAGGTGAAGCTGAATGTGCACATAGACATCAAGGCTGTTTATATCTTGAGATATTTCAAAGTGATGGATAAGCTAGAGAGTCAAACTGGAAAGAGAAATTTAAAATAAATTCAGGTCGTGTTTTAAGAGAAGCTGCTCTTTGTCATGGATTGTTCTTCTTAAATAACCTGAATCTGTAAGGTTAAGGTTGGTTAGGGGTTTCAAGGTGAGATTAAGGTCCTTATTATTCAAAATGGAAGACCTGTCTCCCAGTAAAAAACCTTTGATAGATTGACTGCTTCTCATCTCCCCCAACTCTGCATTGATTTTCATTCCTGTTAAATTCTTGACTGCGTGATTTCTTGAATTATTGTGCTAGACATCTGAAAAAAAAATCACTAGCCTAGGAAAAAATATAATCAAGCCCTTTATATGAGGAGAGTTTTGCAAAATTTGGTCAATATATATTTGTGTATTATTATCATTATAATTATCCTTTGATTTAAGAGAAAAAATATGATTTGAGAGAGAAATCTCTGAGTCAGAGAAATGTCATATCTTTGTTTCTGAGAAGTAGGTTTCATCTGGGTAATTTGAAAAAGTAATTAAACAGCACTAAGTACAATGTAACCATGGCATTATCAATACATGCTTGTTATAGGAATTAGTAAGTGAGTGAATACGTTACTGATTGAATATGTGGATAAATATGTTGATAAATACATGAGTACATGGATATTATTAACTAATGTTTTTGTACTCAAATAGAATCTGATATTTTTGGCCTTCTGAAAATTAGTTAAGTTTATAATAAAAATGATTTAAATTCCTTTTCCTTTCCCAACTGTTAATATGTTTTATATTTTAAGTCCTTAAAACATCTATAATTCTTCAATTTTTAAAAAAATCATACTCCATCCATTTTCAATGAGTAACATTTTTAACTCTCAAAGCTAAAGATATCTAACAGGAGAAGTTTTTGTTTATGATGTAGATAGTGCAGTAAAAATTAATTTTAAGTTTGGGATTATATTATCTAGGTTTGAATCCACTCTGTCCCTTCTAGCTATATGACTCTTGGAAAATCATTTACTCTTTAAGAGTTTGTATTTTCTCATTTGTAAAATGTGATAATAATAATAATAGCAAGGACTACCTCAGAGTCAGGGAAGGTTAAAAAAGTCAAATGCATGTAAAAACACCAAGCATAGAGCCTGGTATATACTTGAATTCAACAAGAGTTATCTGTCCATATTTTAATAATTATAGTTCACAAATTAAATAGATAGTTCAATCTATAATTTATTTACTACTGCTTAATAATTTACAACCTAAAGATTTCTGGTTAAGATGATGGATTGAACACTTGCTTTTACTTCCTAATTATCCATCCCATCCACATATGACTTTTTAAAGTCAACAACTCTCAACAATAAAGGTAATAGGAGAGGAGACTAGAGAAATAAAACATTAGAATCTGGCAAATAGACAGAGAAGTGCTAACTCCTGAGGAAGCAGTGGGAAGTTACAGAAGGCACTCAAATTCCAAAACATTAAGGTGAATACCTATTCACATGCTCATGTACTTAGCATATTTATTGAGTTATTCAATCAAAAGCAATGAAAGAGTGGCCAAGATGGCAGAGTAGAAAGACACTCTTAGCTCACCCTCTCATGAATACACCAAGAGAGACACCCACAGACCCAGTCATTCAACAAAACATCTGCTGAACTTTGACAGAACATCACCTTCTTTAGGAGACAAAATCCATCACAAATCTGGTAGGAGGGAAAAAGGAAGAAGAAGAAGAAAAAGGAAGATAGTGCAGGACTTGTCCCAAGGAGAGGGAGTGAAAAGGAAAAATAGCACTTATATGCTGGGACCCCTTTCTCCAATGGAGAGGTCAGAAAGGCTGGAGGGGGAACCTTTGAGGCTCAGATCTATGCTGAGCAGCCCTTGACCAACAGAACTAAGTGAAATGGGCATAAAGTGTCCCTCTGACCCCCAGCCCTGGATGCCAGCCAGAGGGGGTGGGCTGGGACAGGCTTCCTGAGCTGGGCAGAGTCCTGGGGCTGACTGAACAGAGGCAACCTTAGGGACTGGGGTGTGCTGTATACCATGGATGGGAGTGTGTAAAGAACAAAACAGCCTGGGTCCTCCCATAAAAAAAGAAAGAAAGAAACACTACTGGTGTGCACTGGGGGAGGGACACTGAAGCATTATTCTCCACAGACCCACGGCACCAATGCTGGTGCATTATGGGGAGAAGAGAGGTAGGGCTGGACCACAGCCACCATATTCACTAGTGCATGGCTTCCAGGTGGAGTTGGGGTTGAAAACTGAATCTGTAGCCAGGGGCTCTGCAACTTCATAGGCAGGACTGAGATTTGTTTACAGCCCCAGGCAAAGGGGACCATTCTGCTTCAAGGGTGTCTTTGTGGACCCAAGCTTCTAAGACAAACAAGCAAGGAGTGGAGTTCTGGCACACAGTTGGGGCGAGGACTGGGGTGGCCATTTTCTGTGAGCTGGCTTATCATGTGTGGACATGGTGCTGGAAATGATGCTGCCTTGGTGGTGCAAACTGCTGACCTCTGGGATGAGCATGTAGAGTTCACCCAGCAGGATGAATGCAGGGGTGGCTTTTGGCTCTGGGAAAGGTGTTGACCCGATAGTGCACCATGATCCAAGTGCATGACCCAGAACTGCACGGGTGGCTCTGAGGGCAGAGAATGTTGGGGACACCAGAGGAGTGCACTGATATTCTTGCAGCTAAAGTGGGGACAAGGGCAGAGTCAACAAAGGGTATTTAAAATACTCCTACCCTGCCTACTACACACTGCAGCTCAGAAACAAGTCTGGAGGCCTCCATTCCAACAAAAGGGAAACACACCTGGCCCTGGCCCTGGCCCTGGCCCTGTCAGGACTGTGACAACCATAGAACAAAAATAAGGCCCCATTCAACAACCAGGGGAGGCTCTGATCAACACAACAATGGCCAAACCCCCAATTAAAGAGATAACAGCCAACACACATGGAAGAAAGACACAGCAACCATTCATACTAAAAACAGATCCCTCAACAAAATTATTAGGAGTGCACAGTCTACACAGGAATACATCCTCTTTTATAAATTTTTTAAACTAGAAAAAAAGTATATATATATATATATTAATTAAAAATAGGATTTTTTATTTAAAGAACTTTTAAATATTTTTTAATTTTTGTTTTTGTTTTTGTTTTGGGGGGTTATTTTTAGATTTATTTTTGCATTCTCTTTAAAAAATATATCTCTTCAGGTCCACAGTAGATAACTGATACTCCGTAATGCACAGCGCCAGAGAGATATAAGTATAATGAAGAAACAGAAGAACCACTTCCAATTAAAAGAATAAGGGAAATCCCCCAAAAGGACAATCAATGGAATAGACTTCAATAGTCTACTAGATCATGATTTCAAAAAGGGAGTGGTCAAAGCACTTAAGGAACTAAAAGAGATTGTGACTAGAGACAGAGAATACTTCAAAAAGGAAATTGAAACTACACAGTGGAGCCAATTAAAAACAGAAAATCCAATAGCTGAGATAAGAGCTGAGCTGAAGGTTGGCAAAAGCAGACTAGACAATGCAGAGGAACAAATAAGTGACTTAGAAGACAGGAGAACAGAAGTCACTCATTCAGAACAACTGACAGAAAAGAAGATAAAACCAAATGAAAGCAATATAAGAAACCTATGGGATAATATAAAGCATGCCAATCTATGGATAATAGGGGATCCACAAGGAAAAGAAAGAGCAAAGGGGGTTGAACAGGTATTTGAAGAAATCATGACTGAAAACTTTCCAAACCTAAAGAAGGAATCAGATATCCAAGTATAGGAAGCACAGAGATTCCCTAACAAGAAGAACCCAAACAGACCTATACCGAAACATACTATAATCAAGGTTAAAGATAAAGAAATGATTCTAAAGGCAGCAAGAGAAAAACAAAGGAACCCCCATAAGACTTTCAGCTGATTTCTCTACACACTGCAGGCCAGAAGGGAGTGGAAAGATATATTCAAAGTTCTAAATGAGAAAAAGCTGCACCATAGGCTACATTATCCAGCAAGGCTACCACTTAGAATAGAAGAGATAAAGAATTTCACAGACAAGCAAAAACTAAGAGTTTGGCAATACTAAATCCATGCTAAAAGAAATATTGGAAGACCTACTCTAAATAGAAAAGAAGCAGGATGCTACAGAAAGGAGAAAACCGTAATTGGAAAAGAGGTAACTACAATATGTGGCAACACAATAAACATGAAGATATAAAAGAGGACATCAAAATATGGGAAAGGGGAGCAAGAAAATATAAACTTTATTCATTCTTTTTGAATAAACTTTATTCATTCTTTTTGAATAAACTTTATTCATTCTTTCAGCTTATATGACTATCAGTTTAAAACAAACAGATATACTAATGGGTTAATATACATGCAAAACAAGGTACTCACAAGTGAAAAACTTACAATAGAGTCCAAAAAAAAAAAAAAAAAAACCAAAGATAATACAAAGGAAAATTAACAAAACACAAAAAGAAAAAGAAAGGAACAAAGAGGAAATACCAAATCAACTGCAAAACTAAGTTCAAAATGGCAATAAACACACATCTATCAATAATTACTGTAAATGTGAATGGACTAAATGCTCCAATCAAAAGACAAAGAGTGGCAGATTGTATAATAAAACAAGAACTTACAATATGCTGCATACAAGGACACAAATAGATTGAGAGTGAGAGGATAGAAAAAATACTCCATGCAAATGGAAATGAAAAGAAAACAGGAGTAGCAATACTGATTTCAGACAAAATACAGTTTAAAACAAAAGCCATAAAGAAAGATAAAGGAAGACCTTTATAATGATTAAAGGAATAATACAAGAGGAGGATATTACATTCATTAATATATGTGCGCCCAATATAAGAGCACCTAAATACATAAAGCAAATACTAACAGATGTAACAGGAGAAATTGATGGGAACACAATCAGAGTTGGAGACTTTAACAACCCATTAACATCACTGGACAGATCTTCCAGACAGAATATCAGTGAGGCAACAGAGAAACAAAATGACACTATAGAACAATTGGAATTGGCTGATATTTTTAGGACATTACATCCCTCCGAAATGGAATATACATTCTTCTCAAGTGTGCATGAAACATTCTCTAGGCTAGATCATGTACTCAGGCTCAAAAGAAGTCTCAACAACTTTAAGAGGATAGAAATTATCTCAAGCATCTTTTCTGACCACAAAGACATGAAACTAGAAATCAACCACAGAAAAACAAAGGAGAAAAAAATGGCAGCATGGAGATTAAACAACATGTTACCAAAAAAACAACGGGTCAATGATGAAACAAAAAAGATATTAAAAAATACTTCGAGACAACTGATAATGAGAAGACACCACACAAAATCAATGGGATACAGCAAAAGTAGTCCTAAGAGGGAAGTTTATAGTGATGTAGACATTTTTCAAAAAAGAACAATCTCAAATAAACAATCTAACCTACCACAAAAAATAATTAGAAAAAGAAGAGCAAACAAAACCAAAAGTCAACAGAAGGAAGGAAATAATAAAGATCAGAAAGGAAATAAATAAAATAGAAATTTAAAAATACTTGAAAAAATCAGTCAATCCAAGAGCTGGTTTCTTGAAAAAGTTAACAAAATTGGCAAACCTCTGGCCAGGTTCACCAAGAAGAAAACAGAGAGAACACAAATAGATAAAACAAGAAAGGAAAATAGAGAAATTACAACCAATACCCCAGAAATATAAAATATCATAAGAGAATATTATGAAGAACTAAATGGACAACCTAGAAGAAATGAACAAGTTTCTGGAAACATACAGTACACCAAGACTAAATCAAGAAGAAATCGACCACTTGAACAGAACAATCACTAAAAATGAAATGGAATTAGGAAAAAAAAAACAAAAAAAACAAAAAAACCTCCCTACAAACAAAAGTCCAGCAGCAAATGGCTTCACTTGGAATTCTAGAATTCTACTAAACATACAAAGGAGAATTTGTACCAGTCTTCACCAAACTCTTCCAAAAGATTGAAAAAGTGGGAGCACTCCCAAACTCATTCTATAAAGCCACCATCATCCTGCTATTAAAACCAGACAAAGACACTACCAAAAAAGAAAATTATAGGACAATATCACTGATGGACATAGATGCAAAAATCCTCAACAAAATATTAACAAACAGAATCCAACAGCACATGAAAAAGATCATACACCTTGATTAAGTTGGATTCATACCAAGAACACAGGGATGGTTCAACATAAGCAAATCAATCAATATGATATACCACTTCCACAAAAGAAAGGACAAAACCCACAAGATCATCTCAATAGATTCAGAAAAAACATTTGGTAAAATTCAACACCTATTTATGATAAAAGCTCTTACCAAAGTGGATATAGAGGGAACACATCTCAACATAATAAAAGCTATTTATGACAAACCTACAGCCAGCATAGTACCCAATGGTGAAAAACTGAAAGCCTTACCACTAAAATCTAGAACAAGACAAGGTCGCTCACTCTCATCACTTTTATTCAATATTGTCTCGGAGGTCCTAGCTACAGCAATTTGAAAAGAAAAAGAAATAAAAGGGAATCAAATCAGAAAAGAAGATTTAAACTTGTCACTATATGCAGATGACATGATACTATATATATAGAAAACCCTAAAAGCTCCACACAAAAACTACTAGAGCTGTTAAAAGAACTTGGCAAGGTAGCAGGATAAAAGATTAACATACAAAAATAAGTTGCATTTCTTTACATTAACCATGAAATATCAGAAAAGCAAAGTAAGGAAACAATCCTTTTTAAAATTGCATTCAAAACTATAAAATATTTAGGAATAAATCTGACCAGGGAGGTGAAGACTGATACATGGAAAACCACAAACCATTCATTAAGAAAACTAATGATAATTTAAAGAAATGGAAAGATATCCCATATTCTTGGATTAGAAGAATGAATATCATTAAAATGGCCATACTACCCAAGGCAACCTACAAATTTAATGCAATCTCTATCAAATTACCCAGGACACTTTTCACAGAACTAGAACAAATGATCCTAAAATTTATGTGGAATCACCAAAGACCTAGAATTGCTGAAGTAGTATTGAAGAAAAAGAACAAAGCTGGAGAAATAACTCTCCCAGTCTTCAGACAATACTACAGAGCTACAGTGATCAACACAACATGGTACTGGCATAAAAACAGACATATGGATCAACAGAACAGAGTCCATAGGCTTATGGTCAATTAATCTTTGACAAAGGAGGCAAGAATGTATAATGGAGAAAAGAGAGTCTCTTCAGCAAGTGGTGGTGGGGAAACTGGATAGCAGCATGTAAATCAATGAAATTAGAACACTCTCTCACTCTCTCACTCCATACACATAAAATAACCTTAAAATGGCTTAAAGACTTAAATATAAGACAAGACACAATAAATCTCCTAGAAGAAAACATAGGCAAAACATTCTCTGTCATAAATCTTAGCAATGTTCTTCTAGGGTAGTCTATCCAGGCAATAGAAATAAGAGTAAAATAAACAAATTGGACCTAATTAAACTCATAAGGTTTTGCACAGCAAAGGAAACCATAAGCAAAACAAAATGACAACATAAGGAACTGGAGAAAATATTTGTAAATTATGAAACTGACAAAGGCTTAATTTCCAGAATATATAAACAGGTCATACAACTTAATGACAAAACAAAACAAAACAACCCAATCCAAAAATAGGCAGAACACCTAAACAAGCAATTCTTCAATGAATACATACAAATGGCCAACAGGCACATGAAAAAATGCTCAACATTACTAATTATCAGAGAAATTCAAGTCAAAATATAATTATCACTCACACCAGTCAGAATGGCAATCATTCAAAAGTCCATGAAAAATAAATGCTGGAGAGGGTGTGGAGAAAAGTGAGCCCTCCTACATTGCTGGTTGGAATGTAGTTTGGTGCAGCCATTACGGAAAACAGTATGGAGACTCCTCAAAAACTAAAATTGCACTTACCATATGATCCAGCAATCCCACTTCTGGGTATATATCCAGAGTGAATTCTAATTCAAAAAGATACATGCACCCCAGTGTTCATAGCAGCACAAAAACAATAGCCAAGACATAGAAACAACCTAAATGTCCATTAACAAATGACTGGATAAATAAATTGTGGTGTATTTATACAATGGAATACTACTCTGTCATAAAAAAAGAATAAAATAATGCCATTTACAGCAACATGGATGGACCTGGAGATGATCATTCTAAGTGAAGTAAACCAGAAAGAGAGAGAAAAATACCATATGATATCACCCATATGTGGATTATTAAAAAAAAAAAAAAAGGACACTATGAACTCATCTACAAAACAGAAACAGACTCACAGACATACTAAACAATCTTATGCTTACTGGAGAAAGAGGGTGGAAAGGGATAAATTTGGGAGTTTGCAAATGTTAGCCACTATATATAAAAATAGATTTTAAAACTTCTGTATAAGACAGGGAACTATATTCAATAACTTGTAATAGCCTTTAATGAAAAAATATGAAAATGAACATATGTACATATATGCATGACTGGGACATTGTGTTGTACACCAGAAATTGACACATTGTAATTGACTGTACTTCAATTAAATACATACATACATACATACATACAAAAGCAATGAAGACAAAAGGGGAAAAGGAGAGAAAATGAGACATGTTGAAAAAATGTAATCCAGGAGGAGTGTATAGCTCAAGTGGTAGAACACAGGCTTAGTATGCACAAGGTCCTGGGTTCAATCCTAGTACTTCCTCTAAAAATATATATAAATAAAACTAATTACTACCCCTTCCCAAAATTAATCCAAAAGGCTCAGTATCCAAATAATGAGTTCCAGAGAGAAGACAGAAAAACTGGAGGAAAGTTATAAGAGAAGGCAGTGAAAACCTGGCATTTAATGGGCCAGTTTTTAAGGCCCATCAAATGCCCAGCAAAATGGATGAACTAGTTCAGTGACAAGCAAACCAGTGCCAAATCTGGCCGCCATGTATTTTTTATGCCTCAGAACTAACAAGGATATTTACATTTCTAAATGTTACATTTTATTTTTTTATTGAGTTATAGTCAGTTTACAATGTTATGTCAATTTCCAGTGTAGCACAATTTTTCAGTTATACATGAACATACATATTTATTCTCACATTCTTTTTCACTGTGAGCTACCACAAGATCTTGTATCTATTTCCCTGTGCTATATAGTATAATCTTGTTTATTTATTCTACATATGCCTGTCAGTATCTACAAATTTCAGACTCCCAGTCTGCCCCTTCCCACACCCATCTGCCCTGACAACCACAATTTTGTATTCTATGTCTATGAGTCTGTTTCTGTTTTGTATTTATGTCCATTTGTCTTTTTCTTTATTTCTTTCTTCTTCTTTTTTTTTCCCCACATATGAACAATATCATATGGTATTTTTCTTTCTTTTTCTGACTTACTTCACTTAGAATGACATTCTCCAGGGACATCCATGTTGCTGCAAATGGTGTTATGTTGTCATTTTTTATGGATGCATAGTATTCTAAATGGTTACACGCTAAATGGCTATATAAGTACCAACATGAAATCCTTGATTTTGCCTCTTTGCCTGTGAAGTTTAACATATTTACTATGGACATTGTTACAGAAAAAGTCTGCCAGCCTCCTGATTAATAAAACCACACAAAGACTATACAATTTTGTAACAATGGGGACAGAGAGAAGATTCTGGAAGATTCTAGATAGGACTAAACTAGATTACATACAAAAGGTTATTGCTTAGAATGCCTTTGGACTTGTCAAGTGCAAACCTGGAAGCTAAAAGACAATGGAAAATACCTTTACAATTATGAAGGAAATGATCAAATCTAGGATTCTATATGTTGTTAAACTCCATAAGTGCAAAGATAGAATTAAATCACATTCAGATGTATAAAATCTCAAAAAAAAAAAACAAAACCAGTTTTGCACCATTTCTCTGGAAGCTAATAAAAATGTTCTCTATAAAATAGATAAACAACAAGTTTATACTGTATAGTACAGGGAACATACTGTATTCAATATCGTGTAGTAACCTATGGTGGAAAAGAATTTGAAAACGGATATATGTATGTTTATCTATGCCTGAAGCATTATGCTGTACATGAAAAATTGACACATTGTGAACTGCTACACCTCAATAAATATATATATAAAGAAATTAAAATTTAAGCCAATGTAAAAAAAAAAAAAAAAAGTACTCTTAACAAAAGCCAAAATTAAAGAGTAATCAAGAAGTAGTAAGATGTAGACCACCCAAAATCAACTCAAGAATGAGGTGAAAGGAAGCCCAGGATAATGGTGAAGGGAGACCCTAGGATGACAAATGTGCATTCAGGCCTAGAGGACAAGCAGACCAGCTTAGATCTGTTTTTGCCCTGAGACAACTAGCTCCAAGCAAATGAAACTGATAAAATATCTGATGCTTTTTACTGTACTGAGGGGAGATGCACACAGTTGTCTGAGATTTGGGGAGACATATTAGTGGTAAATACATAAAAATCTAGGAAAAGGAACATACCAATATAAATTCCAAAAGCTGATGGAGACAGCTTGTATGAGAATGTAGTCACAAAATGGCCCATTTGTTAATGGGCTTTACATAATCACTCAAGAGTTGACCAACCAGAGTTATACATATCTGTGTTTGGAGATGAGGAATAGGAAGTTTGTAAGCATACAAGCTGGGGGATAGAGAGGGTGACGAATAAGAGCTAATGTTGACCTTTCAAAGTAGAAAGTCAGAGGATGATGGTGAAAATAGAAACATGTTATTTAAAAGTGTGGGTGTAAATACCAAAATAAGAGGTTAAATATTAAAATAAGTATTTCTGCAGAGTGAGAAATTGTGACAAAAGGGTAGGGTGAATTTCTTTTCTTATGATTAGCCTGAGGACAATTTAACTTTTTACCAAGCATCAGTATAACTTTGATATAAACACAACAAGAACAACCCAATTGCTGCACAAGCACTGTATATGAGCTTTTAACAATGTGCTTAGGGCAAGCATTGTTATACATCATGAATAGCTATACTCTGTGACAACTCCCTTAGAGAATTATCTTTCTGTCCTAAACATTGGGGGCAAAAGCGTGATTGGAAGTAAAATAATATATTTTAGTATCAATAAGGAGATAAACCTCTGATAAATAATTCAATTTGAAAGTGAAAATTAAAAGCCAGTAATATTTCAGATGAAACCAAAAAGTTATTACCATGTCCACCAATTTACTTAATCCTGTGTAATTTATCCTTTTTACTAACAGTTTTAAGAAATCAGGGTTTTCATTAGACTTTTAAAATATCTTAGCCAGCTCAGCAGTACAATTTAAGAGAAACCTGCACTTGTCAAAAAGTTCTTTTTATGACTCTTACTGAAGATAAAGCAGTTTTGCAAAGCACCAGTTTAACTGCCTATGAATGACAAAAGACTTAAAAAGGCAAGGTTAAAGATCTGGTTACAATGTTTTTGGACAAAGAAGCTTAATCACGTTGCTGTAGCAGAAAACATTTTAAGATAACTAGACTAGAACTAGAATTATGACCAGAACAACTAGAATAATAACTGATGGCATTATACCAGTGAGACAGGATGGAAGGTGGCAGGGCACAGCCATTCAAGGAATGACACAGCAATTAACACCAAAATGGCAGAAGATTCAACTCCCAGTAGGCCTTAAGGCTCAAGATGGCAGGAGATTTGACTTCTAGTAGATTTTGAGCTTCATTATATGTTCATTATAACATATTAACATGCAAATGACACTCCCACAGGTAACATGACACCTCCAAGGATAACCATAAAAGGTCAAAGAGTGGGCCCAATTCCTGGGAATCCCAGCCCCTTCCCTGGGGTATTTGAAATGGTTATCCCACTTGTTAGCATACGAAGCTACCAAGCCCATAAAAACTGGCAACAACCACCTTGTGGCCACCTTTTTTTTCTCCCTCATCTTCGGAGATAAACCACACTCTATGTATGGAGTGTGTGTCTATTTTTACTTTAACCTGAGCACCCAACCCCCACACCTGTGGCCTTTCTCTTGCCTTCTGAAACAGCATGCACTCTATGCAGTATGCATCTCTCTAAATAAATCTACCTTTACTCAACTGTGGCTTGCTCTGCTCTTGAATTTTTTCTGCATGAAGCCAAGGACCCACACTTTGTGGATCATGTCCCAGGGACTCAACTGAGGCATGGGACACAGCCCTCCTCACACCCCAGATCCATTTTTTTCTGCATCACCAGGACAAATCTAGATTTCAGGAACCTTAAATAATGTCCATAGTGTTGACATTAATAACATTTATCCATATTTATAGTCTGAGGAGGTTTATCACTCATTTGACAATGCCATGTAATTTAACATACCAGTCAATCCTAGTTAGTTTAATATTTTTCTCTGAGATGTCTTGGGGGTCCTCTGAAGCCTCTCAAAGTTAGCTGAAGTCAAAAGAATTTTGATTAGGATTTGATAGCTTTGTCAACAACATTCAAAAAGTTTCACATACTCTGTTATCAGAAGCACCTGTTATCACAAGCAAGTAAACTTGTTCTCTTAACAGAGAGGGCCCCAATCTAGTCCCGCACCAACCTTCTTTTAATAACAAGATCCACTTACCTACTTAAGCTTAATCCAATTTCAGATGGATCATGAACAAAACTCCTTTTTTAGGACCCCCTTTCTATAAACTTTTCTTTTGATAAAATGCAATTCCATTCCTCACGCTTTTTCCTCAAAGCATATATTCTACTTTCCTATTGTAAACTGCAATGTTTCCTTTATTATTTTTAGTAGCTTTAATGACATATATAAATTAGAAACTTCAACTCTTAAAAACCTTGGTTTCTAGTGAAAACCAAGAAGTAAGCAATTATGAGCTGTCTTTTATGTTAGCATTTTGTAGGCTGCCAAACATAAATACAAATAATGATTTTTAAAAATGTGTGCTTTTTTTATAGAAAATATCTCAGTGTGGCACCAAACATATTTAATAATAGTCCCAAACACCTTTAGTTTCTCTATAAAGAGAAGCCAGTGACCAGTAAATAATGTTCCAGTGTCTTATTTTGTTTGGGAATGACCTAGGTATTCAGCTAACTTCTATCATTTAACATAAGTTAGCATGACTCTAAAACTTCAAGCTCAATCTGGAGAGACCATTTTTAAGTAGACATTCCTGAAACAGATTATTTCCAAAGAGTTCACCCAAAAGCTGTTATGTTATTTGCATTTAATTTACTTATGAGAATTTTGGCATACCAAGTTAATTGAATTTTTTTTTCTTTCTGACAAGTTCTGCAACAGAAACAACATGAACATATTGACCTTTAGTAAACCTAGGTACAATAAAAGACATGTCTGTGTTGATTATGCCAACAAGCTTAAGCTAGCTTTACTATCAGGTATTAATTTAATATTGAATTTTCCTAGATCTCATGATCCTGAAATTTGTTGACTAAATTATTTTATACTTAGAAGTATTTAATTTGTAAGTGATTACTTTTAAGTTAAATAGAGCTCTTTTACATGTTAATTTTTACAGTAAGACAGAACCAGAGATCTCAGTTTCTCTGCCTGGGCTTAAAAAATTTATTTCCTGAAGACCCCAAGTAGATCATTTACATCTCAAAGTCACAAAAAGAGAAAAGCAAATTTCTCCTCTAATAGTTTATACAAAGCCCAATCATCTTGGCTATTTTCAGGGATTATTTTTTCCAGTTCCCAAATATCCACTTCAGTTTAAAGAAATAATAGTAATAGACATATATATATATATATATATATATATATATATCCTCATTCACTCACATTCACATGTCTTTCAGCAAAACTAGGAAGAGTGAACAGGATTTGGACTCAGGTACCAAGACTTTCACACACATACACACATTTACACACCCAAGATAAAAGCCAACAAAAGGCCCACTTTGATATAATAGCAGTCATTAGGACCATTGTTCTCCAGCTTTCAGGGAGTGCTGAGATCACACAGTGTTACAGTAAAAATATCATTTTCTTTCATTTATGGAAAATCTCCCAGTTTTGCAAAACACATTCTAGGAGGGCTGTATATAAATGGTACAGAGCTCTGATCATCCACACATAATTATGCACAGCCAATGTTACCAAGTATCAAACAAACAACAATTCAAAACAGTCTCTTAGGGTCACAGTTCCCTAGCCCCAAAAGGGAGATTCCGAACCAATGCCCCATCAATCCAAAAGGGGAGAATCCCAACCAGGGCCCCAACAGAGGTGAAGCTGAATGTAAGACCAAGGATGGAAATGAAAAATCCTGACCAACGGTCCACTACAGGCAAGGGCAATGCAATAGGGAAGGGTACCCTGGTGAGCCCCATTTCTCAAAGAGGTCTCAACCAACCAATGCAAGATCTCTCAAACACACACACACCCCAAATATAGTCCCACAAACAAAAGATCAGAAAATGTGTAGCCCCAAAATTCCACTTCCACTCCTGGATGGAGGCCTTCAAACACACTGACCCAGTTCTCAAAAGAGAATGCACCCAGAGCAGCTTTCAGTGAGATCAGAATGACTTACTCCCTGCAACAAAAGTGAGCCCAGATGGAGTGAATAGAATTTTTCCATCCTGAGCAAGTTGGAGTGGCTCATCCCAAAACCACACAGAGAGTAACACAAAAAAACAAATAAGCTACGGTTGCACAGACAATCAGAGGAAATGTAGTCCAAGAATTCCACTTCCACTCATGAATGGAGGCTTTTAAAGCAGATAAGCTCAGCTCTTGAAAGAGAATGGACCCAGAGTGTCTCATTTACCAGTGGTAAAGAGCACAGATGGAATGAAGAGAATTTCCAGCTTGCATGAGCTGGAGAGACTCACCCACAGGTGACTCCAAATGTGGACCATAGCTCTGGATGTTTCTTGGCCCAAGCAGCCTCATGCTGTCACCAGGGAGAGTCCCTCCTCACTCCCTGGAGCAAAGTGAGCTCAGGCAGCTGCTGGGACCCAGGGAAGGGGCTGCTCTGGCTTGTGTCAGCCTGCCAAGGGCACAGACTTCTATGCTTGCTTCACCAAAATAGTTACCAAAGGCAAGTTTGTGTGCCTGCTGCACCATAAGGTCAAAGAAACTGAAGCATCAAAGTTTGGTGGAGAGAAAGTTTTATCGCAGGAACAAACAAAGAGAATGGGGTGTCTTGTGCCCAAGAAAATAATGAACTCCTCAAAGGGTGTCAGCAAAGCATATTTAAAGTCCAGGTGAGGGAGGGGGTTGCAGGGTATATGATCAGCTCATGCACAATTCTCTGATTTGTTGATGTTGAGGTAACAGGGTGGTCAACACTATCAACCTCTAGGCACCAGAAGGTCTGGGGACCACAGGCTCTTGGTCTCAAACAGTTCATTTCTTCCCTTTTGTGGTGATTTTAAGCATCTGAAAAACTCAGGAAATATACATGAGATACTATTATCTGAGTGCTTCAGAGAGGAGCTGCAGCAGAGGATATCTGACAGGAGGGATCTGACACTGGAAGGGACCTGCTTGGTTGCACATCTATATGACTAATCTGGAAATCTCTACTTTTTTTTTTCACACTGCTCCCTTCCCTTACCTAACTTGCCATCAGTCCCCCACTATTTTATCTTCTAAACATCTGTAATATGCACCCACACCATGATGACCATCCCACTAGTGACAGAGGGATCTTTAGACATACAAGTGGATCTTAAGAGAGGACTCACTTAAAGTGACCTTACCAGAACTTGCATGTTCTGGTCCTGATGATAGCTCCCCTGTGCTCTTTGAAACCCAGACACACTGCTCAGTTTCTCAAATAGGCCAGGATCAAACCTATCACAGGGTCTCTGTGCATGAGATCCCTTCCCTGGAATTGTCTCTTCACCCTGTCCCATCTTCACCTACTTTTACTCCAATTTACCATTCATATCTCAGCTTTAGGATCTTTTTCTTTTCTTTTTTTTTTTTTTTTTTTCAGGGAGGCTTGCTTTCTGGACATACATTCTTTCTTAGTTTTCTATTGCTGTATAACAAGTAACCACAAACTTAAAGGATGTACCCATTTCTTAGCTTACTCATTTCTTAGGTCAGAAGTCTGGGCAGTGTGGCTGGGTTCTCTGCTGAGGGTCTCACAATGCTAAATCAAGGTATTGGCCTGGTGTTTGCTTCTGGCAGTTCTAATAAAGAATCTGCCTTCAAGGTTCTAGGACTAAGAACTCTATTTCCTTTCTAGCTGTCAGCCAGGGGATGCTCTCAGATCCTAGAGACTGTCCATATTCCTTGCTACCTGGGCTTCTCCATTTTCAAATCCAGCAACAAAGAATCTCCTTCACATTAAATTCTCCTCATTCTTCTCATCTCTGTCTTCAGGAAGAACCCATTTCCTTTTAAGGGTTCATCTGATTAGATTAAGTGCGCTCAAGGTAATCCCTGTGTCTTAAGATCAACTGATTTGAGATCTTAATTACATCTGCAAAATCCTTCACAACAGCACATAGATTCTTACTTAATTGAATAACCTGGAGAAGATATATACACCAGGGCTATGGGTCTCAATGGCCATCTGAGAATTCTGCTCACGATGCCATCCTTGGACACTCTGCTAGCTTTCTCACTGTATTTCACACTGAGCCATCCTTCACCCACACTGGGCCTGATCTTCATGTGTCTGTGACTTTGCCCACATGGTCACCTCTGTCTAGAATGCCCCTGCCAACTTTACATGACACAGTCCTGGTTCCCTCTGTTGGAGTCAATCCTTTCTCCTTTGTACCCTTAAAGCACTTTCCTCACCTTGGACAGCACATGAACCCTGTTCAGTTGGAGTCATTGTTGCTAAGCTCGTCAGCCCTGGTTGGCCTGGGAGAGGTGGTGTGGAGGGAGCACATCTCATTTCCTGCTGCCTGAGCCTGTGGCACCCAGGTCATGGTAAGTTAGGGGTTAGATTTTTAATAAGCTTGCAAAGTGATCTGAAGGCCATTGAACCCAAAGCATCCAGAATGACCACTGAGAGATGAGAGGCCAAGTGCAGTGAAAGGGAATGGAGGGCTGATTAAGAAAGAAAGCCCACCTGAGGCAGCCCAGGGCCTCCCATGCTTTTCTACGCATGGCTTCTTTCCCACTCACAAAAGGCCCCTGAGGTTAGTGGTGCTCGAGGTTTTGTTTTATTTTTTTCCTCACCTTGGGCAACTGAAACCATTGACTTGGACGGAATACCTAGGGTGGGAGTGAAGAGGCCACTCTTAATGTGGAGACCAGCCCATTGTCTCCTGTGGCAGTCATTAATTATCCGAAAAGATCCAGGCAGTCAGCAGAAAAGACAGAGGTTTAGATTCTAAAATTTTTCATGCACAATAAAGTCCAAACCTTTTAAAGCTGGTATATGTGTTAGCTGAATTTCAAACTGTGAGGGCAGAGAGAAGAAAAGAAATGGCCCATGACACAGAAATTACTCAAGAAAATTTGAGTGGCATTTTTACTTGTTATAATTCAGGGCAGTGGTGGTTCAGTTCAGGATGGCTAGGGCAAGGCCTCTCCCTGGGACGCTTTCTGGTGGGCCTGAGAACAAGACCAGTGAGAATGCTAGTAGGATCCCTCATCATGCTGGTAAGTATCTGTGTATCAAAGAGAGGCAGATGCTTGCACAGAGCAGAGGGACTAGGCGGGCAGAGGCAGGGCAAGCCCTCCAGCCAGCAACTTGTCCACTGCCCCCCTTTAGTATGTGTGTTGTCTCAAAGGAAAACATCCAATGCCCCAGTTAAATTGTCCTCAGACATCCATCCTTCTTCCTTTTGGTTACTGTATGGTGGCAAGAGAAATGCAGGCTGTACCGTCAGACAGAAAGTTGGGGTGTGTGGAGAAGGCAGCCCCACATAAAAAGAGCACTGGATAGGGAGTGGGGACAAGCTGAGGTCCATTCCTGGCTGAGAAACTCCAGGGAACTAAATTAGCAGTTACTGGGGCAAATCAAAAACAAACTAGGCATTTTATTGTTCTGGCACACATTTTGTGGCTAATAGGTAAAATCTATGTACTTAAAAAATTTTAATTGCAAAAAATAAAACATTGTAGAAAAAGTACAGAATTACTAACATGTCTACATTTGACTGTCATTATACCAGTTCAGTGTGGCTTAAGTCACTCTGCAGCTTCTCTATAGACAAAGAGGGAAGAGTCACCCTGGGCATTCCTGGCTTTGCTGATGCCCTGCAGGAGCTTTCCTGGCGTGTCTGCTGTGCTCCTGGTGCACCATGCAGCCACAGCAGAACTCATTACTCTGGGAAAATTGCTTCTCATACGCTAATGTGCTCTGTTGGCATCCTTGGAGACCTGGACCCCAAACACTGCTTAAAACTGACCATAAAATATTTAGAGCTGAAGATATTACTTTGAAAATGCTTTGGAATATAGAACTTTATCCAGAAAAGGGCTCTGCCCCTACTCATTAGGGCAGTGATTTAATAGTGTTTCCATTATAGAGTATTTACTCTCCAAAGATCATTTACCATTAGTAAATTAAAGGATAAATTAGGCTTTTGTGGGAGAAGGAGGAAGGGAAAGTTGAAATCAATTGGTTCAGGACACATATAAATGTGTATTTTAAAGTGGTAGCTCCAGGCTGTCAAAGCCAGCCCTGGTAACACGACCTGCCAAGTAGCACTGACTGTTCTGTGAGGATCAGTGATAGGATTCGTGTCATAGTTTTTGTTTGTTTTTACAAAACTAATGTAATAATTACAGTAATAGCTAGAATTTCTGAGTGATCTGTGCACCAAGAACTATACTCGATTATTTGTGGTGATTAACTTGTTCAACTATCAAAATAAACCTTAAAGGTAGGTCTTATTACCAAACTGGGGAACTGAGATAAAAAGCCAAAAGGCTTTTCTGTAGCTCAGGTCTCACAAACTAGCTGCCCAGAGGCAATTTGAAATCACAGACTTTTTTTAAAACTTTTGGCCAAAATAACAATGTTTTATTGTTGTGTGTGTGTTTCTATTTCAACACCTTTGTGTAGGGCATGCAAGATCCAGTTTGTCACAGGCTCCACCTCTTCCTAATATTTTTGCCCACTGCATGTATATATTCTACCTGCTCGACACCTGAGGACACGTGAATTGTTAAACTAGCTTGACCCACTCTGTAGCTTAGTCAGCTAGGGAGGGTCTCAAGAAAACAAAGGTGCTCTGGGAGTCAGCTTTGTCACAGCAGGGGGCCAACCTATTTCCTCAGTCTTCCTGAACAGTTCCTTCAGTCCTGTCACTGAAGCTGCCTTAGACCCTGCAGAGATTGGCCCTTGGGAGAAGCCTGGCGAAGGTGGGGGTTTTCCAGAGCACATGCCGAGATAGAGGCCTTAGGGGTACAAGAATCCTATTGGGGATGACTCCTGAAGGCAAGAGGAGAAAGCAGGATTGGGCAGAGGACATTCAGCTGCAGCCTGCCAGGAATCTCAGGCAGCTCAGCGGGGAGTGCAGGAGCCCTCAGAGCTGTCATGCCTCAGGCTGAAGTGGCCAGATTTTTATACCCTAACTCTGCTAAGTCACAGGAGGTGGGCAGCTCCAGGAAAGGCATGGCTTGAATGAGCCAGTAGCTGGAGACCATCTACTAACCACGTGTCTGGTATCTGGGAAGTAAGCCCTCCTTAAAGGCATATCTAGGCTGTGCATGTGCATGCAAAAGGGTATTTCTAATTGCAATTTTAGTTGGTGTTAATTCCAACTGCAAGACCAGCCTGACTCCTCTTGGCCTGAGTGTCTTGGGCAGAGCTGTCTGAATCAGCGAGCACACCTAGGGAGGCTGGAAGGTGGAAGTAAACTGGCCCCACATTTGCATGACAACCCGAAGCTCCCAGGATGAACTCCCTCCCCTCTCCGGATGAATGCTCTGTGTGTCAAAGAATGCCACACGTACATCCATTTTCTATTTCAGAGCCCTGACATTGACACAGGGTCCTGGCAGCTTTCTACAGTATTGAAATGAGGAGGATAGAGGCTTTACTGAGAGTGTGTTAGGACAAAGCAGATCACAGCCCTGGTCCTAGGCCTGGGCCAGCACACAAAAGGTGGTGGAGACTCACCAACAGAATGGAGCATGTTACAATGAGCTGCTCATTCTCAGCATTTCCACTAACACATCTATCCCCCCCCTTTTTTTTAAAGATTTTTTTTTAGAACAGTTTCAGGTTTACAGCAGAATTGAGCAGAAAAGAGTTCCCACATAGCCCGTCTACTCTTGAGTGTCTTTTTTTTTTTTTTTTGTAACAATGATGAGAATTTTTAATGGTACAAACATGTCGGAAAAATTTATTTAACCCTACAAATTCTGCACCAACAAGATATGCTGCGCTCAGGATTTTACTGAAGGGGAAAGAAGAAAAGGCCCCCCAAAATGTGTCCATACATACATAGAGCACCTTTTACAGTCCATTTTTATAGCTGATTTACAATAGTTACCAATACAGTTTTGAGAATTGAGGCCTAATAAAGAGTCAATGAAGTAAGAGATTCCCCTCCCTTACCGTATTCCTTTGACCACGAAGAAGACATAATCCAAGCATTTGCTGAATACAGGGAAAGGTCATCATTTCGTGGTGTGAGCTAAGTATTCCAGTATACTTTAGACGAGAGAAGTTGACCATGGTGGAGTCCACTCTTGTGCACAGAATGTGAAGTTGAAGGAACTCTGATTAAAGGAGGGGCTTGCCCTGCTTCTGCCAGCTTCACTGCAGCTCAGGTGTTGATCCTTTGAAATGGATGCCTGAGTGGAGGGGAGGGAACGGCAAGTCCTTGATCCCTAGGCCCAACCCTGGGAGAAGGAGCAACAGGGCTTGGTGCTTGGTCCCCTGAATGGTTTGAAAAATGCCCCTTGGGACGTGTGGATTCTCATGACCTCTTCCAGGAACTTGAGCACTTTTAGCATCTCTGCCATCTCTTCTTCTTTAGACTGCAGGAATCTTGGACCTGTTCTTGGACCCGAGAATTGAGTTTCTTCCTCAAGTACTCGTTGATCCTCATCATTTTTCTGCCGGTATCAGTGAGGCTAAGTATATTTCATGAATCCCTGTCGAGCCTGGCCTACTCTACAGATGTCTCCGTGCCAGCATTCTCCTTTTTAGCAGCACAAATCTTGTCAATGAGTTGGCATTTCTCCTCAATCAGTATTTGGCCAACTTCTCTTCACGTCTCCCATAAAGTCGACTTCTACAAGATTGAGCAAGTCTGAAATTTCCAAAAACCCCACCAATAAGCTGATGACAGGCGGACAAGCCACTGCCTGCCCTTCTAGGTTCTGGAAAGTGAACCATGAACCCAGGCCATTGGGCAGCAGCAACACCACGACCTCACTCAGTTTCCCAAAGAAGAGCCCTAAGCCAAGCTGCACAGAGGACGGCAGGCCCTCCATGGCACTGATCCACCACAGGGCTCTGCCCAGTTACCGTGGATCCACCAGCCACAACAAGCCCCGCAGAACACACCAGCATTCCACCCAGAACCCAGCCAGCAACTGACATCCTGGATTGGTCAGGGAGCTTGTCAGTGTTGGGGGAGGGGCTCAGAGGAGACGTTTGTAAGGAAAACGTAATTCTCTCCATTATGGTGTAATTGTCATTCTTTTCTTTCCTCTTCCCTTTTGTGTTGATCTCAATAAACAATACAAATGGAAGGAAGTGTGTCCATGATAAGTTTATGCTTTCACACATCTTTAAACTTTCTAACACTTGACAGTATCCAAAGACCCACTGAAGGGATCATATGTTAGAGTAATATCCATTAACCCAGAATATACACCTCTGTCACATTTCAGCTGAAACACACACTCTCCCAGCATGGATCCATCCGATTCACAGGGGCTGAATTTCAAAGAAATGAAATCAATCCCAGTGTACACTTTAATGTCTGTCTCATTTGCTCTCAGTACTGTTTATTAGAGCTATGTGTCTTTTTGAATATGAATATGCCATTCATTCTCTTCATAGGGTGAATATGCCATTCATTCATTCTTCGGAAGGCTTCTAAGTGTACATCACATACTCTCAACTGTCCTCATACCAACTGCTTTTAGTGAAATCCTTGGGACTCAACCAGCCTATAAAAGAGAAAAAATAAAAAATAAAAGTGAGTCATTATTTACTCAGAAATCACTCTGGATGCAATTATATTTGCAGTATAAGTCAAACAAATAGGGGAACAAAAAGAAGGCAGAGAAGCAGAAACATTTAAAACCTGCCCCTAAATTCTGGGGCATGGAGGAGCTGGAAGATATTTTGATCTGAAGCAGAAGTGAAAACACATAAGCCTAGAAGAGCCAAGGTCACACCATTCACCCTCTCCACCACCACAAGTGGGCAGGGGTCTCAAAGCCTCCTGAGAAATGCCCACACAGAAAAGCCTCCTTACTGTCTCTGTGGAACCTGTGATGCTCGGGGTCTATTTCTGCTCCTTTGTGATAAGACAACACTGAGTTTCTTTGGGAAACCCCCTTACCCCCACTCTTAGCATCATGGTTTGTAGGGTTTCTTCCTACCCCCAGTGACAGTGGAGGGTCATGATCACTTACACTAATTGGCTGCCTGCATGTGCCCAGCCACAGCCCAGTGGTGCAGAGGGGAAATCATGATCTAAGCTGGTCCAGTTAGAGGGACCTCACCATCGTTTCTGAGAACGTCAGGTCACACTGGCCTCTCCTCTGTTTCTAGACAGAAAGCTCCTGGGCTTTAAAGCACAGGACAATCTTACAATCACAAAGGAAGTTAGCTTTTGGATGAAGCTGGCAACATGGGAAGCAGAAGAGAAAAGGGAAACACTGAATCCTTCCCGGGTTTCTTATCTGAAGTCCGTTACCACCGTACTTTTCTATTATACAACTCAGTCAATGCCTTTATTGTTTATGTCAGTTTGAGTTGAGTGTTCTTTTTTTTTTTAAGCAGTCTAGTTTTATTTACTTTGGGGGAGGATGGGTAGGTAATTGGGTTTATTTATTTATTTAATGGAGGTACTGGGGATTGAACCCAGGACCTTATACATGCTAGGCATGCACTCTACCTCTCCTGTTGAGCTGAGTGTTCTGAAATCTCCTAATTTTAACAGCTGAAAGCCATCACAAGACCTCTACTATATGGCAGCAGCCAAAATGGATGTATGAGCCAGTTTCCTTGTCATCCCAAATCTTTTATTTTCAACAAGAAACACTCCCAACTCTTTTAGGGATTCTTGGTCCCATCCCCCTCTGGATTACAGTTAACGGCATGCCCTTTGAAGTTCCAGTTTCTTCTTGTTTGGATCCCTTTCTCCCTCAGGTAGATCCAGCTCGAGTTATCTAGTTTTCTGCCTTTGAGTCTGATACAGACAAAATATAAACACACGTATGACAGTGGGGTTTGTCTCCCACTTGATACATCATGGAAGCAACAGTAGGCCTGGGTTTTGACCTAGAAATCTCAGCTGAGGCTTCCTTCTGGGCAGGGCAGATCTAACTTGGGAGCAGTTGGCAGCATGAGGGTACATGATGTCTTTGCTCAGTACCACGGGTTGTGAGATGCTGCAGGGTGAAGGGCTCAGCAGGGAACAAGCCTCCCTCTGTGTGTTATTGCAGTGAGGGCTCCATTGACCACACCTGGCACAGGCTTGGGAGGGCACTCTGGAGAATGTCACCACTGCTTGAGACGCAGGACGCAGCAGTGGGCTTGCCCTCAGTGTCTCAGCTACAGGCAGGCATGTTTTTCTGCGCAACAGGAGGATAGGTACTCTGGGGCTGCACTTTTCCAGGCTCTGCCTCTGTCTGCTCCATCCCTCCATCCTCTCTCGTGCCGATGGTTCCACACCCAGGCTCTTAGCTACTGCTAAGAGCCAGGCCTTCTCTTACGATCTCAGTCTGCACCACCACCTGACTTCTCATTCTGCACTGTGGCCCACCTGGGTTCTGCCTCTGCTGGCCTTTCTGACCTAAATAGTCCCTTCCCCCACCCCAACCACAGAGGCCAATTAACTGAGCTTATGCTCAAGCTCCTGTCCTCCCAGATACATGCCTTGACTACTTGGATGCATACCTACCTTCACTGAGGCCCTGTCCTAGCTGATGTTTTGCTCTGCCCTGAGCTGCCTGGCACTGCCTTGTAGGAGCCTAGGCAACCAGGGGAACCCAGAGACCCACGAATTCTATGGAACAGCAGCTGCATGCTCAGTCCAGGGGCTGCAGAGGATGACAGAAAGCAACCCTGTCTGCTGTCACTTAGGGCGTCTATGTCAGGGCCAGGACAGGATAGGCCCTGGGTCCACGTGTCACATTCCCAGTGAAGGCATGTGTCACTGGCAAGGTGTTGCTCCTGGTAATTTCTTAGAGCTGTGTATGTATCATGTCACATTTCATTCTGCAGGAATTTTGGCCACTGTGGATGAGTGATAGGGAAACCAGGCAGGACTTGTAGCATTTCCAAATCTTTCTCAGGTACTCTATTTCTACTAGATACTCTAAAAATAAAGGGGTGGGGGGTGGTGAGTGTGAGTCATTGAATACATTTGAAAACCTTTCATAGTCTATCGCCTCGTTGAAATTCCTACAGGAAAGAAATCAAGTTAACTTTCTTCAACTCAGAGTTCCATAACTTTAATTGGCCATGAACCCCTCCCTTTTGTGGAATATCTGTCAATAACATACACAAGGATCTGTGAAATGTAGTTTGGGAAACACTAGTTTGACTTCCTCTTTAGGAGATCACACCCATTCCTTGGAAATCATCAGCTGTCTCTAATGCTTTCAACGGACAGACCTTCCAATTCAACTTGATAAACATGTATTAAGCACCTTCTAGGTACCCGATGCTGTGACAAATGGTGTGGGGGGAGATGGATAAAGGATGTTTCTATGAAACTTAGAGCCCGTGACAGAAGACAAGTCAAGAAGAAAAAAGATCTCCAGAACAAAGTTCATTATTTTTATTATTAGATTAAGATAAGTGCCATAAAATTGATATGGACAGAGTGTCATAGGGCTTCAAAGTGAAACAGAAAATAAATACATCCAGCTAGGATGCTCAAAGTAGGCGGCTACAGTGAGATCCAAACATATTTATCCAACTGCCCATCTAACATTTCTGCTTGGGTATCTCTAACCAAACTCACAATCCCCTTCCCCATAAATCTGGTTGCTTTCCCACATCCCTGTTCCCAGAAGAGTGCCACCAGCCACCTGCCATGCAGGCCAGAGGCCCAGTAGTCTTCCTTGTCTCTGCCTGTCCGTACAAAGATTAATGTTTTTGTAGAGTTGTTTCTTTTCTTTTCCAGCACTTATCTCAGTTTGTAATTTCACATCTATTTATGTGTTCACTTAATTAGCGTCGGCCTTCCCCACTTTTTGGGACTACGCATGTGATGTTCTTTCTTATCAGTGTAATCTCAGAATTGGTTTAATGCCTGACACCTGGTAGGTCCCAAACAAATAATGTTGAATGAATGCTGGAGAAACAAATGAATGAATATATGGCTTGGTTTTAGAGACTGCTTTTGATTAAGAGGGCTACAACATTTTTAAATGGACAAAAAACACATTCAGAGTGAAGGGAATCAAATGAACAGAGGCACTGAGCCTGGTAAGTCTTGAGGTTTTAAAATCAGCTTTCTCCTAGAGGCAAGATGGTACCCATGACTGGACCCCAAAACAGAAAATAGACACTTAGTGGAAAACCTAGAGAAATCCAAATAAATTCTGTAGTCTATTTAACAGTAACGTGCCAACGTTCATTTCTTAGTTTTGACGGATGTGCCATGGTAATAACAAGATGTCCTCAGTACAGAAAGCTGGGCGAGGGGTATGTGGGAACTCTTTGTATTAGCTTTGCAATTCTTCTGTAAACCTAAAATTATTATGAAGCTGAATATTTATTTTGAAAAAATCAAATGTCTCTTTGCCCTATATATAAAACAGAGACCACTCCAGTTTAATTATGGTCATTAATTATGACCAATATTAGAGTATAAGTCTGACAGCTCCTTGAAATTGATAAAAATGACACGTGTAAGGCTGTTTTTGTGAATGAGGGGTGAGATCCATGGTGGGCCACAAAGGGGCATTGGAAATGTTTGGAGCATGTCTCTGTCAAGTGAGACTCAGGACAGTGCAGCTCTTGCCCTTCCTAAGACTTATCCCAGCTATCCCCTCACCAGATGCTGGCTTTGGGGAAATTGATCTGGAGGCCCTTTTCAGCAGGGAGCTAACAAAGTTTCAGTCCCCTGACCTTGTACCCAGACCTTCTCTCTCCCCAGCCTCACCCTCTCCTACTGGCACATTTATGGTGTCCTGCCTAGATCCCTTCAAATCCTTGTCACTAGCTCTGTGTGCACCCCTCACTCCTGGGCTTTGCTAGACCTTCCTCCAGGGACTGCATTTGGGTACTGGGGTTGCCTGGCCCGTTGGAAATGCCCTCCCATCCCACCCAAAGATGGCTCACAGTCACTAATTGACTGGTGTGGGAATATAAAGCTCAGCTCCTTCACTTCAAGCAGGACAAACTCTGAGGTGTAGTTTACGTTCCACGGGGATTTCACCTGAAATCATATTCTTGCTCGAGTTCTTTCCACCTTCTGTCCTGCTTCCTCCACACCCTTACTGGGTAGTGTGTGTGTTCGTTTGCTTGTTTGTTTTGAGCATTTCCTTAATCAATCATTGGTTCAGGGTCTGCTTCTGGGAGAATCAGACCCCAGACACTGAAGTAGTGTGGGCAGCAGAAAGAATCAATTTTAGCATCAGAAGAGCCACCCTTAAATTCCAGCTGTAACACCTACCAGACCTTAGAGACAGTTTCCCTGCCTCCCATCTCTGAAAAGTGGGGTTAATCACACCTGCTTCTCAATTGACCATGGGGCTTACAAGAGATCATGAATGTCAAGTGCCTAATACCCCTTTCCTGGGTCTCTGGGCAGTGCAGCTCCCGAGCAAGCCAGGCCCCTTTTCTATGAGAAAGCTGTTATCTGTGGACCTCAGAAAACCTTCCTTTATGTCTCAGTCAATAGAATAGATTAGCAACTGCTTAGCCAAGTGTTCTGACTGCATTTACTCCCACATTCACCACCATAAATAGTAAATAGCAGAATAAATTGCCCATCTGCTGCCATCTATCACAAATACAATCTTCACTCGCTGTAACACAAGGCAAACACAGTCATGACAAAATCCATTGGTGCTTGGGAGATGATAGAGTGTTGGCCAGGACTATCCTTTCTCCACAGCCCCAGTCCACAACCTTTTATCTAAATGCACAGTAAGTGACAAAGCGATCAATACATTGCCTGCCTTTGTTGTCATTGGCAGGCTGGCTGCCTTGAGCCTTGAGCCTCAGGATGGTAAAGACTGGACAGTTCTTGGATAGAGGGCCATGAGGGGAAGAACAGCAGGGCACTTGCTCATGAACAAATTCTCTGTACCACTGAGAGCCTAGAGGGTGGAGAGAGACATGGGAAGGGATAAGACAAAAAATATATGGCAGTGGTTCAGTATTTTTAAGTTTACCAAGTACCTTCACACATAGAAGGTAAGTTAAAATAAATTTTTTTCTGGTGTCAAAAGAGTTAGAAACTTTGACAAATATAATAACTCAGGGAAGAAAATTCCAATAACGTGTGATTTCATTGACTCAAAAATTAAAACATCGCTCCGTATCCTTCAAGACTTTTTCTCCTTGATACAGATACACGCACACACATATATAAAAAGTAGATTATACCATGTTTCCAGTTGGAATTTTACATCTGTGTATGTGTGTTTTATGACGTTATGAAGGTATAGTTATAATACATAAGTTGATAATGTATGTTAAACCATCATTTAAAAGTAGTGTGCTCTTTTATTTCATGAATGTATTTTGGTTTAAGGTCTTTCCTATTGTTGGATATCAGGTTACTTCAATTGTATGTAATTATAAACAGCACTTTAAAAACAAGGTTGTTCATCAAAGTTTTGCCACATCCCTGATTAGCTCTTTAGTATAAAATCCTAGAAGAGCAATTACTAGGTCAAGGGTATAAACATGTGAAGATTTTTGAAACATATTGCCAAATTACCTTTCAGAACGGTTTACCAATTTACATCACTACAATAGGAGTATGTGTATATGTGTTTCCTTGTATCCTGAACTACACTGAGTTCCATCCTCAAAAAGAAAGTAAAAGTCTGCCAGTTTGATAGGTAAAAATAATACCTTATTATTCTACCTTGTATTGAATAATTTTATCAACAAGATTATTTGGGGACATTATAAGCTTCATTTGACAGATGAGGTAATGAAGACTAGAGAGAGTAAATTGCTAGCCCAGTATCACATAATAAGCAATGGCAAAAACAAGGTGTATGAGGGTGAAGCACATGCTTCGTGATTCTAAAATTTGTTACAACAAATTAGTTTTCATTAAAATTCTTAAGCTGCTCATTATGGCATTTATAGATCACACATTTGAGTTTAAATTAAAAAGGTTTTAGTAATGAAGAGTTTGACAAAAGGATACTGTAAGATGTAGACACAAGAATATGTCTCTTCACTTTTCTTGCTCAATTAATAAAACCGTTCCTTGTCTGGGAAGCAGAATGTGTGCACCTGTTCATGCGTATGTAGGTGTATGAGTAGCATGTCCATGGATGTAGGAGGCACTGTGGTGAGCTAGGAGCACAGGAACGGCCCTCATTCTTTCCCTCACTGCTCATTGGTATTTCTATTCATAATTAAAAGCCTTCCACGTCACAAAGAGGACTATAGTCAGAACAGCCAATGTCCCCAATGCCATTCATTCCACACATATTTCTTTAACAACTGTACTTGCCATTGGGAATAGAATTGTCAACATAATGGAATAGTCTCTTCCCCTCACTGATCTTCTATCTAACTGAGTGGGGCAAGAAGACCAGATAATGGTCCATCCCTATTTGTATACAACCCTGGGTAATCAGTAAAGGATCAAGGATATGGAGGGATATTTACATGAAGCAAATAGGAGTAAGTCAAAGAACAGTCTTAAAGATGGTGTCTAAACTATCCATTAGTATGCTAAAAACTAATCAAATTAGTGAGAAGCTAATGTATCTCCTGTGTTGAATTCAGCAAAGTCTTCTAGGGTCACCCCTACAATTAACAATGAAGTAATTGCTAATAAACTAATAAACTCATGGTTTATTCCCTGTTTACTCTTCAGACAAATCTGACTGCCAATTTACACAGCAAGGTTGCACCTTGATTAGACATCATTAAGTGGTCATTCATAAATAGCAATAATTTCCCCAAGTATGTTAGAATACCACAGCAAAGAGTTGAGATCACTCAACGTGCATTTGCATATCCTCAAGAAAGCAAGATAAAAAGCAGAATTAACTGTAACTCGAAACAAAAGTCTGAAGAGAAACTTCACCCCTGAGTTTTCAGTGGAACCTTGATAAATCTCCCTTCTCACCGAATGCTTGGCAAGGGAGCTTGAGAAGAGCAGAAGATTAAGGTTTGTGGGATTGAGTTGAATCCCCAGCCTTCCAGATGTGGATGAGGAGTAAAAGTTTCATGGATAATGCCCATTATATATGGGAATTTCAGCCATGGGTGCACTGATCTAAAGATCTGTTAGAAATCCAGTATACAGCACTGAAATCCCATTCTCACAGGTAATCTATTGCTTACTGAGTTTGAGCAGCTCCTCACGATTCTGCTGGGTCTGTGAATATTCAGACTCACAAGGCTCTTATCTGCTCACATTCCTGCCACTCTCACCCCTTACAGCTCACTCCATTCCTACCACAGCCTGGCTCTCCTCCAGCACTTCCCCGCAGGGCTCTTTTAACAGATGCACCATAACTGGAGCCAAGCCCTGAGCATCAACCCAACAACAAAGGGATTCTTAGGGGAGACAAGATAGAGTGAGTGAGAACTGAAAGGAAGGACCTCTTGTCTCCAAATGATCTGAGTGCTCTGTTTTCCTGTCAAAGCAGCCATCTTTAGGAAGGAGCCTTGCCCATGTGTAAGTCCACATACAGACAGGCACAGGAGGGTTTTGTCCACTGTCATAACCCTCCCATGCTTGCACAGGGCCTGTGTCATGCAGCAGTCACTCAATACATTTCTGTTAAATGAGTGAATGGGTTACTCTCTCCCACTGGAGACCTGAGGCCTCAGGAAACTGCCCTGGCCTCTGTCCTCCAGGACTCCCCACATGCAATGTTATCATTGCCATTCACTTTAATAAGCACCTCGATCTGGAAGCAGCAGGATGCCCAGCATCCAGCAGAAGGTATTATTTAAGACAGTGGAGGTGATTCACTTGCTGAAGAGGCCTGCCGTCTTCTAAATTTGAAGTCCAATTTGAAAGATTGAAGAGCTCTTAAAAATGTGAAGCACTCCCAATAATTTCCAGCGGGGTTCCACTCCATTTCCCAGCATCAGCCACCCCAACCCATCAGGCCCAAGTGTTGAAACACCAAACTAAGGGTGCAACTCAAAAGGCTCTGGGACAGATGGGGAGGGCAAGGAGAGGAGGTGGAGGGTCAAATCTCTCATGAAGATAAAACAAGTTGTCACATTTCTTCAGATAATGCGCAATTTCTTCTGCTCCCTAGCATCTATGTGCAGAGAGGAACAGCTGGATATCCAAAATGAAAAAGGCTGCAAACTCAAGTTCCCAGATTTGGGCAGGAGAGGAAGCACGTGTCTCCAGCTTGTGACCTGCCCATTCTTCCAAGGTAGAGTTTTAGTCCAGAGATGTTTGGTTTAATTGAAAAATCAAGTGATAGTCCGCGGAAGTATACAAGCTACAAAGAAACCTGGTTCTGCCATTTTCTAGCCGTGTGACTTGAGAAAACTGCTTCCTCTCTGAGTAATATTTTCTTTGCCCATAAGTTGTAGATATGAATACTAATCCCTTACTGTTGTTGTGAATTATCTCACACGTGGAAAGGTTTGGCACTTGGAAGACTTTTTCAAAAATGTCACTGTTATTTTAGCTCAGTGGTCACTTCCCCTAGGAAGGATTTTCTGCCCCAAATGTGCTTCCAAAGCCACCCAGTTCACTAGGTCTCACCTGTTTACATTCCTGCCCTGGCACACAGCCCAATCTTGGCAGAGGATGGACCCTCTGGACTGAATGCTTATTCAGTGGCTGTCTTAGCAAATCTGAGAGCCCAAAGGCCAGCCGCAAAGCATGGTGTCCCCCCCATTTCTTTCTGCATAAGTCTTTTCTTTTACGCTGTTCCTTAGGCTTCCTTAAACTTCTAGTAATGAACTGAGGGGTTGTTGCATTTCAACCTACTTTCCTTCCATCTTTAAACATTGTCATTTCTCTCTAAGAAAAGCAGACCTTATTTTGAATTCAGATTAAATTTACACATAAGCATTAAAAAAAAAAACCTGAAATTTAAGGAAAGGGTAATCAACCCATCAGGATATATTTGTTTTCCTGATGTGTGCATCCTGACCCATTGCAGGCATTCTCCCACAACACAAACATCTTCAACACAACTGAAGCCTTCCTCTTCCAGCCTCACACCAGTAGGGGCTCTTCTTGCAGTAGAATAATAATTATCTGCCATCGATTCTCTGTTTTAAACTTTCCTCTTACATTCAATATGATAAGGAGGTATTTTATCAAGGGAACCAGAATCCCTGGGATCCTTTCTTCTCACTTGTTTGTCTCCTAAGTCCTCACAAGAGCAATTTCAGTCATGAAGAGCATGGCCAGGGTGACAAGCCACTAGATCATCGGCTGCAATCTGCAGTATTTTGCAAAGCTGAGTTTAAGCATTCTCCCAAGGCAGTCTGGAAAAATGCTGTGTGTATGTGGCAAGAAGGTGAACTGGGGAAAGGAAACCTCACCCTGGATTCAGGGCTGTCCACCCCAGCCCCTCCCTCTTTCCAGTCTCTGAGCCTGAAGAAAGGATGAAGCATTCACAATAGCAGTTTCCTTGAGATTGCCCTTCCTCTCGCCCCTGCTGCTCCTGTTCCTCATCCTTCCTTCCCTCTATGCCTTGGCCTCTGCAGCCTTTCACTCTGAGGGGTGCAGGCTGCTCTTTGCTTGATGAAGCCTGACCTCAAAGCCAACCCCTCCACCATGAAGCTTTCCCTGGCCCTCTTTGGGCATCCCTCACACCCCTTACCACAGTGCATTTCATTGTCTGTGAGTCTGTGCCCTCATGGGACAGGAGCACCTCTGTGTTCCCAGCTCTCCTGCACTAGCAGAGAATACGTCACGGAATAGAT
Organism: Camelus bactrianus; assembly: GCF_048773025.1. Classification (NCBI taxonomy): domain Eukaryota; kingdom Metazoa; phylum Chordata; class Mammalia; order Artiodactyla; family Camelidae; genus Camelus; species Camelus bactrianus. Next base: position 20,338,947 of record NC_133547.1, on the reverse strand, counting down.
GCTACACCACTTATCGGCTGTAGGACATAAACACTACAAAACATCTCCAGGAGCTTTAGGTTCCATGTCTGCAAAAAAGATGATAAGAATATTTGCTACATGGGATTCTTGTGAAGGTTAAATGGAAATCATATATGCAACCAGATGTACTCTGAAAGTGTGCAATGAGATTTACAGGGACGCCAATTGCTGTATTGTTTTAAAGAGCTAAAAATTGGAAACAAAGCAAAAATGTCATCAAAAATAGGAATCAGCTTATGATAAATTTGATTTTTTTAAAGCGAGTTACAAAACATGCAGAGAATGCCATTTTTGTAAAAAAAAAAAAAAATCCTGTCAATATGCACTAAATAAAACATCATGAAATGGAAAAAAAAAAAAAAACCAGAATCAGCTCAATGGATTTTGCTTAGGATTTTATTTTGATCCTAAAATGAAATATTATGCAGCTGTTAAAAAGAATGCTATTCCTCCCCAGTATTCATTATGGTTCAAATTTAATTGCATTTCACAAAAGAGAGAACAGAGATTGAGAAGGTAATGCTAGTCTTCAAAATAAGAGGAGAGTAGAAATTTGCATGTTTTCTAAATTTCAAACCCATTATGGGAAATTCTAAGCTCATATGCACTGTATATAAGTTTGTAATATATGAGTCAATCGCTGAATCAAATTCATTCGTGCATTTATCAAGTACTGCAGAGAAGGCATATCAAAACCACTGTAAGGTGGTAAATGGCAATATTCCCTCACATGCATATTTGTGCATGATAATTTGCAAAGTACTCTGCCTCCCCTTAATCTCCTTTGAGCCTTCTAGCTACCCTAAGGGGTAGGAAAAAAAGAATTTTTATCCTGGAGGTTTTCTCATTGGCCACTGACCTGGTCCTTTCTCTTCAACCTACACACTTGTGACTCTCTGTAGCTTTCATGGGGTCTTTCCCATCAGACATTGAGCTTAGTTAAATTGTGGAAGTAATCCAGATTCCTTTTCTTTGATTTCCAAAGCATAGGCTGCCAGCAAACAGAAATTTCTGTCATTAGCTTTGGTGTCACGGGCCTCATCCTTGGCTCCAGGATGCCTCCAACCCCTGTCCTTGTTTTGCTTTCTCTTCCTTGATAATACCTAATTGATGACATCTTGCTGCATCATCTGTATCCCTCTGAGCCCCCTTAGATGCTTTCAGGGTAGGTAGGTACAACCTCAGCCTGTTACTTATTTACCTATTTATTCCTTCAAGACTAAAAGGGGTTGCTATGACTGAAATGAGAAAATACCCATCTAGAAAGAGCTTTGGAGCTCTGAAATAAGAACAGGGTGAGAGCAGTGGAGATGATGGGGCAATTTCTTCAAAGCCCATCACCACAACTGTGGAGAAACCTCCCATAGAGATTATGTTTCCTAGAAGAAGATTCCAGGCCCAAAACTGTTGGGTACCTTCCTGGCTAAAAATATGTAACTGTGTGGTGAGAAAAAAACAGGATTTTTTACATTTTTTATTTATTTGTCTTCATTTTATTTCTTTATTTTGGCAGAGGGAGGGAGAGAATTATTTATCTACTTATTTATTTACTTTTGGAGGAGGTACTGGGGATTGAACCCAGTGCTAAGCATGCACTCTACCACTTAAGCTATAACCTCTCCCTTAAAAAAAAAACAAAAAACAGTCTTAATTACAAAATGAACTATAACACAGGTAGGGTCATATCTAATATACTGTCTTAATTGTGCCAGAAGAATGTGACACCAGCTTCTTCCCTGGGTGTACTAGCTTTATAAACAAATAGGTAAACTTTTCCTAGTAGAAAGAGCCTATCAGGGAGTGGCCAAGGTGGTGGAGTAGGACGCTCGTAGCTCACCCTCTCCCATGAAGACACCAAGACTGACATCCAGGGACCCACCCATTCACTCAGAACACTTGCTGAACTTTGGCAGAACATCACCTTCTTCAAAAGACAACATTTGTCACAAATCTGGTAGGAGAAAAAGAAAGAAGAAAAAGGAAATTAGTGCAGGACCAGTCCCACATGGAGGGAGAAGCAAAGAAGGAATAGTGCTTGTATGCTGGGTCGCCCCCTCTCCAACAGAGAGGTCAGGGGGATGAAGGCGGAACCCCTGGGGCTCGGATCTGTACAGAACAGCCCTTGACTGACAGAACTAAGTGAAACGTGCACAAAGGGTCCCTGTGACCCCAAAGGCTAGACATGACCCAGCTGAAGTGGAATGGGACAGGCTACCTGAGCCGGGAGAAGGACTGGGGCTGACTGTACAGAGGCAAACTCAGGTGACTGGAGTGTGCTGTGCACTGTGGCTGGGAGAGTATACAGAACAGAATAGCCTGGGTCCACCATAAAAAATAAAAAAGAGAAAACAAAAAGCAGCAGTGCTGGTACACACTAGGGGAAGGGTGCAATGCAGCTGGGCCATGGCCTTTGTCTCCACAAACATCCAGCATCTTTGTTGGTGCATTCTCAAGAAAAGAAAGGCATGGCTCCAAAGCAGAGGTGGGGTTGAAACCTGAATCCATACCCAGGGGTTTTGAAATCTCATAGGTGGAACTGAACTTTAATTACAGCCCCAGGCAGAGGGGACCATTCTGTTCCAGTGCCTTTGTGGACTTGCACCTTTAAGACAAATGAGCAAGAAGTGGAGTTCTGGCACACAGTGGGGGTGAGGGCTGGTGAGGCCATTTTTCTGTGAGGCCACCTACTGTGTGCAGATGAGGCCCTGGGAGCAGCACAGACTGGGGTAGTGACCCGAGGGCCTCTGGAATGAACAAGCAAAGTTCTCAAGGAGGCATGAAGGCAGGAGCTGCAATGAACAGAACAACAAGGAGGCCTGGCTCAATAGCTGGAGCAGGGTATGGCTCCCACAACACCGGCCACACCTCCAACCAAACATGTAACACCAAAACGCACAGAAGGAATACATGGCAACCATCCATACATAAAACAGACTTTAGGACAAAATTATTACGAGTGCAGAGTTGACACAGGAACACATTTTCCCTCTGTTTTTTTCTTTTTTGTCGTTTTCATTTCTTTCCTTTTTACTTTTTTAATTTTTATTTTTTATTCTTTTCACTTTTGAATTTGTTAAATTTTGTTTTCTTCTATTTAAATTTTTAAATTATTTTTATTATTTAAAAAAATTTTAAATTTGTTTTTATTGTGTTTTTTCTGTTATTTATTGAATTCTATTTTTAAATCTTAAAATTTTTAATTTTTTATTTTAGTTTTTTAATTTTTTATTTATTTTAATTTGTTTTATAATTTTTCCCTTTTTTAAATTTTTTATTTTTTTATTAACTTTAATTTTTATTTTTTGTTGTTTTGTTTTGTTTGTTTTTCTTTCCTGGAACTTCTCTTTAACTTTATTTTTCATTACATCCTTCTAAAATTTCAACGCACTTCTGATACTTTGCAAAATGGATTACTACCATATGGCATGTCTATAACTTGTCAATAAATGAATACATATATGTTGGGGATTTGAGCTTTTAGTGTTAACTTAACTAACAAGATAAAACAATTGAAAGTATTCAGAGACTTGGGTCATCTGTACAACACAGACAGCAAAATGGAGCCCCTTTTGGAGAAAAAAAATATTTAGATCATTTCAATGATGTAAGTAATTTACTTCTCCATCTCTTCTTCCGAATTCCCAATTTTTTTAATCTAGTTATTATTAGATAAAGCACTGATATCAATAAAATCTTATAGAGTGAAGTCTAGGCATTGAAGTTATGATGGAAAATACTGGATAAGTCATTTCTTTCATAAACAATATATAAAGATTTATGATTAATGAAAATTCCAGGCTCTGAATATTGGATGTGTCTTTCTTTAAAGGAGGTTATTTTGGAAGAATAGGAGAAGAAGAAAAGCAAAAACCTGTATGTATTAAGACTCCCTGGACTGAATTCATTGATAAGCTGTTTTAATTAGGTACCAAAATCACCAGACTGTATCTTATTTCCAAACATTGTCAGGCAGCTCTTCTTTCTTTCTTTTTTTAAATCTTATTTTATTGAGTTTTAGTTTACAATGCCATGTCAATCTCCAGTGTAGAGCACAATTCTTCCATTATACATGAACATACATTTATTCATTGTTGCATTCTTTTTCACCGTGAGCTACCACAAGATCTTGTATATATTTCCCTGTGCTATACAGTATAATCTTGTTTATCTATTCTATATATACATGTCAGTATCTACAAATTTCGAACTCCCAGTCTATCCCTTCCCACCCCACTTCCACATGGCAACCAAAAGTTTGTATTCTATGTCTATGAGTCTATTTCTGTTTTGTATTTATGTTCACTTGTCTTTTTATTTTCTTTTCTTTTTTTTAAGATTCCACACATGAGTGATATCATGTTATTTTTCTTTCTCTTTCTGTCTTACTTCACTTAGAATGACATTCTCCAGGAACATCCAGGTTGCTGCAAATGGCATCATGTTGTCATTTTTATGGCTGAATAATATTCCATTGTATAAGTATAATAAGTATACCACATCTTCTTTACCCAGTCATCTGTTGATGGACATGCAGGCTGTTTCCATGTCTTGCCTATTGTAAATAGTGCTGCCATGAATATTTTGGTACAGGTGTCTTTTTGAAGTAGGATTCCTTCTGTATATATGCCCAGGAGTGGGATTACTGGGTCATATGATAAGTCTATTCCTAGTCTTTTGAGTAATCTCCATACTGCTTTCCACAATGGCTGCACCAAACTGCATTCCCACCAGCAGTGTACAAGGGTTCCCTTTTTCACTGTTTTTATATGGCTATCAGTTTAAAACAAACAGATACAGTAATGGGTTAATATACTTGAAATGGGGTAACCACAAGTCAAAAGCTTACAATAGAGTCACAAAAACCAAAAAGAAACCAAGAAAAATACATAAGAAAATTATCAAACCACAAAAAGAAAAAGGAAAAGAAAGGAATAAAGAGGAAATACCAAATCAACTGCAAAACTAAGTTCAAAATAGCAATAAACATATATCTTTCAATAATAACCCCAAATGTCAATGGACTAAGTGCTCTAATCAAAAGACACAAAGTGGCAGACTGGACAATATAACAAGAACCTACAATATAATGTCTACAAGAGACCCACTTGAGGGAGAAGGACATACATAGATTGAAAGTGAGAGGATGGAAAAAGATATTTCATGCAAATGGAAATGATAAAAAAGCAGGAGTAGCAATACCGACATCAGACAAAATAGACTTTAAAACAAAGGCCCTAAAGAAAGAAAAAGGACACTGTATAATGATTAAAGGAGCAATAAAAGATGACGATAACATATATGCACCCAATATAGAAACATCTAAATACATGAAGCAAATACAAACAGATGTAAAGGGAGAAACTGATGGGAATGTAATCATAGTAGGAGTCTTTAATCACCCATTAACATCATTGGACAGATCTTCCAGGCAGAAAATTAATAAAGAAATGAAAAAACTAAATGACACAATAGAACGACTGGACTTGGTTGAAATTTTCAGAACATTACATCTTCCCAAAATAGAATATACATTTTTTTCAAGTGCACATGGACCATTTTCTAGGAAAGATCATGTACTTGGTCACAAGAGATACCTCAACAAACTTAAGAGGCTAGAAACTATTTCAAGCATCTTTTATGACCACAATAGCATGAAACTTGAAATCAACCACAGAAAAACAAAGGAGATAAAAAGGACAGCATGGAGATTAAACAACATGCTACTCAAAAACCAATGGGTTGGTAATGAAATCAAAGAAGAAATTAAAAAATACTTTGAGACAAACAACAATGGAAACACCACCACATAGAATCTATGAGATGCAGCAAAAGCAGTTCTAAGAGGGAAGTTCATTGTGTTACAGGCCTTCCTCAAAAAAGAACATTCTCAAGTAAACAACCTAACCTACTACCTAAAAGAATAAGAAAAAGAAAAGGAAAAAAGTCATCAGAAGGAAGGAAATAATAAAGATCAGGGAGGAAATAAATAAAATAGAAATTAAAAATGGTAAAAATCAGTCAAACCAAGAGCTGGTTTCTTGAAAGAATAAATAACATTGACAACCTTCTGGCCAGGCTCACTAAGAAGAAAATAGAGAGAACACAAATAAAAAAAATTAAATCAAATTTAAAAAAAAAAAAAGAGAGAGAGGAAAATGGAGAAATTACAACAAATACCACAGAAATACAAAATATCCCAAGAGAATACTATGAACAGCTATATGGAAACAAACTGGAAAACCTAGAAGAAATGGACAAGTTTCTGGAAACATACAGTCCACCAAGACTGAATCAAGAAGAAATTGATCACTTGAACAAAATGATCACTAGAAATGAAATAGAATTAGCAATAAAAAAACCTCCCTGCAAACTAAAGTCCAGGACCAGATGGCTTCACTGTGGAATTCTACTTAGCATACAAAGAAGAACTCATACAGGTCCTTCTCAAACTATTTCAAAAGACTGAAAAGGAAGGAGTACTCCCAAACTCATTATATGAAGCCACCATCACCCTGATACCAAAACCAGACAAAGACACTACCAAAAAAGAAAATTACAGAACAATATCACTGATGAATGTAGATGCAAAAATCCTCAGAAAAATATTAGCAAACAAATTCCAACAGCACATAAAAAAGGTCATACACCATGATCAAGTTGGATTCATCCCAGGAACACAAGGATGGTTCAGCATATGCAAATCAAACAATGTGATACACTACATCCACAAAAGAAGGACAAATACCACACGATCATCTCAATAGATGCAGAAAAAACATTTGATAAAATTCAACACCCATTTATGATAAAAGCTCTTACCAAAGTGGGTATAGAGGAACATATCTCAATAATAAAAGCTATTTATGACAGACCTACAGCCAGCATAGTACTCAAAAAGGAAAAGCTGAAAATCTTCCCACTAAAATCTGGAACAAGACAAGGCTGCCCACTCTCACTAGTTCTATTCAACATAGTCTTGGATGTCCTAGACACAGCAATCAGGCAAGAAAAAGAAATAATAGGAATCCAAATTGGAAGAGAAGAGGTAAAATTGTCACTATACGCAGACAACATGATACTATATATAGAAAACCCTAAACATTCCACACAAAAACTATGAAAGTTAATAGGAGAGTTCAGCATGGTAGCAGAATACAAGTTAATGTACAAAAATCAGTTGCATGTCTTTACACTAACAATTAATCAACAGAAAAAGAAAGTAAAGAAACAATCTCTTTTAAAATTGCACCTAAAACAATCAAATTCTTAGGAATAAATCTAACCAAGTAGGTGGAAGGCTGATACATGGAGAATTATAAAACATTGATTAAGGTACTTAAAGATGACATTAGGAAATAGAAATATATCCCATGCTCTTGGATTAGAAGAATCAATATTGTTAAAATGGATGTACTACCCAAGGCAATCTACAGATTTAATGTGATCCCTATCAAATTACCCAGGACATTTTTTACATAACTGGAACATATGATCCTGAGATTTATATGGAATCACAGAAGACCCAGAATTGCCAAAGCAATATAGAAGAAAAACAACGAAGCAGGAGGAATAACCCTCCTAGACTTCAGCCAATACTACAGAGCTACAGTAATCAAAACAGTATGGTATTGGCAAAAAAACAGACATATGGATCAACAAAACAGAATAGAGAGCGCAGAAATAAATCCACAGACAACAGACCTGGTGGGAATATAGTTTGGTGCAGCCATTATGGAAAACTGTATAGAGATTCCTCAAAAAACTGAAAATAGACTTACCATATGATCCAGCAATTCCACTTCTGGGTATATATCCAGAGGAAACCCTAATGGGATACATACACCCTAGTGTTCATAGCAGCACTATATACAATAGCCAAGACATGAAACCAACTTAAATGTCCATCAACAGATGACTGGATAAAGAAGTTGTGGTATAGTTATACAATGAAATACTACTCTGCCATAAAAAAGAATAAAATAATGCCATTTGCAGCAACATGGATGGACCTAGAGAGCATCATTCTAAGCAAAGTAAGCCAGAAAGAGAAAGAAAAATACCATATGAAATCACTTATATGTGGAATCTTAAAAGAAAAAAAGTGCACTATGAACTCATCTACAAAACAGAAAAAGACTCACAGACATACTAAACAATCTTATGGTTACCTGGGAAAGGGGAAAGGGGGTAGGAGGGAATAAATTTTGGAATTTGAGATTTACAAATTTTAGCCACTATATGTAAAAATAGATTTTTAAAGTTTCATTTGTATAGCACTGGGAACTCTGTTCAATACCGTGTAATAACCTTTAATGGAAAAAATATGAAAATGAATATATTTATGTATATGCTGGGCCATTATGCTGTACACCAGAGATTGACACGTTGTAATTGACTGTACTTCAATAAAATAAATGAAATAAAATAAATATAGCTATTATCGAAGATAAAAAATAATAAGTAAATAGTAGGTAAATAAAGATACAAATAATGTCTCAAGAGGATTTCTGAGCAACACATAATTTGATGGATATGGGCAGGGATATATATAAATGCTTAAATAATTTTGTGAATATTGATTAGCTAGTATTCTTAAAATGTGGGTGAAATAATATGGGATACAAATAATGGACCCAAATACAGGTTTTATGGTTTGTCAGATAAAGTAAATATGCATTTGTGTTGTTTAAACATGGAAATATTATCCTACTAGTATGATATCCCCACTGGGTCCATTAAGACTTACTGTGTCAATCTTTGTTTCACACATTACAGACAAAATAGGGCATTAAAAAAACAGAGTTTATCAGAAAGGTAAACAGGGCCTCCACCTTCAGGACCTCTTCAACAGAAAACACTCCCTCAATGGTCAGCCATGTTGCCCAAACTGGAAAGTCTCCAAAAGATAGGGGGTATTTTGCTTTAAGCCAATTATTTTAAAATATTGACACATAAAAGTCCTTTATTTAGGAGGCTAACTAAAAATACACATGCATCTACTTCATATATCAGAGATCTGATTAGCCAGCCTTAGGTGGAATTCAGGAATCTGCATTTTAATAAGCTCCCCAAGTGATGCAGGGGACCATCTTCTCAGGAAACTTCCCTGAAGCATTTTGCTCAGGGTCATTGATCAACAATCTTTCTATAAGGAAAGGGCAAAGATATTGTTATGTCCACTGAATCCAGGGCTTTCAAACCTTGTCCTGGGTGCTTGAGACTTCTAGAATCCCCCAAAACCTGTGAGAGTCCCAAGGGGTCCTACCTAAACCTAACTAAACTCTGATTTCCTTTGTAAAATTGATTCCAAAGCCCACTTTTACCTTCAACTTCCAAATTGCTCCGTACTTTTCACCCTCTGTGTATTTTTCCCCAAGTACATTCAAAGGCTTCCCCTCTCACAAATAGCTGCCATTTATAGACAAAACATTTGCTGTGTTGATTGAAATTCTGAAACAGACCCAATATATATATATTAAAAAAGAGAGAGAGAATATGTTTGGAGTCAGCTGCAGTGTGCAGAACCACCCAATGCCAGCCTGAAGCAGGTGGGATCATTGTACTGGATGTGGGGGAAAGAATTTTTTTGCCCTGTGTTTCAGCATCACTTCTTAAAAGCATTGTGGAGTATTGCCCTCCTCCCCACATTCCTGATATCTTCCTCTTAATGTATTTCAGGTTTGGAGGACCAAGCCCTTTTAAATTCCATTTAACTCTGTGACATAGAGCCCAGGTGAAGGCACAAGGAAGGGGCTCTTCTGTGAGTAAAGGGATTCAGATTTAGTGCTCTGAATTTTTGGAAATTCAGGAAATATAGTAAAGTAGCAATTCTACCAGTTCTGCAGTCAGACAGATGTGAATGCAAACCTTGACCCTCTGCCACTCTATTTGCTCATTTGTAGAATGGTGTAATACCACCCATCTCCTTGGCTTGTTGTCGGAATTAAAGGGAAATGAGGTGTGTGAAGAGATGTTATATAGGAAGTCCTCTGAAGGATGAATTACCTAGAATGTATTTTCTAGGTAACAAGGTCTGGCCCAAGACAAATGGTCCATGAAGTATGAGAATCAGATGCCTGTCCCAAAACCATGCTTTTCTGGGGAATCATATATGTCTTGTTCACTGTAGGAATAAAATCATATGTTTGAGGTTTGAGCCTGAGTTAGTGGCATCTGTGGAATTCTGTGAACAAAGCTATGAAGTTTGACCTTGGAGAATCTTGGCCTCTCCTTCAAGAAGCCTCTTACCCCCCAACCTCTCTTTTTTTCATTCTTTGGACAGTCCAATTTCTAGAAATTTCCATCTGCTGTTTGAAAGGCTGAAGCTAAAGGCCTGACCTTGTTCCAGGATATTGCCCTTTGGTAGGGGATTATCACAGTCAGCAGCATTCACTGCTTCATCAGGTGATGACTATTATATCTGCATAGGACCTTGGAGAGGACCAGGTTGAGTGGTCACAAAGTGTGTTCCCTAGGCACATTGCATAATAGAAAGATTCCAGGGTCAAAACAATTAAGGAAAGGGTGTATAACATAGTGCCTCTTAAGGAACTGTAATGCACAGTAACACGTTAAATGCCTTGAGAAGTTAAGAGTAAGGAATCCATCCAGCACTTCCCAGTCTTATTTGACCACAAGGCCTTTATCTTCAGAACACCTACACAGCTTTTGCAACTAGGACTCCATTCTTTAAGCTATATATATATATATGGTTCTCTCTTCTTATTTTAAACATGGAGAAACCAAGACCCAAAGAGGGAAAAGGGGCATGTCTAAGGTCACAAAATGAGATCCAACAAGGTAACTGAGGCTGTCTGCCTCCAATTTAAGGTGTTCTTTTAAAAGATTCAAAGGAAAGAGACTCCAATGATGAAAATGTAAGCAGATTGGTAATTTTGGGGCCTGTATAGTGTTTGTGTGTGTGTGTGTGTGTGTGTGTGTGTGTGTGTACTTAGATAAGACTTGATCTGCATGGATCTGGCAGTGGGGCAAGGAGCTGGCATCCTTCCTACCAAGCTGTACTCTTTGTTCAGGATTTGAAGAAGTACTCATCAGTAGGAGAAACCTGTATGGATACAGTCCACTTATATATCAAATATGGGGAGGGCAGTAGATGGGGGGCAGTAGTAGGGACTTACGAGTCCTAGTCACACTCTCACCTAGACTGACTTAGCAGCTTTGGAAGGTTCCAGAATCTGGAGGCTTCAGGACTAGGTCATTCTGGATAGTTATGTTTTACTGGTTAGTGAAAATCAATTCCTTTAAGACAAAAATTTTTCAAAGTACCAATTAACCATTTTATACAGAAAGCTTTTTTTATATTTTATAGGCCTCCATAGCTCCTTAGATACAAAAGTATATCCAAGCCTATTTTAGAGACATTTTTTAATTTTTGTTTCTTACTCTCTCATGCCTGATGCAATGAGCCCTCAGGCACTGTCAGAGGCTGCCTTTTAGAATATGGAATATGCCTTTTAGAATACAGAATATTTGCTCCACACTGCACAGGCATAGGCAGCTATGGTTTAGATACTGTATTAGAGTTCTCCAGAGAAACAAATGAATTGAATGGATGTATGGATAGATAGATAGATAGATAGATAGATAGATAGATAGATAGATAGATAGATAGATAGATTTTCTTATGTAAACATAGAAAGAGACATTGTTAGGAATTGGCTCATGCAATTATGGAGGCTGAGAAGTCACACAATTCTCAATCAGCAAGCTAGAGACTCAGGAGAGCTGAAGGTATACTTCCAATCAGAGTCTCAAGACCTGAGAAACAGAAGAGTCAAAAGCGTTAAGTTCCGGTCCAAATTCCAGGAGTCCTGAAACCCTCCAAAAAGCCAATGCTCATATCTAAGGGCAGGAAAAAGACATATCTCAGCTCACAGCAGTCGGGCAGGAGGAGTTTCCTCTTATTCTGGCTTTTGGTTCTAACCAGGTCTTCAACTGATGGGATGAAATTCACCCTTTTTTTTTTTTTTTTTTTTTTTTAGAGTCTACAGTTTTATTTAAAAAATTCTGTTTCCTCCAAGTCAGTGCTTCTCAGCATGAAAAACACCTGTTATGCCAATAACTTATTGAGTTACAGTTAATTTATTATTAGAGTTTATTATTAGATAAATAATACAAGATGCCCAGTTAAGTTTCAATTTCAGATAAACAACATATAATTATTTAGTGTGCCCCAGACAATATTTGTAATGTATAGTTACATAAAAAATTGCTGTTTTATGAAATTCTAATTTAATTAGGTGTCCTGTATTTTTATTTTTTTTACATTTTTTATTGTGTTATAGTCATTTTACAATGCTGTGTCAAATTCCACTGTAGAGCATAATTTTTCAGTTACACATGAACATATATATATTCATTGTCACATTTTTTCTCTGTGAGCTACCACAAGATCTTGTAAATATTTCCCTGTGCTATACAGTATAATCTTGTTTATCTATTCTGCATATGCCTGTCAGTATCTACAAATTTTGAAATCCTACTCTGTCCCTTCACCCATATTAAGGAGAATAATCTGCTGTACTCAGTCTACGTCAAATGTCAACCTCATCCAAAAACATCTTCACAGACACACACAGACTCAGATTTGACTTAAATGTCTGAGTGCCCTCGGGTCCAGTCAAGTTGACACATAAAATTAACCATCACAGGTACCCTGGTAATTGCTCTCGGTTTTCCTGTTTTCTCCTTGGGATCAAATCTGCAGTCTTATTTTCGTTTATTTAGTCTTATTTCTGCTTCCTACATCACTATTTTGAACTCCCTGCCATCTCTACCCTGTACTAGTTGTGTGATCAGGGGAAGTTATTTGATGTCTCAGAAACTTACTTTCCTCAGATAAGATAGTAATGTCACTTGCCTTACATGCTACAGTACTAGGTAAGGCACATGAGTACTGTGCATCGTCACCCTTTCTCTCCTTCAAGGCTTTGCTTGGGAGCCCTCCTGCAGGATGTCTTGCTTAACCTCTTCAGTGGAGAGCTCTCTCTTTCCTTCTCTGAATCATTGTACTTGTGTGGCACTTTCTTCCAACAATTCACTATATTGTCGAGTAAAATTTTGTATATAGTTGCATTAAACTCTTTTATGAGTTTATAAATTTTTGCTTAATTTTGTTCCTCTGATTTTATTTCAAGAGAAAGACTGTGTTGTTGTTGTTATTTCTATTTTTCCTATCTCAGCTCTCAGTGTAGTGCCCAGGGTGGGAAAAAAGTGGTTCTTGGTGCCTGCTTGGCTGAACTGTTAGTGAGATGGTTGTTAGAAATTTGATGGCATTCATTCCAGTTCTTCTCTCCTTAGAGCACATTGTAGGGCAGTACTTTCTCATCCCTCTTTGAGCCTGGGTGTCGTATGTGACATTCTTTAGCCAATTAAATGCAAGTGGAAGTGATGTGTGTTACTTCCAGGCAGCAGTGTTATGACCCGGTGCCCGAATTGCCAGGTGATCGTTCCTGGCAACGCTGATCATGGAAGCATGAGTTGAAGTGAACTCTGGGCTGCCCCAAGTCCCTGAGTGACCACATTAACAATTTCCCTGCAGCCTGTGTTTGGACACAGAACATCAGCAAGAAATAAACCTCTGTTATAGAAAGCCACTGCTATTTGGGGATATTAGTTACTCTAGCATAATTTAGCATGCCCTGGTTGTTATAGTAAGCAAGTAAACAGTACAGTTCCGACACAGGAGTCTTTATTTGCACCCTGTGAAGTGTTTCTTCCTCCCATTTCTCATTTTCTCTTCAAAGCCAATCGACCTAGTTACTGGTTCCATAACCCATTTGTTTTCCTTGTGGACATTTTGGGAGGAGACGTCTACAACCCTGCCCAGCCCTGCATCCCTTCCCCTACCCCTGCACACTGGTTTAGACCTGGTGTGCTCTGGATCTGTGTAGTCACCTGTGTGTTTCCTCACCTCCTCCACCCCACTTCAGAGCAGAAGGAGCTTTGCCAAGACTGTTTCAGCTTGTCAGTCTCATGTCAGATTTTTTTTATTATCTTTCCAATTACATTAATTGAATTGAAAAGTCCCTTTTGTGTGAATAAGAGACCTCTACTTTCCCTAACTGCTTAATAACTTTTAACTACAAAGGCACTTTCTTCCTCTCTTTTATTTGATTTCACTCTTCACTAAGCATTTTTAATTGTCCTAATATAAAAGCAGTGTGAGTGATTTCCCATACTATGAAATGTTTCAAACCTGCTGTGTGTGTATGTTTATATGTTTGTAATTTTTTAAGCTTTAGCAAGAATCTTACCTTTTTTCCCCTAAAACTTCTTTAAAGATTTCAGCTCATCTGAGTGAAACTTGCTGCAATCTTGGGCTCAGTACATTACTTGTAATTACTTTCAGGTGCAAAAAAATTCTTTATGCTTCAAATTCTGATTCCACTGTACTGAAGTAAATAGAAATAATTTATTATTGAAAATGCTGCTGCTCTGCCAATTTGGTGGGTTTGGGTGACAATTTGAATATCATGTAATGTCTAATGAGTCTGAAATGAGTGGTTCCAATCCAGTCAGAATTGAAGGCAATTTCCCTTGTAGGGCAAAATGCTTGCAAATTAAGTTGCATGTCTTCACAAAGGCAAGGAATGGCATAAACTGTAGAAATATTCATTTTGATTCTGCTTTTCTTAGGAATTGTTTTGGATGTGTGTTCAGAAACATATTTTATCTGAGATGGAACCGGGTATTTTCAAATGCCAGAGAGATATTTGAAAGACATCTTTGGTAAGGATTACTTTCTAGACGTTATGGAAATAAAATCAAACAGTAGGGGCCAAGTTCTACTTGTCACTTTCTATGAATATTACCTGACCTAATAGGGCTACAAACTAGCCACAGAACGAGGCTGGGTGTTGCTCCTGCCTCTGTCCATCCCGTCCTCTCCAGCCCAGGCCATGCAGAATGACTTTGCCCAAAGTGAGGTCCAAAGATGGGACTTGCTCAGAAATGACAAGCTGCAGAAGTTATTGCCTGGCCAACAGGTGAAGAGCAAAGAGCTGGAGAAGAGGAATGGTGTGCACAGGCTACAGGACAGGGAGGAAGAGAGAGCTGCACCCTACGGAGAAGCAGTGTTATTGAATTAGATGGTGCCGACTGCAAGATGAAGGAGTGTGTGAATTTACCTGAAAATCACACTGAAATGGGACCAATTTCTCACACCACTTCGGGAAATAGCATGTGCTCTATCTCTCTGGCATCAACATCTCATTCTCCTTTGTGCCCTTACCTGCCTTGATTGATACCAGGAATTACATCCCGGACTGTTAGGAATAAATTATTCAGTTGTTGCCCATGGAGTCCTTTCTTCCCTGTGACAAAACAATTGGTTTGCACTATTTACTTAAAGTTGTAGGAAATATTAGTCATCATTTTGGAGTGCTCTTTTGCTCAACTCTTCCCACATACTAGGTATGGAAACTGAGGCCCTGACAATGTCTAGAGGGATGCCTGTTCTTCTTACCATGTAGTCACTCTCTGGGACTAAGACACTGGCTTCATAAGTCTTCAGGAGTACACAGTTACTTGCTCCCACGAAGAGCCATACAAAGCCCACTACCAAACTAGGAGCTGAGACCTCAACATACTGATGCACTGATGGAGATCCTCTACAACCTGGCTCCCAACACCAAAACCATTTTCCTCTTTCTCTGACCTGTTCTGTGCTGCAGGCTGCAGCACCTGGACTTCCTTTTCTCCGGCTTTCTATTTGGTTTTAACAATGCAAGGCACTGTCAACAGATGCAAAGGTAGGAGGAGAAAGAGATTAAAATATTTCTCTCCCCTAATCCATCCCTGCTTACATCCATGTTTCCAGTGGTGGCTGATCTGTCCACAACTACAGTTCCTGTTGAACAATCCCTTCTCAATGCTTCAAACTCTCACTAGGCGCCATTCATCCCCTTAAGCCTTTATCCCTAGGAATGGAACAGCTCATTGCCACTTTCTGGAAGCCTCAACATCTCTTGTTAGTTCTCTTAGCCCTACTCACGACCCTATAAGTTGGCCCTTCATTAAATTCTCTTCATTTTAATCATCTGGGGTGTATTGTTTCCTGCCTGGACCCTGTCTAATAGAAACATGCAATCTAAGTTCAGTAGAAATAAGGAACCCTGAAGATTTAAGCAGTCAGGGAAGTCTTCTTGGGAAGAAGAGAACTTGAGCTGTACCTTGAAGGAAATGATTAGAGTCTAAAGAATTTCAGATAACGTAAACACTGAGAGAGGAATAGTTTGTATCTTTCTGGACTCAGTTTTGTGCCATTTGCAACTACACAACCTGACTTAAGCAAAAGGAATTTATTGGTTTATATACTAAAATTCCAGGGGTTTCAGTCATGGCTGGATCCAGGAATTTAAACAAAATTATAAGACTCAATCTCTTTCCACATTTTAGCTCTGTTTCTTACTTGCTGGGTTCATTCTCTGGCAGGTTTTCTCTTTTTGATGCAAAAATTGACCCCTGGGTCAATTAGCTCAGTCTCAGAAGGAGCAAAATGCTTTTGCCTCTAATACCCAAGGCAACCTCTCCCAAAGGACCCCATTGCTATGTTTGGGTCAGATATGCACACACATGACCAATCACTGTGACCAAGGCACTGAGGCATTTTAATTGGCTAGAGTTCTTACACCTGTGGTCAGGCAGTAGGAGCCTTTGTATTGAGTATGCCACCATGCTGGAAAAGGGGCAGATTTCAGAAGAGAGAGATGCGTAGGAGGCAAACAAAATGTCACAGATGTCCCACTTCAATCTCAACTTCTCCACCTACCTTGGGATCAAACTCAATCCAGGCCCAGTGGGAAGCCACCGTCCAGAAAATACGCTGACCCTAAACACAAACCTGAGACTGAACGAAAGGGTTTGCATGTGGTGCCATGACTTGAAAAGCACTTTGCTGGGTAAGCCTCTGCCTCCTGACACTATCTCTAAAACTTTCAGTCCACACCCTGCTTGACACAGAGGCCTAAAATTCAGTTCAATTTCAGAGAATTGGAAATGATGACAGAAGATCAAATGTTTCTTCTACTTCCATCCTGTCAGTCAAGTTCACCTAGAGGGAGATAAGGCTAATAGTGTCTCAAATTGTTTCTCAA
Source organism: Camelus bactrianus (assembly GCF_048773025.1). Taxonomy (NCBI): domain Eukaryota; kingdom Metazoa; phylum Chordata; class Mammalia; order Artiodactyla; family Camelidae; genus Camelus; species Camelus bactrianus. Next base: position 20,321,809 of record NC_133547.1, on the reverse strand, counting down.
ACAATTACCGTTGCATTAACATTTGGTCTAGAACCATACCCGAATGACCTTCCAAACCTTCATCTCCTTAATCTGCTGTTAATCATCTTTGTTCTTAACCAACCATTCACTGACTTCCAAGGAAATAGACTTTGACTTCCTGAAACATTTATATTTTCATAAATTTAACTTATTGATAGCACTGAAAGCAGGGCAACTGCCTTAGAACAACAGGCCACATTCAGCCCATCCTACTGAAACAGACAATGCCAGCTTCTGATGAAGTTCACCTGCAAATTTTTCAAAGGTAGGAGAGGCATATGTGATGTATTTCAGTAAGAGGTAGGGAGAGAAGGACCAAAGTAGCACATATTTGAAGGGATTAAAAGTCTGCTTCTAAGAAGCCATTGCCATGGCTTCAAAGGGCACTTTTCTAGGTAATCTTAGGAGACAGCAGGCCTTAGAGCCATATCTGTCCAACTATTGAGTTGTATGAGCTGTTTATGTATGTTGTATGTAGACCCCTTACCAGTTATATAATTTACAAAAATTTTCTCCCATTTGGTAGGTTGTCTTTTTGTTTTGGTTTTGGTTTTGTGTGTGTGTGTGTGTGGTGTTTTTGGTTGTTTTTTTTGTTTGTTTGTTTGTTTGTTTTGATGGTTTTCATTGCTGTGCAAAAGCTTTTAAGTTTAATTAGGTCCCATTTGTTTATTTTTGTGTTTATTTCCCTTATGTTAGGAGACAGATCCAAAAAATACTGCTGCAATTTTTGTAAAAGAGTGTTCTACTTATGTTTTCCTCTAGGAGTTTTATAGTATCCAGTCTTACATTTAGGTCTTTAATCACTTTAAATTTACTTGTGTATACAGTGTTAGAGAATGTTCTAGTTTCACTCTTTTACATGTAGCTGTCCTGTTTTCCCAGTATCACTAATTGAAGAGGCTATCTTTTCTCTACTGTGTATTGATGCCTCTTTTGTCATAGATTGACCATAAGTGCATGGGTTTATTTCTGCATTCTCTATACCATTCCATTGATCTATGTGTCTGTTTTTGTGAAACTACCATACTGTGTTGATTACTGTAGCTTTGTAGTATTGTCTGAAGTCAGGGAGCCTGATTCCTCCAGCTCTGTTTTTCTTTCTCAAGATTTTTTTGGCTATTCAGGATCTTTTGTGTTTCCATACAAATTTTAAAAATATTTTGTTCTAGTTCTGTGAAAAATGCCATTGGTATTGTGTGAATCTGTAGGTTGCCTTTTGGGTACTATGGTCATTATGACAATATTAATTCTATCAATTCACAGTGTATCTTTCTATCTCTTTGTGTCATCTCCAATTTCTTTTATCAGTTTTAAAGTTTTCTCAGTACAAGTTTTTTGCTTCCTTAGGTGGGTTTATTCCTAGGTATTTCATTCTTTTTGATGCAATGGTAAAAGGGATTGTTTAGTTAATTTCTCTTTCTGATACTTTGCTGTTAGTGTACAGAAATGCAGCAGATTTCTGTATGTTAATTTTGTATCCTGCAACTTTATACAGTTCATTGATGAGCTCTAATAGTTTTCTGGTGGCATCTTTAAGATTTTCTATGTATAGTATCATATAATCTGAAAACAGCTACAATTTTACTTCTTCCTTCCCAATTTGGATTCCTTTTATTTCCTTTTCTCTTTGATTGTGTGGATAGAACCTCCAAAACTATGTTGAATAAAAAGTGGTGAGAGTAAGAATCCTTGTCTAGTTCCTGATCTTAGAAGAAATACTTCCAGCTTTTCACTATTGAGTATGATAGTACTGGGGGTTTGTCATATATGGTCTTTATTATGTTGAGGTGTAGTCTCACCTTGCCTGCTCTGGAGAGTTTTTATTATAAATCAATATTGAATTTCATTAAAAGCTTTCTCTGCATCTATTGAGATGATCACATGGCTTTTACTCTTCAATTTATTAATGTGGTGTCACATTGATTAATTTTGGGACATTGAAAAATCCTTGCCTACCTGGGATAATTTCCATTTGATCATATTGTATGATCCTTTTAATGTATTATTGGATTCAGCTTGCTAGTATTTTGTTAAGGATTTTTGCATCTGTGTTCATCAGTAATATTGCCCTGCAATTTCCTTCCTTCCTTCCTTCCTTCCTTCCTTCCTTCCTTCCTTCCTTCCTTCCTTCCTTTTCTTCCTTCCTTCCTTTTCTTTCTTTCTTTCTTTCTTTCTTTCTTTCTTTCTTTCTTTCTTTCTTTCTTTCTTTCTTTCTTTCTTTCTTTCTTTCTTTCTTTTTCTTTCTTTCTTTTCTGTCTCTCTGTCTTTCTCTCCTTCTTTCTCTCTTTCTTTCTTTTTGTGATAACTTTAGTTTTGGTATCAGGATGATTATGGCCTCATAGGCTGAGTTAGGAACTGTTTCTTCTTCTGCAGACTTTTTGAAATAGTTTCAGAGGCTAGCTGTTAGTTCTCTAAATGTTTGGTAGTATTCATCTGTGAAGCCACTTGTTTCTGCACTTTTGATTGTTGGGAGTTTTTAAATTACTGATTCAATTTCATTACTGGTAATTAATCTGTTCATATTTTCTATATCTGACTGGTTAAGTCTTAGGAGATTGTACCTTTCTAAGAATTTGTCCATTTCTTCTAGATTGTCCATTTTATTGGCGTATAGTTGATTGTAGTGGCCTCTTATGATCCTTTGTATTTTTGTGTTGTCAGTTGTGACTTCTCCTTTTTCATTTCTGATTTTATTGATTTGGGTCCTCTCCCTTTTTTCTTGGTGTATCAGGTTAAAAGTTTATCAATATTGTTTATCTTTTCAAAAAGCCAGCTCTTAGTTTTATTGATCTTTTCTAATTTTTTTTTTTTTAGTCTCTTATTTCAATTATTTCTGCTAAAGTCTTTATTATGTCTTTTCTTCCACTAACTTTAGATTCTGTTTGTTCTTCCCTAGTTCCTTTAGGTATAAGGTTAAGTTATTTATTTGAGATTGCTCTTTCCTGAGGTAAATTTGTATCACTCTAAACTTCCCTCTTAGAACTGCCTTTGCTGTGTCCCATAGGTTTTGGATCATTGTGTTCTTGTTTTCATTTGTCTGTAGGTATGTTTTGATTTCCTCCTTGATTTCTTCAGTAATCCATTGCTTGTTTAGTAGCATATTGTATAGCCTCCATGTGTTTGTGTTTTTGTAGTTTTTTTTTCTTTTAGTTGATTTCTAGGCTCATTGCATTTTGATCAGAAAAGATACTTGACATGATTTCAGTTTTCTTAAATTTACCAAGGCTTGTTTTGTGACCTAGCATATGATCTATAGTGGGAAATGTCCCACGTATGCTTGAAAAGAATGTTTATTCTGTTGCTTTTGGTTGGAATGCTCTCTATATATCAATTAAGTCCATTTGGTCCAATGTTTCACATAAGGCCTGTAATTTCTTATTAATTTTTCTGTCTGGATGATCTGTCCATGGATGTGCATGGGGTGTTAAATTCCCCTACTAATATTATATTACTGTTAATTTATCTTTTTACATCTTTTAATATCTGCCTTATATATTGAGGTGCTCTTATGTTGGGTACATATATATTTACAATTTTTATAACTTCTTGGATTGATCCATTGATCATTATGTGGTGCCCTTCCTTTGACTCTTGTAATAGTCTTTTTTTAAAGTCTATTTTGTCTGATATAAATATTGCTACTCTGGTTTTCTTTTGATTTTCATTTGCATGGAATACCTTTTCCCAGTCTCTCATGTTCAGTCTGTATATGTCTCTAGATCTGAAGTGAGTCTCCTGTAGGCAGCGTATACACAGGTCTTGTTTTTGTGTCCATTCAGCCACTCTGTGTCTTTTGGTTGGAGCATTTAGTTCATTTACATTTAAGGTAATTATCAATATATATGTTCTTATTACCATTTTGTTAATTGTTGTGGATTTGTTTTTGTAGGTCTTTTTTCCTTTCCTTTCTTCTTCTTTTGTTCTCTTGTGCTTTGATGACTGTCTTTAGTGTTATGTTTGGATTCCTTTTTCTTTTTTGAGTCCGTATCTATTATAGAGTTTTGGTCTGCATTTATCAGGAAGTTTTTTTATATATATATGTAATTATTTTAAGTTACTGACCTCTTAATTTCAAATACATTTTAAAAATCCTTCATTTGTACTTTCCTCCCCTCACAGTTATTGTTTTTGATACCATATTTTACATCTAATTGTTTTGTGTATCCCTTAAATGCTTATTATGGATATAAATGATTTTACTACTTTTATCTTTTAACCTCCCTACTAGCTTTGTGTGTGGATGATTTCCCATCTTTACTGTTGAGGTTTTTCATTTTGTAATTTAGTCATTTCTAGTTGTGACCTTTCTTTTTCTCCTAGAGAAGTTCCCTTAACATTTGTTGTAATGATGGTTTGGAGGTGCTAAATTCTTTTAGCTTTTGCTTGCCCATAAAGCTTTTGATTTATCCATGAAATCTGAATGAGAGCTTTGTTGGGTAGAGTATTCTTGGTTGTAGGTTTTTCCTTTTCATCACTTTAAATATTTCATGTCTGTCCCTTCCTGATTCTTTCTCTTACACTAGGACCGTCAGAGTTGCCAAGAATATCAGTTTTCAGGCCCTAAACTGAAGAAAAAGCAGAAATTGAGGAATGGGCAACATGTGAGAGGCAGAATCGGGCCAGCCAGGTTTGCATCCCCACTCTGGCTCTACTAACATTGTAACCATGGAAAAAAGTCATTCATGCTCTGAACCTCGATCCCATTATACATTTCACAGGACATCAGTGCCAATTTCATCAGACTATTCACATGTGGTGGTTTCACCATGGCTAGTACTGATAGCTGTCAGCAAATGGCAGTTATCAGGTAGCTAAGGAATCCAGTGACTCTGACTTGATCAAGATCTAGCTTTTCTTCTACATTTCTGTTTGTTAATTTCCCCATCTGCTCTGTGCTTAGCTTCCCTAAGGAAATCCAAGGTCCATTGTCCTCTAGATGACCAGCACTCCCTAACTCCTTATTTGCACAAACCTAATTTAAGGATTCTTTTGGTGGGGGGGAAAGCAGACACAAAATGCTTCCTTTTAAAAGGAACTTAATTTGTTAGAAGTGATGATGGAAAATTAAGAAACAACCTTACTCGTATATTAACACAGAAAAAAAGAATCAAAACAGGAAGTTTACAAAGCTAGAAAAGAAATAAAATGTCTGAAAACAGAGTGTGAATTTCCTTTCATTTGTCTGAAGCAAAAATGCACTGCCCCTCTGCAATTCCCCATGAGCAAAAAACTATGTGGAAAGAGATAACCAGGTGAGTTCTGAATATTGATTTTCCTACGTGTCATTAACAGGGAAAAACTTGGTTTTTTGTTTGATACTTACAGCTGGACTTTTTATGCAATTGTGAGCAGGACGCTGTGGGGCCTCCCAGGGACAGACTGTTCCCTCATATCCTCTGCTGTAGCTCCTCTCTGAAGCACCCAAATAATAGTATCTCATGCATATTTCTTGAGTTTTTCAGATGCTAAAAACCACTACCAAAAGAAGAAATTAACTACTTGATGATCCAGAACATGTGGCCCCCAGATCTTCTGGTGCCTAGGGGTTGATAGTGTTGACTGCCTTGTTTCCTCAACATCAATCAATTAGATATTTGTACACAAGCTGATCATGTGTGCTGTGACTGCCCACCCCCCTTACTTGGCCTTTAAATGTGCTTTGCTGAAATGATTGGAGGAGTTTGGGGTTTTCTTGGGCACGAGCCATGCTGTCCTCCTTGGTTTGCCCTGCAATAAACCTTTCTCTGCTCCAAACTCTGATGTTTCAGTTTGTTTGGCCTCAGGTACTTGCCTTTGGTAACAACTGCAACCTCCCCAAGTGGCTAAAACCCCACCTAAAGCAAGCATTTGTCCTTCTGTGAAGGGCTCCAAGCGGCATATTTGTTGTCCAGATCAGTATCTCCTGCCCTGACTTCCCCTTGCCAAAATATGTTTCTAAAACATCAGATCTGACACTTTGTGGTAGCATTTGTGATCTGACAGACTTACTGCTTTCATCTGTGGACAGCTAACCTGCTGGTTTTATTTTTCATTTTATCTTTTTTTCCAATCAATAAAGCTATATAACTAGTGTTTAAGGTACTACAGGAGGTACTGAAGCCAGCAGACAGTACATGCTAATCAATTTTTAATTATGGCTTTAATTTTTATATGCTGCCATTTAATTTTACTAGATGTATTAAAGTGAAGCTGTCAGAACACAGGATCTACAGCTTGGGCCAGGGCAAGAAATGTCCCAGAGGCTGCATGCAGGTGTATGTCATCATTCAAATGGGCATAATTGGATGTATATTGCAATGTGCATATTACATACATAAATGTCACATATGCCAGAGTGACTGGAACAGCTTCATCACCGACAACATCTGAGTTAGCGGAGCCACTGTGCTCAGTGCCTGTCAGAGACCACAGGGGACTGTAGACCCAGCGTTACACCAACTTGCCCCATGGTCTTAGTTAAATCTGTTATTTTGCTTCCTAAGCCTCAGATTCTACATCAGTGAAATGGGGATTAAATTGGGGAAGAGATAAAAAGCGAAACAAACTCAACCAGAATTATTGGCATTAATCTCCCTGCCCTGGAATTTTTTTTTTTTTAAAGAGAGAAAGAAAAGTAGAACAGAATAAGGAGTGTAAGGGATACTGGTGGTGCTTTGCCTGCATCCCCCTGGATCCCTCTCCCAGGTTCCAATTTCTTTAGCTTCCAACAGCCTGAACCCTGCCTCAGCCTCGAGCCACTTACCTTCAAGAGCAGAGATTGGAGTTGTGTTTATGGCACACCCACAAACTCCCAGGTGTTACTTATAATCCAGAGACCTCTTCAGCATCTTCCCTTTCTAAGTCCTGCTTCCCCTGGTTCCTATGGGGTTCTCCAGACTGTACTCTCTTGGCAAATCCCTTGCATACAAATCCATGACTCAGTAAAGGAGGAAAAACACACCTGAAATAGGGGGAAAGAGCTAGGAAGACAGATTGTGTACAGGCTAAGAGAAATTTTTATCCAGCTACAGTCTGAAAGGCAGAGACATTTTACACCAAGATTTCCTCATCAATCATCATGTGCATACATATGTGGGTGTGTGTATGTGTGTACAGAATATTAAAGACTGTTTCCCATTGTAGTAGGCTGTAACACTCCTGAAAAGGAGCTAAGTGGGATGGAATAGTACCAAGATAACATCTGATGATCTCATGGAAACATATCGTCTGAAGGACTCTACTCCTGTGCATGAATGACTTGCCTGGATTTCCAGAACTGGCCACAGATGCTACATGTAGTCAGCCATTAACCCAATAGAAAGGTGCCATCTACACAGGAAATAGAATGCAGAACTTCCTAAAGTGGATTATATTGTTACTGAAGGCAGGTTCATGTGCCTATCACACCATGAGGGCAAACATATGGAAACACTGGAGTTTGGAGCAGAGAAAGGTTTATTGCAGAGCAGAGCAAGGAAGACAGGGTGGCTCATGCCTAAGAAAACCCTGAAGTCCTCTAAGGTTTCAGTAAAGCATATTTAAGGTCCAGGTGAGGGAGAGGGTTGCAGGTATGTGATCAGCTCATGCACAATTCTCTGATTGGTTGATGTTGAGGGAACAGGGGGGTCAACACGATCAACCCCTGGGTGCCAGAAAGTCTGGGGACTGCTTGCTCAGGAATATCAAGTAGTTCATTTCTTCCCTTTGGTGGTAGTTTTTAGCATCTGAAAAACTCAGGAAATATACATGAAATACTATTATCTGGGTGCTTCAGAAAGGAGCTTCAGCAGAGGATATGGGAGAGGGGTTTTACCCTGTAAGGCCCCACAGGGTCCTTTTGGGTTACAAATTGAGCAGAACAATTTAATAACCAATGGCATAAAATTGTATTAAATGCATTTCAAAATACAGTAATGTGCAAAGTTGCTTAATGTTTTAATTTCTACCTTGTTTTCATTGCAGTGAGGCAGAAGGAACACCCTTAAACTTGTGATATTTAAAAGACCTTCTTTAAAGATATTTTTAACAGGTATCTTTGGGCAGACTTAAGGCTGCTTGAGTGACATTAATCCAAGGAGGCTTGATTTCCTGCCCTCTCTCTGATTTTCCCTTAACCCAGACTGCATATCATTTTCTCCAGAAAGCCTCTGTTTTCTTGGATAAAACAAATGACTCCCCCACTAGGCTCCCTCCCATTTTTATTTGTACTTTTCTTATAGCACTTATTTCTTTACATTAACTGGATGGATACAGTCTCTCAAATAAAACTCTTTTCAATTGATCATACATTCAGTACATAGTTTCTGAGCACCTTTCATGTGCAGGCTGCTCTTCTATGCAAATTGCCCTGTTTATTGAGCAGTTACTACATGTCTACACTCTTCTAAGCACTGGGTGATCAGATGCCAAAAAGGAACCAGGGTCTCTGTCTGGGGGAATGTTACTGAAAAATCGACCTCTATACCCTGAAAGACAAATTCGACCTCAGAGACAGAGCCCTTGGAAGCAAGAGAAAGGAGCAGCTTTGCTTTGCCGGGCAAAGGGAAATCACAGCAGGCTAAAGCTTCAAAGGCTGTGGACCCATCTTGGGGTTGGGGTCTTGCGGTTTTATAGCAAAACTACATGGAGCAGAGGGCTGATGGCAGTTTGTGATGCTGTATTCTTCTGAATCTTGATAAGTCCATCTGTCATCACGGAAAACTCCTTAGGGTCTGTCCAAGCTTCTGAGGTCATCAACCTGTGACTTTCTTTCAGGAAAACAGGTTAAAGAATGTATAGGGAAGGCTGGGGGCTATTTTACCAAAGTAATTGAGCCAGTAGACAAAAAGAAATACAAGATGTGTCAAAACAAATCAGCAAACAGCTGCCTTAGCATCAGGAAAGCCATCTTATTAGCTACGGTAGTTAGATTTCCTCCCTTTCAGAAATGCAGTCTATTGAGAGGGAAGAGCCAGTGAAGAAATAATTCCTGATAGTGGTAAGAGCCACAGAGGAAAAGAACCAAAGTGATGTGATAAGAAGTAGGGAGGGGGGTTCAGGACAGTTTGAGGAGGGGACATTTTGACTGAGAAGGACTGAGAAGGGGGGAGGTAGAATGAGCCAGGGAGGAGATGCCACTGAGTTGAGAAAGTGCCTGAAATTGGGGGAAGGCCAGGACAGCTGACACCTGGTGGACACGGTGGAAGCTGATAGGAAATAAGTTCAGGAAGGTGGGCCAGACTGGCAGGCCCTTGTGGCCATGAGGAGGAGCTCGCACTTCATTCAGCTGGATGAATGAGGCCCCTGGGCACATTCCCTGCATGGACCGTCCTTGGGAGATGACCGAAAGTGTGTCCAAGTACTCTGGACAGTTTCAAGTTTTGTAAATTAGCAGATGAGGGCAAGTCAGAGAGTGGACCACTCTTCTCAAGCTGGCAACATTCTCTTGGCTGGAGCTTTGGGCTGAGACCTATGACTTCCACCATCAGGAGACCCACCATACTGACGGCCTCTGTCCCAGACTCTCCCCACTCTCTCCCCATGGCCCCTTATCCTGGGTCACACTCTCCAGATTCAAACTCTAAACTTCTTGTTCCATTGTTTTGCCTTTAAATTAAGGACTGTATCTTGCCAGCTTCTATGCCAGGTGCACAGGGAGCATATACTGAGTAAAAAGGTACAGACTCAAATCCTGTACAAGGCCAGGTGAGTGAGTGATGGGCAGAGGCCCAGGCAAAACCCACAAAGTCTGGGAGGAGATTTCCTGGCAGTAAGAGTCAGATGCTGGCCGTTTGGACATAGCAATCCAGCACTGGCACAACAATTGATTTTCATTAGAAATCCGTATTATTACACGAACTCCTTCAATTTGTAAATATTGATAATCAGTTCACATTTTAACATTGTGTGGGTCAAATTGTCTGTTAGTTATGCAATAATAGTAAACACAAAGCAATTGCAAAGTTCCAGGTGCTCTTGCAAACACTTCCATGTGTATTAACTTATGTAAATTGATCAACCCTATTAGGCACTATTTTTAGTCCCAATTGCTAGATAAGAATACTGAAGTTCAGAGAGATTATGTAACTTGTCTAAAGCCATTTAGCAAGTCACTGAGGTGCTGGGGTCTGAAGAAAAGCTGTGTGTGGCTCAAAAGTCAAATGCTGTCTGGAGGTCAAGCATGGACAACTTCTGCTTAGAGTGTTCTTACCTCTTCGGCCTGTAAGGGAGCCCTGACAGCTCTCTAAGCCCCTAGCACCCTGCCTGGGAAATTAGCCTGAAGACCAGGGCTGGCGACAGAGGCTGAGCCAGGAGAATTTCATGGAAAGAGGGCACCTTCACTTTGGACACTCAGGCCTCCTTGGGGGCTGAGGTGGAGCAGCGCCCGTGGACCTGGAAGACAGCAGGGGACTCTGTGGTTGTCATTAGCTCCATCATGCACCAGCATTATGACCTCGAGCCCTGTGGTAGTGGGAACACAGAACTGGGGGTGTTACCAGCAGATGTAGCCGGTGACCAGTTTCTTATCCTGTCCCAGAAAGAATTCTGAGATGGGATGCAGAGGTTAAAAAAGTAAAGTGGGGATTTATGAAGGGATGGATAGTACACTCTCCAGGGGAGAGCTGGCAGGCTCAGGGGAGCAGCTGTGCTGAGGTTTTTTTGGCAAGTGGGTTACACAGAGTGTAAAAATAAATAGGTGGAATATTCATTGTGGAGGGAAGGGTTTGGGGTCATATTCCCTGATTTTCATCCCAACTCCACCTTCCTGAAAGAAGGAGGGATTTAGTCCTTACTTAGTCTGTATGGGAAGTGTCATGGTATTGGTTCATGATGGATACTTCTAATCTGCAAGGCTAATTTTATTGAAATGGGGACATAATGAGCAAAAGGTTATTCAGACACTGGATAGTCCTGCCTTTTCCCACCTTTCTTTGTTGGCCTCCAGGCTGCTCATTGAGTCACCCCAAAAAGGTATCAGCCCAGAGGTTCCTGCTTTTCTCTCTCTGCCCAGGGACCCCTGCTGCCTACATGATGTGCAGTTTCCTGTGTTTTGGCTGTGCCCCTCCTTCCTGCCCAATTCCTGCCATTTGGCCTGTGTCCCCCTTTCATGCTCATATCCCCCTATCTGCCCGCTCTAACAGGGGGTCCAGCCCCAGCTTCTGTTTTCTTTGTGTCCATCCAGTATGCTAAACCACCTCTCTGAAACTCATAGCCTCATCAATAAGTGAGCGAAACAATCTCTACCTTGCAGGACTGTTTTACGTGGAGGGGAAGATGCTAAGATGAGACAGGAAAAGGGCCTAAGGAGTAAAATTGAAGGAGGCCAATACTGCACTTGCAGGAGCCTGAGAATGAATGCCTCCCATTTTGACCCCTAGGTGGCACTCTTACCCCACCTTCATCCGGCCCCGAAAGACGTAATGCAGTAGAGAGCTAAGCTCAGGAAACCCTTGCTGATTGTTAGGTGTTGTTATATATTAGTGAGAAGGCTTTTGGGGATCTGTTATCTCATCTGCAAATGAGAATGAGAGTGTGTGACCACTCTCTCAGGCTTGTGAGGACCGCATGGAATCCTTGAGAGAGGCCACTTGGCATGGTGCCCAGCCCACAGATGGGAACACACAAAGGGCATTCCCCCAGCTTTGGGCAACCCCAAGCTTACTGCCTCACAGACAGGGGCCGACCTTGATCAGCCATGGTGAGTGCTGGGAGGTGGTGCCTTTAACAGTGCACTGCCAGCTCTGACAATGCTATTTAGATGTACCCTTTGGTCTGGAAAACACCTCTGAGTGATAAGCATTTCCACTTAGTTTCTGGCAATTGACACACAGAGCTGAGTTGAATACAGCTAATTTTGAAAGGAGAGGATTACACAAGGATGAGTTTCCTCCCTCATAGCATTCTAGGGAGGGCCATGACCCTGCTGCTTACCTAACAGGTTGGGGCAACATGGGATACAGGGGAGGGGGCAAGAGTGTGTCTGTGAGCATTGTGGCCAATCCCCAGCAGCTGGGCCAGATTCCTGAACAGCATGCCCAGTGTGTGGTGCTACATCTTAGGGAGAGGCAGCCACATATACCTCTCCCCATCCATTAGCCTGTATCTCCTGAGTAGGGACCCTGTGCCTGGCACTGTGCTAGAAACCAGGCCTGGGGACCAGCATGACACAGTGCTTATCTTTGGGCACTCACAGAAGAGGACTTTACTTAACAAGTAAAGTCAAGGCAATAGGAAAGAGCCTCTCTGCTCTAAGGGAGAGGGGTCAGATACATCCCATGGGCTTCCCTACCAGATTAGCAGCTCCTCAAAGCAAACCCCCAGTTTATACATCTTCACCTAAGGACCCAGAGATGAGGGCACTGATAGATGTCCAATAAAATCTGTTCATTAAAAATCTCAGTACATAGCAATGCAAAGGGACTCCAAATTTAGAAATCCCAACACACAAAATTACTGAAATGAAAAGGAAACTTCACTTTTTCAGAATACTTGCCAAATGGTCACTATAAATCACCATCAGTCTCACAGAAAGTTAAGCTATGTGGGTGATGCCTCTAAAGGCCTTCAGGAGCCTGGAAACTGGTAAATGAGGATGCACTGCCAAATATGGGGTGTCAAAGTTGTAGTGGGATTTAATAAAAACTTATACAAATTCTCAGTTGCTGTGAAGCAAGGTGTCAGCCCTTCTCAGGGGAGCATGCTTGCTCAGGGTTCTTTTTGTTCAGTGGGGCTAAAAAAGTGCTAACAGCCAAGTCATTCTGGAGGTAATTTTGGCCCCAAAGTGCAGGGCAGGGAAGCCAGTGGGCTGGGGCTGGCCTTCTGGCTGAGCTAGGTCCAGGACTGCCCAGTTCCCAGGACTCAGCATCGCTCACTCAAGGTATGAACTATGGGCAAATTTCCCAAACTGGGGCCTGCTTAGATGCTTAGGAAATAGACTAGGTTCCTGGGCATCCTCTCTCAAGACAAGGTTGTAAAATGACTCTGCTACTTCCATACTGGGATGGGGAAGGGAGGCCATAGTGCTTAAACAACAACAACAACAAAAATTTAAAAGCCCTGGTGAATATTGAAGAATTGAGCAATTAGGAACACACGAGTGGATGCACTAGAAATGACAGTAATAATTAGTCTTTGAATTTATATGACTTCCATAACTTTGCATTTCACACATATTATCTCATTAATCCTCATTTTTGATAATTTAAAATTGAGTTTGTGTGCTTCTGAGTTTTTGGTGAAGTTTCATAACCCTGCTGGGCTACTTTCATAGGACTGCAGAGGCCTTTGCAGAGATATTGTAAAGATTTATCCTAAATCATTCAACAAAAATAATAATAATAATAATAATAATAATAATAATAATAATAATAATAATAATAATAATAATAATAATAATAATAATATAGAGGGAAAAAAATTAACCTCTACTTCCGTCCCCTCAACTAAGTACAAAGAATCAATTTTGCCCTCTCTGGGCTCCCACAGGCTTGACTTGAATTTGCCTTTTCCTAAACCATCCAACCCTGACACCAGCTTTGTGTGCAGAATTCTTACATCCTCTGGGACCCCTACAAGATCTGAAGCCTTGTCATTCATTTTTGAGCTCCTTGTGCCCAGTTCAGTTCTCCGTAAGTGCACAATATAACAGCTAATGAACAAGTGAATACTAACATAAATAATGTCTTGCAATATTTCTTGTGTTGGGCAGCAGTTTCCCCTTCTAGGTGCAGAAGCCACATATTCCAAGCTTGACTGTATCTTCCTGAGAGCAGCAAACATGTGTCAAGTGACTGACAGGTGCCAAAAGCTTAATAAATTCTGTAGGTTTAACTCACATTTTCTTCATGATTCAAATGACAACCATAAGCAAACAGCAGAAAGAAACACATCTAGGGGCCTCCATCTTCCCTGTGGACCTAAGATGGTCTTGGCTTAGATTTCCCCCAAAGCAGAGCTTTAGATAAGGATTTGGGTACAAGTAGCTTATTTGGAAAAAATTAGAAAGGGAAAGGAAGGCAGCCAGTAAAATGTGTGTTATCAAGTCAGGGACCACCGCAGGCAATGGTGCTGAGTCCCACTGGGGGAAGGCTAGGGGGCAGTGTTGAAAACACTAAGACCTATCACATCTCAGAGGTGAGTGAGATGAGGTATTCATCTACAACCCCTGTTAGTCATTATTTGACTGCTCCTAATTGATTGCCTAACACTTTGAACCTGATGTGGTTCAGGTGAAAGAATGTAAGTCTTGACTCTGTCAGGAGTCAGACCAGAGTACTCAGAAATGGTGCACACCATGGACAGACGGGTGAGTGTGGATGGCATCTGCCACATTTGCTCTTTAAATGTGGAGTCAATTGATATGTGGAGCCCTTGACCGTGGGCCCTGGCTTTCAACCCTGGGTCAGAGTTCTCAGGACTTTGTGCCTCTTCCGATGGAGGACTCCCAATCATTCTTTGCGTCCAGGACTTCATGACAGGAATGAAAAATGCTGTGTGGGCTCTGCAGTAGAAAAGGGATCACTGGCTCAGGATCCAGGAGCCCTGGCTTGCTTCTCAGCTCTGCTCTAATTAACTCCCTCTCTGCGACTCCATCAGGCACAACCTATTTGTAAGAACCCTCCCTTCTTGCTCTGGTATGCTCAGCAGACTGTATGGTTTCCCTCTATGGATGGAAGTGTTTCTTTTTTTTTATTGATATTTTTTGCCATTACATAAGTAATATATAATACATGTCTATTGTAGCACTATTAGAAAACTGTAAATAAGTAAATAACTCATATAAGCTTATGGCACAGAGAAGGATACCAGAAACATTTTGGTGCACAGCCTTCATAGACGCACGCATGCACATGTGCGCGCGCGCACACACACACACACACACATACCCATACACTCTCTCACAATATTAGTAAGTATGCTAAAATTGTCCAAAATCTATTCTAGGCTCTTGAGACATCAAAATGAAAAAGCATATAAGCTCACTAGCATTCCACGGGAGAGCACGTAAAGTAAACACAGTATAAAGAAGAATTGCAAATACCTGTGCCAGAAAGGTGTTATGATGAGAGAAATATAAATTCCAGTTAAGTAAGAGGTGATAGTCTGCTATTCTCCTTTAAAAAGAGGGCAGATTTTAGGGTGAGCTGAAAATAAGACAACTCTAGCAAGATTTAAAGGGTCCTTGGCACTCAAGGCCTATTACAACAGCATTAAGAAATTTTTTTATTCCTATTTTCTCAAACTCAAAAATAGAGATCTCTTTGCCTATTTGCCCAAATACTGCTGAATATAAAGATAAACCAACTTGAGGGGACATTTAACGACTTAAGGCCAGTAACCATACTACAATAAAACAGCAGGAGTGTGTGAAATTGGATCTGCATACTTTAATTAAATGGGTGACCTTGATTTGTTGTCTCCCAAGTCCCCCCTCCATCAAGTGTTGAGCTATACTTTCTTTTTTCTTTTCTTTTGTTTTTTTTTTTTTCCCCTCCTGACTCTCTGCTTCCTCATCTGTAAAGTGTGGAGCTATACTTTCTTGCACAAATATTTGGCGGCTCTCTCTGCATGGAACACTCCCTCCTTCATTATTTAAGGTCTTGGCTCAAATATTACCATATCAGAGAAGCCTTTCCTGACAGGTGTATATAAAAGAACCCCCCATGTGAACACTTCATTGTTCCTCATAGTCTTTATTTGTTTGTTTGCCCCACTCCCCAACCAAGAAACTCCATGATTTCTGAGTCTCAAGAATCTAAAACATTCCCTGGAACATGGTAAATATTCAATAATGATTTTTATTGTTTTTGTTTGATGAAGAGTGGGTGTATTAAGTCAGGGGAAGGAGGTCGCTTTAAGTTGAAAGAGATTTAAGAAAGGCCCCTGTGGAATGTCAACATTTGAGCTAAAACCAGAATGACAGAAAAGACATATGCAAACAAAGATCTAGGTCAAGGATTGGCAAACTTTTTCTATATAATGCAATACAGTAAATTTTTTAGCCTTTGTGGGCTACCTATGATCTCTGGCACATCTTCTAAGAAAGAACAAAACCAGAAAAACCTTTAAAATTATAAAAAAAACTTGTTTAGCTCATGACTGTACAAAAGCCCATAGGTCATAGTTTATTGATGCTTCTCTACAGGGAAAGCATTTCAATGGAGGGAGCAGCCAGTGCAAAGGCCCTAAAGTGCTATGTGCTTAGAAATTTTAACAGACAGAAAGATGGCCATTGTGGCTGGAAAGTAGTGACCAGGACTCAGAGAGAGAGTGGGAGGAGAGAATTCCAAAGAGGTACGGGTGCCCAGACAAACAGGGCCTGTAGGTCATAGTAAGGCATTTCTATTCAATTCTCAATGCAATGGGAAGCCATTGGAAGATTTTAGCAAAGGTTTATCTTTTTTAAAAAATCTCTAGCTGCTGTGTAGAGAAAGGCATTTGGTAGGAAGAGGAAGGGTAGGGAGGCCAGGCTGCAGTTAAGCAGTAGGCAGATGACAGATGAGGTAGCTATGGGGGAGAAGAGACACCATCAGACTTGGGACATAGCTGGCACCATAGGAGTTGTTTTTCAACCTGCTTCTTTCATTTAACACTTAATATCCTTTAACCACATTCTTTCATAAATCTGTAGAAGATCGTATTGTACTATAATTTATTTCAGCCATCTCTGAAAAAGTAGGTATTGAGGTTGTTTTTCTATTATTTGATATTAGGAATAATCCTCCAGCAGTGCTAGATTTGATCAATCTAGTAGCCTATCCAAGATAATCTCTTTAAAGAAGGAGAGGGCATAGCTCAAGCAGCAGAGCACATGCTTAGCATGCACAAGGTCCTGGGTTCAATCCCCAGTACCTCCTCTATAAATAAATAAGTAAACCAAACTGTCTCCCTGCCTCCCCCCTCCAAAAAAAGAGAGATAATCTCTTTGATGCAAAGTAAGCTTTTGGTGGTGAGCACTCTTGTAGTGTATACAATGTTACATGCATGAAATTTATATAATGTTGTAAATCAGTGTTACCTCAAAAAAAAAAAAAAAAAAAAACCTGAAAGAAAACAGGTACTCTCTTTAAAATGGTCTCTAGTGGTCTCTGAAGGTGCCCATATTTCCTCGACTTCAGGAAGTTACAGAAGCACAAGTAAATAATGCATCCTGTCTGGTGACCTCTCCTAGGGTCTGGAGTCCTCCAGGGTCCCTGTCAGCACCCCCTTCCCTCCTCACCTCTTAATCGTCATGCCTTTTGTTACCCTGTTTTTCCTTAGAACAGTTTGCTCAGATTTTGTCTCCTCCTAAATTCTTTTCTCCCTTGATCAACCTCATTTTGCCACCTGTGGGATCATTTTCTCCCCAGATATGGAGTAATAGTAAACTAGAGAACATGGAGATTAGGTAGACCTGAGAGCTTACAAGGTGATCCTCCTCAGCTATTGGCTCCCGCCTCCACCCCTTTAAATGATCCATCCCAGTACCTGACCCTTCCTCACTAAAATTCCCCATCAGGTTCTGGGAGTGTAACAGAAAAGAAGAAATCAGACTCCATATTAGATCTGTTTCTTTGGCTTTAACCCTGTGCCCTGTTTTCTAGGCTTAGTCTTGCCAGCTCTGCACCTTTTGTAAAACAATGTTGCCTTTAGCCTGAAATATACAGGAGAGCCTATTCTCAAGGCTCTGACCTTTAAGGATATTAACACTTTTGCACTCATATAAAGATAGCAAGTTGCAGAATAGAAAATAGCATTTGTTTTGTTAGAGGTTTTACAGGGGCATCATGACCTGACCCATGTGGACAGCTGTGAGAACAAAGAATTCCTACAGCAAGAAGTTTGCAACAACCAGCCACATGCCCTCCTCTTTTTAGGATAAAAGGAACCTTAATTCTGACTTGGGGAAGATGGTTCTCCAAGACATTAGTCTGCCCTCTTCTTGGTCTGCCACTATTCTGAATAAAGTCACTCATCTCCCAATTTATTGTCCTGTCATGCAGTGATCAGAGTAAGTTTGGACTCAGTAACAGGAGGATCTCAGAGAGAGATTCCTCATCCTGCTTTGGGCTGGAAATCATGATGACCAGTTCCACAAGTGATACAGCTGACAGCAGACAGCAGAGAAGGAAACCCAGGTTTGGGTTCCCCTCCCCTCCGTGGAGCAACAGTGGGCTCCACCCCTCTGTGAAAACTGAACAGGGACTTCTAGTTGGAATTCCAGGAAGCAGAGCCTGCCTCCAGAGGGAGCAACCAAGAGAAGAAGGAAATCCAGGGTTCTCTGGGTAGGCTGCTGTTGAATCTCTATTTTTTCTCTTATTCCTCTTCACCTTATTCCAACTAATTTTTGCATTCACTGCCTTTGATACAGAAGAGTTGTCTGGGATGAGCTGGGAGGGTTGAAAGGACCTGAAGGGTAGCAAGAGACATGGACATTTTAAAGTTCTCTGAGATGGGAATATGAGCCCCTGGCACTCCAAGACAAGATATGGAAATTTCAGAAAGGTTAGGGCATCTGAACTCAGGACCTATGCTAACATCTATGTGGAATCACACATCTCTGGTATGGGATCTCCCCAAAACCCAGAGAATGGTAACCTAGAACATTAGACAGACACAACAGTTCCTCAGAGCCCACGCTGGGCAGAAATTGTAGTTTCTGACAGCCCAGAATGTGCATACAATACAGTCTCCCCCAGCTCATGCCTGGAAGACATTGTTGTCCCTCCAGCCTAGGATGGTGCAGATACCATAGTCCCACATAGATCAGGACGGTGCCAACACAGTCATCCCTTATACCCCAGGACTGAGCAGGCACCATAGTCCCTCCCAGGCCAGGACCAGGCACACACTGTATTCCCTACAACCCAGGCCTATGCAGACACCACCTCCCTCACCGCCCAGCTACAAGGGGCAGGCCCTCAAAGCTCACAAGTGGTCAGACACTGAAGTATCTCATAGCTCAATGCTAGAGGGATGAGAAAGTGGCTTAAATAGGCCTGTTGGCAGAACCTTGGGCATTTAGAGTATACATACAATTGATACAGTAAAAATGTGGGGCAAGAGGATGGCTGTGTCCCAGGTCTCGGTTGAGTCCATGGGACATGCCCTACCAAGTGGGTGTCCTTGGAGTCGAGCAGGAAAGACTTCGAGAGCGAGCCAGAGTTAACTAAAAGTAGATTTATTCAGAGAGATACATACTGCATAGACAAAATGCAGGCTGTTTCAGAAGGCAAGAAAAAGGCCATGAGGTGTGGGAGATAGGTGTTTAAAGTAAAAGTAGATACTCCATAGAGTGCGGGCTGTCTCACTCCAAAAGGAGAGCAGCCAAGAGTCTCGGGGGTTGGAACTGGGTTGTTGGTTTTTATGGGCTCAGTAGATTTATGTGCTAATAACAAGTGGGAGGATTATTCCATCTGTGTTGGCACCATCCTGATCTATGTGGGACTATGGTATCTGCACCATCCTAGGCTGGAGGGACAACAATGTCTTCCAGTCATGAGCTGGGAGAGACCGTATTGTATGCACATTCTGGGCTGTCAGATTATTCCATCTACTTTGGCATTCCCAGGAATTAGGCCATCACCCACCTTTTGACCTTTTGTGGTCAGCCTTAAAACTGTCTTGGCAGCTGTGGGAGGACCATTTAGCATGCTATTATATTTCAATGAGTGTATATTGAAGCTTGAGGACTACTGGGAGTTGCATCTTCCACCATCTTGGTGCTAACTGCTGTGTCATTCTTTTAATGACCATTCCCTGCCCACTTCCCTCCTGTCTCACAATGACCGAAGCTCAGGAAGAACCAGACAACACTGTAGATGACAGCATGGACAGAGGCTGCCCAAGGATACAACCCCTCTTCCTCAAAACTAATGTTTCAAAGTCAGATGAGTCTTACATATTTAGACACTACTC
This sequence comes from Camelus bactrianus, assembly GCF_048773025.1. Lineage (NCBI taxonomy): Eukaryota > Metazoa > Chordata > Mammalia > Artiodactyla > Camelidae > Camelus > Camelus bactrianus. Next base: position 20,301,934 of record NC_133547.1, on the reverse strand, counting down.
TGGGGAGAAGAAAAAATTTCTGGAATAAATTTATCCAGATTAACTGTATGTAAAAATTATATTATAGAAAAATATATTAACACCTTTGTGCACATTTGGATTTTAAAGAATTAAAATAACCAGTCTAACACATTTTCCTAGGATCCATAATCACTTTGCCTTCATGTGAGTGTTAGAGCAGGCAGACAGCTAGATATGAGCAGAGAAAGGGGGACACAGGCCAAATGGCAGGAATTGGGCAGAAAGGAGGGGCACAGCCATACCACAGGACACCACACATCGTGTAAGCAGCAGAGGTCTCTGGGCAGAGAAAGAAAAGCAGGAACCTCTGGGCTGATATCTTTTTGGGGTGACTTGATGAGCAGCCTGGAGGCCAGCAAAGAAAAGTGGGAAAAGGCAGCACTATCCAGTGTCTGACTGACTAACCTTTTGCTCATTATGCCCTCATTTCAGTGAAACTAGCCTTGCAGATTAGAAGTACCCATCATGCACTGAGGCCATGACACTTCCCATACAGACTAACTAAGGACAAAAATCCCTCCTTCTTTCAGGAAGGTGGAGTTGGGATGAAAATCAGGGAATATGACCCCAAACCCTTCCCTTCCCAAAGAATATTCCACCTATTTATTTTTTCACTCTGTAACCAACTTGCCAAAAATCCTCAGGGCAGCTCTCACCTGAGCCTGCCCACTCTCCCTTGAGAGTGCACTATCTATCCTTTAATCAGTCCCCACTTGACTTCTTTAACCTCCGCATCCCATTTCTGAATTCTTTCTGGGACAGGACAAGAACCTGGACACCAGCTACATCTACCAGCAATGAGGAGACGATTCTGGGAGCACATGGAGAAGGTCACCCTAAATGTGTTTCTGTGCTACCTATCCACTCACTAGACGGTTCCCATTGCCAAGAAATTTGGACTGTTTAGCCCTCGGTACACAAAGGAAAACCCTTCATAGAAATCAACCTCACTGCTCCTAGCCCCAGTCTCCTTAAGAAGTCTTCAGAGAGGATTTCAGGCATTGTGGGTTACATGTGAGATGGAAGCTTGATTTTTTCACCAAAGATGTTTCTTCAACAGCCCGTTTCCACCAGGAAACCCAGCCCTTATCTCTGCCTTTGACAAAAGAGCCCTTCATGCTGAGTGCTGCTCTCATTGCTCCTGTTTGCTCTGTGTTTAGACAGAGACAGCGGATTTGTGTTTTATTACACAGTGGTAGGCCTAGGAAAATCAATTAGCAAGCAGAGTGATCAACGGTAATCATGATCACTACCATTTGCCAAGCTCTATTATGTGCCAGGCACCACACAAGCACCTCCCGTGCAGCTTCTCACTTTATCTTAAAACAAGGAGGAAGGAATTATTATCTTTTTCACTTTACAAATGAATGAGAGGCAGAGACAGGTTAAGTGACTTGCCCAGTCACAGAACTGCTAAATGTCAGATCAAGATTTCAAAATAGGGTTTTGTGATTCTGTAGGTCTTGAACTCAGCTGCTGGGGTTGCAGCCGGGTGCACACCGCACACTGTGACACTGCAGGGAGTTGTCAGGAACCATGATGGGCCCTAAGTGCGGGCAGGTTGGGACAGGTTGTGAACAGCCCAGAAGTGACCCTGCAAATGATGTGTGTGCCTTTCTTTCCACAAGTGGGTTATTTGATCTCCTTCCTTGTTTTACTCTTTGCTTTTTTGTTTTTAATGTGAAATAACACCATCCAGTTGGCAGAGCCTGCAAGAAAAACCAGTTTAGTACTTTTTTCTAGATATAATGTGAAAAAGTTGCTGCCCCACAGCTCTGGAGCAGGAGCCAATTGTGCAAGGTCTTTTTATGAAGGGGACAGGTGACATGTAGGGTGGCAGACATGGGGCTCTCCAGACAAGCTTTTGAGAACTTAAGGCCCAATTCTTGTTCTCTTCATGTTACAATCATTTGAGTAAGAAGCATTTTTCATGAACTGTGTTTGAACTTCGTGATGCCATTTGCAAGGAGAGCCTTGGAGCCCTGGTGGGAGTTATACTACCTCTATGAGACATTCACTGAGCCACTTGTCAAAGGGTCAAATGTTCTGTATTTTAGGACTTCACGGTATGCCGTCTTGACTGTTCCATCTTTGTTGTCTGAATCTGCCTCTCCAGACTCTTTCGTGGAGAAGGAGCTGGGTGTCACTTTCTTTCACTCATTCCCTCAGCGTCTGGCAGTGATAGGCATTTGGTCAGCTCTCAGTAGTCACTTGTTTGATATGCCTATTTGAGCCCCAGATCCTACTCTTTAATAGGAACAATAATAGATGTACACCCTTTAGGGCCATTGGGAGGATTAACAATAATGTACACAAAGTATTCATCATGTTGCCTGATATGTAGTAGGCAATTAATTAATGGTGACTACTATCATATGTTTCAGAAATAAGTGATTGCAAATGGAACTCAAGTTGTCTTCCTTCAGGGAGTGGGATTATGTCTCCTGGAACTCTGCGGAGGTCAGTCATCTGTGTCATCATTTAACTTTCTTATTGATCCTCATCCACTCGCTGATGAGGCCTTCTGGTGATGCTGCCCTGGAAGGCATAATTAAAAATAAACAAAGCAAGACAAAACAAAACAAATACAGGAGAGGGTTGAGGAGTGAGGGCCAGGAGCAGCATGGAAGTAGGCTAGAAATGAAAAAGAGGCCGTGCTAAACTGGTCTCCACAGGTAAGAGTATGGGGAACTTATCCAGGGCATAAGGATTTTCTCACTCAACTGGTCAAACCCTCTCATTGTGTACATATAAGCAAGATGGGACCAGAAAGGTGGAGGGACTCATCCAAGATCCCAGAGGAGGTAAACAGCTGTTCTTTTGTGTTGTATTGTGTTGTGTTGTGTTGTGTTTTATTGTTCTGCCTCCAGAACACATGTACATTCTTGGGGAAATCACTCCCACTCCTGCATTTAGTTTGTGTGCCCCAGTTAGACTCCAGGGTTCTCTGGTTCCAGGGGCATTGCATGTGACTCAAGCCTGGGCAGTCAGCCATTCAAATGCCCTAGAGATGGTGATTAATTCATGGCACATCCTGTGACTCAAGCTGGTCCAATATGAATGGCACCCAGGATGAGTGTAGGAGCTATTGGGAATAATAGTTTCTTTCCCACTGGATTTGATGTTGGAGGAATATGAGAATGGAACATTTGGGAGTCTTTAGCCACCAAGTAGAGTCTGAGGATAAAACATCAGGGAGGAAAGCAAAGCTGAGAGATTGGTTTCCAGTAACTTTTTTTTTTTTTTTCAAGTCCCTGGAGCAAAGCACACCTGAAGATAACAAACTTGTTGGATTCCCCAGTTACGTGAGGCAATAAATTCCCTCTATTTTTTGATGAGTTTGTGGTGAGTTTTCTTTTATTTTCAACACTCAGTTCTGAGGCCTCAGTGGGGAATACAGTAGATTGGTCTACTCAACATCTATTCCAATCTCTTTCTGGTGGGTTTCCCTTTACTTCAAGAATTGGGGAGGAGGAGCAAAAAGCTCCAATTCCAAGAGTCCTTATAGCTAGGGCTCTGTATGTGAATAAGGGTCTACCAATCAGGTGCATTTCTGTGAGACCTAATTTGCAACCAAGTTAAAGGGGAAGGAGATGGGGCATCTATTTTACCTGTGCAGAGACAGCAGTTGTAGGGGTGATTCTTTGTCCCCCTATCACTGCCAACGTGGTAGAACCTGAAGTTAGTGCTTAGGACAGAGACCTGCTGATTTATCCCACCTGGCTGTGGCAGATGTGGCAAGCAGTCCACCTGGTGGACCACTTCTACAGCAGTGATCTTGGTTTCAGTCTTGTAGCACAGATAGAGCCCTTCCAGGGATTTTGTAAGCAGCTTATTTCTAGTGTTAAAAGTCTTCCTGCTTGTTTATTTTTTTTTCCTGCAGTGGAACTCTGACTAATAAGACAGAAATCCTGCCTCTGGACAGGGCACTTGCTTTCCATGATTAAGCAAGAGCATCCCAGGCTCTGCCTGACCTAGGGCATCTCAGTGTTTTCAGGTGGCAGGGAGCTGATGACGGCCACTTGGACTCCCAGAAGTATGAACTGACTGTTGGTGATGCTTGGCTCCCAGAAGACCCAGAGCTGGGGTGGAGGAGGGAGAGAGGGGAGGGGGTATGCGGAGTGATGCAAGGGAGTAAATGGGCTGAACTGGAAGAGAAAATGTAGTGATGAGCATTGTACACTCTCCCAGAAAGGGCTCTGTTAGCCTTTGGGAGGAATAGCAGTTGAGCCCTCATATGCATGCTCCACAGGAGTATCTTGAAAGCAGATTTATGCAGGGCTCTTTGATTCTGTTACAGCCCAGGATGACTTCAGGGGGGTGAGATGGGTTATTGATTGCTCCTCAAAAGTCATGTGACATTGGGATCACAGGTTATAAAACCAATGACATCTAATGATTTCACACTAAGCAGTTAAGACCACTTAGCTATGAGCACATCTCAAGGTACTCTCCAAGTTTTTGGATCTTAAGTCTTTTCAGGTATATGGATTATTCCCTGAGATTAAGGACAGGGCCCTGAGTTCTCAGTGTATTTGTGCCCCCAAATTTAGCTCTACATTTACATTTGAGTTCAAGCTCCAAATAAGATCTCCTAAATATAAAGCTTCTACAGATTTGCTGACTCCTCGTGGCCCTCATACCAGTAGTATCAGCATCACTATGGAACTTCTTAAAAATTCAAAGTGCCAAGCCCCATCCCAGACCCATAAAATCTGAGCTTTCTCATAGGGCCAACTGTGGTAATCAAACTGGAACAAAGTGTGTGACACATCTAGCTAAGAGCCTACAACCAGAGCTGACACCCCCTGTGTTTGTGTGTGTCTAGATCTTTGTCTGCACTAGCACCTCTGTGTCTGCACTGACTCCTTCTCCCTCAACCTGCCAGACCTGCTCTCTTTCACATCTTCACTCAAGCATCCCATTGCCTATTTGTCTCTGCACCCTTTCCTTATCTTCTTCCCTCCTGGTACTGACCCCTCCCTCCTTTGAGCTCCCATCTTGTGAAAGCAGATGTGTCCCTCAACATTCCATGTTTACAAGTCTAGGGTAGCTTGTCACATCTAGCCTAGAATCAATCCACTGTATTTTGGGGAATCTTGACTTCCTCAGTCTTGGTCCATGTATTTTGGATGGAATGGACCTTGTACCCCAACCAACACCATATTGCTTAAATCTGGCAGTCTTATTCCACTGCATGACCACAGCAATAGATTAACAGGTGGGCATGTGACAAGAATAGGTCCAAGGAGGGTTGGTGGTATAGACTTTGGCTTGAAATATTGGGAAATATAGGTTTATTTTTGGCTAGGGGTGTGGGGACTAAGTTGGTGTAATATGTGAAATACTGCTGAACACAAAGTGGGGAAGCAGAGGGGAGCCATAGAGACAGAAGCCTGGCCATTTTTGACACTCAGACCTCTCAGCGCCTGCAGTCAGACCCTGCCAAGGGACAGCTCTATGCATGAACCAAGGCGTTTTTCTCTTTGTTTGTTTTCCCACATCAGTGTGACTTTGGTTTCTACCAGTCACAAAAGAGTCCCTGGCTTTTGTGACCCCATTAAAGGACTTTGTCTAAATGCCTCTGCAAGGAGCTTGGTCCATGGTGGGCCCCCAAGAAGTGTTGGTTGATGGGTTGAACTTTGACAAAGAGCAAAGAGAGGGCTGAATTCCTATACCCCTTGCAGCTCTTTCTTCTCCTTTTTAGCATGTACCCCACAGGCACCACCCAAGCACCAAACATCTCTCCACTGTGCAGTTTGCCTTGTGGGGACTTTCCTGATCTGACCACCCCAGCCCTCAAGGTATCTGTGAAATCTCCTCAGAGGGTGGGCAGAGAAGTCTTCACACTAGAGCCAAGCAAAGGCCACTCCATGACTCCCTTGTCTGAAAGCCTTTCAGCCTTGATGGTCATGGAGGATGGTTGTCTGCTGACCATCCCCCAAAGAGGGGAACAAACACTTTAGTCAAAATGTCCCTTTGAACCTGGCTCTGTATGCCCCCCTACATTAAACAATTCCTTCTTGTAAATGAGATTAACCAGCTGTTATCCAAAGGACATTTGTCAATCAGGTTGCAGTGACTGATGGCCAATCTGCTGGGGAATGTCTGGGGGAAACTCTCCACAGGAAATATCCTCTCTCTCCATTAACTCTCTTTCAGATTATGGCTCTCTCTTTTTTTTTTTTTTTTTTTAATTGAAGTATAGTTGGTTTACAATGTTGTGTTAGTTTCTGGTGTACAGCTTAGTGATTTAGTTAGATATAGATATAGATACAGATATAGATATAGATATAGATATAGATATAGACATATTCTTTTTTATTACATATTATTACAAGATATTGAATGTAGTTCCCTGTGATGTAAAGTAGAACCTTGTTGTTTGTCTATTTTGTATATAGTAGTTAGTATCTACAAATCCCAAATTCCTAATTTATTCCTCCCTCCCCTTTCCCTTTTGATAACCATAAGTTTGTTTTCTATATCTGTGAGCCTGTTTCTTTTTTGTAAATAGGTACGTTTGTGTGATTTTTAAAGATTCCACATATAAGTGATGTCATATGGTATTTGTCTTTCTCTTTCTGACTTACATCACATAGTTGATGATCTCTAGGTCTATCTGTGTTGCTGCAAATGGCATTATTTTATTCTTTTTTATGGGTGAGTAGTATCACCACAAGTTCTTTATATAATCATCTGTCAGTGGACATTTATGTTGCTTCCATGTCTTGGCTGGTGTAAATGGTGCTGCTATAAACATTGAGGTGCATGTATCTTTTTGAATTAGAGTTTTCTCTGGATATGTGCCCAGGAGTGGGATTGCTGGATCATATGGTAACTATTTTTAACTTTTTAAGGAATCTCCATACTGTTTTCCATAGTGGCTGCACCAAACTACATTCCCACCAACATTGTAGGAGGGTTCCCTTTTCTCCGTACCCTCTCCAGCATTTATTATTTGTGGACTTTTTAATGACAGCCATTCTGAGTAGTGTGAGGTGATACCTCATTGGAGTTTTGATTGCATTTCTCTGATAATTAGTGATACTGAACATCTTTTCATGTGTCTTCCGCCATCCAGATGTCTTCATTGGAGAAACGTCTGTTTAGGTCTTCTGTCTTATTTTTGATTGAGTTCTTTTTGTTGTTGTTGTTGTTATTGAGCTGTATGAGTTGTTTGTATACTCTGAAAATTAAGGCCTTGTCATTTGCATAGTTTGCAAATATTTTCTCCCAGTCTGTAAGTTGTCTTTTCATTTTGTTTATAGTTTCCCTTGCGAAAAGAAAAAGGAAAACCTTTTCCTGTGCAAAAGACTTTAAGTTTAATTAGGTCCCATTTGTTTATTTTTGCTTTTATTTCTATTGCCTTGGAGAACATTGATACAATTTATATCAGAGAATGTTTTGCCTATGTTCTCTATGTTTGTTTCTAGGAGATTTATGGTATCTTGTCTTCTGTTTAACGTCTTTTGGCAATTTTGAGTTTATTTTTGTAAATGGTGTAAGGGAGTGTTCCAACTCCATTGATTTACATGCAGCTGTCCAGCTTTCTTAATACCAGTTGCCAAAGAGACTCTTTTCTCTGTTGTATGTTCTTGCCTCCTTTGTTGAAGTTTTTTTTGAGTTTTTTAAACTTTTTTATTGATTTATAGTCATTTTACAATGTTGTGTCAAATTCCAGTGTTCAGCACAATTTTTCATTTATACATGAACATATATATATTCATTGTCACATTTTTTTCTCTGTGAGCTACCATAAGATCTTGTGTATATTGCCCTGTGGTTTACAGTATAATCTTGTTTATCTATTCTACAATTTTAAAATCCCATCTATCCCTTCCCACCCTCCACCCCCTTGGCAACCACAAGTTTGTATTCTATGTCTATGAGTTTATTTCTGTGTTGAAGATTTATTGATCATAGGTGTGGGTTTATTTCTGAGCTCTCTATTCTGCTCCATTGATCCATATGGCTGTTGTTCTTCCAATACCATCCTGTTTTGACTACTGTAGCTCTATAGTATTGTCTAAAGTCTGGGAGGGTTAGTCTTCCAGCTTCATTATTTTTTTCCATATTGCTTTGGCAGTTCTGAGTCTTTTGTAATTCCATATAAATTTTAGGATTATTTGTCTTAGTTCTGGGTAATTTGATAGGGATTGCATTAAATCTGTATATTGCTTTGGGTAGTATGGCCATTTTAATAATATTAATTCTTTCAATCCAAGAGCATGGGATTTTTTTCCATTTTTAAATCATCTTTAATTTTCTTTATCAATGTTTCATAGTTCTCAGGATATAAGTATTTCACCTCCTTGTAATTTTGAAAGGGATTTTTTTTTCTTACTTTCCTGTTCTGATATTTCATTATTAGTGTAAAGAAATGCAACAGATTTCTGAATGTTAATCTTGTATTCTGCTACCTTGCCAAATTCATTTATCAGCTCTAGTAGTTTTTGTGTGGAACCTTTAAGGGTTTTCTTTATATAGTATCATGTCTTCTGCATATAGTGATACTTTTACCTCTTTCCTTCCAATTTGATCCCTTTTATTTCATTTTTTGTCTGACTGGTATGGCTAGGACTTTCAATACTTTGTTGAATAGAAGTGGTGAGAGTGAGCATCCTTGTCTTCGTCCAGATTTTAGTAGGAAGGCTTTCAGATTTTCACCATTGATTTTTATGTTAGCTGTGGGTTTATCATAAATAACTTTTATTATGTTGAGTTATATTCCCTTTAGAGCCATGTTGGTAAGAAGTTTTCATCATGAATGGATGTTAAATTTTATCAAATGCTTTCTGTATCAACTGAGATAATCTATGTGGTTTTTGTCTAGTCTTTTGTTGATGTGGTGCATCACATTGACTGATTTGCTTATGTCGAACCATTCTTGAGACGCTGGGATCAATCCAGCTTAACAGTACTGTATGATCTTTTTTATGTGCTTTTACATTCAGTTTGCTGATATTTTGTTGAGAATTTTTGCATCTGTATTCATTGAAGATATTGGGCTGTGATTTTCTCATCTGGTAGTATATTTGTCTGGTTTGGGTATCAGGGTGGATGGTGATGCTATAGAATGAATTTGGGAGTGTTTTCTCCACTTCAATCTTTTGGAATATTTGAGAAGGATCAGTATAAGTTCTTCTTTGTATGTTTAGTAGAATTCCCCAGTGAAACCATCCAATCCTGGGCTTTTGTTTGCAGTGGTGTTTTGTTTTGTTTTGTTTTGTTTTGTTTGGTTTGGTTTGGTTTGGTTTGGCTTTGTTTTGTTTGGTTTTGTTTTGTTTTAATAAAGACTCTATTTCACATCTAGTGATCAGTCTATTCAAATAATCTATTTCCTCTTGATTCAGTGCTGGTGGACTGTATGTTTCTAGAAACTTGTCAAATTCTTCTAGGTTTTCAAATTTGTCACCATATAATTGTTCATAGTACATTTTGTTTTGTTTTGTTTGTTTGTTTGTTTGTTGATACTTTTGTGGCATCAATTGTAACTTCTCTTTTACACTTCTCATTTTGTTTATTTGGGTCCTCTCTTTTCTTCATGGTTAGCCTGACCAGAGGTTTATCAATTTGATTTACTCTTTAAAAAACTAGCTCTTGGTTTTACTTTTTTTTTTTCTTTTTTTAATCTCTATTTTATTTATTTCCTCTCTGATCTTCATTATTTCTTTCCTTCTGCTGACTTTAGGTTGGGTTTGTAATTCTTTTTCTAGCTCTATTAGGTGGTAGGTTAGGTTGTTTATTTGGAGTTTTTGTTGTTTTTTGATGAAGGCTTGTATTTCTATGAACTTCCCTCTTAGAACTGCTTTTGCAGCATCCCATAGATTTTGTGTAGTGTGTTTTCATTATTATTTGTCTCAAGGTATTTTGTAATTTCCATTTTGATTTCACCACTGACCTTTTTTTTTTTTTAGTAGCATGTTGTTTAGTCTCCATGCAGTCATTTTTTTCTCATTTTTCTTTCTGTGGTTGATTTCTTGTTTCATGTCATTTTGGTCAGAAAAGATGCTTGAATTAATTTAAATTTGTTAAGGCTTGTTTTGCGCTCAAGTATGCAGTCTTTCCTAAAGAATGTTTCATGTGCACTTGAAAAGAATATATATATATATATTTTTTTTTTGAGGGGGGTGTAAGGTCCTGAAAATATCAATTAAGTCTAACTGTTCTATTGTGTCATTTAGTATCTTCATTGCCTTATTGATTTTCTGTCTGGAAGATGTTAGTCGGGTTTAAAATTCTCCTACTATTATTGTATTCCTATAAATTTCTCTCTTTATGTCTATTAGTGTTTGTTTTATGTATTTAGTGCTCCCATATTGGATGCATCTATATTAACAAGTGTAATGTCCTCTTTTTTTAATTGATTCTTTTATCATTATATAATGTCCTTCTTTTTCTTTCTTTATGGCCTTGTTTTAAAGTCTATTTTGTCTTATATGAGTATTGCTACCTCCTCTTTCTTATCATTTCCATTTGCATAATTTTTTTTTCTTCCTCTCTCTTTCAATCTATGTGTATCCTTCACCCTAAAGTAGGTCTCTTATAGGCAGCATATTGTAGGCTCTTGTTTTATTATTCAATCTGCCACTTATGTCTTTTGATTGGAGCATTTAGTCCATTGACATTTAAGGTGATTATTGATGGATAATTTATTGACATTTTAAACCTTGTTTTCCAGTTGATTTTTCATTTCTTCTTGTCCCTTTCTTTTTCTTTTTCCTTTTGTGGTTTGATGATTTTCTTTTGTATTATGCTGGAGTTCTTTTCTTTTTGATTTTGTGACTCTATTTTGACTTGCGGTTACCCTGCTTTTCAAGTATGTTAACTCATTACTGTATCTATATGCTTTAGACTGTATTGGTTCAAACACATTCTAAAAAAAAAAAAAAAATCTGTGTTTTCTCATTACCCTCAGCCACATTTTATGATTTTGATGTCCTCTTTTACATCTACAAGTTTGTTCTTTTCCTGTTCATTGTAGTTATCATCTCATTTCCAATTGTGATTTTTTTTCTTTTCTATAGATTCTTGTTTCTTTTCTATTTAGAGAAGACCTTTCAATGTTTCTTTTAGGATAAGTGTAGTATTGCTGCATTCTTTTAGCATTTGCTTATCTGAGAAAATCCTCATCTATCCTTCTATTCTAAATGATAATCTTGCTGAGTAGAGTATCTTAGGTTGTAGGTTTTTCTCTTTCAGGACTTTGAATATATCTTGCCACTCCCTCTGTCCTTCAGTATTTCTGTAGAGAAATTGGCTAATAGCCTTAAAGGGATTCCCTTGTAACTTTTTATTTTTTTCTTGCTGCCTTTAAAATCTTCTCTTTATCTTTAACTCTTGTCATTTTAACTGTAATGTATCTTGGTGTAGGTCTGTTTGGGCTCATCTTGTTTAGGACCCGCTATGCTTCTTATACTTGGATATCTGTTTCCTTCTTTAGGCTTGAGAAATTTTCCGTCATGTATCTTCATATATGTTTTTGATCCCCTCTTCTCTTTCTTCTCCTTCTGGGATCTGTATTATGTGTAGATTGGTATGCTTTATATTATACCATAAGTTTCTTATATTGCTTTCATTTTTTTTTTAAATTAGTTACTCTGTCTGCTGTTCTGATTGGGTGATTTCCACTTTTCTATCTTCCAGATCACTTATTCATTCTTCTACATCATCTAGTTTGCTATTTATTGCCTTTAGCTTGGCTTTCATCTGAGCAAAAAAGGTTTCTGATTTTAATTAGCTCCTGTATAGTTTCTAGCTCCTTTTTACAGAAATCTGCATTTCTATCAATAGGCTTTCTTAATTCCTTCAGTATTTTTATTATCTCTTTCTTGAACTCAAGATGTGGTAGACTGGTTCACTGTTTGTTTTTCCTGGGGATTTCTCTTATTCTTTCAATTGGGAGTGGTCCCTCGGCCACCAGGGCAAGTCCATCGAAGTTATGCACCAGGACCCTCTGCAGTCATGCATAGGAGAGCACTTGGATTCTCTGTGGGCTACAGGATCAGCACAGACCCCAGCTCTGCCTCTGCACAACCATGCCTCCTGTTAATGCCGGAACTGCCCCAGCCATGCACCAGCACTCAACTTGGATGTCCCACAGTCACCAAGACCACAAAGGCACCAGAGGCACAAATCCTCCAAGATTGCCTAGGACATGGCTCAGACCTCAGCCCTGCCTATATTTGGGGGAAAACTATCAGCAATTATGCCCTCCTAGAGATCCCAGAGTCAGAGCCACACCCTACTTTGAGCAAGCCAAGAAAGGGGCTACTATGGTGGGGTCCCACCCCTCCCCTGTGTATGCCAACAATGGGGCTTTTTATGGTGAACCCAGCCTCCTTTGCACACACGCCTAGTTTCAGCCTGTAGCACATTCCAGCCCCTTCAGGCTGTCTCCACTCAGCCAAAGCCAGTCGTCTCCCCAGGTCTGTTCTCTGAAGCCCTTGCTTCAAACCCAGTCCCTACATGCACCAGCAGGCTCGCATCTCAGGCTGGGGACTTCAAGGACCCTCTGTGCTGGTTTCTGTCTGTTCTGCCTGCCACAAAGGGCCTGCTGTGCTCTCCTCCACACCTCTGGACCCTCCTTTCTGTCCAGGTTAATCTCCTCACTGGTGAAGGGACTTCCTCGGGTGAGGGCACTTTTCCTCTTTCACTGCTGCCTCCCAGGGGCACACATCTCATCATATCTCTTTCCTTTTTTTTTTTTTTTTTATCCTACTCAGTTACATGGAGATTTTTCTTGTAGATTTGCTTGTATAAGATCTTCTGCCAGAGTTCAAAAGGGATTCTGCAAGAATTGTTCCACAGGTGGATTTTTTTTTATGTATTTGTGGGAGGAGGTAAACGCTACATCCTTCTACTCCGCTATCATAAAGCCCTTCCATGATTCATCTTCTAATCAGAAAATTTTGGCTCAAGTTTTTGAGCGGTGGCAGGATTGCAGTTAGGGGTAGAAAGCCAACCCTGAAATAAACTCTTTGTGGCCCCCTAGAGAGAGAGACAGAATGAGCTGGGTCTGTTTCTGCCTGAGGAAGGCTGCACTCCACAGACTGGTTTGGGGCTTTTTTTCCTGATGTTTTCACAGAGGAGTTAGAAGTCCTCTGAGTAGTCACTTGCCCAAAGGGGTCCCACAGTGAGTCCCTGACAAAGCCTAGATCTGAATTCCAGGTTCTCGACCCCTGAATAGTGCCCTCCCTCTCACCATCATATGGGGGGAGGAATGGAATGAGGTAGAAGATAAGGTAAGGCTGAGATAAGGGGAAAAGTGTAAGAGGAAAGGGTAACAGTGATTCTCCAAGAACTTTTTCTAAAACCATAGGTTGCATTGCTGAAATCCAATGCTACGAGTCTCTCATTAGAAACAGTTGTCAAATCTACTGGAGCAAATAGTAACCTGGAGACTCAGAACAGGAATTTCCCTTGTCTAGCTACTCCCCCATGGATATGGTTACGTCCACAGCATCAGGGACAGGATCTTGCATCAGAAAAGCTTAGGAACAATTTTGGTTCAACTGCTCTTTCTGGACGTCCTGCCGAGAGCCTTTTGGCTATTATTTAGGATTAGAATTTGACTGTCCTGGGCCTTCAGCCTGAAGGAATTTTTACCCCACCCAGAGTTCTAAGGTGCCCATTAATCATATAAAGCCGGGCTGCAAGTGCACGGGTCCTGAATAATTTGTTATCCTGTAGCGCCACCTGGTGGATCTTTGGACGACCTGCCTTTAAAATCTATAGGAAGGACTAAAGTGGCAGGAAGGATATCATGACAGAACCCCATTTCCTCCGTGGCTGGGATGTAGTTGGCTCCCTCCTCCTCCCTCTCTCACACCTATGTGAGCACTCTTTCCCCTCTTGTTCAAAAATGGATGTGATTATTATCCCACAGTTTTTCTTTTGCAAGCGCCAGAGTGTGGCTCTAGAGAACTGTAGGTGTGGTTGCAGTGTGTTTATGTTGGTCCCCTCACCAGAAGGGATGCCACCTGAGGGGAGAGACTTGACTCTTTGCTGTTGTAACCTTAGTCCCTATGCCTGGCATGGGGCCTAGTACACAGCAGGCCCTCGAGTGTTTCTTAAAGGGAGGGTAGAAGGGAGGCAAGGCCAGAACATTTGCTTTAGACATTTTTGAACCCCTGCCACAACCAAAGTAGAGCCTGTCAGAGTAGTGTTGACCAGGGATGGACGAGTGGGTGATGGAGTAGTGCCTCTCTCCAGGACCTTGCCCTTGTCAGGCTCTCCTTGCTGGGCTCCCGCAGCATCCATCCCCTGGGGTGTCCTCACCGCTGTTTGGGTCTATAGTGAGATGCGGGCAACAGAAACTTACTTACCCTCCCTTACTATCCTTTCAGCATTGCTTTCAGATCCGTCCACTTTTTTTTCTCCTTCATTAATTCATTCACTAATTTAGCAAACATTTACCAAGCAGCTCTGGGTATCACACCTGTGAGTGGGGGATGTTGCTATCAAGAGAAACACAATACAATCCCTGCACTCAAGGAGCTGTGGTCTCTGGAAAGAGGAGGGAGCAAGACTAGAGGCAGGGAGATCAGTTAATAAACACAGGCCAGGAGAGCCATGATGAGGTTTTGACATCAAGTGGGCGGCAGGAGTGCACAGTCAGGGCTGGATTTGAGCCACGTGACTGACAGACAAACCTGAGGTCCCTTTGCCTGTGGGTTTTCTATGGCATTTTCTATGTTTCCATAGGCAATGGACCCAGAGCTTGGATGCCCTGTTCATTGTTATGAAACCACAGTGGCCCTGATTGTCTCAGAAATCGTTTCTGAAAGCCCACACAAAATTAACTTGATTCTGACGGCATCAAGGTCCAGCTAGCCTGAACTGGACATTTTGACAATCGTCTCTGCATTTACAAGAAAAGTTTCAATTAAGGCGAGGTGGGGGGCAGGGCTGATGCTCATTTGCCTCCCAAGCAAATGCATCGGAGACTCTTCTAACAGGGAAAGAAAGTATAGCTAATGAAATTAAATTCAGGGAAGAAAGATGAACTCTGCTAATGATTAATATTCAACTTTAATAGATCAGCAGGACATGCTGAGTTGAGAAGTCACCCGGAGGGTTCTGGTCTGATGCCCATGAAAAGGAAGAACAATGAAAGAAACAATTTCAGCTCTCCCACATTCCCCCATAGCTTGTCTCTGGGGAAACACAATTATTAATTGCTTTGAAATGTCAGTTGCTTCACTTCAAAGTGGCCACTTCTTAGCTACTTCCCGATTCTCTCCCCCTTCCTCTCAAAAAGATTTGCAATGTGAAAATCAACTCTTCTGTTGGAAATCAAACCTGGGGACTGATACCCACCCCATCTATGTCCAACTAGTTTTGGACAAAGGAACAAATTTGCTCAATTCAACATATGTGGGTGGAGATCCTGCTGCTCCCTTCCTGTGCCCCCAAGGAGTCACAGTCAAGCCCAGAACCGTGTAAAGCAGGGTCCAGAGGCACCTGGAGGAGAGACAGAGCTAGGAGAGATCTCAATGTAGGCAGTGCCCAGGGGGCAAAGGAGCCAGTGATGTCTTCCTGGAGGGACAGACTCTAGGCTTAAGGAATAGGGGGGTGGGTAGCTGGGGTCTGGTCCTCTTTCTTTGCCAGGCATAAGGGGCAGGTAGGAAAAGACCACTCCCCACTGGCTCCCACTTTGGGCAGGTGGACTAAGAATACTGCCTGCCATATCAGTAAACAAAGGACGTTGCAGCCTGGAGCCATCACCGGCTGGTGATCCTGAGGATGATCCCTGCCATCAAGCAGTCAGCTTCTGCAGCCCCACCCACCCTAACGCTGCACCCCGGGGGCACTCGGGAGCGGAAAGCACAGGCTACTGGCCCTAGATCCTGAGGTGCACATCAAAGGAATGATTTCAACGAGCCCATATTTTGCACTTTCCCATAGATAGAAAAAATGCTAAATTAATTAACTTGAGCTATCTGGTTTTATTTAGTAGTAATATTTTGATGTTCAACTACCCGTTTTTTGTTGCAAAAACTCCTATATATGCTGGCTCCTCCCTTACCTCTTCAGAGCAGTCCCTTAGAGCTATCTGAGACCCTGTCTCCCAGATTTGAAGTCCTCATAAAATCCACCAAAGAAAACCTAATTTTCAACTTTTAGGTTGTGCACTTTTTCCCATCAACAGGCATACAGCCTCCTTATTTCCTGCTCTCTTGCTTGTTGGGGTTTCACGGAACCTCCCTTGTGTGCCAGGCTCTGGGCTGGAGAGGAAGGGAAGCAGCTGCGAGCACTGGGCTTGGACCCTGCAGCTCACAGGAGAAGCCTGGGGTGTCTGGGAAACAAAGCACCAGGGGCACTCAGAGCAGGCAGGCACAGTGGCATGGCCTCAGGGAGGGGACATCCGTGTGACAGCCGAATAATCCCCCTATCCTGGACTCTTGTTTTTAACTCTGCAGTCTTTAAAATAATGTAATCTCTGGGATTCTGTGGCGTCCCCAAATCCTATTGACCTGTGAGTTGGATAAACACTGATCTCATTTGTGTCTGAATGAATGAGTGTTGTCTGTGCAAGCAGCAGGCTTCAGGGCCAGGCTGGTACCCAGCATAATAAAAGCCAACACATGCTTTGTGGTTACCAATGCACGCTCAAGAGAGCCCAGACACCCTCTCTTAGGGGGCTTGCAAAGGTCTGGGGGTGCGGGGAGCACATGCTGGAGGCCTGCCTAAAGGCTTGTCTGCTAAGTATCTCATGATCTTGCTGGCAGTGTGTCTGATCAGTCAGTTCCCCTGTGACTAAACCTTTGGTCACGGCAGTAGGATAGGGTTCTGTCGGTGGACAGCTCTATTTTTAAGGCTCAGATTTTGTTTTCTCTTTCCCAGGAGGCAGCCCCTCTGGCAGGCTCGAGCATCTCGCACTGACAGCAACCCTTGCATAATATTAAGCAGGTGTTTGATATTTGCTGGAGGGCAAGGAAACGCAATGAAAAAGGATGGAGTCGAGAGGCTGTGTTCCTCGGGTGGAGGCAGTTTCTGTGCTACTAGCCAGGCCAAGGTGATGCCTGCTTCATGCTCCCCGTGGCGTGTGTGTGTGTGTGTGTGTGTGTTTGCACGCACGTGCATGTGTGTGCATGCATGTGTATATACACAGGGTACAAAGATGCTACCGGGTTTCCCATTACCCACCCAAAGCCACCCGCTTCTCTAATCTAGCTAACCAGTTCCTTCATTCACCCTCCCAGGTAATGCATGTCTACGCTCATCCCTTTGCCATGACAGGCCTCTGCTTTCCTTCTCTTTATTTCAGTCCTTCAAAACTGAATGGCATGTGTCCTTTTCATAATAGGAGACTAGCTCAACCCCATTTTCTTATTAGCCGGCACTGTGGTCTTTGCAAGGCTGCTGCATTAAGCCAAGGCCATTTCCTCATCTGTGATAATAGTCCCCTTCATAGGGAAGTGGGGGAATGCTGTGCCCAGAGCCCCATCAGAGGGCTAGCAACTCTTGCTCTGCAGGCTGGTTTAAGACACTGCAACTCTTCTGTTACACACCTGTCATTCATGGTATATATGTCATTCAGGCATAGCTTTGTGTAGGCAGTACTCCCAGCTCATGAATGAAGACAATTTAAGAAACCCTTCCTCCGACACACACAGCTCTTGTCCTTCTAGGAAAGGAGCAGGGGAGCCCTGCTGGAAGTCAGCCAAATAGACATCAATTCACCCTCTGAACACCTCTTGGAAGATGCTCCCTCCAACCATTACCTTGAGGAGGATGTCCAGTTACAAGACTCCACCCTTCAGGGACACAATCCAAATGGGCTGTCTTACCAGCCTACTCCCCAACATAGCAGTTGATGCACAGATAAGCATTTGAGCCATGTGAGCCAGAGAACCCCCCTGGGGTATTTTGGATGGAGTTGATGGTAAAGAACTTGATCCTTGCACTATCAATCCACATTTTCATGTTCAGGCAGGGACCAGCCTGGGGAAGTGGGTCTGTCCTACAGAGACAGAGAGGAAAAGCAGGGAGTGTGTTACTGGTCATGCCTGGTTCCCTTCTCCATGAACACTTGCTTTTGCGAATCTGTCTACATACCTTTTGGACCACAAGGACCAGGAGGAGGCACAGTACAAACTCTGAGCATAGCTCACTAATGCCCTAATGCCCTGAATTAGTGGGGAAAAAAAACAACTACAAAATTTTAAAACATGCTCTGTAATTGATCCCAAGGGAAACTAAACTTTAAAAAAAAAATTTTAAATGAAAATAATCAAAGAAAATGACTTTTACCAGTGCTGTTGTCGAAATGGAAGAACGGGACGGTGAGGCCGACTGAAAGGACCCCTCATGCGTAAGTCTGTTATCCCAAAAGGTAGAGACCCAGCTCTTGCCATACCTGAAAGATACATTTTCAGTCAGGAGACCATGCGTTGTGTAGTGAAAGATTTTAAAGACCTATTTAGAAAGGGAAAAGCACACGTCCAAGAATGGGAAACGGGCTGATCCCAGGGAGGAAAAGTCGTGGAGTTGGTCTCGCCGTCTCTTATACCCTCACTTAGAGGCGGTCTTTTGATTGATTGACAGCTCTTGTCCCTGGAATGCTTAGTCATGTTTGGCCCCTTCTGCGGATGTCCTTACCCATGGTGCACACAGAAAAACCCACGGAGAGGGTCGGCTAAGCCACAATGTTAATAATACAATGAACATTGGGTCCTGTCCGGTTAAGTCCTTTCGGCTACCACGCAGGTGTGTCTGTCGGGTTCTAACTGGTTTCTTGCTGGCACTCATGCAGAAGAACTAAAGTCCTTTTATGCTGGAGGCAGCATAATGCCATCTTCCGGACCATCCTCCCTCCCCTCCACCTGCCTTCCTGGTGCCCCCACTTATCTAACTACCTAGCAGGTAGACCCTGTGCGGTGTTCAGAAGCCTGACCCACACCCTGCCCCTGCTGTGTGTGTGGGTTCCAGGGTACGCCAGAAAAGGAAATGACAGAGTGATTCGTGTTAACTTGGAGAATGTGATTAGCCTCACAAAGCCAAAACGCTAGCTGGGAGACAATGAGGCTTCTCCAGCCCACCCCCAAGGAGAACGTTCTGACCCAGATTTCTGTGTGTCCCAGGAAGCTTCTGTCCACAAAACTCAACAAGATGGGAAGCCTTTGATGCATTTTCATCCTGGATTCAAGAGTTATTTCTGACATCTGGGTTACGTGGCACCTCTGCATGGTCTTCTACTGAGGTGGGAAGCCCCATGAAAAAGACAGCAGGTCCCCCAGGCAGGGCCACTACGCTCCTGCCAGCTCCATCCAGTTCCCTGGCCCAGCGGCATTATCTCGCTTTTTAAACTCTGAAACGACTTACTTCTAGGAAAGCAGAACTTACCCCTAAGATTCTATTGGTTCCCTGAGCTCACTCCTGATAGGTCCATTTCCCTCACTCTTGATTGGTCCATTTCTACAAAGCTTGTTCCTAATTAGTCACCTTTGTTATACCTTATTTACATATGATGTTACAAAATGTTGCAAAGTCTAGACTGGCAGCCTATAAAAGCTGGTGTAAACCTACAGATGGGGTCCAGAGCTTGGAGTGTCAACTCCTCTGGGCCCACTGGTGTAATAAACCTGAGTTCTCCAACCCTCCGAGTGCTGCTTGGTCTCTTGTCCGCATCCAGGTTGCTGTCACAACTGAGCTACAGCACAGAGCTGTAACACAGCTGTAACACTCTTTGCTGCAACATTTCTTCCTCATACTTCCTGGATTGAACTCTAACATCTCATCCTCAAGATCCCAAACATATCTAACTTTGACACACAAGGGAGGTAAACTGGTCTGCTGAGGGCACCAAACAAAAACAAACCAGAGCAGAGATACCCTAAAATCACTGTGTAGAAACCTACATAATGTCACAAAGTAGTGCCAGAGCTGAATCCAATCTCATAGCATCCCCCCCAAAAAAAAGAATTTGACTGTCTTTAGACTTGGCCAGTGGCCCCAGTTCTACCCACACTGTCCTGCTTCAGGCTACATTCATATTTCTTTTTGGCTCATGCAGACATTTGAATATGAGAATGTTGGGATTCTGGGGCACCGAAAGAAACAAAAGACTAAATATAGGTGTCAGAATATTCAATTCAGTGCTTAAATAGTGCATCATCTAGGGGTTGACATGGGGTGGGGGACTCTTGTTGACCTTCAGTGTTTTCTCAGTTGAGTTTAAACACTAGTCTATGTAACACTATTTCATGGGAGCAACTCCCATTTTGCAGGTGAGGAAAACTGAGGCTCCAAGTTATGAAAGCCAACAGGCTGGAAATGGCCATCTGACTTATTCTGGTACCTTTCTGTTTGGCACCTTTGTTGCAAGGGTGGTGATGCAGACTTCTTCAAAGGGGATTTGAGATCCATTTGCACAATGAGCCTTAAAGGAAAGGTCACTAGAGTACAGTGTAAACTTCAGGGAATTTTAAAAAAATGGATTCATCAGCCTATATGAACAGAAATTATACAATTTCTGAAAACAAATTGTGTTGCTCTAATGGGGCTTAGCTATGAATCCATCTGCTTTTGTTCTCCCTTGGGCCAGTTGTGAGTTTAGCCTGTTAGGTATAGAGCTGCAGCATGGACAGAACCCCCATACCTCCCTCAGGCCTGCTGCTTGGTGAATTACTGGGTATTTTGGATCCATGACCTGGATCAGGTAAAAGCTGCCATGGCAAAGGGGGAGAAGTTCAGGCACAAGAAAATGAGGATGCCTTATCGTGGGCTTGCTGCAAATGGTGAGTGCAGACAGGCAGTGCTGTCTAGCTGCTGGATTTGCAGGCACTACTGTTACCTTGGGAACAGCATCCAAGGCCCTGCTGGAACTTCTCCACACTGAGCTTGAATTGGCATCAGGTTCTTTCTGGGACTTAGAGTAGGAGTTAGAAACTTAGGTGTGAATGGGAGCTCTGGGAATCAGAGATGACCACGACCAGCTTCATAATTTGACTGAGAGTCAGGTCCAAGAGCAGAAGGGCCAAGAAGAGGCAGAGGTGTGGCAGCTGCTCACCAGATGTGAACATCTGTAATAGAGGAGAACAAACCTGACTCCATATTGGACCTGTTCCTTTAGTTTTAACCGCTGTACCCTGTTTTCTAGGCTTCATCTTGCCAGCTCTGCACCTTTTGTAAAACAATGTTGCCTTTAGCCTGAAATATACAAGAGAGCCTGTTCTCGGGGCTCTGACCTTTATGGATGGTAGCCCTTCTGCACTTATGTAGAGATGGCAAGTTGCAAAATAGAGAATAACCTTTGTTTTGTTGGAGGTTTACAGGGACACCATGACCTGATCCACGTGCACGGCTGCAAGAATAAAGAATTCCTGCAGCAAGAAGTTTGCAACAACCAACCACACCCCCTCCCCTGTTTTTTGTATAAAAGGAGCCTCTATTCTGACAAGAGGAGGATGGTTCTCCAAGACATCAGTCTGCCATGCTCTCGGTCTGCCAGCTTTCTGAATAAAGTCGCTACTCCTTGCCCCAGCACCTCTTCTCCCTATTTATTGGTCTGTCATGTGGCAAGCAGAATGAGTTTGGACTCGGTAACACACTTGCAGGGAAGATCAGCTTGGAGAGAGAGGAGGAGCTAACTAGAGTGGGTGTGGACCCCCTCCTGACAATGAGGACTCCAATCTGAGCAACCCTGAAGGTAAACCTTGCAAAACCACAAGCTTTCTTAGCAGCCTGGTGAGCATCCGGGTCAGTGCCCTGTGGGAGCAGCAAAATGCCCAGACTACCCAAGGAGTCCACTCTGGGGTGTCCCT
Organism: Camelus bactrianus; assembly: GCF_048773025.1. Taxonomy (NCBI): domain Eukaryota; kingdom Metazoa; phylum Chordata; class Mammalia; order Artiodactyla; family Camelidae; genus Camelus; species Camelus bactrianus. The sequence goes on along the minus strand of NC_133547.1, from coordinate 20,280,140 downwards.
GCACCCCGTGAGCATGACTAAGGCATGCGTCCAGTCCAGGAGGACTCTGAGAGGTACAAGCCAACAGCCAGGGAATAATTCTATCAGGAACAAATGGATGACTTAGCTAGCTTTCAAGAAACACTGATGTGCTTACTGAATTCTCTCTTTCCCAGTCCTGACTCAGAGGCATTCAAGTGTGTGGTAGTTGTGCACCCAGTCTGTCTTTTTTTTACAAGGGAGCCACTGGAGCCAGAGTCAGGTAAGGGGCAGTTGACTTGTGTTTCTGGGAACCCTCATCACTGCTGTTGAGATCTAAGAGGACTCAACCCAATTTACCTGCTTGGAGAGCAGCTCTGCTCACAAATCAAGTCTGCTCCAAATGAGTTTTTCCTGCAGAGCATCCAGAGACCATTCCTCTATAACTGCTTAATTTATATAACAGGTCTGATTACTGTTTTCTAAGCTAAAGTCAGGCTGAGAGGGCCGGTTGAATTCCTGTGTGTCTGCCATCCAGCCGCACCTTCTGTGCCTGCTTGCAGGGCCCAATCTGGTGGAATGTTCTCCTAGGGCAAACAGAAGGGACACCACCAAAGATTCAAGGGCAAGTCCTTCACAGGATGGAACAGTCAGGTCGTGGAGTGGCGGTCCCCTGTGAGCAGGGGCTGAAGCACAGCAGGGTGGCTGTCCAAGGCTGTACAGAAAGAATGAGCAGCTCTCAGGACCTTTTGGGCTTTCTGGGCCAAATGCTTAAGCTTCAGAGAGACCCATATTGGGGAGGGGCACTGGGAGTCAGACAAGGTGGGGAGGCAGCAAGGTAATTATGTCAGAGCATATGGATAAAGAGAAAAAGTGGCCATCTGGGCTGAGTTTTGGTGGAGAAGACTTGGAAAATATTTGAGTTAACACAATTTAATTTTGATTTTTTTCTAATTTTATTACTTTTTTTGTTTGTGGTTTTGTGAGGGGGGGATGGTAATTAAGTTCGTTTGTTTGTTTGTTTGTTTAATGGAGGGGCTGGGGATTGAACCCACAACCTCGTGCACACTAATCATACACTCTACCACTGAGCTATATGCTCCCCTCTCTACATTTTAAACAATGAGTTTTTGAAGATTGTTCCAAGTAGTCTTGGTAGATACTTCTCATGGAAGACACCTCTAATCACATTTCAGGAGCCAGGTTGCAACTTTACTAACATTAACAACTGAAATAATGCCAGGGAGCCAGTGTGCAAAGTTTGTGGAAATGCCTTGGGGATTCAGTCCTTCAAACTTGCCCTCCAGCAGATGACAGTGCAGGAAAGTTCTGCTGTGCTCTGCTGAATGTTTGCAAGCATTGCCTGAGAGCAGAGTACATGGTTCTACATTTTGTTTCACAACTCACACTTCAGTTCAGCAGCCGTGGCCGTTGGCCTCCACGGAGAGAGCTCAGGAAAAAACTCCCCATCGCAAGGCTCTTTCTCTAAGCCCCTACTTCTCTCAAACAAACCATCAGGGCAATTCTACAGGGTGTGCAATCAAGCTCACACAGCCTGATATTTGTAAGCTAAAAAAAAAAAAAAAAGGTGACAGGTATTAAATAGTGGCTATTTGAGGAAATGATAATAAATATCGTTGGCAGCATGAGGCTGGTTGGTGACTGCTTGTGTCTCCATGGCTAAGACTGTCAGCCTTTCCATTATGAAACCAATTTTTCAGAGTTTGCAACTCGGAAGTAAAAAATGTGCTCCAGGCAGAAACCTGGCATATGAGGTCTCTGTCCAGAAAGAGGGACTTGAGCAGATTTGTTCAGATCAGTGTAGGAGTTGTAAAGGGAAATTGCCCTGTATGTGCAGATGAGTCTAATGCCAGGACAAATTGCCCAATTTTGACTGCAATAAAGCTAGCACTGGGGGAAAGCTTAGTGGAAACTCTGCCAAGAAATTGCCTGCCCGATGCTGTTTACCTGGCAGCACCAATAGGTGAATTGAATCCTGAGGGCAAACAGTCCCAATGCCTGTTGGAGAGTAAAGGACTGGATGCCTTCCCCACTAAAAGGAGCTCAAAAGTGATCTGCGCCTAGGATCTGAGTGGCTTCCTGACTGGAAGTAATTCATCAAGCTTGGTTTCTAAAGGCTGTCCAGTGCTGACAGTCCTTCCGATGTCATGAGCCAAATTCATTCTTCTGAGACCCCAAGAGAATCTTTTAGCATAATAAATGGGCACCCAAATGGGGAACCCTAGTTTTCCACCATCAGATGTCTCCACTTTATTTCCCAAAGACCTTGATAACAAGGTTAGCTAGATTCCTTCCCAAGTGTAATTTTCAAGGTCTAGAAAATAATCAAATGAAATGAAGTCTCTTCCTCTTTAGTAAGACCATCAGTACCGCTAATAGGCCAGCAGTGTCTTTCTGATAGAACTGTTGATTCAACAGTGGACGTGGACGCCATTTGCATCAATTGTTTATAATTAGAGGGTGAAGAGATAAATGGCAATGAGCTGAGACAGGGTAATGCTTTCAGGGAACATTCAGTTCCAGGAGACGTGGTCCAAACTCTTAGTGGAGTTTGGTTGGGAACCTCCGTCATCAAATCATCCGAGGGATCATTTTAGCAGTTTAAAGACATTTTGTCTAGATCTTTCCTGTAGGAAATTTGGAAAAAATAGAAGGAAAAGATAAGAAACTAAAAAGTGCTCAGACTACATCATCTGTTCATCATCTGTATCTAGTATTAGCGAGCACTTTTTTCAAACTTCCATCCAAATATTTCTCAATGATAGAGATCCAAATGTTTGACAAAATTGAGAGTGTATTGTATATTTCTGTATTTTTCTTTATTTATTTAGCATTTTAGGTGCATTTTCGTATCTCATTAGCTACCCTTAGAAAAAGACCTTTTAAAAATTAACCCTGTAAAGAAAAAGAGGACACTAACGAACTCATCTACAAAACAGACTTGCAGACATAGTAAACAATCTTATGGTTACCAGGGGAAAGGGAGTGGGAAGGGATAAATTTGGGAGTTTGAGATTTGCAAATGATAACCACTGTATATAAAAACAGATAAAAAACAAATTTCTTCTGTATAGCACAGGGAATTATACTCAATATCTTGTAATAACCTTTAATGAAAAATGATACGAAAACGCATATATGTATGTATTGCATGACTGGGACATTATGCTGACTACCAGAAGTTGACACATTGTTACTGATTGTACTTCAATTAAAAATAAAATAAAGTTAAACAAAAATAAAAATTAACTGTATTTCTCCTTTGAATGGATTGAAGTATTCTATTTCTGGATGTATTGCTGTTCATTTTTTTTTTTTTGCTATTATTAAAATATGCCTTGATGAACATCTTCACACATAAACATTTTCCTATACTTCTGTATACATCCTTAAAATAAGCTCCTGGAAGATTCTAAAAGTAACTGTGTCAAAGGATGAACCTATTACAAATTGTCAAAATGCTCTCTTGCAAAGTAAGGCAAAGTGAGGCATAAAATAGTTCAGCTCCGTCCTGGAAGAGACTCCATCATGCAGAGATGAAGTTCTTGCATAGGTCAGTGAGTCAGTGCCTCTCTTCCCCTTTCAGTTGCGGAGGTTAAAATAACAAATCAATATTATTAGCTCGCTTTCATTGAGCACTTACTCTGTGCCAGGCGCTAAACTGAGCCCTTCCTCTTATGGATTTTTCACAACCTTGTGAGGAAAGCACTACTTTCTCTGGGTTGGTTGGTAATATTTATTCACAAATCTTCTTTCCTTTACTTTCCCTGCCTTAGTTTATTGAGTGCAAAGCATACATCTCCACCCCACTGACTTTGACCTTGGCCATATGACTTGCTTGGGTAATGTGATATGAACATGCCAGAGGCTTTAAATATGTTTTGTTTTGTTTTAGGGGTTTCTGTTCATCCTCTTCCACCCTTGCACTCAGATGGTCTCGCTAGCCATTAGTCCTAGAATAAGGAGACATATGGGGCATTCCCAAACCCAAATCTCTCTCTGAAGCTAAGCCAGCCAAAGCCAACCAAAGCCAGCCAAGCCATAGATAACATACATACTCACGAGTGAGACAAATGCTTGTCACTGTAAGCCACTAAGATTTGGGAAGATGTTTGCTACACGACATTACTACAACAAAACTCGATGAAGGTAGCTTTGTCTGTCGGTAAGGAAAATGAAACCCAGAAAGATGAAGTAATTTGGTCAAAGTCACATGGGATAAATGTTAGAGCCCTGGTTCAAACTCAAGTCATTCTTAGTTCTGGAGGCAGTATTCAAAATGAGTGCACACAAGCATGGTGTTTTAATTTCCATATGTTTGCCAGAGTTCTAGGGGTTTCCATAGATGCCTAAGGCAACTGTGGACCCAAGATCCTGCTTCATTGTAGATAAATATCTGCTGTTATACATAAGGTGATAGTCAGGGTCAGAGTAGAGCCTGGGTGAAGCTACACCAGAGCAGCATGTTCAAAATGACTGTCCCATTTAAATCATTTATTACAATGATCAATTAAATTAGAATATGTGAAACTTAACACCAAAGTGTGATGCTTCGTGCACAGAAATTTTATATTTTTAAGTATGAACGGGGGAATTGCACTGCTTGGTTTTGAATTCCACCTCCATCTCGTACTGGCTTTTTACTTTAGGCAATTTATGGAACGTCACTTTGTCTCAACTCTTCTATCTGTAAAATGAGATAACGAGAATACCTTTCTCATACATATGAGGTGAGGATTAAATGAAATATTTATGAATACACTGAAGAGTACTTGGCATACAGTAAGCACTCAATAAATATTAACTATTGACTAATTTTATTGTCCATCCTTCATAGCCCAGGGTACCTAATGTAAAGAAAGCACTGACAGCCTCATCTTATTTTTTTTTTCTGCTAATTGAAACAATTAACATTCCATGGTTAAAGTATGAGGCTTTCTCATGAAATATAAACTGTGTTTCATTTTTAAAATATTTTAAAGGGGCAGAAGGTAATTAGGTTACTTATTTGTTTATATGGAGGTACTATAGATTGAACCTAGGACCTCCTGCATGCTAGGCATGCATTGTGCCACTGAGCTATACCCTTCCTCCTAAGTTGTATTTCTTTAAAGTTGCATTCCTTTGGTCATTAGTAAGGTTGGACATATATATTGGTAATCGGTGCAGTTGGGGACTTTGTCAATAAGCAAGATACTGAAAATTATATTTCAGTCCCATCATCACTTTATCTTTGTCAAAAATCTCTGACTATCATCCAGTTAAGACAAAGTGTAATATTGATACACATTAGGATTTCCGTCTGCCCCCTTATTCTTGGATTCTACCTGTGAAAACATCCCATTTGCCTGTCTTGCAAAGTTTTTATATTAAGAGTGCCAGGGCCTTACAAATGAACATACAAGGAAATAAACCAGAAAGAAAGAAATGCATTTAGGCTTGGCGATGATAGGAAGTACGGATTTATGGCTGTGACTACACGGCCAGAGGCATCTAGGAGTTAGCCCAGTTGTCGTCAGAAGGGTTAGCTCATGGTCTTGTCCCAAAGCCTGGAGAAAAGCCAAAGGCCAGCATGCTCTACTGGGGAACAGAGCTGGGGTAATTGGCCGGCTTGGCTGACTGGGTCAGATGCTTGGCCCTCCTGTGAGTTAGTTTTTAATTTATTCTGAATGGCTGATGCCACTTCCTGCTGACACGAGGTTGGCCCGGTGCCCTTCCACCCTTGCCGCAAGTGCTGGGTCCTGAGGCTCAGACGTGGGTGTGTTCTTGGTGACACGTGGACTAAGAGCACTGAAGGGGAGTTTCAGAGGAAGGTAGGGGCCCTAGAAGTCAACAAGACTCAGTGCCCACTACCTGCTCGTAAAGAGGAAAAGAAAATTCCCCAGGTGTTTGCCATCCTCTTGAAGCCTGAAGCCCTGTGGTTGTCACGCCCTGTCTGTGCCTACCATAGGGCTGATCACACTGCGGGTCTTCAATCATTGTTTGCCTTTCTCTCTCTCCGAGACAGATTAGTGTGTTGCACTCAGGGCTGCTTAGGAAAAAAAAAATTACAAAATCCCTAAGGAGAAAGAGACCTCAGATGGTAGCTACTGCACGTCTTCCAAATTGTGCTTAACTGGCCTCTGTTTGCAGACTCCTCATGCGAGAACACTGACTATATGCTGATGCAATTAATTCCACCGATGGACAGCTCTGCATATTTAAAAGCCCTTTATTATACTGACTGGATAATATACTGTCTAGCAAGGTGAAAGGAAGAAGACTCCAGAAGCCCTGTCGACAGACGTGCTCCTTTCTCCGTTTCCCATTCTCACCACAAGTGAGTCCTTAACACATTCGAATGGACCTAGGTAGGACTTGGGATTAATGAAGAGGTGCTGCTTCCAGCCTTGCTGGCAGGAAGAAGTTTGGTCTCCAATCATTTCACCTTGAGGTTGAGGGTATTCCAAGCCTGAGTAGTTATAAAAACGACCCAACGTAGTAACATCATCGAATACAAAGTTTGGGATAAATATTTCAGATCTTCCTATTATAAATAATTTATTATGATCACCCTGTGGGTGGTCATGGACCAAGATATGAGCTTTTCTTAGTGAAGTATTTCATAAAAATATCTTTCCATTTATATTAGCACTGGCTGCTATGTGAACTGAACGGCAAATGAGGTAACAGATGTGCAAATCCTTGAATGTACCCATCTCCTCCTGTCAGAGGGCAGGATCAGAGAGGGTTTTCCTCTACTGACTTTAGAAGCTTCAACCTATCCTAACCTTGGACCAGGGTAGTCAGGGTGCACTTGACTTTTGTTGTACTGGGTCCCCAGAGATGCTTCTTCAAGGAGGTTGAGTGGGAGCTAGACAAAGCACTAACTGGTGAGATGAAAAGTGATGAGCATTCAAACACAACCTGAGCTTTCACTTTTGTGCTTGTGAGCTCATCTATACCAGTGTCCGGAAAAGGTCCTGGGCTGGCCAAGACAGGCGTTCCAATGAAATAGATGCATTTTGGAGATAACAGTAATACAGCAAGGCTAGGGCCTCCCGAGGGACCCCTCCCCACACTTAGAATCATCAAGCATGTTAAGTCTTAGAAATTGGATCAAGACATTCATGACAGCTTCATATAAAATGTGTATCTCAGGTCAGGGTGATCTAATTTAGATCTCTTAGTGTTTGGCTTTCCTCGCTTGTCATTGTAAAGACAGATGTAATGGAACCAAGGTTAAAATACTAGAAAGACAGGGACTGATTGAACCTTGACTGCATTGAAAATCACATGTGCTCTGGGGGAACATATTTAATTTGAAACATCTGTATCCCCTGGTCATGACATCTCTGCAATGCACTACCATCTGTATTAATATTAAATGAGTCGAAGTGATCCTTTGCCTTCTACAGAATTTCAATGTTTTTGTTATTGTTGTTTTAAGTTTTTTTAAAAGATCCTAAGACCTCCCCCAAAAGGGAATTATACTGGACATGGAGGAAATTGTTCTTCTCAACTACGTTCCTAGACCCATGTACGACAGTGGCTTCAAAAACCAGCGGACCAGGAAGCTCTGTGCTAGACTCAAGGGCCCAAGGACCCAGAGCAGAGAAGAATCCCCTCCTCGGGGCTCTGCAGATTTCAAAGAGAGCCACCTGAGGGGCCATATGACATGTCGGCTGCACCTGGGGGATGCCACCCCACCATCTACCCACCACGGATGGGACCAGTAAATGCCTCCCAGCTATTTACAGAGCCAGGTCTGACCACAGAGTTGCCCACCATTAGGAAGACGCCCATTCAAGAGCTGGAGAATGACCTCTCCCACTCCCAGCCACCAGCAGGGTGCAACAGGAGGCCAGAAGCTAAAGCCTGCAGCCAGATAGTAGCCTCCTTTTTAACCTTCTCTCCCTTTTTGTCCCCACATCCCAGTCAGCTACATCTCCCTAGGCCATTACTCTGGTGATGCCTTCCCTCTGTTCCAGGACCTTCAGAGGCTCCACTTTGCCTGCGTTGAACCAGAGGGTCCTCCCTTCTGAGACCTACCCTGCTGTCACCCTCTTCGGTGCCGCCCCCCGCCCCCCATAGCATGGTCTCTCCAGGCCGGCCTCGGTGCTCTTCCCAGCCTCAGCGTACCCATCGCGTCATTCTTTCAGCCTGGGACCTGCTTCCTCGCTCCAGTTCACCCTTTGGGGCTCTGCTTACAGGAGTCAGCAAACACCTCTGCAGCACTCTCCTGTGGGGTTCCCTCTTATGCGTTTTACCCCTCTTATATCATTAATGCCCCCCAAACAAGCTGGGAAGTAGGGGCTAGTGTTGTCCCAGCCCCTGCGGTGTGGATGGGAAATCGCCCAGCGTCACGCCTCGAGGAAGTGGCCACCCTGAGCTCCGGTAGTCGCGTGGCTCTGCTGCCTCTCCTGCTTTCCTCACGGCAACCTTCACACACCCTCCCACACTTCCCCTCCCCTGGGCCAGGGCCCCTGCTGCGCCCTCCCGGAGACCCCACGCCTGTTACTCCATAATGCTGATCGTGGTTTGCAACGTTGTAAGCATCACTGTGATTACTAGCTCAAGTGTGTCTCTCTTGCTAAGTGGTTTGGTCCCTGTGGGCAGACCCTTGTGCGTTTTGCCCTCCACTGTGTGTCACCACTGCCTGGCAGAGTCCCTGGCCTGGGCCTGCGGTCAGTGACTAAGCTGCGCATTGTTTTCTCCCGCTAGGGGACCACTTCAGCCATCCTGTGAGGTGGGGACAGGGTGAGGCAGCGCTACTTCCAGACGTCTCATCTACACTTTTTTTTTTTAATATTTGCTTGCACACTTTTTTTTTTTTTTTTACAAATTCGCTTTATCTTTTATTGTATTTAATTATTTTATTTTGGCATAGAGGAGGTAATTAGGTTTATTTATTTTTAGAGGAGGTACTGAGGATTGAACCCAGGACGTCATGCATGCTAAGCATGCGCTCTGCCACTTGAGTTATACCTTACCCCTCCACCCCGTCTGCACTTTTGAATGGTTCCCTTGCCAGGGTTCTGTGTGCCATGGCTCACCTGACCTAAGCCATGAGCTAGGGGACACAGAAGAGATGCCACAACCGGTCTCGCAGGGTGCTTGGTGTTCTGAAGTTCTGGTGAGGGAGGTAGGCACAGTCAGTGTCGGAGATACTGCAGCTGCCCACGTGGGTGCCCTCTATTTGCACATCTAACTGCTGACTCTTGTCTTTGAGAAGAACAGAAATTAGCAGAACAATGGGGGAGACAGAGAGAAATAAGGGGACAGTGGGTTCTTTCCAAAATACTTATTGCTACACTGTTTGTTTTTAAAAGCAATCCCTGACTGTGTTATCCTGGCCTGCTAATGGAGAATGAGGCTGTTTTGCTACAATATGGGCCATCGGGAGACAAATAAGCCTTTTCTGCTTGCTGACACTGAGAGAAGCCTTCCTGCAAAGGATATGCTAATGCCAGGATGCAGCTGTCTTCAGTATACGTGCAGTAGAAACTGACAGCAGCTTCGCAAAGGGCACATTGGATAAGTGGTTAGACTCCCCAGAGCAGGCAGAAATCTTCTGCTGCCATCTCACAGGCATCTTCAGAGATGCCCAGGTTCAAGTCCACCACTAATTAGCTGTGTGAGCTCAGGGCTCCCTTTTAGCTTGAAGTGCTCACCAACAAATTGTGGGAAATTATACTTTCTTCTCAGAAGTGGTGGGCGGGTGAAAAGAGCCTGAATTTGAGAAACACTTGATAAGCAGTTCGCTTTTTCTCTTACCCAGTGTCAATAACTGGGCTAATCTTTGTATAAATGTGTGAGAGAAACAACGCAAATCTTATTTTATAGAGAACAGTCCTGACATCAATGAGGCCAGATTCTTCTTTCTACTTTGGGTAAGTCCTTTGGAGCCATCTTGCTGCATCCCAACTCTAAACTCTCCTGTAAAAGATTTCTGGCATGCTGCCTGGCTAATATCCATCTTTCCTTCAGGTAACACTTCTTGATTGCTCTTTGGTGAATGGAATCTCCCTAGCTCTAGCTCCCTGAGGTTGTGCAGGGCCCATCCTAGCTCTGGGAGGATACCTGAAGCCTGTGCCTGGCCATCAGTGACCTCCATCTCCCAGACACCATAGCTGATTTAATCGTTGGACATGCGGCAGAGTCAGATTCAACGAATTGGTGGAAACCACTGGGAAACATTCTGCCCTTTATCTGAATTTGCTTAGCCACTAAAATGGAAGCCTGGAACTGCTGGATGTGACCATGTCACCAGAGCCAGCCTGAGAAAGGAGCCACATGAAGGAAGCAGAGGCAAGAAAGAGAGACAATGTTTGATGTTTTGGAGTTAGACTTGCTTTTAGCCGGACAGATATATGAACACATTTTTTTTTTTTTTGATTAGTTAGTTTCAGGTTGACTTTTAACTCTTGCAACCAAAAGAGTCTTAATACATTCTTTTTCACTCGTTTGTTTGCTGCTTAATCAGTAAGTTTTACCTTCTGCAAGAGTCTGTCCTGGGTGTATGTCAAAATCAGGGAGGATGAAGACACAGTCCTTGCCCTTGAGGAACTTAGAGTTTAATGGAAGAGGTGTGACTGGGCCCCAGTCAGAAGTGCAGAAGGTGCTGTGAAATAGGTGTCCTAGACAGAATATGAAAAATCATTAATGTGGGAGGCCAAAGAGGGTCACTTGATGAGAACCTTTCAGACTGATGGAGTGAATTAAGGATTTGTGGAGAAAGTCGTACTTAAGCTGGAACTCCTACCGGAACCTAATGCTAGGTGCCAGTGCTGGGCCTTTGTGGGGATTGTTTGGGATTCCACCATATCTCCTTTCCCCACTCTTGGGCTCCATGGATCCAACCCCCAATGGTGAGTGGCAGGGCAAGGAATCACTCAGCTCCAGGGATATGCAGCATCAAAAAGGAGGTAGGGTATTAAACATACAAGTTCAACTTGTGTAGTTCTGGATGTTTGTTCCCTTCCCACCCCCCAGGGAGGGGTGTATATGGGGCAGACTTTGAATTAGACTGTAAGCTTTCTGAGGACAGGGTCAAGACCTTCTTTCTCTCCTGTGATGTCTAGCACTAGGACACTCACACACACATACACACATACACATATACAGACATACACAGAGTACTTAATAAAGATTAACTGACTTATTTTTTACAAGTCTGTGACATTTCTGAATAGATTGAACCATGTCATAAAGGGGTCAGAGATATAAAAGGAAAAATAAACATGTCAGTGTTTTTCCAAATGTGGATCGTGAAAGAGAGACCATATAGCAGTGTTTGTGTCTAGGGCCAATTGTTCTGAATTTATAGTCTCACTTCTTCACTTACTTGCTATGTAACCTTAGGCAAGTTACACTCTCTTTGTGCCAGAATTGCCAAAGCATTACTGAAGAAAAATAATGAAGCTAGAGGAATAATCCTCCCAGAGTTCAGACAATACCACAGAACTACAGTAATCAAAACAGCATGATATTGGTACAAAAACAGACATATGGATCAATGGAACAGAATAGAGAGCCCAGAAATAAACCCACAGACTTTTGGTCAATTAATCCTTGACAAAGGAGGCAAGAACATACAATGGAATAAAGACAGTCTCTTCAGCAAATGGTGTTGGAAAAACTGGACAGCAGCATGTAAATCAGTGAAGTTAGAACACTCCCTCACACCATACGCAAAAATAAACTCAAAATGGCTTAACGGCTTAAACATAAGACAAGACACTATAAACCTCTTAGGAGAAAATATTGGCAAAACATTACCTGACATAAACCTCAGCAATGTTTTCCTAGGGCAGTCTATCCAGCAATAGAAATAAAAGCAAAAATAAACAAATGGGACCTAATTAAAGTTACAAGCTTTTGCACAGCAAGGGAAACCATAAGTAAAACAAAAAGACAACCTATGGAATGGGAGAAAATATTTTCAAAAAATGAGACTGACAAGGCTTAATCTCCAACATATATAAACAGCTGATACAACTTAATTAGAAAAAAAACGAAGAACATAATCCAAAAATGGGCAGAAGACCTAAGCAAGAAATTCTCCAATGAAGGCATACGAAAGGTCAGTAGGCACATGAAAAAAATGCTCAATGTAATTAATTATCAGAGAAATGCAAATCAAAACTACACTGAAGTATCACCTCACACCAGACAGAATGGTCATCATTAAAAAGTCCACAAACGATAAATGCTGGAGAGGGTGTGGAGAAAAGGGAACTCTCCTACACTGTTGGTGGGAATGTAGTTTGGTGTAGCTATTATGGAAATCAGTATGGAGATTCCTCAAAAAACTTAAAATAGACTTACCATATGAACCAGCGACCCCACTCCTGGGCATATATCCAAAGGGAACCTTAATTCAAAAAAGACACATGCATCCAAATGTTCATAAGAGCATTATATACAATAGCTAAGACATGGAAACAGCCTAAATGTCCATCAACAGATGACTGGATAAAGAAGTTGTGATATATTTATACAATGGAATACTACTCAGCCATAAAAAATGATAAAACAATGCCATTTGCAGCAACATGGATGGTCCTAGAGAATGTCATTCTAAGTAAAGTAAGCCAGAAAGAGAAAGAAAAATACCATATGAGATCACTCATATGTGAAATCTAGGGGAAAAAAAGACATATGAACTTATATATAAAACAGAAACAGACTTGTGGTTGCCAGTGGGGAGAGGGGTGGGAAGAGATAAAGTGGCAGTTCAAGATTTGCTGATACTATTATATATAAAATAGATAAACAAGTTTATACTGTATAGCACAGGGAACCATATTCAATATCTTATAGTAACTTATGGTGAAAAAGAATATGAAAATGAATATATGTATGTTCTTATATGACTGAAGTATTGCGCTGTGCACCAGAAAATGACACAACATTGTAAACGTCAATAAAATACATATATAGAACTATCTGACCATAGAAAATACCAGATGTCATGACTTCTGGTCCAGAACTCTTTCCTTTCCATCTCTCTGGACTCCTAGGTGTCATGTCTTAATACCAACCAAAGGTGCAGGAATATAAAAACTGGATGCTCCCACCAGAAATCTGGACCCAAATCCCACAGGGCTTTCCTATGATAGGAAAATATTACATGCACAAGAGGCTGTCTTAAGGAGGCAAGAGTAATTTTCAGCAGCACATAAATCTGCCAGTTGCTAAGGCTTGTTCACATGTTTCCCTGGAAAATGTGTACTTGATGTTTCTGCAGCTTTTGAAGCAATTAACTCACAAAAAGCAAAATCTCTTGATCACGTTCCTTAATGTTTTCTAAGTGAACATGTGGCATTTAGTGGCTAAGCAAATTTATTTATTTTTGTAATGAACAGAGTGGATGATAGAAAAACATTTAATATACTTAGGTGTGGGTGCTCTGTGTCCAAAGGATTACTTAATGCACAGTTTAAACCTTTTTTCTTCCAAAAGCAAACATATTTCCATTATATCAGAGAGTCTGGGATTAAGTGTTTTGTTCCCATTAAAATGTAACTAAATGTGTGAATTGTGTGCTTTTGCTTATAGGCTCTATGAGGATATATCGATACCCTTTATTTCAACACTGAATGTCTCTGCCATTTTGCCAGGATTTCCTCTTTGCATGGGCATCACTCTGCATTCATGCATGTCTGCTGGGTGGGCCTGAGGGGAGATTCAGTTTGTAAGTGCCATTGAGTTTGACAAAAACATAGAGCCCTACTGTTGCATTCAGGTCATCAGGGCTTTTGAAATTGAACCCACCTAAATGCATCTTAATATTGCCTTGATAGCAAGCAACAGAAAGTAAACATTGACTCTCTTGACAAACTAACAAAAAAAAAAGAATTTATTAGAAGAATATAGAATGGGAAAAAGAGTATAAACAGCCAGGACTTAGGTGGGGAGGTTGATGGGGGGACAGGATAACTGTGGGGTTCTTTGCAGTCAAAATTTACGGACTTTTTACAGGACCCAAGGGCAGCAACTTTAAGCCCTTGTGTCTCTGTTTCATGTTTCAAATTCACCGGAGAGAAAAATCTGAGTGGCTCAGCTTGAGGCAAGTACCACTACTAGATTGATCAGCTAAGACCCAGGAGGGCAGAGCCATGCAACAGAGGCATGGCCACCAGCAGCATCCCCACAGAGGAAGGGAGATTACTGTGAGCTAAGCAGCAAGCCCAAAAGGTATTCACTGATCCAAGATGAAGACGTAACCAAAAACCTTTTCAAATATTAAGCCATTTGCTTTCTGTAACAGACACTGTCAGTGGGCTGCCAACCCCTCCCAGGCACAGCCCCTCTCCCCTTCCTATTCTAGGGCATGTGCACGACTCTCCACCACCTCTCAGATGCACTGATGCCAAGTGGTTGCTGTGTTATGTCTCAAAATTCCCCAGTGCACTGAGCCCTGGTCGTCCCCAGCAGTAACCTGCTCATGAACTCATTCTACATTAGCTTCTTCCCTTTTCTCCGTCACTTCCTCACTCTCCTATCAATGCTTTCTGGGATCACATCCCAGGCAAACCCCTTCCCTTAAATACTTGTTTCAGGATCTGCTCCTGGGAGAGCCCATCCTGAGACGCATTCCCTTGCAAGGAATACACTAGTCTTCTTGTGATTCATGGATATTATCCTTAAATGGACTTGACAGCTGCCTCACTCCAGAGGAAGTCTGGCAAGTACCTTGCTTTTCCAGCTTCAGCATAAGTGGGGAAGGGCCTGGTGGCTGAGGAAACACCTTCCACCATGAGACAGTCACCATCCCCTTACTTTGGAGAGAGGCTTTCTGCAGTGCTCACAGCCAGATGTCTGCAGTATTGACTGTTCCATGTTCGTGGATGTTACCTCCCCAACGGCATGATGGGCTGCTTGCAGCCAGGGACCAGTTTCCCTTTTGTCTCCTCCATAGGACAAAGCAGAGGGATGGGTACATTGAAGGGACTCAAAGGAGATGTGCTGCTTGGTTTAAGAACCAAAGGATGACCAAGCATGGCAATTTGCAGTTCTCCATAGTCCAGGGGGATTTCTGCTCTACACGTACAGCGATAATCCAGATAGTTTGGAGAGGGGGTGTTGCAGGCACCACAAGAACCCTACCTCTACCTCCTTGGCAGTTGCTATTTCTGTATAAACCACTGGCTTCTTATTGAAAGTGCCAGTGACTCTTGCCTCCTCTGGAACAGAAACATGCTTAATCCTGCCAGGTGGCAAGCCGCAAGGGCCAAGGAGTCAGTGCCCCACGAGGCGGCCCTCCGCCAGTGACCAATGGGATGTAGTGAATAAACACTCTGGCTTCCTCACCCTTCAGATAGAAGAGTTCTGCAGATGGGTTCCACAGCACCTGCAAAGGGAATCCAACAGGACTGAGCCCCAGTTCCCATAAAGCAGCCTGCTCTTTCCCGCGGCCTGTCTTGTTTCCCTTGCCTTCCTGCCATCGCACTTTCTTCCTCCTCAGTTAGCACTTCCTGGAGTTACTATAGCTCCCAAGTCTTCATCAGACCACGTGCTTCTGGGTTAATCTAAGACAAGGAAGGACCATTATGTGCAGAAAGTCCTTCAGGTTCTACAAAATGACTAAGGGAACTTTTGTGTCAGGGTATATTTATGTTGAGTTACATTTATGTCCTCTCTGGACCAGCTTCTCTTTTCTTTTTTTTTTTCCCCCTTTTCATCTTTTAGTACATGTGTTTCTCCATTCATGCAGAACATGATTTTACAAGACAGAAACTACTTTCCCACGCTGGTGTAAATTATTACTGAACAATGGAGTCCCTTCTGTAGTTGTCATCCCTGGGCCACCTGGCCGGGCCCACACCCATGTCTTATTCTGGAGGCATGTGGAACTGGAGGAACCATAATGTTTTCCTGGGAATGCGGCAGCCCCAGTGCGTGGGTCATGGTACCTCTGCAAGTGTGGCCTTGTGATGAGCCCCTGGAGGGGAGGGCTTTGCCATACCTGAAGCTCATCCTGCAGGTGAGTCCGGGTAAGTCTACAGGCACAGGTCTAGCTGTCCAGTGCTGGGTTTAGAAGATAACGTTTTTCCTCCTGGTCTCTTTCTACAATCTAATGTGCATGAGGAACAAGCCAGCTAGTGGGGAAATGAATAGCATGTTTCCTAAGTTTACTTGCAGTCTGCAGGCATCAGGACCTGTTTGCTAAAGTGTACACTGCTCCTACTAACCCCTTTCTCAAGTTGGGATTAGGTGAGTTTACAAATGGAGGGGGGAGGGTATAGCTCAAGTGGTAGAGAGCATGCTTAGCATGCACAAGGTCCTGGGTTCAATCCCCAGTACCTCCATCAAAAATAAATACATAAACCTAATTACCTCCCTGTACAAAAAAAAAAAAAAAAAAATCATTTAAAAAAATGGAAGACCTATTTGGAGGTGGTCTTGGATATGTTTTAATTCTTTTATAGCTGCAAAGCCTTGAATAGCTTCACTGAACAGCAGTTCTCAAACTTTTGGAATCACTCTGAGATTGGATAAAAGCCCTGCATTTTCCCCCCAGACAAATGCACTTAGGCGTGTGCTCAACATTCTGCATACAAACTTAGATGGTGGCTTGACCCACTGAGCCCATCCATGGACTCACTAGTGGCTCACAGATCTTTGGCCTGTGTTTGCCACTGACTATGGTGGCTTTGAGGGTGGAGGTTCAGCCTGAATCACCCTTCTGCTGAGTAAAATGCATAGTCTGCCTGGTGACAAGCATTGCATTTATGCTGTGCAAGGGATGCCACCCACTAGACTGTACAAAAATTGATTGTGAAGCATTTGCAGATGGAAGCTAAACCAGAACAGTAAGTCCAGTATCCCCCTTTCTGGTCAAGTTTCGAAAACTTTAAATTTGAGAAATAAAACTTTAATTTCAAGAACTGCAGTTTCTTTCGGGTTAGAAGATGGCACCGCTAATTGCATTTGATTGTCTTTTGTTATGGTTGCTGTTATGATATATGTTTATTTTCCTTTCAGGTTTTTAATGTAATACCTTGCATAGGCATTTGGAACTGTAGATTGTTAAGTAAAATCGCATTAAATTCATCTGTAACTCGGAGGCTAACTCTGAAGGTTTTTGATGTTCTTCTTTCTCATCATTCGCTGTGCATATATTTATATAGTTTTTAATTAGTATATTATTTGTTTTTCACATCTCACAGGTATTATCCATACAACCATGCTTGAAGATTTTTATTTATTTAACTATTCTTCTACTGTTAGAAACTTCAGAATGTTCAGTTTCTGACTCCTTGTGACTCCTGATGCTCAAACTCTTTTTGAGAGTTTCTCCTTGACATTCTGACCTGATCCTGCTCTTCCCGGAATCACCTCCCAAACAAATCACCTGCCCATAGGTGAAATCCCCGGCTTTCAAGTGGCTTTTCAGAGAATTTATCCTTTCCCAAACAACCGTGGTCTTTCCCTTGAAATGAATGGTGATGGTGTGACCTTTGGTTGCTTGTTACAAATTTTCTTTCTCATTTAATCCTCACAATAGTTCAGTGAGGCAGGCATCACTTTCTCCACTTGTCAGGTGGAGACACTGAGACTCAGACAGGCTATGTCCTTTGCCCAAAGCCGCATGGAGGGTTTTGGGGATCTGATCTCAGCTCTGCCTTGCTCTGAGTCCTGCTTTCTTACCAACTTTTCTTTCCTCTCCTGGCCCGCGTGCTTCCCTCGTTACCCCCTGGGAGTTCTTGGATGGGCTGCCTGTCCTCCCAGCTCTGCTTCCCCACTATTCCCCACACCGGGAACTCTGGGGCCATGTCAGGTAAAGAGCAGCAGGTTGGTCTGAAAAGCAAAGCCCCTTTACAGGTTAAGATAATCAATTTCTGTCAAATGAATTCTACCTGCACCCAATTATCTAATTAAACACCCAGAAAAAAAAGTAGAGATTAAATTTTTGTCAGCTTCTTTTTTTCTACCAGGGTGTTGACTTCAAGTTATCCCCACTGCCAGTACATCTGTGGGACATCTAAGAGGCTAATTTTGAAGAAGAGCAATGATTGCAAGGGGGCATGGGTTCTTGCTCTGCACCAACACCTCATACATGACCTCCTGACACTCAAATGTGGTCACAGGGAGTCCCCACATCATGACTAACAAAAGGCACAATGGCCATCGCCTCACCAATACCTCCTCCTCTTGCACAGACTCCAGAAGACTCCCCCCAAGTGTACTCTGCACCCCAGTCTCACCCCCTCCACTTCTCTGATTCAGTTTTACTCAGCTAAGTAGTCCAGTCAGTTGTAAGGTATACGGACCTACTTGGGTACTAAAAATAGTACTAGAGTATAGACATTTATAAATTATTTACCTGTGCCCTTTATTATTGGACTTCGCTGAAGTCCATATACATATACGCTCATATACAGAAAAGCACACGGTGACAAGTATATAGTCTGATGAGTTTTCACAGAATGAACAACTGTAACAGGAATCCAGACCGAACAACAGGATATAATCAGCTCCCAAGAAGCCTGTCATGTATCCCCTTCTAGTCACTCCTCCCAAGAGTAGCAGCCATCCCACCGATTAGCTTTTCTGCTCTTGGTCTTCGTGGAAGTGGAATCACCAAGTGCTCTTGTGTCTGGCTTCCTTCCCTCAACATAATGCTGCTGTGCAGCATTCCTGCAGATTCACCCAGCTTCTGGTGGGCAATTCTAGGTCATTTATTTTGATTGCTGTCCAATGTCAACATGCTGCAACTTATTTATTCATTCTCTGGTTGATGGGCTTCTGAGTAGTTTTCAGATTTTGCTATCATACATTGTGCTGTTTATGGATGTTTGTATACATTGCTTTTGGTGCGTGTAAGTAGGCAATTCTCCTGGGCATATAGCTAAGAATGTGACGGCTGGGTCCTAGTGTAGCCTACGTTTGGCTTTAGTAAGAACCGACAAATGGTTTCCTAAAGAGGCTGCATCAATGTGGTTGTGGGCACATCAGTGCATGGGAGTTCCAGTTTGTTCCACATTCTCCCCACATTCGATAAGTTGATCTTTTAAAAATTATTTTAGAAAGATTTAAGTTTCTTTCCTCATACAATAACTCTTTTACTATTTTATCTATTTCATTTTAGGAGAAAAGAAATTTAGAATTAGAGAACGTTTTCCGGGTTATGTTTTGGGGGTGCTCTCTCATGTCAGGGCAAAACTCCTGGTGGGTACCTATTTGCTCCATCTGACAAAGTGGCAAATCATGGCTGTGTTCTCCCTTTTGGCAGAAACCTTTGCATATCATCAAAATACCCCTCCCTGAAAATGTCATCCATTGCTGGGCCTCCCCAGGACCTGGCTCCACATGATTTATCACTGTCCTGTCTCACGCCTCCCTGTCATACATCTGTGGCTTAAGAGAGGCACAGACTGGGTAGCTCAACCTTCATCCATCCCAGTGCCTCACATCCATGTGCCCCTTTGCAATTGTCATAATCACATACCAGCCATATGCTTGTTTGCTTAAAACTTTAAAAATAAAGTTCGAGTTATCA
Source organism: Camelus bactrianus (assembly GCF_048773025.1). Lineage (NCBI taxonomy): Eukaryota > Metazoa > Chordata > Mammalia > Artiodactyla > Camelidae > Camelus > Camelus bactrianus. The sequence continues at coordinate 20,260,672 of NC_133547.1, read as the reverse complement.
TGTGTATGACATGCTGGTTACCTGTTTTTCTAAAATACACGAAAATAAACACATGGCTACTGAAATGCTTCTGTCTCTGCATCGCCACAGATATGCACATTGACTGACGCGGCCCTCGCCACCGCCACCGCCACCGCCACCGCTGCTCCCTGGTTTGGAGCCCTCGCTGCCGCCACCACAGGCCAAGGGGCCCTCTGAGATGGCTGTCCCTGGCCCTCAGCTGCCTACAGGCACACCCTCAGAGCATCTTACCCCACCTGCCCTGGGTACCTCTGGCTCCCGCCTGCTGTTTCCCTGTTGCTGCTGAAACATGGTACCCCAAGAAGCCCCCTCCTCCGTAGTCCCAGGGGAAGCAGGGCCACCGAGGAAGAGCAGAGAGAGTTAATGCCACATGGGAGTAAAATCGGGACCAGTGGGGGACAGGAACCTAAGGCTAATCCTCCCCCCTCCCACGCTTATCCCTCGCCCCCCCGCAACCCCCATGTCGGGTCGGAGACAGAGCAGTTCTCACTAACTGCGAATGAGGGCAAACATGCTGTCTCTCCCCGTCCTCACTCCTGCTTCCCTGGGATTGCACTCCACAACAACAGCAACAAAAAAAAGCATGTAAGCAAATAAGTTTTTGCCTCATCTTCTGTTTTCTGGGAAACTCAAACTAAAACAAGCATACTGCCTAAAATCCCCTCTTCTTTCACCATGTGTGCACACCACCCTTTGCCAAATGCTACCTTGGCCTTTCCTCTTTCCTCCTGGCATCCCCTCCATCAAGAACACCACCCTTGGGGGCAACCGTCCCAGGAGATGCAGCTCTCCTCTGCCACCATCCCTGAGACGGGAGTGGCCCACCTCAGCTTCCTGACTCTGTATCTTCCTTGGGGATCTAGGTCATTTCTTCTTTGCACATAAATAGCTCTAGACCACGCCTTGTAGATGCGGTCCTCTTTATGGCGGGGATGAGTCAGGCTTCACTGCTTTCTACACCACAGACACGGACAGAGGGAGCCGCAAGTGTCTAAGAGGAGAGGAGAGAAGCGTTTAATGTACAAGAAGACGTGTTATTTAAAACCTTTCCAGCCTTCTAGGAAAGATGGACTTTGTTAAATGGGAGGTCTTTTTGTTCAGTTTAGTAATGTGACAGATCATTATCTGCACAGGGGAGCCTGAAGTCAAACTTGGGAGTGGCTGTCTTAGAGCAGGTACCTGAGACTGAGTTTCCCCAGGGGCGGACTGTGAAACAAACAGAGTGCAAATAGTCTACCGGGGAGGATGTCCCAGCAGATACCACTAGGGAGCAAGAAATGAGAAGGGGGAGGAGAGGAAGCCAAGAAAAGCTGTGATCAAGATGCTGGCTGTGGGTACCTGGGCTCAGTCCAGTCCCCTGGAGAATTTGGTGGTCAGTGTGGAGCACACCTCAGGGGGATCACAGTCAAGGGACGAGGGGCTGGGGTGTTCACCCGGCCACTCCCCTCCATCATTGGTCAAGGGCTGCTTCCCTCTTGGGCTTGAATGGTTAGAAACACAAAGCCCTCACCCGGGAGCTGCAGGGATTGTCCACCAGCAGGTCCTGCCTTCCGAGAGGCACGGCAAGGCCCCAACAGCTCTCCTTCATGAGGCCTTCACCACTTCCATTGTTGTCTCATGAGCACACAGTTCTATCTTTCAGAAGCTGTGCTGACTACCAAGTAGGTGATTCCCTCCCCGATGCTGACAGGGCCACCTAGGAGCAACACGGCATGACACCCCTTTGTGGGTCAGACAGGTGCACACTTTCTTCCACCGCACATGCCCAGAGACTTTCAGTCAGCAGCACAGAGCTTCCTCTGGAACACCGAGGTCTAGCCTCTCTACTTCATTTCTGGGGAAGAAAAACCATCCTGCTTGTCTCAGAGCTCTAACAGCGCCAGTCAGAGGCCCAGCAAGATGAGTAAGGCTGCCGCCACTGTCCGCAGAGCTGCTCCCCCCTGCTGGGCTGTCCTGTGGTGAGTGACGGGCTCATGAATCTTCTCCCGCCACTGTGATCCCAGAATTCAGTCCATCTGCAGGTCAAGCGTTCACTCACCCAGACGTGAAAACTGAAACACTCTACAAGGACTCTTAAGCCAGGATTTCATTTCAACAGGGGTTTCAAAGTCCTGCCCTGGGCCTGGAAATACATCAGCTGCCTTCTCGTGGGAGAGAAGAGAGTGAGGTCTCCAGAGGCTGGAAACTGGCTGAATCAGAGCATGTCAGTGGGAGAGTCTGTGGTTTCTGTAGGCTGTTTGGGGGGAAATAATTTATGTTTGCACAGCTTCACAGGTTGCTAGGGTTTTTTTATATGACAGTCACTGTGTTAGGGCTGAAATGGTGTCCCCATCCTTTTGTAACTGCAAATGGTCAGGATGGCAATGCTGGCCAGATTATGCCAGACATTTCCTGTAGAACCAGACTCCTTCTTTCATCTCAGGCTGTACTGTGCTCTACTCCCAGGCTCCACTCTTGGGATGCCAGGAATGACTGTCAGATGGACTAGGACTGCCTTTAAGGACACATGGCACAGATGCAGATACTCCTCCACTGTTGCAGGGCAGACATCATTAATCAATCCTGAGCCTGGAAACAGACTCCTCCTTTGTCTTTCCCAATACACCATTCTGCCAGCCACGATCAACCAATCAGGTCTTGCATACAAGTTAACTTGTATTCCTGGTTTGTTTCTCTGTTGAAATTAGCATCTACAATGAGCATCGTGGGACCTGGAAAATCCCTCTGCCCTACGTGGCCCTCTCCCCACTTATCCTACATTCATGTATTCACAAGAATCCACCCCTAATATCCAATGTTCACCGGATAGCTATTTTTTATTAAACATATTCTATGTGCTAGGGACAGTGCAAAGATGATGAATATTCAAAAGGAGTATATGTGAAGTCAAAGCTGCTCCCTGGGTTCCTCCTACCACAGTCAGCCCAATTACTGGGAGCTGCAGAAAGGGCTCTGTTTATAGGACTCGAGTTCCCCAGGGCATGTTACAACCACCTTCCAGGCAGTGAGTTCTGCTGATGGAAAAGAAAAGTCCAGCAGAGGGTACAGGTAGGATGAAGGAGGAAGCCAACAAAAACCTGCTGTGAGTTCTTTACTATATCTTGTTTCTCAGTAAGAGAGATCTGAGATCACGATGGGGGATCAGAATAGACTGGACCTTATTGGGAGGAGTGAGCGGCCGAGTCACACCTCTTTTTCCCAATCAACTGCCCTCACTCGAGGGGAAAGCAGCACAGCTCTATTCATACACAGGGGTAAGGAGATCACTGGATCAAGTGCCTACACCTCCACCAAAGGCAGCTGTCTGGTGGCCAGCCAGCAGCCCAGAAAGGGCTGCCACAAGGGGCTCTGCCAAAGCTGGGGAGGAGGGGAGACTGGGGAGGAGCCAAGCAATCTACTTCCCTCAGACCTGGACCCGAGCACACGGGAAGGATTGTCAAGGTTTACAGATGACAGGATACTATACATAGAAAATCCTAAAGCCACAAGCAAAAAACTCCTAGCATTCACTGATGAATTCAGCAAAGTTGCAAGATACACAATTGATATGTAGAAATCTGTTGCATTTCTATACACTAACAACGAACTATCAGAAAAAAAAGAAGGAAAGAAAGGAACAATCCCATTTACAATCACATCAGAAAGAATAAATATCTATGGGTGAAAAATAAGTATAGACCAGCACAGAGTGGGCTCCAACAACATGCACCAAGATTCGCATAGCTGCATTTATGCGGCACTGGTGGTATGCCAGGAATCACCTCAGCCCTTTCTCTCACTTAATCCTCACAGTAGTCCCACCTGTAGTCTATCCGTACTTCCATGTAGCCAAATAGAAGATGGGAAAGATTCAGGGAAGTTAAGACCTGTGAATGAAAAATACTGCAAGTCATATCAGTAAACAAAGAATGCTGAAGCCATCAAGTCTTCAGCGGCTGCCGCCATCCCCCTCCCCCGCCCCATGAAGACAAGCCTGCAGCCCAGCCTCTGCAGCCACTCACAATGGTGCACACTGAGCGGACTCAGAATAAGAAAGGGCAGGACACTGGCCCTAGATAGCTAGGTGCTTGTCAAAGGAATGAATTCAATAAGCCCAAATGTTTGCTCCCTCCCATACATAGAAAAGCGCTAAATTTTTTAACTTGAGATGCCTGCTTTTCTTCAATTAACAAGTAGTCTTTTAATGTTCCGACTACCTGGTCTTTGTTGTAAAATTCCTATCTATCCTGGCTCCTCCCCTACCTTTTCTGAGCAGTCCCTCAGAGCGATCTGAGAGGTTGTCATCCCGGCCCAAGTCCTCAGATTGGTCCACCGAATAAAACATGACTCTCAATTTTAAGGTTGTGCATTTATTTCAGTCGACAGACCTTTGCCCAATATCACCTGATTCTTAAGTAGAGGATCTTGGATTGGACCTGAGGTGTTTCTGACTGTGCCCTTAACTCCTGCACTCTGCTAGCCGTGAAGGAGGTTTCCAGGAGGCTGCAGAGCATGAGCCGGTCAAGAGGACTCCCTTGGGGTGGGACCCGGTGTGTCCTGCCCTTGACCCTGTTGAGGAGATGAGGAGAAGGGAGGAGGCATGACTCAGAGCCTGCTGACTTGGCCAGACCTCCCTCTCAGGATGGTTCTGTGTCACAGTGTCATGATTACCACCTTCCTGTCGTCATCAGCACCGCTATTAGTAACACATGAATAATTCAAAATGTAAACTTTGGGGCACCTGGCTCCCTCCTGCCCTGGGGGAGCTGCCAAAAATAGCTCATCCTCCCCCCCCACCGCAGGCCACAGAGCTGATTGAGGAGAAGGAGGTGCGTGTGGAAGAAGCATTCATTTCTCCAAGCTGGTTACGTTTTATGCCTCCAATTGATTCAGTCTCTTTCTCACTCTGGAAAGTCCCCTCAAGCCATAAGCCAGTGAATAAAAGGCGTATATCAGCTGGTTTCTTTTTCTCCTTTTTCCAGATGAGAATTGCCCAGGGCTGACTGGGCCTGACTGGAGTTGCTGGGTGGCGAGGACCAGATACCCACGAGAGAGAGAAAGCTCTAGGAGGCAATCGTGTGTGTTCACAGGGGTCCTCTGCGTTCTCTCCTGGCCAGGTCTGAGGTGGGAGCACCCAGTAGAAGCTGGGCCATGTGGGCCAGAAGCCCTGGGAAGAAGCACGGGGGACTTTATATTCCCCAGTAACCAGCCCAGATTGTCCACAAAAATTCCGGTTGCTCAGCTTAGTTTGCCCCCAACTGTTCCAGTTTTAACCCTGAAACTCACGCATTCCAGGAAGGTACTCAGACTGAGGCAGGCCCAGACAGAGCCCAGGTGGGGCTCATGGATGAATAAACGTGCAGAGGGGAATCCACTCTATGGGAAAGATTTTGCCTTTGTATGTACCAGGCATCTTAAAAAGTTTTGAACCATTTCCTGAGAAACTTTCTTATATGGCTCTCTTAAGAAGTTAACAGAAACTGTGGTGCAAATCTTCATACTATAATTTTCTCCTTTTCCTCAATATATTATAAAAGAAAAAAAGAAACAAAGGAAGAAGGTCACTGATTAAAATACAGAATTATTAAAATCATAGTCCTTCCATTCATGAGTAATTTTTTTTTTGTTTAATAAGCACCTTGCTGTCTATGTCTGTATCTTGTCTTTTTCTCTTGTAGCTGAATAAACTGTATAATATGAACTAAATTTATAAACATAGAAGATACATGTATACACGGTAATATGTTAGAAATAGACTAGAAGACTGTACTACAAAAAAGAGATGCTTTAAACACCACCTCCTCAAGATGACTGATGTTTTAAAGGGAACTGTACCTTTTCCTATTCTATAAGTGATACTGAAATTCCAGTGGACAGAATTCTCGGTCTAATGTTGAGAAATTCTGTAACTTTGAGCTGACACAAACTCTGAAAGCTAAAAATAAAAATTAGCGATACCACCATATATTTCTAAAACTGATGATTTTGGATTGCCATCACACATAGTTGTGAGAGGAGGTGGAAGAGGTATTAATATATTCTAATTCATGAACAAAGAAACCATGACTCAGAGAGGTCAAGTGATGGGCAGGGGGCAGCAGCTCACAGGTGTGACCTCAGCCCAGTACGTACCTGAGCCCAGGTGAGACCTCACAGGGGCAGACGTCAGGTCTCCTGACACTCAGCCCTATGTCCTCTGTGACCCAGGTTGCCTTTTGAAACTTTGAGGGCAGACATCACTTCTTTAAAAATCCACTAGAATCTTTCTAGCTGTTGTGTCTGGCTTGGCCAGCACAGTTCCCATTTTGCTTACTACATGGTACAATTATTAGCAGCATCCTTTTCACCCTCAGGAATAGTCCATGGTGGAGCGTAGCATACCAGGCCTCCTTTTAGGGAGCATATCAATCTTCTTCATATTTCTGTCAGGATTTCACAGGGCCACCCTACAATATAGGTTGTGTAGACAATGATCTCCTGGCCTAGTGCCTGGGGCGTCCAGTCTCCAGTTTTGAGCTCTAGTTGTCATTCCAAAGAGACTTTCTCCCCTTAAGCTGACAATGAATCAAAGACACTGCAAAGAGCAGAACTCTCAGGAACTCAGATAAAATGTGACATCTGTTGAGTTTGGAGGCTTAGCAGGGCCCAGGAACGTGCTTGCTGTGTGCTGAAAGATCTGAAAGGGGTCCTGGATTATCATGTGTCCTTCCAGCAGTCCACTTATTCCACTTATCAGGGACCAGCTAAAGGCCAGGCTTGGGCACAGAGCAAGGAACACAGGAAAAAGATCCCTGTGCTGGGGGAGGGTATAGCTCAACTGGTGCAGCTCACGCTTAGCGTGCACAAGGCCCTGGGTTCAATCCCTCTAAAAATAAATAAATAAATAAATAAATAAACCTAATGACCTCCCCCTGCAAAAAAAAAAAAAAAAAAAAAAATCCCTGTGCTTATGGCACTAATACTATAGTGGGATACAGGCAACCCATAAGAAATATACATGAATAAGTGTGAGAATTAGAGAAGGAAAAGTGAACGCAGCAGAAGAGACAGAGGCAGCTGAACGTAGAAGTCCAGGTGAGAGGGGATGGTGTCCTAGATCAGAGGTGTTGCGGTCAAGACAGAGAAGTAGGAGCCAGTTCAAGGGTACAAATGCAATTTGAACATGAAAACAAAATGGTGGATTTTGGGAGGGGAAGCAGATAAATAAATAACCAAAGATGACTTCTAAGTTTCTAACTCGAGTGAGTGGTAGATAAGCTGTCATTCTCTGAGATGTGACAAAAAAGGAGAGGTGAGTGTTGACGTGGGAGCAGGTGATCCAATCAAGAGGTTGTGCTTGAGACATGCTACTTCGAGGTGCCTCTGGAACATCCAAAGGGAGATGTCAAAGGGATGGTTGGCTACACACAGCTGGAGGTCATGGCAGAGGTCCCTGCTGGAGACATAAATGTAAAAAGCGTTGGCCTATATCGAAGACAAGATAGTGAAACTTCTAAAGAAGGGGCAAGCAGTCACAAAACAAAAGTTGCAGAGATGAAAAGCCAAGGCTAAGAATGTTTTCTATAGATTTGGCAAAATAGAGGCCACTGGTGACCTTGCTGAGAGCAATGTACCTGGGGTTATATGGCAAAATTCACATTGGGGCAGGTTGAAGAGTGAAAGGTTGAGAGTGTTTTTTCTCAGCAATATGGCAGACTAAATGAAAGTTATTTGTTGAGATCTCTTCCAAAACAATCTCTCCCCACCCTGGTAATGATGGCTAAAATGCAGCCGATGTGTTTCTAAATTCATAGCTTAATTCACATAACTAAGACAAATGCTCAAAAAACAAAACCAAAGCAGAAAATGAAAACTAAAGTTAAAAATCACACCCTGCCAGTCTCACTGGCCAGACAGCTTGAGTTTTTATGGCTCCACGTAGATGAAGCCGTGAGCCTGTGGGAGGTGGGCACTTGGAACTGAGACCACTGCCCACTCCACAGAAAGCCTGGAGTGCTGGTGGGCTGCCTCTCCAGGGGAAGGATATGCTAGAACACTCAGCCCACTGCCTAGGGAGACAGCACAGATGCCTGGCCTCCTGAAGTTCGGCTCTGGGATGCATCTCCATTTAAAAGTGTTACCTAATGCACCAATAAGGGAAATTTCCACTGGCTCTGAAAATCAACACCATGCAACTTTTATGGCTTCTTTCTCTGTTCCTCCTATACTAGCTCTTCTCTTTCCATCCCTGTCACATTGCCCCTAGGAGCTCAGGATTCTTTTCCCTTTATCCCACAGAACGATTCCTCTCTCCAGAGCTACTATGTCAAATGTCAAAGTCATTGTCTCCAATGTCAAACTTGACTCACGTTCCCCTTCAAGACACCCAGCTGAACAAATGGGCCCCCCGATTCAATATTTTTTTATCCCAAACCATGGCATTTGTGGTTAGAAATACTAAAAACAACAAAAAATAAAACCTTTTTTGGTTATCCTCTATTAAAGGACTCCATAATGCTACCTTCATCAAGAATCGTAGCGAGTTTATAGTGAAATAGTTCTGCTTTACTCAGTCTTCCTCATCTCCATAGGCCTAGAATGGGAGTCCCTGAGTTGCTGGGCTGGAGAATGTTCTAGGTCACAAGTAGCACATAGCATTCAGAATGTCCCTCCTATAAAATAATCAAGAATATTAAGTTTTGTTTTGTTTTGTTTTTTTCTGCAGTGACCTTCCATGCCTGGCTCCCTCTTCCCTAAGGTGAGTACTCGACCAAAAACTGCTTAGTGCTTTGGAAAATGGTCTCCAGGGGAATCTACCAAACTTGGTAAGACCCAAGTTTACCTGTTAGACCTGGATTGGAGCTGTGGACAGTGCTTAGGTTCAAGCCTCAGTTATACTAAAATTCCTTTATATAAGTGTGCATTTAATTTTAATTATTTTATGTGTTTACAATTTGTGTTCTTATTTTTTAAAAGATAAGATTCATTCAAATGCATATGTATGTATACATGCATACATATGTATATACATTTTTAAATTTGAGAGATAAAACAGACATATATTTAAAAGTAGAATTAGACTTGAGATCAGTCCTATAATTGTGCACTAAATTTAACACAGCACTTCCTGGCAGCCAAGACAAAAACAAAAACAGGTTCAGTTGCACAGTTCTCACTATCTTATCAAAGGCAGCATACCTGTTGTTCAAGAGAAAGACATGATAATGGTCACACCAATCGCAAGAGGAAAGACAACAATCTTCAAAGATCTTTCAATACATCTTTTATGTATTTAAAACGTGAAAAGACTGTCTATATTGCCTATGCCTGGAATTCCAATAATAACACTCTTCCAATTTTGCTGATGGATTCTTCTGGCAATACTTTAGCAGCTCCAAGTTCCAGATGGCAGAATATGAATGTTCATTTGCTTATGTGACCTTCTTCTTGGAACTGTGTTAAAATAAAAATTATCTGTTCAAAAGGAATAAACAGCAAAGAGAAGTGGAGTGCCACAAATAAAATGATCGACAAGTTTCTAGAAGATAAATAGTTAGTGGAACAAGTTAATGAAGTGGACAGAGAAGGCTGCATTCTAGAAAAGATGCTGGGCTGTAGAGAAGGTGAGAGCCAGTCTGTCCTTCAGCACTGTAGGCAGGATCTATACTTAGAGTCCCCAAGTACAACTGCAGTGAAGGTAAGAAGGCGTTAGAAACAGGGGAATTCATTGTAGTCTGTGATACCACACCAGCAACCACCATCCCCACCCACCATCCCCTGAGAAGGACACTCAATAAGACAACATTCTTCTAAACAAAACCCAAGGTGGCTTTTCTCTAAAGACACTGAAAAAATGCGAAGGGAACAAGAAGGCATTTTGTGCAGACAATAGTACCCCAGAATGAAGCCCTCTGAGGGTTCTGGCAAAGAAGGAGATGAATTGTGGTCTGAAGCCTGGCACTAGCGTTCTCCGCCACACCACACAGAGCTCCTAGTCAGAAACTATACAAATGAGAGTTTACCTAAGGATCACCAAGCATCTGAGGAGAGTCAGCAAGATGGAAGGGAGACTTCAAAACATACAAATAGAAAGCATGACCCTAGAGGAAACAGACAATTCAGGGAATAGAAAACTTAAAAAGAAAAGAAGGCAAGATTCCTGATACATTCAAGGAGACTCAAAAAGGTTTGAAACTGTAAAACAAAAATAACAACTTCAATTGGTAAATTAAAAACAAATGATAAGAAATAATGAAAACTATAAACCCCAATTTCTTGATCCATAAAATGGAAACAATAAAAGTTCCTATTCCATAGGGTTGGGAGGACCAAATGAAACAAAACGCAAAAAGTGTTCAGCATTTAGTAACTGCTCAGTAAATGCTAGATAAACAACCAGAAGCCCTGGAAGGTTTGCAATGGAAGCACAGAAAGCCCTGGAAGGGAGAAAAAATTTGGATAGAAAACTTGGGCAGAAAAAATTTTAAATAACAAGGATAGGATAGAGTTTCAGTTATTATTCACTTTTCTTTGAGTTTTTAATTATCTTTTTAAAATACCTTCTGACTTTAAGTCCAAATATGAAACAATCCAAAATGAACCCTATATTAAGCAATTTAATAAAGAGCAAAGAAAGAAATCCCATTTGCCCTTACCATTAGGAACATTCCATTCTGGCACAGGAGTAACATAATTAGACTCCAGGAAATGAAATACAACCCTACTCTTAGTAGCACAATACTTGATTGAACACTTAAATTATCTCTATATCTTTTCACTTATTGTTTGCTGCAACCCCACTCTGAGAGGACTTTGCCTGTCTTACTCATCATCATGACTTTGGGACCACAGAACACTGCCTGGCACTTCGGAATTAATAAATAAATGAACATTTGTTACACATTCTTAATAGTATAAACCTTGTTTATTAAATTTCAATAATGTAAATACGTCGGACAAAGAATGGGAGATTTGACTGAGGTAGAAAGATGTGTTAAAATGTTAACGACCTTCAGAGGTTAAAGGAGAAGTGTAGCCGACAGAAAGGAAAACAGAGGAGTGAGGATGGAGTAGACAAAGAGGTGGAGGAAATGTTAGGGCGGCTGCTCAGATTCTCATCAAGTGGGGAGTGAGGAGCTACCAGAACAAGTAAGAAAGTTTACATATAGTATTTAAAGTTCAATTACTTCAAGTCATCGGCTATTATGAATAATGCTGCTGTAAATATGTGTGTGCAAGCACATGTTTTAATTTTATTGAGTAAATTTCTAGACATGGAGTGTCTAGAAAAGGCAAATTTGGAGACAATATAAAACAGGAGCTGGCTAGGGTTGGGGTTAGGAATGCATTTTGACGCCTACATGAGAAATTATCTAGGGGGATAGAAATGCTCTACAGCTGGATTGTGATGATGGCTACACAACTCCATGAATTTACTAAAATTATGGAATTACACACATACAATTTCATTCTATAGAAATTATCCCAATAAGGCTGTTTTTTTTTAATATAGTATGTAATGATTCTAGAAGAAAATATTAAGGGAATGTCCTTGTGACTTTCGTATAGGCAAACATTTCACAGAAAGCAGTAATCACAAATTAATTTTATTCAATCATAAAATTAATTGTAATCAAAATTAAAATCTTTCCATCAAAATACATAAGGAAATGCAAGGGAAAAAATATTTTCAAAATTTATATTTGACAAAAGCCTACCTTACCTACAATTCAAAAGAAAAAAGAAAGATGAACCAAAGTTTTTAAATGCGTTATTTGACTACACATGTCACAAAAAAATATATATATATAAATGTCAATGAACACATGGAAAACTACTTAATATGTTTAACATGTTTAATGTCTCATTAGTTATCAGGAAATGCAAATTAAAACTATAATGAGATACCACTACACACCTCTCAGAAGAACTAAAATTTAAACTAACAATGGATTCCTTTTGTATGAATTATAGAATAGGGAAAACTAACCCGTAAGGGGAAAAATCTGAGCAGTAGTTGTCTCTGCGGTATGAGTGGGGCAACAGTTGACTGGGAAGAGATGCAAAGAAACACTCTAAGGCAAAGCAATATTTTATATCTTGACAGAGGCTTGAGTTACACAGGAATACACATTTATCAAAACCCATGGAAGGGTACACTTAAGATGTGTGCATTTCATTTTATATAAATTTTACTTCAGAAAGAGACAGAAAAGGAACTGTAAACAACTATTAAATTCTGGATCAGTGTTATATGCTGAAGTGTTTAGAGGTAGAGCATAAGGATGTCTCAACTTACTTTGAAACATGTCAAAAAGTAAGATAGATTGATAGATAGTTACAGGCATGGATGAATGGGTAGATATGTGATAAAACCAGTATTGTAAAATATTAATTGCAGAATCCAAGTGATGTGAATATGAATGTTCATTGTAAAAGTCTTTCAAATTTTATGTATATTTGAAAAGTGTCATAATAAAATTTTGGAGAAAAATATAATCAATAGAAGGACTCAAATAATTTAACTATGAAATATGGAAAAGAGTAGAAAGGAGGGCTGTAAGTGAACTAAACCTTTATTTCTCATTATAAAGAGTAAATAGATATTGTCCACATTTAATAAATCAATAAACAGATGTATGTTCATATTATTAAATCAATGGAGGTAAAGAACAGAGGAAAACAAATAGAAACAGTTTAAAGAAATTATCTCTGAGATACGAGATGGAGTGTGTGCATTAAACTGGCCTTACATAATAATCTTTATCTTTTGATTGGTTTAATCATACAATGCTTTACTTTGATCAAAAGAACACAAAGAAAATGTCTCCGAGCCCACAGACACATTTATCAGCTAAAGGGCTGGTGAGGACCTTAGATTTCTCTGCCCACTCTCCAGGGCTCGAGTAATGAGTGACATTGAGGAGAGTCATCACTGGAAGGAACTCAGGATCAGAGCCGCTTTTAACTTGGGTCAAGTTTGAACCCCATGGCTGCCTGATATCTACCAGGTGAAGAGGACAGCTGAAAGTTTTCAGTTTTTTTTTTTTAACGTCTGATCTGCTTTCTAAATCTATGAATTAGTCCTGTTTGGACATTTTATATAAATGGAATCATACAATATATATTATTTTATGCGTGGCTTCTTTTTTTTAAAACATTTTTTTATCGAGTTATGTTCATTTTACAATGTTGTGTCAAATTCCAGTGTAGAGCACAATTTTTCAGTTATACATGAACATATATATAATTCATTGTCACATTCTCTTTCACTGTGAGCCACCACAAGATCCTGTATATATTTCCCTGTGCTTCACAGTACAATCTTGTTTATCTATTCTACATTTTGAAATTCCAGTCTGTCCCTTCCCACCCCTCACCCCCAGGCAACCGTAAGTTTGTATTCTATGTCTATGAGTCTGTTTCTGTTTTGTATTTATGTTTTTTTTAAATTCCACATATGAGCGATCTCATATGGTATTTTTCTTTCTCTTTCTGGCTTACTTCACTTAGAATTACATTCTCCAGGGACATCCATTTTGCTGCAAATGGCATTATGTTGTTGGTTTTTATGGCTGAATAGTATTCCATTGTATAAATATACCACCTCTTCTTTATCCAGTTGATAGACATTTAGGCTGTCTCCATGTCTTGGCTATTGTAAATAGTGCTGCTATGAACATTGGGGTGCAGGTGTCATTTTGAAGTAGGGTTCCTTCTGGATATATGCCCAGGAGCGGGATTCCTGGGTCATATGGTAAGTCTATCCCTAGTCTTTTGAGGAATCTCCATACTGTTTTCCACAGTGGCTGCACCAAACTGCATTCCCACCAGCAGTGTAAGAGGGTTCCCTTTTTGAATGTTTTCAGATTAATCCCAGGATGGACTCTTCCTGAAGTGTGGGAGACAAGTGCCATAGACAGTCAAAGTACACATTGGATTTTAATTGCTTCCCAAAGTTCTTCTCTCATTTCCAAAATAAGATAAGTCAAACAATACAGCAATTTGGAAGTTGATAATCATCTCAATGGAAAGAGATGTGAATAAACAAAGTGTATTGCACTTGATTCTAATAGTGGATTTAATCTTAACTACTATGGAAAATATTGACTCTAATCTGAGTTGTCTGCTTCTATATTTGATGGCTTCCTGCCACCTGCTCTGTGGCACTAAAAGCAGGAGATTCTTTGGTTACAAAGTCTAGGTCTTTTAGACCGAGGCTGGCTACCTCCAATAGAGACCAGGAATTGCATTTCCATGGACAGTCACCATTTATCCACTCATCCATCCATTTACCCATACATTTATCTAACAAATACTAATTAAAGACTGAATAGGAGGTTCATTCATTCTAGGAATTCTAAAAGTTTCCATGGACAAAATAGATAAATCCCTGTCCTTGTATAGCTTATTTTCATTTATTAAGAGGAGATAAAATTACATGTTTGAGTGCCATAAAGGAAATTATCAGGGTAACCTGCAAGGAGAAGATACAGTGACAAGAGAAGGCCTCCTTGGGGAGGTAGCATTTTAGGTGGACCAGAAGAAGGTTAAGAATTCAACTATGAGGAGAACATGAGGTCATCCATTCCAGGAAACAGCAAGAATAAAGCTCTGAGTTGAGAAAGAACTTGATGTGTTTGAGAAACCAAGTGAAGACCAGTATAGCTGGATTTTAGAGAGGTGTGAGATGAGTTGGAATGGGAGGTTGGGGACAGATCATATAGGATCAAGTAGGTCATGGTAAGGAATTTGGTTTTTATTCTCATTTGAATGAGAAGTCATGGAAGAATTTTAAGCAGGAAAGTGATGACAGAATTATATTTTAAAAAGATGATTCTGGATGTTTTGTGAATAATGGACTATAGGAGGGTATGAATGAAAACTGAGGACTTTGTTTAATTATTTAGGGAGAGGCAATAATGGCCTGAAAAGTAGATGGTGGAGAAGATGCATGACTCAAGATACTATGGCCCTCTATTTTTCTGATTATTTTTGCCCAAACCTGCCAGTACTGTGACTTTAAGATTGAAGTTTCTCTGTGTGATGCTTCCTTCAGTAAAACCCCCTCTGGTATTCTTTGGGACTACTCCAGAAGGAGGTTCTGTAATAGAGGAGAACAAATCTGACTCCATATTAGATCTGTTCCTTTGGCTTTAACCCTGCGCCCTGTTTTCTAGGCTTAGTCTTGCCAGCTCTGCACTCATGTAAAGTTGACAAGTTGCAGAATAGAGAATAACATTTGTTTTGTTGGAAGTTTTGCAGGAGCACCATGAGCTGGCCCATGTAGACAGCTGCAGGAACAAGGAATTCCTACACCAAGAAGTTTGCAACAACTACCCGCCCCCCCCCCCATTTTTTTTGTATAAAAGGAGCCTGTATTCTGACTGGAGGAGGATGGTTCTCCAAGACATTAGTCTGCTGTCCTCTGGGTCTGCCAGCTTTCTGAATAAAGTCGCTATCCCTTGCCCCAACACCTCATGTATTGGCCTGTTGTGCAGTGAACAGAACGAATTTGGACTCAGTAACAGTTTTAATCTGTGACATCTTTAGGTGGCAATATAGCTTGCTTGGGAAGAAAACTTGTCTGGACGACCCTGCATCCTTATTCAGTGTCCTGATGTCTTCTGCAGAGAATCTCACTTCAAAGGAGCCACCTGGGGCCTTATCCACCTATGATCAGACATGATCAGACATGATCAGACATTGGCCCCTCTCCATCTCTTGGCTCTGCTTTTGTCTCTTGGCCACACTCTTGGGTACACCTGCTCCAGAAGCCTTACAGCTCCTGGTTCCTAGGAGAAGATACACCCCTTTTCCAACAGTCCTAGCAAAAGTTATGGGATTTGCCCTTATTAGACTGACCTATTTAACATTCTTGTTCTTGAACAGCCACAGAGGTGGTATAGCTATTGGCTGGGCTTGAGTCAGCCGTCAACTACTCAAGCCAGTGCCTGTAGAATGGAGCCAGGAGCCTGACACATTGTTGGAGACTGACAGAGGATGATTCTTCAAGGAAAACCAAGGTGCTTGTACCAGCGCAAGGAGGAATAGATAACTGGCAGGGGGATTTCCCATAGTATCCGTCAAGTGAGGATTATGAGCTCTCTTTGAGGAAGCATTCTTTACCTTACCCCATAAAGAATGCTTCCCCCACCCCACCTCCTGCTTGGAGAGCCTGGCTTGGTCAGTGCAGTCAACTATCTTGTCAAAAGGAGAGACCCTAATGCGTGGGGTCCAGTGATCAATCACATTCATGTCTGTTGTCCTATCATGTTGTCTAGTCTTATGAAAAGAGTACAATACAGGCATGGACAGGTGCTCAGTCAAAGTTGCGAGAAAATACATACTAAAACTTAGCACACAAGTGTCAATCTGGGAGTAAATTATAAAAAGAAGTAAATGATAAAAAGAAGATTCTGTACCTGCAGCCCTCACTAGTATTCTGTTCATAAGCTTTGCTTCTGTTCGGGTCGCTGGTTTGCTGACACCACTCTGTGGCTTCCTTTGCCTGCAGAAGAAAGAAAAATATAATCTTCTTACCATGGGCTCTAGACTCAGCATGATCCACTCCATACTGGGGTTGCCCTGACACCACCTGCTCTGCCTGAAACAGCTTACTGGTCTGTCCAAATCCTACTGAATTCTCAAAACTCAGCTGTAAGAAGCCCCAGTCTCCCAGGCAGAAACCCATTGCATTACTTCCTGCCATTGTGCTTCTGTAGTCTTTTGCTGATACCTCCGCTGTCACATGTACTGAAGACTGCCTGTTCCTGTGGGATTGTGAAGGAAAAGCCGGCCTGTGCCTATTCACAAATCTAAGTGTAACAAGTGTCTGATTACTGATCTGAGTTCTGCTGGGCTAACTCATAAATCTAAGTTAATAAGTGTCGGCTTGCTGATTCCCTGCTCATGTTTTCTTGCTAGCCAGCTGGATTTTCAGAGACATATCTGGCCTTAAAATGTTGGTTTGCTGCCTCCCTGCCTCTGCTTTTGTGATAATGATGCTGCTAAAGCTGTTCCATGCCTATTGGCCGAATACCCCAAGCTTGTAATCAACCCTATAAAACCTCATGCGCACGTCTTGAAGGTGCTCAGAGCTTCATAGCAGAAGCCCCTCTGAGCCCGCCGGCGGAATAAATCTGAGTACTCCATCCCTCCGAGTGGTGCTTGTTTCTTGGCTGGCCTGACATTTCCATAACAGGATCTGCTTTTCTCCAGATCATGAGCCATTTGAGGGCATGTGAGGCTGGTCTCACATAACCCTGGTCGAGATTCTCAGGACACAGAGAATGCTCTCATGAACTTCCTTCTGGGCTTAATTTCCTTACTTTCCTTTTAAGCACAGTTTCCCAATGTGTTCAGCCTAAATAGCCATGACATTGAGGGACACTACGGTATCTTTCTTTCTAGAAAGGATTTGCTTGGGCCATGGCTGTCTTAGGTATGGAAAACTGCCTCATCGAGCAAATTGGCAAAATTATCTGCAAGTACTGGTTGGCAACCAACTCATTCAACAGTAACTTGCAGTCAGCTGTCAGAGTACTTCCTGTTTCTGTCTTACTGTCACTTATGCTGGGAGTTCACCACCTGTACCAACATGCTGGTTTGGGGCAAAATAGAACTGGACACTGGAGCTGTCACTCTCTGCAGACTTACACTGTCATCAGTCATTGTATGAGGAGGGAAAACAAAAGATGAGGGAAAGGAAGAATGCGTGTCTTTCCTTTCCCCATAGCAATTTTGATATTTCTATAATTTTAATATTTTTTATTTCTGTAAATTTTTATTTTACATATTTCTATAAATATTTATGTCTACAAGTTTAATATTTAATTTCTATAATTTTAATATTTCTATAATTTCTGCAGTTATTAGTCATTGCAACATTACCACTCTGTATTTACTTTAAAATGCCCAAGTTAGAGCCAGCTTCTACAGTCCTTCCAAACCAAAATATACTAAATATACTGTAGCAGTCAATATTCAGGTTCTAGTTTGGAAAGACATCACCACTGGTAATACTCTTGGAAGCATTCTTAATAAGTAAAGGCTGGGCTGAACAGCTTTGAAGAATGTTTACTGGATGTTAGGGTTAAAGTCCTGGTCCACTAGGGAGAGGAGGAAGCAGGGAGAGGGTGAAGAAGAGTGTACCTGGGCTTCAGTGATCCCCTCCCACTCTTATTTAGTCCATAAAGGTTTTACTGGGGAAAATACTTATCTCTGACAGCCAGAGAGCCTTCTGGGAAAAAAAAAAAATCAGACGATTGATGAATTTTCAACCAAAAGAACAAACTAAGAGGTAATGACAGCAGAATGCGCATTCCTGCTTTCAGGAGGTTTAAGGTCTCAACGGACATACCAGATCCTACTGATTGGAAACATTTTCATGTTTCTGTGTTGAAAAGTATTGCAAAGAATATTCAGAGTGCACTGGACAAACATGTCATGATTCTCTAGTGATGTCTGCCATGGATGTAGAATGGAAGAATAAAGGTACAAAGAAATTTGAATGCTTCCCTTAGCAACAAAGACAATCCACTAGGAGAGCCTATAGGAAGAGAAAAACACCCCACAATTATAAATTCATCTCTAAAACAAATCATGTTTTGTGTGGAAAAGAGGCACATGGTTTCTACTGAGGTTGCCCAGATGATAGGCAATAATTCCGGGGTTGTGATAGCCAGCTTGCTACCAAGAGGAGAAAAGCTACCTGAAAATGAGGACAACCCCAAGAAATCAGAGCTGAGAGACTGACTGCTGATGACAGTGTTTCCAAATTTGGACCTAGCTGTACCTTTAGGCGGGAAGATCTACCCTTGGACCTCAGTTACATGAGCCAATTCGTCCCCCTGTTTACTAAAACCTGTATGAGCTGAGTTTATGCTACTTGCAACCCAAAGCGTCCTAATAGGTTTATAGGAAGAGCCTGGGGGAATATCTTTTAGGAAGATTACTTAATTTCTTCTGACTTTGAGTGGTCTTATCTGTCAATGGAAAATAATAAATTTACCTGTATTTGTTTAATAAGATTACTGCAGAGACCAGCTGAGATAATAGCTATTAAAGTTCTTTGATAATGTATGTGGAATTTTAAAAAATTAAATTCCAGGTGTGAGTGTATATGAATGTGTATGTGTGTGTGCGGTTTTGTGTCCTAAGAGGAGAACTAGGTGATGTGTGTGTCAGATAATGAAGTAGATAATCTGCTATCTTCTGGTTTATGTTTTGTTTTGTTCTGTTTTTTTTTGAAATCCTGATTTATAGAAATATGCTGCCATGTCATTCCTGCCACATCCACCAAAGCCAGCAAATCCTTTCCTTTGTGGGATCTCCTTTTCCAAAGTTTCCTATATGATTAAACACTTGGATTACATACCTTCAGTGTCCTGAAACTTTGAGCTTAGTGATTTCTTCATGTTGCCTGCAATGCCCTCCCTCTGAGCACTCTGAGATAAATTCTCTGGGGACCTGGATCTTCCATTGATTTTGAGTCTTTTATTTAAGACCTAGGTAGCTCTCTGTGACTCCAGTGTATTCATAGAAGGCTGGTGGAACATCAAGGCTAGAAAGCCTTCTTTATCACTCTCCAGGTTTATGAATTCCCTGTTCCATCCATCATGCCTGCTGCGGGCTCCATCCTTCAACTTCTGTGTAGTGTTTATTCCCCAAAGTTCTGGCACCCTTTGGGACTGCCTGGTTGACTGAGATTGTGTCCCAGGGTGGAGAGGAGCATATTGTGTTTCTGTCCTGTCTCCAAGGCCTCTTCTTGTTTTGAGTCCTAAAGATCAAGCCCGCAGATTACACCCACAAGAGGATCATCCAATCGTTCAGAAAGCCAATAGTCATGGGTGATTTTTTTTTTTTCTGTTTCTCATTTGAATCTTATTCTTAAAATACGGTCCCTGTGAAATCAACCTGTCCCAAGAGAAAAACCTAAATATCTCTTAAGGTCAATCTCTTCTCTCACTCAAATAGAAGGTGGTACTGGTGTCATGATCTGCCTCTTCATTTTCCTCATTTAATATTATATTAAGAGCACTTTCTCTCTTTATTAAACCTTGTAATTATAACAATTTTAATGGCAATACAACAGTTCACCATTTGAATATACGTCAAGTGACTGGTATGTCAGCTTTTGTTAACTATTTGTTTTGTTTCCTTATAAAAATGATTATTAAAGCATACTGCACATTAAAAAAAAAAGTAAAATGGAAATTTTAGTATCTTTAAGGATTCTAAGAGGTATTTCATTTCTCCTAGTTACTACGAGCTCTGTTGGTTTGTATTGCATTTAACCTTTACACCAGGTTTATGTGAATACTTTCCATTTTGCTCACTGAATTGCCTTGTGAACACCGTCCTGATTCTTTTGGGGCAGTGGCAATTCAGAGCTGTGTGCAGGCAGCAGTCTTCCCTGAAGATTCAGAGCAGTGGAGGGGATTATATTATACCCTCCAGCGCAAACAATCCAGGTTTCAGGCTTAATGAGTCTCCTTTAAAGGTCTCTCAGCCACTTCTACTCTCATAACCATTTCTTGTTTCATCCAACCTTCTGTTCTGTGGTGCGGCCTCCTGTCTCCTGTGATTTTTTTTTAAATCTCTGTAGCTCATTCATGTATGATTCAAGTATTACTCAGAGCAGTGAGTGTGACTTCTCTCTCTCTCTTTGTCTTTCTCCCTCCTTCCTTCATCCCCTCTCCCTTTCTCGCTTTCTCATTTTGTTTATATAGCAGCCCACCCTGGCCCATTCTGGCTCAAGTGACTTTCGTGTCATTATCAGCTGGTACTCCCAAAACAGAGCGTTCTCTGTGATCCCCACCCTATTATGCACTCAGCTATTGAAATAAATTATTCGATTCTCACCGTCACTCTCACAATGAATCTGCAGCAGTTTAATGGCTAATATATGAGAAAGCAGGAGGGAAATGGCCAGACTCTTATTAGATCTAGCAAATACAAACTATTATTATTGGTTTTATTATTGACAGAGTAGGTGCTTAGTATATATTGGAACATTGAATGAATGAATGAATGAATGACAGAACAAATTGATCATGAACATGGAGGAATCCTAGAGTGCAAGAGTTTTTTTGGAAGATCACCTTAAACCCTCTCACTCTCCTTAGTTGCACTGACTTTCCTTACTGAGGTTGCAAAAAGGCTTTTAATAGCCTATGAAAAGGGGAAATGTTTCGAGTCCATTTGGCAGAGGAAAATGCTGGGGGCTAGACATTTGACTTTCTCAAAGACATGCAGCTAGTAAGATTCTAGGCAGGCTGAGAAATGCTCACAATGTGGGCTCTGGAGTAAAGCTGCTTGGGTTCACATCCCAGGTGTATCGCATTAATTTGCAAACTTTGGCAAATTATTATATTTCTCTGGATCTCAACATCTTATTGACAATATGGTGGCTATGATAGTACCTACCTTTTAGGATTGTTGGACGATTAAATACTAGTATCCATCTGCAGGGCATTGCATGTCTTCTGCCCAGATACTGAGCACACTGACTGGTTCAATTCCTGGCTGAGGCTTTGCCATTGTAAGGCCTCCTTTACCATGTCTGTCTTCCACTCCCCATCCTTCTTAGTACTAAAGTGTACATCCATCCTGCATCATTACAGTAAATATTAGCCTAGTCCTTAGGGGACTGTCTCCGGTGTTCTATTTCCTGGGCCTAACATCCGTATCACTCCAAATTATCCTATAAATGCAGCTTTTGAGCTCTGACAGTGTTATGGGCTATCCCCCTCCTCCTCCAAATTAAGGTGTTGAAGTCTTAATACCTAGAATATCAGAATGTGACTATTTGGAGATAAGGTGTTCAAAGAGATGGTTAAGTTAAAGTGAGGTCATTAGAGACGGGCCTAACCCAATATGCCTGGTGTCTTTATAAGAAGAGGAAATTTGGGCACAGACAGTGCAAAGGGAAGACCCTATGAAGATACACGGAGAAGATGGATGACCAGCCAAACAGAGAGGACTCAGAAGAAACAAGCCTTATAGTGAGGGTGTAGCTCAAGTGGTAGAGAGCATGGAAGGCATGCACAAGGTCCTGGGTTCAATCCCCAGTACTGCCTCCAAAAATAAATAAATAAACAAACCTAATTACCCCCTCCCTCCCCCAAAAAAGTAATAAATAGTCACCTCAAAAATGTAAAGACAAAAATGTTAAAAAAAAAAAAAGAAGAAGAAAGAAGGAGAAGAAGAAGAAACAAGCCTTCTGACACCTTTATCTTGGACTTCTAACTTCCAGAATTGCGAGAAAATGATTTGTTGTTTAAGCTACCTGCTCTGTGGCATTTTGTTATGGCAACCCAAGCAGACTCATACAGACAGCAGAGGGCCAGACCTCCCATTTCAAAAGGCGATGCAGGAACCAAAAAAGTAAATGTTGTGGGAATGCCATTTGATGTTCAGGGCTTTATTCTGCAGTTGCAATTCATAGCAGACTCTCCCATGGGCCTACAGGAATGACAGCAGAAAACTCAAAAATGGTATTTTTCAAAATGAGCTCTGTAGAAAACCAGTATGAGATCTCCTCAAAAAAAGAAAAAGAAAAAAGAAAAAATACAAAGAAAGAAGGAAGGAAGGAAGGAAGGAGGGAAGGGAAGGGAAGGAAGAAAATTTCCAAGAACACTGAGTAGGGAAAGGTTTACATACTCTAATTTCCACCGTCCTCCCTGTAAGAATCATAATGGCTATTAAAGGCTTTGAGAAGTCCTAGAGAAGAACAAATTAGAAATTTGTTATTACAAAGAGAAAAGAAAAGATTGTAAATCTTTTTTTCCCCATTAACAGTCATTAGCCTATAACTGAACTATTGTACCATGAAACACACTTTCTGAAATTCTTATTTAATGGTTGCTCCAATGTGCAGAGAATCAGCTTAGGAGCAAGCTGAATTTATAATGAGAAGTGAAGGCATTTTGAGCTGGGACCACATGTTGCAGGACCTTACAAGTCTGCTAGAAAATGCAGATTGGAAGCAGATAGAGCACATTTCAGTATGTGCCTTGACATCAACCCATATCTGACACAGGGAGGAAAAATTGTAAATTTTGTGTGTCAGGGCTTTGTTCATGTCTGTTGTTGGGGTTAATATGGTAACTGCTTAATTATTATTTTTTTCTTTTCTTTTTTTTTCCCGAACTCCCAGTCTGTCCCTTCCCACCCCCTTTCCCCTTGGCAACCACAAGTTTGTAAGTTTGTATTCTATGTCTATGAGTCTGTTTCTGTTTTGTATTTATGTTCTTTTTTTTTTTATTCCACATATGAGTGATCTCATATGGTGTTTTTCTTTTTCTTTCTGGCTTACTTCACTTTGAATTACATTCTCCAGGGACATCCATGTTGCTGCAAATGGCGTTATGCTATCAGTTTTTATGGCTGAATAGTATTCCATTGTATAAATATACCACTTCTTCTTTATCCAGTCATCTGTTGATGGACATTTAAGCTGTTTCCATGTCTTGGCTATTGTAAATAGTGCTGCTATGAACATTGGGGTACAGGTGTCTTTTTGAAGTAGGGTTCCTTCTGGATATATGCCCAGGAGCGGGATTCCTGGGTCATATGGTAAGTCTATCCCTAGTCTTTTGAGGAATCTCCATACTGTTTTCCACAGTGACTGCACCAAACTGCATTCCCACCAGCAGTGAAGGAAGGTTCCCTTTCTCCACAGCCTCTCCAGCATTTGTCATTTGTGGACTTTTGAATGATGGCCATTCTAGCTGGTGTGAGGTGATACCTCATTGTAGTTTTGACTTGCACTTCTCTGATAATTAGTGAGGTAACTGCTTAATTATTCATAGCTGAGAATAACTGAAGCTCAACTCACATATTCATAGATCTTATATCCCTCATTAGGAGCCCAAAGATGGCCAAACTCATCTTTAAAAGGGCGCCACATATTGGTGGAAGGGAATGAGAAGAAGGATGCTAGGGTAGCAAATTGGGTCTACATGGTGAAAAGACTTGGATCATCCCAAGGAGGCTGGATGACAAAGAGCACTAAGATACCAAGTGATTTATTTCAGAAGCTTGTTCTGGCATCTAACTAAGGTAATGGTACAAAGGGAAGAAATTGGGAGAAAGAGAACTAGAAAGTATTTATAATAGAGAGCCCTGACCCAAGGATTTGGGCCAGATTTGGGGAATGTGGGAAAATAGGGGGATAAACAGTTGCTTTGTGGCTTGGTAGGCTGCAAGGGTATCATGCAACACCCATGACTTGATGAGGGAGACAGAGGGAGATGAGTCTGGAGGAAGAAAAGGAGTCTGTGTTATAAGCACAATGCTTGTGAATTAGAGGAAACCACTCACTGAATCTGCCCTTTTTCAATCTGTTATTCCACAGAATAGATTCCGTTATACAAAGGAGCTCATGATCACTCTGAGATGCTCTAAGAAAGTGACTGGCAGTTCCAGCTAGTGAGCATCTTTTGGCAAATTCCTACCTTGAAGAAGGCATTCTTGCACGGCACCATCTGTCCGACTCAGCTTTGCGTTTGGATCAGGTTAGAACTGCAGTGCTTTTACAGATTTGCTGCTTGCAGGCGAGAATCTGCACAAATTCTGCCCCTGGCCTCCTTGCCTGGCCAGATTATGTCAACTTTGAGACACGTTCCTGGACCTAACATGCTTTAAAATTTGAATGATACTTCA
Source organism: Camelus bactrianus (assembly GCF_048773025.1). Lineage (NCBI taxonomy): Eukaryota > Metazoa > Chordata > Mammalia > Artiodactyla > Camelidae > Camelus > Camelus bactrianus. The sequence goes on along the minus strand of NC_133547.1, from coordinate 20,236,024 downwards.
AGTGACTCTTCTGATATTGGCAGTAATGGAAAGATTTTAAAGGAAGGAATTTATTTTTAATAGCTGTAATTATAGGTAAAGCTGTAGGAAAAAAAATGTATCAGGTAAATATGTTGAAACATCCTGGTAATTCAAAGAGCTCAGGAGTTTACATTCAGAGTACATTTAGAAGTCACTGGGTATGATAAGCTGTTTGTGCCCTCTGACATGTGGAATTCAGGAACCTATAAAACATATGAATCTACATACATGAAAAATCCAGTCAGTCACTAATAATTCGGTCTTGATTAGGCTAAAGTGTGCTCTCCAGAAACAGGGGAAAATAGCATTGTAGGGGGTATGTTTAACCTGTGTAAGGAAATAACATGGTTTTAACACATAATGTGAAAGTCAGTGCTGCAAATTATAGCCCCTGTTATCAGTTCACTGGAGTAGGCTCAGCAGGGGCTCCACTGGTCCCACCCTTCACTGCCACTGCCTTTCATTATTCTGTATAGCTCTAAGCTGGCAGAATGAAATAGCACTTCTTTTCAAATACTGTCTAATTTGAACGTCAGCAAACCAGACCAGCCTCCTCAACCCCCTAACAGCCCAGGGGGAAGAGTCTGAAGAGTCTGCAAGAACAATGATGCCTCAAATGGGCCACGAGGAACACGCCAACTCTATTTACGTGAGACATTCCCACGTGTTCCTCTCCCAAGTTTCTCTTCCGTGAGGGTTTTAGAGTGGTAGGTTGATGGACTTCTTTGTGCAAAACTTTTTCAAAAGTTGTGTGAATGGAGAGATTTCTTTGGGGGCTTAAGTTTCTATTTACCTTTTGTGACATGATTTAAAAAAAAAAAAAAGAAAAACTCATTATCTCCCTTTCCCACAATCTCAGCAACAGAAAGGAGATAAGGCAGGTCCCAAATGAACTGATGGCTACGTATGCCACCAGGATTATCTAACTCACCCCTTTAACAAATGCAGTCTTTAGCATGCAGTAACAGTGGCAACCTCCGTGCTGGGGGATAAGGATAATTGTATTCATTACAAAGTTGAATCCAGGAACATATTTCTGAAATAATTTTCCTTGTCTAGAATTACACAGAATTCTGCTGAGTGGCACATTCAAGTGAATTTTTATTAGGTAGTTTCCAACAAACTGTTCAGTGGCAGAGAGACTTCATGTTTAATTTAATTTCTCAGAACCAGGGTATTGTTGAGAAAGGCACCAGACAACCACAGAGTGCTGGTTAACAGGCACAACTCACGAGCCAGGGTTCATGTTTTCAAGTCCAGCAACCAATAAACGTTCTTACTCAGAAGTAGACACTAAGGTACTGCAGGACTCCAATGAGTGTATGTTGCCTGCCTCTTATTTGGTTACAGAGGTGACACAGATTTTTATATCGAGACTAAATAAAAATCATCTTCAAGGAGGAGGGTATAGCTCAGTGGTAGAGCATGTGCTTAGCAAGCACATGGTCCTGGGTTTAATTCCCAGCATCACTATCAAAATAAATAAATGAACCTACTTTCCTCCACCAGCAAAAAAACAAAACAAACAAACAAACAGACAAACAAACAAATTATCTTCAAAAAGACCTTGACACTCCCATTTCCTTGGGTCCAGGACTTTGGTGTAGGATGGAACCAAGAGTTTTATAACAGGTTTTGCCAGTGTAAAGAATTCTGTTTTCCTTTTTTGGTTTCTACATAGATAAAAATCTAAAGAACAATTTAATACATTAGAAAGCCTTATAAGATGACCATAAGCACCTGGTAAATGCCGGTACGGATATATAGTGGGTTGAATGATGGTGCCTAAAAAGATATTCCCACATGCTAATAATGCCCAGAATCTATGCATGTGACCTCATTCGGGGGAAAAAAAAAAAAAAAGATCTTGCAGGTGAAATTAAGTTAAGGCTCCTAAGATAAGTAGACCATCCTGGATTAACTGGTAGGCCCTAAATCCAAGAATAAGTGTCCTTTAAAAAAGACACACAGAGAAGAAAAACAGAAGAGGCAAAGGCCATGTGAAGACAGAGATAGACATTGGAGTAATGCTGCCACAAACCAAGGGACATCAGGAGACCACTGCCCTGCCAACTCTTTAATGTTGGACTTTTGGTCTTCAGAATTGTGAGATAATACATTCCTGGTTTTTTTTTTAACATTTTTTATTGAGTTATTGTCAATTTACAATGTTGTGTCAAATTCCAGTATAGAGCACAATTTTTCAGTTATACGTGAACATATATATATTCATTGTCACCTTTTCTTTTTCACTGTGAGCTACCACAAAATCTTGTATATATTTCCCTGTGCTATACAGTATAATCTTGTTTATCTATTCTGCATATGCCTGTCAGTATCTACAAATTTTCAAATCCCAGTCTGTCCCTTCCCACCCTTGGCAACCACAAGATTGTATTCTATGTCTATGTGTCTGTTCCTGTTTTGTATTTATGTTCATGGAAACAGCCTAAATGTCCATCAACAGATGACTGGATAAAGTAGTTGCCGTATATTTATACAATGGAATACTATTCAGCCATAAAAATGACAACATAACGTCATTTGCAGCAACATGGATGTCCCTGGAGAATGTCATTCTAAGTGAAGTAAGCCAGAAAGAGAAAGAAAAACACCATATGAGACCACTCATATGTGGAATCTAAAAAAATGTACATTTCTGCTGTTTTAAGCTACATGATGCTTTGCTACAGCAGCTTCAGGAAACTAAGCAACGATCTTATCTATAAGCATGGGATAAAATTTTCTTCTTTGTTTCTCTGGAAACTGAGGCACATTGTGACATATACACACCATGCCTTACCTACCAAAAGTCTCCAAGGCTGGGATAGCTGAGTCTACAAATCTTATCAGAGAATCAGAGGAGGTCAGGAATGTTAAGTGTCTCTTAAAGGGAAGATGTTGAAATAGCTACTCCTTGGACCTGAATCCTGGGCCCCACCCTACCAGTCACAGGCCGGGTGCTCTTTCCAGAAGCTGGAGCTTTCTTCTGGCCCCAGATTACCTCCCTCCATAGCCTCATCTTCTACCCCCACTCCTTGCCCTCCAGCCACAGGAACATTTCTGAACATGCCCCGTCCTTTGCCATTCATGTGCTGTTCAGTACACTCAACTGAGAGAGGGACAGTCCAGCCTTTAGAAACCAGAATCATCTCCCCACAGGCATTTTCCTGATTTCCCAGGTGGAAATCACTCTTCTGTCAGCTCCCTCTACAGGGAGTACATCACCCTGTCACTACCAACCGCATCCTAGAACTCCTTACAAGGCCCTTAAGACCCCAAACTTCCTCTCTGTGTTACCTCTAACCACTTTCCACTCCAGGCCCTCAAAGTCACCACGCCAACTTCACTCCTGCCCAAGGAGCTTTGCACACACTGTCGTCTCCCCGAAGTCCTTTTCTCTTTGCTTTTGCTACTCCTCTAAAGAGTTTAATCATAGCTGGTACGTTCCACTACTTTGGGGTGGTTATTTTCTCGAGTCCATGTCCTCACCAGGCAGCAAGCTCTGTAGGGCATGGATTATGTCTGGCTATGTTCCTAGTATAGAGGCCAGCACATAGTGGGTCTACCAGAGGAACTGTGGGTGATTGTAGGCTTAGTCTACAAGGATCCTATTTCATGACTCTGAGTTCTGAAAGGGTAGGGACTGGTTAATTTTATATCTCTAGCATTTGGCACAGAGCCTGTGTTCAGGAAGTATTTGTGGAGCATTACTTGAATAAACAGGTGAATTAAATTTTCCCTTTCTGGACTACAGTTTTCTCATATGGGAAATTTGAGAATTGGACTGAGTCTGCAAGTCTTCCATTTAGCAAGTCACAGCTCACTTAGAAGGGGCAAAAAAATCCTACGTTCTTCTTAAGCTAACTAGTTCCACTTATTGGTGAAAAAAATAGCAAAATAATACCAAAGAATTAGGTAGTAGAAAATTCATTTAAAATATTAATCCATATTTTCTTTTTGACTGGTAATCCTTTTTTATCTTTTTGCCTCCCTTTCCACTCCTTTTCTCCCCACTAATTTCCTGATTCAGACTAGACCAGAGGTGTCCATTACCTTAGGGAAAGAATGTTACGGCAGAAAGGCAAAGAGAAAGAAAAGTCAATTCTCAACCTCTCAGCATCAAATCAAGCTGCTGAAACCAATGACTGGGTGTCACCAGGAGATCTGCAGGAAGCATACAGAGGACTGAAACTGAGGGGAGTTTAACCAACGGGCTATTTACAAAGATGTGGGCCAGGTGTAGGAGGACCACAATGTGTGGGGAGACGCATGAGAAGTTGCACCAAGCTGCCTTCACCGCTCTGAGCCAGAAAGGGTAGAGGAAGGAGAGAGCCTTGCAGAGAGGGCTACTTGGCAGGAGTGGAGATGCTTAGTTAAGGGACTTAGGCAGCCTGTAGTGACCAGGCAGAGGAGGAGCGAGGGGTAGAAATGCCCAGATCCACACTTTTCCTTCCCTTAGATCTTGTTTACACTCCCTTCTGCCCCCAACCAGCAGGGAACCAGGGGGCAAGGGAGCCCACTGATAACGCCCATACAGGGATGCCTCTCAGAGCACAGAGGCGAAGGGCAGACAGAAGACACCAGAACAGACAAATATTGCTTTCAGATAATGAATTTTAGAAGGACCATAAGCCAAAGGTATATGCCATAGCAATAAATTGGGAAAAAATAAAAATGCCCTCAGGAACAGTTTGTCCTGCTTCCTTCTCTGTTTCAGTCCCTCAGAATAAAGACCAGAGCAAAGGAAAGGTGGGAGGGAAGTAAGGCAACATGGTGCTGAGGGGGGGGTGCTTAATGAAGGCGTCTTATCCTCTAGGCTGAGTTCCTTAGGATAAGGAAGTGAAGCCCTAGATGAGTTCCAAGAGCTGAGAGCTTGGGCGATCCAGGAGGGCCTGGGGAAGCAGCAGTTTTCTGGCACTTCCCCACCAGCGCCATGTGGCAGCCTTAGAGCTGAATGGCTGGGGGCAAAGTCTCACAGCGAAGGCCCAGCAAGCCCCTACCTTCTATTGCCCACAGCCCCGCAGGGTGCAGGAGAGCCCCGATAATTTCCCTGTGTCCTCACTTGTGCACATCTGAAGAGACTGCAGAGGCTGACTGCAGAGATCATCCCAGGGGATGGATGTCAGTGCTCACTGGTGACTGTGCTCAAAAACCAGTCTGTGCATTACACTAGCTTCCTGAAACTTAGCTGCAACCCCACCTCACAAGGAGGGGAGGGGAAAGCCGTGAAATGACCAAGTTTGCTGTTACGTGACTAAAATTATTTCAGCTATTGTAGGAATGGGATCTTGAGACAGAAACTAAGTTCAGTTGTAAAGAAATAAACCTGCATTTCTTTTATGCACACCTGAGTTACGGCCCACGCAGTGGACGCCTCCTCATGGGATCAGGTGAATCTGTTCATGGCCTGCTGAGGTCTCAGACGACATTTGGAAAGGCATAAGAAAAAGAGTGAGTTTTCACAGTTCTCTGGTCCAGCCATCCTTCCCTCTGTCATTTACCTTTTATTGGCAATATAGGGCAAGGGAAAAGATAACTCAAAATAACCTTGACAAACGATCACCTAAATGATAGAGAAACTCATAGGAGAAAATATGCCATTCAACCCATTCTATTCTCTGGCCCATTTTGGCAAGGAAGCCTTCTCATTGCTGGTATCTGGGTTTTTTGTTTGTTTGTTTTGTTTTGGTATCTGGTTTTAAAGCCACACCTTGGGAGCCTGGTTTCTGGGCCACTTAAGTCAGCTAAAAAGTGAAGCATGAGCCTACTGGCTTTGTACTTAAAGCTTTCCCTACATGCATCTTAGGGACCGATGCCACCTTCCTACTAAATGAGCTCTCACTCCTAATGCATGTCACCTGAGTCACAAGGAATCAGCGTTCAGACTGTCAAGAAGTAATAGAATGTTAGAAATGGAGGAACATTTAGGGTTTAGAGATGAGTTATTTCAATAAGAAAATAGAGACCGAGGAAGAGAAAATTATTTCCCAAAGGTGACCTAACAGGTGAAAGACAGAAAGTGAACTAGAAGCCAGGCCTTCTGACTGCAAGGCCAGGGTCTTTCCCTTCCGCCACTCCGTGCCACCCTCACCAATGTCAGCCAAGAAGTACAGCTGGTACATCCTGCAGATGAACACTCCACACACTCTATGTCCCAGGCCACGTACTAGGCACTGGGGGTAAAATGATGAGGAAAATAGACCTGGTCTTTTCAAGGTGCGTGTACCTGCCTGCATTAAACTCAGTCTAGGGTCCTGATGGTTTATTTGGAGTAGCATTGTTTTGGAAAAGCCGTTTTTCTCAGCAAAGTGAGAAAAGTTGAGCAGTCAATGGCCTGAATCCCATCCATGCAAGCATGTGAAACACCATCAGCATTGGACTTCCCACCTCCTGGTTAAGACCAGTGGACAATTTTTCTCTACCTAAATGAAACATTTCTTAATAAGTGGTTGGGATGGAAACTAAAGCCATCACAGATCTAAGCCTTGACACGAGCAGTGACACAGGAAGGGCATACTTTCTCTCCTCATGCTATGAAGTAGGCTTTGCAGACTTCTATTTAACAGAAGGTTTAAGGATCTGGTGGGAGGGAGGTTTCAGTGTTAAGCCAAGCGTCAATGAGGGCTATGTTCTGAAGACTCAACCGTCAAGCTTCCCACTCCCCACCCACGTGTCTCCCTAGGTCCTGTGAGTCCCCTGCACCCACGGATGCAGGCAGCCAGGGCCTTCCGCAGGGAATGGGTGACTAGTTACATTAGGGCAAAAAAAGGCAACCTGGGCGTTTGAGCTTCAAAATAGTCCTTGGATACCAAGAGTCTTGATTTGTAGGAAATAGAAACTTTGAGTTTGTAACGTGTGAAGAATTTATAAGTTCTTATAAGTAAACTTTGAATTTGTAAAGTGTAAAGAATTTATATTCTTATAAGTAAACATATATTAGGAAAAATCAATAAAGAACAAAGCTTTCAGACAAAATGAAAATCTTATATATGGAGAGGGTATGAGCGAGAGAAAGGGACGTGATGAAGAGGAACAGATGATGAGGTCTTGGAGGGAAGAGCCAAGGACCACGTGGGCAGAAGGGTTAGGGCTGACATCCATGCCTCCCTACCAGGGTGCTCCCTCGGCCTTATCACAGAGTCCTATAGGCACAAGCAGGGCCTGAAGACACTCCAGGCATCATCCTAGCCAGCACAGATATGGTGATGTGTGGACTTTTTGCTTTCTTCCTAGGCACTGGCTTGTAGGAGGACAGCCCAAGAATGGGCGGACCCCCTGCCACTGAGAACTGCCCAGCAGAAACGACACCTATCTGTGCCCTAAGATTTCCTGCATGGTTGTCCAGCCTTTACTGTATGAACCCTACTGTGTTTGAGAAAGGCAAGTGGGCAACAGCTGATGTTGGAGTGGCCAATAGCCAACCAGCAGTATCACTCAGCAGACCACTTTAGCAGCTTCGCCTGCTTAGCCAATTCAATCCTGAGTCCACGGCCTGATTCCACACACTCAGCACCGCAGTTTGGGTCTTTCGTTTCTGCTGGGCACAGAGAAGATCGTCTGATCGGGAAGAGGGCTTGTCAAAGACTGTGATGTGGAGCTCACGTGTAGAGCAAATGCACCAGCTGGTTCGCATGCTGGGTGGAAACTGAATGGCCAATCGAGTACAGTGGACAGGCAAGACATGCTTTATTGGAGACGAAGACAAATGTGGCCAGATGAGCAGGAGGACATTCCAGGCAGGGGCTGGGAAGTTGGAATGATTGTGGAGCATAGCATGTTCGGAAAAGAGCTCATTGAAAAGTCTCACACACCCGGGTTATGACATACTTCCTCCACTGAGCAGGGGGTGATCTCGGCTGAGGGGAATCCTAAGGGCTCAGCCCTGGCCCGCATAGCCAGGTACTAAATAGTATTTAGGGTGACATGTGTTTATAGAGAAAAGGACTAGGGAGGTGAAATGTCGTACCAACTACCCCAACATTTCTGTAGCAGCGAGAGTGGGGTTTTTTAAAAAAAGGGAAGTCAGAGCACTGGATCACCACCCGTATACCATTTTGAAGAGCATCTCCTTGCAGTTGAGGTACCAACTTCTTACTGACTTTATAAAAACCCCAAGTCCATCCTCTTCCCTTAGTCCCCAGCTTCATTTCTTGCCCCTTCCCCTCCCCGACCCAGCTGGGCAGGTCCCTTGGCCCGTGTAGCAGGCTAACCACCCACCTCTTCCTTACATGGGGCTTGCACGTGTCCTCCCCTCTCCTTGGAACTCCCCTACCCCTACCCACCCCTGCTAGGCTCATTCTGGTTAATTCCATCTATCTTTTAGGTCTTTACTGGAATGTCAGTTCCTCAGAAAAACACTTTCCTGGCTTTTCATTCTAGCTCATTATTGCTGATAAATACTTTAATTTTCCTGCGTGGCACTCATCACATTTTATAAGCATGTTTTCTTCACCTGTGTGGTGATGTGTCCAATGCATGTCTCCCAGGAGTTCCATGAAGGTAAGCAGACCTTGCTTGTAGCAGTTGGATCTTAAAGACCCCTCCTCTCATCACTTTGTTCCCCGCAACTCTTCCTGAAGGAATAAAAGTGAAAGAACTTGGAAAGGATGAGGTGCAAAGCGAGCTGACTGAGGAGGCCCACAATGACCTTTGACGCCCCTTGTGAACCCCTCCTGGCCCAGCGGGTAAGCACACTGCCGCGGGGAGCTCAGAGACGAGGCAGGGCTCCCTGAGCTTGCCTCCATGTGGCCCTGGGATATGCTCAGCCCGCACCCTTGCCCATCCGCAGCCTATGGAAGCTCGAGCTAAACAGCCCCCTTATGAGCTAGGAGCTCTTTTATCCCCATTTAGCAGAGAAGCAAACACAAGTCAACGAGGGGGAGCCTGGGAATAGGAAGCACGTCTGTGTATCTGGAAAGCCTACGCTCTTCTCAGTAACACTGTGCCTTGTAAATGCAGGTGATGATGCAAGCTGCTTCCAGCATCACTGGAGAAAAGGCAGTGCTGACAGATGGATAGATAAAGAGATAGACAGACAGACAGATGGATAGACAGGCAATCTTCCCTTTGCTGCCACCCAGGACATTGACAATGCCTCTCAGTTCATTTCCTAAACCTTTCTGCTCCCTGCAGCTCTTGCCTCCTTCAATGGCTTACCTCTGTGCTTTCATTAATTCCTTATCACTTGTCCCTCAGCTCTAGTCTAGGACTTTGTGAGGACATCTAATTAAAGTCCGAAGGTTCGTAGGAAGAGATATTGACCTGCAATTCAGCCCTTGCTCTAAGCAGGATCAATCTTCAGGTTACTGGTGAAGAGGACATGGTTTTTAAATAAACGTGTCCAGCTAATCAGCCCTTCAGATGTGTCCATGAAGTCTCATTAGCTGTTCATGAATTCTCACTACATGTTCTGCTTCCCATCTAAGACAAGCATGCCTGAGAGAGGTACATGTGGAGATCGCGGTTTGTTTGAAGAATTTGTTGCCATAAGAGGAAAAGAGAGAGAGAGGAAAAAATATATATATGTGTGTGTATGTATATAGCCAGCCCCAGGCAGCATAAGAGAAGCTCACCCAAAGCTGGAACAGATGACCACAATATATACATTATAATAACAAGTCGGACAAATTTTCTGTTATACAACATGCTGCTCTAAGAGGCCTGAGATTATCTAGACTAACATGCAGATGAGGAACCTGGGGCCTAGAGGGTACGTGACTCTTCGGTCTCCGCCGCAGAGCAGGCGCTGGACTTCACAGTCTCTGAGGCTGGGGTAGGGCTGTGTCCAGGAGAGGCTGACATCTCTCAGGGGAGAAGTTGAAAGAAGCAGCCAGTCCTCTTCCTGTCTGGCCTAGAACACCTTAGTTCTCATTTTTCCTAAGTGTACACAGCAGCTTCCCAATCACTCCTGCACAGAGAACAAAGAGAAAGACATAAATACACCCTGAGTGGATGAGGCAGGTGAGGAAGACATGAAGAATTTGGGCTCCAGAATGTCTGTCACCAATAGCAACAGGATGCTTTTACTGAGTGTTAACTGTGTCCAGGTGTGGTTCTTATCTCTTTATATATTAACTCATTTGCTTGAAGTATCAGAGGCTTAGAAATGTCCAGTGGCTTGTCTAAGCTCACACAGCTGGTCAAGGTTGGAGCCCGAGTTCCAGGTTTGTTTAGTCCTGTGTTGCAAAGCAATTTTTTATTGCCTCAACAGACAAGGTACAAATTAACTCGAATTGAGCTGAGTGATTTGCTTTTTGTTCTTTACAAAGATTTATTTGAAAACCAGACTTGTGCCTGACCTCTGCCAGGAGCTAGAGGAGATGCAAGTAATGGGACAAAAGAAAATCACACGGCAGATGAGCTAAGTGAATAAAAGCTCCCTGCTTGTGTCAGACTGATGCACGATTGTGTGTGTGCTGCTTCGTGGAGAAAAGGTACTTAAACTCCTTAACTATAAAATTTTTTTCATCTTCAAAATGGGAATAAAATAGTACCCACTTCTTAGGGTTGTGAGAAATCTCAGGTTAGTCCATACACATTTCCTGGAACAAGCCAGGCACATGGGTCAGTAAAGCTCAGGAATGAGAGTCTGACTCATCGTGAACAAATGTTAGTGATGATGACAAGTGAAAATGCTCGTGCAGTTGCTGATGGGAATGATGTCACCATGGTGACGACAAAAGCAACAGTGATACTGTTATTGCTCTGCTTCTGCTGCTGCTGCTGATATGATGATAGCGACAAAGCAAAAGAATTGGTCCTGGCAGGTCGGGAGCTGGTCATAAATGTCAGTGGTTTCTAACTGAAGGGAAGTTTACCCAGAGGATATTTGGCATATCTAGAGACATTTTTGGTGGTTATAACTGTGAAGGAGGGGGATGCCACTGGCATTTAGCGGGTGGGGTCCAGGTATATTGTTAAATACCCTGCAATGCAGAGGACAGCCCCCACAGTAAAGAATTATCAGGCCCAAAGAAGACACACAAAGGGCTACCAAGTGTGTAAAAAAGTGTTCAACATCGCTAATCAACAAAGAAATGCAGTTAAAATCCACACTGTTAGGGTGGCTATTATCACAAAAACAAAATATAAGTAAGTGTTGGCAAGGATGTGGAGAAATTAATACACTGTTGCTAGGAATGTAGAATGGTACAACCACTATGGAAAACAATATCTTGGTTCCTCAAAAGACTAAAAATAAGGGGGGGATGGCTTATAGCTCAAGTGGTAGAGTGCATCCTTAGCGTGCACAAGGTCCTGGGTTCAATCCTCAGGACTTCCTCCAAAAGTAAAGAAATAAATAAATCTAATTCCCTCCCTACCCCCTCCAAAAAAACACTAAAATTAGAACCACCAAATGATCCAGCGATCCCACTTCTGGGTAAATACCCAAAGGAAATGAAGTCAGGATCTTGAAGAGATGTTTTCACCCCATGTTCATTACAACATTATTTATAATAGCCAAGGTATGGAAACAACTCAAATATTCATTGACAGATAAATGGATAAAGAAAATGTGACATATACACACAATGGAATATTATTCAGTCTTGAAAAAGGAAATCTTACCATTCACAACAATGTAGATAAACCTAGAGAATATTATGCTAAGTGAAATAAGCCAGATTCAGACAGACAACTATTGCTCGATTCTACCTCCATGAGGCATCTAAATTAGTCAAACTCATAGAAGCAAATAATAGATTGGTGGTTGCCAAGGCCTGTGAGAGGGTAATGGGGAATTGTTGCTTAACAGGTTTAAATTTTCAGTGTTTTGAGATGAATGAGTTCCAGAGATGTGCTGCACAGTATAGTGCCTGTAGCTAACATTATTGTGCACTTTAAAACGTGTTAAGGGGATAGATCTCACGTTAAGTGTAACAATCACACTAAAAAGCTACAAATGAACACAAGGAAAGTTTTGGAGTTAATAACTATGTTAGTATCTTTTTTTTGTAGTGATGGTATAAATGTATGCCGATGTCCAAACTCATCAAAGTATATAGATTCATACTAATACACACTTACTAAATAACCAAAATCTGAAATATTGACAACACCAAATGTTGGCAATAATGCGGAGCAGCAGAAATTCATTCATTGTCGTGGACACACAAAATGGTACATCCACTTTGGAGGACAACTTGGCAATTTTTTACAAAACTAAACATACTCTTATCATACGATGACCATGGCCCTCCCTGGTCCTTACCCAAAGGAGTTGAAAACTTGTGTCTACACAAAAATCTGCCCACAGATATTAATAGCAGCTTAATTCATAATTGCCCAAAGCTGGACACAACCAAGATTTCCTTCAGCAGGTGAATGCTGGAATATTATGCAGCACTGAAAAGAAATGGGCTTATCGAGTCATGAAAAGACATAGAGAAAGTGTAAATGCATATTACTTAATGAAAGATGCCCATCTGAAAAGGCTACATGTAGTATGATTTCAAGTATATGACATTCTGGAAAAGCCACACTATGGAGACAGTCAACAGGTCAGTAGTTGCCAGGGGTTAGGGGTGGAAGGAGAAAGATGAAAAACTAAAGTACAGAGGATTTTTAGGGGACTGAAAATACTCTGTATCATATTATACCTTTGTCTAAACCCATAGAATATACAACATCAAGAGTGAACCCTAAGATAAATGATGGCCTTTGGGTGATATTGATGTGCCAATGTTGGTTCATCAATTGTAACAAGTGTGCCACTCTTTAGGGAGGGGTTTGTTGATAATGGGGGAAGTTATGCATGTGTGAGAGCAGGGCATATATAGGAAATCTGTATCTTCCTCTCAATTTTGCTGTGAACCTAAAAATGCCCTTAAAAAGTTTTTATAGAAAAGGATAGATTTTAAAGATATGAAATGTGCAGTTTGGGACTAAAAAAAGATTATGATTCAGTCTAAATGTCAATGGTGCTAATGTTGGTCTAGAAGGTGGGAAATCTAACTACTGGAAGTGAGGGACTGAAACTCCCATTGACTACTTGACGCAACTCATTCAACTGCTGTCTTGAATTGTATGGGAACCTGCACTGAAAAGGAGGAGAGTCCCTGAAGACTGGGACAGCTATAATGAAGCCTCTTGTGTGGGTCAGGACCAAAGCCTTGCCCTTCTCCCTCTCCCACAGGACAGCCTGGTGGAGCTAGCTTCCTGGCTCCTCCAAGTCCCCGATGGGAAATTGTACCCTGGTTGTGGTGATAAGCAAGATGGTGCCTGGCAGGAGCAATCTCTCTTGCTGAGGCTCTGATGCTGTGATGGAATGAACTAGGCAGGAGGGGGAAGAGTGGGGAGGAAAAGGGCCATCAGTGAATGAAAGAATAACGGAACGTTGATCAGCTCTATCACCTACGGGGAGCTACCGCTCTCAGCCCCAGTGCTGTCAGGCAGACCCATGATTGAACCTGCCCAATCACCTGGGTATCCACCCTGCTTAGCTCCCATCAGCAGCTGTGCCAGAGGAAGAGGCACCCCAGATACTGTGAAGGCGACCACTGCCCTGGCCAGATATTCAGCAAGCTGGTTCTCTCTTCCCTCCACGATAGCTGGCTCCAAATTCCAGACTCAGCACAGAAAGTTTCTTTTTCCTTAGGAGATGCCGCTGGTTGCCGGTGAGTGCATGGGGAAGGCAAGATTCATTAGGAAGGTCCTGCTGTCTTCCTCACCATGAGGCCAAGGTTTGCAGGAGGTTTTACTGAAGGGGTATTGCTTCAGGGCAGGGGGACACTAAGCCTCACCAAGCTCCAGATGCCTCCAGAAAGGAGGAAGTGCTCAATTTGGTGATAAAAAAAAACTTATCTGTCTTTTTTTTTCTTTTGAATTTACTATATTATTTTAGTTTCAGGTATACAACACAGTGATCCAATATTTTTATAGATTATGCTACAAAATATTGGCTATATTCTCTGTGCTGTACAATATATTCTTACTGCTTATTTATTTTATACATAGTAGTTTGTATCTCTTAATCCCCTACCCCGTCTGGGCCCTTCACAGTTCCTTTTCCCCATTGGTAACCATTAGTTTGTTTCCTATATCTGTGAGTTAGTTTCTGTTTTATCATATTCATTCATTTGTTTTATTTTTTAGATTCCACATAGAAGTGATAACAGAATATTCATCTTTCTTTGTCCGACATATTTCGCTAAGTATAATGCCCTCCGGATCCATCCAAGTATTCATAAATGGCAGAATTTAATTCTTTTTTTTATGACTGTTCCATTGTATATATATACCATTCCATTGTATTCTAATGTATATATATACCATATTCCATTGTGTGTGTGTGTGTGTGTGTGTATATATGTATACACACATACATATATATACACACCATATCTTCTTTTATCCATTCTTCTGTTGATGAACACAGGTTTCTTCCATGTCTTGGCTATTGTAAATAATGTTGCTAAGAACACTGGAATGCATGTATCGTTTTGGATTACACTGATGAAGGAAATTGAAGATAATACAAAGAAATCGAAAGCTATGGCCTGAAAGAATTAATATTGTTAAAATGTCCATACTACCCAAAGCAATCTACAGATTTAATGCAACCCCTATCAAAATACCCATGAGATTTTTCATGAAACTAAAACAAGTAATCTTAAAATTTATATAGAACCACAAAAGATCCTGAGTTGTCAAAGCCATCTTGAGAAAAAAGAACAAAGCTGCAAGTATTATGCTCCCTGGATTCAGACTATACTACAAAACTACAGCAATCATGGTACTGACACCAAAACAGACACATAGATCAATGGAACTGCATAGAGAGCCCAGAAATAAACTCACAAGCTTAGGTCAATTAATCTACAACAAAGGAGGCAAGAACATACAATGGAGAGTCTATTTAATAAGCAGTGCTGGTAAAACTAGACAGCTACATGTAAAAGAATGAAATTAGAACATGTTGTCACACTATATACCAAAATAAATTCAAAATGGGTTAAAAACCTAAGTGTAAGTCCTGAAACCATAAAACTCCTAGAAGAGAATATAGGCATAACACTCTTTTACGTAAATTGTGGCAATATTTTTTAGATCTCTCTCCTAAGCCCAAGGAAACCAAAGTAAAGATAAACAAATGGGGCCTAATTAAACCTAAAAGTTTTTGCCCAGCAAAGAAAACTGTCAACAAAATGGGAGACAAAGCCTACTGAATCAGAGAAAATATTTGCAAATGCTATGACCAATAAGGGGTTAAATATCCAAAATATATAAACAGTTCTTGCAACTCAATATCAAAAAAAAAAACCAGCCTAATTAAAAAAATGGGCAGAAGACCTGAGTAGACATTTTTCCATAGAAGACATATAGATGGCCGACAGGAGCATGAAAAGATGTTCAACATCACTAATCATCAGAGAAATGCAAATCTAAACCACAATGAGCTATCATCTCACACCTGTCAGAATGATTATCATCAAAAAGTTACAAATAACAAATATTGGTGAGGATGGAGAAAAGGGAACCCACATGCACTGTTGGTTGGGATGTGAATTTGTGCAGCTACTATGGAAAACATTAATGGAGGTTCCTCCAAAAACTAAAAATAGAATTACCATATGATCTTGCAGTTCACTCCTGTGTATACAGATTAGAAGAAAGCAAAAACTACTCTTTTGTCATTTGGAATTCTCTTGGATGGTCATGAGTTCTCTGTTGCAGAAGCAAAAACACTTTTCTTTAAGCATAAGGAGTTGGATTCTCTTCTGCCCAAGATGACTGTGTCACAGCTCATGGTTCTGAGTCCTCTGCTGCCAAACATAGATGATAAAGCCTATCTTTGTGGTGCAGTTTTTAAAAGCACAAATGAAGATGAGTATTAAAAACATGATGAAAAGCTAAGCCACACAGAAAGTTAGCTGCAAAACTCAGCAGAGGGAGAGAACTTTCCATACAAGATCTGATTTTTAATCATCGCTGGGGTCACAGTGCCTTACACTGTGCCACACACAGTATAGTAAAGAGAAAGGAAAACCCATGCAAATGAGTAAGTTACCATCCCCAGCTGCCTCCCTGGGAAGAGAATTGTATCATGGCGGACTCTTTGCTGAGTAGGTGATGGATACTGGAATGGAGGAGCTAAAATAGAGCTGAACTGCTGTATAAGAGAAAGAGAAAGAAATGAAGAATAAAGCAGTAGAGAAGACGGAGTAGGGGTGGGACCGGGGGAAACTTAGTGGATGGCAGTTGATGGCAGGAACGAGGAAGTGATGGTGGGTACATCTGCAGGTTGGGTTATGACGTCATCTGCTATGTGGTGATATAGACCCTCTTCTGCATCTCCCTGTGAAACTTTCACTAACACATGACTTGCGACTGCTCTGTGAAGGGCGCTTCATTTGGGAGCTTCAAAGTTGGCCTCAAGTTAGATCCGAGGGTGCCTGTGGGAGACCTGCCACATCCAGGCTGTCCTGCACGACAACACTCCTTTCTTTCCATGGTTGGCCTGAGATTTTACGTGTCCTGACGAAAGTCCACCGTCTGACACTGCTAAACATGAAGTTGTACTCTACAGTTGACCCAGATCTCCTTTACATTATTTACTCTCAGTTCCTTCCAAATTCATCAGCATATTATTATATTTTGGGAGCAGATGGAACAGAGTAAAGAGGAAGCTGGAGAGAGGATCCCAAATCCACATCAGGTTTTCCTTTTAACCAAAACCTACTTGGTATTCAGCAGAAATTTTGAGTCCACTGTTTGGCGTAAGTTAATTGTGCACATTAATAGCTATAGTTTTCCCCTATAGTCAAGATATTAAGAAACTGTTTCATCTACATCACACAAAATAGTAACCAGGACGGACTTGATGATGAAGGATGAAGAGCCAGTAGTTTGTTGTTAACTTCAGATAAAGGTACCTAGCACTTCACAGTTTGGAAACCTTTTTCTTTTTTTTTCATATCTGTGACATTCTTTAATCTTCACAAAATCACTGTGTGGTCAGTAGTGTGCTCATTGTGTGGACACTGAAACGGAAGCCAGAGAGGTTAGGAAATGGTGTATGTCCAAGGATAAAATTCAGATTTTTAAGTTCACTTTTTTAAATGTAATATTTGGGGTTGGGTGAAATGGAATGGAGGATGGGAAGAGAGTCAGCCCAGCAGACTCACAAGACCCTCTCGTTTCCCTTTCCTGCACCTTCTCATTTCAGGGGATATTTCTAGATGGTCCTTGCCTCTCTCTTTATAAGTTCGCTTGTGGTGGAGTGGGGCAATTGTTAGCTGTCTAACAAAGTTCTAGCTTTCCTTTTCATTTCATTGAGTCGTTTCTGGGAAGTGACTGCCCAGAGAGGAGCCCAGGCTCACTGATACCCTGGTCAAGCATATGATCAGCTCTCGCCCAGGGAATGGAAGCAGAAATACTGAATATCAGCGACAGGAAAGGGTATGCAAGAAGTGTGTGTGCCTTCTCCGTGTTTTCTCTTCCCTTCCCTCTGAGGCGATGGCGGGTACTCTGAGACCCTCGAGGATGGTAGAGACACAAGCTGGAAGGAACCTGGGTGGAAGAAAGCTGTGTTAGACTGTGAGGTGGATGAGACATAAAGTTCCATTTTGTTAAGTCCCAGGAAACAGGGACTTATTTGGGAGAGCAGCAAGCACTGCCTTGTCTAAAACAGATAAGCGTGCACCTTGCTGTGGAATGTGGGAATAACTGGTGCCTGTTATTTTGGGGTTCACACCAAAACTGAAACAGAATGAATACCGTTTTGAAAAACAAACCCCAATTTCTGACATAGGAGAAGGTTCTAGAAGAAGTGAGAACTCTCTTTTAGGGAGATAAGGAAAAAATGCTATTCCAGAATCAGGAGGTACAGACATTTGAAAAAAAAAAAAAAAGGCCAAAATAAAAATAGCATTTTCCTAAATAACTGCCTGGTGAATGGCTAAGCAAGTTGTCTTCCCCAACACACACACACACACACACACACACACACACACACACACACACACATTTGGCAAGGGAGTTTATATCAAGATATTGAGTTATCTACTTATAAGTGCAACTGGTCCCTCTGCGTAGGGTCCTTTTGTGACCTATTATATGGACTTATAAGATGAGCTTGGTACAGCCTGCAGACCTGTCCACCCCCATCCCTTCAGGTAAATCCTACCAGTGGACAAGATCTACTCATCTATCCAGAGCTCACAATCAGCCTTCTCTTTCAGGAGAAAGGCCAGAAATAATTAGAAACTCATTGTTTTCTATTTATAAATAATTTTAGGCAATTAAGAATCATGTGTAAACAGCAGCACAGAAGAGAGACCAAGATGAACAGAGGTTCCAGCTCACATTTACAGAGCACTTTGTATCAGGCATTTTTCTAAAGATTTTGCAGATATTAATTTATATATTTCCCATCTTCACTCTTCGAGGTGTTTTTTTACACTCAGGAAATTAAAGCACAGAGGCCACGTGACTTGCCTCAGGTCAAAAAACTAGTAAACACGCTATATATACCCAGATTCTTAACCACGAAATTTCCCTGTCTCCTATAATCAATGAAACATGTGGCCCTTGAGGGAATAAAGAACTGAGGGGAAGTAAGTAAATGTAGATCTTAAGTGTTCTCACTCCACCAAAAAGAAATCAAACAAATAAAAAAGGAAATATGTGAGGTGATGGACTGTAAATTAACTTGATTTTGGTCATTTTACTATATATCTCTATATCTACATATCTATATATCAAACCATCATATTGTACACCTTAAATATACACAGCATTTATCTGTCAACTCTACCTCAATAAAGTTGAAAAAAAAATTTCCTCAGAGATATTCAAGAACAAGTTGCTATATTAAAAATATATGTGTATAAATGAGAACAAATCGTTGGGAACTAAAAATATGATGGCCAAAATAAAAATGTAATTAAAAGTCTAAAAAGCCAATGAATGTCCCAAAATAGATAACAAAAAGCAAAGAGAAAAGAAAAAGAAAGTTTAAGAAGCCTAGAGAATCAATCCATCTCGAGGGTAACAGCCATCTGAAAAATGTTCCAGAACAAGAGAACAGTAGAGGTGGTTTGAGAAGATATAAAAAAACAAGCAAAAAATTGTTTCCTGGAACTGAAGGATACCTGGGGTTTTCAGATTTAAAGTGTCCACCGATTTCCTGGTAACATGAATACCAAATGACTTACACATAAACATCCCCATGAAATTTCAAAACTCCTTTAAGAGAAATTTATCCAAACTTCAGAAATGAACCCCAAAATTTCAGTCTAGCACATAAATCTTTCACTGGTGCTACTAAGCATAAGAAGACAGAAACATAGAGACTGGTGGCCCCCCAGAGCCCAACCTCATGGGTGACTCTGGCTTTTTAGTTGTGTTTTAACTGTGAGAGGCACCAGGAGGAGACTTAAGAGGGAAAAAAGGATGAAGTCAAGATATTTGGCCTCCCTGCTGGATAACTGTGCGTTGGCTCTGGGTCTCTGCTGAGGCCATAGCTCCTGGCAGGAAGCCTTCTCATTCACCTATCTTTTCTTTGGGCTTGGAAATAGCTCCCGGCTCTTGCGGGCCCTGGGGTCCTCCACTAGCCCTTCGGTTTTCCTAAATCTTGCCCACATCTTGTAATAATCTCTTTATCCAACTTTCCTCAATTACAGTCTGGGTGGACAATCTGTTTCCAGTACAATAGATGAATTCTGGTAGAGAATACAGAATTTCAAACCTAGAAATTAATTGTCTTACAAGCTATCAAGAAGGCAAGCAAATATTGAATCATTACGTTGTACACTTGAATAATAATGTTACATGTCAATTACACCTCAATTTAAAAAAAAAGAAGACAAGAAATAGAAGTTTATGTATATTATGTATGGTTATAAAAGAAGCTAAGAGGGTCATTAAATTGTAATTTGTAAGGAAATACAATACTGTAGTATACTATAGTAGCAATGAGATCAAACCTTCCCCATTAAAGAGAAGGAATGTAAAATACTTCTAAAATTTACATTTAGAGAAAATGATAGTTGACACTGCTAAAACCTTTAGGGTTCCTTTTTACAAAGTTGCAGTTGTGAATTGGTAAAGGATTCTTAACCACCAGAAATGACATGTAAAACCAACCAACCTTCATCTTTTAGATGTTTGGCTATTGCACTTCTCACATAAGCTTTCTCTGGCCCTAGATTAGTTATTCAATGTGGTTGGATTATCTCCTCAGGATGTGTAATTATGTCTAAATGCATTACTAAAAATTGGTAAAAATAGTTAACTTTTGAGTCTACTGCCTGAAGCATGGCCATGAGAGCAGATCAAAAAATTCTATGGGCAGGCTATGTTTTAGTTTCATAAAAGTAAACTGAGATCCAGAAAGCCCTCACACTTCAACTCATTCCAGAGCATCCCTGCTGAGTACTGGGTACAGGATTCCAAAAGACGACAGCCAGCTCAACGTCCTGGTAGCCTCCTGGCCCATCACCCATAGACACCATTCAAAGAGCTTTCCCTTCAACTTCCAGGCTGTCTTTGTACCAGTGATGTTACCGCTGGGCAATTCTGTATTAGTTAAACATACACTGGAGCACTAACACCTCCAGACTTTGGACAGCGTCTTTGAGCACATCTGATTTATTTTTCCTTCTTTGGATAATCAACCTCATTATAATAAAGAGTCAGATTTACTGTAATGTATCTTATCTCCATAAAAATTTTTTAAAAATCCAATCACAAAATCAAGACTTCAGAAATGTACCCAACAATTAATGGAAATTTAGTATATAATAAAAGCAACAACTCAAATTAGTGGGGAAAGGTGGAACTAATAAAAAGTAGTATTGGGAAAATGATACATCGTATGGGAAAATATTAAATTGCCGGTTTTGCCTAGTCTACTATCTGGACTAAGAAGAAACTGGTTTAAATAACTGGTTTCAGGGGGAAAGTATAGCTCAGTGGTAAAGTGCGTGCTTTGCATGCACGAGGTCCTGGGTTCAATCCCCAGTGCTTCCTTTAAAATAAATAAATAAATACCTAACCTTCCCCCCAAAAAAACTAATAATAACTGGTTTCAAGAGAGAATACAAAGGAAGAGGCAAATAAGAGTTGCAGTTCTTAACGTAAGAAAAGAATTATGCTATATATATATATATATATATTCCCATTTTAAAAAGTAAATGGTAGCATTCTACCCACATTGCCTTCTGTCATTTTAATCTCTTAAGTATATCCTAGGGATTTACTCCGTGATGTTTATAAAGATATCTCTCATTTTTTCCTTTCCTATATGCATGGGTTTTTTTAGTGTAACACAGAGTTGGTAAGATAAATTTCTCTTTATAGACACATTCCAGTTAACAAATAAAAGAGGCCTGATGGGTTAGAATACCCTCCTTTGTAGCCTCCTATAAAGTAGGAGGTCTTGGCATGATCATCAGTGGCTGCTAACAGCGCACAAAGGGAGACAATAAGATATCATGGGCCTCCTGGCAGCACCATCTCTGAAGCAGTCTTGCCAAAAAAACGTCAAACCTGAACCTGACCGAACATCTAGATTTAATTACCAATATATAGAAAATACAGGGGACAAATTAGCACTTTAAAATGACACCATGGGGGTATAATAAAAAAATCCAGATTGTTGGAAACCCTCCAGGACAAAAGATCCAGTTTCTTCAACAAAAATAGTATCAATTACAACAACCAAAATAAAATTGTAGTAAAGAAAACACAAATGAAGGGAGAAGGCAAATTAAAAGAAATATAAAAGATATACCAGTCCATCCAATGCCTAGATCAGTTTTGAATCTGTATTCAATCTGTCTAAAAATTTTAAAAAGCATTCATATTACAGGTGAGAAAATGTGAACACTAACTTGTTGTTTGATGTTATTAAGGAATTAATACTAATATTTTGGGCATAAAATGGTATTGTAGTTATAATGATCAAAACAAGTTTTCTTAAAATCTATAGATACAGACTGAAATATTTACCAATAAAATGGTAGAAATCTAGAGTTGTTTCAAAATGATCTGAGGCACTGTATGGAAAGCAGATTGGAACAACCTTACTGAAATAAGATTGGCCATTTATGAGTAATTGTTGAAGCTGAATGATTGGTACATGAGAGGTTCATTATACCTCTCATGTAATTTGGGGAGACTGTGCACAGCATGAAAATGACACGGTACACTTCCCTCCTTACAGGACAAGGACACATTTGTGTCTTTTCACCCTCATCTTATTAGAGGATGTTACAGGGCACAAAATCCTCAGTAGGCAAGAAATCCTTTCTCAAAAGCGGTGTCAGATGCATTATACCCCATTTATTGTTTATCTTAAATAACAAACACTTCCAGTTAGTGTAAAAGAAGATATGATTAACAAAGACTCTGTAAGATAGTAAATTTCTGTATAGTCCTTATATTTTCTCATGTATTCAAAACTTTCAAATACAAACAGAGATTTAGGACATTCTCCTCAGGGTTTGTTGTAAAGGGACTTTTCCTAAATAAGGAGTGCAGGCAGCAGGAAACAGCCCCCTTAATTGCAGAGAAAAAGAAGGACGTTGATCTTCCATAGCATTTAAAAAAACAAAACAACGCTCTGTACGTCCATGGGAATCATACAATCATCCCAGCTTTTTCAAGTTCGGAGGGAAGTCAGGGTTTGGAAAGAGGAATGGGGAGAGTAGATCTTCCCGGATCTTCTGATGCTCATAGCACAGTGATCAAGGCATCTGAGTCAACTGTTGAGGCTTCTTTAAACAGAGGGACAAAGTGAGAATACGGCAAACTTGCCCCGAAGTCCCAGAGGTTCTGAGAGAAAGAACCGAGTGCTCCTTGCAGAGCAGACTGAGCTGGGTGCAAGGAGCAGAGAAAGTACCACCAGTCCGAAATTTCAGACAGTTGCACCACCCTTTTGTTACCGAAGGCAAGTTCGAGTGCCCAACACATCGTGAGTCCAAACAAACTGAAACTGAAACAAACTGAGTTTGGAGCAAAGAAAGGTTTATTGCAGGGCTGAGCAAGCAGGATGGAGTGGCTCATGCCCAAGAAAACCCCAAACTCCACAAAGGGTTTCAGCAAAGCATATTTAAGGTCAGGTGAGGGAAGGGGTTGCAGGTATGTGATCAGCTTGTGCACAGTTCTCCTATTGGTTGATGTTGAGGGAACAGGGCGGTCAACACTATCAATCCCTAGGCACCAGAAGGTCTGGGAGCCGCAGGCTCTTGGTCATCAAAGTAGTTCATTTCTTCCCTTTGGTGGTGGGTTTAAGCATCTGAAAAACTCAGGAAATATGCATGAGATACTATTATCTGGGTGCCTCAGAGAGGAGCTGCAGCAGGGGATGTGGGGGAGACGTCTGCCCCTGGAAGGCCCCACACCGTCCTGCTTGGTTGCACATTGTGGATACAGACTTGATGCTTCCCCTAAACCTCTGCACCCAGAGTCAACTGGCAACTGACTCACCGAAAGCTGTATCTGTTCCCTTCTCTGGCACTAATTACAACCCTATGCAGTAGGGACTCTCCTTGCTATCTAACAGCCAAGGAAAGTGTTATGTCCACACTTGATTTTTTCCCCTGGGTCTCTAGGGCCATTATGACCATCTCTCCATTTTTTTCCATGCAGACCACACTTGCATCATTACATCAGAGGCAGAGGCAAACTTTGACAACTACTTTCTTGACCTCTGGCCCTGGAATCAGGGCTACTGAAGCAACTCTCGCATCCCCAAACCTGGAGCAGTGTAGATTTTTATCATTCTCAGTCACTTTCTTTACTGATAATTGGACCCAATGGGGCACTGCCAATGCATATCTCTCTCTTCAGTTATCCTTCAGTTCCATCCAAAGGGTCAGTTTAGGGTATAACTCAATCAATTACTCTTTGGAAGGGCACCATGACAACAGTTACAGAAAATGACATTCATTCATGCTGTGGGAATTATTCGCTTGTCAACCTCACGACTCACGGAGACAAAGAGTTAAAAAAGCAAGGAATTTTGTTGTTCACTTATTCATTTCCTTTACTCTTGTATTTGTGTGTGTGTGTCTAAAACTTACGACCCAGAGCAATTCTATTCTTTGCCTTCATGACACTTATAGCTTAGTGGAAGACATAAACATGAATTCAATAACAACCTAGTTAAAAATACTGCTACAGATGGAGGAAGGTGATGAGAATGTGAGGTACAACAGAGACCTCTTTTCTACCATGGGGCCCAGGAAGATCTTTTTAAAGCTCATTCTATAGGATGAGCAGGAGATATGTCTTCTAAGCAGGTCTTTACACAAACTGCTCTTTTCTGGGAATCAAAAAGAGGACAGTGTGGCCAGAGACCATTAGGTGACAAGGAGATGGACATAAGACCTAAGAAGTGGGCGGGCCAGGGCACGTAGAACCCTGTTGACAAGAGCATAGTGATAGCACAAGAGATGAATGTGACATAGCAGAGGGGCACGGAAGTGGACACCAGGGTATTTAAATTCTGGAACCACTGGCCAAACTGTGTTCTCTCCTGTGGGGCCACCATGGCTTTGCAGGGCCTGGGTGAGGACTTAGAGTGCACTGTATGCCCTGGACAGGTGTGGTCCCTGCACTGCAACAGAAAGTTATGGAACTAGAGAAAGGAGATGAAAATGAGGAAGGAATGGGACAAAGACTTTGAAGACCAAAGCCCCTGGGTTGTTTCTCAACCAAACTCTGAATGCCAAAATAAGTTTTTATACCACATGCCAACTGCACTGGAGAAAATCCATGAGCCACCCAGATCCCCTCAACAGTCCCAGCTTCCTCAGCTCCAGCCACTTGCCAAGGCTCCGTTCCCATAGGTCGAAAGCTCCAGCTACCACTGCCTAACATCCCAGTGGGCTCAGCCTCCCCTGGGGAGTGTACCAGGCTATGCGTGGCCCCCGCTGCGCTTGCCGTGGCAGGAGCTGGAGCAGTTCGAGTACCTAGTCCCTCTCCACTGGATTCATGGAGGCTTTGGTTTCTTCAGTGTCTGCCTGGATACCAGGAGGTCAGTTGTCACAACCTGAATAAGCAGAGGCATTGAAGGCCCACAAGGTGGACTTTGAGTAGTGACAGACAGGAAATGGAAAGAAGCCAGAAAATAAATAGCTTGACCTTCCTCCCTTAAGATGGGATGTTCTGACACTGTTTTTACATGTCCTCCGAGAGAGATTGCATGAGATTGAGCAACCAGCTGGAGCTCTTGAGAAGCCGTGGTCGACTTGGTAATATACCATGTTTTATTTGCTTTCTCTCCTTGCTGCTTCATTTCCCTCCCTCCCTCACGTCGCTTGGTGGGACTGCAACTCCCCAGGAAGCATCAGCATGTCAGCTTTGCTTGGTGCTCTGTTTACTGGGTTCAGACAGACTCCAGCTGCCTAGGAAGTGTGCTGAGGAAAGTATCTGAGCGGAGCCCAGACTTGGTGGACAAGAGCGCTGTGATCAGTGGGCGAGGTCACTGTGAGAAAATGTGCCCAGTGCCTGTCCCCTCTGAACCGGATCCTTCTATGGTTGAGGACCTCTTAACATCAGCAGTCCCTGAGCGCACTTAGGAGCACAGAGGATGTGAAATCAGACTTGCCTCCAAACTAGAAAAACACAATAAGGAAGAAATAATTTGGTGCCGGGAGGATCATAGCTAAAAGCAAATTAAGCAAGCCCATTTGGGAGCCAGCACACACTTAGAGCAGAGGCTGAAGACAAAACCATGGATTAAATGGCTTCATGGATAATAACAGTAATACTCAGTTACTGTGTGCCAATAAGATGCCGTGTTCCATCTCCTTTAGTCATCATAACAGTACTATAAGGCATACGCTCTTTAAAAAAACACTTCATTTTACAGATGAGGAAACAGACCCAGAGAGGCTGAGTACGTGGCCCAAGATCACACAGCTAAGAAGAGGCAGAGGCAGAGGTGCCCGGGCAGTCGGGCTCCAGGGGCCAGGCCCCTCACTGGAACACTGTGATGCGGAGAAGTGCTCTCTGCTGGCAAATAGGGCCTGACTTGCAGGCAGAGACAACATACTGAGATAATGCATCTCCTCCTAGAAGATCATATCAAGAGGGAAACCAGACCTTCCTGTAGCTTGTCCTTTCCATGCATCTTGGGATCAGAATCTCGAGTCAAGGGGAGATGCTGACTGAGGTAGAGACACAAGTTGTAGGAGTACTTGGGAGCTGTTCTTATTTTAGAAATTTTTAAAAAATCACCTCCGATATGCATCAGAAATGCGTCACACTTCTTATATATTGCAGGACACTCAGACGTCTTTTTACAATTTACTGCTCATTTCCAAAGTTTGATAGATGTGATTCCCACGGACTTTTTGCCAACACTGGCTCCACGTAGAACAGGAAAAGTCTAGGGTTTTATAAAGGGTGGCCTTAGGGGTCTCTTAGGAATAAACATTTCACAGAAGTAGTCTCAACAAATATGGGGTCAGAATTAGCTTCCTGGTGCTAATTAAGAGAGAAGAAGGGCTACTCTTTTAATACAAGGACATCAGCTGGTCCATCAGCACCTTCCAAATGCAGAGACCGATGTGGGGCTCTTCCCAGCGTGGTTAATTTGCCAGGGTGAAGGCAGACAACCTCTCCATTGGAAGGGACTTTAAATGGTTAACTTCCCTCCCCCACCTTCATTGTTGCTTATTAACATGGGAGTCTGATTAGAAATTAGATTCTCTGTGAGAGCTTCAACTAATAATTTAAGAACTTTTGCTGTTCAGCCATTGCAAAACAATTACATAAAGATTAATTAGCAAATTCCCAAAACAGTAGTAAACGGCAAAGTACTTTAATTAAAACCATTATCTCTAAAATCTGAACGTTAATAACAGTAGTAGTCCAGGGAGGAATGAGAAGCAAGCTGACAGAGAGTGGGGAAAAGAGGATAAAGTCCTTTGGCGCCAGCACTCAGCCTGCCATCACTTCCACATCTGTTCTCCTGGTTAATTACTCTCGAGACTCTCCGGCCATTGAGTTGGACAAGGTCCCACATTCCTCCTTTGGGCCTCTCTGCCTGTGGCTTTGGGATCCGCGGCAGACAGATCCGTCACAATCAGCCTGTCTCCAACAAGAGGATTTTAATCCTCAAAAGAGCGAGAGGCAGTAGGTGGTGCAAACAATAAGACCTTCTAGTGGGGAGTTCACACAATTTGGAATTGTCAGAAAACACCTACGACAATGACTCTTGTCTTTCAGAAGCAACTGATAAATTGTCCAACTGAGACTGCTCAGCACAGACTCTGAATGAAGTGTTTGACAAAGGAGCTCACTAAAATGAAATTTAACAAGAGCACCATTTAGTGAGCGCACACACTGGGCTTGGTTCATTTCCTTTGCAGTCTTACATTATCGCAGGGACCGCACAGAGCCACACTGCTTCTGTTCTCAAGCAGACTAGCTCACCTGGCCTAGGACCCAGGGGCAGCCTGCTCTTTCCCACTCCAGGCGCATTCATTTCCTCTCTACTGCAGGGATCCGCTTCAGTGGTGCGTCAAGGGTAAACATTTAATCCATTTAAGGCAGAGACTTTTATCATATTGTGAGCCTGGCAAGAATTACAGCATCGACTTAACAAAGATTGATTTCTCCTAAGTCCTCCAGCCCATGAACTTCAATTCAGAGAGAACTTACCCTCAACAAGGAGAGCTGATGTCTGTGTAACTCCACACCAGCCACTGTGCAGAGCTGGCCTGGACCCGGAGCTCCTTATGAGAGCAGGTGAGGGCAGTCCCCTTCCCCACCCCTTCCAGTCACTGATTGAGACTCTTGTTGTAGACAAGTGGCTTAGAGCCACCTTCTAACTCAAGTACCCATCCCATCCACACTGCCTCATCTCACAGGTATTCAGGGACTGACATACGTCCCAGTAATACAAGGCCCTGTCCTGTACCAGCAGAGTCAGACTGTCTGCCTGCAGCCTAGCTTCTTATTCTGCTTTACTCCAGAAATTATGCAATTCACAGCTATTAGTATAACAGCTTCTGCAGATTTCAGAAGGGAAAGAGGGAAAAAAATGCTACTACAAAATCCCTGTGCTTGGTGAAAAGACCATGAATTTCCCCATTCTTTGAACTCTTGTCAATATGGTATTTATGCATCTGAAGCCTGTTTTTCAGTCATATGAATTCTATAAAAGCGACACCAGTCAGTCAGCAGAAACCTCTGGAACTACAGCCATGAAAGACAAAAAGGGAAAAGGCCAACTCGAGGCAGGGCGGAGCAGGGAGCAGGGTGAGAGGGAGCAGGGCTGGATGGGGGATGCTGCCCCGGAGAGCCTGGGTACAGGTCTGACTTCAAAGGACCTGGGAGGCAGGGGGCAGGGCTCATTCTGATGCTGAACAAACTCGGCCCCAAACTCACTCTGAGCACCATCTGCCATCCTTCGGGCTTGCCTTTTTCCCCTTTTCATTTATCTTGCTCACTAGACAGGAAGCTTTCTGAAGGCAGGAGCTGTGTAAATTCACTTGGACCCCCATAGCCCTGAGCCATGTGCAGGCTTGGGGGTGGCACGCAGGTTGGACAGGTGAGACTGGGCTCCTGTGCGTGTCTGCAGCCTGCGTTTGGGTGAGACAGAGGTGCTGGCATATCAGTCACGGTCCTCGAAGAAACAGACCGCACCTCAACATCAGAAGGTTTTATCAGGTGACGTTTTGCAAAGGTCTGGGTGGAGCTGTGACCACACAGGTCTGAAGGCATGTAGGGAGGGAGGACTAAGAGGTTCCCAGTTCTCAGAGTTCTATAGACATACTGTTGGGTTTTTTTTTTGGGGGGGGGTGTAATTAGATTTATTTACTTATTTTAAATTTTTTTTTAATGGAGGGACTGGGGATTGAACTCAGGACCTCGCGCATGCTAAACACACGCACTCTACCACTGAGCTGTACCCTCCCCCTTCTGACACACTGTCTTGAAAAGAGGAACTCAACCAACCCAAGGCAACACTGCTGGGAGGAGGCAAGAGGAATAAATGCTCTGAGTCCCCTGCTCCCTCCCTCCCTCCCCAGTCACTTAGGTCTCTCCCTCAAGCACAGAGCAAGGTGGAGAAGCTCCTACAGGCCAGTTCCGAGCAGGACACCTTGGAGCTCAGCCTTGGGAGAGCATAGCAGATGCTCCTGGTGCCCTGGGTCAGATCCTTTCCTCAGCTCGCCTCTACTTGGAGTTCCATGCCCGGTTGTTCACCTGGCCCTGGTGTGTCCCACTTCAAGGTCATTCTACTTTCTGCCCCAGTGCTTGGTCTGATTTCTTGAGACCTCGAAATCTGCACTATGGGCAGCCCAGGAGTGTGGACCTAACACCCCTGGGTACAGGCCCCAAATAAGAAGAGGAGACGATGACCAATTATCCTGTTTCCTGTCTTCCAGGTGGATGATCCAGGAAGACATTCTGTTCATGTCTGGGGGGGTCCTATCCTAGCAGACTTGAACCCTGTTTTCCATGGTAGCAACTAAGATCATGCCCCTCCTTGTCTTGCTCTCCTCACATCCTCACTCTTGGTTCCTGCAGCCACTTCCCAGATAAACAACCTGAGACTCTGCCTTTGGGGGAACTCAGCTAAGCCAGGTGGACTAGCCAATACAGATTACCTATATAAAGAAACATTACATCAAATTGCTACCTCATTCCATACACAGAAACCAGTTCCTGACGGATTAAAGACTTCAATGTAAAAGGTCAAAGCTTGAAATGTTCAGGAGCATGTATTTATGACCTTGGAGTTGGGAAAAACTTCTTAAATAAGACACAAAAACTGCTAACCATAAAAAAATATGAATAACAGTTGTGACATTATAATTATAGAATTTCTGTTTATCAAAAGATACCATAAATAAAAGGAAAAAGCAAGTTACTAACCAGAGAAGGTATCTGTAACCCATGAAACAAGTAAAAGATTATTATTAAAAATATCCTAAGAAAGATCAATAAGGGAAAAAATAATTTTAAAATGTAGGTCAAAGAAGAGAATCCATAAAAGGCCGTAAGTAAAAGATTCTCAACCAACTACTAATCAGAAAAATGCAACTTAAGACCAAATGTGATTATTAAGAAGGGTAATAAAGCAGAGCAGTTAAAAGCAAAACCAAAGCGTCCAGTGGGGTCGAATTCCTGGCTTTCCTGTGGGTTAGCTACATCATCTTCCTTGTATCACTTTCCCACTCTGTGCTATAGATTTCTCATGCCTAAAACGGGGCTAACAGGACTTCCTACTTAGTAAGGTAAATGAAAGAAGACTGCAAAGCACTTAGCACATTGCTTCACAAGCAGTAAACATGCAAACTACTTTCAAAAACAATCCCCAGGCTACTCACAGATCATGTAATTGACGCTTAATAAGAGTATAGCGTTGCAGGTCTCTATTCTACATGACCCAGAATATTGCCCTGAAGAGCATGTTAAGTGGCCTACACAGGAAGGAACAGTTTCTACGAGCAGTGGGTGTACTTACCATATTGCAGCCTTAAACAAAGAAGGATGGATTAGCTACTTTAATTCATCATGGTCAGAGGTATCTGAAAATAGATTTTATATTTAATCCAGAGTGACTCCAAGGCTGCTGTTCTGGAATTACAGCAGAAATCTTGAGAAAAGCCCAGGATTCGGGGGTTTTACAATGTTCTCTATCACTTGCATATACAAAGGAAAGTTACTGCCAGGGCCTAGGCACCTAGACAGGCGTGACTGGCAGCCCATCCAGTGTGGCCAGTGGCTAAGAGCTTCTCCAGCTGGTGGCCATGCTGAGGACAGGACAGAGGAGTTCCCTGGTGGTCTCCCAGGGTCTCCAAATGGAAAGTGAAGATATACTTTGAGAAACGGACCCCGGACTGGGGTCTGGATCTCAGATCTATCTACTGCTGAGGTGCTTTAGAGGGAGACACTTCTGGCATTTCATGGGTTTATGTTAAGGCTCCAAAGAAGCACGCAGCACCTATGAGCACACAGCAGGTACCAGACGCTATGCCGAAGAATTTATATACATTTTCGGATTCAATCCAAAGAACAAGTCTGTAAAAGAAGCTATCAGGAACCAAAGGATTTCAAGATTAGAGAGAGCTAGGGCTGGAACTCAGACCCAGATTCAATGAAATAATGTTTGAGAGAGAGCTGGATGAAATCAGAGGATTCTATCCAAAGTGAGGCCCAAGTGGGCTTATAAAAACAGGCATTACTGCTCTCTGGGGTTCATGAGCAAGAGCCCAAGCAAACCTGTACATGGTAGGAAGGGCCTCTGGCCAGAGGTGGGCAGTGTGCAGCCACTCAGCCCTTCCATTCTGCACCAGGGGCCGTGCACGCTTGGGAGGCTTCTGAGATATCCTTATAGCACTGGGCAAGGAGGGGCACTTCCTCCAGGCTCTGCAGCCCAAAGAGGGGGCCGCTTGCCCTGAGTAGCCCATGTCAGCTGCTCTTTGTGCCCTCTGGGCCTCATCCTTCAAGCCTTGAGCCTGCTCCCTCTGGGTCTCTACTCAACCATAACCCTGTGGTCCAGGTGAAACCTACAGTCAAGGTCAAAGGCAAATTTTCAGGAAGCTCTGCTTGACGCGAAGGAGATAAAGCACCAAGGATGTACGTGTGTGTCTCTGGTTGAATGTGGTAGTCCAGATCAGAAATAGTTTATAGAATCGGGGATTATCTCTCTCCAGTGATAATAATCATCACCATGTTAATCCTTGCAGAGCAGTTAATACTTGCCTGGCACTGTTCTAAGTATTTCACACATATTAACTCATT
Organism: Camelus bactrianus; assembly: GCF_048773025.1. Classification (NCBI taxonomy): domain Eukaryota; kingdom Metazoa; phylum Chordata; class Mammalia; order Artiodactyla; family Camelidae; genus Camelus; species Camelus bactrianus. The sequence goes on along the minus strand of NC_133547.1, from coordinate 20,204,290 downwards.
TACTTCCCTCAATAACCCTATGAGGTAGGGTGCTGTTTTTTGTTCTAGTTTGGCTTATAGAGAAATAAAGGCACAGAGCAACATAGTATGGATTCAAGATGGCACAGCTAACCAGTGGCAGAGCTGGGATTCAAAGCCACATAATCTGGCTCCAGAGTCCTTTACCTGAAATGGCAGAGGTGACAGGGGACCGTGGGGAGGCTGATTTTATTTGTCCTTATTGTGAGTGGATGATTCACCAAAATTATATGAATTCAATTCAATGGAACAAACACATGTTTGCGACCTGCTAGGTTGTCATGCAGTATGGAAATAGTAAGACACTGACGCTGCCCTCAGGACATGTAGGACACAGCCAGCAGGCAAGGTCACATGATGACTCCAGGAACCCTCCTGAGAACTGGTTCCCAGGCTCTAGGCCTCAAGTGGTCCCTGCTCCTGACAAGGCACCAGCCTGGAAAGCAAGGGTCTCTCCTGAGGGACCAGGGCTGATTGCAGGAGGCCAGTCACACGGCGGCCAGCCATGCACTCTGATTCCTGCCAGGCATGGCCCACCACAGGGCCAAGGAACCCTCCTGAGGTGAGACCTGAGGAGACACTGCAGCAAAGGACAGGAGGAGAGAAAAGGAGTCACTGGAGGAAAGGACAAGTGGAGGAAAGGAAGCAGTGACTCTGAGAAGAGCACCTGGGATTGAACTCCTTGTTCACTCCTGTATTCAGGTAGTCAGCTTTCTGCTGAACACCTGATCTGAGTCCTAGGGATAAAGTGTTAAAAAAAATAAACAAAACAAATTTAAAAACAGGCATGCATGGAACCTGCTTGCATGGAACTAACATTCCAGAAAAGAAGACAATAAGTGGCCATCTCGTCTACCTGCCCACCTTGCTCATCTACTCCCCTCTCTGGACATCTGGCCAAAGACTACAACCCCCAGAATACAACACGACAGGAAGTGAAAGGATAGGAGCCACTTAGAGCTCTGGAGAAATCTGCTACAAGAGGGGAAGAGACAAGAATAGCACCAACAACACATTCTGCTGAGAAGTGAGCGCCTTCGTGGTAGGCCAGTCAAAGGAATGCTGCAAACGCATCTGACGTGCCTAAATGTCTCCTGGCTTCTCCGGAAAACTCACACCGCTACTGAGTACACCACAGGCCATAGATTAGCTCCCGAGTGTGAAACTTCATTCTGGCCAGGGCTTCTGGCTGAGACAGTTAAGTAGTCCCAGGAATCTACCTTCTGGTGAAGACTAGTATTCCACCAGTTCATCTCAGTCCAGCCATGCTGGTTTTGGAAGCCAAATCCATTCCGATTGTGTGGATCCTGTGCCTCACTAGTTGTTAAATAGTTTTAAATATCACTCTGAGTCTCCATTTCCAAATGTCCTTGGAAATAATCAGTGAGATACATATATATGAATGATTACTAGAAACTAGGCAAGATTTCATTACTCTGTGTGAACTTTAAGGAATTCTATATGGTAAAATGTGAACCAGATTTTAAAGTCATGTAAGATTGATCCAGGAGCTGTTTTCCTGAGACAGCACAGAATGTGAGAAGCAAGGGGTACGAGGAAGACCTCATTTCTACACAGTTCCCAACACCAAGAGGCAACGAGCGACCATGAGGAGGGCCATGTCCCCAGAACGCTAAGGTGCCAAGAACATCTGCCCCAGATGAGAGCTGGAGGATAAAAGAAGTTTCAGCAGTGGGAATTTGGCTCCATCTTAAAGGAGGAATTCAGAGACAATCACCGGACCAGTGAAAAGATCCTACAGTCTAGAAGGAGGAAGATTAAAAGGAATGGCCTATCACTGAAATAAGTTTGGCGCAAGGAGTCGTATTTTCTTTTTCTTGAAAGATATTGCGTCGAAGAAACTGCAGTAAACTATCTTGAAGCAGCAGCAGTCTGAACATTGTGGGCTGTAGAGAGCAGACTAGCTGAATATGTGAATGAACAAGTGACCAGTCTCAGAAGCTCTTCTCAAAGTTGGTACCTCTTTCGTCTGACTTTTTCTTTCCTCCTCTCCTCCTCTCTTCCCATGACTGCTTTTCCATCCTGAGATCCTTTGATTGCAGACTGTCTTCAGTTCTCAGCTTCTGGAGAGCTTTCTAGCTTGTTCTGGCTTCTAAACTTGTTATTGTGGCCTAAGAGACTCGGATTTGGTGGCCCCTGGCTTCCCGCCCAACTTCATCTGTCCCACCACACCTGTCCTCTTGCCCACCCTCAGCCCACAGCCCTGGCTCACCACAGCCCCAGTTAGGTTGGAGGTCACATGCTTACTTCCTTCAGGCTTCTGCTCAAATGTCATCATATCAAGAAACAGCAAATCTATAAAACATGCTACCTACCCACCCCTGTCCCTCTCCGTCCCTGTCTCTCTTCACCTTCTTCAAAGCACTTTTCACCACGATCTGTTTCTAGTTTTGATTGTGTGCCTCCCTCCATCTGAATGTGTGCTCCAGGAGAGACTTTGTTGTGTCACACCATAACTTTAGGTTCTAGAACAGTGCTCGATAAAGTTCCTTACAGCTCTAACAGTTGAATGAATAAGGTTGGTACTCAATGAATATTTGTTGAATAAATGGATAAATTGTAAATGAGCTGTGAGAAAATTCCTTAACAGTCCATGATAATATCATTCTGGATTTTAGGTCCAGAGGGGGAAAAACATCAATTCAGCACCTTTATAGCAAGGTCTAAGTTTAGGAATATTGCATTTACCTAACATGCTTTAAGCCAAATACCTGAGGAGGAAAAGAACAAAGCAAAGCCAAGCCATCTTGAGACCGCATGTTTCTGTTCAATCTGAATGATTTTTTTTTTTTTTTTTTGTAGATGCCATGGAAGTTTGCAATGGTGTCATCTGCAAATAAGAACTGGTTTTATAGATTTCTTTGCAGTCTATAAGTCTTCTATTTTTTTCCTTTTTCTTTACTTTTTATTATTTAAAATTTTTTTTGCTTGTTTCTACTTTGTACTTTATCTATTTATTCATTTTGGGAGGGGAGGTAATTAGGCTGTTTGTTTGCTTATTAATGGAGGTACTGGGGTTTGAACCCAGGACCTCATACATGCTAAGCACACGCTCTACCTCTGAGCTATACCTTCCCCCCAAATGATACTGTTTTAATGTTAGATCTCCTTGAGTTAATAAGATGAAAGCAGAGAAAATGAGAGAAAGGATAATAGATATGAAGCGCTAACCCAGGAGTCCCAATTCCCATATAAAGAATAGCTTTGAAGGTTAAAGTAAAACAGATGGTTTTCATCAGTTAAAATAAAACAGAAGCAATATCAAAAAAATGCAAATCAGAAACTTGGCCGAGCTGAAGAAAGACTCAAATCTGTTGATTGAAAGTATTGACTGAGCACCAGAGAAAATGAGAAAGGACCACATCCTCAACCAGGGATGGCAAATGTGTGCCGCCTTCAGGGCTGGCTTTCCTTGAGAGGTAGTAGGAACACTGGATGTGGCCTCGGCACACAGGGCAGCTCAGGGCCTGCCAGAAAGACCACAGAGACGGGGGCTGCTGTCAGCTGCCTGTGTCATTCTGGAACTGCCATTGTAGAGTCTCAAGGAAAATGAAACTAGACAAGCTTCTAGACAGGCAAAATACCGTTCTGGCCTATGTGGGCTGCCATAACAAAATACCACAGAGGGGCTTCAACAACACACATTTATTTCTCAAAGTTCTGGAGACTGAAGTCCAAAATCAAAGAGTCAGCATGGTAAGGCTTCATTCTGAGGCCTCTTTTCTTAGCTTGCAGGCAGCCACCATCTCACTTTGTGCTCACGTGACCTCTTCTTTGTGCACCTGTAGAGTGGGAGCACTCTGGTGTCTTTTCTTATAAGGACACTAATCCTATTATATCAGGGCCCCACCCTTATGACCTCATTTAACATAAATTATTTTACTGGAGGCTCTGTTTCCAAATATAGCCACACTGTGGGTTAGGGCTTCAATATGTGAATTTTGGGAGGGACGTAAACATTCAATCCACAACAGCCCATAACATCTAGACAGGAAAAAAAAAATCATTTTAAAGGGATGGAAATCTTTTTGACCTCAGACTTCTCTGCACCATCAAAAGGCTAGAGGCAATGGAATCCTGTCTTACGAAAATTGAGAGAGTTGGGGTGGGGTTAGCTGGCAGTCATGTCTGTGCAGGACAGAAATGCAGTTTGAGGAATGAAGAAAGCTAAGCAAGGCAAGCCTGTGGAGATCAGGAGAAATAACACAGATTAAATCAGAAACTAATAAATTTGAAAGGGGAAACATTAAAGATTATTTAGTAAGTTTGAGAGTTGACCCTTTGAAGAATCCAATAAAATATAAAACTTTAATAACAAATCTAATTAAGAAAAAATAGAAATAAAAATATTGGAAATAAGAAAAGAGGCATAACATTTGCCGATAAAAGTGATTATAATTATGAGTTAACATTAGGCACAGTTATATACTAATAAAGTCCATCAACATATAAAAAGTTAATATTTAGTGAAAATAGTAAATTAGGAAAAATATCTCAACAGGAGTAACATTCCAGAACAAACCCATGACCCCAGAAGAGATAAGAAAATGCTGTCAACACACTGCCTTGGAAAGTGCTTGTGTGCTGTATGATTTTACCGGTGTATCTTTTCTAGACTTGATGGAACAGATAATTTCCATACTATGAAACCTATGCCAGAATATAGAAGAAAATAAAAAGCTACTCAATTTATTTTGTGAGGAAATTATGTGAACCAAATTTAACAAAAATAGCATGAAAAACTGATTTACCTTCTCTCCCCAAAAAACGGTGGTGAGGAGGCTTTTTGTAACATAACGGCAAAGCAAGAAATCAAAGAGAAAAAGATGGATAGGTGTACTTAAGTAAAAAATGTCAAACCTTATATCAGAAAACACTATAGTGAAATTAGAAGGAAAACAGCAAACCAAAAAAATTTGTAAGAAATACAGCAAAGGATTATTTTTTAACAAATTCTCTAACAATTAGAAAAATATTATGTACCCATGATAGAAAAGGATATTAAGAGATAACCTATATAATAAACACAAATAAGCAATAGGCATGGAAAATAAAAATGGTTCAAGCTCACTAGAAGGCAAAGAACTACAAGTTAAAATCAGGGTGTCATATTTTTTTGCCTATTAAATTGGCAAAGAAGTAATGGTTCTCTGTTCTCTGCCATGGGCAGAAACCAGGTACTGATAATGGAAATATAAATTGATGTGACTTTTTTGGAAAATGATGTGACAACATTGAGCAAAAGTTTTAAATGTGTTCATAGTCCTTTTGACCTAGTAATTCCGCTGCTGGGGATTTATTCTAAAGAAATGATCAAAAATGAACAGAATATGTCTGTCCTTCCCTAGCACCACATGAGTTTTCTTAACCACCTTATGGGCCTTCGCATCCTCCTGCTGACTCATCACCATCCTCTACTTGTCCCCTGAAGCTGGGGGACCGAGAGTCAGGACCCATGGCTACTTTTGTTCTCCCTTCCTAAGGGATCTCTGACTCTCCCATAGTTTTAAAAGCCACCTCCACCCTGATAAAACTTCTAAGTTAATGTATCCAGTCCCAGCTTCTCCTCTGAGCTCCAGGCCTGTTTTTCTGACTGCCTACTAGTTACCTCTATTTGAATATTTAACAAACATTTCCGAATTAACACATCCCAAATCCATTCCAATGCCTGGTCCCCCTCCAAAACCTGCCTCTCTCATATCCTGCCTTTTCAGTCAGTGGCACTACCATTTACACAATTTCTCAGATCAGACACCTGCAGGTTCTCATGGAATCCTCTCGTTAAGTCTGCACTGCACCACCTTCCAGGTAAATCCCGAATACAACCACTCCTTACCAGCTCTGTTGTTACTACGCCATCAGCTCTCGCCAGAAGCACTTCTCTAAGCTCCTATTACCTCTCTATCGTCTGTCACAGGTCCCTGAAGATGGGATCACATTAGCTCACACCATCCTCACTGCTGAGCTCCAGTGCCTGATGCGGACTAGGCAGCAAACACCAGTTGAATGAAATCAGCAGCAGTGAAAACCAAAAACCGCTTGAATGTCCAAAAATGTGCAATATTTTGTTTAAATATGGAAATCGCCATTTGTCATTAGAACCATGTTTTCAGGAAAAGTTTGAAGAGAAGGAAAATTTTCACTGTTATACAAATAATGTAAAATGGGAAAAAAAAAAACAAGGTGCAAAATTATATATTTTGGTGATCTCAATTTTGTAAAATTTTCTACCTGGCAAGGTATTTAAAAATAAAAATTTATTCTGTAAAATGGTAACAGTGGTTGTATCTATGCAGTGGAATAACAGCTGACTTTTTATTTTGTTATTAATACTTTTGAATTTTTCAAACTTTATTCAGAGAAATTTGTATTGCTATTTAATTTTTTTTTAATTACATGCTGTAAAGTAACAAGAAATAGACTCCTGTCAGAGATGTGTTTTAGGCAAGGAAACATTTAAATTGCACTTCAAAGCCCAGGGGAACTGTGGGAACTGGCCTATGAATTGTCTGTTGACCAGGATGGAGGCTGGGGATTGGGGTTGGCCTCTGACTACAAGATGGGGAGTAAAGAAGAGGAGACTTGGGCTGGCCTCAGCTGCCCAGCATTCTCACTAGGGATCACAGCCCTGTAAGACTGGATTGTATTTTCAAACCATCAGCTAGGACAGGAGATACACATCATGGGTGCTTGACAAATGAATGTGTGAATGAAAGACTAACAGGCAAATTTACTCTGGCCTGCGATCAACGATTCAGGAAAAAAAAAAAAAGCAGGAGCAGAAACCCTGGGCTCTTCTCAACCAGCATTTGTACAAATGCTTCCTCACCCACTGTGCACGTAGCAGCAACAAATGACCCTGACCTTTGGTGAAAGGTGAAAACAGCGTGAGCCTAGGCCTGGAAATACAGAGGTCTTCTGCACCAGCTAAGCACCTTCAGGAGGAGGGGAAGGAGGAAGAAGAGGAGAAGAAAAAGGAGAAAGGGAACAAGAAGGGGTTCGAAGGGGCAGAGGAGAGGGAAGAGGAGGAGAGGGAGGAGGATGAGAGGATGGATTTGGGGGGTGGGGGCTAGATTCCCATGGGGGTATATGGTAATCCCCACCCCATTTTGCAGATGAGACCTGAGCTATGGAGAGGAAACTGGGGTCATGTTGCTGCCCAGGACAGAGCCAGCGTCTGAAACTCCACCAGCCCGCAGGTGTACAAAGGAAGGCGAGGATGAAGCACCTGCTAGGGACAGGAAGAACCTGTGACGGTCAAGAACATTTCTGGAGCTAATCAGACAGGCAGGGCCAGGAAGGGCACCTGTGCAGCCCTGCAGGCCTAGGGATTTGTGTGTGCATAGCTGGGTGAAACTTCTGGTTTCCAGATCTTGCTGCCACCTCTGCCCATGCATTGCCACAGAAACTCACCATTTGGAAGGTGCTCTGTGCAGACACCTAAACGTCATTATCCCAAGACACCAAGCCAGCCAGCGAGGGTTTTGGAACGTACCCAAGCAGTTGAGATTGCTGTTTTGATGAAATGCTGTTTGACAGAAAAACAGGCCGCCCCCAGTAGTATGTTCAGAATGATAGGATTCATGAATATGCATAAAGCTGTCTTTCTAGAGAAAATTGCCACAGTGGTTATTGGAACAGAACAGGAAGGTGGGAAGGCAACTCATCCTCAACGTCCTTCTGCCTCCCTGTAGGAAGTTTGTGATGGTTGGGATCATTTCCTGTATCCCCAGGACCTGGTCCTCAACACTAGTAGGAAATAGAGCCCAGAGGGGAGAAGCGGCTTGCCTGAGGTCACACAGCAGTTCTTGCAAGGCCAGGGCCTCCACCACCAAGCCAGGTGGCTCCCACCTTGTAGGCCCCTGGGTGTTCACCAGAGTAGACCAGAATCTGACCAGGAGCAAACTCTCATCAGAGATCAGCAGGCATTCAGCAGCCCTGCAAGGGAAGTTCTCACTGGGGCTGGGGCCGGAGAGCAGCAGTATAAGGCAGGGCTGGGCAGGGGACCCCAGAGAGGGGGCTTTGACAGGACTTCCCTTGGCACCTGCTTCTGCCCCTTCAGTGCCCAGTCCCTTCAGGCTGTCTGCAGTTCCCTTCCATGGAAAGGGTAAGGTCTGACTAACATGGCCGTGCTAAGATATGAATGCGTGTCATCCTTCCCAGGTTAACTATGCCTGTTAAGTGGAGTAGACCAGATACATGAAGGGGCAAAGCAGACATAATGGGATTGGGACTCAGCCATGTGCCGCTTCTTGTTAATACACAGTGAGGAAGGTTCCCTAAGTTTCCTCCCACAGGCAGGTGAGGAGCCATAAGCTATGCTTAATCCTCTAGCTCAGATCAGGTATTTTCCTCCTATCTGGGGTAGAGGCTGCAGAGGGCAGAGTGGGGTTGGCTTGGAGTTCTTCTCCTACAATGCCCTCAAGATCCAAGGTCAAGAGGCTACTCAGCCAGCTCCTGTGGCCATCAGCTAACCCTTAAGTGTACAAACACCCCAAATACTCCTGGAGCCAGAGTGGACCCGCAGTGCGCAGGGCTTCCTTGGTGGTGTTTTAGGATACAGGGCACAAAAGCCAGAGCCCAGGAGCATCAGGAGCTAGTGGGGCTCAGGCAGCATCAGCAGCACCGGGAAGCTCTTGTTGCCGGTGGATGCAACCGGTGTTCCAGGTTCTTGTTCCGTCCCAGAAAGAATTCAGAGATAAGACGTAGTGGTTGAAAACAGTAGAGTGAGAATTTATTAAAGGATGGACAGTACGCTCTCAAGGGGAGAGCGGGCAGGCTCAGGTGAGCGGCTGCTCTGAGTTTCTTTGGCAAGTTAGCTACATAGGTTGTAAAAATGAACGGGCAGAATATTCATTGGGGAGGGAAGGGTTTGGGGTCACATTCCCTGATTATCATCCCAATTCCACCTTCCCAAAGGGAGGAGGGATTTTTGCCCTTGTTTATTCTGAATCGGAAGTGTCATGGCGTCGGTGCATGATGGGTACTTCTGATCTGCAAGGCTAATTTTATTGAAATGAGGGCATAATGAGCAAAAGATTACATTCGGACACTGGAGATTCCTGCCTTTTCTCACCCTTCTTTGTCCGTCTCCATGCCACTCATCACCCCAAAAGGTGTGGCCCCTTATGAGCCCAAAGATCCCTGCTTTTCTTTCTCTGCACAGGGACCCCTGGTGCTTACGTGACGTATGGTTTCCTACATTTAGCTTGTGCCCCTCCTTTCTGCCCAATTCCTGCCATTTGGTCTGTGTCCCCGTTTCTTTGCTTATATCTAGCTATCTGTCTGCTCTAACATGCTGCCAACTTAGGAACTGTTACCTATCAGGGAGAAAGCGAAGCCGTCACTGTGACAAACCAGCCTACCTTCTGCCTGTGCTGCTTAGCTGGTCATATGGTTTGGAAAGAAAGCTGTGATCTCTCCTTCCAGCCCAGTCAGTCTTCCTGCACAGGACTGGATGACAGCAGCAGCTGGTCCCTCCCAGACAGCACCCCTATGGGAGGCCAGGGGGTGTGGGCAGGGCTGGGGAGCATGCTGGGGAAGAAAGCTGATAGGGAGGCATCTCAGTCCATTAGCGCCAGGAAAGCCACACTCCTCCCTGGAACCTTGCAGCCAGGGGGATCCCCAAAGCACTGATTTGTCAGCCAGAACTCTCCTGGCCATAAAATTTGTACCTGACATTTACGGTTTCCTCTACCCTAGGTGAGTCCCCAGAGACTTCGTTATAACCCCACTACCTGAACTGGAAAGAGTGGGAAGACAGAATATTTCCTAACCAAGCATGAGTGTGAAGATTCAGCTATAAGGTTATTCCCAGTAGGAAAGCTAACTAAAAAGGCACTGTGAAATCATGTGCAGACACACTTGTTGCTTGCAGCCCAGAGTTCATTTCCTCTGTTCAACATACAGGACTGAGAATGGAGGGACTGCAGTTCTGGGATTCATAGGGAATTCTAGGTATTGTGGTTTCTACATGATTTAAACAAACCCCCCTGAACTACAGATGCCCCTAGTGGCTAGCACTTCATGATTTGCAGGTAAGCATATGACCCAAACTTGTCTGATAAAAGTAAACCCAGGATTTTTTTTTTGTTTTTCTGGAAATGTCCCTCTTTCCACTGACCTAGCTGCCGTGAGGATATTGTGACTGTTAAAATAATTATTGCAGGCAGAAAGGGAGCTGATCTGAAGGCAAAATTCATACCCAAAGGAGTGAATTTCAGAGAAATGATTGCATTTTGAGTCTTTGGATCAAACCACACCTGAAGCTAGCCCAACTTCTGAATTTATCACTTACACCAGTTTGATATTGTAGGCCAATGCAGGCTTGGTGTCCTGTTTCCTGTAACTGAAAAAGTTGTACATCCACATAGTAGTCTGTATGTAAAAGTTCCCTGGCGCTTATCCCTGGATGGTAAAATCACGATGATGCTTTATAGCTTCCTTTTCCTGGCATAACATCTCTCACTTCTCTTTCGTAAGCATGGATTACATTTTAGAAAAGAGAAGTAAAGTTATTTCTAGTTTTTAAATGCTACTACTTATCTTCTGTACTGCAATGCCCTTCAGACCCAGGGGAAGCCCCCCACCTGTGTATTCTGGTAGCTGTAATCTGCACGGAGCCTGCCGGCCAGGGCCCAGCACAACTTCCTCTGGAAGCTTACAGCCTTGCTGACTAAAACTTATATATTAATCATGCCTTTTAATTTCTATATTTCTGTTATTTTGATATCTTGGGTCTCGTGGAACCTGCAGAGATTGCCCCTTCCAGGCCTAGCCAATTCCTGGAAACAGTAAATGAAGGTGCTTTCATATGCAAACTCACCAATCCAGAGCCCATATGCCCCAACCAACTCAATTATCAGGCTGTCACACACTGGACCTCTGTCCCCCAGCCCTAATCACTCCAGGGCCAGGTATCAGACAACTGGAGACAGCCCCTGTGCCCCAGCGCCTGTTGAAATGATCTGACCAGCAAATCCTAAATCGGCTTACCCTGCTTTGCCATCAGAAAACCACAAGAAAGACTTTTGTCCACATTTTCCTCTTACTCCTTCTGCCTCCTAACTGACCCTGGTTCTTCCCCGTGTGGCCCTGCCTGGCATGCCCACCCCCAACCACCATCCCCACCCCTGCTTAGGAACCATGAGTAACAAACTATCTTTTCAATAGCAACTGTCTCCCAATTGTACCTGAATTAAAAAAAAAAAAGAACCTACATTTTAAAACAACTTGCTCATCCATTAGGAGCCACACACTCAGCTGGGTGCTCAGACAAACCCAGTAAACGCTCAGTGACAAACTGCCACCTGCTCAGTCATGTGTGTTTCTTTTGTCACCCCAGATGCAGGAGAAATCCTAGACTGACTTAGATCCTCTTTAAAACTTTTTTCTAATTAGTATAATGCTAACCAAACAATAGGCACTTAACCCATGCACACTGATTGATGAAGCAGACTGATCAGGCCACACAAATGTCATGTTCACTGTCTGACTATTTCTGGGAGGGGGTCTCCAAGAGCTTCTAGATCAGAATTGATAGAATACGAGGGCCTGTCTCATTGGGAGCTCCCAGAAGCAGACTCTGAGTCAAGGATTTGCATGTCAAGTGGCTTATACACTTGAGACACTCGCGGGAAGCACTGGCGAAGAAGTGAGACAGAGAAACGAGGGAAGCCAAAACAAGGTGTGTTAATGAGCATCTGGGGCTCTGTCCACTGGGAGCCTCTGAAAGACAGTGCAAGGCAGTGGTCCTCAAACTGGCGCACATCAGAACCACCTGGAGGGATTGTTAGAACAGAGTCCGGGCTGACCCTCTGGAGTCCCTGATTCAATGGGCTTCCAGGTATCACTGACATTGGTTGTCCCAGGACTACATTTGGAGGTTGCTCTCCCCCTCCATAACCAAGGAGCAAAAAGCTGGGGTATTCATCACCCAATTGCTCTTCATCATTGGCTGAGGGTAGCTCCCAGGGGTGGTGCCTTCCCAGCACTTGTGGAACTGCCTCTGTGTGGGTGGAGAGAAGGTGCTCAGGCAGAGAACTGGGTCTGGCAGCAGGACAGCATGAGCACATGGGGACAGTTAGTGCCGAGAGGTGTGGGCAGGACACTGGCAGCATTTTTTGTGACATCCTACCCCCACATTTCTGGGGTCAAGGGAGATAAAGGACACCCACCCCCATTCTACATCCCTTTTTTGGAAAGTCACAGTGTTCACTGGCATAGTAAGGCTTCTGAGAGACCCCAAAATAAAGAAGACTGTTGAACTTAACATTTCTCAAATTTCTTTGAACTTCTTTCAAAGAAGACAGTTTGGGAATTGCTAGTCTAGACCAGGGTTTAGCAACTAAGACCTACAGGCAAGATGTGACCCATTCCCTATTTGTGTGAATGAAGCTTCCTTGGAACACAGCCACATCTCTTCGTTTACAGGCTGGGCATGGCTTCCTTCACTCTGCAATAATCAAGTCAAGCAGTTGTGACAGAGATGGCATAGCTGACAAGCCTACAACCTTTATGATCTGGTCCTTGGCAAAAAAAAAAAAGAAAAAAAAAAAAGGTTGACAGAGCCCTGTTCTAGACAAATTCTTTTCTCCCCATTTTAAAGACAGAGAAACTGAGACTCAGAGAGGAAAAAGTGTCTTGCCTAAGGTCCCTAGCAGATTGTGGCGATGCTGCAACAGGAGCACTGGGTTCCTGATATACATGCCCTTTCCAAGATCCCCTTCCACATCGCACAGCCCTGCCTCATAGTCCCTCTTCTTTTGTCTCTTGTTCTCTGCTCTCTTGGCCTATGGTGGATTCTCCAGAAAGAAATCCTTGTGCTTCTGTGTAAAAACTCCCCAGTATGCCATTGGAGCACTCACTCACCAAGTCTTTTAGATGGACCAGGTCTATTTTCAGCATGGAGATGCCATTGGATGTAAGAACGGGCATGGTTCTGTCCTGTTTGGAGCCTACCTGAGCAAGGAAGTAAAATGCTGCCTTTGAAAAAAAAAAAAAAGTGTGTGTTGTCTATGCTGAGTGCTTTAGAGACAATGACACAAGTGAGGAAGAGGTTGAGGAGGCTGGTTGGGATTAGATGGCCATGGGAGCCTTCTACAAAGGATGACATTCAAACTAAGGGCCTGTATGACAGAGCTGAGACATTGTGTGAAGGCTGAGGGAGACATGCCCCAGGTGGGAAGAAGGGCTAATGCAGTGGCTTGAGATGGCAGCATCTCACTGGGTTTCAGCCCAGTGGGAGGGGACAGAGGGAGCATTTGATGTAGGAACAAGACCAGGGCAAGGCCTTGCAGGTCACGATCAGAAATTTGGATTGCATTCCAGGTAGGATGAGAGGCTTCTGGGATCGACCCCCCAGGAAACAGGTTCTGAAATACTGATCGAGACGTAAGCTTATCTGTGGACACGTCAACTCACAAAGGCCTAGGTGATGCCAGAAAGTGCACATGTCTGGGCCTGGCAGGTGCTCTGAGGACAGGTTAAACATGCACATAGCTGTACCACGGATGAAGTAACACGGGCTGTCCTTGGTGTGCCTCTTCACCCCAGTGTGCCCAGGGCAGACCCTGTTCACATCTGTTGCCCTGGCATTGATTACTAAGGGCACCCCCTTTCACTCCTAACAGTGTCCCAGTTCGAGTAATAAATTATACCATCACAAACTGTACCACTTGTTGTAATTTAATTTAATTTAATGTAGAATTTAAGCCTTGGCTCTTGAGGTCCATTATTGTCAGGTCAATAGTTTATTCTACCTTGAAATATAAGTCCCTAACTATTAATAGAAACCATCACAAGTCTCTGTCTTGTTTCTCCCATGGCACGCTATGTTACAGAGGACAGGACATGTGAGTTTACTTGTAAAGAACATTTGCCAGGTCCACCATGACTAGAACACATGGGCACGTTACCGTTCAAAAGGTAGGTCATTCAGTCTTCACAGCAAAGCTGCTGGAAGGGTCAAGAGTCATTTCCCTTTTATGGACAGGAGAAGTAAAGTGACTGGCCCCGAACTCGCATCCAGTTTGTGTCACAATTAGAACTCAAATTCGGGTGGATCTCGCTCCACACGTAGGCATCTTTCTACTCAACCATCCTGCAGCTTAAGGCCTGGCCAACCTCTCTTCCAGGGCAGATGCTGACAGCCTAATAAGACAGAGGAGAAGACACAAGAACCTTTCCTCTCTGGGCTTTCCAAATAGAAAATGCCTTGGAACAGCTGAATAATAACAGCCGTTGGTGTTAGCAGGTGATCAGGTTGGGGCTAGAGCTGTTGACGGTGCAGAGATTTTTATGATTCTCTTCTAATGTATGTCAGGTCAGATGTAATACCCTGTAATGTCAGAGCTTATCAGTCTTGCTCGAGGCAGGCACCCATGACACAGACCACTGGGCGCTCTTGGCACACGTTCAAACCCAAGCTGTCAGGGCTTTCTGAAGACCAGACTCCGGGAAGGTACACGCAGAAAGTGCAGATCACCCCGGAGACGGACTGGTGAGCCGAGAGCCACACCTGGGGCCTGGATCAGCACCACACAGCCTCCGGGTGGCTTGTAAGGTGATTTGTCACCCTATCAGGGACAGAGCAATGACTCCCAGGGAACCCCAGGGGCTGGAGGGTCCTCACCTTCTGTCGGGCTAAGGCCTCTCTCCCACTAGAGACAGGATCAGAGCTGCTGCTGCTAAACCCGGTTCTTGCTCTGGCTCAGATTCCAGCCACCTGGGTGAGCTTGGGCAGGTCCCCAGGTAGGAGGACTCCCTGGAGAGAGCTAGGTATATATCCTGTCAAGGATCAATGCTCAGTCCCTCTGAGGCTCAGACTCCCCCCTTGTAAGCCCTGGTGGCAGTGACCACCTTGGAGGACTTCTGTGTAACTGAAATACCCAGAGCGTTTCATAGAGCAGGTCCTCGGAAAAGGTTAGCCACTCTTAGCATCACCATCATTGTCATCTCCCCTTAGACACTAAAATAGAAGAAGGTGGACATGGGGGAGATCACCTCCCTGTATGTCTCCCTTCTGCATCTCTGTCCTGGGACCCTCCAGGGGGCAGTGGGACTCCAAACAGAGATGGCAAAACAGGAGAGCTAGCTTGATTCCTGACACCTGCGCCCCTGGCCTAGCACATCTCCTAGGTTCGTACATCCTGCAGTGAGTCAAGTAATTAGGTTCAGGACTAAACTGGATTAGGAAAAATCATGTTCCAGCCCCTTCCCTTTCCTCTGAGCAACAGCTGTGTATTAACGCCAGTGGGGGTGTGCACATCCAAGGGCAGTCCTTCAGTGATCCATTTCTAACTTTTTATTCTTTTTTTTTCCTACTTTTCATTAGGGAAATTTTCACATAGTCTCAAAAGTAGAGAAAATAATATGACAAGGCTTCATTTTCAATAGTTATCCCCCCTTTTGCCATTTTATCTGCCCCATACACATACATTGTTAAGGCAAATTGCCAACATTATGTCTTTTCACCCATTTCATCCTTGTTAGTTCATAGGAAAGAGAAAGGGCCTGGGGGTGGTGAGGAGAGGTCAGAAGGCTGCTCAAGGACTCAGGTAACTTGTCCTGGAGTCAGACTGGGGCCCAGGGCCTCAGAAACTGCTATTTATACACATTTTACAATATAAGGGACAGAAGGGTTGGGGAAGATCTGGAGGAAGCTTCGTTGGAATCTGCCTTGGAATCTAGGGATATGAATTTCAGGCTCAGGGTGATTCTCCTCACTGAAGAAAAATACACAACCTAAAAGTTGGGGAGTTAAGTTTTATTGGGGGATCTTACTGAGGACTATAGCCCAGGAGATAGCCGCTCAGAAAGTTCGGAGGAACTGCTCTGCAGAGGTAAGAGAGGAGCCAGGATTAACAGTTTCTGGCTGGGAAAAAACAAAGACAAAAGTAAAAACATGTAGTCAAGCATCCAAAGATTACTGCTCATCACCAAGAACAGACATCTCAAGTTAATGATTTTAGTCCTTTTATGGGAGTTATGATAGTCTGGGCTCATTGACATTATCCCTTAGATATGCACCCTGTCTAGGGTCAGTATCCAAATCACAGAATGCTTTCTGTCTTTCTCCATCCAGAATCCCCCTCAGAGCTCACCACTGAGGGGTGAAGAATGGGGTGGGAGGGGCGCTGCAGTGGCTGATGGCTTGATAGTGGGCAATATTTGTTATTTACTGGAATGGCAGGCAACATTCTTTGTTGGCGATTCCCAGGGATAAGACGCTCACAGCATTTCTGAGAACAGTGGGAACAGTTGAGGTCTCATGCCACTACCAGCAGTGTGGAGGACACTGTGGAGCTCTGGAAATGTCCAGGAGCCTGGAGGTACAGCCACACTAGGACCCATAGCAGGGGAGATAATATAACCATCACCTTGGACTCTCGAGCAGGACCCTTGGGGAAGAGTGGCATCACCAGACAGTGAGCAAGAAGTTGGAAGCAGCCACTGCTCCAGCCTCCCCCAACCCAGCTCCCATCCTGCCAAATGTAGACCCTGCTATTTTCTTCCACAGAAGTGGGTTTGCAGGAGGAGTCTATTAAGGAAAAAAGTACCTGGCAAACCGAGAGAGGAGCAAGTCAGCTTCAATACATGGAAATGTGACAACCTCTCCCCTACCCAACCAAAAAAAAAAAGTGTCTTCGCATCAAGAAAACAAGGTGTGCCCAGATAGAAATGCAAATCAAAACTACAACGAGATATCATCTCACACCAGCCAGAATGGTCATCACTAGAAAGTCTACAAATAATAAATGGAGGAGAGGGTGTGGAGAAAAAGGAACCCTCCTCCACTGCTGGTGGGAATGTAAATTGGTGCAGCCACTTTGGAGGACAGTATGGAGGTCCCTTAAAAAACTAAAAACAGACTTACTAGATGATCCAGTGTTCCCACTCCTGGGCATATATTTGGAGAAATATATAATTCAAAGAGACACATGTACCCTAATGTTCACAGCAGCACTATTTACAATAGCCAAGATAAGGAAACAGCCCAAATGCCCATCACCAGATGAGTCGATAAAGAAGTTGTGATATATATATTCAATGGAATACTATTCAACCATAAAAAAGAATAAAGTAATGCCATTTGCAGCAACATGAATGGACCTAGAGGTCATCATCCAAGTGAAGTAAGCCAGAAAGAGAAATAAAAATGCCTTATGATATCGCTTATATGTGGAATCTAAAAAAAGGACATAAACGAACTTATCTATAAAACAGAAATAGACTCATAGACAGAGAGAACAAATTTATGGTTACCAGGGTTTAAAGGGTGTGGGAAGGGATAAATTGGGAATTCGAAAATTGCACCTCTTGGGGAGTGATTAAAAATGTTAGCTATCTTGATTGTGGTAGTGGTTTCATTGGTGTATACATGTATCAAAACTCATCTAAATTGCACATTTGCAATATGTGTAGTCTACTGTAAAGGAACCATATCACAATAAAGGTGTTTTTTAAAAAAAGAAAGAAAACAAGGTGTGCCCATTTTATGAAGACAATAAGCCTCAGCACAGAAAAGAACATCACTCAGAAAAACAGCCAGCGAATGGCAGAGGTAGGTCTACCTACTCGCCTTCCTTGTCCTTTCTTCCTAGCTCAAGGGTAGCTCTCAGAATTGGAAGAATTATTTCTGGTAGGAAACACTTTTTGTATGACTGATTCACTAATCAACTTGGTTTGAGTTTCATAAAAGGCAGTGCTGGGAACAGAGTCAGTACCTCTTTGTAGTTTCCAGCCTGCAGAAAGGAAGAGAATGCAAGAAGCTCAGATATGCAAATGAACATTTGGACCGGCTTCCTCTGGAATTTTAACTTCCAGGAGAATTCTTCACACCCTGCCAAAATGCATTTTTGTTTCTGCTTCACTGGTGAAAAAAGAAAAGGTGGGGGGAGGGATTTTTCCAGATGACCAAGTTTAGGAATAAAAGTCTCCATGGAAAAATGTACTTTTCTGGGAAGCAAGTATTAGTTAAACAAGGATAATGTTGGCTAAACAAATATTTCACTCATCCAGAGAAATGGAGAAAGAGAATCCCCAAGTTCTCAGTTGTGAGAGCAAATGGGCCCCTTCTACATTCATTTTGCACCTTTCTCCCACTCAGGCCCATACCTTAAGCAAGGTCTGGGATGGTCACAGGAGGGTACCCAAGGATGTGAGTAGGAAAGCGGGCAGCAGGCTCTCCTCTGAGTTAAAAAAGTCAGCTATCTTGGACTAAAGCATATGGTTTAGACACAAGCCTCTGTGTTGGCCCTGGGGTTGAGAAGGGAAACACAGGCTCTGTAGCCCTTATCCTCAAGGGGCCCTGGGCCTCAAGAAGGACAAAGCTGCATACATAAAGGCAATGAGGCATTACTCAGGTGTGCTCAGGGAAGACAGGCTGGGAGCTCTGGGTGTTGCCTTCCAGGAGGATTTCTAATACTTCCTAACAGGACCCTTGGTCTTGAATGAAAAGGCCAGGCTTCAGCTCTGTGTGCCTAGTGACTTTTATTAAGCTGGCCAGATGTCCAATACAGAGTAAGTCTTGACCAGGCTCGTTCAGTACGGTGCCCCACCTTGCCTCCTTTCCCGTGTTCCCCATCTCAGCCAGGCCCCACACATGGAAGGCACCTCTCAGAACCTGAACACGTGACTGGTTCAGGCAGTGACTGTCCATGACTGTCCACTCTTAGGTTCAAGTCTTCAGAGCTGCTGATATCTGGCAGTTAACCACCAGACTAGAGGCATACAGTTTGAATCCTTTGATAAAGCTCGGCTTCCCTCAGCACCATCTCCTTTTGTTTTCAATCATCCTGACACGCAGAGGCAGCTACAGAGGGATGCATATGTTAATGGTGCCCCCAGAGTAAGGCCAGAATCATATAGCTACTGATGCCTGAGGTTGAGTTTCCTAACTGCTAACTGGGTCACTATTTTTAGTTGGAACCTCCAGTCAAAAATGTCAAACAAAGAAAATGAATATGTATTTGTCTGAGTGGAAAGAACCAGGGCTGGGTTTTCCATTCCATCTCTTTTAGCAATTCATTATGGGTCTGAAAAAAGCATTTTCTAGCTCTGGGTCTCAGGTTTTCTCACCTAAATGACCAAAGGTTTGGATCCTCCCTTTGTTGATTGAAATAAAAATGTTCAACATAAGAGCTGTGAGTTTCAGCTTTATTGGGGGACTTACTGAAAACTCTAGCCTGGAAGACAGCCTCTCTGATAGCTCTGAGGAACTGCTCCAAGGTGGTAGAGTGAGAGGTCAGCAATTCATGTGATTTTGGTGAAGGGGTTACATGCAGCCAAGCATACACCTCAGCAGAAGTTTGCTGCTAGTCACAAGGAACAGATGTCTTTATTAATGGTTTTAGAGCTTTTCAAAGTATAGGAAGATGCAAGACAGGTTCATAAAAAAAACTTCTCCTGAAAATTACCTATCTGAAGGTCTGTTCTGCCAGTTTTTCCAGGGCACAGAGTGCCTCACTCCTGATCTCTGGCCATGAACTCCTTTCAGGGTGTGTTAAAGGTCAGTGGCTACAGTGGCTCATGGACCTAATTCTTGTAGAGCCAGATGGTGAGCAACATTATTTAGTTGGCAACTTCAACTGGACATTCTACAAATCAAAGAGCAGCAACACCCAAAGAAGAGACCTACCTCCATGAAGCAAACCACCTTGCTGAAAAGTTCTTGTTTTTAACACTAAGTTTTGTAAGTTCTCATATCCTCACCCAGGAGAAGTGGAAAAGAAAAATATTCAGCAGGGTCCTATCAGACACAGAGTTTGATTCTAATGTCAGTGCATAAGACAAGATTCATACACAGTTAGGGTTCCCCATGGGTAGGTGCCATGGAAAAGATCCACCTCCAATTGTTCTACCAGCTCAGTCCAGCAGTGTTCCCCTCCAGCCAATGATCTTCCAGTAAACAGTCACCTTGTTTTTAGGGAATATAAAAAATAGCATACTTTCCAAAGAATATTAATAGCTCAAACAACTCAGTATCAAAAAAAAAAAAAATCCAACAACAACCCAATTAAAAAATGAGCAGAAGAACTGAATAGAGATTTTTTTCCAAAGAAGACATCCAGATGGCCAGCAAGCACATGAAAAGATGCTTATTACTGCTAATCATCAGAGAAATGCAAATCAAAACCACAATGAGATATCACCTTACACCTGTTAGAATGGCTGTTATCAAAAAGACCACAAAGAATAAGTGTTGGTGAGAATGTGAAGGGAAGGGAACCCTTTGGTGCAGCCATTATGTAAAACAGAATGGATTTTTCCTCAAAAAAACTGAAAATGGAACTACCATATGATCCAGCAATTTCACCCCAGTTATATATCTGAAGAAAATGAAAACACTAACCTGAAAAGATATATGTACCCCAATATTCATAGCAGCATGATTTACAGTTGCCAAGATATGGAAGCAACCTAAGTGTCCTTCAACAGTTGAATGAATAAAGAAGTTGTGGTGTGTGTGTGTGTGTGTGTGTGTGTGTGTGTGTGTGTGTGTGTGTGTAATATAGTGGAATATTACTCAGCCATAAAAAAGAATTAAATTCTGCCATTTGCAACATGGATGGACCTAGAGGATATTATGCTTAGTGAAATAAGTCAGACAGAGAAAGACAGATGCTGTATGATATCACTCATATGTGGAATGTAAAAAATGAAATGAATGAATATTACAAAACAGAAACAGACTCACAGATATAGAGAACAAACTAATGGTTACCAGTAGGGAGAAGGAAGTAGGGAGGGGCACCATCTTGCCAGTGGGGTAGGGTATTAGGAAGTACAAGCTACAATATATAAAATAAGTAAACTACAGATATATTGTACAGCACAGGGAGCATAGCCAATATTTTATAATAAATTTAAATGGAGTATAATCTGTAAAAATATTGGATTTCCATGTTGTACATTTGAAACTAATACTGTAAATCAAATATACATCAATAATTTTTAAAGCAAAATTTTTGAAACAGCATATTTAAGATATTATCCTAATTGACCTGGAAAAGGGAAATATCCAAGTTCAGCTGGCCCTAGCCTTCCATGTGGAAAAGGAAAATACAACTCCAGCCCCACTCCAGCCATTCTCTCTCACCTAAAAGAAGGGAAAAACACTGAGAAACACGTGTGCAGTTCACACCCCAGAGACACATGCTCACTAAAAGGCTAAACCTAATCACAAGACCATAAAATGCCCTCTCTCCCTACACACGTGTTATCAACATGTTAGTGGATAGAGAGACCCCCTAAGTTAGGAAGCCTACCAAAGTGTAGGTCCTTGCCACCAGCAGTAAAAGAATTTGTGCAGCAGAAGCAGGGAGACAAAGTGAACAGACACTTTATTGCTCAGAAGGCGAAAAGGAAAGAAAGGTGCTCAAACAAGGAAAAGGTACTTGAGTGGGAAGCTGTCAGCCAAGAGGGCCAGTTGAGAAAGTTCCAGCTGTGGCTTGGGCCACGTGGACTTTTGTGGGAGGCTTCTGCAATCATGTCCTTGTTCCGGGTGTGCTGGAGCTAATCACCTTTCTTTTCTGCCCTTGTACATGGGCTTTTCCAGTTGTTCTCAAGGCAATCGTCAACTGTCATGGCGCTGGTGGGTGTGTCACTTAGGATGACGATGAATTACAATGACCATATAAGGAGGTCCACTGGAAGTCAAATCATCTGCCATCTTGGACTTCACAGGGTCTAACCAGTTCTTGTTTCTTCCCTTTGCAGCTGCCTCCTGAGACTTAGGTAAGAATAATTGGTTTCTATTCGAGGGAGGGGCAGGGGTTTGATGCTGGGGGCAACAGCCTTGGTAATCAGGACCCTGCCTCAAGGTTCACTATTGTTTCTTGATCGTTCCTCCATTGTTTCTGCATCCCCTCCCTTCCCTGATTAGCAACTGTTTGAATCTGCCCTTTGGGACTCAGGGAAGGTTGAGGAGGCTGAATGAAACCTATTTCCTACAAACAGGAAATGAGGAACACAGAAAGATTTGTATCAGGGAGGACTGCACAGGGTCCTGTTCTGTATCAACCACAGTACTAAAAGCTTATTTATAGCAGTTCCTTTTACCTGGTACATCATGTCTAACTCTGAAGAAAAAAATTACAAGCCATATCAGAAGGCAAAAACACAATTTGAAAAGACAGAAAAAGCATTAGAACCAGAAACAGAAAAAGCATTAGAACCAGAAATAGTAGGGATGTTAGAATTATCCGAGCAGGACTTTAAAATAATTATGATTGATATGCTAGGGGATCTAATTGATAAAGTAGACAGCATGTAAGAACCAATGGGCTATGTAAGCAGAAAGACAAAAATCCTAAGAAATAACCAAAAAGAAATGCTAGAGAGAAAAAAAATAAACAAAAACAAACAAACACTAGTAGAAATGGAAAAATGCCTTTGATGGATTCATTAATAGATGGGACACAGATGAGGAAAGAATTTCTGAGCTAGGGGGATATATAATAGAATCTTCTAAAATCAAAAAGCAAAGAGAACAAAGACTGAGAAAAAGATCAAAAAATCCAAGGAATGCTGGACAACCACAAACGTTATAACATATGCATGATGGATATGCCAGAAGAAAGATTAAAGAAACAGAAAAGATATTTGAAACCATAATGAGAGGGTGTCCATAAATTAGTATCAGACAGTAAACCACAGATCAAATTCAAGAACAGCAAGCGGGGTAAATGTCAAAACATTTCACCTTGGCATTTTAGCAGAAAATCAAAGAAAAAAATCCTGAAGAAAGCCAGAGGAAGAACATATACAGGAACAAAGATAAAAGTCACATCTGACTTCTTTACAGGAACCAGGCAAACAAGAAGCAAGGAGAGTGACGTATTTAAAGTGTTGAGGTGGATGGAGATCGAGATGGCTCTGAGTAGGATGGGGAACTCACCTACCCCCACAAACACATCGAAAATACATTTGCATGTGGGGCAATTCTCACAGAATACAAACTGAAGCCTGACAGAGAATCTCTTATACAACCAAAGCCGCAAGAAAGATGGCCACAGGACCAGGTAGGATGGAAAGAAAAAAAGAAAAAATGAGGATGAGACCTGTACCCCAGGAGGGAGCTGTGAAAGAGGAAAGGTTCCTTCTCCTTGGGAATCCCCTTCCCAGCTGGGACGTCCAGTGGGACAGATAAGGAGCTGGAGTCGCCTGGGCTTTGCTCAAGAGGAGTGTGAGGGTGCCGGTTTGCTAGCAGACAGAGCAGAGAGAGACCGGCACTCACAGCTGCCACATCGCCGCACTTGTCAGTTGGAAACGCACGCCTGCTGGTACACATGGTGGCTGGCTGCTGAAAGTTGGGCTTTAACAGATGGGCCTTGGGAGAGGACTCAGTTTAGCTGCACAGAGGCAGCCCGAGGGGACCGGAGTGTGGTCCAGGCTTCCATTGTTGGCACGCACAAGACTGGGTGTGGGTCCACCCGAGAAGCCCCATTTTCAGCATGCTCAAAGCGGAACGTGGCTCTGGCAGAGGTGGGCTTTGTGAGCACGCACCCTGCGGGGACAGGGCTGACAGCCAGGCCTATAGCAGGCCCTCCCTCAGCAGGGGTGGGCCAAGGGGAGCACCGGCAGCCCAAGGTGGTGGAATAGGTGGTCCAAGTTCACCCAGAGGCAGAATTAGACTTTGAGGGCAGCACATCAGATCTGAGGCCTGAGCACTTCACGGTCCCCATTGCCCCTCAAGGGATAAAGTCATCCATTCTGCCAGAGGATTTCAGGACCCTGCACCCAGAACTAGCCCCTGGGGTCAATAGCAGAGATCCCAAGGGGTGAATACAGAGAAAGATCGGCTCACAGCAACACTCTCTTGGAGACTTTTATGCGCTTTTGGACACTGGATTCTCCAGCCCCGCTGGAACCACAGCACAGGCACTAGCTCACTTTTATAGTTGGGGGAACCCTGAGCTCAGAACCAGTGACTGCCCAAGCTCACAGAGTTGGTAAAGAAGGAGCCAGGACTCCACCCAAGACTCTTAGTCTCTGTTCTTTTTACCACCCAGCAATGACTTTAAACCTGCACCAACTATTTTATTTTATCTCATCATATGGCCCCCTCTTCTCCTTGGGCCATTTGCCATTTCTTCTCTGCCAGGTCTCTACCCACAAAATACCACCAAGCTTCTTAACGTTTCCTACCTCGTACCCATCTTCACCAAACTCAGGATCCTCCCTGTCCTCACGCTCTCTCTCAACATGTCCAAAACCCAACACTTCATACTGCCCCATCACCTGAACTTCATCTGGGCACATGCCAGCCCTGTTTTGTGTCACCATCTCCATCCCAGTGACCAAGCCAAACCCTGGAGTCATCCTTGGCTTCAGTGCTACTTCATTCCATTAGCAACATGTCAATAGCTTGTTTACAATTTCTGACAATCCAACCACTTCCAGTGTTGTAACTGCAGCCTAGTCCTGTCTCCACTGGGTGACTACCATGGCCTCCAGACTGGTCTCTCTGCTTCCCGAATTGTGGCCCCAGGATCTAGTCTGTAAACTGCAGAGAGATGTCCATACATCCTTTAGATACAGAAGAAACTCGAGATTAGTGTTCTCCAAAGTCTGGTCCAAGCACCAACGCAGGAGAATCACCCAGGGCTGTTGTTAAAATGCCAATTCCCAGGGCCTGAGCCAAACCCTCCAAGGCCGAGTTGCTTAGGAAGGGGCAGGGATTGTCATTTAATGAGCTCCCAGGTGATCTGTATGCACACTGAATGCCAAGAATCACTGAGGGTTTTGACAAATGAAGAGGAAAGACCTTCAAGGGTATGAGTTGGGAACTGCCCTGGGGCCTGTTAGCTGCTGAATGGAGCCAAAATCTAAGCTCTGGGGTGGAGGTTGAGAAGTAGTTGAGGGTCAGAAGCCCGATGTCAATGACCTGGCTTTGCCACTTCCTAAATATGGAGCCTTAGGCTACGGGCCCCTCCTCTAGAACCCTAAGTTCTTAGTCACAAAACATGCCACATGCCTCGTAGAGTTGTTGTAAGATTTAATACCTTTGCTGTTTACCCAGCACCTAACACAAGGGCTAAATGCCCCTCAGATGTGGGACATTATGACAATTAGTGATGTGTCTTGCTGAAAACATCACTTGTTTTCTGGTTGATGGATTTGTGTAACTTGAAGGCCAAATAGGGCTCCCTTGTGAAATGTTTATCTTATTCCCAAGTGCCATTATTGTCCTGTTACCTTCTCCTTACATACACACACACACACACACACACACACACACACACACACACACACATACACCTAACGTATACATACATTCATATACCCACCTAATTCTCATGTACCCAGGCTTTATCGGCATTCCTGGATATTATTCTTTTTCTATCCCCCAGTGATGTTTACCATCTTATCTACAAGATCCACAAGGACTTTTTTTTTTTTTTGCCTCTATTCTATCTTGAAAATCTTTTGAAATAGAGCTAAACTCTGAATTCACATTCTCTTTTCAATTTGAGGCTTTCTCAACACTAGCCTGTGGTCTTCCGATGCTGGCAGTATCAATGTTCTCCCCGGAACTCTGTGCCAGCACCCAGCTCTGCTCCCCAACTGGACAGGGAAGCCACCAAAGGCACAGTCCTGCTTCAGTCCCTTCTAGGTTCCCATGAGCTCAGCACCATGGCTGGCTCAGAGGAAAGGCTTGGCAAGTGTCTGCTGAGTGAATGAAGTAGCTGGCACTTCTGTTTCTGTCTCTCCAGCTCAATTACGGAACAGAAAATTCTTCTTTCCCCTTCCTGGGGCTTCCTAACTGCTGTTAGTTACACCACCTAACTGGGAATTTTCTGGTTTAGTTCTGGTGAAAAAAGCCTGCTGGAGGTTAGTGATGGGCTCCAAATAAATGATTTTTTTTTTTTTTCGGTGAAGAGGGGTATTTCCTTATTTTTCATTCAACTTGTTGAAGTATATTTTATATAAAATCGACTTGCATCCTCTTGAAGTGTACAATTGAATGATTTTGACAGATGTAAACATCCTTGAAACTGCTGCCACAATTAACATACCAAACAATTCCATCAACCTCAAAAGATTCCTCATGCTCTGAAGTGTCTTCTTTAAATGACACAATCAAGAGAGACTCTCAGTGGTCACAAGGTGGGGGGAGGATCAACCTGGATTTGCCTCCTGGGTGATCTTTTCAGTGCAGGAAACTGCCTAATTCATGACAAAGCCTCAAGATGCCCTCAGTTAAGCAGCAGCTGCCCAACAGAACTTTCAGAGATGATAGAAACTATGCTATGTCTTCACTGTCCTACATGGTGGCCACTAGCTGCATGTGCCTGTTGAGCACTTGAAATGTAGCAGTTTTAACTGTCTTTAAAAATATACACCACATTATTTTCTTTAATTAATTTATAATGTTGATTTCTGGGTTTTGATTTCTTCATTTAAGATAGATGCTGTCTAATGCTGTTTCCATCTTGAAGATGAACTGTTATGATCGCTATTTTCTAATTATAGTTAAATTTTAAATTGATAAATTCCAATTTCATGGGATGAGGGGAATGGACGGTGATAAGGACTTGATATTCAACTGTCTGATAACTCAGTGCCTCTGTTTATAAGACAACAATAAGCTTTTTAACCCAAGATTCAGTTTAAGGGTATATTCTTATAAACTGAACACTTTCTTAGTATGTATAAGAGATTAGCATCATCTTTTGTGTTTAGTGTAATCTCAGATTTGTTTGCCATCTCACATTTTATTCTAGGTTTTATATTCATTAATTTTTGTATGTCTCAGTCTTGGTTGAGCTTCATTGTTTCTTTGTTATGGTAATAAAAAACAGACTTGAACACTCAAAAAAAAAAAAGAAAAGAAATGTAGCAGTGAAACTGAGGAGCTAAATATTTTAATTTAATTTAATTTTTAATTAATTTTAACTTTGGATAGCCACATATGGCCAGTGGCTATCATAGTGCACAGCACAGGAGAAATAAATCAACAAGTACATCTTTATGGAAGGCCTACTGTGTGGGAAGAGAGGCCAGACTCTCTGCCATAGGGGTTTACAGTCTTCTGAGAAGACAGCTTGAAGCAAATGAAAAAGGCAAGAGGATGCAAAACAAACAAACAAATGAAACAAAAAGTGGTACAAAATTGTTGTCAGGCTACAGAGCAGAAAAACCATAAGCGGGTGACACAGTATGGACAAAGAAGAGATGCTGCCCAGACCACGTGCTGTTCAGTGCCAGGGCTAGTTTCAAACCTCTAACTTCTCTCTCCCAGTCCTAACCTACTACACAAAAAGTAGACCAGAGGCTGGGAAGGGCACTGAGGCTAACTGAGTGCATGTAATAATGTCCCAAGATCTAAGAGAAGATAAAAAATCCATAGCATTTGCTCCTGCCTTGGCTCTCAGCCCAGGAACTGCATTCTATGACAAAAATAGTCTTAGAAATATTCTTACCAAGAAAGAACCAAGTTTTTAAACATATCAACATTAAGAGCCAAGGAGATCTAGGACATTTTTATCTTGTAAAACTTAAATTCTATACAAATAGAACAAAAATTGGTAAATGGTAACTTGAAAATGGTTGAGGGTGAATTTTATATTATGTGTTTTGTTTTTATCACAATTTTTTTTTAAAGGCTCAGTGTGCATGTTCACCCCCCAGACCTCATGCTACTGTATATCTCCTGGACTCAACGCTGCGTATGCCACTGGAACTAGTGTCACTGCATGCCCATGGAACTGGCACACCTATGTGCCTCCAGAACCAGTGTGGGACTTGGCACTGCTCGGCACCCTGCTCAGCTGGTAACACTGTGCAAACCTGCAAGTAAAGGTCTTTTCCCAGGTGACTCCTCTTCAAATGCACATACACCCATGAAAGGCCACACAAAATATGAAAAATCAGGGAAACATAATACCACTAAAGAAACAAAATAAGTTTCCAGTAACAGACCCCAAATAAATGAAGATCTATAAATAATCTGATAAAGAATTAGAAACAATTGTTTCAAAGAAGCTCAGCTACAGAGAATGAGAAGACAAGGCATGGATTGGAGGAAAACATTTGCAAAAGACACATCTGATAAAGGTCTGTTATCTGGAATATACAAAGGACCCTTAAAACTCAACCATAAGCAAACAAACAACTCAATTAAAAAATGAGCCCAAGACTTTATTAGACACCTCACCAAAGAAGATATTCAGATGGCAAGTAGCATAAGAAAAGATACTCCACATCAATTGTGATCAAGAAAATGCAAATTAACACAATAACGAGATACTACTACACATCTGTTAGACTAGCCAAAATCTCGGAAACCGACAACAGCAAATGCTGGTGAGGATGTGGAGCAGCAGGAACTCTCATACCTTGTTCATGGGAATACAAAATGGTACATCTCTGAAAGACATTTTATCAGTTTCTTACAAAACTAAACACACTCTTAGTATACAATCCAGCAATAGCACTCCTTGATATTTACCCAAATGACTTGAAAATTAGTGTCCACACAAAAATCTGTACACAAATGTTTACTGAAGCTTTATTCATAATTGACTAAACTTGGAAGCAACTAAGATGCTCCTCAGTAGGTATTTGGAAAAACACATGTAGTATATCCAGACAATGGAATATTATTAAGCACTAAATGAGCTCTCAAATTATGAAGACAGAGGAAATGTAAGTGAATACTACTAAGTGAAAGAAACCACTCTGAGAAGGCGCCATATTGTATGACTTCAACTATATGGCATTCTAGAAAAGCCAAAACTATGGAGACAATGAAAGATCAGTGGTTGCCAGGAGTTGGGGTGGAGTGAAGGATGAAAAAGCAGAGCATAGATTTTTTAGGGCAGTGAAAATACTGTGTATGATATTATTTGATGGATATATGTCACATATTTATTCAAACCCTTTGAATGTATACCACAAAGCATAAAACCTAAAGTAAACTGTGGACAGTAGGTAATTGTAACATGTCAATGTAAGTTCATCCTTGGTAACAAATGGACCATTTTGGTGAGTGATTTGGATAATAAGGGAGGTCATGCATGTGTGGGGTCAGAGACTGTATAAGAAATCTCTATCTTCCTCTCAACTGTGTTGTAAAATTAATTGTTCTTTTAAAAGTGTATTTAAAAACAGATAAAGAAGAATAAGCCCTGTGAGTCACAAGAGAATACAAATAGACAAACCAATAAAGCCAGGAAAATAATACATAAAAATATTTTTAGAAGTTCAACAACAAGATAGAAAGCATGAAAAACAACCAAACAGAAATTCTGGAGATGAAGAACACAACTGAGTGAAATAAAAAATTCAGTAAGGAAATTCAGAGCAGACTCAATCAAGCAGAAGAAACAATCAGCAAACTCAAAGATAGTTGAAATTTTCCAGTCAGAAGAGAAAAAAGAATGAAAAAGGGTGGATAAAGTCTAAGGGATTTATGAAACATCCTGAAATGAACCATATAGATATTATGAGATTCTCAGAAGAATAAAAGAGATAGAAAGTAGTAAAATGTTTATTTAAAGAAAGAATGAAAAGTTTCCAAATCTATGGAAGGAAATAGACATCCAGATTCAAGAAGCCTAAGTGATCCTACATAGGTTGAAAATAAAAAGGTCTTTGCTGATACACAATATAGCTGAATTGTCAGAAGTCAAAGATAAAGAGAGAATTTCAAAAGCAACAAGAGAAAAATGATTTACCCATCACATGTAAGGGAATCCTCATCTATAAATCTATCAGTAGATTTCTCAGCAAAAACGTAGTAGGCCAGAAGAGAGTGAAAGAATACATCCAAAGTACTGAAAGAAAAAAAAATTGTCAACCAAAAATAATGTACCTGTAAAAATTATTCTTTAAAAATTGAGAGACAGGGGCAGGGAGGGTATAGCTCAGTGGTAGAGTGCATGCCTAGCATGCATGAGGTACTGGGTTCAATCCTCAGCACCTCCATTAAATAAATAAATAAATAAATAAATCCAATTACCTACCCCACTCCACACACAAAAAAGTTTAGAGATAAAATCTTTCCCAGACAAACAAAACCTGAGGAATTTAATCACCATTAGACCTGCTTTCTAAGAAGTGCTTAAGGGAATTCTTCAAACTGAAACAAAAACGTGCTAAACAGCAACATAAAAGCATAAATCTCATTGGTAAAGTTAAATACACAGGCAAACAGAATAATATAATGCTGTAATAGTGGTATGTAAATTAGTTTTAACCTTAATATAAAAGCTAAAGAAAAAATGTGTTAATTGGTATCACTATAAAAAGAAGTAAACTATCTGTAAGTACAAAATACATAGGGCTGGGGTAAAAATGTAGAGTTTTTGTATGCAATTGAAATTAACTTGTTATCAACTGAAAATAGACAATTATGAAAGCTTTTATGCAAAGAAATAACATATAATAGATACACAAAAGATAAAAACATAAAAGACTCAAAGTGTTATCACTATGAAAATTATTAAATTTCAAAGGACATCAAGAGAGGAAAACAAAAACATAAAACTGCAAAACAGACAAAAAAATTTAACAAAACTGCAACAGTAATTTCTTACCTAGAGATACTTTAAATGTAAATAGATAAAACCCAGTAAGAAGGCATAGAGTGGCTAAATGATTTTTAAAATAAAATGCCATCCATATACTGTCTATTAAAGTGTCACTTTACATTTAAGAACACACACAAGCTGAAAACAAAGGGATAGAAAAAAATACTCCATGGAAACGATAACAAAAAGAAGCAGGACATATATCAGAGAAAATACACTTTAAGTTTAAAATGTCTCTAGAGACAAAGAAGATCATTATTTAATAATAAAAGGATCAATTCAATTGGAGGATATAACAATTGTAAATATATTCACACCTAACATCAGAGTACCTAAATGTATAAAGCAAATTTGACAGATCTGAAGGGAGAATTTTATAGCAATACAATAATAGTAGTAGACTTCAATATCCCACTATCAATAATGTATAGAATATAGAATATCTAGAGAGAAAATCAGTAATGAAACAACTGACCTGAACAACATTATAGACCAAATGGATATAACAGACATATACAGCATTCTACTCAACATCAGAAGACACATTCTTCTCAAGCACACACAGAACATTCTCCAGGATAGAACGAACGCATGATAGGTCCCAAAGTAAGTCTCAACAAATTTCATGAAAATCAAAAATATTTCCAAGTATCTTTTTTAAGCACAATGGAAATAGGCTAGAAATTAGTAACAGTAAGAAAATGGAAATATTCATAACAAATTGGATAACCTAGGAGAAATGGGTACATTTCTAGAAACATACAGCCTCCTAAAACTGAATCAAGAAGAAGCAGAAAGCACAAATAAGCAAATGACAAATAAAGAGAAGTAAGCAGTGAAAAAGAATATAAAAAACAAATATATGTATGTTTGTGTATGACTGAAACATTATGTTGTACACCAGAAATTGACACAACATTGTAAACTGACTAGACTTCTATATATATAGAGAGAGAGAAAAAATTTAAGAAATTAAGTAAAGTAGCTGTGTGTATATATATATATATATATATACACACACATACACACAAAAAAAAGAAGAAATAAGCAGTAATCAAAATCCTCCCAACAAAAGAAGCCCAGGACTAGAGGTTTTCAAAAGAGAATTCCACCAAAATTCGAAGAAGTATTAATAACACTCTTTCCTAAATGCTTTCAAAATAGTGAAGAGGGAACATTTCTAAATTCATTTCATGAGGCCAGCATCACACTGATACCAAAGTGATACAAACACACCTAAAGATTTAAAAAAAAAAAAAATGGTGGGAAGCAAGATGGCGGAATAGGATGCTCATAGCAAAAAGAAAAAAAGTGACAATGAATATATATATATGTTCATGTATAACTGAAAAATTGTGCTCTACACTAGAATTTGACACAATATTGTAAAATGACTATTACTCAATACAAAATGTAAAATGAAAAAAAAAGAAAAAAAAGATTTAAAAAAAACTGGCCAATATCCTGTTGAACACAAATGCCAAAATTCTAAATAAAATACTACCAAACAGAATCAACAGGTCATTGAAATGACCAACCACGACCACGTGGGATTTATCCCTAGCATGAAAGAATGATTTAACATACACTAGTCAATCAATATGCTACAACATATTGTCAGAATGAAAGATAAAAATCACATAATAATCTCAATACATACAGAAAAACATTTGACAAAATTCAATATCCATTTATGATAATGAAAAAAAAATTCCACAAATTAGATAAAGAAAGAAATGACCTCAACACAAAAATGTCCTTATAAGAAAAACCCATAGCCAATATAATAATCAGTCAGGAAAAACTGAAAGCTTTTCCTCTAAGATTCAGTACAAGGCAAGGATGCCCACTCTCACTACTTCTATTCAACACAGTACTGAAAGTCCTAACCACAGCAATTAGGCGAGAAAAAGAGAAAAACAGCATCCAAACCAGAAGGGAAGAAGTAAAATTATCTCCCTTTGTAAATGACATAATCATTTACATGTAGAACACGATAAAGACTCATCAAAAGAAAAAAAAAAATCCAGTTAGAATTAGTAAGTGAATTAAGTAAAGTTGCTGGATACAAATTCAATATTCAAAAGTCAGTAATATTTCTATACATTAACAACAAACTATCTGAAAAAGAAATTAAGAAAACAATCCCATTCACAGCAGCATCAAAAAGCATAAAATCCTTAGAAATATACTTAACCAAAGAGGTGAAAGACATGTTCACTGAAAAATTATAAGATACTGATGAAGAAAATCAAAGATGACACAGATAAATGGAAATGCATGTCATGTTCACAGACTAGAAGAATTAATATTCTATATTCTACCATACTACCCAAAGAGATCTATAGATTCAGTGCAATCCCTGTGAGAACCCCAAATGCATTCCTTACAGAAAAGGAAAAAACAATTCTCAAATTTGTATGTAACCACAAAAGACCCAGAATAGCCAAAGCAATCTTAAGAACAAAACTCAGGAAAACATACCTCCTGATTTCAAATTATATTACAAATATATAGTCATCAAAACATATATAGTCATCAAAACATAACAAAGTATGGTATAGGTATAAAAATATATGCATATTCTGATGGAACAGAATAGAGAGGCCAAATATAAAACCATGCGTATATGGTCAATTGATCTTAATACAGATGTCAGTAACACACAACAGGGAAAGAATAGTCTCTTCAACAAACAGCACTGGGAAAACTGTACATCCACATGCAGAAGAATGAAATTGGACCCCTATCTCACACCTTACAGAAAAATAAACTCAAAATGGGTTAAAGATGTTAATGTAAGACTTGGAACTGTAAAGCTACTAGAAGAAATCAGAGGGGATAACCTCCATGGTATACGTCTTGCAATTAGTTTTGGATTTGACACCAAATGTCCAAGCAGTGAAAGCAAAAATAGGTAAGTGGGATTCTGCTTCAAACTAAAAATCTTCTTCCCAGCAAAGATAACAATCAACACAGTGAAAATCTCCCTGTGGAATGAGAGAAACATATTTGCAAGCCATATATCTGATAAGAGGTTTATACCCACAATACATAAGAAATTCATACAATTCAATAGCCAAAAAAAAATCCCCGTCTGATCAAAACTGGTCAAAGCACCTGAACAGAAATTTCTCAAAAGAAGACATAAAAATGGTCAACATGTATATGAAAGGGGTTATTAATAATCATCAGGGAAATGCAAATCAAAGCCTCAGTGAGATATCACCTCACACCTGTTGGGATGACCATTATTAAAAAGACAAAGGCTAACAAGTGTTGGGGGAGGATATTGAAAAAGGAACCCTTGCATAACGTTCTTGGTAACTGGTGTAGCCACTGTGGAAAACATTATGGAACTTCCTTAAAAAATTAAAAACAGAATCATCATTTGATCCAGTGGGCTTCTGGGTATATATCCAAAGGAAATGAAATTAGTATCTCAAAAAGATGTCTGCACTCTCACGTTGTTTTCAACCTTTACGAAGAAGGAAATCCTGTCATTTACAACAGAAATGAACGTAGAGGACATTATGCTAAGTGGAATAAACCAGACACAGAACGACAAATTCCACATCACCTTGCTTATATGTGTAATCTAAAATAATCAAGTTCAGAATATGAAAATGAATATGTGTATATTCATGTCTGAAAAATTGTGCTGTACACCAGAAATTGACACATTGTAAACTGACTATAACTCAATAAAAAAAGAAAAAGAAAAGAAAAGAATCAAATTCACAGAAGCAGAGAACAGAATGGTGGTTTCCAGAGGCTGAGAGAAGGGAAAATGGGGAGATATTGATCCAAGGGTTAAGGTTTCAGTTATATAAGCTGAGTAAGTCTGAAGATCTAAGGTGCAGCAATATGGCTATGGTTAATATTATATACTTGAAAGTTGCTAAAAGTGTAGATCTTAAGGGTTCTCGTCACATACATAGAAAAAAATAGAACTCTGTGAAGTGATAGATATGTTAATTAGCTTGAAGGTGGTGATTATTTCACAATGTATATGAATATCGAAGCATCAAGTTATACATCTTAATTAAGGCACACAATTTTATTTGTCAATTATCCTTCAATAAAGCTGAAATAATTTAAAAAGATAAAAGAGAAAATACTTAGATGTCTAAAGGAAATGAGAGTAGTCAAGAATCAGAGGTGAAAGATGAGATGATATGACAAAAATATAAGCAGAAAGGAGAACTGGCAATGGAAATTCAGGGAAAGAAACATCACTGGAAAACGTAAATAGCATTAGAAGCAGTGAAAAAAGAGAAAATTAGAGAAAACAAAATCCATAATGTAGTGGACAGGCTTAAGAAAGTCACACATATAAAGAAGAAAGGGCCCATGAAAGAAAAATTAGAGTAAATTGTGAATATAAACAGTAAAAGTAACAGAGATCCAGCAGAGAACTAATTAGTATGTCTGAAGAAAACAACACAGTAACTGCAATTTTTTTCAACTATGTTATGCTGAAGTTAGATTTCTGATTTAAAAACACTGAAAATGGTAAAATTAATAATAATAATAATAATAATTAATAATAATAATTGCATAGCCTCTGGAGGAAATGAGAGTACATAATTAAAGACTGCAAAACTCCTAAGCAGAAAAATCACATCTCCTACACTCATATTAGCGATGTTTTGCCTCTGGGCTACTATCTTAGTTTCATCTCCACCAAGCGGAAAGAATTCAAATGGCTGGGTCATTCTCACCCTTCTATTTTCAGATCTGATGTCAAATTCTCAGAAGTCCTTCCTCTCCTTCCTCTGGAAAGCAGATGTTTGAAGTACTCTCACTTCACCCTAATTACTTGTTTCCTGAAATATGGTTGTTGCTGGTGTTTTTTAAACTTTCAAAACACATTACTCTGTTGTTAATTATCTGTAACTTACAACTGGAATTTAAGTTCTAGAGGAGGGAAACCATGTTTGTCTTGTTCATCACAGCGCTCCCAGCATCTACTACAGTGACTGGCACATAGTAGGTATTCAATAAATGTGTTGAATGAATTATTTAATAAAAAAATAAAAATTTAAGGCTAAGCAGCATAAAAACAATCACTTTTCACCAAAGGGAGATTTTTCTCTTTGTGTTTGAATTTCTCATTTTTGTATAATTTTTTCATATGTTACTTGAACTAAAAGTAAATTACAAAGTCAAACTAAATAAATGGATAATTTGAAAAATCACAGCCACCCCGTAATCACACCTTGTGTCCCTTAGGCTAGCCTGAGGCAGGCCACCTGGTGATCAAGGTATCAGGTCCAATCCTAACTCCACCCCTCATGTGGTATTTAACCTCTCTGACTCACAGAGAAATATAAGCCCTACTTCCTAGATCTGTGGCTAGGATTAACAGAGTGAGCACATGTAAGGCACTTCATCCCGTGCCTGGTGCAGAGTAAAAACCAACACCACCAGACATGCTGAGACATTTGTTACACTACAATAAGCTCTTTATATGACTCACACACACCCTGTGAGGCAGATGTTACTACTATCCCCATTTTAAGGATGAGAAAACTGAGGCACATAATTAAATTGCCCACTGCTGATGAATGGTTGTACTGAGATTCAGATTCCGGCATCCTGATTCCAGTGCCTTGCTCTTAAACATGGTGGTTAATGTCTGTTAGTTTCCTGGGGCTACTGTAACAACAGACTGCAAATTAGGGGGCTTAAACAACAGAAATTTATTTTCTCATGGTTCTGAAGGCTAGAAGTCTGAGACCAAGGTGTCACAGGGTTGGTTTCTTCTGAGGTCTGTGAGGGAAGGATCTGTTCCAGGCTCTCCCTTTGGCTTCTAGGTACCATCTTCTCCCTGTGTCTTCACACGTCTCCCCTCTGTATGTGTCTCTGTCCAGATTTCTCCTTCTTATAAGGATGACTCTGTAAAGACTCTTATCTCCAAATAAGGTCACATTCTGAGGCATCCTGGGGCTTAGGACTTTAATGTATGAATGAGGGGTGGCAATTCAACCCTGAATAATGCTTTGTGTTGAGTGGACTCAACAAACATTAACTCTTTTTAGGATGACGAGCCCGGTGGTTCAGCCTAGCAG
This sequence comes from Camelus bactrianus, assembly GCF_048773025.1. Taxonomy (NCBI): domain Eukaryota; kingdom Metazoa; phylum Chordata; class Mammalia; order Artiodactyla; family Camelidae; genus Camelus; species Camelus bactrianus. The sequence continues at coordinate 20,167,638 of NC_133547.1, read as the reverse complement.
AGAGGTCCATGCACAACTGCTTGAGGAAGCAGTGAAGGCAACAGCAGCAGGTGCATTTGCACATGAACTCCCTCGTGAGGGTCGGGAGGCATGACTGCGTCAGGAAGGCTTCCTGCAAGAAGTGGATTAGCACGCGTGATGTTTTTAAATGGGACTTTTGGAAAATATACTCCTTTCTTAGAAAGTCCTCTCAGTTTGTTTTAATCACTTCTCAAAGCTATGCTAGACATTCACAGCTCAGGATCTCTAGTTTAGCCTAGTTTAAAAAAAAGTAATTACATCATATTAAAGATAATTTGATTGTTACTGAGATGCTAATTGAGTTGAGATGCTTATTGTAGCAGACACATCAGATTGGCAAGGAGGAAACTCAGTTTAAATGCAAACAGTGTTGACGGTAGAATTAAAAGATTGTCAATGCAGTTAATCCAACAGTAATTATTTTCTGAACATACCCTGAGTAGCAAGGATACAATTATATCTACAAACAGTCATAAGAAAATAATTACTCCACACCCCACCTGAGGCAATAGTCCATAAAAGCCCTGAAAATGCCCTCCACGGAAAGCATGGCTCTTCCTCCATCAGACCAATACTGCAGACACCAAAACTGAAAGGGAGTTTCCCTAAGAACCCGAATATTCACTGGGCAGCCCTGCCAGGGTGCTCTTTCCCGAGGGCCATTCCCCTCTCCCCACCTGACTCCACTCCCAGGCCTGCAGTGAACGTAAGCACCCCCAGCAGGGCTCCCACCCCCAGAAGACTCACATCTTCCATCGTCAGATCACACTCTCCCATCCTCCCTGCTTCCCTCTTTGGTCACCCCACACACACTTCTCCAGGTCTCTACTTTCTCCCTCTTGCCCCTCCTGGACTGACAGCCTTTCTGTATCCTCCAGAGCTCCTGATCCACCAAGTGAACCCTCTCTTGTGATGGTCCTTGCCTTTCTGTCACAGCTTCTGCTTCACCCCAGCTAAACCCTAGCCTGGCTTCAGTCAGAGCCACTGAGTAATATCAGGGAGACCTCACACCTAGGTCCCCAGCTGCCCAGGAATCTTGCTACATCCTTGTAGTAGTCAGGGATCCAGAGAAACAGAAATATAACAGTAACTATATATAGTATAGATAAAGCATATATATGCTTTATCATAAGACATTGGCTTCCACAGCCGCCTTCTGCAAGCTGGAGACACAGGAGAGCAGGTGGTACAAACTGACATTCTGAGAACCAGGAGCATTGAAGACTAAAGATCAATGTCCCTCAAGAAGTCAGCCAGAAAGGAAATTCCATTCCAGGTCCTCTGAGAATTGGATGAAGCTCACCCACCTTGGGAAGGACCATCTGATTTACTCAGTCTACAGATCTAAATGCTAGTCTCTCCCAGAAGCATGTTCACAGATATACCCAAAGTATGCAGGCATCCCATGGCCCAGTCAAGCTGACACACAAATTGAACCACCAAAATCCTCCTGCCCACTCTCTCTCATTCTTCTTGGCCACTAGTGCATCATTCTTTTACCTCCCCAACCACTGCCCTACTCCTACTTTCCCACAGTACTCAACAAATAATTTCTATTTCCAATATACAGGAAAAAATGGCAGAAAATAGAGGTGTTACCAAATCCAAACTCATTCTGCTCACCACAAGACAGGCCAATAAATAGGGAGATGAGGTGTTGGGGCAAGGAATAGTGACTTTATTCAGAAAGCCGGCAGACCAAAAGGATGACAGACTAGTATCTTGGAGAACCATCCTGCTCCAGTCAGAATACAGGTTCCTTTTTTCACAAAAACACAGGGGCGGGGGTGTGGTTGGTTGTTGCAAACTTCTTGCTGCAGGAATTCTTTGTTCTTGCAGCCGTCCACGTGGGCCAGGCCATGGTGTCCCTGTAAACTTCCAACAAAACAAAGGTTAATTCTCTATTTTGCAACTTGCCATCTCTACATAAGTGCAGAAACATCCTTAAAGGTCAGAGCCCGGAATAGAGGATCTCCTGTATATTTCAGGCTAAAGGCAACATTGTTTTACAAAACATGCAGAGCTGGCAAGACTAAGCCTAGAAAGCAGGGCACAGTGGTTAAAACTAAAGGAACAGATCCAATATGGAGTCAGGTTTGTTCTCTATTACAAAGGGTCCAGATGGGAACCCTTTCAACTTTCTGCTTCCCATTTCAAAAGTTGCCTGCAAACCTGTCAGTCAAGCTCTTCTCCTTGGGTTTTTCCTCAAAGCAGTGCTTCATCTCCTCCTCATTAAGGCAGATTCCACTGGGCATGTTCTGATCCTTACCTGCCTTGGCTCCCTTTAACCAACCCCAAAATGGGCTTCTGGATTCCCCACCTTGAAAGCCTTTCTCTCAACTCCATATTTTCCTCCCAGTTAAACTTCCAGAGACACTCCCTCTGATAAAGGGAACAACAACAACAAAAAAAAACATGGGGCGATAGGAGGGCCATGTCCCAGGTCTTGACTGAGTCCCTGGGATGTGCCCTGCCAAGTGTGGGTCTTCGGCTTTGCACAGGAAAGAATTCAAGACCATGAGCCACAGTTGAGTAAAGAGAGATTTATTCAGGAGATACATACTCCACAGAGTGTGGGCCATCTCACTCAGAAGGGAGAGTGGCCACGGGGTGTGAGGGATGTTAGTTTTTATGGGCTTAGTAGCTTCATGTGCTAACAAGTCAGGGGATTATTCTAACTACTTTTGGGGAAGGGGCTGGGAGTCCCAGGCATTGGGCCACCGCCCACTGCTTCACCTTTTATGATCAGCCCCGGAACTAACATGGTGCCTGCTGGAGTGCCACTTACCATGTTAATATTTCACAATGAGCATATAATGAGGTATATTAGGAGCCAAATCTCTCACCATCTTGGGCCTCAAGTCCTGTTAGGAGTTGAGTTTTCCACCACCTTGGTGTTAACTGCTGTTTCATTTCTTGAATGGCTGTCCCTTGCCCCCTTCCTTCCTGTCTCACCTCCTTACTCACATTCTACCTGATTGCATCTTGGCTGCTGCCCTCAGCACTCTCACCAGGTTACTCAAATCCTCCCTGATCTTTCAGCCCAGACACTCAGCTCACACAAAACTAGATTAGCATTTGCACCAGAATCTGGAATTCCACTCTCTTCCAGGATATTCTGACCCCACTGTCTGCTACTTTGCCTCCTTCCTTTCTCTGCCACTTCTTCTGGGTCCTCTGCTGTTCATTTATTTACTCATGACTGGTATGTAAAACTTGGTGATCAGCTTTCTATCCCCAACCTCTTCCTCTTAGCATCTTCTTTATGGCACCTTCTCTAAGTGATCTAATTCTTCCCCAAGGTTTTAATAATACTAATGATGCTGTGAATGAAAAAATGTTGCCTGCCATATCAGCAAAGGATGTTGTGGCCACCAACCCATCAGCCACTACAGTTGCACCCCCACCACCCTCCCACCATGAGTCGTGAGGGTACTCAAGATGTAAACAAACAGAACTCCTGCCATCAAGCCTTCAGCCACAGCAGCTCCCTATCCCCTGCCCCACTGTGCACTCTGAGGGGACTCAGGATGGGAAAGAACAGCATTTGGGACCTCAATAGTTAAGGTGCATATCCAAGGAGTGATTTCATTGAGCCCAAACTCTTGCAACTTCCTATGCATAGAAAAGCACTAAATTCATTAACTTGAGATGTCTGGTTTTCTTCAATTAACAATAATCTTTTGATGTTCCAATCACCTCATTTTTGTTGCAAAACTCCTATATATCCTGGGTCCTCCCTTACTTCTTTCAAACAATCCTTCAGAGGTATCAGAGTGGCTGCCTCGCAGGCTTGAAGTCCTAAGAAAATCCACTGAATGATACACAATTCTCAACTTTTATGTTGTGCATTTTTTTCTTGGTTGACAACAACCTGCTCTATATCTCCAGGCTGAATCTTTTTCATCCTAAACTCAGCTTGTATATCTCCTATAACCACTTTATTCTCTTCTCTCTCTCTCCCTCTCCCTCTCTCTTTCTTTCTCTCTCTCTCACATGCACATGCACATGTACACACTCACACAGTGCACAAATTTTCTCCTGACACTTTGTAGTCAGATTGTGTTAGTTCATGTCTTTGGAAAAGTAGACACTAAAATGCAATTATGCATGCAAGAATTTTATTAGAAAATGAGGAAGGAATTGGGGAGGCTGGAAAAATCATCAGTGGTACAAATCTGGCCCCAGGTGAAAGGAAGCAGAAGGAAGGTTGAGTGGGTGCATCCTAGACCACAGTGCAGTCTAGGGAATGTCCAGCAAGGCTGTTGGGGAATCCTTTGGCCATAGTTAACTGCCAGAGAAGTCCCAGCTCCCAATTTTTCCATTTTTCAGGCATTCCTTGGGATTGAGACAGGCAGAAAGGGGGCAGGGCACAGCCATTCAACTAATGACACAGCAATTAACACTAAAATGGTTCATTCAACTTCCAGTAGGCTTTGAGGCTCAAGATGGCAGGAGATTTGACTTCTAGTAGAGCTTGAGCTTCATTATATGCTCATTATAATGTATTAGCATGGGAAATGGCACTCCCACAGGTGCCATGACAGTTCTGAGGTTAACCATCAAAGGTCAAAAAGTGAGTGGTGACCCAATTCCTGACAACCCCAGCCCCTTCCCCAAAAGTAGTTGGAATAATCCTCCCACTTGTTGGTGTATAAAGTTACAAAGACCATCAAAACTAATAGGCAGGATTTAATCTTGGTAGCATTTCCCAGATGGGTGCATCCCACACTTTACTATGCTGTGAGACTCACCTGAAGAGCTGCTTCTCTTCTGCTGGATCTCACTCCCAGAGATTCAGGGGAGGGACCCGAGGGTTTGCTTTTCTAACTAGCTCCCAGGTGATGGCGATAATGCCAGCCCACAGACCACACTACTCAAAGTATAATTTTGTCAAAAGCAATGTTTGACTCTCACCTCTCAACTTGGGCTTCTTCCTTTCTGGGAAGGGAAGCTACATTTTTGAGTGAGGGTCCAAGGATATACCTGTTTCCCATGGGTACCTGTTGGCCAGACCTGATCCTTCATCTCATCCATGCAGCAAACCACTCCCTTTGCAGGTGCTTCTGTTTAGAAAGAAGGAATGGGAAGAGACACTGAGCCCAGTCCAAGATGGAGGAGACCAATGCTCAAGTCTGTCTTGGTCTTGTCACCTGGTTCTGGCCATGCTCGGTCCTGCCTCCTGCTGGGGGTGCAGGAATTCACCAAGGGCAGACATTCTCTCATCACTGGGGCTTTATGAAGGAGGCAGAGGCTTTATGAGGGATGGAATTCTGATGCTTGTTTTGCCAAAAAAAAAAAAAAAAAAAAAACAGCCGCTGTACGCTGATAGCTGAATTGAGAGTTGAAGGCAGAGTTTTGGGAGGATAGAAAAGAACAGCTTTATTGCTTTTCCAGGCAAAGAGTGTCACAACAGACTTATGCTTTCAAGGCTGTGAGCCCATCTTGGGGTCTGGGTCTTGAGGTTTTATAGAAAAACTGGAACAGAAAAGGTGATAACAATTAGGGCGTTTTACAGGGTGCTACATTCTCGTCATCTTGACAAGAACTTGCTGTTGTTATGGAGGAATTTAGGAGGGTCTGCCCATTTTCTTGATGTTCAGTCCATGGCCTCCTTTCAAGAAGGGTAAAAGGATAAGTTTTTCTAAGAAAAGAGTGCACAGGGAGGGGGCCCTGTTAGTCATAAGATCAATTTAGCTAGAAGTACAGGCCTGAACAACTCAAAAGCCATCTTGTTAGTTTTCTACTCTTTCACTTGGAAGCAAATTAGCAGGAAGATCCAGGCAAAAAAAAAAAATAAAAACTGGAATGGCTCCCAAGGCAGACTCACGGTGTGGTGAAGAAGGGTTCATGTAGTGTCCTGAAGTCCCTCAGGGATGAAGAGAGCACCATTGGTTGATGCACAAAAGAAGCAGGTCATGGGGATGCTTGTCTGCAGATCTGCTCTTTTCCCTTGTGGGAAGCCGTGGGATTCAGGTGGATGGTGTGGCATTAGAAGGCCACATGGGAATGCCACAGTTGGGGTGGAACACAGGGTAGAGTTGGCAAAGGGAGGGCCTATTTGTATTCTACTCCTCAGACTCAATGTGAGCCTAAAACGAAGGCCGTGGAAGGGAAAGAGATAGAGAAGCATAAATGAGAAACGTGCAGGCCCGACAGGTGATCAGAGAACACATCTCTGATTTGATAATGAAAGTCAATGAGAAAATACAAGTCAATTTGCAGCTAATTTCTCAGGAGAGGAAAGTCCCTTATTCTGTTCTGCAACATCATTCCAAAGACGGATCATGTGTGAGGAAAGAAAAAAGAAAAGAGTAAGGTAGTTATTTTAATGGAAGAATCACCTGTTCTGGAAAATAATCTCTGATCTCTGCTTTCTAAGGAGGGACACGCTTGGCCGGCTTTCCCCGGCATCGCCCTTCTAATCAGACCATCACAGGTAGAGGCCACCTATTTGAGCTGTGAATGGAAAAAACTGCATTCCATATCAGTAAACAAAGACTGCTGAAACCATCAAGTCATCAGCAGCTGCCCCCACCCCCAGTGAAGACAAGTCTGCAGCCCAGCCTCTGCAGCCACTCGCAATGGTGCCCTCTGAGGGGCTCAGAATAAGAAAGGACAGGACACTGGCCCTAGATAGCTGGGTGCTTGTCAAAGGAATGAATTCAATGAGCCCAAATGTTTGCTTCCTCCCATACATAGAAAAGCACTAAATTCTTTAACTTCATATGCCTTGTTTTCTTTAGATAACAAGTAATCTTTTATTGTTCCAACTACCTGGTCTTTGTTGTGAAACTCCTATATATCCTAGCTCTTTCCCTACCTTTTCGGAGCAGTCCCTCAGAGGGATCTGAGAGGCTGTCATCCAGGCTCGAATTCTCCCACCAAATAAAACATAACTCTCAACTTTTAGGCTGTGCATTTACTTCAGTCGACAGAGCACAGCCTGGCAGTGCCCGCTGATCAGGGCAGAGGCAGGACACTCAGTCTATTAGGACCACAGGGTCCTACTGTTGTTGACAAAAATAATCAAAAAACAATCAATAATAAGAATTTAAAAAGAGTTTTATTTGAGCCAAACTGAGGACTAGCTGAGAAGTCCACTTCCCAGATGACTGAAAAATTGCTCTGGAGAAGCAAAGCTTTCAGCACTGCTTTATATATTTTGTCTGACCAAAGAACATTAAACTAACCAGGATTATCTTTCTTCAAGGTATCAGAAAAAATAAATAAATAGACCAGCATGTACACAGCAAGTCTGTATGGCCTTGGCACCTGGGAAGGGAGTCTTCTAATTGAAGGAGGACCAGCTCTGGGGCCTCAGGAAGGGAGGCATTTAATCTTTATTTTTAACATGGACATTCTTTACTCCTGGTCAATGCACTGTTTACTTTAATAATTAAAGCCAATGTACAATGTATGTTTGATGGGCCACAGGCTATTTTAATGAGCATCAAATTCAAGTTAACTCACGTAGAGGACAGAATGACTTCCCTGTATCTCAATATGTAAAAATTTCTTTTATCACTGTTATCCTTCCTCTCTCATTCATTCTAAAGTGATGTGGAAGCAGACACAGGGGGCTTGGGGTGGGGTACAACCCAGGACAGTATGGGGGGACAGGTTTACACGGCTATGTAAACCATGAGCCCAACAGACCCCACCCTTCACATTGACCAACAACATCCTGGCACTGGGCAGCTGGAGCAGAGTATCTCGAAGCCTGAGCCTCTGGCTACTGGCCTTAATCAACCCCTCCCTGTTGTAGATGAGAGTACTGAAGGGGCAAAACCCACAAAGGGACCAGCAAGACCTCTCAGGCAGGGCCATTGCCTTCCCACTTTTGCACTTCTGGGAAATAGCTTGCTTCTAGGAAAACAAAACTTACCCCTAAAATTCCACTGGTTTCCAAAAGCTCACTCCTGATTGGTCCATTTCTAACACCTCATTTGCATATGGTGCAAACTTAATTGAAACCTAAAACCCTATAAATGCCTGTGTGAACCTACAGATGGGTCCAGAGCTTGGAGTATTAACTCCTCTGAGCCTGCCAGCGTAATAAACCTGAGTTCTCCAACCCTCCGAGTGTCACTTGGTCTCTCGATGGGATTCAGGTTTCCATAACAGTACCATGGAGGGCAGAGATGAGAGGGAGGGGCAACACTTAGCAGGAAACAGTTCCATCCTCATATTCATGTAAGAGCATTTCCTTTTCCCTTCTGCTCTAAAAAGTGTGAAATCACGTTTGTGCTTTGACAAATATACCACCTGTAAGAGGGTATTATGGGTTGAATTGTGTCCCCTAAAAATTTTATATTGAAGTTCTAACTCCCAGTGACTTTATTGGGAAATAAGAGCACTGCTGAAGTCATTACTTCAAATGAGGTTACACTGGAGTTACGTTGGACCCCAATTCAATATGACTGGTGTCCTTTTAAGAAGATGGCCACAGGAAGACACAGAGATGCAGGGAAAAGGCCATGTGAAGTTGGAGGCAGAGATTGGAGTGATGCAGCAGCAAGCCAAGGCATGCCTGAGGTTACCAAAAACTGGAGGAGGGAAGGAAGGATCTTCCCCTGGAGGCTTCAGAGGGAATGTGGCCCAGCCGACACCTTGATTTCAGACTTCTAGGCTCCAGAACTGTGAGAGAATAAGTTTCTGTTGCTTTAACCCACCCAGTTTGCGGCACTTTATTATACAGCCCAAGCAAACTCATGTCTGAGGAACTGTGCCTGGGGGTATGCCTGGGGGGACAGATGCAGGATTGTAGCAGAACTGGGGGCTAGCTGTGAGCCCGGCCCCTCCTTCTCAGTATGCCCCATATGTAACCATGGCACCTGTTCAGCAGCCCAGAGGCACCAGCAGACCCCAAAGACGTTTCCATCCCTGAGCCCCTTCAGGCCAGATCCTTGCCCTCCTCACTCAGTGCATTGGCCCATGAGCCCTGGGACCCAGTCCATCCCAGCTCAGTGCCAGGCGGCCCTGCATTTGGAGGCTGCCATTCTCCAAAGGCCTGCACTCCAATCGGGAGGACTTAAGCATGTCGAAGCAATTAGAATAAATCAAACAGATGTTCCTTTCAGTGTGTTTGCAATTACTTTGTAATTAACTAATGGGCTTTGTAGCAGCCACTTTATGTGCATCTAACGGCTACGTAATGAGACAGCCTACTCTGTGGCCACCTTGTGGCAGGGAGGGAGAGCCAGTGAACTTTGAGGATGTGCCTGTCACTTCACAGGCAAGGCGTCACAGCTGCTGCAGCAGGGCCTTGGCTCTGGCAGGTCCCCATGTGCTGTGTGCACCTGCACTCAGTCCCTCTGAGAGGAGTCACATGCTGACCTCTCGCAGATGGAGGATGTCCACTTGTTCCTCAACAACCCTGTGAAAGAAGAGCCTTAAGCACAGAAAGGTTAAAGACACAGAGTCTGAGCAGGGCAGAGCTGGGCTTCAGCCTCAATCTGTCCGATTCCTGAGCCCCTGCTCTGAAACCAGTGCTCTGGGTAGAGCAAAGTGTATCTGGGGTGCAGCCATCTCTGGGCTGTATTCCCACCCAGCCCTGACCTTGGAGATCCCTGCAGGCTGGAGAGAGGCCATGCTGTGGGCTGATACTGAGGTGAATAGAAAATGAATCTGTGCCTTGAGGTAAATGATCAGGCAGGACCCATGGGAAATGAAATTGATCAATAATTAGCTTTTGCTAATAATTTTAAATGCTCCTTTTGTAGAGAGGTTCTCTGGTTTTCCTAAACTGGCACATCCCAGTGCGATTGTGGTGGGAGGGAGCTGGCATCAGCTTCCCTCCCTGAGATGGACCAGCTGAGCTACCCACTGTGCTGGTACCCGGCTCTTCCTCCTCCCTTCCTCCTCTCCCCTCCTCCATCCTCTCTCTCCCCCCTCCCCGATCCCTCCTCTCCCTCTGCCTCTCTCTGTCTCTCCCCTCTTCCCTCTTTCTCTCCAGGATCTCCTAGCCCCAGCTCATGTAGATCCCGAATGCCAGCCTCCACCACGCAGTGTGCATCACCAGAGGGTCTGAAGTCTCGTCATCTGAGTTTAAACCTCAGCTCTGTCAGGTGTGTGCTGAGTGACCTCAGGGAATTTACTTCTCTCTGAATCTCTGCCTCTCTGTCTAGAAGGTGAAGATTGTAAACATACTTCCTAGGGCTCGTTTATTTATTCAACTCAGAGGGGAAAGTGACAGACACATAAAGCCCCTGCTCTCACCAGGGGGAGACAAGAAACAAACAAACAAACAAAGGAAGAGGTGAGTGGGCTTACGAAGCAAAGAAGACAGAATAGAGGCTTGGAACTCGGGAGCTTGGAGTTTCTCCACTACCGCGGAGGTGCTGGGCTGCCCCTGCTGGCGTGGCCTGAGGACCAGCCTGCACAGAAGGAAGTTGAGCCGGGGATGGGAGGAAAGGGCTGGGGTCTTGGCAACTGCACTTTTGTCCTGGGCTTCAGCCTTGCCTAAAGAGACACCTACCCTTCTGGTCTGTGGAGTCCTTTGAACCAATCCACCTGCACCCTCCTCACCCTGCTTTTTTTTTTTTTTTTTTTTTTCTTAAACCAGAGTTGGGGTTCTATCACAGACATCTGAGAAAGTCCTGACTCATGCAAGCGGTTAAAGGCTTCTTATTTGCTTATTTTTCTCTCCATGTAGAAGGTGCAAATATGTCACTGTGCAGCCTCAAGCAGGAGTGCTCTGTGTGTGGTGGGGGAGCTCGAGTCTGAGTCAGGAGCACACACACGAGAGCAGGGGAGCCCTCAGGCCCATCAAGAACTCAGCCCTCTCTTGTTACACTTTAGCCATCATCCAGCATCTGTGGACTCCTTTATTAATCACTCCTTTGAGCCTAAAGCCCTGTTCTTTTATTAAAATTATGAAACCATCAAGCAATCTGACAATGGCAATAATGCCTTCATGGTGTCTGTGTGGTAACAATCCCTGCTGAATTTTCCGAGCTATATATTCATTCCTGTGACTATTGAGCAGGCAGGAACATCAGAATGCATGATTAATGGGACCCTCCCCAGCCTTCCCCAGCCAGTGATAGGGCTGGGGGAGGGAAGCACAGCCTTATTCTATCAGGAATAGATTATTAACAATTCCATTCCCTTCAGACCAGCCATGATCATTAATCTATCCAGAGTCTCAAGTCCTAGAGAGCTGAAGCCTTGTCTACGTGGGGACTGAGACAGCCCCTCCCCTTATAAGGGCACTCAGAGTGCAGAGCAGTCCATCCTCCAGAGGACAGACCCAAGGAAATGTCCTGTGCAGATCCTGGAAGCAGGCTTAAGGCTGCTTGAGCAGAAATTTCATGGTCCTCAGTAGACAAAGCATGGATTGGAAGGGGAGCATGGGCTTTGTGTGGACATATGCCCTTTGAACTGTGAATGAAAAATATTGCAAGCATTATCAGTAAACAAAGAATGCTGAAGCCATCAAGTTATCAGCCGCTGCCACCCCCCACAGTGAAGACAAGCCTGCAGCCCAGCCTCTGCAGCCACCTACAATAGTACCTACTGAGGGGACTCGGAATGAGAAAGGATGGGATACTGGCCCCAGATAGCTAGGTGCTTGTCAGAGGAATGAATTCAATGAGCCCAAACATTTGCTCTTTGCCATACATAGAAAAGCAATAAATTGTTTAACTTGAGATGTATGGTTTTCTTTAACAGTAACCTTTAATGTTCCGACTACCTGGTCTTTGTTGTAAAGCTCCTATATATCCTAGCTCCTCCCCTACCTCTTCAGAGCAGTCCCTCAGAGCCATCTGAGAGGATGTCATCCTGGGCTCGAGTTCTCAGAAATGTCCACCAAACAAAACATAATTCTCAACTTTTAGGCTGTGCATTTATTTCAGTCGACAACCCTTCCATCCTTCTCACCATGAGAAGTGGAGAGGCCAGAGCAGGACCTTCTACAGTGTGAGACCAGGAAAGGGGCTCCATCTTATCTGAGACTAAGGGAAGTCCTGCACTCAAGCATGAGCCTGCAAGTCCCTTCCACATCAGGACTCTGGAAGGCAGGAGGAAGACCAAGGAACTTCAGAGTACAATGACATCTGAAAGCACCTCTTCGGGTTTCTTATTTGATGGATGATGAGAGTCAGTGGCTTGCACGAGGTGGCTTGTAAGTTTGGATTCAACGGTCTCACCTGGGCAACTTGTACCTAGAAGCTCTGCTTTTGGTCATCAAACCTTAAGGCCTCCCTGGTCAAACACTAGGTGCCAGTAGCATCCTTTGTGCCAGCCATCCTCTGTCACAGCTGCCATGGAGGCAGGGCCCAGATGAGAACACTGGTAGGGCTGAGAAAAATGAGATAAAGAGTGTGGGTTCTAGGTGGTGGCAGGGAGCAATGAGGGTACTGAGAAGAGGTGCTGGGCTGCACCCATACACCCCTACTGTACTCAGCCAACTTCAAGACTGAAGAAAGATCCCAGGTCAGTGACAGAGACATCACTGGTTTAATGGATGGGGGAGCTTACATGTCTGAAGCAAGGTCCTGGAGCCACTCCCCACCGTATGCAGTAGACAGTGGGCAGGACATGGTGGCAGTCTTCTTTCTTAGGGTTGGGGGTGGGGGTTAGCATTTATAGAGAGAATTGACATCAGATTGGCGCATTGGTTACCAGGGAAACAGCAGAGGGTCACGCCCCTCACCACCCTTTTAATGAGAACAATCACTAGCTGGAGCGGGGGCAAGTATGTAGGAAGGTCAGTCAGGGGAGGAGGGTGTAGGGGGAGCAGGCACTGGTCAAGCAGGAAATGGACAGAGTGGCCCCACCATACAAGGGTGAGGGAACTGTGACTTCCTCACCAAGCAAGACCATCCTGTACTGGTTTCAACATGAAAACCAGTCAGTAGAGGACTGTGAAGGGACCTAGAGCCGCTGAACTCAGGTAGCTGAGGTGAGGCGAGGGCCTGGAAATCCCTTCCCTGGAGGAGGAACCCATGCCATGGGTGACAGACAAGGGTGATGAGAATACATCCACTCAGCGTCCAGGAGCATCCCACCCCATCCACTCAGGGAGACCCTCCTTCTGCCAACCCCTGCCAGACTGAAGGACTGAGAGGCATGGGTGAGGCAGGACGGTGGGTGGAGAGGGGTGACAGCTAACCTATACAGCACCGCACCATTGATTGAACTGAGGGCAAACATACCCTACCTTTGTTCTTCTTAATCTAAATTGAATCTGGGTGGAGAAATATTACAGGACGGAAGCGAAAACCCAATCTCATTTCAAAATTACACTGATCAGAATGGAAATACTCTCGGAGGCTTTGAGGAGGGATGGCCAGTCCTGGTACAAGCCTCACTTCATTTTAATTCGGCCCTTTTGTGGAGAAAAGGGCAGGAATGCTACAAACTAAACTAAAGTGATAATAACACTAAAAACCAGTGCTCTGGCAACTGGCAACTGTGCTGAGGCCAGGGAGACTGAGTCTGGCATCCATCCTCTTCCATCTGGAGGCCCAGCTTTGCAAGGTCCAGAGGCTTCCCTTGCAGAGAGAGGAGCCACACCCCCATCATGTGTGCCTTCAGCCAAGAGAGCCAGTGCTATGGCCCCTGCAAAGTGAAGATCTCCCTACCCCTGACCTCCTAGCCCCTCTGCTCCCAGGACTGAAACACACATGCCTGGTTGTGGAAGCAAAGGTTGGTGGAGAAGGGTAGTAGGTAGGAAGCTGACAGCCCCACCCCAAGTCTGTCTATGGTGAGGCCCCCCAACTCACCTACCATTACAGAGAAGAAACATTGTCCGTGACTACCTGGTGTCCGTGACTACCCGGTATCCAGGGCTCAGCCCACGGCACTCTCAGAAACCCTATTTTGATAAGTCCAGCAGGGATGTAGGACAGAGCCCCAGAATACCAGCAATCACCAGCTTCCTCCCTTTCCCTAGACCATACTCCGCCTTATCTCTTCCTGAAATTAAGTGGCATTCACTCAGCGTGCAGAAAAGCAGTCCATAATTTTTCTCCCATGTTAATCTAAATTAAATCTGCAACTATAAAGAGGGCTTTGTGTGACAACAGGCCAACCCCACCAGCCACTGGCAGAGTGTGAGATGATGTGGACGTGGACGTGCTGGAGGGTGAGACTTGCTGGACTGAGGGCACATGTGCTGGTGTCGAGGGAGGAACATGGACCATGATGCCTGACCTACTTCTGGTGAGGCCCCTAGAATTCTACATGACATGTATTTAAAAACAGTCTGTCCAGTGATTCTGAAACAGCATACAAGCCCCTGTGTTCCTGTTCTTTGATATAAAAGGCTTTTGCTTTAGTCTCCAGGGCCTCTTCTAAGTCTAAGTCTCAAAAGGCAACCTCAAGATTTAATGACTAGGAAATGTGAAGATGTAGAAACAAGGAATAGCTATTGAGCTGGGAAGCTGACAACAATTTACACTATAAACCAGCCACATGGCAGAATCTCCAAACTCCCAGTTCCTAGAAAGCTATAGATAAAGTCTGACTCACATTTGTAAGTTGTTTTTACAGGAAGCAAACCCCCATCATATGAAAACTGCTGACCGCAAGCATGTAGACCCCCGACCAGTTGAAACCAGAAGACTGGTGATGCTCAAAATTTCATCTTGATACCAACTAATGCAAGAATTGCACATGAGCTGATCATGCACCCTGAAGCCCTCTCCCTCACACCACTTTTAAAAACCCTTCCCTGAAAATCATTGGGGAGTTAGAGTCTTTTGAGCACTAGTTCCCTGTTCTCCTTGCTTGGTACCTTGCAATAAACACTGTACTCTCCTTCACCACAACCTGGTGTCAGTAGATTGGCTCTACTGTGCACTGGTGAGCAGACCTAAGTCCAGGTTCAGTAACAGTTTTAGGAGTGAGAAAGAGAAAAGTTGAGAGATGTGTGACCCCACCCCTGCTGAAACCTTTCTGCCTAGCCATCTGGGATCCACTGGGCAGAAGCCAGTATGGTCACTGCTGTTCCTCTCATGTGAATTTGGGCTCCCTGGAACCCTCACAGCCAAGGAGAACTTGGCTTGAAATCTCTCCATGGGTTTCACTCCTTTGAGCCACCCATCTTGTCTCTAGAGAGCTCTTGTCAAGGAGGGATAAACGGCCTGACCCAGGCAAGGAAGAGCCAGAATGTGGAGCATTAGAGAGGAGTGGTGGGTGGCTGCAAAAACAAAGTTTGTCAAGTGCCTCAACTTGCTGATAAGGTTACCAGCGAAAATATAAGATGTCTAGTTAAATTTGACTTTTATATAAACAATATATTTTTATAAGTATGGCCCATGCAATATATGGGGTATACTTACACCAAAATACTATTCATTATTTATCTGAAATGCAAATGTAACTGGGCATTTTATATTTTGATTTGCTAATCTTAGCTGCTGAGGGTCAGTAGCATCTTGGAAATAAGACCCAGGGAGCTAGAACCTTCACGTTCCCTTCTAACGAGCCAGCTTGCAGAGAAAGGAGCAGACAATACCAGCCAGGAAGTGCTTCCTCACTGTACCAAAGCCACCACTTCACAAACAGGTTTACAGATGGATTTCTGTCTTTAGCAATGTCTGTTTAGTGAGGTCTCCCCAGAGACTGCCACTTGAAGACAGATATGTTCTGTGTCCATCATATCGGTGTCCCCATCATATCGGTGTCAGTTCAACCCAGGTATGCTGGGAAACAGGGCCTTAAGGGTTTACTTCCACTTCTTCTGGACACATCTTCTCTAAGGCTTAAGTGTCCTCCTGTGTAAAATGGGATCACTAATCTTTCCTCTAACTATCTCGCTATTAATTGCCAGGAACAAAAGAGAAATTCTAGGAAAATATCTGATGAACTATGAAGTATTTAAAATCAAACACTATACAGGATTTGCGATGCTCTCAAAACATGTATATTGAATTCCCTTCTGCCTCTTCAGGAACAGCCCCACCATGTAAAGCAAGTCCTCCCATGGTGCTGTTGCTGCTATTATCTGGGCTCCTGGTGTGGGATGCGGGCAGGGTCTTGCTGCCCATCAGAGAGCATGGCAGCCCCACCACACACATTTGCAGTCAAGCCTCCCACCCCTTGCTCCCGTGTCTGCAGGCAATTACTGCAGGCATTGCATCAACATTCCCCAGCTTGGGGAACCATTTGTCTGTTTTAAAAGGAAATAAAGGTTGCAGGGGATGAGAATTATCAGGAGTGTATATCATTTAAGCCAGTTGTTCTACCTAAAATATGGAGATGGAAAGATTACAAGGACACACCAGTGGACACAGGTTGGCTCCCATATTTTTGACAATGTACTCAGCAGCGGTTTCCCATGTTTACTACTATATGCCAGCTCATCCCCTTGGGAGGCATACATAAGCTGGGGTACTGCCACTGCTCAGTGCAATGCAGGGTGCCCATTAGACCCTTCTCCTGCCCAAGCCTTACAGTGCCACATCCCAACCTGGGACTGGTGCTGGGCACCAACGGACTGCATTGAGCTTGGTGATGCCCAGCAAGGCGACACCTCCCTTTACACATGGCGGGGCTGGGTGGGGTGGGGGTATTCCCTTTCTTGGTTAAACCCAATGAACATAAGCTTCCATGGAAAAGCCAGCTTATGGAGTCTCATTGAAGAAAACAGTCAGAGCTTTGTCACAGCCCACCACTCCCAGGGAGCCTTCCTGGGTTGCTTCAGCTCACCCCTCCCTGCTTCCATTCTGGTTCATGGTGGACACTGGTCATCTGCCTCATCCTACCAGGGATATCTCCAGCTCCCAAGCCAGGCCAGTGGCTGCTCTCAGTACCTAACTCACGGCTGGGCACACAAGGGCATATAGATTAAAACTCAATTAGAATTTTTAGAAGTTTATACCCAAGTATTTTCCAGACTCATTAAAAAATAATAAAAATCCATAAAAACCATGGAGCACACAGCATGACAAGCAGCAGACTTGGTAGTGGGCATCTTCCCAGCAGTGAAATCAGCCCTGGGTAAGTAGAGTGAGTCCCTGCTGGAGGAAATGGCCAAGAGCCCAGAGTGGGTCTGTTTACACTGCCCTAGGTGCAGCTGCCCAGGAAGGACGCAGGAGGGAGCCTGCTTGCAGGTCACTCATGCCTGCTGTACTGGGCAGAAGTAGAGCAGGGATGGAAGGTGAGGAGCAGATGCAGAGTGATGGCAAGATGCAGGAGCACATAGGTCGGGAGGGCAGAGGAGCTGAGAAGTGTGCAGTGGTGGCCTCTTTGAGCAGCAGCTTCATTGGGTTCTAACATCAGGGGACACAAGCCTGGTGGAGGCTCTGGGATCTTACCACCTTGGTCAACACTCCCCTAGGGGAGGGTATAGGTCAGTGGTAGAGTGTGTGCCTAACATGCATGGGGTCCTGGGTTCAATTCCCAGTACCTCCATTAAAATAAATAAATAAACCTAATTAACTTCCCCACAATAAATACATTAAAAAATTATTTTAACTAAAAATAACCCACTCCTCTGTAACAATCTTCTCTAAGCCTCCTGGTCTTTGTTTCATTCCGCTTCCTCTACAGACTTCCCATCATGGACATAACAATCGTCATGGCCGTGCATTATCTTCAAAAGACCTACTAGAAGGATGTCATACTGGGGGATGTTCTCAGAGGAAACCTCCCACCCCATTTTCCATACCCCAGCTAGGGAGATGTTTGTCTTCAGGACACAGACAGCATCTTCTCACTCCTTAGATCACCCAGAGGTCTGTGGTGCTGGGGTCTGATCACCCCTGGTGATGGGGAAGTGCATGCCAGCCTTTGCAGGGAAGGAAGAGAGGGCTGGCTTCTGATGAGAAGCTGGAAAACCCTGCAGGTTGAGCACAAAGAGCAGCACCCCATCAGGTGGCAGGACGCAGGTCCTAGTCTTGGCTCCAGCCACATGTCATTCAGCATTACATCATTTCTCTCTCAGTGTCCTCATCTACATAATTAGGGGATAGAATATCTGACCAAAGTTTCTTAACTCCTTTAAGAGCATGCATTAAGTACCTACTGTATGCCAGGCACTGAACCAGGCACTTGGACTACATTAATGAACCAGAAAAAATTCCCTAACTTGAGAGTGAGGAATGCTCAGGACATAACTCTGAATATGGTGGTCAGGGGAGGCCCCACGAAAAAGTGCCACTTTGTGGCTTTCTTTCTCTCCAACCTGGTATGGCAAGGCCTGTGAATGATGAGTTGTTCATTTACAAATAGGCCAGTCCAAGAAAATCCTAATTTTTTCATACGTGAAGATCAAGAAGTCATGAATTTGAAAACAAGATTTATGAATGATTATGCTTATATTGATTTAATTACAAATGTTTAATGATCTCTCATTAATCCAATAGAAAACTTCCTTTAAAAATAATGGAAAACTACATTTGAATTATTCCTGAATCAAATTGTGCCCTGAACCTGGGCTCCTTAACAATCTATAAATAAGTCCCTTTTGGTGGATGCCTCACATCTGCTCCTCTCACTTTGCTCCTTTGTCTCCTTCCCACACTTGTTTCTGGCTTCTGGCACCCCATCCTGTCTCTCTTTCACAGATCTGGGTATTGTTCTCTTGCATTTATGTCTGATACAAAGCAGAGAGAGAGAGATGCAGAGGGAAAATGTGGAGAGTGGGAGATAGGGTGGGATTTGTGGGATTTAAAGAAGCAAATAGCAGCCTCCCCTTCCCGGAGTCTCTTCAACAGTCAAAGAGGCCTCATTAGCTGTGGGGAAGGAGGGTTGTCTACCTTGAGCACCAGATGGAAAAAAGGATTTCTAGAGGCTCTTTGAGTAACACTGAGCAAAATTAGGTCGAACTATACAACCTTATGATCCTGCATCCTCACTCCCAGAGCCTGATTAAAACATCCCCCTAACTCATAGGAGAGGCCAGGAAGTTGGGCCCCTTAGGTCATGGTCTGGTCTTTCCTGTTAGCCAAGCAAGGATTATAAACTAAGTAGCAATCACCTCCTTCTACTTCCCAAGAAGGGGAAGGCAGGAGTCTTGGAGATCTGCTCTAAGAGAGGCTTGTCAGTTGAGAGGAAAGGCCAAGATCCTAGCTAACAACTGGTACTGGCTGCTAAGTCCAGAACTTTATTTATTTATTTATTTATTTTTTTGGAGATGGAGAAATTAGATCAATGAGGAGTAAGCTGTTGAGAGCCCGTTTTGACTCCAGAATCAACTGAATTAAGAGGATCCTAAGTCCAGCTCTTCCCCATTAGCCAGTCAATGGCTAAGAATGACCCAACAAGAATCAAGGCAAGAAAAATGTAAAGCTGCTACTGCTTGAAAATAGCATGATACTAGATAATACTAATAGCATGATACATAGATAATACTAAAGACACCACCAAAGAAGTACTACAGCTTATCAATGAATTCAGTAAAGCTGCAGAATACAAAATTAGTACACAGAAATCTGTTGTATTTCTATACACTAATGATGAACTATTAAAGAAATTAAAGAAACAATCCCACTTATAATTGCATCAAAAAGAATAAAATACCTAGGGATAAACCTACCTAAGGAAGTAAAAAACTTATACTCAGAAAACTATGACACCAATAAAAGAAATTGAACATGACACAAACAGAGGGAAAGGTGTACCATGTTCATGGATTGGAAGAATTAATATTGCTAAAATGACCATATTACTCAAGGCAAACTACAGAGTCAACACAATCTCTATCAAAATACCAAGGGCATTTTTCACAGAACTAGAACAAATAATTTTAAAATTTGTTTGGAAACACAAAAGACCCTGAATAGCCAACACAGTTCTCAGAAAGAAAAACAGAACTAGAGGAACCAAGCTCTCTGACTTCAGACTATACAACAGAGCTAGTCATCACAATAGTATGTTACTCGCACAAAAACAGACACATAGATGAATGGAACAGAAGAGAGAACTCAGAAATAAACACACAGCTTATGGTCAATTACTCTACAACAAAAGAGGCAAGAATTTACAATGGAGAAAAGACAGTCTCTTTAATAAGAAGTGCTGGGAAAACTGGACAGCGACATGTAAAAGAATGAAATCAGAACATTTTCTCACATCATTTCAACTCAAAATGGATTAAAGATCTAAATGTAAGATCAGAAGCCATAAAATTCCTAGAATAAAACATAACCAGAACACTCTTTAACATAAATTGCAGCAATATTTTTTTGAATCTGCCTCCTAAAGCAAAGGAAACAAAAGCAAAACTGAGTAAATGGGATCTAATTAAACTTAAAAGCTTTTGCACAGCAAAGGAAGCCATCAACAAAACAAAAAGACAATCTACTGAATGAGAGAAAATGTTTGCAAATGATATGACTGATAAAGGGTTAATATCCAAAATATATAAACATCTCATACAACTTAATATAAAAAAAGCAACCTGATTAAAAAGTGGGCAGAAGGCCTGAACAGCCATTTACTAAAGAAGACATAAAGATAGCCAAAGGCATGTGAAAAGATGTTCTATATCATCAATCATCAGACAAATGGCAATCAAAACTACAATGAGATATTGCCTCACACCTGTCAGAATGGCTATCATCAAAAAGACCACCAAAAAAAAAAAAAATTTGGTGAGGATGTAGAGAAAAGGCAACCCTTGTACACTGTTGGTGGGAATGTAAATTGGTGCAGCCACTGTGGAAAACAGTATGATATTTCCTCAAAAAAACTAAAAATAGTACTATCATATGACCCAACAATTAAATTCCTTGGTATCTATCCAAAGAAAACAAAAACACCAATTTGAAAAGATACATGAACTGCAATGGCATTATTTTACAATTGCCAAGATATGGAAGCAACCTAAATGTTCAAAAGTCGAATGGATAAAGATGTGATACACACACACACACACACACACGTATACACACAATGGAATACTACTTAGCCATAAAGAAGAATAAAATTTCCCATTTGCAACAACATGGATGAACTTGGAGGGTATCATACTTTGTGAAATAAGTCAGACAGAGAAAGACAAATACTGGTATGATATCACATATGTGGAATCTAAAAAAATGCAACAAACTAGTGAATATAACAAAAAAGAAAAAGACTCACAGATATAGAGCATAAACTAGTGGTTATCAGTGGGCAGGAGGAGTGAGAGGCAAAAAAGTGTAGGGGATTAACAGGTACAAACTACTATGTATAAAATTAAAAAGCTGCAAGCATATATTATATAGCATAGGAAATATAGCCAATATTTTATAATAACTATAAATGGAATATAATCTTTAAAATTGTGAGTTACTATGTTCATCTGGAATTTATATAATATTGTTCATCAACTATACCTTAGTTTAAAAAAAAAGAAAAAAAAAAAGAATCAAGGCTATGAAGAAGAGTGATAGTAGTGGTGGAGGTGATGAAGATAATGGTGGTGGTGGTAGTCTTGATGGTGAGGATGATGGGAACACCATTCCTCTACTTTGCACTCAGTTCCCTGCCACATGGGCCTATGCAACATGACAAATCTGCTTCATCAGAGCCAGCAAGGGAGAGTCAACAGAGAAAGTCAGCTAGCAAGATGGAAAATATAATCTTTTGTAACCTAATCATGACAGTGATATCCCACCATCTTTGCCATGTTCTATGGGTTAGAAGCAAGTTACAGGTTGTTAGGCCAGCCCACATTCCAGGGGAAAAGATGACACAAAGTTGTGAATACGAGAACATGGGAATCACTGAGGGAGCAACTTGGAGTCTGCCCACTGCACCAACCCTCCAGCTAAATTCAGTCGCATGAGGGATTCCAGGTAAAATCAGCAAAGGAACAGCCCAAAGAGCTCACAGAATTGTGAGGGGGGAAAAAAAAGTTATTTTAAGCCACTAAACTTGGGGGTGGTTTGTCACACAATAAAAGCTAACTGAAGCAATTCAATTTCATATCAGAAATGGCATCCAGCTTTAACAAAAACCTAAGACATGTGGCATTAATTTTGAGACTGAGAAGCAGACAGTGGCTGTAAAGGTGAATTCCAGAGAGCTGCTGATGGAGGCTGAAAATTTCCAGAAGAAGCTGAAGGGAGGTCGCCTTTGGTGCATAGCAGAGGCTAGGTTTGTGAGGTAGTGGAGTAATTGCAAAGACTTGCCTGTGGTAGGTTGGCAGACAAAAAATGTATCTAATGAACATGTGAACAGGGCACCAGGCAGTATGGAGAACATATTAATTGGCTTTTTATTTCTAATCTGTGTATGGGAAAGTATAGAAAGAGAGGGATGAACTGGAGAAGGAACTGCTCAGTTTGCAAGCAAAATTTAGAGGAAATAATGAAAGAACAAGAATTTTCTGGTGTGGAAAATAAATTTGTTTCTCATCTTCAGCTTCTTCAACCAGAAAAATTACCTCCAAGGATCTGAAAGCCTGGATGGAATTTAAACAGAGGGTGCTACCAGCAAAATATGGCCTGAGGGTCAAGATCATTTAAGGGTATGGGAGGGAAGTCCAGATGCAAACTCCTGACACTGCCCCTTTGGCCAAGATAATGAATCAGAAGCAATGCCACATTCCAAGTGAAATGGCAGGGATCAGTGCTGCCCTTGAAAATTAAAGGATGCATTATATTCCTGATTTTTAATTTACCTGGAATTCACCCTGATTTTTAAAAAAAAAAAATTTATTGAAGTCTAGTCAGTTTACAATGTTGTGTCAATTTCTGGTGTATAACATAATGTTTCAGTCATACATGTACATACACATATTCCTTTTTATTCTCTTTCCCATTATAGGTTACTACAAGGTATTGGATATAGTTCCCTGTGCTACAGAGAAGAAACTTGTTGTTTATCTATTTTATATATAGCAGTTAGTATCTGCAAATCTCAAACTCCCAATTTATCCCTCCCCACCCCATTTATCCCCGGGTAACCATGAGTTTGTTTTCTATGTCTGTGAGTCTGTTTCTGTTTTGTAAATAAGTTGATTTGGGTCCTTTTTTTTTTTTTTTTTGGTAGATTCCACATATAAGTGATATCATATGGTATTTGTCTTTCTTCTGCTGGCTTACTTCACTTAGAATGAAGATCTGGGAAAAAAAAAACTGAAAGCTCATCATGGTAGATGAGAAAAGACTGGTAGGCTGAAAGGGGCCCCCTAGAAAATCCAGGTCCTAATCTCAAGAATCTGTGTTAATAGATATCTCAAAGGCAGTTTGTAGACTAATTTGTGATTAAGTTTAGGCTCCTGAGATGAAGAGATTATCCCTGATTATCTAGGTGAGTCTTGAGTGTAATAGTAAGTGTCCTAACAATGGGGAGGCAGAGGGAGATTAGACTACAGAAGAAGGCAATGTGACCCCTGGAGCAAGATACTACACTGAGGGCTTCAAAGAGGGAAGAAGGGGCCATGAGCCAAGGAATGCAGCTCTTGAAAGTGGAAAAGACGAGGAAATCTACTTCCCTTAGTAGGAAACCCTATTGTCACCACAATTTCAGCTTAGTGAAACTAATTTTAGATTTCTGACCAACCTCCACAAGTATGAAAGAATAAACGTGTGGGGTTTGAGGGGCTTCTTGGGGTGGCATAATTAGGTTTATTTATTTAATGGAGGTACTGGGGACTGAACCCAGGACCCTGTGCATGCTAAGCATGCACTCTGCCACTTTAGCTATATTCTCCTCCCAAATGCATGTTGTTTTAAGTCACTAAGTTTGTGGTAATTTGTCACAGCAGCCATAGGGAATTAGTACAACTACCACAAATGTAATCAAATGTAGCCCCAATTGTAGCAGGAGTAGCAGATAATGCATTTTTACTAGAATAGACCAACCCAATCTCTGTCATAAGTGACAGCTATTGATCTGGTGAATGCATTCTTTTCCACTCCTATCACAAAGAAGAATAAAAGACATTTGTATTCATCTGGAAAGGACCACAGCACACATCCCCAGTCTTGCAAGGAGTCTGGGTTAAGTCTCCTGCTCTCTGTCACAATACAGTCCAGTTAGACCGTGGCTGTCTTGACTTTGCACAGTCACTATGTCCATGACAGAACATTAATTGAAACTGAGGAGTATGAAGTGACACATAAATGGATAAACTCAAGAGGTTGAGAGATAAACCCTACATGGATTCAAGGTGATCCGAGGGATGCTGGGAAGCTTTGTAGCTTCCTACCATAAAAAAAAAAAAAAAAAGGCACAACAGTTAATAAGCCTCTTAACTTTGGAAGTAGCACAGAACCACACGTGGAAAACATCCAACACCCCATTTATTGAATGACTCAGAAAGATGCCAGTTTCTAGTGGAACCCAGAGCAGGGATAGCTCTAGAGCAAATGCAGGCTGCAATGCAATCAGTTCTGCCAATGAGCCATGTGACAGGGCACTAGGGGTCCTCACAGGGACTAAGAACAGGGCATCTCAGCAAGTCCTAATGGGAGAGTCTCAGTGGAGACTCCGAGGGCTTTACAGCAATGCAGTGCCATTATTTATTGGTCTATCAGGGCTGCTATCCCAAAACACCACAGATCAGGTCACTTAAATGACAGAAATTTATTTTCTCACAGTTCTGGAGGCCAGAAGTCCAAGATCAAGGTGTCATCAGGGTCAGTTTCTGGTGAGAGCTCTCTTCCTGGCTTTCAAACAGCCACCCTCTCGCTGTGTCCTCACACAGCCTCTGCTCCATGTGCTGAGAGAGAGAGAGGGAAAGAGAGATTTCTGGCTTCTCTGCCTCTTCTTGTAAGTAAACTTGTCTTATTGGATTGAGGCTCCACCTTTATGACCTCTTAATCTTAATTTAATCTTGTTTACCTCCTTACAAGTCCCATCTGCAAGCACAGTTACGTTGGGGGTTAGGGCTGAAACACATGAATTTTGAAGGGATGCAGTTCAGTCCACAGCACGCCTGCAATAGAAAATTACCTACCATTTGAAGAGCAGCTCCTGCATACTACCAGGCCCGAGGAGAGACTGGATACCTGATCCCAGGACAGCAAATTGCTTCCCAACATGATCTACGCTCTGCCTCTTGAGCTGAGCAAAACACACCAATTCACAAGGTTGGGCAGGCACAACATAATTTCATCATAAACCGGCAATGATAAATTTGGGATCAGTCCGAGTAGATCCAGTGAACACAGATAAACTAACACTGGACCCAGATGCTCATATCGCCTATCTCTCTTGCACAGACGAGTCTCCTTCATAGCGAGGGCTTTGTGAGTTTTTATTTTGACCAGCTGAAAAAGGGGGAAAAAAATCTTTGGATCAACAATAGTTAGCACATGTTGATGCAAGCCAAAAATGGATGGCTGCTTCTCTGTAGTAGCATTTCAGAGGTGGTCCAGAGAAAACTTCTCAGTGGCTAGAGGTTTAAGCAGCACACCCGCTTGTTAACTTGGACTGGAGCCAAAGGTGGTCTGAGATAGGACTATTCAGGACTTTCAGCTGTTGCTAATGGCTTAGCTGTTTGTTCAAGAACTTTGGGTAAGGCTGAGAAATTGGAAGAGAGGTGACAAAGAGGTCTCAGGAAGAAGCATACAGATGGATTTAGGAGAGTGGCCTCAAAGTGTGAGGATCTTTGCATCAGCTGTTACTACCCACTAGAGAGCACAGGTTACAGAAGAGACACTGCTGCTCCACTAGGTAGACCAGTGCTTGCACACTGGGCCCAGAATAGCTGTGGTGGAAGTGGCGGAGGTTATGCACAGTTACAACAGCTTGGGTGATTTCTCACTAGGACTGATCAGGCCACTGCCTTATCGAATGTCAGACTGATAAAAGCAAATATGTGGGGGTGGGAGGGTGTAGCTCAGTGGTAGGGCATTTGCTTAACATGCACAAGGTCATGGATTCAATCCCCAGTACCTTCATTAAAAAAAAAAAAAAAGAAGAAAGAAAGAAAGGAGGGAGGGAGGGAGGGAGGAAGGAAGGAAGGAAGGAAGGAAGAAAGAAAAAGAAAGAAAAGGAAAGAAAGAAAGAAAGAAAGAAAGAAAGAAAGAAAGAAAGAAAGAAAGAAAGAAAGAAAGAAAGAAAGAAAGAAAGAAAGAAAGAAAGAAGAAAGAAAGAAGAAAGAAAGAAAGAAAGAAAGAAAGAAAGAAAGAAAGAAAGAAAGAAAGAAAGAAAGAAAGAAAGAAAGAAAACTAATTACCTCCCCCACCCCACAAAAAAGCAAATATGTATCGAGTGGGCCCAAAATATGGTACCACCCCTCAAGGACACTATGTCAGTGGGTTCTCCAGGAAGCAGATGTCCAGATAGAGTTAGAAATACAAGAGAATTGATGGGGATCGTTGTGAAAGATAAAGGAAAGAGGAGGTAGAACAGTCAGGAAGAACCTGCTGGCTGTGATGCAAATCTGACACCAGTGAAATGGGAGGGAGAGGAAAGAGTGGTTAGGAAGAGACCTAAGATTGAGGTCAACTATAAGGATGTCTCCAGCAGCCCAAGAGGCACCCCTCAGGCAAAAAAAATAATTGCTGGTCAGGAATTGTGAGCCCTTGCACCCTTGCCCAAGAAATCTGTGCCTTCAGCTTGAAACCAGAGGCAAAGTCTGAAGGCACCCGCAGCAGAGATCTGAGCAGGGTTCCTCCAAAACTGCCACAGTTACCAACTAGCCACGTGGGCAGGCTGGTTACAACAAGAACACTGTACCACGGAGAGGGTACTGCTTCACCCTTGGGCAAAACATCGCTGTTACAGGTTTGCCTTATCTGCCTGCCGTCTCACAATGCCTGACTGTCAGGAGAGTCACACATCACATCGCCTCTGACCAAGGGACCAAATTGGTAGTGAAAGTGGTGCAACAGTGGCAGATGACGAAGGGGGCTCGTCAGCGTTTGTTAGAACCAGCTAAGTACTGACTCAGGAGAGCTGATTGTTAAGTACTCAGGACTTTTGAGATGCAGTTGTTAAAACATCGGTAGATTAAAATTAGCCAAAGTGCTAACCTTTTGGAGTGATTGGCCCCACTTACTGTGAATGACAGAGTTGCTGCCATGTAACTGAAGCCAGGAGGAGTCTGTCTGGATCTCAGCGAGTTTACCTGGGTGGTAACTTTTCGTGATTTCTTATTTGTTAAAAATTTACAAGTGGGTAACTTCCGAACCATGGCTTAATGAAGGTTTGATATTCAGATGCTCAAATCCATCAGCCAAGAAAGTCTAGGTCACCAGGAAAGCAGCTTATACCCACTGCGGTGCTGGTGCAGGGGGAAGCGAATCCAGAAATGGTGGTGGAGGAGGGAGATTCTAGCAAGACCCAACCTCAGAACCAACTGACCACCTGCAGCTTGTCCTATGAACTTTCTTCTTATGTTATTTGTTTCCTTGCTTGTTTATTAACTGTGATTGGCAACTGTCTTGAAGAGTAGTTGTTAGAAAGGGTAAACTTAATGTGGGTCCCAAGTGGCCCTGAGACCCCAGCAGACAGTGTCGGTGCCCCACCCACATCCCTCCTTCTAATTGAATCACTTCAATGAGGCAGCTGACTTCAAATGGCCAATATCTCCAAAGCCATGTGAAGTCACTCTGCCTGCTTGCAGCACAGCCTGGAAGTCCAAAAAAATTTAACATCTCCCAGGAGCTGCTCTCCACTGATGATATAGCCTCCACTCTAGTGGCATAATGCTAAGGCAGGTTCCCCAGAATACCCCTGAGGATTAAGCTTTAGTTAGCTGCAGCTGGATTTGTCTCAATAATGACTCCCTCCTTTTTTTTTTTTTTTTTGACCTTTTATTCCCTGTCTCATTTTCCCACTCCTCCATCAATATTTCAGGTACCTCCTAGAAAAATGACTTACATTTTGATCTTTGTATCAAGGTCTCCCTCTGGGGGAAACCTCAACTAAGACACAGTGGCCTCAGTGGCTTTGGGGACAGGCAGGCAGATTCTGAAACCATTTGAAGGTTGAATCAATGACACTTGCAGATGGGATGCATGTGGCAAGTGAAAAAGAGAAGTCAGGGATGATGCCGAGATTTCCGACTCAAGCAACTGGGTAGAAAGTGGTGTCATTTACTGAGATGGGGATTAATGAGAGCATGGAAAATCCAGAGTTCCATTTTGTTGACATCACTTTTGAGATTTCTGTTAAAATAAAGCAGAGATTTCATTTGAGACAAAGACAGTTTGGGGAAAATAGAAATAGTTGCAAGGAGTCAGATGTCACTGTGTGACTTTCTATGACCTTGAAATATGATCAGAGCAATGTTTGGCACTTCCCTCTGCCACAGCCACCAGCATTATTCCAAAGAGCTGCTGCTCCATTAGCCTGGGTCCTTGAATGGGGACACATGGAGCAGTGCCCCAGCCGTCAGTGGATGTGCCCCATGAGTGAGAAATGCTTTTATTGCTAAAAGCCTCTGAGAACTTAGAATGATGTTACCACAGCAGAGACCAGTTATCCTCAGTGGTACAGAAATCCTTCCTTAATTAAAACAAGAAGAAAGAAGGTGATAAGGGACAAAATTTAAGGCAGTTTTGGGTCTGGTGTTGAGAAAATGAATAGATTCACATGTAGTGATATTCCAGAAGGAAAAACAATATAAACACTATTTCGTTTCCCCAAAACCGACTGCTGGAAAAAAAAAAAAAGTGGTTTAGAACTGTTTCTGCAGCTAGCTTAACAGGAGCAGGACCTTTACCTGGATTGGCATCCGGGGTACAGGCAATCAAATGTGAAAAATCCATTGTTGTATCAACTCTCCATCGGTTGTGTAACAGAGAAGGCAGGTCACACAAAACCCTTGAACCACTGTGCTGTGATTTCCTTAAACACTGGCTGTTTTGCTGCTAGTTTACTTTCTGTTTTGGCTTTGTTGCTGCTCATATTAAAAAGTCTTCATTTCTGCTGATAGGCAGGTAGAGATAGGAAGGGAAGGAAGGTCTCAGTGCAGATTCTCCAGGCATATCCACTCACAACTAACTGAGACCAGTTGCAAATCCCCAAGCTCTTAAATGGATGGTGGGTGTTGGGTGCCCACAGACAGCCACGTCTTCAGAGTAGACTTCTGCAGCTGCTCACTGAAGTTTGAAATTCATTTGCAGGAGACACAACCTTTTATTCCCAGTTTAGAGAAAAGGTTTCAATTGCAAATGTCTATTGGAGGGGGAGGAGGACTGTGCGTGGAGAAAGGAGGTATATAAATCAGGTCTAACCAAGAAAACAACTCCCTTTATGCTTTTTCAACAGGAGAAGCTTAATGCAGCTCAGTGGTTGCATAAATGATATAAAGTCAGAGATTAGCAAGAACAGAAATTCAGTACTTTTCCTAGGTCGATGGGACTCATGGAGGAGGCAGAGTTTGTGAAGCCCAGGGACCAAGGTCACTTCTGTGAAACTCCATCCATGGGGGACTCACTTGCCAGAGCTGAAGCCACAGAGGAAATTGACTGCTGCCAGAGAAACTGCCCAGGTCAGAGAGGAAGGAGAAGAAACACCACGTTTCTCCCATCCTCCAATCTACATCACTGGCTGAATCCATTTGGAAGCTAAGATGGAAATCTGTAGAAGGCAGCCTGCTAGACTCAGATCCCTTGTACTACAGAATAGAGCAGAGAAAGGGCAAAATATTCATCAGTGGGGAAGCATACACAGGAGTGACGCAGGAAGGCATGGCCCATAGGACTTGGGGCTTGCTGCCTAACTCAACGTAATTCCTTCAATAATTATGCCTGTGTCTTGTGTCCTCCCCTCATTCTTTGGGATCCCTTAACAGTATTTCCTCCTGACTTCTCTTTCCCCACCCTGATCAAGCCATAGAATCTGAAGAGATGTAATAGATCCTGTTACATGATCCTCATTCCCTGCCTATCATGATTGTGCAAAGGAAGGACATCTGACTAATCTGGACCAATCAGAGTCTTCCTCGGGATTTTTCATACTGAAGCTGGTAGGGGATGGTCCCCTCTGCTCTGGCTGCAGAGCTGTAAACATGTGAGTCTATGTGCACCCCTTTTCCTCTGATGTGTGAAGAAAATGATTTTAGTAGGATAGAACACAGACAAAGTCCATATGGAGAAGGAAGCAAAGAGAAAGAGAGAGACAATAGATGGGCCCCAAGCTCATGGTTCTAGGAATTACTAAGGAGAACTTCACCTCTGCTCTTCCACAGTATGGTTGCTTGAGCCAACAGACTTCCCTTCTGGCTTAAATTATTATCTTAGGTTTCTATCCCTTATAACTATAATACAGGTATTTTCTGAGCAAGCAGAGGAAAGAACAAATGGTCTGACATCATACTAAAACTTTTGCTAAGGAAAAAACAAAGGCTGAGAGGGCAGAGGAGATCAGGTGGCCCCATTAAATATGGGCACCACCAAGCAGGAGGCCAGGATACTGATATCCAGAATCATGGTTCCACCAAGAGTGTCCAGCTTCCTTACAGATACGGATGGCAGATGAGATATGAGCTAAAATCATGAAGCAGAGCATTTGAGAAGTTCTTTAAAAGAGAAGAGGGGCTAGTGGAGGTGACAGGCTCCTTTTGCCCAACACGCACCTACCACCCAGTCACATCCATGCCCTTTCCCTCTGTCTGCTACTCAGACAGGCGAAAATCATGAACTTGAGGACCCTTCCCTGGAGATGAGCAGAACCATGAAGTGGAAGGAGTCTAAGTCCTTAATGGCAGTGTGGGGCCACCTTACAGCTCTGGGCTGCTTACTCTTCTCCTTACCTGAAAGAAAACTACTGTGGATTTTTTCTTTTGGCGTTTGTGTGTGTGTGTGTGTGTGTGCGCGCACGCGTGTGCTAATTTAAGCTACTATTTTACCAAGTCAACTATTCGGAGCAGATTAGAATTCCTAATTGATAAACAAAGAATCAACTTATGCCTCCCTTCTTATTAGATGTCTTTTTCCCAGATGAAAATCTTGACCTTCAACTTCTCTGTAAGACCTTAGGAGGAAGCCCCCAGCTGCCATGTCTCACCAGGGTGAACCCAGCAAATATGAAAATCCCTGGATGGCTCTGGACTGTCATACTAAGTGAAGAAAGCCAGAAAGAGGAAGAAAAAAAACAACCCACATGATGTCACTTATTTGTGAAATCTGAAAAAAAAATGACACAAGTGAACTTATTTACAAAACAGAAACAGACTCACAGACATAGAAAACAAACTTATGGTTACCAAGTAGGAAAGGGGTTGTGGGTGGAGGAATAAATTGAGAGTTTGAGATTAGCAGATACTAACTACTATATATAAAATAGATAAGCAACAGGTTCCTATGGCACGGCACAGTATATTCAATACCTGAAATAAAATAACCTATAATGAAAAAGGATACACATACATGTGTAACTGAAACACTATGCTGTACACCAGAAAATAATACAACACTGTAAACCAACTATACTTCACTTCCAAAAAAAAAAAAGGAGGCAGGGGGAGAAAATCTCGATTTTGCCAGGAGCTGGTGAGGGACACTTGGTCAGAGAACCTGCAGGGCCTGGGGAAGGCTCAAGCCTGGGAAAGTGATACAAGCAGACGGCCCTCCCAGTTCTCTAAAGACTGAAAGCACCAAGAGGCACTCACCACGCTCTCTCTTGTTCACCTACAGCCCCAAAGCCCACCTCTTCCTCATTCGAGGAGCTCTTTTCTTCTCTAGTCCCAGTCCAGCCAAGGAACTGACAGATGTGGAGGGTTCCTTTCAATCATCCATCCTATGATCAGCTCTTCCTTCCTGTGATGGTTAATTTCATGTATCAACTTGACTGGGCCATGAGGTGCCTAGATATTTGGTTAAACATTATTCTGGGTGTGTCTGTGAATGTGTTTCTGGATAAGACTAACATTTGAATCAGTAAACTGAGTAGAGCAGATTGCTCTCCCCAGTGTGGGTGGGGCTCATCCAATCTGTTGAAGGCCTGACTAGAACAGAAGGCTGAGTAAGAAATTTTTATTTTCTGCATGCCTGTCTTCAAGCTGGGATGTAATTTCAGGACATAAGTCCTGCCTTCAGACTTGGACACTAACTGGAACTTACACCATTAGTTTTCCTGGTTCTTAGACCTTCAGATTCAGTCTGGAACTATCCTGTTGGCTCTCCTGGGTCTCCAGCTGATCTTGGATTGCTCAGCCTCCATAATTACATAAGCAAATTCCTTACAGTAATTTGTGCATATTGATTCTGTCCCTCTGGAGAACCCAAGTGAATATACTTCCCAAGACAAAGGCCCAGGTCAGGAGGAGAATGGTGGCTATAACTCCCAAGGCCAGACACAAAATTAAGCATGCTATTTTTCACCAAGACCCCAACCTTTTAAGACTCATTTTAAAATCTCAATGAGGACTGTGGGTCTCAAAATTATAGGTACGTATCTTTCCAGTCTCATAAGGGCTCAGATCTTTAATGTTTGGGGAATTATTAAGATGAAAATCCTTAGAAAACCACAGTCGGTTGTGATTCATTTCCAGTGAAATGCACCTTGATGACCCCACTAGACACAAAATAAATGGAGAGGATATTGCAGGAAAAAACGGGGAACCAAAGACTGTCATTTAAAGACCAAAACCCACTGGGAGCAGTTTTAATGCTTCTGGTTATAATAAAGGAATAAAGTTCCAGAAAGTTGCTTCTCTTTGCAAAAAGATGAGTGGTTGTGAGCTTGTTGGGTGACAGAGGGGAGTGCAAAATGGTTTATCGCTGTGTCATAAAAATAACAAAGACCCTTGGTGGCCCTTATCTTGATTTTGCAAATCAGGCAACATGAATGAAGAATTCTTCCTGGGCCTTTATCACTTCTTTTTTCTTTTCATTTATGGAGGGGGTGGGGGAGACCCGTGGACAGGCAGGAAGAAATTTAATTCTCTGTGAACAATGGGATGAAGAGGCCAGGGTTCTCCCACCAAAACTACATTCAGTCCTGGGGCCCTTCAGGAGTCACCCTCCTACTGCTCTTGATATGGACTTTCTACTCAGCCACCTCGAGGAGCTGGACGTCCAGAAGACCAACATTTCATCCAGGGGTCATCCCATGGAAGAGGGCCAAGCTCCACCCACCAGGGCTGTACATGAAGCAGACTGGCCTCTCCTCCACCACCATTTTCCTTCAGCATTCATGGTGTTGAACATCACAAGATCACACACCGGCATCCGTGCCAGCAGGACCTGGGCAGGCAGGCCATCTGGCAGCACCTTGTCTGATTACACTTTCTGAGAGCTTCCTGGAAGAGGCTGGACAGAGAGCAAGACTTGGGGGGCAAGGCCTCTTGTCCATCAGCAGTCCCTGTCCTTGTCCCTCAGCTCAGAAGTATCTGTAATGATCCTGGGCTGTTCTGAGCATGGGTCTGACTTCATGGCACTAAGACTGACTGTAAACCCAAGGGAATTCCATCACAGATTGGGTGCCCCTTGGAGCAGACTTGGGTATGAGGAAGAACAGGCAGGATATTTATTAACAGGAACTGTTGGGAATAACATCTATTGGAAGTGGGGAGAAAGAGAAGAATTAGGCAGAGGGAAACACTGGGCAGGGATGCAGGACCAACAGAGGCCTCAGCCAACCGTGCAGGGAACTCCATAGCTGCAGGCCTGCAGAGATGTTCCTGATTAGAATGGAGGCTGATCAGTCATTGGATGTGGGCTGCTTTGGGAAAGGCACATGGCCTTAGGCAAGGCTGTCCTCTTCAGTCAAAATAACTCTCCTAGAGGGAAGGCTGAGGACCATTCAATTGTGTCCCAATCCTTTGTTGCTGGAAAGGGTGCTGGGTTGCCCTCTTCCCTAAGTCTTAGCTCTGGGAATTCCATGGTGTTTTCTAGGGCTCCAGCAGTATGTCTAGGAGTGCTCTGTACAAAAGACACATCCTAGACTTGGGCTACAATGTGTAAAATAAACTACATAGGAAAGAGAATGAGAAGAGCTCATTGGCTGAGAAAAGCATGTTCTAAGTGCAATGCTTCCTTGCCCAGATACATTTTTTTTTTATTTTTTGGTTTACTTTTAATATACCTAAGTAAGACAGATAAGCCCCTAAATCTCCTAGTCAGCCTGGGTGAGACTGGCCCATTCTCTGGACATTCACCCTCTTTCTGGGCAATACTTTGTGGACAAACTTTGTATTGGACACACGTTAGTGCATCAACCCTGAGCACAGCCTGTTTTCACAAAATCTGCCCGCACTCACCGGCCCTGCTGGGTGGGTGAGCTCCTGGCAATGAGCAGCTGGATGGGCAGTGAGCCCAGCCTCACAGGATGTGAGCTGGGTCGGCCTAATCCCTCTGCTGCAGTCTCCTTGGGCCAGTGAGGATCTGCAGCAGAACACTGTGACAGAGAAAGGTTGTGCTGCCAAGTCCAAACTCATTCTGCTCGCCGCACGACAGGCCAGTAAATTGGGAGATGAGGTGTTGGGGCAAAGAATAGTGACTTTATTCGGAAAGCCAGCAGACCGAGAGGATGGCAGACTAATGTCTTGGAGAACCACCCTACTCCAGTAAGAATACAGGCTCCTTTTATACAAAAAACAGGGGAGGGGGGGTGGTTGGTTGTTGCAAACTTCTTGTTGTGGGAATTCTTTGTTCTTGCAGCCATCCCCGGGGGCCAGGTCATGGTAAACCTCCAACAAAACAAAGGTTATCCTCTATTTTGCAACTTGCCATCTCTACATAAGTGCAGAAGAGCTAACATCCTTAAAGGTCAGAGCCCTGAGAAGAGGCTCTCCTGTATATTTCAGGCCAAAGGCAACAACTGTTTCACAAAAGTGGCAGAGCTGGCAAGACTGAGCCTAGACAGCAG
This sequence comes from Camelus bactrianus, assembly GCF_048773025.1. NCBI lineage: Eukaryota > Metazoa > Chordata > Mammalia > Artiodactyla > Camelidae > Camelus > Camelus bactrianus. The sequence continues at coordinate 20,132,961 of NC_133547.1, read as the reverse complement.
GGCAGTGGTTAAAACTAAAGGAACAGATCCAATATGGAGTCAGGTTTGTTCTCCTCTATTACAGTTTGGCCTCCACTTTGGGCCAGGAGTAGGCAGTGAGTAAGCAGAGAAATCTACTCTGCAGAGAGGAGAATAAAGCTGCAGTGTGCAGGAGAGAGCCCAGGCAGGCTGCGGGAGAGCTGGACTCGCAGATGCTGTGGGGCTAAGCACTCCAGGAGACTCGCCCTCCCCTGAGGCAGCCAGGAGAGCCCTGCTCTTCAGGGCCACAGACCCCAGAAGAGGTGCCAGCAGGGCCTGAAGAAACCACCTCTGTGTTGCTTCCCTGCCGGTAACCCCTGTCTCACTCAGAACCAGGAAAGCTCTTCCTGCAGTCCTAGGAAGTTCAGTGCTACTTGCACACTCAGCACCACAGCTACTGAATTACGACTCTCATCCACAGGAGTGGGGGCGAGTGCGGGGGGGGGGAGGAGAGAGAGGGCCACCTGCCCTCATTGTTAGAGCAGGCAGATATGAGCAGAGAAAGGGGGACACAGGCCAAATGGCAGGAATTGGGCAAAAAAGGAGGGGTATGAGCCAAATGCATCATGTAAGCACCAGGGGTCCCTAGGAAGAGAAAGAAAAACAGGAACCTCTGGGCTGAATGAGCAGCCTGGAGGCCAACAAAGAAAGGTGGGAAAAGGCAGAAGTCTCCAGCATCCAAATGTAACCTTTTGCACATTATGCCCTCATTACAGTAACATTAGCCTTGCAGATCAGAAGTACCCATCATGCACTGATGCCAGGACAATTCCAATCCAGACTAAATAAGGACAAAATCCCTCCTCCCTTCGGGAAGGTGGAGTTGGGATGAAAATCAGGGAATATGACCCCAAACCCTCCCCTCTCCAATGAGTATTCTGCCCATTCATTTTTACACTCTGTATAACCAACTTGCCAAAGCAATTCAGCACAGCTGCTCACCTGAGCCTGCCCGCTCTCCCCTGGAGAGTGTACTGTCCATCCTTTAATAAACCCCCACTTCACCTTCTTAACCTCCATGTCTTGTCCCTGAATTCTTTCTGCGATGAGACAAGAACCTGGACACTGGCTACATCCCAGTTCTCCTCTCCTGCTTCATTGGGCTCAGGCCCCAGCCGAGCTGGAGAGCAGCCTTCCTCCACCTTGGCACTAGTCCTTACAGGAGAGCCAAGGCCTGTGGGCCTGGAGGTTTTATTGGCACCACCCAGCCACTGGGCACTGAGCCCCAGTGGCCTTCTAGCCATGGGTACCTCTTTGCTGAGGGTTGGGAGTCAAATCATGAGAACTTTTTACTGTGAAGATGAGGGGAAAGGGGGCCTGACACCCACAAGTGAGGAGTGCTGTAAAACAAGGCCCTGGGTGGGCCTCAGCAGAGAGGCAGGCCTGACTGAGCACACCTCTGTAGACCAGAATAAACCCCCAGGGCTTCAGCCATACAAATGGTGTCTGAATGGAAGCCTGGGGGAAGGGAGATTGAGAGGAAGAGGGGATGGGGAAGATGGGGAGGATGTGGGGAAAGGGGATGGACAGGATGGGGGATAAAGAGGATAGAAAAAGGGGTATCATGGGCATGGGAGGGTTAGGGAGTGGGAAGGATGGGGAGAAGTAGGGATGGGGAGAACGGTGGGGCTGACTGGGACGATGAGGCGGGTGGGAGGATGGGGGATGAGGAATAGGGGGTGGGGAGGCTAGGGAGAAGGGAGGACAGGGAGAACGGGCGAATGGAGGAGGTGGAGAATGTGGGGGTGGGGAGCATGTACACATTTTCTAATCTGGACCTATGGACACTTGGAGGCTCCAGGGAAAGGGAGGTTCTGGAAGAGGATGAAAGGGCCACTTCCCAGGCCCTCTGTGAGGCTCAGGGACCCAGGCAGCATGATTCCAGGGCTGTAATTAGTTTCCTATTGCTGCTGTAACAAATTACCAAAACTTTCGTGGACTAGAACAATACCAATTTATAGTTTACCATTTTGGAGGTTAGAAGTCCAAAATGGGTCACACTGGCCTAAAATCAAGGTGCTGGCAGAGCGTTGCTCCTTCTATAGGCTCTATATAGGGAGAATCTGTTCCTTGCCTTTTCCAGATTCTAAAGGCCACCCAGATATCCAACGCCTGGAGACTTATGGCCACATCACTTCCATCTCTTCTTCTGTTGCAGCCAAGTGTGTTACAGCTCAGTGTTATAGCTCAGTTGTGACAGCAACCTGGATCCAGGCGAGAGACGAAGCAGCACTCGGAGGGTTGGAGAACTCAGGGTTATTATACCAGCGGGCCCAGAGGAGTTAACACTCCAAGCTCTGGACCCTGCTTGTAGGTTTACACAGGCTTTTATAGGCTGCCAGTCTAGACTTTGCAACATCATATGCAAATAAGGTGTAACAAAGTTGACTAATCAGGAATGAGCTTTGTAGGAATGGACTAATCAGGAATGATAGAAATGGATCAATCAGGAGTGAGCTCCATGCAAATGAGGTGCTACAAATGGACCAATCAGGAGTGAGCTCAGGGAACCAGTAGAATCTTAGGGGTAAGTTCCACTTTCCCAGAAGTAAGCCATTTCAGAGGCAAAAAGTGAGATAATGCCGCTGGGCCAGGGAACTGGAAGGCTCTGGCGAAAGAGTAATGGCCCTGCCTGGGGGTCCTGCTGTCTTTTTCATGGGGCTTCCCACCTCATTTCCATAGTTATGTCTCCTCTGACTCTGATCCTCCTTCCTCCCCCGTATAAGGACTCTTGTGGTTACATTGGACACAACAGGATAATATCTCCATCTCAAGATTCTTAATTTAACCAAATCTGCAAAGTCTCTTTTGCCATGTAAAGCAACACATTCATGGGTCCTGAGGATTCAAATTTGGGCATCTTTGGGGGCCTTTATTCAGATTACTGCAGAGGCCTTGTGACTTCAGAGTGTGAACAGGAAGCTTCTCCACATTTATGCTTGATGTGTGCATGCCCAGCACAGGTGGGTCCAGGGAGGCCACTCCCAGGGTGGGCATGGCAACCACCACCCAATAATCAGTATCCTAGACAACAACTATCTCCCACCCTTTTTTTTAAACATCTCACCTTCATGAGTGAGACAACCAACCATAGACATTGTTTTCATAAATCTCACTTGAAAGAAGGGCAAGAGCATGTGACCAAGCTCTGGCCAAGGGGCTTGAAGACTTTCTGAAGGTTTTAGATAGTATTTTCTTCTCTGGTTAAAGGAGAGCGAGAAAGAGAGATGACAGGGTAGTCTCTTATTCCTTCCTGCTTGGGGGTGCTCTTGTGTGAAGATGTGATGTCTAGATCTTGGCAGCCATTCTGCAACCACAAGGGGAGGATCAAGAAAACCATGAGAAAAAGCCATCCCAGAGGACTCCGGGCTGCTGAAAATCCACTAGGATGCCCTGCCTTGGTAATTATTGTCATGATAGAAAAATGAGTTCTTATTGTTTAAGCTACTGCTATCCCAGGAAACCTTACGTGCAACCAAATGCTTCCTAACAGAGCGGAGAGGTTGGCCTGTTGTAGAGGATGACAAGGACAGTGGCATCTGGAAACTCTGAGTGGATCTGTGGAAGGAGAATGTCTGTCATGGGACACACAGCGGGCTGGTGTGCAGGTGGTAAAAGAATTTACCAAAGACCATGAGAATTTCAGAAAAAAGGGAAAGTTTAATAGATACACTGCTACAGGAGACAGCGAGCCACACAGACGAGAGGTGTCTGTGAGCACTGGGGTGAATGTGCAGGATCTTTTATTGGGGAGAGGGGGCTGTGCACACAAGGAGTAGGGGCTGCATGATCAATTCATGCACAGGTACTTGATTGGTTGTAAAATCAAGGGCTACTCTGAATAATAGGATTTTTGACTTTGATAAGAGCAGGATGTGAGGCCTGCCCCCCTTGGGTATTGTGAGTCAGGCTATTCCCTGGGATGGTTTAGTTTTGTTAGGATGAATCCCCATCAGGAGAGGATGTGTTTATATTTCAGAAATGCAGGTACGCGAAGGGTCCTGCAGTGGGGAGTGGGGTTAAGGTGGCAATAGGCTCCAGGCACACAGGGAGCCCAGGGGTGGGGGTTTTTATAAACTTTACAGCAGCCTAGGAGACTGCCAGCAGCCCCACAACCTGGGTGCAGGGCTGGCGTGTAAGGACACAGTACCGGTTTACCAGGGCTTCTATGACACCATGACCACAAACAGTGCTTATAACAGCACAAATTTATTCTCTCACAGTTTTGGAGGCCAGAAGCCCAAAATCCACGGGTGTCAGCAGGGCTGTGCTCCCTCCAAAGACTCTAAGGTAGAAACTTTCTGCTTCTCCCAGCTCCTGGTGGCCCCAGACATCCCTTGGCTTGTGGCTGAATCACTCCAGTCTCTGTCTCCATCTTCACACACGCTTCTTTGTGTCTGTCTCTCTGCGTGTCCGTCCCCTTCTAGTGAGGAGACTAGTCATTGGATTGAGGGCCCACACTCATACAGTAGGATATTATCTTAATTACAAATGCAAAGACACTATTACCAAGTAAGGTCACATTCTGAAGTTCAGGGGGACATGAATTTGGGAGGACACTCTTCAGTTCAGCTCTGCCAATGACGATGAATGTTTCCAGGTCACTGTGAGACACACTGCAGGTATTTTCCAAACTGCTCAGAGAGGAAAGTTTTCAGAGAACCAGGGCCCTTCACAGGGCCAGTGAAGGCTGAATTATTACTGTTCTGCAACCCGACTTTCATCTGTGAGCCATGAGACTTAGAGAGACTCAGGTTCCTGCTGCATTTAGTCACAAGGTAGGCATGTTTTCAGGACTACTGAGGTCCTGGAAGTGCCAGTGAGATCTTGGAGTCATAACTGCGCAGTCACATGGAAGCAAACCAAACAGCAAAGAGGCAGGGCCTCCAGGCATTAGCAGAGTTCATGGCACAAGGAAATCTAAAGGGTTGCTGTTGAATGTCACTCTCAAACGAGCCAGCATGACTTCACATGTACCAAGAGCTGCAGGCATGACACTGGGCACACCCACTCTCCTCCCCAGCCCTGCAGAACCACAGGTGGGGCCTTACAGGAAACAGAGTTGCCTTAAATCCATGGATGAAAAAGAAGCGTCTTAGCAGGGAGTTTGTGTCGTAGCAGACATAAAACCATCATGCCTCAAGATTGTGAACGAAGAGCCTTCAGCCTTCACCTACACAGTCCAGCAGTGGGTTGGGGGGAATTCCAAAGACCCAGAACTTCCTGGACTACTATGGAAATAGCCAGTGTCAGGAGACACTGGAAAATGAGAGTAGACTAAAGGATTTCAGAAGATATTATAGATGAAACATATCACAAGCTATGTCTGTGGCCATCAAGTCATCAGCCGCTACCACCACCCACGACAGTGATTGGGGGGACTCAGGATGCAGACAAGCAGGCAGTCTGGCTTCTGCAGCCACCCCCAGCGGTGCCCCCTGAGGGACATGAAAGAACAGGAGACTGGCCCTAGAGAGCTATGGTGTTCATAAAAGGAATGATTTCAATCCCAGAGCTTTGCGTCATCCCATACTTAGAAAAGTGCTAAATTCCTTAACTTGAGATATCTGGTTTTCCTTAATTAACAGTAACTTTTTGATGCTCTGAATATGTGGTCTTTGTTGTAAAAAAAAAAAACAAAAAAAAACAAAAAAACAAAAAACCAACCCTATATATCTTGGCTCCGCATTTACCTCTTCAGAGCAGTCCTTCTGAGCAATCTGAGAGGCTGTCACTCTGGACTTGGGGGGTCTGAGTCCTCAGAAATGTCCACTGAGTAAAACATAACTGTCCACTTTTAGGCTGTGCATTGTATTTCAGGCAACAATATCTAACCCAACATGGGCATGCTCATTTTACAAAAGGAAAACCCACTGCCGGGAGAGAGGAGGTGACAGGCCAAAGTCATCAGGTCAGTCATTGGCAGAACCAAGGATGGGGCTCACGTCCTCTGTGGAGCCTGGCCCACTCTGGCCACTGATCCCTCTTTGAAAGAAAGTATAACCTGCCGAGCTCTGTGGAGTACCTAGACTGGGTAACAGCCCTCAGAATTCGCTGTCTGTCTTGCAGAAATTTGCCCCCAAATACGTGCATGAGCTTTCTGGAAGTACCAACCAAGCATCATTCTTGTCATTGATAGGTGAGAAACTAAGGACCAGAAACTGCAGGGACTATTCTAAGAACTCACTGTCATAGTCACACACAAAATGCAAGCTCAGCCAAAGCCAGGAAAGTCCCCAACAGTGATGCTCCTGAATAAATGGCCCAGCCCACAAAGAGGCAGGAGGCTCGGCTCTACCCAGAGCCCTGGGAAATGCAGGGTCTCAAGGGGCAGGACTTGTTGGGTGGGAGAGCCTCAACCAGCTTTCTCATCTCAAACGGGTGATTCTGACCTCAAGAGGAATCTGAAATCCAAAACAAAGCTTCCCCAAGCAACGAACTGTTTTCATTCTCTTCACTATTCATTCTTGATGAGATTTACTGCCCAGAGTGTTAGAAATAGAAAATCAAAGACTGGGGTGTGGATCCAGGCCCTGCTGTGGTTTCCTTACTCTCCCACCTGTGATTTTTCACCCCAGCCCTGCCCCCCTGCCCTGCCACCCCCGACAGTTGGCTCCCACCTCAGAAGCCTAAATATCCCCAAGGGAGGCTGGACACGGCTCGGGGCACGGGGCTGTGCTAGGCACCTTACATATGTTTTCTCATTTACTACTGACCTCGTAAGGATGCTCTGAGAATAAGTTCTCCCTGCCTTAAAGTGAGAGAACCCTGAAGTCATACTTTTCAGCCTTGATTCAACATATATTAACTAAGGAGCAAGGCACTGAGCTCTGTGGTGGGTAAAGAAGAGAAAGCAGTCCAGTCATCTGTCAGTGGACATTTGGGCTGTTTCCATGTCTTGACTATCGTAAATAGTGCTGCTATGAACATTGGGGTGCATGTATCTTTTCCAGTTAGAGTTCCCTCCAGACATATGCCCAGAAGTGGGATTGCTGGATCATAGGGTAAGTCTTTTTTTTTTTTTTTTTTTTTTTTGAGGAATCTCCATACTGTGTTCCATAGTGGCTGCACCAAACTGCATTCCCAACAACAATGTAGGAGGGCGCCCTTTCCTCCACACCCTCTCCAGCATCTATTATTTGTGGACTTTTTAATGATAACTGAAACATTACACTGTACATCAGCAATTGATACTTTGTAAACTGAATACACTTCAATTAAAAAAAAGAAGTAGCTCACAGCAAAAAAATAAAAGTGACTATGAATATATATAACACTGGAAATTGGCACAACATTGTAAAATGACTATAACTCAATAAAAAAAATTGTTAAAAAAGCAGCAGCAAACAGCCAGCTGGCCCTTGCCATCTCAGAGCCTTTGATTAGAGGAGAAATGATACAATCACAATAGCAAATGGAAGACTGACTGCAGTACGGGCATAAGACAGAGACATGTGACTTTCTCGGTGGGAGCGCCACATGAGCCTGCAGCAGGGGATGTGACCCAGGCAGGGAAGTTGAAGTGAACCCTCAAGTTGAGACCAGAATGATGAGGAGGAGATGACTTGGAAAAGAAGGGAGGCAGGGACACTGCATGCAGAGGAACGGCACATGCAAAAGCTTGGGAGCCTGAGGAAGAGGGGTGAACACAAAGACGGAGGAAGGGCAGAGTGGCTGGAGGGCAGGGTGGAGGGAGGCAGGCTTGTTGGTCCTGGAAAGGGTTCTGTCCCTATATGTCTTCTGTGTAGGAAGCTGTGGAAAGCTCATTAAGTAGGCGACTCAGTCAGCCGCATGCTTCAGAATAATCCTCCTGGCTGTAAAGTGAAGGAAACATCGGAGGTGGGGGCAGCAAGGGTGCCAGGGACTGTGAAGAGTCCATGTCAGTCGTCCAGATGACAGGGGATTTGAACGAGAGCATAACATTGGGGCAGAACAGAGCCTGGGCTGGATGCACCGCCCTAAGCCTCATGGGTACCGCTCTTACCCACTCCACACACTGCCCAGTCCATTCCCTGAGGCTTGTTGAGAAAGGCTCTCCAGCGCTGTGCCAAGGAAGGGGTGTCCAGAGAATAGCAAGTCTGTGCCTTTCCAGGGTGGCATTGTGAAAGAAAGGAGTCCCAGCCCAAGGTTTGACATTTCCCAGATTACGGCCTCCAGACCAGGCCTTGTGGGGCTAAGTGCCCCTCGGTCATCCTAGGAAGATTATGCTAACATGGACTTCGTGAGCCACTGCTCCCTCAGTCCCTGAGAAGACACTGCTTCCATGAACACTGTCTGGGCTGACAACATGTTTTAGCCAAAGTTGGAAATCAACACTTACCCCAGCTTTTTGGCACCAAATGGTTTCTGAGATGTAGATAATCGAGTTGCTGCAAAAACTTTATGCTGTAAAACACTGCACGCTTTTCAAAGATGTTAATTGGTTAAAGTGTCATAATTTTTACGCACATGTAAATAAGGTTAATGAATTTTATTCCACACAGATCATTTAAATTATAAAACAATCAAATTACTTTTCAGGTAATACTCGAGGCCCAAATCAAATAAAATTTCAGGTCTTTATAACTTTAGAAAAAGAAACTGATTTGAATATGTGATTTAGATCCATTAAAAGTCTTCTCAACTTTAAATAGTGATAATAGAAACCAGAAAAGCTCTAGAGTGGTTAAGATTAATTAAGAGGGAATGCGCTTGGGAAAAGAAAATTATGGTGCTGTAATTTTAGAATGCAAATGAGGTCGAAAAGTTTAAACTAATGTGCATCTATATAAACACTGCCTCAATAAAGGGAAAATATTTCATTTCAAGGATTTAGGAGTACTGTGTTCTGTACTTCTTGCTACTTAAGTAGCAATAAATTGGTAAACTGAAACTTGTCAGCTCATCAGAATACCCTGACTGCTGAAAGTTCAGCTAGTACCAATTTAGAATTCTTATCCCTCAGAGTTCTCTGCAGCCTTCTTTCTTTTACCCTATGAGGTAAACACTACAGCTAAAGTGCTTAAGCCCCCTTGAATCTCTCCTTTCCTGGCCCCATATGCCTATCTCCTATTTTGTGGACTTTGCTACTAAAGGGTCCCACCTGCGGTGGTCTTCAGGAACCTTGCCTGGGGGTCCTGCAAGCCAGCTCACCCACCCAACCAGCCCAAGGTGCCTGGGAGGTTCTGCTCCCCACCCCCACCCGGCCCCCCCGTGATCTGTAGCCAGTGAGCCGTGTGAGTGTTCTGTGCCTCGAGGTGGGACAAGCTCTGGGGTGCAGTTTGCGCAGGATGGGGCTAGGACTAACCTTCCCGTGAGATTGTAACCTTCCCGTGCTTGGCTTCTGCACGAGATCAGGTTCCCTTGAAGAACAGCCTGGAAGAGAGAGCCTTATGCAAGTCTTTTCTAGAGGAAGCGCTCTCAGGTGAAACTTGTAGGGAAATGGGGTGTTAGAGAAAACGTTACTCTGACAGGTGCTAAAACAGTGAGGAAGATTACACAGGACTGTTCTGAGAGGTGTTAAGACTAGGGCACCAGAGGAGAGAGACTCAGCTCTGAATACAACAGTGGGGATTTCTAGCCAAGAGCAGAGTGAGGGGATCTGTGGGAGGAAAATTGCAAAGAGTAGACATCAAGGGTAGGGAGCGATTCTTGCTAAACTGACCTGGATCCTTGCTGAAGTCAGGATAGGGTTATCAGGCGTCAAGCATGGAGGGAGTCTTGCCACACCGACTCGGCAGGATTCTTGCTACAAGCAGACTAGGGGCCAGTGATAAGGCCCAAGGATGAGGCCTCACTGAGAAGAGGGCTTTCTTCACAAGGGCCAAGTCTTCCCCCTGCCCCTAGCTCCACCTCCAAGGACCAGTCTAGGAAGAGCAAGGGGGCCCAACCTCAGTTTGTACATCCGAGAGCTGGGCCTGCGCTGGGGATCTTCCGACTGCTGGAGCAAACCTCTCGGTCTCTGTGAGACCATGACCCTTGTTCATCACGTCACTCTCCATTCAGACAAGGTCAGCCACAGAGCTGGGGCCCACCAAGTCACACGCGCACACACATACAGAGGGGGGTTCAAATGCCAGCTGTTCTACTCACCAGCTGCGTGTCCTGTTCCTTCACCTTGCAGAGCCTCAGTTTCTCCAAAGATATAATAGGAATTAGAAGCATTTGGCGTGAGTGTTTTAGGTTGGATTGGGTGGAATTTTCTTAGGATTGATTAATACATTATATCAGATGCTGTCAGGCTCTGCCCATGTTCCCTGGAATCACTTACTGTGTCTCCCTTTAGACTGCTGAAAACTCACTCACCTGCTGTCAAGGAAGAAGAGTCAAAAATACCTCGATAATACACACCTCCCTTACTCCTGTCAGCCCTTAACCAGTGCTGGAAAATGCAGGGGTATCAATGAGTGTAAATGCACCAGGCCTCTTGCCCTGGATTTAGGCAGTTCTGAGATCCAATATTCACAGTCTCCAAAATCCTCTTCTGTGGAAACTGGCTTGATACCACATCCTTTTCATCCCAGCCCTACTTTCACTTCCTTTCTGGATTTTCCTGGGGACGCCTCCTACTAAATCAGTGTCGAATGTTTAACAGAGTGCCTTACACATAACTGGTACCCCAGCAGTCATCGCTGCCTTACTGTTCTAGGACACCCTCCAAGTGGCAACGCCAAGTACATAAGCACAAACAGTGCATAAATCCCTGGAAGGCAGACACACACGTGCGTGCCAACACACACGCACACACAGTTCATCCCTGAGAGACAGCGAACATCCCTCACACACAGTAGAGTCGATTCCCCTGTGAGTCACGTTGGATGATCCCATGGCAACGTTACCTGATCTCTCTTGCTCTGAGACGTGTCCCAAGCACAGGGACCAGACATCTGGGACTGTTCTGCATATGCAGCTTCTCAATGTGTCCGTAAGTTGGTTAACTGAGCCGCACAGTCACCTGTCACATTTACGCTTCTCTTGATGTACCGAGGTCCTGTAAAAGGGTGGGGCAAGACAGGGAGAGGGCTAAGAGCCACAAGGAGACCTGGAGGATCCTTCCCAGAGGCTGGGAAGTATCTGGAGGCTCCCAGGCGAAGGCAAAGGCAAATCTGTGTGCTGGTTTCTCTGAACATCTCAAGCCCCAGCCCAGGTACTGACTGTATCAGGGCGCTAGAGGTGTGCGGGGACACCTGGCCAGACGAAAGCTTGGAGCTGCTGAGAGCCGCTGTATCAAGAAAGCCTGGTAGAATGAAAAAGAAGATGAAAAAGAATATATGTATGTATATGTATGACTGAAACATTATTCTGTACACCAGAAATTGACACGACATTGTAAACTGACTACACTTCAATAAAAAAAAAAAGTACAGTGAAAAAAAAAAAAAAAAAGAAAAAGCCTGCTTAGAGCGACACCAACCCAAAGGAAGCAAAGCTGAGAAGCAGCAATAAAATGAGAGAGCAGGTTTATCACATCAGTCAATCATCTCAATTCAGTCATATCTGAAACCTGGAACCTCTTTGCTGCTGAGCCAATGCATTCCCTTTTTAGCATCAGCCAGCTGAAGCAGGACCCTGTCACTTTAAACAGTGACCACGGGTAGATGAGAAAGTAACTAGCAGCAAAGAGCTTTGTGTGGGTACCGGGGGGACCTAGCCCCCAACTCGCTAAACTCGGGGCTGGTTATTTTTTGCCTTTTGTCATAACTGGTACCTGTAATGTGAAAGATACCTGAATGTATGCCACTTCCTCCTAAGCCCTGACGCACTCCATGCTGCCCAAATCTCCCCGTTTAGTTAAGGCACGCCTGCTTGAGCAGTGCATCCTGAGAGGTAGCATTCAAACCTCAGCTCCGAAGTCCTTCACATGAGTGCAGGCTCTGCGGTAGAGGTCGGAGGTGAACCAGTTAGGTTTGACTGAGCTGCGCTGGGAGAGTAAATAATCCAATATGTCATTGGCTTAAAACTCAGGCATTTCTCACCCCTGCAAAGGTCACTGTGAATCCAGGAGACACTCTGGGACAGCGGGGCCCTGTGAAGTGACTCAGCGATCCAAGTGGCCCTGGTCTTGCCAATCTGCCATCTCAGCACAAGAAGTCCTCGCACCACCTTAGGGGAAACACTCTTACCCGGCGGTTATCTTGTGTCCCCTCTTCTGAGCTTCAGCCTAGACATGACCTATGCCAACTAGCCAGAGGTTACCCCAAGGCCCTGCCCAAGGGGGCCTAGAAGATGTGCCTTTAGCATGTCTAGAAAGAGAAGAGACCACTTGTGTGTGAGCGCTGGTGATGTCCACCAACCATGGTGGGGACAGGAAGAAAGCGTAACTGCTTGAGGGCAAGACTGACCACTGAAAGGGTCAGTGAGGACATGTGGCTCAAAGGGAGGAGATGCACATTACTGACTCCTGCTCAGAGCCCCTCACTGAAGGTGTGGAGCTTGGCGGTCCCAGCCTGGGTTGCATCGGAGAAGGCAGGACTCCTCCCTGCCTTGGTTTGCTGTGCTCCCTGGGTTTTTAAATTGTTTCCACTGGCTGCTGTATTTGTTAGAGATTGCTGCGGCTGCATGTATCAGAAACCCAACCAACACAGCTTGACCTCACCGGGTTTATTTTTCTAGTGTGACAGCAGATCCAGCAGAGGCCATTCAGGACTGGAACTGTGATTCCAAGCTGTGGCCCAGAGCCCAGGGTCCTTGTCTTTCTGTCCCACCATCCTCAGCTTATGCTTTCATTCTCAAACGCACTTCATTATCACAGGCACTCCTTGGCTACTCCACCTCAGTCAAGAAGACAGGAGGAAAGAGAAACATCTAGAAGGAGGAGGTGGCACCTACATCAGGAAAGCAAAACTTTCTCAGAAGTCCCCAGCAGACATCTGCTTACCAAGACCATGTCACATGGCCACTCTCACCACAACAAAGTCCGTGAAATGCAGTTTTTAGATGAGCATATTTCTGCCTTGAAGAAATTGTGATTCTCTTATCAAGTAAGAAGAGGAGAATGGGTGCTAGGTGGGCAAATTAACAGTTAAGGGGGAGGGTGTAGCTCAAATGGCACAGTGCGTGCTGAGCATGCACGAGGTCCTGGGTTCAATCCCCAGTACCTCCTCTAAACATAAGTAAACCTAATTACCCCCTCCAAAGAAAAACTTTTTTAAAAGTTATTTTAAAAAACAGTTAAATATTAGGCAGTTTCTCACTAAAAGTCACATTTCTAGTGGGTTCTTTTGAAAACTGAGATCTGATAATACAGGGTCTGCACTTTCCCATGTCAAAGTCTGCTGGAGGTGACTTTTGGCTCCTCCCCTTAGAAAGTGTACTCTTCGGTATTTTGTTTGCTCGTTTGTGTGTTTGTGTATCACACCCAGTTTGCCTCATGCAGAGCCAGCTTCCTGGGCATGTGACCTGTGCAGTCTCATAGGCCCCATTCTTGGTTTAAATCTCAGTTATCACTCTAAATTTCTGAACCTGGAGTCCTGCATTTTCATTTAGCACTGGGCTCCACGAATTATGTAGCTAGCCCTGGCCTCCCCTTTGTGTGTATTTGTGCCTGTGGCTCCTGGTGAACTGGAAAATCTGTGGGATGTGATTTTATTTTCTGTCAAGAAGTCCACTCCCACCACACTTGCCCAAGGACAGAGCCTGACAGTCACGTCCAGGGGAATAGGGACGTCTGCGGCTGCTAGATCTGGGGCTTGGGTTTCCAGCCCCCCATGCCTCATTTGAACAAGGAAGCTCCCATGCCCTCTGAATGCCAGGGGAAAGAGAGGTGTGAGGCTAAGGGGAGCTGGCCTGAGAGAGGCTTGTTTGTCCGACCTGGCTAAGAGAGCTGTTGTTGCATCCTGGTGCATCCTGCCTACTCAGCGGCCTTGAATCAAAGAACAGGATCCAAGTCTGCTCCATGGGAGTGGAAAGAAGAGGGAAGCAGCCCGAGAGACAATGGAAGCGGTCAGCAGCCACCTGAACAAAGCCAGCTCTCATCGGAGGGGCTCAGAGAGGGGAATGTGTAAGCAGAGGAAATTCAGAAGACATTTACAAGCATCGTTAATACAGTGCAAGCAGTCACCAGGTGAAAATTTGGCCTCTGCTGCCACTTCACAGGGGAAAAGGCATCTGCATCTTTTCTCACCACGGAGGGTGCCCATTCCCTCCAGGGTTGGACAAAAGTTGCAACCCTTACTAGTTCTTCACTGATGGGCGTGAATCCCCTGCCGGGCCTTTAAGACCTGTGGGAAAACAATTAAATCTGGGAGCCAATTTACCTACGGGCTGAGAAGCAGCAGAAATTTTGCCCCATTTGTGGAACCCCTCCCCAGGGTAGACACAAGGCTGGACCAGAACTTCAGCTAATACGGCCTGGCCCCAGCCTGGCAGGCTGGGCTCTGCTAATGAGAATTCAAACAAAATAAACATAACACATGTGATTTTGCTCTTTAACATGCAGCACAAGAAACAGGAGCATTCAGGTCTGCTTTATGCTAAATACTTGAATGTGGCTCCTTCATTCCCGCCTCCTGAGTCCTTCACCATCAGCTGTCTGTGGGCTGCAGCACCTCCAGACTGCCTTGGGGGGCTCTCCCTGCCCTCGGGGTCTGCAGGAACCCTGGGTGCCTACACAATCCACATCCTCAAATGTCTTCAACCCCAGGGGGTGGTTACTTCCTGGGTTCCCTGCTTGCCCAACGGCCCATGAGGTTGACTCCAAGGCTGCACTTCCAGTCTTTCCACACCAAGCCCAGCTAGGGGCCCTTGGTCCTCTCAGATTCAGGAAACCTCATATCTGGAAAGCTTCTCTAGGAATGCCACAGAGCTGTCCCCTCTTCAACGTCCCAGGATATGTGCAAGGTGGTACATGTCTTCATCCAATCTCCCAACACCCCCCTCCAAACCCTATCTCCCCTTTCTTAAGAAAGCTTGCTGCCTCCCACCCCTATGTCCTCTCTTTATAGAGCCATGTCCTCTCTTTATAGAGCCCCTCAATGGGGAAGTGAGTGTTGGAAGGGAGGGGGCACAGGGGACCTTTTGGATACTGAAACATTCCAAAAGGGTCTCTACCTAGATAGTGGTCACACAGACACAGGCATGTACAAACGTGAGGTTCAAGGAGCTGCACATTCAGCGTGTGTGCACTAGTTAACCGAGCAAAGGGCTTGTGTGCCTGTGGGCCAGAAAGCCAAACTCTGACAGTGGGCATTCGCAGCAAAGCAAGGATTTATTGCAGGGCACCAAGCAAAGGAATGGGAGACAAGCCCCAGATCCACTCCAACTTGGTCTTTGAGTTAGAAGGGAGAACAAAAAGGCTGGGATCAATTATCATGTGACATTTCTTAATCACTGTTTCGGGAGTCAGGATGTTCCTGGTTAACAATTATCTGGCCAGGTGGTCCATGGCTTGGGGGTCTGATAGCTCATCTTTCCCTGGAGAAACAACCTGAGTTTGTACATTAATGATGATGTCTCTAATAGCAATTTTAGTCCATTAACAATGTTAGCGGCAACAGCAATTTGAGTCATCTAACTGGTTGATTAGTGTTCAGTTAGCACAGGATTGAGGTCAGAGGGGACAAGAAAGGGAATAAAGTTTTGTGTAGAGAGATTCATCATAAACTAGGTAAGGGAACTCGTTTTTTTTTTTTTTTTTGGAGGTTGGTCTCGGTTTCATTAGACACATGTTGCTCTGTGTATCATAAAGAAGGAAAATGTTGCTTACCATTCTATCTCTTGCAAGGATCAAGCCATTGGCCACTGTAGTCACCCACTGACAGTGGGAGTTCAGGATGGAGAAGACCAGGAAGCATTCTGTGCTTTGGATATACTGGCCCCTAGAAAGTCAAGACACATAGCTAAGGAAAAATTTCAATGACCCAGATTCTTGCATCTTCCCATACACAGGAAGCACTAAAATCATTAACTTGAAACATCTGTTCTTTGTGATTAGCAGCAATCTTTTTATGCTTGACTACATGTTTTTTCCCCAGAAAAAAAGTTTCAATACACACACACAAACACACACACACACACACACACACATATCCTGGTTCCTCCCGTACCTTTTGGGAACAGTTCCTTAGAACTATCTGAGAGGCTGTCCCCAGGGCTATAGTCCTCAGTAAGTTCCCTGAATAAAACTTAACTCACAACTTTTATGTTGTGTGCATTTTATTTGTCAACAGTGTGATAGCTCAGTTTTAAAAATGTGCCCTCCCCTACAAATGTATTAGCTTAAACTAAAAAGGTGGCAAACAGCCACCATATGGCCCCACAAAGTGGCAACTTCATAGGTTCACCCTAATATTTTTGTCTGGGTCTGCATAGTATGCGCTTTTAACAAAAACTTGTTTCCAACCTTTAAAATGGAAGGTTTTACATAAAATTCAAAGCTTATGGCTCCAATCAGAAGCATGGGAGCACTTAATCTCCAGTTGTATGCAAAATACAAAGGCCCCAACAAGCTTCTGCAAAAGTGTTGGGGCCAGTTTCCAGAAGTGCATGGGGTGAGGGTGAGGGGGCGTGTTGTGAAGACAGGGATTTCTCTCATTCCTCTGTGAAATAAATCGCCACAGCAGAAAATGACAATTTTTTAATCAGGTTTCCCTGCTATATCAAATAAGTAAACCATCAGAGTAAAAAATACATATATATACATAGCTACATATCTATCTAGCTGTCTATTCAAAAACACATACTTTCTTCTCCTTTCTTTCACTTAAATCTTCACTCACTAGCTCCTGTTCAATTATTTTTTTTTCTCTTTCATAGGTTGCTATCAATTTCTGGCAGCAATTTACAAACGGCCCCTACTCTAAGAACCATTGAAATCACAGTTGGGAACCTGGATAATTTCACCAGTGCAGAAGCTGTTAAATGCAAATATCGGCAAAAGTTTTTAACGCTGCAGAAAGTCATGAAAAATGCCAAGGTAAGCTCCTTGCTGCTGCAGATTTAATTTGTCCTGTTCTTAAAAGCTAGAAATCCCCTCTCAGCCCAGCAGGACCCAAACAAGCCTTAAATGGGGGTCATGTGAGGCCACATCAGGCAGATTTCCCCCTCTCCCCAAAACCCAGCATGAAAGAAAAATGGGGCAGCCCTGAGAGAGCAAGAGATGAAAGCCCCTGTTTTTTCTCATCCTATTCCAAGCTCAGGACTGAAATGGACAGAAAATAGTTAACCCCGCAGCCTGCAGCCTCCACTACTGATACCCAGAGAAACAAAATGACCTTATATACTTGTCCTGCTTTATGCTTTTCAAAGTTCTTTCCTTATTAGCGCCTCTTTGAAACCACAAGATGGGGGAAAGCTGCCCTTGAAATTTGAGCACTGAGGGTCCCCAGAAATGAAAAGCTCGAGATGACTCTGCAGTTTATCCTGCAATTAGGGCTAGGATAAAAACCAGGGTCTCCAAACCTCTAGTCTAGCCCCACCACCTCTTCTTTCTAGACCCAGTGTTGCTGGAGCCAACATTTCATCTCACCCCTGGCTGACAAATATATATATATATATATATTTTTTTTTTTTTTTTTTAATTGAAGTACAGTAAATTACAATGTGTCAATCTCTGGTGTACAGCACAATGTCCCAGTCTTACATATACATACAAATGTTCATTTTCCTATTTTTTCCATAAAAGGTTATTACAAGATATTGAGCATAGTTCTTTGTGCTATACAAAAGAAATCTCTTTTCCCCTCCCCCACTTGGCTGAATGAAAGAATGAGGCACTGTCTCTGCCCTGTCTTTGACTTGTTTGCTCACCCAAACCAACCACTAGGGACAGAACTGTTCAACCACAATTAGATTTAGTTAACTAATTCTGGACCCTTTGCTTATCATATCAGTTAGGGATCTGCCATTCAGATGGTGCAAATCAGATGGTGCAACTCATTAGACTTCAATGCAGTGGTTGTTTAAAGAGATGAGAGACTCAAGACAGGGTCAAAGGAGCTAACAAGTGATTGTCACCTCCTTGGTGGAGGCAGCCAGGAACCAGTAACCACAGGAAAACATTACCTCCCACAGGCTGAAGGGACAAGGGGAGGAAGGAGTGCTACTGGAGCCCAGCAAGGGTTGGAAACAGGGGGCTAGCCACTGTTAGAGACAGGATGCAGACATAGAAGGAAACAGAAAAGGAACGCCCAGCCTCCCTCCCTTCCCACATTCCAGTCCCCGGCTGGCTCTTCCCGTTGGCTTCTGCAGCTCACAGGAGTCAGCCTCCTGGGGTCACAAAGCAGAGTGGAGAATCAGTGTATGTCAGGAAGGGATGAGGGCAGAAAATAAGCATCACACTTTACTCTCAGAGTATCAGTTTCCTCATCTGTAAAATGGGATAATATCTACATCATAGGGCTGTTCCAAGGATAAAAACTAAAATATCTGAGGTTCACAGCACATAATAATTACTCAAAAATATAAAAATCTTCCTCAACAGCATGATCTATGCTTCCCTTAAACACCACTGTTTTGCTTCCAGTGTCATATATTTCCCTGGATGGAAATGTCTACATAGGTTATCTCATGGTCCCAGGTCCCATTTCCCCAACAAAAGGACAATATTCATTCTGGAACACATCACTCTTGCAAGTACCCCTCTGTACTGTTCAATTACTTCCAGTGATGAAGGATTCACCACATTTTCCTGTCTTTTCTACTGTCAAACCATATAAAACTCAGAAAAATATTTCTTTATGATTAGGACACAGGGTATCCCTATACGTATCCCTCAAGAGTTCTGCATTTTGGAGTCACAAAAAGGAGAACTGCTCCCTTCTTCTCAGTAGCCCCTCAGAACTAGAAAGGCTCTGAGGGTAGGCTTTTTCCTCATAAAAGGGGGGAAACATTGGGAAAAAAGTTATATCAATTAATTAATGCACATGAAGTGGGCAAATTTCTAAGAGACAGAACTACCAAACTACTGTAACAACCCAAGCTCATTTAAGGACAGAGAACCTGATATTAAATTATGAAATTAAATCCACAGGTTAAATTATTTATACATATATGTAAAAGAATAAAATTAGCACATTCTCTAACACCACATACAAAAATAAACTCAACTGGATTAAAGACCTAAATGTAAGACTGGAAACCATAAAACTCCGAGAGCAAAATATAAGCAGAACTTTCTTTGACACAAATTGTAGTAATTTTTTTTGGATCTGTCTCCTACTGTCTCCTAAACCAAAGGAAATAAAAGCAAAAATAAACAAATGGGACCTAATTAAACTTAAAGCTTTTGTTCAGCAAAGGAGAGCATCAACAAAATGCATACAACTTACTGAATGGGAAAAAGTATTTGCAAATGCTTTGATCAATAAAGGGTTAATATTCAAAATATATAAACAGCTCATACAATTCAACATTATTAAAACAAACAACCTGATTGAAAAATGGGCAGAAGGCCTGAACAGACATTTTTCCAAAGGACATGCAAATTGCCAACAGACACATGAAAAGATGCTCAATATCGCTAATTACCAGAGAAATGCAAATCAAAACTAAAATGAGGTATCACCTCACACCAGTCAGAATGGCTACCATCAAAATAACAAATGTTGGTGAACACGTGGAGAAAAAGGAATCCTTGTACACTGTCAGTGGGAATGTAAACTGCTGCAGCCAGTGTGGAAAACAGTACAGAAGTTTCTCAAAAATCTAAAAATAGAAATACCGTATGACCCAGCAATTCAACTCCTAATTATATATTCAAGAAAAAAACCCCAGTAATTTGAAAAGATATATGTATCCCAATATTCATAGCAGCATTATTTACAATTGCCAAGACGTTGAAGCAATCTAAGTGTCCATCAACAAACGAATGACTAAAGATGTGATACATACACACACGCACATGTGCACACACACACTAGAATAGTACTCAGCCATAAAAAAAGAAATAATTTTTCCATTTGAAAAAACATGAATGGACCTGAAGGGTATCATGCTTTGTGAAATAAGTCAGACAGAGAAAGACAAATATCATATGGTATCACTTATATGTGGAATCTAAAAAATACAACATACTAGTGTATATAGCAAAAATGAAACAGACTCACAGATATAGAGAACAAAAAACAGAAGAGAAGGGAGAACTTCCCAATTCATTTAATGAGGCCAGCATTTCCCTGATACCAAAATTAGAAAAGAACATTTCAAGAAAAGAATTTTAAAGATCAATATATCTCATGAGTATAGATGCAAACATCATTAACACAATTTTAGAGTTTGAATCTAGCAACATATTAAAACTATAATAAAATATGATCAACTGGGGTTTAATTCAGAACTTCAGGTTGATTTAACATCAAAAAGTCAATCAATGTCACTAGCTATATTAACATACTGAAAAAAGGAAAAATGTATAATCATTTAAGCAGATGCAACAAATGAACTTATTTACAAAACAGTAACAGACTCACAGACACAGAAAACGAATGTATGGTTACCACACAGGAAAGGCAAGGGAGGGATAAATTAGGAGCTTAGGGATTAGCAGATACACATTACTTTATACAAAATAGATAAAAAACAGGGACCTACTGTATACCACAGGGAACTGTATTCAATATCTTGTAATAACCTTATGTAATGGAAAAGAATCTGAAAAAGAATATATACATAATTCAGGTCTGAATTTCAGATTCAGGTGTGTAGGTATATATGTGTATGTGTATGTATACACACACACACACACACACACACACACACAAACACACATATATAAAACTGAATCACTTTCCTGTACACCAGAACCTAAAACAACATTGTACATCAACTATACTTCAATAAATAAATAAATGAAGAAAAAATTAATTATTGATAAATTTAACAATAATTCATGATAAAAAAAATCTCAGCTAACTATAAATAGAAGGAAACTTCCTCAACCTGGAAAAACGAGAAGGATGTTTGTGTTCAAAACTTTTAGTCAATATTATATAGGAAACCCTAGTCAATGGAATAAGGCAAGAAAAATAAATTAAGAGCATCTGGTTTAGAAAGGACGAAGTAAAATTATCCTCATTGGAAGATGGCAAGATCATCTAAGTAGAAAATTCTAAAAAATCCGCATACACACAAAAAATCAGGAGAACAAATTAGTGAGTTTTGCAAGGTTAAAGGATATAAGGTCTATATTTTTAAAATTGTATTTCTATATACTAGAAGCAAATACCTGGAAATTAAAATTTGAAAAGTAACAGAACATCACATTTCCTGTCAATTGATTTTTAACAGAGGCGTCAAGACTATTTATTGATGAAAAGAATCACCTCTTAAACAAATGATGCTGGGATAACTGGTTATCTAGATGTAAAGCAAAGAACTTGGATCCCTACCTCATACCATATACAGACATAAATTCAAAATGGATCAAAGATCTAAATGTAAGAATTGAACTATAAAACTCTTAGAAGAAAACACAGGCATAAACCTTCATGACCTTCAGTTAAGCAACGTCTTCTTATATATGACACCAAAAGCCCGAGCAGTAAATGAGAAAATCAATAAATTGAACTTCATTAAAATAAAAAACTTTTGTGCCTCAAAAGACACCATTAAGAAAGTGAAAAGACAATCCACAGAATGGGGGAAAGTACTTGCAAATCATATATGTGATAAATAACTTACATCTAGGACATATAAATAACTCTTAAAACTCAAAAATAAAAAGATCAATAACTCAATTTAAAAATGAGTGAAAGATCTGAATACGTATTTCTCCAAAGAAGACGTACAAATGTCAGTAAGCACGTGAAAGAACACTCAATGTCACTAGTCATGAGGGAAATGCAAATCACTAAGAAGTGGGAAATGCAACACAATGAGGTACCATTTCACACTCACTAGAATGGCTACAATCAAAAAGTCAAATAAATACAAATACTGATGAGGAGATTAAAAAATTGAAACCCTCATACTCTATTGATATAAATGTAAACGGTGCAGTGATTGGAAATCAACATGGCAGTTTCCTAAAGAGCTAAATGTAGAGTTACCATGTGACCCAGAAATTCCACCCATAGGTATATAATAAAAAGAAATAAAAACATATGTCCACAGAAAAAAAAACATATACACAAATATTCATAGCAGCATTATTCATAGATACAATCCAAATATTTATCAACTGTTGAATGTATAAATAAAATATGACATACCTATACAATAGAATTGAACAATAAAAAGAGATGAAGTACTGATACATAGTAAAACCTGGATGAGCCTGGAAAACATTATGCTACATGAAAGAAAGATGTTTACAGAAGACTACGTGTTGTATGATTTCATTTATATGAAATTTCCGATATAAACAAGTAGTTGCTTAGAGGGAGATGGCAAGGGGAAGGAGAAAATGGAGAGTGACTGCTAATAGGTACAACTGGGTTTCTTTAGCGATTGATGAAAATGTATTAAAATCGATTGGGGTGATGGTTTTACAACTTGGTGAATATACTAAAAATCATTTAATTGTACACTTAAAATAGGTGAATTTTATGATATCTCAACTATGCTGTTCCTTAAAAAAGATATTTTTAAAAAGTATTTCCAATAGCATTCAAAAATAGAAATAAAAAGCTCATGGGCTAAATGTATTAAAATATGTGTAAGAGTTACATATTAAAATTTAAAACATTATTAAGCAAAATTAAAGACGGTCTAAATAGAGAGATATACTGATATACCATCTTCACAGAAAGCAAGAATTGATTTTATTCAGATGTCAGTTCTTGCCCAAAGAGAAATAGATTCAATACAATCCTAATGAAAATCCCATTAGAAATTTTAATAGAAATTAAGGTGTTTGTTTTAAAATTTATATGGAAATGCAAAAGACCTAAGATGGTAAAAATTATTTAGGGAAAAAACAAAGTTGGAAGATCTTTACTACCTGACTTCAAAACTTCCATTAATCAAGTGACTAGTTTTGTTGGCCAGACGGTTGACTTCATAACAGACCAAGGGAACTTTTTGGAGTGATGACCATGTTCTCTTTCAACTTGAATAGTAGTTACACAGAACTCATCAAATGAGACTCTTAAAATTGATGCGTTTTACTGTATGTAAATTACAGCCCTATAATGTTGGCTTAAGAGTTAAACAAATTTAGTCAAGAGACCTAAAAGTATATTAGACACAGCAGAAGACAAGATTGTTAAACCTAAAGCAAATAAACAGAAATAATCCAAACACAGGCATGGAAAGAAAAATAATCAAAAAGAAAAAAAAAAAAAAAAAAAGAAGCTAAGTAGAACATCTATAACCAGTACTAAAAAATCAAATGATATAAAATACATGCACGTGGAGTTCCAGAAGAAAATGAGAGCTAGAATGGGAAAGAAAATATATTTGAAAAACTAATGCGTCATTTTCCTCAAATTTGGTGAAATACCTCAATCCACAGACCCAAAAAATTCAACAGAACCCATGAAAAGTAAAGACAAAGAGAATTACATCTAGGCTCACCATTTTCAAACTCCTGACTACTAAATATAAACTATTCAGTGAAAATAGCCATATTACCAATAGAGGAAAAAATGATAGGAATTATGGCTCATCAGTGGGGAGGATATAGCTCAAGTGGTAGAGCTTGGCATGCAGGAGGTGCTGGGTTCAATCTCTGGCACCTCCTCTAAAAGCAAATAGGTAAACCCAATCACCTCCCCCTCCAAAACAAAGAAACAAACAAACAACAACAACAACAAAAAAATTATGGCTGATGAGTAATAATAAAAGTCAGAAAACATCTTTAAATTCTGAAGGGGGAAAAAACACCAAACGTACAACCAAAAACTCTATATCCATCAAAAATGTCCTTCAAAAATAAACACAGAAAAGACATTTTCAGGTACAAAAAGCTAAGAGAATGAATTCATTGGCAGCAAATCTAAACAACAAAAAAGTGAAAGGAATTCTTCAGGCTCAAAGGAAATGATACCAGATGGAAACTCTGAGCTACATGAAAGAATGATGGTGCCAGTAAAACAAACGAGCACAGGTTTGATTTGAGGAGAAATATGCATGGTTTTCTGTGTGGTACAGTACAGCTTAGCAGGGCAATGCAACCAGAAGGCTCTCTGTGGTGGACTTTGGAACTGTAAAGGGACTGTGACCAGCTCAGGGTTTTGGTTTCGGTGCTTCATAGAGACGCTCTTCTAGATTGTATTAGCATCCCCTGAAAAAACAGAGAAGAAGGCACAATAAGAAAAAGTTGTCCCAGTTACCTGATTTTGGAGATACTTACACTCTGTTAAAAAAAAAACAAACAAAAAAAAAAACAGCTATAAAGAAATATAAATAACTTGCTTTTCAACTCATCAAACTAACTGAAAGAAACATGAGAGCCTAGAGTAATCCTCAAAAAATGCCAGTCATTATAAAGAACCATAACAAACAGGAAGTATAGAAGCGATTTGTGAAAAACTGAACAAGCCCAACTCTATGCCTCAGAGCAAAACAGATTCTGTAGAAGGAGAGCTTAAAATAGAAAAATAAACATGCAAAACTGGATGAATTGTTGAAACTGATTCAAGAGGCAAAAGCTACTAGAACCTAAATCACAACCCATCAAATAATCAGTGTTACTTTTGAAATACATCATGCGACATCACGTCTTTTCCACATAGTCCTTCATCAAAGGATACCATTTATCTTCAAAGAGATATTTCCACTCCTCTAATCATATTATAGCCTTTGCACCCGGAATTTATTAATCTAACTTCTCCTACAGTTCAATATTTATTTTGCTAGGGAATCACAAGGCAAGGGCACCTGCATTTCCTGAGCTTCCAGAGAGCATGCAGGGACCCCCATCTCAGGGAAACCTTCTGCCAAGGGATTTTTCTGGCCTTCCACATCCTTCACTGACAGTAAGAAAAGCACCCTCCAGGGGATTTTGGTAATTTTCTTCTCCCATGTGCTAGATTTTACCCCACCACCCAGCCATTCTGAACATAACACTGAGTTCCTACAGGGTTGAATCTCGGTCTTTAAATGATCAGCTAGTGACTGTCTCGAACCACATTTAAGATGTTCTGTCTTTTTTCAAAGTAACTTTGCACTTTCTCTTATTTTAATTCAGGAAACTACTATCACTTAAGTAAAAAAGTGATTACACTTTTGCCCATATGGAAGATTTATAAAATTATAATTCTTAAAGTTTTATAAATAAATCATTTTAAAATGCATGTTCTGATTTGCAGTTTCTGGTCTGGCATGAAGGGAAGTTGGAAGCCATCACTCCATTCCAACAGTGAATAAACAGCTGAACAAACTGAAAGATCAACAATTCTTCATAGATCAATCAGACAAGTGAGGTAACAGGGCAAAACACTTCCCCCCAAATTAGAGAAATAGACAGGCAAATATAATCACAAATGATTGGAGCAGCTATCCATAAGCAGAAATCTCCCAGAGAAGCAGTGCCAGGACAGTGTTGCCGGTAGATGTAGCTGGGGTCCAGGTTCTTGTCCTGTCCCAGAAAGAATTCAGAGACAGGATGCGGAGGTTAAAGAAGTCAAGTGGGGATTTATTAATGGATAGACAGTACATTCTCAAGGGGAGAGCAGGCAGGCTCAGGTGAGCAGCTGCCCTGAGTTTCCTTGATAATTTGGTTACATAGAGTGTAAAAATGAATGGACAGAATATTCATTGGGGAGGGAAGGGTTTGGGATCATATTCCCTGATTTTCATACCAACTTCACCTTCCCAAAGGGAGGAGAGATTTTTGTCCTTATTTAGCCTGGATCGGAAGTGTCCTGGCGTTGGTGCATGATGGGTACTTGTAATCCGCAGTGTTAATTTTATCGAAATGAGGGCATAATGAGCAAAAGGTTACACTGGGATACTGGAGATTCCTGCCTTTTCCCATCTTTCTTTGTAGGCCTCCAGGCCACTTGTCATCCCAAAATGTGTGACCATTTATCAGCCCAGAGGGTCCTGCTTTTCTTCCTCTGCCCAGGGACCCCTAGTGCTTACATGATGTATAGTTTCCTGTATTTGGTCCAAGCCCTTCTGCATTTTTGCTCATCCTGCCATTTGGCTTGAGTTCCCCTTTCTCTGCTTATATCTAGCTGTCTGCCTGCTCTAACAATAGAAGAAGCTAAACTACAGTTACAAATTGCTGGAGGCTCAATACAAACAAGTCTGAGAGTTAAAAAGTCCAGAGAGGCCCAGTCATAGGGAGGCCCCAATACTTTTGTAAATTTCACCTCCCAGAGCTAGACCAGGGCCTCATGGTGAATACTGAAGATAAATCTCATGTGCTTCTGACAAGGAGAGAGGAAAAGGAAACATTTTGAAATATGCCAGAGCATTAATTTCTTCTTAAAAAGGCCTGACCTCAAGAGAAACTAGTTTATTTACCAGAGCCTAAACTATTGAGGTTTTTTCAGAGCCAAACCAACCAGGGGGAAGGGAAGTACCCAACTCCAGTCACCTTGAGCCTTCCCTGTTGGAGAAGGAAAATACCAAACCTTAGCCTGCTCTGGCCTTTCAGGTAGGGGGCGAGAAATACCCAACTCCATCTCACTGTGGCTCTCTTGTCCTCCCTAAAAGGGACACTAAGAAGCACGTGTGAAGTTCATAGTCCAGAGGCATATGGTACCTAAAATATTGAGATGTAATTGTAGGACTATAGCATGCTTTTTCCTCCCCCAAATCTTACCACTCTGTTTCTAAAGGCCTGATTACAGTGTGTCTGGCTGTCAAGAAAAACTTATAAAGCATACTAAAAAGCCACAAAACACAGTTTGAAGAGACAGAGTGAAACAACATTGAAGAGACAGAGCAAGCATCAGAACCAGACAGAGATATGGCAGGGATATTGAAATTAGACCAGCAATTTAAAACAGTTATGTTTAATATGTTAAATGCTCTAATGGGTAAAGTAGACAGCATGAAAGAATAGGTGGATAATATAAGAAGAGATGGAAACTCTAAAAGAGAATCAAAAAAAAAATACTAGAGATTAAAACAGTGTAACAGAAATGAAGAATGTCTTTGATGTACACATTAGTAGCCTGGACATGGCTGAGGAAAAAAGTTCTGTGGGTGGGGACATATCAGTAGGAATTTCCAAATCAGAAAAGCACAGAGAATAAAAAACTGGAAACACACACACACACACACACACACACACACACATACAGAGCAGAACCATGGGACAACTACAAAAGGTGTAACATGTGTGATTGGAATACCAGAAGGAGTAGAAAAAGAGAAATGAACTGAAGAAATATTTGAAGGAATAATGACTGAGAATTTCTCCAAATTAATATTAGACACCAAACTGCAGATCCGGAAAGCTCAGAGAACACACACAGGATAAATACCAAGACAAACAATAACAACAAATGATTCTTAGGCATATCATATGTAAACTGTAGAAAATTAAAGATAAAGAAAAAATGTTGAAAGAAACCAGAGGCAAAAAAATATCTTACCTATAAAGGAGAAAAGATAAGGATTACATCTGATTTCTCCTCAGGTTACATGCAAGTAAGAAGCAAGTATTTAAAGTGTTGAGAGAAAAAACCCACAAAACTAGACTTCCATACCCTGTGAAATCATTCTTCAAAAGTGAAGAAGGATTTTCTCACACAAAAATTGAGGGAATTTTTTGACAGCAGATCTGCCTTGTAAGAAATGTTAGAAGAGGTTCTTAAGAGAAAATAAAATTGGTATAAGTCAGAAACTCAGATTGACATAAAGGAAAAGCATCAGAAAGGAAAGAGTGTAAGTAAAATAAAAGCATTTCTTTTTCTTATTCTTAATAGATCTAACAGATGACAATTAATTCAAAGTAGTAATAGCAACAGCATATTCAATTCTGTTTGCTTACCTGTCTGCCTGTTTTTATCTGTATGCTCATGTATATTTATGTACAAGTAAAGTGAATGACAGCAATACTATAAGGAACAGGAGGCAGGAATTAGAAATATTTTGTAATTATAGTGAAGAGGCAAAACCCACAAAGGGACCAGCAAGACCTCCCAGGCAGGGCCATTGCCTTCCCGCTTTTATGCTTCTATACAATGGCTTGCTTCTAGGAAAATGAAGCTTAGCCCTAAAATTCCATTGGTTCCCAGAAGCTCACTCCTGATGGGTCCATTTCTAACACCTCATTTGCATATGGCACAAAAATCAAAACCTAAATCGCTATAAATCCTGTGTAAACCTACAGACGGGGTCCAGAGCTTGGAGTGTTAACTACTCTGGGCCCACCAGTGTAATAAACCTGAGTTCTCCAACTCTCCGAGTGTCACTTGGTCTCTCAACAGGATTCAGGTTTCTGAACAATAGGATACTTGCACTTCCTATAGATTGGTACAAAGTTATTTGAAAGTGGACTTTAATTAGTAGTAAATGCAAATGATTAGTTGCAAAATCCAGGGCAAACACTAGAAAAATTTTGAAAAAGTATAACTGATATGCTAAGAAAAGAAAGAGAATGGATTCATACAAAATGCCCAACTAAAATCACAAAAGGCAGAGTAGAAGACAAAAAGAGGAACAAAGAACAAGGGCGACAAATGGAAAACAGTGACAAATATGGTTACCATTATTAATACAACTAATAAAGAGGTATTAATACAGTTATATCAGCTGGATAATTGGATACAATCCAATTATATCCTTAATCACTTTAAAGATTAATAGTCTAAATACACCAACCAAAAGACAGAGGTTGTCAGAATGGATCAAAAAACAGGACTCAACTATATGTTTTCTACAAGAAATCCACTTTAAATATAAAGGCGCAAATAGACACAGTACATATAGTTAACAATACTGTATCATAAACTTAAACTTTTGCTTAGGGTAAATATATGCTGTGTTCCTCTTACAAAATAAATAAATCAATTAAAAGGGCAAGAGAAAACTTCGGAGGGAGATGGATAGGCTTATGGCATGGATTTTGGTGATGATTTCATGAGTGTATACTTATCTTCAATCTCATTAAGTTATATTGATTAAATATGTACAGATTTTTGAATGTCAATTATGCCTCAATAAAGTAATTTTTAAAAAATCCTTTCTCAATGATTCCTCCAGGAAATTTGCTAGAATGACTACAAACAAAAAGAATATAATCCTTTTTTTACAGATACACTGTATTATCTAGTGATTGTTTAAAATCAAAATTATATCTTATCAACTGATGCATTAAAATTGATTAAGGAGCTTCTTTGCTAGGAGGATATAACCCTTGTTTGATAAAACATGTTGGAATATACAAAGCATTGATCAATAAAATAAAATTGATGAAAAGAACAAGAAAAGTAAAAGGACGAATAAAGAAATACTATGTGAACGCTCATTTTTAAAAGGTGGGAGTAGTCATTAGCTTAGACAGAGCACACTTCAGATGAAGGAAAGTTATCAGGGGTAAAAGGGGGTATTACATAATGATAAAGGTGTCAATTTGCCAAGAAGACTTAGCAATCCTTAATGTGTCTGTGTCTAACAATACAGTGTCAAAACATGTGAGGTATAAATTGATAGAACCACAAGGAGAAATAGATGAGCCCATTATTAAACTTGGAGATTTCAACACCTCCCTGTCAGAAATAGACAAATCCCACAGGCAGAAAATCTAACAAGGACATAGTCAATTTTAACAGCATCATTAATCAACTGAATATAATTTGCATAGAGACTACTTTATCCAACAACTACAGAATACACATTATTCTCACACTCACATGGAACATTCATTAAGATAGGCCATATTTTGGGCATAAAACATATCTAAACACAGTTGAAAGAATAGAAATCATACAATGTCTTTTCTCAGCCCACAGTGGAATTAAACTAGAAATCAATAACAGAAATATAGTTGGAAAATCCAAAACTATATTAAATTAAGCAACACACTTCTAAATAATAAATGGCTCAAAGAAGAAATCTCAAGATAAATTTTAAAATATTTTGAAGTAAAATTGAAAACACTGTATATCAAAATTGAGCAGATGAAATGATAGCAGTGCTAGAACAAAATTTCTAGCACTGAATACATATATTAGGAAAGAAGAATGATCCAAGCATCTATCTTAGGAAACTAGAAAAAGAAGAGCAAATTAAATCAAAGTAAGCAGAAGAAAAAATTAGAAATAAGAGCAGAAATCAGTGATACTGAAAATGGAAAACTGATAAAGAAAATCAAGAAAACTAAAAGCTAGTGTTTGAAAAGATCAATAAAATCAATAAGCTTCTAACCAGGCTAAATAAGAAAAAAAAAAGAAGACATAAATTACTAATATCAGAAGTGAAAGAAGGGCTATCACTACAGATCGGATATTAGATGGATAATCAGGGGTATTATGTATGACTTACGCCCACAAATTTGGCAATCTAGATGAAATGGATAAATTCACTGAAAGAAAAAATCTGCCAACATTCATGTAAGGAGAAAGAGAAAATTTAAATAGGCCAATATCTATTAAAGAAATTGAATTGATAAATAACAAGCTTCCCCAAAGAGAAAGCACCAGACCTCGAGTTCACTGGTGAATTCTACCAAACATAGAAGGTATAGAAGCAGAGGGAATACTTCGTAACTCATTGTATGAAGTCAGCATTACCCTAACACCAAAACCAAAACAAAGATATCACAAGAAGAGAAAACTATAACCAATATCTCTCATAAGCATAGATGCAAAAGTCTGTAGCCAAATATTAGCTAATTAAATCCAACAATATATAAAAAGGTTTAATACACCCCAACCAAGTGGGATTTATTCCAGATATGCAAGGATAGTTTAATATTTGAAAGTCAACATAACTCATCAATAAAGAAGAAAATTCACATGATCATATTAATACATGCAGAAAAAGCATTGGACAAAATCCAGCATTCATGATTTAAAAAAAGAAAACTCTCAGCAAATGAGAAATAGAAAGAAACTTTCTTAATTTGATAAAGAACATCTACAAAAACCCTACAGCTATTGTACTTAGTTGTGAGAAACCAGAAGCTTTCCTGCTAAATCAGGAATAAGAATTTTCCCTCTCACCACTCCTTTTCAACATTGTACTGCAAGTTCTAGCTGATGCAATAAGACAAGGAAAAAAGTTATACAGATTAGTAAGAAACAGATAAAACTGTTTTTGTTTACAGATGATGTGATTGTCCATGTAAAAAATCTGAAAAAAATCAACAACAAAAAAAACTCCTAAAACTAACAAGCAATTATAGCAAGGTTGCAGGATATAAGTCTATATATACAAAAGCCATTTGCTTTTCTATATACTATTAATGAGCAAATAGAATTTAAAGTTATAAACACAATGACATTTATGTTAGCACATCCCCAAAAAGAAATGCTTAGGTCTAAATCTAACAAAATATGTACAAGATCTACATTAGGAAAACTATAAAACTCTGATGAAAAAATTCAAAGAATTAAATAAATGGAGAGGTAGCCCATGTTTGCCAATAGGAAGACTCACTATTGTCAAAACATTGGTTCTTCCCAATTTAATCAACGAATTTAATAAAATTTTAATCAAAGTCCCAGCAACTTATTTCATAGATATCAACAAACTGATCTTAGAGTTTCCCTGGAGAGGCAAAGACGCAGAAGAGCCAACACAATACTGAGGGACAAAAACAAAGCTGAAGGACTATGTTTCCAAACTTCAAGATTTACTATAAAGCTACAGTACCAACCAACAGATAGATGGAACAGAATAGAGAGCCCAGAAAGAGAGCCATATAAATATAGTCAGCTGACCTTTGACAAAGGGGTAAAAGCAATACGATGGAGGAAAAATAGTTTTTCCATAAGTGGTGCTGAGACAACTGGACATCCACAGGTAAAACATGAATCTAGAAAAAGAATTTCATCCTTAAAAAAAATTGGATCATAGACTTAAACATAAAATACAAAACTATAAAACTACTAGAAGACAACATAGGAGAAAACCTAGATGACCTTTGATATGATGATGAGTTTTTAGCTACAATACCAAAGGCACAACCCATGAAAGAAATAATTGATAAGTTGAACTTCACTAAAATTAAAAACGTGTGCTCTGCAAAAGACATTGTCAAGTGAATAAGAAGACAAGCTACAGACTGAAAGAAAATATTTGCAAAAGACGTATCTGATAAAAGACCGATAGAATATTCTTCAGTGCTAAAAAAAAAAAATGAGCTATCAACCCATGAAAAGATATGGAGGAACCTTAAATGCATGTTACTAAGTGAATGAAGCTTACCCCAAAAGGCTGCATACTGTATGATTCCAACTGTATGACATTCTGGAAAAGGCAAAACTATGCAGAGAGATAAAGGATCAGTCATTACCAAGGGTTTAGGGGGAAGGAGGGATGAATATGGAGAGCAGAGAGGACTTTTAAGGCAGTGAATCTATTCTGTGTGATATTATAATGATGGACACATGGCCTTATGCATTTGTCTAAACCTATGGAATGTACAACACCAAGAGTGAACATTATAAACCTTAGTCCATATAAACTATGGACTGTGAGAGATAATGTAGGTTCATCGACTGTGTAGGTTCAAATGCACCTCTCTGGTACGGGACGTTGGTGATGGGGGAGGCTACGTGTATGTAGGGGGCAGAGAATATATGGGAAATCTCTGTGTTTTCTGTTCAATTTTACTGTGAAGCCAAAAGTGCATGTTCTAAAAACCACAACGAATCACTACTTCAAGTCCACTAGAATGACCACAATGAAATAGCTGTTTGAGAGTATGTGGAGCAATCAGACCCTCATCTATTGCTGTCAAGTGTATAAAATAGTGTAACCGCTTAGAAAACTGTTTAGCAGTTTCTTAAAGTGTTAAACTTACATATGCTACAACCAAGCTAATCTACTCCCGTGTATTTATCCAAAATAAATGAAACTATGTATTCACAAAGTCTTTCACAGACTGTTCATAGTAGCTTTCTTCACAATAATTCCAAATTTGAGAAATCTAGATGTCTATTCCCAGAAGAATAAACCGTGATATATTTATACAGTAGAATTTGCTTCAGCAATTATAAGGAATAAAGTACTTATACATGCAAACTGAACCTCAAAAATATGCTGAGAGGAAGAAGCCAGACACAAAAAGTCTGTGCGGTACGAATCCATTTACATAAACCCCCTGTGTATGCCAAATGGGGGAGGGGATGGCTGGGAAGGTGGACACACACTGGGATGATGTAAATAGTCTGTCTTGATGTGCATGTGGCAAAACTGGACAGTACACTGGACCTGCTTGTAAATTACACCTCAATTTCAAAAGGGCATGATCTCTGGTGTTCACGCCTTCCCACTAGCACGGACTGGCTTCTGAGACCAGCCACCTGATCCCTTCAGGCATAAGGAATAGGACAGGGAACTGCAGTGTTTGGATTCTGGACAGAGACAGGTTCAGGGGCACTCTTCTTAAGAATACTGAGTTCCTGACGCCGCTCAAATCCAAGAGTGAGGGAAGGGGGCCTGTGTTCTGCCTGAATATCCACCCATCTTCCTGGCACACATTAGCCTGTCCAGACCCCACTAGGGGTGGCAGCAAAGGCCAGCGAGGAAAGCCTGGATGTCACAGGGTAGCATCTATATGAAGGAGTGCCATGGGCAGAGTTTTTCTACACTATTTTGCAGTTGTAGACAGTGAAGCATGCTACTCCCGTCACACTCTGAGACTCTGAGTTCTTCAGAAATGATTGGAAGTTCTGCTTTCAGAATCAATGGGAAAAGTGTCATCCTCGATGACATAAGACAATGATGGAGAGAGAGTACGGAATCATCCATCTTCTCTTTGCTGGGGGAAGCTGTGCGCACCGCAGAAAGAGCTTGAGGCCTCAGTGACAGCTACTCACCCAAGCGGCAGGCTGCTTGCCAGCCCGCCATGCGCTCAAGCCAGACATGCCTAACTGGCGGGGCTCTGCTGATATGAATTGTTTGGCCCACTGAGTTGCCAACACTGGAAAACTGAGGGTTTTGCATAAAATTCTGGATTCCCAGCTTCGCTAGAAAAATTAGAGCAAGAGTGAAATATGGAAATATTACAATATGGGTGACTCTGTGCCTGAATTCCCTCATGGCAAGAACTGCTGGCACTGAGTGGGAGCTGGTCTCTTGGACAGGGCTAGGCCACCCCACTTGCCTGTGGCCCCTCCCTTGCCCACCTGCCCCCTGTAGGAGTTGCTGAGTTCCTAGCTTAAGATTTCCTTCAAATTGTAGCCATTTGACCTTCTTTGCTTCCAAGAGCCCAGGAGAAAATTTCCCATTGGCAGGAGAGCAACTTTTCATATAGAACTGCAAAAATTAAACCACAGAGCCAATTATTGCCTGAGCTGCTCACACAGTGCTTCGGAGTGAATGGGTTGTGACCTTAAGAAATCTCCTCCTTTCCCTGGGTCTAAATTTTCTGACCTGCAAGATAAGGAAATGAGCTTAACCATCTTTATTGGCTTGTCCCTCTAGGATTATCTGTCTAACCCTAACTGCCTTGACGGAGACAGCCCCTCAGCAGCTGCGAGGCTGTTATACAAGGCCTGATCTGCTTTTCATCCCAATTCAATAAGAAAAGTGCATGTTCATAAAACCTTCCTTCATGGCCAAGCTGGCATGTAAATGATCACGCAGAGCAGCCAGCACTTAAGAATATTGAGCTCCCAGCACTGCTGGAAACTGAGCGTGAAGGGAGGGGCCCGTGCTCTGCCTGAGGAGCCCCTCCCCCCGCACCCCACTGCCCAGGCCCCACCAGGGGGGCGGCAGTGACCCCTAACATCAAGGGCAGATTTAAATATTGAAATCCTGTTGAACCTCAACATGAAATCTCCCCAAACATATTCATTCACATTCACATTGCACGTGATATAGAAAAGGTTTAACCAGTATGTGAAAAGATCGGGGAAATATTTGTGGATGAGCCAGGGGCAGTCTTGGAAGCCCGATCCTTCCTTCGAATATCATAATAGAGGGTGGGCTCACCAAGCAATCTACACACTTTAAGATGGTCCTGTTTGCTGCTAAATTTCAGTTTACATCAATGTAAGATCAAAATGTAAGACTTTAAATATAGGACCTTTAGGAAGCCAAGGATACAACTAACATTTAACAGACTTTATATGCTAACCACTTTATAAATGCACAGTATCTTCTTTAACTCTTCCTTATAAGGCCTCGTTTTACACACGAGGAAAACCGAGGCACAGAAAGGTGAAGCAGTCTGTCCAATATCACTTGGCTAGGCTGGGTAAAATCTTGGTAGCGCTGGGTTTTATTTAAACTCAGAAAGCCCAGCTCCAAAGCCTGTGCCTTTCAGTGCTTTGTGATGTTACATCCTCCTTCCTGTCACATGGTACAAGAATTAAGAGATTCCTTGAACCTTATCAGATCAAAAGATAACCTTTCTGTCCACACTTGGAGGATGGCAGCATTCACATGCTCCCCTTCTGTGACTCAAGGCATTCACACGCATCCGTGTCCTTGATCACAAGTCAGAAGCAATTAGAGGGAAGCTAAGACACTGTGTGTGCAGAACCCTGTGATCCCTCTGCCACGTGCCTTCAGGGCTCATGTGTCACGGTTTCCATAAACTCCCTGGACACTTAAGGACTTACATGCACAGAACACTTTTTTATCTGTCTTTTGGAGAGCTTTTGATAAAATAACAATGCTGATAATAGAGACAAATGCCGAGCACCTACTGTGCATGGAGCTGTGCTGCGTCCTTCTCCTATATTAGTTCTCTTAGCTGCCATCCCAGGTCAGACCTTGTCCCTGTTTGACCTGGGTTGCAAATGAGAAGGTCATAGCCAGGAGCTCCATGGGTCTGATGGAGAACCCTGGTCCTGGGGCAGGACACCAGAGGACTGGTTTAAGGCCCTCTCACTCTCTAGAAGGAAACCAACAACATCCTTCTGGGTACTTGAAACCAGAGCTGGGACCCCTGAGAGCATCGGTCCATTTGCATCCTTGGCGGTCCCCTCTGCTCACAATGCCCTCCGCCCCCACAACCTCACCTCTCTCCTGCCTGTGAAACTCCTTAGTCTCCAAGGACTAGCTCCAACTCCCTCTCCTCGGTGGTGCACCCTAACCTCCCCTAACAGATGAGAGTTTCTCCTCGGGACCCCCACTGCCCCTTAGAGGTGTGTCCCATCCAGCAACAGGCTGTCCAGCATCTGTTGATGGTTTTATCTCCCCTAGAGGTTGGAACTCTTTCTGTGTGAGCTCATGTCTGCATCGAGCACTAACAAGTCCCGGCAAGGGGCCTGCCATCAGTCTCTCTCCTGGCAGCAGCCAACCTGGAAGCTCCGCTGGCTTTTCTCCCATGGATCCAGCTATTCTCATGCTCCAGAGGCTCCAGTAGCCTCTGGCCTGTGTCCTTCTCTGTCCCAATCCCCTCACCTGAGCTCTCCTGCATTCATCCCCACTTCTGCCCTTGCTTCCACTCCCCTAGTTCAGGCCTGTTTTCTCCCATTAGACTGTGAAGATGGATTTTTGACCAGTCTTTCTTTCTTGCACCGTCCTCCAAAGAGCTTCATCACAGCAGGGCTCAGGCCTGGTTTGGCGCCATCTGCTCAGAGGCTGTCGGTGCCTCTCAAGTGGAACTGGACAAAGTGCTATCAGGTGCGCCAAGCATCTGAGGACCAGGCAAGACCTGAGCTCTGGTGCCTTAGCAGCCAGTCTCCCATTGGTCCTGGAGAACACTCTCCAAACCAGGACTGTTTCTTACCATGGCCACGCTCCCCACCTCCCGGCTCCAACTCACACAGAGCTTCTACCTGCCCACCGATTTTTCCACAACAAGGCACCCTTGAGTAACTCCGCCCCCTTCCCACGCCTGCTGCTGAGGCAGCCCCACGCGGAGCAGGGCCTCACCACCTCTGCAGATGGGCAGCAGCTCCACTTCCGAAGGCCATGCCAGCATCTGCAGGTATGGGGAACAAGGGAAATGACTGATTTCCATTCAAGGAGAGTGAAGATTGGGAAGATACAAGTTACAGGAAGTGAGCTCAGTGATCCAGCCAGAACCTTGGAAACAGACACAGAGGTGAGGAGAAAAAATGCAGGTCAACTTTCCCCCAAGACTCCATGGGACCTACTGCTCATGGGATAGGTACTTGAATCAAATTTTACTTAAATCATATTTTTTTCCAGAAATAAATGTATACTCCACATTCAATTCTGCCATTTGAGTTTCCATGTAGTATCTCTTAGAAAGGCTTCCTTATCAATCCATAGGAGAGCTATTTTCAAGCATTACAGGGAGGGAACTGTACGCGGTGGGGGTGGGGGCTCTCCCTCATGTTTTTCTCCCCCCAAACCCCAACACACACACACACACACACCCCGAGTGCAGGGCCTGACGCACGACCAGAGCATGTGGAAAGATAAACTGACAGCCTCAGGAAGGTCAGCCCTTGTCTGACTCATGTCTCACTTCAGCGGGATTGTGAATAAAGGTCAGGTCCAAACCATTCCTTGAGAAACTGGTGTAACACAAAAACAGCAATTAAATAACATGCACAGCTGCTCTGCTGAGCACACAAGCCAATGCCTCTGTCTGATACAGCATAAAACCATAAGACCACGCACCCACAACCACACGCCTGCCCGTGTGCCGTGGGCTGCCTCCTGCCATGTTGATGCGTGTAGATGTCACATAATAAATGCTCAGAACCTTTAAGACGGTAAGTACACTGTGACAGGCACACATACCATGTATTCTCAAGGCAGCTGTGTATGTGTGCTCGTGCACAGCTGCAAACTCTCAACGACCTATTAAGCCAACAGCAAAGAGCACTCAGCCAGCACAGCCCTTCAGGAACAAACCTAGCAAGCATTGCTAGACTCAGAGAGAAAGAAAGGAGAAAAAGCTCAACAGCAGAGTCGAGTCTATTTTTAGAACCCTGCAGAGGGGTGGCCAGTTAGACTGAATCCAGGGCTCCACATACAGGCCCCAAGAGAAACCTGCCCAGAAAGTCTTTAATCGAACTAAAGCCCCTAGTCGGACTGAAGCCCCACCTTCTGCATACAGGCTTGCTTTATTCCCATGGGTAGGAGCTGATTGGTGGGTTCTTATGCAAATAAGGGATGCTGAGAGGTAAGTTTTGATTGGTGGGTATACTGAAAGTGAAAGGGGCGTGTCTGAGAGAGAGAGGGGCGGGGAGGAATGGTCCAGCCTGTAGTTCTTATCAAGTCCCGGGAGGCAGAAATTGTTATGCAGATAAAGTATTATGCAGTAAGTTATGCAGCCGAAGGTTAAATGCTGATTGGTGGATTCTGCAGAAGGTGGAAGTTGTTACTTGCTGTTGGCTGGGCTTGTCCTGAAATAGTGGCGGATTGGCAAAACGGAGGTTGGTCGTGTCTATCAAGCATAAAGGTAGCCCTTCGCACATGCGTGGAAGGTTTGGGCCCTGTCAGAACCTTGAAAGGTCATAAAGGTGAAATGAACATGTGTTGATGTTAGGGGGACTGAAGAACAAACCCCAGTGTGTGTGACCATTGACCAAATGACAAGCCTCAGTTTCCTTATCTTTTATTGATGGCATTTACGAAAGCTGTTTCATAACTTCTTGTGGAGATTAAATGATATGATCAGCATAAAACGTTTAGTTTTTCACAGTGTTACTTAAATACTATTTTTTAACATTTTTTTATTGAGCTATAGTCAGTTTACAATGTTGTGCTATAGTCAGTTTACAATGTTGAGCTATAGTCAGTTTACAATGTCGTGTCAACTTCCAGTGTAGAACACAATTTTTCAGTTATACATGAACATACATATATTCATTGTCACATTCTTTTTCCACTGTGAGCTACCACAAGATCTTGTATATATTTCCCTGTGCTATACAATATAATCTTGTTTATCTATTCTACATATGCCTGTCAGTATCTATGAATTTCAAACTCCCAGTCTGTCCCAGTCTGTCCCTTCCCACCTTCCTCCCCTCTGGCAACCACAAGTTTGTATTCTACGTCTGTGAGTCTGTTTCTGTTTTGTATTTATGTTTTGTTTGTTTGTTTGTTTGTTTGTTTTTTTAGATTCCACATATGAGTGATCTCATATGGTATTTTTCTTTCTCTTCTGGCTTACTTCACTTAGAATGACATTCTCCAGGGACATCCATGTTGCTGCAAATGGCATTATGTTGTCATTTTTATGGCTGAATAGTATTCCACTGTATAAATATACCACCTCTTCTTTATCCAGTCATCTGTCAGTGGACATTTAGGCTATTTCCATGTCTTGGCTATTGTAAATAGTGCTGCTATGAACATTGGGGTGCAGGTGTCTTTTTGAAGTAGGGTTCCTTCTGGATATATGCCCAGGAGCAGGGTTACTGGGTCATATGGTAAGTCTATTCCTAGTCTTTTGAGGAATCTCCATACTGTTTTCCACAGTGGCTGCACCAACCTGTATTCCCACCAGCAGTGAAGGAGGGTTCCCTTTTCTCACCAGCATTTGTCATTTGTGGACTTTTGAATGATGGCCATTCTGACTGGTGTGAGGTGATACCTCATCGTAGTTTTGATTTGCATTTCTCTGATAATTAGTGATATTGAGCATTTTTTCATGTGCCTATTGATCATTTGTATTTCTTCCTTGGAAAATTGCTTGTTTAGGTCTTATGCTTATTTTTGGATTGGGTTGTTTTTTTTTTTATTAAGTCGTATGAGCTGCTTATATATTCTGGAGATCAAGCCTTTGTCGGTTTCATCTTTTGCAAAAATTTTCTCCCATTCCATAGGTTTTCGTTTTGTTTTGTTTATGGCTTCCTTTGCTGTGCAGAGGCTTGTAAGTTTAATTAGGTTCCATTTGTTTATTCTTGCTTTTATTTGTATTGTGGAGTAGAAGGATGCTCATAGCTCACTCTCTCCCACAAATACACCAAAACTCACATCCACGGACCCACCCAGCTAACCAGAGCACCTGCTGAACTCCAACAGAACATCTCCCTCTTCAAAAGACAAGGACGCCACGAATCTGGTAGAAGAAAAGGAAAAAAGAAAGAAGGAAAAGCAAAACAGTGTGGGCCCGGTCCCACAGGGAGGGAGCAGCAAAGGAGGAATAGCGCTCATTCACTGTGTCTCCCCATCTCCAATGCAGAGGTCAGTGGGATGGAGGGGGAACCTCTGAGGCTCAGATCTGTATGGAGCAGCCCTTGACCGACAGAACTAAGTTAAATGGGCAGAGAGGGTCTCCATGACCCCCAGACCTAAAGGCAAAGCGGCAGGTGGGGGACAGGACAGGCTGCCCGAACTGGGGGGAGGATTGGGGCAGGTTGCAGAAATACTTAAATACTATTAATTGAATGTTTCAGTAAAAATCATAACAAGGCTAAAAGATCTGATATAATCAGTGAGGTTACATCAGAATAGGTGGGCAGAGAATGTTACCTGGAGGAAGATCTATTTTTGAGTTTCATCTCTATACCTGCTCCCTTGAGCATTTCCCACGTGGGAAAAAACAATGTTGCAGCTCACACAGGGGCTTAGACAGTTTCTTTCTGGAAGTGACCCTTCCACTCATTTCACTAGCCTAAGTGAGTCACCTGCTACATCCGTCCACCCCTCTCTCTAAGGTTCAGACCTGGTCGGGGGGTCCAGATGAGGCCATCCAAGGCTCAGTGGTAAGGAAGGGTAATAAGGCTCTGAAGTTAAATTATGTGGCAAGAAGGGGACATGCATGAGGAGGCCTTTTCCAGCACAGCTTGTGGCTAATGTGAAGGCTCTTCCAGATTCCCTCCCTCAACAGTGGCTGTGTTTAAAGGACCATTGAGCTGGTAATAAGTATGATGGTTAAATACATCATCCTTTGTTTCATGCATTATTTTCTAAACACTGTTATAAAAAGATGACTGTTGCAAAAATCTTCATTCAGTTTTCCCAGGGGCCTCTCTTCATCCTCTGATTTTCAAATTATTTCTTTTTTAAGTGCCTTTGCTGTTATCATCCTGTTAGCATTCTCTTCCACTGTTACTTAGTTACCTCAGCCAGATCCTCACTTGTCATGGGGGCTGCAATGGGATTTGAACATCCTGTTCATTAATGTCACCAAATTTTTCTCCAATCCTAAGACCTATAATTTTTTTTAAATACTTTATTTTTTACTGAAGTATAGTCAGTTTACAATGTTGTGTTAATTTCTGGTGTACATCATAGTGACTCAGTTATACATATATATATTCCCTTTCATATTCTTTTTCATTATATGCTGTTACAAGGTATTTACTATAGTTCCCTGTGCTCGACAGTAGGATCTTGTTGTCTATCCATTTTATGTATAGTCGTCAGTATCTGCAAATCCCGAACTCTCACTTTATCCCTCCACCTCCTGCTACCTCCACACCTGTAACCATGAGTTTGTTTTCTATGTCTATGAGTCTGTTTCTGTTTTGCAAATAAGTTCATTTGTGTCATTTTTATATTCCACATATAAATGATTTCATATAGTATTTTCCTTTCTCTTGCTGGCTTACTTCACTTCATATGACGATCTCCAGGTCCATCCATGTTGCTGCAAATGGCATTATTTTATTCTTTTTTATGGCTGAGTAGTATTCCATTGTATAAACATACCACAACTCCTTTATCCAATCACCAAGATCTGTAATTTTATTTTGAACTGTTTACATGTTGTAGTCAGAAGTTTATAGCAGTGAACAAGGAGCAGGAAAGTTAGTGGGGAAAAAAACATTGACCCAATAGACAGAATGAGGACAGCCAGTGTTAAATTAAGGAGGATGCTCAGCATTACATGGATAATTGATGGAGCTGGATTAGAAGTAGTAATGTATCAGTGTTCATTTCCTGATTTTTGATAGCTATATTGTTGTGGGAGAATCTGTAGGAAATATACACTGAAGTATTTGGGGGTAAGAAGGACTTTTTTTTGGAACTTAGTCTCAAATGGTTCGAAGAAAAAATGTATTATTCTTGAAAAAACTTGTATTATTCTTATAATTTTTCTGTAAGTTTGAAACCATTTCTAAATCAAAATAAAAGGAGGATGTTCAGTGGTGACTAATTTTATAAGGGCCAGAAGATCATCATATTATGGCATATCAAATGATAAATTGTCAGATAATAATGACTCCTCCCCTTACATGAAAGGAGACTTGCTCCTAATGGAGCATGTAGAGTTTTAGCTAAGTTATTTTTTCAAGTACTGTCCCTGAAGTTGATGAAGCCAGTGATAGCAATGACACGTATGAAGTACTCACACGATGTGTGGCACACTTTAAGCATTCAAACTGGTCATGGTCCTCGTGTGTTATTTGAATTAGAGAATGCAAAGTTGATCTGAATGGAGCAATGACCCACCCCACACCCCCAAATTAACCCTGCTCAGACCCAAGCCTCACTCTTGTTCCCAGATTAAAAGTGACAGGCCCAGTCCTCTGCTCACCCAAGGCTTCCAGGAAGGCCCTAGTTGAAAAGCTTGCTATCTCATTTATTTCTCTAACATGGGCCCCTCTGCAGCAGAAGGCTGTGCCAGCACTGCATGCCTCCTGTCTGTTCTTTAGTTGGTAATTAAATATGCGTAGCTACAGATGCGTCGTCGTGGGAAGATATCATCCAAGTCCTGACAAAGAACCAAAATTATTCATATAATTTATCATCCCAGCCATTTTGAATGCTAACGAGAACACTCCTTGATTAGAATTGTCAAGAAGCATTTGCACCCATGTCCTATCAGGGAGCGTTTCCTCTGCCAGATGCTGCCTTTCATACTAACCACAAAGACATTCAGGCTTTCTTCTTGTGCAATCTTACTGGCCCTACAGAAACAGAACGCAATAAAACAAGCATTTCTCCCCTCCCCCTGTTTTCTGATGAGATTTGCAAAGGGCTTTCAGGTTTTCTGTGGGTTTTTATTTTTATTTATTTATTTTTGGGGGGAGGTGGGGATGGGAGGTTGCTGTTAGCTTGTATTTTAAAGCCTTTTAGAGGACAGTAACACAGATCTGCCAGACTGTCCTTCCAGCATCAGAGCGCAGGGACAGGTGCTCAGATACACGGAGCACTTGGGTCAGGACCACTTGAAAGCGGTCCTTCTTTGAAAGAGAACAGGCTCACTTGGAACTTGGAATTCAGCTCAGACCTTAAGACACATTCTCAAGTCTCATTATTAAGTGATGGGATTGGAGGTGGGGGTTGGTTAGGAGACCAGAGAGTCTGTGTTCTGTCATCGGAATTAAAAATAAGAGGTAATGCATTGAAACATACTGGAAGGAAGAGCTATTACCCACCCCCTGGGAAGATCCTTCAATTTCCCAGTCTTCTTCTTACCATTATGACCATCAACGCACAAGGAAAGAGGAAAGAGAGTTCTCTACTTGTCTTGTGGGCTCCTCAGGCCAGCTATAAATCTACCCCCAACACTAATTTTTAATCCATAAAGATAAATAGTGTTTTAATGCGGCATTTTGTCACCATATTCAATTTTCATAAATTAGCTCTCAAGTTGTTGCATTGATTGGAAGATGTATTAAGTACAAATCCACCCACTGAGAATCGGACGTCAGAGAGGTCTGATGCTGACAGCTTCTGCAGCCAGCTCTGGTGGGCTCCAGTCCTCAGCACAGAGGTAAGCTGGGCCCCGGGGGGTGGACAAGCTTGGGGAAAGTCACCTTGTAAAGTATTCCAGGACCTCTGGAAGAGACTAAAACTGACTGCTTACATGAGAAGCAGTTGTCTCCCTGTAGGGCTGTGTCATTATAATTGGCCAACTTTCTTCACATTTTTACCCACGAGGTGATAAACTTTAGAGAGAAAAACAAGTGGACCTGCCTCATACCATCTTCACTAGACTCTCGCTTTCAAAGATTCCCTATTCACATCAATTCCTCCATCTACCCAGCTCTCTCAGGGGGCAACTTCACTGCAGAGATGGGGAAGCTGGGACTGGCAGGTGAGGCCAAGATCTCTTTCAGTTTATTACCTTTTCCCCTTACACATCTGGAGACAGTGGCATTGTAGTCTTTAAAGCCTCCCTCAGACCCTACGTCAGATGGGATGGATGATTCTGAGGGTTCAGTTAACTCTGGAATCCTCAGAAAGACCCCTGCCTCACCACAGGGTAGCTGGAGTCAGAGGCAGCTCTGTTTTTCAGCACTTCTATCCCCTGTTGACCAAGGGCCAGCTGTTAAAGCAACACTGAGGCCGATGGAGAGAACAGGATCCCACCCTGCCAACAACTCTTTTAAGGAAATCTGCCTCACGGATGCAAAAACTGCAAAGTGTGCATGTGTCGGGGAGGTGGAGGAGAGGAGTGAGAGATTTCATTAAGACAGAGAAATATGGACAAATAGGGAGCTCACTGAGCCCAACAGATGATCCCTTCCGAAGAGAAAGTTAAAAGACTAGATAATTTCATATATGTCTATGTATGAAATTAAAATTCCAAACTTCCCATCAAAAAATACCATAAAATAGGTGAAAACACAAAGTCACCAACTGGAAGAATATATTTTCATACACATAATTAGTGTCCAATAAAAATTTTAAAAACCCTTTACAAACAAGAAAATGCGAGCCAATAACATGAACAGTCAATTTCAGAGAAGAAAAAACACGAATGATCCATAAACATATAAAAAGTGCTCAACCATGTGGGAAGCTAAGAGAGCTGACGAAAGACAATTTTGCTCCTATCAGACAGGAAGAAATGTAGAAGTCTAGCAATTTCAAGTGCAGAGAAGGAAACGAAACAGAAATCCTCATGCATGCACTGATAGTGGAACAGTGTTACTGATTTAACCATCTTGGAAAACCATTTGATATTACCTACTAAGTTAAATGTGCATTTGCCTTCTAACCTAGTACTTTCACTCTTAAATAAACAACCTAGACATGTGGTACCCAACAAGGTCATTACCACACCCTATGGGGAGTTCTGGAAACCTGCGGATGTCACAAAGAGTGAGGGGCACTA
This sequence comes from Camelus bactrianus, assembly GCF_048773025.1. Classification (NCBI taxonomy): domain Eukaryota; kingdom Metazoa; phylum Chordata; class Mammalia; order Artiodactyla; family Camelidae; genus Camelus; species Camelus bactrianus. Next base: position 20,088,065 of record NC_133547.1, on the reverse strand, counting down.
CTGGCATTTAACAGGTAAAGTAAGGAACGCTAGGTGTCCTGCAGTTTCTGAGATAGTCCCACACCAAGGTGAAGCCGCCTGCATCCCACGTGACCACATAATTAACACAGATGAGCATCTGTTCATGCTTATCTGATCCTAAAATCTAACTCTAACTTTGTTTTACATATAAAAAGCTAGTTGCATGGCTTTTAATCTAATTGAATTTTCTAGGAATGCAACTACCTTCTAAATTGAAGGACAAGGGTGCTTTACATTGTTGCTGTTCAGAACTTTGCCAAGAATTGGTCAACAGTTCAGAAAATCATCTCTACTGGGAATCTCGCACATGGCATTTGGGTCACCAATTCAATACACCTATGTCTGTTCGTATTTGTAGCTGGAAAAATCATTGTGATTCTACACACAGGTGCAAGCATCTAACATCATTAATCTGGCTCCTGGTGTAATTGTCACCCAAATTTACATATTTGTATAATCATCTTTTATTATAAATCTCTTTGTTTCATTTCTCTGTTATATTACAGCTAGAGTATTAGATTGATTTCCTGAAATTGAAAGAGTAAGTACACTATAGTATAGGATTTAAGAGATTAATTTCAAGACAGTAAAAAGAACAGCACAAAATATTTGTCACAAAAGGGGGTACCTGTGCTGAGAACCACCACCCCAAGATGAGCAGTTGCATAAGCCATGAGTGAAAGGATTCATGGCAGCATGACTTACAAAACCATAAAAAAAAAAACAAAAAAAAAAACTGAAAACAACCCAAATCTCCATTAATAGCAAACTGGATAAATGCATGTGTAAATTCATGTTGTGGAATACTACGTAACGGTGAAAATAAATGAACTATAGCCATATTCATCAGTGTGGACAAATTTTTAAAATGTATGGAACAAAAACAGCAAGTTACAAAACTCAGATCACATATACATGGGAGAAACACTTAAATTTAAAAAATAGACATAACTAAAATTCTATTTGGGAGTGCATTTAATGTGATAAAGCTATAAAGAAAAGTAAGGAATATAAACACGAATTTCAGTGTAATCGTCACCTCAGCAGGTACAGAAGGGAAAAGGGTGCAGCTGGGGAGGGAGGGACACAGAGGGTAATGTTCTGTTTCTTAAACTGGATGGTGAGAATGCAGCTCCTTGTTTTATTACTTTAAACTCTAAATACATTGTATATATTTTTAGATATAATGTATTTCACAATTTTAAAACGTTTCAAATTCAGATCCTCCCACCTAATCAGCCAGAGCCTTTAGTCCATCAGACATCCTTTAAAGCTCATCTCAGCTTGCACTGAGGATTGGCAGAAAGGCAAAGCTTCCAGGTCTCCTCTGGGTTTGGTACACACTCTCTGTAGTTGCTAAGTTGCCACCTGCCAAGGGATGATGATGTTAATGCTGGAATGAGGCTCAGTATTCCTGAAGCCTCCTGGAGGTTTCTATCCAATGCCGAGATTCCAAAGGAGCCAGCATGAAAGGATTCTTAGCAGCCAGAGGAGGGAAGGGTCCACTGAGGAAGGTCAAGAGAATGCAGTTTCCCCTCCGGGAGGGTTTGACAGAGCTGCCTGGCCCTGGGTGATTGATTCTCTCCCACGCGTGTGTCCCCTGTCCCCCTCCATTGCAGTCTCTACTAGAGGACCGATGGCAACCACTCACAGGCCCAGCCTACCTGAGGATTTTCGCAGCAGGACCAGGAAGCTCCACCAATCCCTAAGGCTGCAGGACTAGACAAGGTTTGGCAAAGTGAGTGCCATTTCATTTGAGGGAGACTAACTGGGGAAAGGAAGAAGCTATACACTCAGTGAAACAGCGGCACCTTGCTGAGCTCTAGTCAGCACAGGATGGCAAGACAGTTCTTGGAATAAGAACTCACGCTCTACCTGCACTCAGATGCCCCAGGGTACTGCCAGCTCCTGGAGGCAGGCATGCATCTCCATGCCCCGGTCTCTAGCATTATGTCCGGCAAATTGAAGGTGGGTAATAGTGAAGGAATTTAATTGAAGAAAAGAAAGTGAAAAAGAAATGCAGACGGTAGAGTTAATAAATGACAGTAATAAATTGGCAGTTTAGACCCTGAGTGCAGAGCCAAGAGTTCACATTGGGTTAGAGAGGCTTCCAAAGATTTCTGCACAGCGGTGAGGTTTGAAAGACACAAAGGCATTAGATGGATGGATTTGGGTGGGGGCAAGGGGTAGGGGTTGGGGACATCCCAGTGTGCGGAAATGGTGACACCAAGGCTGTAAGATAGGTCAGCATGAAAGCTGTCATGACCAAGGGAGCAGGCTGCCTTGGCTGCGGCCAGGGGAGCGGTAGCAACAGGGGTCAGCTGTCCAACTAAAAGCACGTCATGGGACTTGAATGTGGCTGCCATTCTGCAGGCAGCCAGGAACTGTACCAGGTGTGGGCCCTGCCTGGGCCCAGCTCAGACTTCAGGCTGCATCTGGGGAGCAGTTCTACTGCTGAGTTTCTGCACTTTTCTGCCCCAAGCCTTTCCCCAGATTTGTGGTGCTCCCAGGGAAACCCAGAGTGCAGCAAAGTCCCGAACCACAGGAGGCAGGTGTGCCCAGGCCCCCCTCTTCACACAGAGGTGTGTCCCAGGCACACGACAGATGCATTCTCAGGGGCACTTCCATGGGGCCCCGCACTGCTGCTCATGGTGGTCACCGGCCCAAGAATTCACTCTCAGTTGGATGTCCTTTCTTCCCTGTCCTACTGGCCCAGTACCTCATTCCTGCTTCCCAGCTCCACCTCCCAAAGCCTTGCCTCTGGCCATGCTTCAGGGAAACCCACACTGAGACAGGAGTCAGGGACACATCTGAAGAGAGGAGACTCCATTAGAGCTGAGCCAATAACGATCAGTCTGGCCACCTGTGAGGGCTGAGCTCTCCAGAGTGGTGCATGGTGAACAGAATGGTCAGGGGCCACAGAGAGAGACAGACAGACAGACAGAGACAGAGAGACAGATAGAGACATGCACAGAGAGGCAGAGACAGTTAAAAAAACAGGACAGAAGTAGACAGAGAGACATAGAGACAAACAGAGACCTATATAGAGAGATGGAGACAGAGTGACAGATGGAGAGATAGGGAGGCAGAGAGCCATCAGTGCAAACAAAAGTCAGGAGCTTCCTGGGCAAAAGAGGTCCAGCCTCCCGGGGAGGAGGGGGGGATCTGGGCAGTGCGCTGCATGGTGGAGGTACTGTTCTGTCCCTGTGTGACTCAAGCCCAAGGGACTCACTCATTCTGCTTCTGTGCATCCACCTGCCTCCCAGTCAGCTTTGCTCCTTGACAGCAGGTGGCAGGGAGGCCAAGGCCACCTTGTCTCAGTTCAGAGTATGTTCAGGCTTCCTGGCCTTAGCGATACAGCAAGGAGATGAGCAGCATTGTCCCCAAAACCTGGAGTGACAACTTCACAGCCACAGAAATTAGTCACATCTCACCCAACACAAACATACTTGCATGAGACAAACATTAACGCTAATGTTTAATCTAGAAAGAGCCTAGGACACAGCTCCAGGAACGCAAGGCCTAGCAGAGGTCCTGGTGCAGGATCGGTCCTCTGGGAACCTTCATGGACAGGAAATCGAGATGGGGTCATGAAGAGCAGCCACCATGGTCCTCCCTGCCTCTCTCTCTGCCTCTGATCCCACCCACTGGCTCCACCTTGCCAAGGTGCCGAGCCTGGGTTTCCTCTTCTGTAAACCGGGGATGGTCCAGAAGGTTGCTGTGGGCACTTAGCAAGGTGATGCACGTAACACACCTGAAGGAAAACTTAGTATAGAAGCTGTGGATGTGCCTGCACGTGGGACATTTCACAGAAGTGGCCGGACTTGTCTGCAAACAAAAATTCCTGCCAAGTGACTCTGCCCGTTCCCAGGGGAAACATTGCTTGCAAACAAGAATGTTTATTAGTTCCTCAAAAGGAACAGGCCTGGGAACAGGAGAATCTGAGTGTAATTAAGATAAGGAAGCCTTAGATGTAGTGCGCATACGTCAACCTAAAAAATGTTTACTCTCTGTGCTTGGCAAGAGTTACTCCTTTGTGTAGATGGTATAAAAAATTAAGAAACCCGAATCTCGGGAGACATTTTGCACCACAGCAGCCAGTGATTCACTTCGTCGGCAACACACACCCAGCCCAGGGCTGGGCACACAGGCCTGCCTCGTGGACAGCGGCTTAAGTGGCAGCCTGTGTGTCAGCCACGCCACTGCAGGCATCTGCTGCCTTGCTCAGGTGTGGACACTCGGCACTACTCAGCTTCATCGCTCTCCGCTTCTGTGAAACTTCCCCTGACCCCACGTAGCTCCGGCCCCTCCTGCTCCTCTGAGACCCCAGCACCACCCCTACCGACACTTTGTTGCATGAGATGGCGACTTTGTAAATGTCACCTGGCCACCCAGGCCTTCTCTGACCCGCACAGCCCAACGTCATACTCTTCTCCCGCCCTGATGCCTTTTCCTGAGTCTTCGTTAGGACTTGCAGGGATTCACTTTTCCCACCTCTGGCACCAGACTGGGACAGGAGGGTAGCAACCGCTGAGTTTCGGTCCTGGGTCCCCAGAAACAGATGTGAGACAAAAAGCCCAAGAGCAGGTCTTTTACGTGGAAGGTGATGCCCAGAAGCCCGAGAGGGAGCGGGGATGCCAGGCAGGGAGGGAAGAGCAGGGTACCCTGTGGCCTGGGCTCCCCCTGCTCAGAAAGATGCAGGCAGAACTCGCCTTGGAGCAAGGATGGTGGGCTTCACCAGCTCAACCCCCAATGTCAGGGAAGAACTCTCGGAGGAGGGGGCACCTGGCCTGGGTCTGAAATTCTGCAGAGAAGGAGTGGGGAGGGGAAGGGAGACCAGGCCAGAGGAACAGCACAGCAAAGGCTCAAGGCAGGAGGGAGCAGGCCCACCCAAGTGCAGCAAGAGGCCTGACAGTTGCACGGGTGTGCTGACGCCCACTAAGGGTGCAGCCAGGAGGGAGGCAGTGGGTCTGAGGGGGCCCCAGCCCACAGATGGGCACTTGGGACCCACACTGTCATTGCCTACAAGCTGCTAAAGGACTTTAGCCAGCAGGTGATGTCATCAGCCTCGTGTTTTAAGAAGTTAATCTCTTTGGCACCTTTGTGGGGGTGGTGCGGGAGGCCATGGCAGGGGTAGGAGACCAGGGCCCCAGCCGGGGAGCTGAGATCCAGGTAGGAGAGGATGGATCCCAGCTTCGGGGATGGGCAGAGGGAGGCAGATGTGGACACTCAGGGGCACAGTTCTGGGCCGAGAGGACATTCGTGGGCACCCATCAGATGTAGGGCAGGACAGGATGAGAATGGATAGTTCCCAGCAGAGGGGAAGCCCAGCAAGAACACAAAGAGGGGCAGCCCCGATGTAGGTGAGCTGTGGTTCACTCCTGCCTGAGTGTGATCGTGAGGAAACCCTGAGATCAGGGGTGTTTAGAAACCTCACTAACAATCTGACAAGTAACAGAGCATGACTGCTCAATCTAATAATAAAAAATTGAGGGTTTGTACTCTGTATGGCTTTCTTTCAATCTCATTTTTCTCATAACTCAATTTTTTATTGTATTTTGCAAGATTATTGGTCTGTGACTGATGGGAAACTTAAAAAACCTGGTACTTCACTGCTGCTGGGTTGGAAAGCATGGTCATGGGTGTGCTCCCCCTCAGCTTCTATTGCCAAAACCAAACTCTTCTTTGTCCCAGAGTTTGGTTTTCATTCATTATTCTCTCATTATGCCAGAAAAGTCCCACACCCAACCCAAGGCTAGCAAGCAAAGCAGAACGCCCCCACCACTCTGATCCCCAGAATTTCTCTCATCCCACGTTAGCTCTGACATTCTGACAGAGGCTTCCCTAGCTTGGCTGAAAGCCAGTGCTGCTTGCTCTCTGAAATGACAGTGGCATGGATGGCTGTACGTGGTCCCGAGGCCAAGCCAGCACAGAGGGCCTGTGCAGTGATGGCTGCTGACGGCTCCCAACCTCCAACGCCTGCTGTTGGCAGCCAGGCTCGCTAGAGGTCATTAATGTGGATCAGCCACTAATGGACTTTCTGTGCTGGCTGTCTTGTCCCCCGGCACTATTTTTAATACATTTTAGACTTTGGATTGTTCAAATGCGTTTTGATTTGTTTGTGAGCGTGGGTATAAATAAACCTTTTAGTGCTATTTCTGTGAAGCTTCTCAGCACTTCAGAAGCTGACTTCCTGCTCCTTCGCTTGCTGAAAGCTGAGCGGTTCCATGATCTACAAAGACGGGGCTGAGGACCACTGAGCCACATCCACTCCCAGAGGGGCTCTCTTACACAGGCATTCCCACGGGCAGCAATAAAAGTAGTTGTCGATTTTCTGGCAGAGTTTCAGAGTGGATACCCCCCCTGCTCCTTGCCCAAAGAGCACATGCACCCAGCAGTCGTTTGCGGAGCACCATTTGCCGAGCACTGAGGGAGCACACTCTGGGGCAGGCACCGTGGCCCAGTCTCAAAGATCCTAAAGTGCTGTCATTGGGTAAACACACAGTGTAGCCATGAGTCACAAATTGTTGCCCCACAGGCCAAATACAGCCTACAGATGCATTTGTTTTACCTGCAAACATTTTTTTTTCCAATGGGAAAAATGTACATAAAAGTCCAGATTTCCAAGTTTCCTTGAAAATTCAGAACACTGAGAAGTACCACTGTAGCAGCTTCATGAAAACAAACATCATCGGGGGCTGAGGAGCTGGGGCATCATGTGTGGGTGTTCGTGTAGGTGTGGGGAACAGGGGAGGAGGTGGGGTTGGGGGGGTGGTAAGCATTTAAGAAGAGGGAACCTCCTTGATTCTAAGCTGGAAAGCAAAGCTTGAGAACACTGTCAGTGTCAGGACCAGGAAACCCAACTGAATGGTTTAGAAAGGATTAGAAGCTGGAGTGAAGCTAACAGAACTAGGTTTCCTGAAGAGATGAGCTTTGCAGAAGCATCGAAAGAAACAGAGAGCACAACCCAGAGTGCAGCCCTGCATAGTCTGTCCTCGGTACCATCAGCTCTTGCTCTGACTGAGCTGGGTGTGCTGGCAGGCGACATGGCTCTGCCCGATTCTCTCCCTGCACATTCACCCGTCAAGTGTGCATTTAGTACCCGAGAGTCAGTAGCTCCTATCCTCGGGACAATGTAGAGGGTGAGAGAGGCACAGGTCTGCCCCTCAAGACCTGTGACTTGCTTCTAACCCAAAGAATACAGCAAAGGTTAAGATGGTGGAATGTCACTTCTGCAGTTAGGTCACAAAGATTGATTTCTGTCTTGCTGGTAGACTGTTTCCTTCTTGGCTTGCATGCTTTAATGAAGGGAGCTGCCGTGTTGGAGAGGTCCATGCCACAAGGAGATGAGGGTGACCCCTGGCCAACAGCCAGCTAGCACCGAGGCCTTTAGTCCAACAGCCCCCGAGAAACTAAATTCTGCCAACAACCTTCCCCAGTCAAGCCTTCAAATGAGACTCCAGCTGACACTTTGACTGCAGCAGAGGATTCAGTAAGACTTGCTTGTCTCTTGACATACAGAGTCTGGGAGGTAATAAATGTGTGTTGTTTTAAGCTGCCAAGTTGGTAGCAATTTGTTACACAGCACTACATAGCTAATACATATCTGGATTTATGTCCTCTGGTTTGGGGACAGCAAGTCATTTATAAACACATTCACCAAACAGCATATGGCCTGAAAACGTGCTGGGTGACTGGCTGTTGGCTGAACAGTGCTCAGAAGGTAACAGAGACAAGAAAAATAGCAAGTGGCTGTCCTCTCAGCAGATGCCCAAAGCCACCACTGTCTCTCTGCCCATGGCTGGGGCTTCCTTATGAGCAGTTGCCTACATTACTCAAGTCTGGAGGGAGGCCAAGGATGCTGGCCCCACTCCTCACCTTGGCCAGGTCCCTGGCACAGAGTGGGCCCCAGTGTATTCTAAATTCCTTCAAATACCTCCCAAGCACTTAGCTGGTCCAGGACTTGAGCCAGGCCTGGGGACATGGAGGGAGCAGAGTCCAGCCTGTGCCTGGGGGGCTCTCGGCTGGCAGAGGAGAAGCTCAGTGGTGGGAAGCATCAGGCACAGAGCCAAGGCCCGCAAGGACCCTGCCCAGGTCCCTCAGACCTGGATGCTGCCTCAAAGAGGGGACATGTGGGAACAGAGCCAGCCTGAAATATACAGGAAGCAGTGACTAGGTCTGATGAAACCAAGAGGCTCCTTATCCCCAGACGAGAATATAGAACATCAGGAGAAAGCGGGCAGAGCAGCGACCAGTGTAAACAGAACTGCTTGCCTTTTGCCCTAAAATTTCCACTCCTAGAAATATACTCCAAGGAAATCATCAGAAATATACCAAGAGAGACGCTTAAGCATAATCATGGCAGAGTTATTTATGCTTCTGAAAAGGAACTGAAAGTTCCAACAAGTAGGGTAAAATCCAGTTTTGTTCCAAAGCATGGAATTCTCTACAGCCGTAATTCCATAAACACAGTAATGGGGTGGAACATTTGATGTAGATAGATGTCCATGCTAAAATGCTGAGCGGAGCAAGCCAGCTGCAGAATATACCGGAGAATATCATTGGTGTGTGTGCGTGCACGCACAGAGAAAACACACAGGAAGGTCCCACTCTGAGACATTATGATCAGGACTCTCTGTCTTTGGCCAAACTCTTGCCAGTGTCGACCGAAATAGAATCACACAACATGAGAGTTTTATTTGGGGCAAAATGAGGAGACAGCGTCCCAGAAAGCTCTGAGAAACTGTTCAGAGGAGGCAGGGGAGAACTCAGTATTATCTGTGATTTCAGTGAAGCGGGGGTTGTATGTGCGGTCAAGCACACACTTAGGCAGAGGCTTGCTGCTAGTTACGTATAGCAGCTGTCACCGCTGACGAATTTAGTGTTTTCCTAGGTAGGAGGAGACGCAAGAATTTGGGCTCATCAAATCTTCTCCTGAAAATATCTATCTGAAGGCCTGTTCAGCCAGTTGTCCCAGAGCACAGAGTGCCTCATTCCTGACCTCCATCCTGAACTCCTTTCAGGGTGTGTTGGAGGTCAGCAGCCGCAGTGGCTCACGATTTAATCCAAGCAGAGTTAGACGGCAATTGCCAACGTGATGCAATCTTTGTAGAAGCAGATGGCGAGTGCCGATTTTCAGTTAGCACCAGGCTTCTCTGAGCCCTCTGAACTAGGCGTATACAGACTTGGATTAATACTAACACAGTTCTAACAGCTCAAGGCCACATCCCGAGGTGATGCTAGCCCCCTTTGCAGTGCCTGCCTGGGAAAATTCAAGGCTGCCAAAAGAATTTACGGTTTGTTACAGCCAACACCTGAAGCCAGGGCCCCTCGCTTTCAGCCTCTGGGGGAGGGTTGTGAAGGAGTAGGGAACGAACCACCCTCCCTGACGCTAAAACCGTTTGCTGAGTCTTTCTAAGAAATCCTGTAATTTCCTTTCTCTCCCTCATTGCTTTTGTGCTAAGCAACCCCTAAGCTTCTCCCTTTACGTTCTTTACCAGAGTTCTGACTATTGTCATGGAAATGAAGATGTAAAGCTTTCTGGTTAGGCTCTGCTCCAGGAAGAAGGAAATGGGCTGGTAGTCTCAGAAGAATGGACAGACCCTCTGCAGGTCCCCCGTGATGTCAGAGAGATTCCTCGAGGTTAAGAGGAATGTCGCAGCACCTTGTAAAGCACCCTGATGGTTAGCACCTTTTCTGATCCATCCAGTTTTTCTATAAAACTTCAAGACCCCAACCCCAAGATGGATTCACAGCCTCTAAGGCAAACTCCCATTACCTGGCAAAGCAATAAAGCTGTTCTTTTTGGATGCTTCCAAAACTCTTCCTCCGAGTATCAATCCATTTTTCGGGGTACAGGGGCCAGTTTTGCAGCAACAGTAGGAGCCTAACTTCCAGACGTGCCAGTCAGCAAACCCAGATGACTTAATCACAGTGATCAACCACACTTTTCTGTCTCTTGTAATTTTTTTTTATTTCTCTAACTCTGTTGAGCCTTGCTCACAGCCCTCCCTAGTCCCTCATTCTCCCTTCAAAATATTTAGTTCCCTCTGTGCAAAATGAACTTGAATTCAATCCATGTTGGACTTTTCCCCTATTGCAAGAGTCTATGACTGATTAAAATGTATCTGATCTCCCCCCATTAACTGGTATCCAGCTTTATTTATCTTTGACAGCGAATGGTGACGATTTGGGTTTTTTCCTATTTTGTTCTTTTCCATAATTTTCTCTACACTGACTGAGTTGCTTTAGTAATTAGGGGGGAAAAATGTTCTATTTAAAGCTTCCCTTTTGGTTCACTGGAGACATCACAAGATCAAAGCTGGGAATGGCTGTTTTCACAGCTCCCTCCCTGTCTTTACCTTGGGGGCAAATAGGTCTCCACAGCAGTTCCACAGAGAGGCTCCCTGCCCCTGCGCTATATTGCCAGTTTTGCCCTCAGCGCTCTGCGTAAACAGGATTTAGCAGCACTGGGCCTCAGCCATTATCAAGGCAAATACGTGCTGGCTTCTCTCAGTTGACAGCCCTTATTATTTGCAACTCTGCTTTACGAACTCAAAATTCTGATCAGCTCTTAGCCTACATAAAAGCTCGAGAAAGTCCTGCCATTTGGAGAGCTGTGAAATGTGCCTAACAGGGTGGGACACTCTTCCTACAGCACAGGGCTAGCTAACAGGTGGCCCTCCCTCCCATGGGTCCCTCCTTGGCACAACACTGAGGAGCAGGCCAGGCATGGTTGTGCAGGCAAGGTTTTTTTTATGAGGGAGAAACCAGGGCCTTTTCCAAACTCCAAGAGTAGCAAATTAGAACTCAGAAATTGCTCAAAGTATTCTACAGCTAATGGTCCCAGTATCTGGACCGAAGGTTTCTGAACTTCTCAGCCAAAGACCCTACGGACCAATTAACCTACCCACTGCCACTCTCCACCACTCCCCCTGGAAAAATGTTCCTGACCTGGAATAGGTGGTGTTTAGCATAAACACAGTGGAATTCTTATTGGCCTTCAAAGCATCTTATCAAAGTTTGTTGGCCACAATCTCACATCACGGATCCAATTCTGCAGGCAACAAGGTTAGGTTCTTGTCTCGTCACAGAAAGAATTCAGAGACAAGACACAGAGGTTAAGAACATAAGGTGAGGATTTATTAAGGGATGGACAGTACACTCTCCACGGGAGAGCGGGCAGACTCAGGTGAGCAGCCATGCTGAGTGTCTTTGGCAAGTTGGTTACATTGTATATAAAATGAATGGTGGAATACTCATTGGGGAGGGGAGGATTTGGAGTCATATTCCCTGGTTTTCTTCCCAACTCCACCTTCCCAGGGTGGGGAGGGATTTTTGTCCTTATTTAGTCTGGATCGGAAGTGTCATGGTGTTGGTGCGTGATGGGTACTTCTGATCTGCAAGGCTAATTTTATTGTAATGAGGGCGTTATGAGCCAAAGGTTACATTTGGACACTGGAGACTCCTGCCTTTTCCCACCTTTCTTTGTCAGCCTCCAGGCCACTTGTCACCCCAAAATGTGTGATCTCTTAACAGTCCCGGAGGTTCCTGCTTTTCTCTGTCTACCCAAGGACCCCCATTGTTCACGTGATTTATGGTTTCCTGCCATTTGGCTGGTGCCCCCCTTTCTCTGCTCATATCTAGCTATCTGCCTGCTCTAACAAAGGTAGTACAAAGAACAGCTTCTGGGCCTTATGAGCTGGCTTGGAACATACAAATGCATGGCCCATGGTTCAAATCCAGCTTGCAGTTACACCAGAGTGTGTTTAAAAGTTGAGTTTTTTCACCTCACACTTATTAGAATGGCTATTATCAAAAGACAAAGAATAACAAATGTTCAAGAGGATATAGAGAAAGGAGAACCCTCCTACACTGTCGGTGGGAATGTAAATTGGTGCAGCCACAATGGAAAAACAGTATGGATGTTCCTCGACAAATTAGGAATACAACTGTTCTAGGAGAATAGGTTCTTGCCTCGTACAGGAAAAAATTCAAGGGCAAGGCATGGTAGAGTGAAAGCAAGTTTATTTAGAGAGATACACACTCCATGGACAGAGTGTGGGCCGTCTCATCAGAAAGGAAAACGGCTTATGAGACACACACTCCATCAGCAGAATGTGGGCCATCTCAGAAAGGTGAGGGAAAGAGACCAAGAGGCGTGGGGTGTTTAGTTTAAAGTAAAAGTAGACACACACTCCATAGACAAGAGTGAGGGCCAACTCAGAAGGCAAGAGAGAGAGCGCCACCGTGAGGTGCGGAGTTGTTAGGTTTTATGGGCTCGGTAATTTCATGTGCTAATGAGTAGGAGAATTATTCCAACTGCTTTGAGAAAGGGGCAGGAATTTCCAGGAATCAGGCTCCTGCCCACATTGGACCTTTTATGGTCAGCCTAGGAGCTGTCATGGCGCCTGTGGGTGTGCCATGAGGCTCAAGGTCTACCGGAAGTCAAATCTTCTGCCATCTTGGTCCTAACCAGTTTGTCCTGTCCTCAGTTGCTGTGTCATTCCTTCAATGCTTGTGCCCTGCGCTCTTTCCTCCTGTTTTAGAACTACCATATGGCCCAGCTATTCCACATCTGGGTATTTATCTGAACACAAAAACACTAATTCAACAAGATATATGCACCCCTATGTTCATTGTAGCGCTATTTACAATAGCCAAGATATGGAAGCAACCTAAATGTCCATCAATGAATGAATGGAAAGAGGATGTGGTGTATATGTACCACAGAATACTACTCAGCCATAAAAATAATGAAATCCTGCCATTTGCAACAACATGGATGGACCTTGAAGGTATTATGCTAAATGAAATGAGTCAGAGAAAGACAAATATTGTATGATATCACTCATAAGTGGAATCTAAAGAAAAACAAATAAACAAACAAAAACAAACTCAGAGATATGAGAACAGACTAGTGGTTACTCAAGGGGAATGCGATTGGAAGGCAGATGAAATGGGTGAAGGGGGTCAACTGTACGGTGGTGCATGGTAACTAGACCCACGATGGCAATCACTCTGTAGTATATACAGACATCGAATTATAATGCTGTACACCTGAAACTTACATAATTTAAAAAACTAATTTTTAAAAGTTGAGTTTTTACCAGCATTTTAGATGCTTAGAGATTCCATAGAAAAATCAAGGTGTTAAGTTTCTTGAAAAAAATCCAGAGGATTTGACTTTGGGTCCTGCAGTATTTGCTATTTCATTTAAGCAGTGTGTAGTCCTGTTTACATCTGCCTGCCCTGGTCTGTTTCAGTCCTGAATGATGCCTGTCTGACTGTGGGAAGCATGGTAGCAACGTCCACTCCATCCCCACATACACACCCAAATGGGGGAGGAGGAGAGAAGAGATGCTCCTTGCCTTGGCTCTTCGCCACTGGAGTCTTAGAAACCAGGTTGAAGTTTCAGGACCAGCTTCAGGAAAGACAGCATTTGCCTTCCTTACCTGAGCAGTCAGGTGGAGAAAGGTACACTGCCTACCCACTGTGCTATCAGCAGAAACCCCACTCAGCAGGCTTGGCCGTAGATAACCCAGCCCTGGGGAGTAAGTGGAAGAACGTGGTAGTGGCAAGGAGGGTAAGGAGAGCCCAGTCTGTGCCTGATGACTACTTTTTCAAAGAGTCAATAATTTAAATGTGAATGCAAAACGTATTCAAATGAAATGACTCCTAAAGCAATTTACATAGACCAACTATTAAATCAGAATCTCTTGTTTAATACATCCTTCCCAGAATAATTGGGACTATCTGGATCTTTTGGGTGTAGATGATGACACACCATTGATTCCTCTGGAGTTAACAAAGTGAGTGTCATCTTTGGGGATACAAGCCAGCTCCAAGATAACAAACAGGATCCTCTGGCAGGCATTTGCTTGCAAGAGTGAAATGTGTCTCACCCCATGAGAGAGAACATTCCCGGGGCTCACCTGAGGGGCTAGAATTACTGGTGTCCCTTCACTGATCACCACCCCTGATGGGCCATCCCAAGCCGAGAACACGTGTGAGAAGGGCAGGTCAGACACAAAACAGTGAAGTCACCGATGTGAAGTGTTTGTGTTCTCCACCTCCTTCATGGGACCCCTATAACTACCAGTGTCCCAGCCTCGTGGGGCCTGGCTCTCATTTGCCTGATCACTAGTCAAAGCTAACATGACACACAAAAAGAAAGGAGCAGACTAGAATTTTAGATAAGTCAGGATCCAGACTTTTAAATGGAATGCTACTTTGTAACTGCGGGCTGCCAGTGCATTGAGTTAGAAGGAAGGAAGAAGGTGGGACAGTTTTCCTCCTAACAAGCATGTGTCCAGGCATCCTCTCAAATATTTCTAAGAAAACATGTTGAGTAAAATGCTTCCTCCTCATTTTACTCGAAGGGTCCCTTGCCTCCACGTAAGTTCTATCTCCAGCTGTCAGAGGTCCTGAAATTCCAGCTTTGGGTCCAGGGCATCCGATGAGATGGACAATCACTGTCCACTGCGCCGTGGGCCTCATGGTCCCTCCCATGTGCATCTGACCCATTTCACTCTGCATGCCACCACCTGCACTTGGCTTCTTTCAACATTTGAGTTTGCAACTCTGAACTTGGCCGACCCCACCGTGTGCCCTGGGTAACAGAACGTTTTCATCCACAAGTGTTCTGTAGCCACCCTGAAGGACATTCTGCAGGACCGTGGCTCCATCCTCAGTAGGACCTGTTTCACGGAGTCCAGAGGCACTCCACCTCTGTGTTTCATCCCATCCTGGGCACTGTTCCTGCTCACTCTCCCATGGCGGGCCTTTGGTCCTCTGAAGCCAGCTCTCCAGCCACTCCTTTGAGAATTCATTTCTCCCCATTGGAGATTTCTTTTTTCTTTTTTTTTTTTCCACATTAAAGGAGATGTCTTGATTCATAAGAACCACTGATTCAGAAGGAAGGCAATTACTCTTAAAGGGGGTTTGGAGTCAGGTAAGTAGGTTTCTTTCCCAGTAGAAAATCGAACATCAGCGGAGATGATTTTCAAGCTGCTTTCACCCTGAGTGTGGACTTGAGCCGAGCAGGAATCCCTCCAGATGTGATTGTGCAGAGCAAGTTAGGGGCCCCACCAAGAGGGCTTCATTGGCATCACAAATGGGACTTTGAAGAGTCATTTGGCCTGGGCAACTTACAACTCTGACTTCCCTTGCTTTAAGTAGGGATGGTGGTATCTACTTTAGAGTGTCGCAGTGAGCACTAGACGGGGTAACATCTGTAAAACGCTTAGAGCCTTAATAAACGACATCTGTATCTGTTGGTGTTGCTCTGGTTATTTTTACATCAATCAAGGTTCTTTAATTGCAAGCAACAAAATGCCACTCTGGTTAACTTAACATGAAATTTAATGGGAAGAAATGACCAAATCAAAGAAGCATCCAGACAAACAGGCACAAAGTGAGACAGGAGGGAAGGGGGCAGGGCACAGCCATTCAAGAAATGACACAGCAATTAACACCGAGATGGCAGAAGATTCAACCCCCAGTAGGCCTTGAGGATCAAGACGGCAGGAGATCTGACTTCCAGTAGGCTTTAAGCTTCATCATACACTCATTATAGTATATTAGCATGGTAAATAACATGCCCATAGGCACCATGACAGTTCTAAGGCTAACCACAAAAGGTCAGAAGAGTGGGTGGTTCCCAATTCCTGGGAATCCCAGCCCTTTCCCTAGGGTAGTTGGAATGATCCTCCCACTTGTTAGCATATGAAGCTATCGAGCCCATAAAAACTGGCAACACTGTGCCTCCTGGCTGCCTCTCTCGCTCCCTCATCTCCAGAGATGGCCCGCACTCTGTCTATGAGTGTGTACCTACTTTTACTTTACTTTAACCTGAGCACCCAACCCCCACACCTCGTGGCCTTTCTCTTGCCTTCTGAAACAGCCTACAGTCTATGCAGTATGTACCTCTATCTCTAAATAAATCCACCTTTACTCACCTATGGCTCACTCAATTCAATTCTTTCCTGCGCAAAGCCAAGGACACACACTCTCCACCGAGACCTGGGACATGGCCCTCCTCATGCCCCACATCCATTTTGCCTGCAGCAAAAGGAGACAGAAATGGTGAGCACACCAGAGACCCAGGCAGTCGGAGCTAATGGCAGCTTGCAAGCCTAACCGTTCCATCCATTCTTGCCTCACTCCATTGGAAAGTCAAAGTCCCAAGAGAGAAGCCCATTAGGCTACGTTTGGTCACATGGGGTGTGGGTGGCAGGATGCTCTGACAGCCCCAGTGAGACTTGACACAGTGGAACAGAGGCATTTTCCCAAATTTTTAACCGGGAGAAGAGGGCATGGATACCATACAGAAATCAACAAGTGTCTGACACAAACCAGGTCAAGCAGAACTTTGCAGAAGTTCAGTGTCTTTCACTCTTCCTATAACCAGGCGATGCAGGCAGAAGGCTGTGATCATCAGTTTCCATTCCTTGAGAGGCAGTCCTTTTTGCTCACTGCGCTACAGTTCTCAATCACCTTAGCCCGAGAGCCTGGACCGCTGGATTTAGCAGGATCAGGTCACCCAGTCCTCTATGACAGGGATGTCACAATCATTCAGGAACATCTGCCTTGGGCCCGGATAATAGCACACATTCTGCAGTAATTTAACACCTGCTTTGCTTTCATGCTGTTATTAAGAAGCTTTATCTTAAATATTTCAGGTATGATTCTGCTCCCTCATGAATATGCTGATGAAGAATTTCACACCTGTTGGAAACTCGGCTCATTTGGTGGTGGGATCTGAAATCGCACCTTTATGGAAAATGGTAAAGTTCTTATTACAGCCTAATGAGTGAAGTCCATATGATCCAGCTGCAGCATCCCGCCTTGCCTTCCCAGGAAACTCATCCCGATGGTAATTGGGGGATTGAGAATGCTGCTTCATGGCTGAATTTTAAGAAGTTTTGAAAGACAATCTCTGCAGCAATTAAAGGCTCAAACACATCTGAGATATGTTTTGTCTCCTGTCCTAATTACACTAATAAATAAATAGCATTTGTTTCTCTGCACTGAAAAATTAAATATCTTTCTGAATACCCTTCTCCTGGTGTGATGAGGACAGCACTTCTGATGAGAACCAGGAGAAAACACAGAAGAGCATTAACAAGACAAACACAGTAATGCAGGAAGAATTGCTTCTTAATTTCCAAACACGGTCTCTGTGTGGGATATTCCCCTTCTCACTGCCTGTCTCAATCCCGTTTGTCTGGGGAAACTGCCTCGCACATTGGTGCCGTTTGGGATCTCTGTGAAGTTTAGTTTTCAAGGGAATCACTGTGGACTCATCCACAGAGTCTGCCTTGGAGATTATCCTCACAAACTAAGTCTTGGCACCCAGGCACTGAATCATCCTGTAGTTTCTATAGAAACTGTGAAAACAAGAAGGTTTCCATCACACTTCCCACTACATCCACAGTGCCCAAGGCAGTGCGCAGCCCATACGCAGGTCCCCAGATATGTTCACACTAATCTTGAGAGGCGCTGATCCTGGAGGCCAGGTGCACATCAACTTTTACATCTTGATGGTTGAATCCCAGTTCTGCCCCAGCTTACCAACTGGTTTGGAACAAATGCCATGCCCCATTTATTCAGCAGGGATGGTCCCAAAGGAAGGAGGCTGTGAGTTGAATTATTTTTGTTAAATTATCTATTTGGACTTCAGTTGCTCCCTCCCCAAAAGAGGGATGTGTGACACCATAGTTTGAGGATGCCCGTCCACCCCAGACACTGTGACACTAAGTAAAAGGTTCTTTGTACACAAACCCAGAAAATCCTCAAGCTGAAAAAATAACCAAGGTCAACAGCGTCACCCCTTCTTCATGCTGCTCTCCAGCCGCAGGCTCCCCTAAGTCCAGCTGACAGCTAAGCACGTGCCCCGGGCACCACCAGCCCGGCCCCACCAGTCCCCTCTGTGCTCATGCCCCAGCTGACAGCAAAATCCAGCTCCAAAATGCCAAATGCGAGGAACTTGTTTCTCGCTAACAACATCTGGCCCAGAGGCAAGGTGATTAAGGGGTGCTCATACATTCGCCACCCCTCGGTGCCCCAGTAGCAGGCGGGTGGCAAAGCTTCCATGCTCAGAAGCAGCTTCCCTATTTCCACTTCAGAGCCTACTTGACATTGAAATGCTCTGGCATTTGTCTTCAAGGTTACAAGGAAGCAGGGGGACACCAATGTAGCTCCGCTGGGCATGCCGCATTGCTCACAGCAGGACGGGAATGCACGCCGCTGACCACAGGAGCGGGGCTCGCCACCCAGTGCCCCGATGAGCGCAACAAAAGCTCCCTTGTCTTTCTGATGCCACGTGGGCCCACTGCTTCTCTCTCATCCTTCTGAGCTGTGGGGCCAAAGGCAGGAATCGCAAACCTGGGGCAGAGAGGCCAGAGGCTAACAAGTCTGCAATTTGGGGTGCACATCTCCAAGTGTTCCTCTCCCCTCCCAACAGGCTCACTTCTGGCCTAAAGGACTCCCGGGGAAGAGGAAGTTTTGGTCATGGCTATCTCAAAATTGGCACGTGGAAAAGTAATTTTTGTGACATTCTTACCCACCCTGACGCTCTGCCAAGCCCTGCGCTGTGTTTGACTCAGATGCTCCCACCCGCATAGATGACCCGCACGACAGGCACCTTCATCTTCTCTTTGTGGCTACATCTTTCTCTCCTTCAGGAGGAAAGAGGGATCAATGCTAAGAGAATCCCCACTCCCTCTCTCCAGGGCACTGCCCACCCCACTGCCCACATGGAAGGTGTCTGTGTTTGGCCCTTGATGGAGGGTCAGGAGAGGCAATCCTTTCCCTCCTCCTAGGATCCCTCATTCTCAGCATCCTGGAGAAGATTCAATAAACTCACCAAGTTCCCAGGGATAAAACTCAAAATGAGCAAAGGGAAAAGTTAGCACTGGCCCCCTGTCAAAACCCTGCATCTCCCTTCATCTGACTCCCCCAAGGCCATCGCCCCCAGCTTCTCTCTACGTGAACGCCCCACCTTTATCCTTTCCCGAGTCCTCTACCCTCTGTTCCAGACCTGAGTCTCTCCCTGCATGATGAGCTCACGGCCCCACGTATGGCTTATTTCCTCTGTCATTTTCCGCTGTCGGCTGGAGAAGGGACAGGATGATCTCGTCTGGGTTGCTCTCTGCCTTGCTTTGGCTTATTTCTCTTTGGTTGCTCCTAATGAGTCTCACCTTACCTTGCAGACTATCTGCAAACACCCTCGCTGTGTTGACATAAGGGATTCCCATCCTCATTGGGTCTCCTCGTTTCCATACATCTTATGAGCAGAGGTGCTGATTTTGTTCTGAATTGTCTTGAAAATGACTCTACAGCTTTGGGAGACAGAGAAAAATCTCTCTCTGGAACAAAGATTAGGTTTGCTCACTGCCTGTTATAAAAGATCCAGTTCCTCTAAGCTCAGGGTTCCTTTCCCATAACTTACCCATTGGGGTTGTCAATCTGACTCTCTTTACATCACCCTGTGGGAACTGGGGCTCAGGAAAATGTCACATGAAAATGCTGATACTTGGGCCAGTGCTATTGCTGGGAGTAATAAATTCCTTAGTCCCTAGCCCAGGAAACTTATGTCTTCTGCCAATATCCACAAAACTGTGTTAGGTGAACCTGTTAGTTTGCAAATAGAGTCCGATATCAGACCCTTCACAGTTCTTGACAATTCTCCCTGCAAATACAACATTGGCTAACTTGTGCTAAATGCACATGAGTCTTCTTCCCAATCTTACATGATTGACTCTATCACAGACTTTGCCCAACCACCCCGACCCACCAGGTCCTGTCTCGAGGGTAAGAAGAGGAAGGTAGTCCCCACGCACAAGTCTCACCAAATTTCACATTAAAATGCATCTTTGTTCAGTTCTTCCAAAAGGTATGTGAAGCAGGACACACCAGGAACACAGCAGCAGAACGTGATCCACGTACATTTTCATCTGGCTTTGCTGGCAAATGGCACCCTTTCCAGAGCTCCAGAGACCAAGTGGTAGGAAGAGCAGATCAGGTGCAGGGCTGCACATGCTCTCTGTGGATGGCTTTGTAACTGCTCCCCTCAGGACCCTCACAAACAGCCAGCAGGCCTGCGACCTCTCCCCTGCCGTGACATCCCTTTCTTCACTCTGAATCCCTCTGTAGCCCCACAGCTACTGCCAGGCTTAGCTCACCCAGTGGATGCCTTTGAGGCCCTTTGCAGAAGATCCTTCCATGCTTCCAACGAAAAGTGGCCACCATCCTCTGTCTTGGTCGGTTTGGGCTTCTATAACATCCCACAGACTGGGTAGCTTATAAACAGCAGACACTTTCTTATTACAGTTCTGGAGGATGGGAAGTCCAAGATCAAGGTGCTTTCTTGTTAACAGAGGGTGCCTTTTCCCTGTGTCTTCACGTGGTAGGAGGAGCCAAGAACCCTGTGGGGTCTCTTTATAAGGGCACTAATCCCATTCATGAGGGCTCCACCTCTGGACCAAAGCACCTCCCAAAGATCCCATCTGCTAATAGCACTAGCCACCTTTGGGGGTTAGGATCACAGCATCTAGCTTGGGCGGGCACAGGACATTCAGTCTGTAGCATCCGTCTCTTACCGAGTCCAAACTCGATCTGCTTGCCACATGACGGGCCAATAAATCGGGAGACGAGGTGTTGGGGCAAGGAATAGCAACTTTATTCAGAAAGCCAGCAGACCAAGAGGACGGCAGGCTAATGTCCTGGAGAACCATCCTCCTCCAGTCAGAATACAGGCTCTTTTTATACAAAAAACAGGGGAGGGGGTGTGGTTGATTGTTGCAAACTTCTTGCTGCAGGAATTCTTTGTTCTTGCAGCCATCCACGCGGGTCAGGCCATGGTGTCCCTGTAAACCTCCAACAAAACAAAGGCTATTCTCTATTTTGCAACTTGCCATCTCTAGGTAAGTGCAGAAGGGCTAACATCCTTAAAGGTCAGAGCCCCGAGAAGAGGCTCTCCTGTATATTTCAAGCTAAAGGCAACACTGTTTTACAAAAGGTGCAGAGCGGGCAAGACTGAGCCTAGAAAGCAGGACACAGTGGTTAAAACTAAAGGAACAGATCCAATATGGAGTCAGGTTTGCTCTCCTCTATCACACGTCTACCAACAGGCTGGTCGTCTCCCCAGAGCTATTAGCACTTTGCCAGGGGCTCTATGACAACTGCAATTCTGCGGTTCAACTGCAAAATAGTAGGACATGGGATGACAAAGTTTTGCTTGAAGGAAAAGTTTTGAGGCAAAGCAGCCTTTCCCCTGGAAGAGGCAGGCCTGGTTCCGGCACCTGGCAGCAGCTGTAGGACTGAGCGGGGACACAGGTGAAATCCCAGAGGAGAAACAGGACAACTCTTAGGTTTGCCAGGTTTAAAAGTACCTCCATGCCTTTTGTGTCCTGCTTCTCCTCCTGAGGACACATAGAAGCAATATCTAACTGAGGCACTCATTGTCATCCCCAAGTGCGAGAAGGGGCTCGTCCAGGCACTCTCACAGCTGTCTCGAGCACTCAGGTTCCCAAACCCATCTAGAGCACCTGACCCTGGGCTGGAGAGGCTGGGTTGAGTTTGAGGGGTGGGAGGGAAGCATTAAAACTGAGTTTAAGACACGGGTGCACAGCACAGGAAATGCCACAGTGCAATAGAGTGAGATGCTCTGAGAGCAGAGAATGGGTCCAAGGAAGGAGGCAGAGAAATCAGGGAAGGCTGCATGAAGGAGGCAGCATTTGAGCTGAAATTGCCCCCTGCAGGAGAAGCACTTTCTACCATGGTCTAGGGATTCACCCCCGAGCCCACAAACCCCTCCTGGCAGCCATGCACATCTCCATTCAGCAGCTATGTGTTGAGTATCCACTGGGTGTCAGGCACCAAGCCAGGTGCTCGGGTTTTTACACATCATCCAGTACATGGGGTCCCTGCTGCCATGGAGAAGAAGCACAAACAAGCAAAAACTAAATTAGAATTTTGGGTTGGAATAGAGTGTGTAGGAAATAATAAAACAGGGGTGTGCCTTAGAGCAGGTGGTCAGGAAGGCCTCACTGAGGAGGTGGCGTTTGAATGTGACCTGATCCATGAGAAGAAAGTACCTGTGTGAGGACCTGGGGAAGGCTGAGTCTGGGGCAAGGCAGAGCATCATGCGCAGCAGTCCCAGGTTTGGCACAAATGGACACAGTGAACACACACACACACACCCCCATCCCCTCATGAGGCTGGAGCAGATGGGGGAGGGGAGGGAGGGTGTCAGAGGTCTGGAAAGCACCTTGAAGACAGACAGGGTGGACTGTGCTGGGAGCTGGCTGCCCAGTGAACAGACGGTGGGGCCGGTGTGACTCGCGCCCAGTGGACTCTTCCCTTCCCTTCAGGTTCAGGAGGTAGAAGGCCTGGCCCATGGCTCTCAGCATAGAACAGGATCTTAGCTCTCTAGGGAAGGCTGGGAGTAAAAGGAGCTCTGGCCCCTTGTAGGAAAGCATTTTCCAGACTCTTCTGTCCCTTTGTGGCCAGGACCCCCCTCTTCCCAGCCCCAACTACACCTCTCCCACCTCCAGCCCTTCCGGGCACTGATGTTGCGGGTAAGCTCTCCACGCCATCCTCAGTGATCTGCAGGGTGTGCTAAGTGGTCCCAGTGCAGACCTGCCTCGCAAAGACGAAAGTCCAAGCGGGCCTTGAAACAGCTTTATCACACCTCCAGGAGGGTTTCTTAGCCCCTCTCCGTATGCAGGAATCTCTGGATGAATCTCTCCGCGGCCATGCCAATCACATCCCCTTCCCCTGTAAAGGGGCCAGGGGGATATGTAGAAAATTCATCTGGCTTAACCAGGATTACCCTGAGTAAACCATTTCCTCGTCTTGATTTACCGTTGACAGGCTGGGCCCTGCCGAGGCTGTGTGATTATGACGGGCGTTCT
Organism: Camelus bactrianus; assembly: GCF_048773025.1. NCBI lineage: Eukaryota > Metazoa > Chordata > Mammalia > Artiodactyla > Camelidae > Camelus > Camelus bactrianus. Next base: position 20,065,125 of record NC_133547.1, on the reverse strand, counting down.
TGCCCCACTTGGGATTTAATTAATTAATGCGGCCAGACGCTAACGGTCACCCTGCGTTTGAGGCCCAGAAGGCAGGGGGACTCCCGGGTGCAGGGTTGGCTCAGTGAGGCTTTCAGGAGCTGCTGCGCTGGGCTCACAACCAGGTGCTACCCGCCTCATTAAGGAAGCAGGGATGGAGCCCAGCAGAGACTCTGAGCCCCCAGCTCAGTGGCTCTCCTGATGCACGGAGGACAGAGATTCCCCAAGATTCCTTCCTTTCCAGCTTTCCCCACCAAGGAAATACAGAATTAACCTTTGACTCTAGTAAAGAAGTGACAGAGAAAGCGTGCTTACTCTGGGGAGACCAGGAGGGGGCACTGCAGAGTCTGCCCAGAACTGGGAACCCGCACTTCCCCGCCCTTCCCACCTCCCCACCCTTTGGCTCACCCTCCATCCACCTCCCAGCCTTTCCTTGAGATTCAGTGTTGATTTGGGGGCTACCTGAGCCTCTTAGAAAGAGGCTTCTGGGAACATTGAAGACCTGGGGATAGAGGATGTGAGGTCATGGACACCGATTCTAAGTGCAAAGCTAGTCACTGGCTTTGTATGCCTTATTCACACTGCATTATTTTAAAATTTGGGACACACACACAAGCATAGTTTTCAGTGATCTTCATGTTGCTAAATCTGATCACAAAAACCCAGATTTCCAGCTTCACTTGGAAAATCAAAAAATTTAGCCACGTTGAACCCACATTCTCTCATGGTGACAAGAAGTCATCTAGCCACGTGCGGGCCAGCTTCCCCTATTTACCTTACTGGCCTGGCCCCTGGGAGGACCTGAGTCAGTGAACCTCATCTTCAAGACAGTGAGGTTGTGCCAAAAAGGCAATGGATTCGGAGCACCGAGGACCCCAGGGCAGAGCTTGTGACCTGCTCAGAGCCAAGGAAGGATTATCCCAGTGGGGGAGGAGTTACTTCCAAACAGCGAGGGGTGTGGCATTTGTGCTGGATTCCTCTGATAGATGACTAAATGGGCTAGAGGAGGCATTCTGGCAGAGGAACAGGGAGGGCTAAGACACAGGGATGGGAAAAGCTGGGGATGCTCATGAAAGCTGACCACAGTGATGGTAAGTCCTAGGGACACAGAGATTCCCAAACCTCCTTCCTGGGCACCATTCAGTACATCACTGGCATCTCCCAGCTGACATGGTTCAAGCAGCCTCTGATCTCAAGTGGAGTCTAGAGCAGAAACAGTATCCCACCACCACACCTGGGTGCCCTCTTCTGCCCTAAGAGCCTCGGCAACTTAACCCCCAAGAGAAAGGAACCCCCATCAGCCCTTGACAAGGCTGGGGTGGGCTAGGGGCCGTGGACAGCAGGCATGTTTAACGCTCTGGAAAGACTCAAGTTCATATTTTGTACTTGTTGGTAAAGCAGATGTCATGGAGGAAATAAAGACAGGCAGACTCATGCCTCCACGGCCAAACCAGCCTCAGAAGCCCACTGAGATCTTGGCTCCCATTGTGCTCCTTCCTAACACTCATGTCCACATTCCACCTCTACCAGGAAGTCCCAGCCAGTGATACACCAGCAGGCCTGTGGGGCACACACACACGTGCATACACACACACAAGTGCATACACACACACCTGCAATCCCCAGAAGCCTCGTGCATTACTCAGTGCAGTCCCCACAGCCATAATTTGGACCCATATGGTCTCCAGAGGGTTTCCAAAGCAGCATATTTTGGAGCTGAATTACAAGATCAGAAGGGTTGGGGAAATCGGTGCTTTAAAACAACGCCGCCTGAGATAAAATTTAATGGTGGCAGAAATACAGTATTTTGAAAACATGAAAATAAACATTCTGCGGAGCCGGGGCATGTGGAGTCGTGCCGTGCAGTTTGTGAGAGCTGCTCTGTCGTGGAAGAAGTCTAATAATTTTTAATAGTCTTGTAAATCTCCCTTATGAGATGCAGCTACTGTAAACACTTCTTCCTATTTTTTTCAAGTATTTATGCAGTGCTGTTAGAAGTTATTAAATGGGAATGATTTTCATTGACAACTCTCTCATTCTGAAGGAGCTGCCAAATGACTCAAACTGGAGATAATGAGGGAAAAAGTCCCCCACAGGGTCAGATGCATGAGGTTGCTCCAGGAATCTTCCTTCTGAACCGAAGGCAAATTCCTTGACTCCCCAGGCCTCTGTCTCCTCTGTGTCTCATATAAAATGAGACACAGTCGTTCCTGGAGTTCATTTACTTTGCAGCACATATCAGCACCTACTACATGGCTCCAGGCGTGTACAGGACTCTGGGAGCATGGCAGAGAGGAAGAGCTACACCCCTGCCTTCACAGGGCTTCTGGTCCAAAGTCAGACAGAGGCATGAATCAAAGGATCACACAGCAAATGTGAAAGTATAAATGTGCAACTGGCAGAAAGGAACGCTCTGCAGTTCACCGAGGGTTTCTCAGGGGGAGATCTGACTTGGTCCAGTCTACAAGGGCAGAGAAAGCTTCTCCCAGGAAGAGACCCTTGAGCTGACATCTGGAAGATATATAAAAGTAGAGGAGTCAAATAGGCTAAGAGGGGAGGGAAAAATATTTTGCAAGCATGGAGAGCATATGCAAGTCCACGTGTGGGAGGAAGAGTAAAGTGCATCAGGAACCGGGAGAAGCCTGGGTGACTAGAAAGCAAAAGGCTGGTGGAGAACAGAGTGGGAAGCGAGGCTGGAGACGAAGGCAAAAGCCCAGCCACAGAAGGCCTGGGAGGCCAGGATAACAGATGTGTCTTTGTCCCAAGGTTAGGGGGAAATGTTGGAGGGTTTGTAAGCAGGATGGGGAGGGGTGCTCTACTCAAATGTGCTTTGGAAGCCATCAGTCCAGCTGCAATATGGTATCGAGCCTGGAGGGGGTGCAGAGCACAAGCAGATGGACAAATACGGAAGCGCCTGCATGGCTGGGACATAGGATGGATGAAGTGGGGAAGACCAAGTACCAAGGAGGATCCTTCTGCTCAAGAGCTGTCCAGTGGGATGGAGGGTGGGACCATTCATCCACATGGAAACAATGGCAAAGTACCAGGTCTGAGGGGTGAAGGTCACGAGTTTGGTTTTGGACCAATAAATGTGGGGTGTTTGTGAGAGAGATGTTAATTCACCTGAGTGTGGAGCACACAGGAAAGATCTAGAATGGAGATATGAATGTGTGAGGAGGGTAACTGAAGCCATGAGGGTAATTGCACGCCATTTTCTAAGAAGATGCTATAAAGATAAGAGAATAGAAATGATCTATCTCTGTAAAGTCCACCCTTGAAAAGGTTCTCTGAAATGCTAGTGCCTGGGCTCCACCTACAGAGGTTATGAATTGATGATTGAATTGGTCTGGGGTGTAACCTGAGCACCTGAATTTTTAAAAGCTTCCCAGGTATTTGGAATGTGCAGCCAGGGTTGAAAACTACTGACTTAACAGCTGGGAAGACAGAAATAAGCCGCAAAAGAGACAAAGTATCTTCTAGAGAAACAAGAGAAAAATCGAGCAGGAAGGAGGGGGGTCAGCTGTGCCAAGTGCTGTGTGATTCAGCAGGTTCAGAGCTAAAGTGCCCACTGGGTTCAGTAACACGAAGGTCACTGGAAACATTGGTGAGAATTATTCACCAGCTTCTTAGATGGCCTCTCAGGAGCTGACATGATGCGGCCATCACACTGCTCAGGTTTTATAATCAGGTGGCATCTAGCTTCAGGGCTGGCAATGAGTTGAGTCAAGGGTGGTGGGGCTAACTGCTGCCCTGGATATGGTACAACCTCTATGGAGGGGAGTTTGCTGATGTCTGTCAAACTATCAAGGCAAAACCAGGAATCCCACTTCTAGGAATGCCAGCACGCTGACAAAGGTACGTGGTTTTTCATTGAAACGTTGTAACAGAAACGACGAAATCTGACTCCATATTAGATGTGTTTCTTTGGCTTTAACCCTGTGCCCTGTTTTCTAGGCTCAGTCTTGCCAGCTCTGCACCTTTTGTAAAAGAATGTTGGCTACAGCCTGAAATATACAGGAGAGCCTATTCTCAAGGCTCTGACCTTTAAGGGTATTAACATTTTTGCACTCATATAAAGATAGCAAGTTGCAATAGAAAATAGCATTTGTTTTGTTGGAGGTTTAAAGGGGCACCATGACCTGACCCACGTGGACAGCTACAAGAACAAAGGATTCCAAGAACAAAGAATTCCTACACCAAGAAGTTTGCAACAACCAACCACACCCCCTCCCCCTTTTCATTGTAAAAGGAGCCTGAACTCTGACTTGAGTAAGATGGTCCTCCAGCACATTAGTCTGTCATCTCAGTCTGCTGGCTTTCCGAATAGAGTCACTGTTCCTTGCCACAACACCTCGTCTCCTGATTCATTGGCCTGTCATGCGGCGAGAACGAGTTTGAACTTGGTAAAACCATGACACCAACAGATGGGAAATCATGTAAATTCCCATCAACAGGGGATACTATGACCATAGTGGGAACACAGAAACCCACGTGTACTGCCAGGGGACAGTCCCCAAGATGCACCGAGTGCAGACAAGAACAGTGTGTTCAGCAGTGTGCTACTTGTCACACAAAAGGGGGCTACAGGTACCTATTTACATGTGTCTACTTTCTCTGCAAAGACACTTGGAAGAGGGGACATTACCAGGTGCTAGGTGACTAGAGAAGGGAACAAGAAAGAGAATTTTCATTGTGTTTGTTACCGTTCAACCTCATGAATTTCAAACCATAGAAACCTGTTCAAACCATTGAAAACAAAATTGTGGTGAGGATGGTATTTCCCTGAGAACAGGGTAGGGTGAGGCTGTATTCTGAGATATAATCAAAGTAGATTCTTTCAGGGACCACACCGGTCACTACATGTCTTCTAAAATGCGTACAAGGGTGCTTAAGTTTTTATTGTTGTTTGTTTTAGATCAACAAGATTTGAAGAGTCGGGGTATGTGTGTGTGTGTATTTTTTTATCTTTTTTTTTTTTTTACAGTTTAGCCCAGGTGAGTGTTTATCAATGTCAAAAATATACTTTAGAGACAATATCTCATTCCTGAAATCCTTATAATTCCTAGTAACCAAACTCAATTTCTGAGGTTGGTCTAGAATTCACTGATGCAGGAGCTGGGGATCTGGATTTGAGTCCTGGTTTTGTCCGTGATTACTGAGTGGCACTTCACCTCTCTTCACCTCAGTTTCTCAGTCTATGAAGTGGGCTTGGTAATCCCCACCTTTAGCTGTCCCCCCTAAACTATGGAAACAAGCGAGATCACGGGAGTGTGTGTGCTGGATGAGCTATAAAGATGCTGACAAATGTGGTGTCAGCACACACAAGGCTGCTTGAAATTTGAAGATCTCTTAGAACAAACACCTCTAAGAGAACTGACAATATCCGGATATTATTACAGGTCACATAATAGTGATTTTCCAAGCCTTGTCACACGTCCAGGAGAAAGCAGATGACTATCCGAGCTAAGCCAGTTTCACTATCTTCGGAAAAGACTTCTCTCTGCAAGATGAATACAGCACACAAGGAAGGTTTGGGTTGGCCACATGCACAGAAAGGTAGACTGGCTGACTTCTGACGCACCAGCCAAGAGGATCTATCCACAGCCTCCCTCAACAGGGTTGCCAAGACAGCAGAGTGGCTGCTAAACTCTCCCAGAGGTTCTGAGATTTCGGCGATGATCAGGGCTGTAAAGTGTGACCTCTGTAGTATGGTAAAGGCAGGCTTTGTTCATTTACTTCATCTCTAAAAGCGCCAGTATGATATATTGATTTTTCTTTTTACAGGAAAATATAAAATTTCTTTGTAAGACAAAGTTTGGAGCCTGTACATGTCACTAATTCCTGCTTTCCTGCTGGTATATATAAACGGGAAAAGCATGAAGCTCGGGAGGAAAAAGAGCCAGCCAGAGAGCAGAGGGAAGGTGGCTGTAGCAGGAACCTACCTGATGCAAGAGAAGGCATCACCTGGGTGGTGACTGGAGGAGAACTCAGCGACTCCACCAGCACCTTGAGCCTGCAGAGTGAGCAGGGGAGCCAGTGATGAGGGGCAGAGGGGCCACCAGGATGCGCCGGAATCCTGCCAGTATTCAGTATTCGTTTAGGTGAAGTGGTCCCGTACGGCACCCAGTCAAGGTCCAGTGGCAGCTATTCTGTTCCAGCTTCTGTCAGGGTCTCCAGCAGCATCCCAGCATCCGGAGAGGTGGATGGGGAGGGGAGAGAAAAGGTGGGAGAGAGGCCCAGATTTTCCTACCCCTCCAGAGTATTTTGTCCCCCCAGTGGAACAAGGGGGCTACTAGGTCCTCTTCACCCCCGATGTCCTGCTCCATCCCACCCTCAATGGGAGAAATCCTTGGGACAGAAAGATAAGAATTAGGAAGAGAAAGTTGTGCTAGTCTTACAGACACTTTCACTCTGATGAAGGTGAAGATACAGGGAGGCCAAAACTTGAAGTCATAACTGACGAAGGAAGAAGAAACCCAGGAGGAAGGCGGGCTCCCTTGCAGCTCTGCTACTCAGAGTTCAGTACCTCAGTTCCGAGGGGCCTGAGCATCGCCCCCAACCCAGACCATTCCCTGGGCCAGCAGAGAGGCAATTAAAGAGCTGTGTGCTCGTCTGTGGTTCGCATCATCCCTCTTCCCTTCCAGGAGGACGTGTCCTGAAGAGGCAGACACACAGGGAAGCCACATTACTCAGCGGTCTGTTTTCCAGAGCTCCCGAGGTGAGGGCAGGGAGCAGGGGAAAGGCCAGCGCCATCACATTAATAATGGATGCTGCGCTGCCAAGGAGCCCGCTGCTGTCTGTGCGTGCGCTTTGCAGAAGTCCAATTAGGGCTGAATTACAGTAATCAATAGAGCAGCAGGATTTAGATCAAAAAAAAAAAAAAAAGAAAGAAAAAAAAACCACAGCCCTGTTCCACTGAGGGGGATTTATGAGAAAGAGACGTGTTGGCACAACGAAGGATGGGCTAGCAGGCTGCAGGCGCCCCCAGGCCTGGGGAAAATTTGAGGGAAAATTCAACTGGCCGTATGTAAACCGGACCAGCACCAGGACCAGCACTGGGAGGGATGAAGAGGACACATCCCGGCCAAAGTAGGCAGGTGCAGTGGGGGAGGGAACCTTTGCATCAGACACTCTGGGTCTGGCAGGGCGACCTCTAACAGGTTTACCTCTCTGAGCATCTCCCTGCATGGGTCCTCGTGTGCAAAATACTGCAGTTAATAATGATGTCTTGTACACCTGAAATCTGCCGAGAGAGGGTCACAAGTGTTCTCACCGCACACATACAAAGTGGTATCGCTGTGAGGTGGTGAGTAAGTTAATTAGCTTGACTGTGGTGATCATTTCACAGTGTGTATCAGAGCATCATGTTGTCCATCTTAAAGATAAACAATCTTTATTTGTCAATCATACCTCAATTAAATAGCTGGAAAAAAATACCTGCTCCCCAGAACTATTGTAAGATCTCTGTAAGCGTCCTGAACCAATGCCCAGCCCCTGGGGACATGGGGACGGCCTTTTCCCTCTGGCTCTCCTTCTCCATAATAAGGCCTCACAGGTCCCCCTCCACGCCTGTGCCTGCTGTCCTCTGGCTCCTCTGTGCTGCCTTCCTGGGCTACCCCACCCAAGCGTGGACGTCTCCTCAAGGGCCCCTGACTGCACACATAGTGCTCCTGCTTCGTCCCTTTGAAATAGAGCCCTTTTCCTGTGCTAGAACCTGGTCTCTGATGGCGCACATGGCACCACAGATGGCCCGGCCCAGCCCAGCTGGAGGGAAGGAGAAGGCTTCCTGAGGCCCCAGCTCCGTGCCGTGGGCCTGGCGGTGGGAGCCAAGAGCCTGGCCCTGAGCCATCAGCCCAGCCCTGAGCCATCAGCCCCTTCCCTCCACCTCCAGCCCCCCGCCCCATGCCTGGCCAGCTCACACAGGGCAACTGGTGACTGTGCATGTCTCAGAGCAGTCACCCCACTGTTGGGAACCACATGTCACCTTTGCTGGGGGCTGGAAAGGTCCTGGCTCTGAAGGACACTGCTATACCTGTGTGGCCTGATTCGTGGTATTTCTGAAGCACCAGGGAAGACAACACAGACAACAATGGGATTAAGAGAAAAGGAGGTGAGAGCAGGAGCGGGACTGATTTCTGAATGGCTATTTGGCGAATGCGAGTGGCAAATGTTTTGGGAAATAAGCAAAACAGAGCAGGAGTCTTGGTCCAAGATGATTTCACTCAAGACAGCTATTCTATCTTCCTGCCTCAGAGCAAAGTGAAACCATCACTGGGGTTCCGCCTCGGCTCCCTGGAACACAGGCTGTAGCTGGGAAGACAGTGTCACAGCTGGAATTCTCAGCACTGGAGAAGGAAACCCAGGGCCACAGCCGGCATGCCTCCAGGTGCCGAGCAGCTTCCTAAGCACTTTGCCTCACTGGCTTCTCACAGCTGTCCCAGAGAAGAGGTGCTCCTACCATCTCATTATACAGATGAGAAGGTGGAGGCCCAGAGCTGCGCACATGCACTCTAGGTCCCTCTCAGCTGTAACCACCCGCGGCAGCCCACGATCTGCCCACGACCTCAGCCTCCGCTGCACTGCCTTGGAGACTGCTGCTGTCATTCAGACATCACTTTAGGGAGCTAACTCATAAAACTTCCCCTCAGGTCAAGTCAGCAAGTGTTCACTGAGCACCTGCTCTGTGCCCTTGTACATGCCACTACCTCAAGCGTATCATTCCTGGGACACCCGGGAGCCTGGACTCTCCTGCAAACACTGCCAGCCTCTGCACTCAGACCCATTTGACACTTAACTGCTTTTCTAATCATCAGCGTGGAACCATCTCCTTTCACATCCAGGAGACACAATGCCAACTGACCTCTGGCTTGGACGGTGGAGTTGGTGTTATCCATCAGAAGAGGCCCCTCATTCCATTAGCATAATTGCTCCAGGAGAGCACAGAGCATCATCCTTGAAAGCAGAAAATACTCGCTGCCTGACAGCAGAACTTCCAGTATGACTGATGTCTCCGTATACCTGGAGCCACAGTGGCCCTCAGAGTGTGAACAGCACACACTCAGGGGAGATCCTGAACCCTGATGGGCAGGGAAACAGCCAAAAGCCATGGCCCCTACTACAGCTCCTAAAGCTGACCCCACCCCCCAAGCCAGAGGGAACCCTCAGGCACTCTGCTGTCTTCTTATCCCACCAAAGCCCCAGACAGCTTAGCTTGGCCCACTGGGCCCACGTGTGGGTCTCCAAACTCTCTCTCCATGCTTATCCCCCTTGCAGTGCGCTCCACAGCTTGCTGGCAGAATGCTCACACTTACTTACCGAGGCTATAAAACTGGATGGATGGATGGATGCAGAGATGGAGAAATAGATAATCAGACCCGTATGTTTTCCTGACCCTGTGATCCAGTCATTATACAGACACACGCAATCTGGGTTAACAATCACTACTATAGTTACTGAAGTCTTTAATACCTTCCCCCAAAATCATTTAAAGGGAATTTCAACCCATAACACACACACAACCTGACATGACCCATCTCTTCCCACATTTCCCGTAGACCCTGATACCCCCTAATGAAAACCTCTCCCTCCTGCCCCAGCTGTCCCCCACCCCGAGCTCCTGTTACATGCTCACCCCGCTCTCCTCCCCCCAAAGCCCCTCGCTGTCTCCCATCAAGGCCCAGGTCCCAGCAGTTGTGAGCAGGGAGAGGGGCGGAGAAGCCAAGGGGCTCAGGCAGCTGGCCAGCCAACCTTAGGGGAAGGGAGAGGGGAGGAAAGCAAACACAGCGCACGCCAGGCCTCTGACGGGCAGTTAAGTGCTTACACCCACCCGGTCTGGACCCAGCACTGCTGTGCACTAGCTGTGTGCCTCCAGCAAGGTGTTAAACCTCAGCAAGAGGGGACGGCGACACCTGTCCCTCAGGGCTGTCGGGCTAAGGGATAATAGATGGAAGTGTTTAGAACAGCACCCGTGCGGAGGAGGAAATGTCGGCCTTCACCGTGTAGGACTGTTCGTTGTTACCTCATCTGATAGGTAGGTGGGTTCGCATATAAAACTCTTAGACTGAGTAGGGAGAAAAGCTAGAGATCTTGTAATTAAATCCCCCTTTCCCAGCTGAGTCTAAACCCTACACTGTTTCCCTAACAGAAAGGAACACACTGCCCACCAGCGAGCACTGCAGGAAGAGGGGGTAAGAGTAAGAGAGAGACTAACAGAGCCTGAGGTACACACCCCCGAGGAGAGGAGGGGTAAATGCTGGGTCATTTTCCCCCCAAAGGAGGGCATATTTAATCACCACTTTTGTAGTTAAAAAAAAAAAAAACTATAGAAAATCAACTCAAAATGCTTTAAACTAAAAGCGACATTGTTCCTCTTAAGTAAAAGGTCCAAGAGCAGGGCCTTCAGGAAAGGCTGGATCCAGGGACCCCCAATGAGGTAATCATGACTCAGTTTTACTTTCGATGGCCTTGAGTCTCATGCCACCCCGGAAGGACTGTGAAATGCACTGACTGGCCAGGTCTTCACTCCACACCTACTCATGAATCCACACCTCTCCCCCTCTGCACAGAGTGAAATTTTAAAAATGGAGTCCTCTTTCGAAAACAGGGGGAATGGATGCTGGACAGGCAGAAGCAGTGGGGACCCATTCACTCAGGAAAAAAAAAAAGAGTTTTGGGGGTGAGAGAAAGTTGTTTGAGCTACACGGGAGCCCCCTCCCCAGCCTCTCCCAGGAACCCTGTCCTGAAACACAGTTCTAAACTGAAGACCACCCACAGGGGAGCAGCCCCTATACCTGTGCCCTCCCCACAGACCCGCAAGGAGTCAGCAGTGAGGGAAGCTGGATAATGTGGAGGGGCTGCAAAGAGCCACGTCTCGGCACTATGACCCCACCTTTCATCCCACCCCAGGCCAGCAGGCCGGTGGTCGTCCCTGGTTCCAGGTCATTAACTATCCGCATGGCCCGCCAGGCCCACTCCTCTGCCCTGGGGATTCTGTGATCTGTTCAAGGGCCTACAGGGTCCTGGGCCAGACTCCTGATTCTTATGGGCCGGAGTTCCATCTGCCCATCCTCATGGTCCAGTATAAAGAAGGCCCTGGGTTAATACTGACCTGAGAAACAATATACAAATGAGCGATGGCCACACCATACGTAAAAAGAGAAGTCTGACCCACAGCTGCGGCAACCAACCCAGAAAACAAACCAGCCCAGGAAGCCAAACACATACCCCTGTAACAGTCAGCCCAAACTGGCCAGGACTTAACTCATAGCTGACAGATTCTCTAAGTTTTGCCTCTGCTTTCAATTTAGGACCAACTAGAGAAAGCCAAACGTGCACCCCTAACACTCACATCCGATGCCCCACCTCTCGTTGGGCCACCGACAGCCTCCCTGTGCCAACAGGGCATCCCTGAGGCCTTCCTTTCATTCCACTATAAAGCTTCCCCACTCCTGTGCCAGCCTTCAAGTCCCCACCACAACACTAGCAGAAAGGCTGACTCCCTTGCTAGAGGGGGCTCTGAACAAAGAGCTTTTGCCTCTTCTCACGGACTTTGTTTACGGCCACAGACCTGCCCCCCTCAGTGAGTCCTAGAGCAGGCTCTCATCTCACTGTGCTGAGCCTGAGTCCCCTCCGGTGCCAGGCCTCATGGGTGAGCCTGCTGGAGCTGGGCGCACTGCCTGCCCCCGACACACCAAGCACACGGGGCGAGAATCACTGTGGAGTGGTCTGCAAACAGAGGAGTGCTCTGCAAACACAAATTCATGTGGAGCCTGCAGGGTGAGTGCCAGAGGGAGCATGGGACAGAGAGGGGAGAGGGCAGCAGGAGGGCGGCCCACCAGCCCCACAAGCAAGTGGCATCTAAGCTGGGCTCTGAAGGATGAATTAGGAAGAGAACAAAGGGGGAAGAGGGGCAGCTGGGGACAAATTGGGAGCCAGGAAGAAAGAAAGCCTGGAGAGGGGAGGACTCCAAAGGAAACGCGGTCCTGCTTCCCTTCAGGGCCCTGAAGGCTTGTAGTTCAAAAGCATTTTCCAATAAACACAGATTAGGGGGCTTAAATCTCTTTCTCTTTTCTCCATGTGTAGACAATGACAAACACCCCTAGGGTGGCTGGGATTTATATAGGCAGATTTTTTTTGGAAGTTTATCTTATGTATCTGGACTATGGCTTATAAATCAAATTTGGTTCACTTTGCTGGAGAGTAAATTATTTATCCAAGACAGAGCACCAGGCTGTACAAGAAGAGGCGCTGAGAAGGTGCTGTCTCTCGGGTGTCATTTATAGTCCCCAGGATGAGACGATGTTGGGTGGGAGTTTCTGCCTTACCGACGTGAGCATTCCCTCTTGAGTCCAGGTGCTCTCCTGGACTTTACGATTGGCTTTCTGTTGAGCTCATCACTCAAGGAATTCAAATCAGGGTCTCCCATTTGGGTTCAGCACTGTCCTCGGTGGATAACTGCCCACGTTGGGGACAAACACGGCCAGCTGGAAGTTAGGAGCCAGCAGGCTGCGTGTGCTGGACCTCCAGGTGACTTGGGGTACCCCACCTGACCTCTCTGGCCCTCAGTTTCCTGGCAGCTGGAGTGAGACAGTAATGTCCTTCCCGTAGGGACCTTGCAGGATTGAAAGGGACTGCATCTGGCACAGGGCGAGCAGTAAGGATAAACACGGTCATTCCTCCACGTCCCAGCTAAGAGTCACCCCAATGCGAGTTATCTGAATGTGGCTTAGGGCTCCTCCCTCCAGCCAGAACCCTGCAAGAGGTCTGTGAGGAAGTGGGAAATAGCTACACTTTTAGTCAAATCTCTTAAGGATTCACAGTTGTGGTTTTTCCGCACCCCTTGCTCAGTTGCTACTGTGCAGGAATGGGTGTGGTGCTCCCGCGTCTGGGGCTACAACACAGCCCTGGGCTGAGCCCAGAAAGCCTCTCCCTCTGATCTCCCAAGCGCTACAGACGGCACAGGAACGCACCTCCACCACGGAGACTCAGGAAACGCGGGCTGGTTAGATTTGCTTAAAAATCCAGCAAAAAATGGTGAGGTTTGCACTCCCAAAGCAGAGCCATCTGCTCTCCGTATTTACTGTCAGATGATGTGACTTCTCTGCAGCCTAGTCCCTCAAGGTCCCATGACCTTCAGGTCAGAATTCTTCTTCTTGGAATTTGCCATTGAGGAGAAAGGAGCAGCTGATGGAAAACAACGCTGCGATGCAGGCCTGGAACATCACTCCCGGGTCCACCCTGGTCCCCACAGACACCTGCCAGTCATCCACCCCTTCCGCACCCATCACCTGCGTGGTGAAAGGCGCCCTCAGAGCAGGAATCCCCAGGTGGGTGTACTAGTGTTCAGATTCCAAGGGACATTAAATTTTATTTATTAAACTAGATTTCCTGAGGCAGAAAAGCAGACTCGTATCTTTCAGAAAGAATGCCAATAGTGTTGAAATAAAAATAATTTATCTGAGCTTAGGTTTGGTTCCAATAAATTAATCTAAAATAATCCTCTCCTTGAGCATTTTAGTTTACTGAGGTTTTACAGCATCCTTCCCACCAACATGCAACAAGTATTTCCAGAGGTCCTTCGTGCCTCCTGTCACCACTGTGGGCTCAGCTGTGTCATCCTGGGACACCCCCTCAGGACTCTGGGGCACCATGGCTCCAGGCAGGGAGGGATAGTCTGTTGAGAAGCGTTCCCAAAGTGTGATGGGTGTGCAGAAGGGGTGTGCGTACAGGGGATGTCAGAGCCTCACGGTCGGAACTGAGGGATTGATGGTTTTTCTCTGGGATGAAGAAGCAGCAGAAGCAAATGTCAACCTCAGAGGAGCAGGGAGGAAAAGGAGGGCTGAAGTGTCTCCCAGAAACATCTGTTGCGATCCTAACCCCCGGGAGAGCAGAATGTGACCTTATCCAGAAACACGGCCTTTACAGAGGTAATCGAGGGAAAATGAGGTCGTTAGAGTGGGCCCTCATCCAAATGACTGGTTTTCATATTAAAATGGGCCATTTGGACGGAGACAGACAGAGAAGACACTGTGAAGACACAGGGAGACGATGTCCTGTGACAGGAGTGAAGCGTCTCCAGGCCAAGGAACACCAGGGATTGACAGCAAACACGGGAAACCAGAAGAGGCAGGGAAGGAGTTTCCTCAGAGCCGTCAGAGAGCATGGCCTACCTGCACCTTAATTTCGGGCATCTAGCTTCCAGAACTGTGAGAGAATAAATCTCTGCTGTTTTAAGTCACTCGGTATGTGGCCCTTTGTTACAATAACCCTGGGAAACAAACACAGGCAGGAGTTTAGCTTTGTTTCCTCCAGAAGCCAACTTCCAGACAAGGATGCAGGTGCAAGCGGCTTTGGGGGTAGGATTCCAGGAAGCACTGGTGGAGGAGTCAGGCTTGAGGCAGGGATGGGAAGGCGGACGACAAAGGGTGGGGTGTCAGTCCAGGGACCTCTGAGGACACCTGGCGCTGAATGCCACCCGGGAACTTGGGAAGCCAGCGTAGAGCACGTGCTGCAGAGTCCTCGCTGGGTATTTGTATCCCAGCTCCCATAAGGCGAGGGCTACTGCTGGGGGCAGGGGAGCGGGGAGCTGTTAATTCCCTGGCACTTGGTGCGGGCAGCAAAGTGGGCTCCAGAGACCAGAGAAAGCCCTTGGGCAGGAACGCCCGGGACTGGCAGTAAGCCATTGGTCCAGCGTGCACTGAGGGTATAAGGATGCGGGGATAAGCAAAGTGGACGGGAGATGTCTGCTTCAGGGAACGTTTGAGGAGGGGGAGAGAAAAAAAGAAGGAAAGTAACAATGAAGCCAGACTAGGGAACTTGAACATCCAGCCAAAAGGTCCGGACTTCGCTCCATAGGCAGGAGGGAGGTAACAAAGGTTTTTGAGCAGAGAAGTAACCAGATTAGAGATTGTCTTTGGGAAAATGAGTGTTTGGATATACTGGAGAAGGAAAAACAGAAGAGGGACAGCTAATTAGGGGTAACAGTGCTGGGAGGGTGTGGGGCTAAAATGACATGGAGCTCAGTGGGGGATGAGTAGGGGATGTTGGCTCCCTGCTCCATAAGCCTCATTGTCCTGACTCTGGGAGCCTCGAGGAAGCCAGAGTCAGTGCGTGGAGAAGCGAGGCTCCCAGGCACCTGGGACGAGCAGGTTTAGGAGAACTATCCACCACGCCCCTCACTCCCTTCCCAAGTCCAAATTTCAGACCAAATGAAAAACATAAGCCGCTGGGAGTTGAGCAGATGGCGTTTCCAAAACTTTCCCAGTTGTCATTTCATTCAAAGCAAATAGGGATTGGAAGCCACAGGGTTTGCAAATGCCACTGTGCCATTTGGAGCTAGGATCTCATTTGCCAGTTTGTAGCCTGTATTTCTGACTTTGCTTCTAAAAAGAGGGGTATCCACACTGACATATAAATAGAGAAAGTAAATAATGCATTCCAGCCTAATACGGCTCTAATTTCCTTGATAATGATAGAAAAATCACTGACATAAATTGCCCAATGGATAGAAGACCCTCCAAAGGAAACACAAGGGAGAATGCATCCCCCTTAACTCCGTGTAAGTCATGGAGAAGCTCCTTCTTCTGTCTCCTGCCTGGAGGTACCTCCAGGCTCGGCTGCACAGAGAACTGACTGCCCCCTTCTCGTGCCTCCTGGAGGTTAGCTCATCTCCTGGCTTCTCTCTCCAAAAGCCTGATAACCACCAGCCTGGGTTTAGGGCTGGATCTGTCAGTTCCTGTCTGACCAACAGGCCCAGAGCTCACAGAGGGCTGGGGATGGGGTCTTCTCAGAAGCATTTCTGGGAGCCCTGGATGTGGGCTCAGCCGGCTGATGCAGAAGGAAAGATTAACCCTGTTCAAGCCAAACCATGGTGTACGTCCAGCTGGCGTCAGATAGGGGACGGTCACCAGGAGCTGGAGGAACTGGAAAGCAGCCCCAGCACCATGGTGGCAGTGTGCTCCTCCCTCGGCTGTGTGTGGCAAGGAGACACTGGGCACCACCCACGGCAGGCTGAAGGTGGGTTAACAATGATGCATTCATAGGATATGAAAACGAATACATGTATGCATATGCATGACTGGGACATTGTGCTGCACCCTAGAAATGGATACATTGTGACTGATTCTATTTAAATTTTAAAAAGTCAAACATTCATTAACACTTTCCTACATTTCCCAAACAGGCATTTACTGAGAAGGCACAGATGAAGGAAATCTCCTCATGGGAATTGGGGGCGTAGGTGGTCCCCAAAGCATACTGCCAAGGACAGAGTAAGTGCTGGGCACTAAAGCAACATGGTGACATGACCAAGAGGTTGGGCTGCACACCCAAAGCCCTGGGCTGGAGTCCAGCCCTCACCACCTGCAGGCTGCCACTTCTTGGGCAAGCTTTTTAACCTCTCCAGGTCTAAGCTTTCCCGTCTATAAAATGGGGGTGATAACAGCGCCCACTCTAGTGTGTGGTGGGAGGACCAAAGAAGTACAAAGCACAGGTGTCTGGCAGCATCCCTGGCAGGTGGTGAACCTAACAAAGGCTACAGCCACGGTCACTGAGAGGCACACACAGCATCACGGGGGTAGAGCCGCTATGTGATGTGAGCTCCATACACAGCCAGCAAGTTGCGGGAACAGGGGTTTGAACACGGCTTGTCGGCTCCAGAGGTTACACCCTTGCCCTCTGTGCCATGCTGACTGCCTCCCGGGAAGGAAAGGCAGGAAGTCGTTCAGAGAGGAGGGAGGCTGAGGATCACTGCCACCTGGGCATTTAGCATGCACCCCCCATTTAAACTTCAACAGCCCTATGGCAGGAGACATATTGCCCCCATTGCAGGTGAGGCTCAGAGAGATGGCGTGAGCAGCCCCAATCACACAGCTGTTAGGCAGCGGGGTCGGGCTCTGCCCTAGAGCCCCAAGCACACCCTCATTCCGCAGTCCCAAGCCCCGCCCCCTCCAGCCGTGCTTCCACTGCTTACCCAGCAGCTCTAACCATCCTGATCACAAACGAGGCTGTGCTGTGCTGTTCTGTTTCTAGTGCCTACCTGAAGGCACCAAGTTCATCTTCAGTTTCTTGCCCTTAAAGAAGCTGGTGAGCTTGTTACAGAAACCTGAATCCTGTCAACAGACCAAGCGACACTCGGAGGGTTGAAGAACTCAAGTTTATCCAAAGGAGTTAACACCCCAACCTCTGGACGCCCTCTGTTGGTTTACACAGGCTTTTATAGGGTTTCAGGTTTTCATTAAGTTTGCACCATATGCAAATGAGGTGTTAGAAATGGACCAATCAGGAATGAGCTTTCAGGAACCAATGGAAGTTTAGGGGTAAATGCAAATGAGGTGTTAGAAATGGACCAATAAGGAGTGAGCTTTTGGGAACCAATGGAATTTTAGGGGTAAGTTTCCTCTTCCTAGAAGCAAGCCGTTTTACAGAAGCACAAAAGCAGGAGGGCAATGGCCCTTCCTGGAAGGTCTTGCTGGTCCCTTTGTGGGTTTTGCCCCTTCAAGCTGATGGCCACCTTCTCAGTGAGATGGTGCAGGTCCACTGGTTCTGAGCGATAGCCTTTGTCCTAGCTGGAAGTCAGGTGGACACTGAAGTCCTGTAAACACACCACAGTAATGTGCTCTTCAAGTAATCCTGTGGTGGAGTCTTTGATGAAGCGAGGACTTGCTGGAAGCAAGATGTCTGCCTTCTGTTTATCGTTCTGTGTCTTCAGAGAGTGAAGGAAGCATGCTGTGTGCTCATGCGACGTGGGGTCTGTAGGTACACGACGACCCACACCACAACAGTGCCTAATGTTTGCTGAGAACTTACAAAGGGCCAGGGCCTTTCCTACGCATGTCACAGCGTTATCCCACTGAGGTAAGTCCTGATGCTGTGCCCATTTCGCAGATGACACATCAATCTAGAAGGACCCAGGCAGTAATGCACAAAGGGCAGGCCCAGATCAGCAGCATCGGCCTCCCCTGGGAACGTGTTAGAAATGCACATTCTCAGGATCCCCCCCAGGCCCGTCTACCAGAACCACTGGGCAGGGCCCAGCAATCTGTGTTCTAACCAGCCCTCCAGGTGATTTTGACATATGTTAAAGTTTGAGGTCCAGCTGGCTAAAGAAAACAAAGGACTCCAAACCTCAGTTGTGGCCAAGGGCCAAACCCAGCCCACCACCTGTTTTTGTAAATAAAGTCATGGGAACACAGCCATGCCCATTCATTTAGGGGCTGTCTGTGGCTGTCTTCTTGATACAGAGTTGAGTACTTGTGACAGAGGCCACGTGGCCAACAAACCATAAAATAGTTCCTCTCTGGCCCTCTGCAGAATGCTGCCCACCCTGAGAGCAATGAAGCTTGGTGTCTCAATCCCCTTGCAGGTCCACAGACGCAGCCAGGACTCTGCAACGGTCACTCTCTGGCTTGGCTGTCGGCTCATGTCCGATCTGGGGCTTTGCCAGCTGTGCTGGCAGAGAGGAAAGAAACACAACCAGTGTGTGCTGGCACTTAAAGCTTCTGCTCTGAAATAACATGAGTCACCCATTCACATTTCACGGACCAAAACCTAACATCCTTGGACTGGAGAAGAATAATCCATGCCCATCCCTGGGAAGGGGCAAAACAAATATTTGCCAATACTGACTTAGCCCTCCCCTCTGGTCATAAGCACACAGTTTGCCTTCCCTCCACAAGGGTAGCACACAGCCCTGACCCAGGGGAGCTGCCCTGTCCCCTTCACGGCCTCAGGCGGGGAGGCCAGCATCTCAGGACTGTCTCTGGGAGGCAAAGCCACCTCTCATACCCCGCGCACCCAACACGTGGTGGTGGAACAGGTCTGGGAACCTCGGTAAACACCCCTAGCTGAAGAGGAGGAGCAGGGGCGTTGGCAGCCCCACCGTGCAGGCATCAACACCGCTCATCGGGTGGCTCCAGGACTGAGGATTCATTTTCTGCCTGTAGGTTCATGCCATGGGGGGTCTTTCTGTCCCACTTTTCTTCCTGGCCACCTCTAAAAAGGACAACAGAGAATTTTCTCTATGTGGGGGAATGGTTCTGTTTTACCAGCCAGCCTCCTGACCAGATGAGGTTTGAGGGTTGACTTAAATCTCAAACAACCTCAACCTCTGTTTGCCCAGGGTGGTGACTCTTGGTGGCAGAAATGTATTTGCTTCTTATCATTTGACTCCAGGCAAATCCACGTAGTCTTAGCTACATCCATGGTCCATTTCTCCTGATGGCTGTGGCTATCCTGATCCCATAAGGCTTCTATGGGAGAGTGGAACCCCCAGTCTTTCATTCCTGAGCCATAATGGGGAGAAGAAGGCTCAGAGGGGCAAAGGAAGTTTTGTCTGACCTCACGCCCTGGTCTGAACCCAGCTCTCTGGGTGGCGGAGCTGTCTTCACCACCTCTACACATCACTCAGAATCTCCAGGCTTATATTTGGTTCTATGTTAAAACAATTCCAAAGCCTTAATAAGCCATTTGCACAGGCTCAATGGAGCTAAGTTAGATATTCGCTTTAACCCAAAGACTTTTTTTTTTTTTTTCACAGCCATCCCCCTTTGCTTTCCTCTGAAGACTCAGATATCCTTCTCAAACTTTAATGATCCTAGCATCACCTGGGTGTAGGGGGGTGTGCTTGTTAAAAACACAAGTTTGCAAACCCCACTCCCTCGGGATCTGATTCTGTAGGGGTGGGGTAGAGCTGGGAAGATGCATTTAAACAAGGAAGCCCCCCCTCCACCAAGTGATTCTGATGCCTTGGGTGGGTTTGCTGCTCCTTGAGAAACATTGCCCTGTTAAGTTCTCTAATTTCCACCTGGTAGGGGATGAATAACATCTCGTGAGAAAGTAGCGACTTCTTCTAAAAGTGTTTGAGAGCATGTGAGAAGCACCTCATTAATTTTCACCCCAGTCCTTGGAGGCGGCGTTGTGATAGTTATAATTGTCCCTCCACTACCTGGAGGGTTTAAAATGTTCTAAGAGAATAAACATAGACAGGGACGCCAAGTGACTGCCACATTCACCCAGCAGGCTGGTGAGGGCTGAGGTTACAAGGAGCAGACCGGGGCATGCAGGGCTCCTTGGGGCCAGGCTTTGGAAGCCTCCGCACACCCCTCCAGAAAGAGGAGGGAAGCAGAGAGGGACAGGACAAAGAGGAGGGAAGGGGAGAAGGCGGAGCACACAAATGCTGAACCAAGTTTTACGAAATGTTGAATTCAGTCCAGCAGGTCACACTCCTTGTCACCATTAAGCCCTTGGGGAAGGTACTGGCATTCCACTTCCTTCTCACTAAATGGTCAAAGATCTGACCTGCTGAGTTTGAGGAAGTGGGAGCCATGAGAAGGCAGATGCCTCTGAAGGAAAGTCATCTTCAAGAGAGCTCTCGCAGCCTCATCGCACCTCCACTGGAGGAGGCCACGGTTGGAACGTCCTATCACAACTTTGGACTCTGCTAAAATCTGCTCTGTCAACATCAGCCAGCATTAGGCCAAGGCAACAAAGAAGAATGTGTGGAAACAAACCAGGACCTGCTGTGAAAAAAATCTTTCTTATTTTTTTCTGGTGGCAAATGTATTTGAACAAAGAACTTCCAAGAGAAAACAAACAGCTTTAGAATGAGTTTTTCACTCACAAAACTATCACAGGCTTTTTCATGGTGTTTGGAAATTAAGTTAACTTTAATGTAACATTAAAACAGAGACTTAATTGCATCTGAAGAATAAATCTGGCCTTTGAATGAAATATATATAATTTCACATTAATATGCAAAAAAGTTAAATAATTGCATTCAAGCAATAGTTCAAAGACATTTTATTATTATAATCATACATTCACAAAAAAATCATGAAGGAAAGATGTGGGAACCACTACAGCACTCTCAATATGAAGAAACTAAAAAAGTAATATTCTTTAATTCAAAGCCAACCAATATTACATGTAGATAGTTATCAGTTACTGTGCAGTCAGACCTGTGACAGTTACACCCCAGACAGTCTCTGGGAGTCAGAGAACCAAAGCCACACACTGCAAACCAGCCAAATGCACAGCTACCTCTCTCCAATAACTCAGTGTAGCCTGCTGGTAATTCAACTGCCTGATGGAACAAAACTCAACACTCTTCAGAGGAAGATAACAGAATTCAGAGAATTTACAATGTATCATTTACGATAACTGCCCACAAGGACCTCAGCTGGTGAAACTGGACTCCATGCTCTGATCCTTTCCAGGTCTCTGTGGAAGGAAGTTCACAGAGCCCCTGAGAAGTGTGGCTTTCTTAGTTAAAAAATAAATCCTCCTGGAAAGACTTTACACTGCAAAAGAAGAAGTCCAGGATCACACTGTCAAATTAGAATAACCAATTCTGGGGGTTCTGAGAATGTTTCAGGAGGAAGTACTAACAAAGGAAGATCTAGAATGCCTAAGCCAGAAGGAAGGAAAACCAGATCAGATGCTTGGAGTTGAGAGAGAATGTGGGTGCAGCTGGAGCAACATACCAAGGAGAGGAGAGGAGGGATTGCTGAGAATCAAGGGGACACATGGGCAGGTTATGAAGGGCTTTGTTCACTGTGTTAAACCGGTTGGACTTCCCCTGAGAGTGATGGAGTGCCAACAGAAAGTTTCAAGGGTAGCAATATAATCAAAATTTTAGTGTCAAAATCTCCTGACTAACACAATGAGTCAATCCGGAGAAAGTTGTGTTTGAGGTGTCCAGAGAATGTCCAGATTCCGTAAGAAACTGAGTTTATTTGTCCAGAGCTCAGTAGAAAGGTTTAAGTTGATACAGATAAGTTGGTTCTTCAGCCTACTGAGATTCACTGAAACCTTGGAAGTAAATGAGATACTCAGGGAGCAATCAAGGAAATAAAAAGACCCAAGACAGAAGCCTGTGGATCACCAGCATTCAGGCCTAATTGGTTAACGCATTAGCTGGAGCACTGGCAATAATGTATTTTATGTTACAGATGGGGCCTCCCCGCAATCATTCTAAATTAATGAATCTTCCAACATCAATTCACTTAATTAATTTCTGCCTCTCTGTCTTAGATGATCTTCTAGACAACAGTTCTCCATCGGGACATTTGGCAATGTCGGGAGACATTTTAGTTCCCACAGCTAGGGGGATGCTACTGGCATCTAGTAGGTAGAAGACAGAGATGCTCTGCACCGTCCTGCAATGCACAAGACAGACTCCCGCAGAAAGAATTATCCAGCGCCAAGACTGAGAAACCTTGTCCTAGGAGGCTATGCAGATCCAGTTCCACTCTTGACCTGTGGACTTGGAATCTGCATTTCAACAGCATCTCCAGATAAAGTGTTAGAAGCATTGATTTTATCCTGGGTTGAGGGAAAAGGGGTGAAGTACTCAGATACAAGTGGACACCAGCAGATTGCCTCCCCCGCCCAGCCCCTTAGGTTCATATCTAAATGCTGTGGCTCCCCCAGAAGAGCTACTTCACTGAAACTCTGCTGGTTGAGAAAAGGCGAGACATGGCTTTGGTGCACTGAGAGCACATTACACCCACTTTGCCAAACACAGCTGTGGCACCTCTCAGCTGGTATTCAAGGTTCTGCTCAAGCTCCTCCAAACATCTGCTCTCTGCCTCTCAGAAAACGACCTCGCAGAGCTGACCTAAGTGGTCCGTTGGAAATACCTTCAACTCTCTTCTGCCAAACTCAGAAACGCACCTGGTTTCCTCCCACACACCTCTCCCATCAGGGAGAGGGACCCCTCTTCCTCTGTGAGGCTGACACCTGCCGCACTGCTCTGCTCCCCCTTAGAGGCCACACTAATCGGTTATCCTCTGCTGACTGTCCTCTCACCATTTAAATGTGCTGAATTCTTTTCCAGATTTACTTTAAGAAAGAAGAGTTCTCCTTCCAGCCACCATATCCTTCAATTAATACCCTGTAAACTTTCCTTTCCAGTTACGTTGACTTCAAAATAATCTGCTTACTCCAGTATTTCAAATATACAGAAATATCTGCGTACCCAGATTGGACAAAGCTTGAACTTGACCATATTTGTTTCAGATATATTTGTGCTTCCAAAACAAACAAAAGAAAATTATAGTGACAATTGAAATTTCCTATGTCTGGTCCTAATTGGTAGCTACGACCCTTAAATTGATGCATAAGCTATACGTGAATGCTTCATTCCTGTACTATGTGGGTATGCCACCACCTGCAATGTGCGCTGTTGCTTTGCAAGCTTTTAACCTTTAATTACAAGGTGTAATATGAGGGTTACTCTGTAACTTGCTTTCACAAACATTGTTTCTGAGAGGTTACCATGTTGACTTCACATTCTCCTTATCCTATGCTATTGCTGGCATGTATGTTACCTCTTTTTAAACCTTATGACATATTCTAAATTTTTGTTTTATGCCACCAGAATTTGTTAATTCACCTACGTATTTATCCCATTCTCTGATTTTTCCCCTTCATACTGGCCTTCCATTTGTGATCTCAGCCCATCCGTCTAAATTGCACCTTTTAGAATCTTCATGAATGACAGTGTGTTGTGGGGAACATGCTTAGATTTTGTCTGAAAATGTCTGTACTTTACTCATTCTGGAGAGACTTTTTGCTGTGTATGTAATTCCAGGTCAACAGGTTTTTGTTCCAGCACAGGAAATACTCCTCCAGGGTCTTCTGGTGTCCACTATTTCAGTTGAGAAGTCTGTCATCAGTTTAATTGCCACTATTGGGGAGGTTATCCCTTCCCTAACCTGGCTCTGTTTAAAATCTTTTCTTCGCCTTTAGTGTTTCTCTGTGATGTGCAGGATGTGGGCTCTTAATTAATCCTACTTTTGTGAGAATTCACAAAGCTGTAAAATGGCTGCTTTTATCTCTTCTGGAAAATTCTCAACCATTGCTTATTCAAATACTGCTTCTGCTCCACACTCCCTCTCTCTTCTCCTCTGCAGCTTCTCGCTTGTAATTTCGTACCTTCTCTTAACTCTCTCACAGTTTCCATTTCTTCATTCTGTGTTAGACTCTAGATAAATTTTTCCAATCTATCTGAAGTTCACTAATTCTCTCTTTTAGCTGTGCCTAATCTACTGTTAAACCCATTCATTGCACATTTTTATGCTGATCATTTTATTTTGATATCCAGAATCCTTTTGTTAATACAATCCATCCTATTTTATAGTCTCTTACTCTTTATTTTCATTGTAATCTTTTTTATCTCTTGAAGCATATTAAACACACTTATTTTATGTTGGGCGTTTAATAACTCCACTATCTGAAATCTTTTTGGGTCAGATACTGATATTTCTGCTGGTTCTTGCTCATTATGCCTCATTTCCTTATATGTGAGTGTAGGTGTATGTTATTTTTTTTATTCTGAGCTTTATTTCTAGAACTTTATCTGTAGAAAGTATATGAGACCTGATTTGAAAGCAAGATCCCCAAGGATGATTTGAATTTGCTTCTGCCACATGTAGGGAGGAATCTATCAGCCAGAATCAACTTAAACTAAATTCTTGGCTAAATGTTTTTTTGGCCTTTTTGGGTGGTTTGATTTTGGACCACCAATCTGTTTAAGGGCTGGTCTATGGTTATAAGTATTAAGAGATTTTTTTTTTCTTTATTCACCTCACCTACGCAGCTCTAAAGTTTGAGATGGGCAATTTCCCTTGCAGTTTCCTGGTGAGGTGGTTTATTCTAGGTCACACTTAACACAGACAGACTGGCCATTTAGGACATTGGCTTTAAGTGGGGGTAGGGGAAGGGCAAGGAAAGGATTCCTACTGGCCTCTGCACTTTGGACAGGCCCTGGATTAGCCAGCCATGTGCTCTGGAGAGCCACAAAATCCAAGGTTCAAGGTCACTCAATTTGGCAAATGCCCTTAAGGCAAAAGCTGGTGTAAACGCTCTGCTTACTTCTGGGTTCCTGATTTTATTCAGATGTTGACCTCTGACTATTCCCAACCAATGTGCCAATTCAGTGATAAATTTTCCAAATAAGTTATATGCCCAGTGTTTCAGTAGGAGGATTTGACAGGGTCCCCAGTCTATCATTCTGCTGGAATTGCAACTCTCACCTGTTCTTTATATAAAAAATGGTTATTTCTAAGGTTCACATTCCATCAAGTCCCTCTTCTATTTAAAACCTGTTGTGGGCTCCACACTGCCCTAAGGGTAAACCCACGGCCTTTGCATGGTTTATAAGCCCCTTCAGCTTACTTCTGCAACATCTCCAGGATCTTTGTTTGATCAGCTATCTCCCATGCACCTTCTTATTACTGAAACTGAATTATGCTCCTTATAGTCATCAGAAAACCACATGTCCTTCATCCCTCTAAGTTTTTAAATGATACTGTCACTCCCTCTTCTTTTCCTCTTTCCCTCTTTCCTTTTTTCTTCTAGGTCCCAACTTTTCATACCTAGCTCCTCCTTATCTTCAGGTTTTAGTCTAAATGTTACTTTTCCATCCAAGACAATGCCTTGCGTGCCCAGTGCTGGAACTCTGCAGTGCAGTGCCTGGCAGCCAGTAAGTGTGCAATACTGAGACTTTCAAAGGGGCTGTTGTTAGATGAGTGCTCTGGAGCACTGGCTGTCACCATCATGGCATCTGTCAGGAGACAGTGATAGGGCAGAAATGGCTGTGAACCCTGTCTGCTGTAGATGTGGTCATCAGAAGCAAAGCCTGGGTTCCAGGTGGACAACTTTGTGTAGGGGCCTCAGTGACCAAGCTTTGCAAGCATGGTAGGTACTGTGGATCTAGCTGAGAGAGCCTGGGGTAGAAGTGGAAGCAAATGACAGATAGCTCTGAACAGCTGAACACTTTCATTTGTGAGCAAGGAGTAGGGGAGCAAAACTCGGTACCCCAAAATATCTCTTAGCACGCAGATTATTTCCAGCTGAAAACAGTCAAGGCCCAAAATACCCAGGAAGAAACTTTGACCTTCCCCTAACTGTCTGAGGAATTTAGATAGAGAACCTGTTACAGTCGTCTCTGGTATAGCTCCTATAAAGGCCTGCAAAGAATATGGGCTAGGCGTGGCGGGGCAACTCTTAGAGATGTGTGCATTGTCTCTGCCTGGCCCCACAAACATTTGCTTTTCCATCTCCAAGTTCATCCTCCTCCTCCCCCTTGAAGTCTCAAAACCCTGCCCCCACATCCTCTCTTGTCTTTAGCTGAAGATGGTCTGTAATGTAAAGGTTTTGGCCATTTTGGCAAGTGGGTTTTCCTGGGTCTCGCCCATGTATCCATATTATTAAACTTTGTTCGATTTTCTCCTGTTAATCTAGCTCATGTCAATTTAATTCTCAGGCCAGCCAGAAGAACCTAGAAGGGTAGGGGAAATTTTATTCCTCCCCAACAAAGATGCGCCATCCCCCTGAACCTCTAGAAGTCCTGAGTAACCTTTCGCAGAGGACTGGAGCTCTGAGTTAGCAGGTGTGCGACAGGGTATGTTGCTCCGTCGTACCCACAGGTAGGTGAGGCCTGGGGAAACCCAGTTTGCAGCTACGACATCATCCCGGCCCTTCAGTGAGCTTGCTGACTAGTGGTAGAAAAAGCAAGCTAACAAAGCATTAACTCCGTAGGATGAGAAGTGCTACAAAACCAGACTACCTGAGCCCTAGTGTTACCAAACCAAACTTGGGTCAGCGCGCCCGAGCGCTGCAATTTGCTGACACTGATCGTGATGAAGGAAAGTGCGGTGTCTGTTGTAAGGCTCCACAGGGAGTCAGACAGCTCATGCTCAGAAAACCCCCAAACTCTCTGATGGGTTTCAGGGGAGCATTTTTAAAGGCCAGGTGAGGGAGGGGAGTCACAGGGTGTGTGATCAGCTCGTGCGTAATTCTCCTGTTGGTTGTTGGTGAGGTAACAGGGCAGTGTCACAGGGGCTAACATTATCAATCCTCAGGCTCCAGCAGTCTGGGAACTACTGTGCTCATGGTCATCAAGTAGTAAACTTACTGTATTTCACAGAGATTTCCTGTAAAACCACTCAGGAATGTGCATCGGACACTGCTTCAGGGAGGAACTAACAATTCTGTGACTGCCGTATGGCTGATTTACTGTTTAAATTCTTACCAGTTCTCCTGACCCAATGGCTACTTTTGTCACAACATGTTCACATCCTTTCAATTATTAAGTCTTGAGCCAGGTTTTTGTGACACAGGGGAGACCTGGGAGATGATGGCTTTTCTACAAAAAGAGGCAGGCAGAGGACACGAGGGGAGGGGTCATCACGGGAAGGCCCCATAGTGCCCTGTTTGGTTACATGAGTAACACATTAAAAGAGAAAGAGGGGACTCCTCTTACAAAGGACAAGGACCTAACATGATTGATATTTCTCCCACTGTCCCTGCCCACAAAAAGCCCAAAGTGTGACAGAAAGTCAGTATAGGATGGCAGAGCTGCTGGCTTCTCATAATTTTACCCTCATTATGTATGCTTGTTTTATCACTCATATTATTTCTTATTCTCTAATCTTCAGCTGAGTCCTGTTTCTTTTCAGCTGGAGAAGTACAAGTGATGAGGAGGGGAGTGGTGGGAGTGGAGCCCGGGAATCAAGAGGCCAAACCAAAGGGCCGTGTGTATCAAATAGGGAGACTAGACTCTTCCTGAGTGCCAAGCAGAACCCACTATGATTAAATTTCCTGGAGTTTTTGTCAAGTTCTAGAATCAGCAGTCTCTGATAGAGGACCCAGGCTCCATATCTGAGGTCCAGAAAAGTGAGATAATCAGGCCAGAGACCAGGAGATAACTCTGTCCCCCTTAAAGGGGACAGAGCATCCACAGGATTCTAGTGTTCTAAGAAAGACACCCCCAAAATTCTAGATTTTTAAACATTGACTCAAAACTCCTTTTAACTCTTTGAGGACAGGTGGAACACTATGAGTTTGTCAAATTGTGACCTCTGGTCTGTAAACAAAGACTTGAATGCCCTGAGCCAACTCAGCTAGGACCCCCCTCCCCCAACTCTAGTGCCCTTTGGAGAGGAATTCTTTTATTGCTAAATGCCTCCTTTCCTCTCACCAGCCTCCTGGTCAGTTTGTGAGATAAGTGTGAACAGCCTCTACTCACAGTGAGCCACTTGTCACAGAGTCTCTTACAAGAGGCACAGAGAAGAGAGGCAGAATACTGCAAAATGAATTTAAAAATTGGCTCCTTCCAAGAATAGAACCACCCTATCCCAATAAGCCTGTCCAAAATCTAGAGAAAGGACAATGTAGAGACGAGACAAAGCCATATGTGTCATCACGATGCCGCATTCATCCCAGGCAGTACACGCCCTTGACCCGGAGGTGTGAGCATGGCCTCTGTTTACAAATGAGGCAGCTGGGGGTAGCGGAAAGTGTTCATCTCTTTTACTACTTCCTTCAGTGTGTATAATATTAGCTAAATGTCTCAAGGGCTGGTAAATCATCTTTAATTCCTTTGAAACTCATCATAGTAATGTTAACCATGATGGATTCGTGTGGTATTTAAAGAACTAGATTGTCAATTAGCTTTTATGAGATACATCACAGTCATCAGCCTCGTATCAGACCTTCAATTCACAAAAGCCGGTTATTAAAATGTACAATAATTTGCTTTTATTGTAATCTATCGAAAAGCCAACTCTAGTCTCCAAAATAATTTAAAGTTTTAAGCTGCAATCTCAGAGACCTTTTCTTCAAAATGACTGCATAATGTCGTGTCACCATCCTTGGTTAATTATTTTGCAGAGTGTGAATTTCAGTTAATCGTTTCTTGCAAGGACCAAATAACATAGGTGCTTCCTAACAGCCTCTCCGGGAATAACTACAGTCCGTTCAGAAGCTAATTAATCAAGCCATGCTCGTAAAAACTTAAGTAACTACCCGCTAGGGTGAGTGTCTCCAGAGGCCTTCTTGCTCCTAGAAGTCACCTGCCCACAGTGTTGACCTTGGCAGAGAGAAAGGGCAGTGAGTCAACACTGACTCGGCACAGCACCCACCGGAGAACTTTCACGCCATCCCGCGTGGTCACCTGCTCAGGATAACCCGAAGCTTTAAAAACCTCATCCTCTCTGCAGGCACCCTTTGGAAATGACCCAGTACTCCCTACAATTGGAGGAGGCAAAGATAGATGGACTCTGGTGGAAACATGGGAAGATAAGGAAAAGTTTGGTTCTCTGTTTTGAATTTAGGGGGAAGAAAAAGATAGCTCTAAGTTTATTTAATCACCACTTGCCAAGGACTTGGAGAAAATCAAATCAGGGAAACACTGCCCATGCCCTTCAGGAATGTAAGGGGCAGTGGCGCAGACAGACAGACCCAAGGGAAGGTCGTGAGGAGGCAGAGTTTGCAGGTAGCCCCACAAGGGTTCACACTTCTGCCACCAAATTTACCTGGTTGAACTGCAATTCAGACTTGTCAGTGTGTGTGTCTTTCTCCCCTGCAGCCTGTAAATTCCCTTAAGGCAGGGACCATTCATCTCTGTATCTCCAGCCCCTTAGGCTGTGCTGGACTTTTGTTTAATGAACCAATGAACATAATAACCATAACAACAATAAGTAACATTTAATGAGCACATACTATAAGCAGGTCCGAGGTTGGACGCTTCACAAATGTCTCATATAATTCCTCCCACAATCCTACAAGGGAAGCTCAAGGAAAGTATTATACTTCACATTGTCTGATAAGAAAATTGACATTTGAAGAGACCAGAGCAATTTGCATACATCCCAAATGAGTTCAGTGACAGAGCTAGCATTAGACCATCAGTCTAACTCCTAGGTTCATATTCTTGACAATTTATGCATTACAATTTCAATAAAAATTCCAGAAAAGCTTACAGAGACACACACACACACACCCAAAAGGGATGATCCATTCCAAACTGAAGCAGGATGGATATTGCAAAGTGTGCCATAAGGTTCTGGAAGCTTTCCTGGGGGTGGTGGCCCCTGAGCTGGTCTTTGAAGTATTAGAGGGCGTCCATCAGCATTCCCACCTGGAGCAGGACCATGCAGAAGGCAGGGAAGGGGAGGCTGAGCATTGCTGTGAGGATGTGAGCACAGCAGTGAGGAGTGGACAGCCTGGCTACACCTCCAGGTCTACTCCCAGCATCACTGCAGTTGGCCTGATACAGCTCAAAGAATCAGCCCCACTACGCCATCGTGACTCCCTCACTGCCCACTGAGGTTAACTCAAAGGTAGCACAAGCTGAATCAGTGTGCAGAATTCACCTCTTCACCAGTGCTCCTCTGTGGGCATGTAGATACACACACACACACACACCCCATGCCAGCTGCAGGGAAGGGAAACAAACTCAGTGGGTAACAGCCTCTGGCCAAGGAAGATAACATTTCAGGCCTGATTTACACCACCTGTGTGTCAACAGTTCTTGCTGATGGGCACCTAACAATGAATGTCCTTGGCTTGGTTTTATCAAGCCTCCTCCAGCCATAGCTCAGAATCATGGGGCCATGTTGCGGGGAGGAGGAATGAGTGGGGAAGGGTTTTGTCGGGAAATGTGTGTAAATGAGACAGATTTAGCAGCCAGGGCATCTGCACATTATTTCTCAGTTTGTTTACATAGCCATTAAGCATTCTCTTGGATGCCCTAGAAAAAAACACAGTCTGCTAGAAGACTGAATTCAAAGTACATTGTGTGAGCGAAACACAAATAAGTAACTTGGTTATGGGGGTAGCCCCTTTGGACCCATAATTTGCCAAAATGAACTCCGCATTTTGGACACTCCCCTCCCCCTTCCTAAGATTAGTTTGAGCTGGCTCTGGAATATTTATTGAGGAGACCTTTTATTATAAAGCAGCCAAGTACTTGTTACCTGAAATATATGCAAGTTTTTAAAGTCTACATTCAAGGTTTAAAACCTTTTTGCTTATGAAAAATGTCCTACCTGGCCTCTCCCTGTCTCATTTGGGAGATTAAATGGTAGCTATATAGTTGAACTGCAATTCGCTTGGCTCTGAAGAAGCCATTATCATTGAAATTCAAGACCGTTGATCTAAGGTGTCTTGGAGAACTATAGGATGCGATATACTACATATTACAGTGTGGAGTACAATGCAGAATGAGTCTTTGTAAAGTTACAGGACGAAGCTTTGTATGGAACAAAATATGGTTGTCATAACAACTGATCTGCTTGGGTTGTATGTCACCCAGGAAGTCTGAGGTGTGGGTTAGCCCAATCAAGGGAACAGCTGGCGATAACCCAGAGTACCACAGGTAAGGTATTTGCCTCGGTTCTGAAGATGGATTTTTCCCCTTGAGTGAGCAATGCAGGAATGTAACTAAAGCAGAGGTAGCTTCAGTCTGGGAGGGACAGGGAGAGTAAAAGCTGAAGAAATATTCCATTACAGAAGGGATGCGGAAGGTAAGTGCCCAAGAGAGATAGGATTCTATTAAAGCAGAGAGCAGAATGTGTCAGGTCATTTCACACCAAATAGTGACAGGAAATTAAGCAGCAGAAAAAAGAAAGTTAAAAAAGAGAACAGAGGCTTTATCAGAGATATTGGCCACATGAAGTTACACTGATTTTAATAGGCATTTGAAGGTTCTTACTAAGGTTCTGCTCTCTTTTGCAGTCCTATGATGCTGTTCAGATCTCTTCATTAACCAATGTACTGCTCTCAGTCCAAGTGTGTGCCTAAAAATATGCTACTCACCAAAGGCTGTTATTCACCTGCAATATAGTCACCAAAAAGCACCTGTTGGAAATACAGAGTCCTGTATTCTTCCACAGATGTAGTTACTCAAAATCTCTAGGGATGGGTCCTGCAAATATAAACTTTTAGAAGAGCATCCCAAGTGATTCTTAGCTATACTGAAGTTTGGGAACTACCATATTGGGCAGCAAAGCAAATATGGGTTGTGGTCTCTGCCATCAGGAAGCATGCAATCTGGAAAGATGCCAAGATGACGGAGTAGCAGGAGCTGGAGCTCACCTCCTCTCACAAACACACCAAAATCACAAGAAAACTATAGAATAACCATCAATTTAAAAGGCTGGAGCCTACCAGAAAAGATCTTCCATAACTGAAGACATAAAGAAGAAACCACAATGAAACAGGTAGGAGGGGTGGATTTGCAATATAATCACACCCCTCACCCCCTGAGTGAGTGACCTAGCAACTGGAGGATAATTACACTGCAGAGGTTCTCCCACAGGAGTGAGAGTTTTGGGCCCCACATCAGGCTCCACAACCTGGGGTTCTGACACCAAGAAAAGGAACTCCAGAGTATTTGGCTTTGAAGGTCAGTAGGGCTTAACTGCAGGAGCTTCACAGGACTGGGGGAAATTGAGACCTCACTCTTAGGGGATGCATGCAAAATTTTGTGCTTGCTTGGACTAAGGGAAAATGCAGTAATTTCACAGAAGTCTGGGCCTGACCTACCTTCTGTTCTTGGGGGGTCTTCTGGGGAGGCAGGGGTCAGCTGTGACTCACCCTAGAGACATTGGCATGGTGGTGGACAGATCGGGGAGTATTCATCTGAATGAACTCTCCTTCCTAGAGGCAGACATCTTGCTTGTTATTAGCAACAAGACCTGGCCCCACCCAACAGCCTGTAGGATCCGGTGCCAGGATGCCCCCAGGCTAAACAACTAGCTGGGTGGGGACAGACTGCCTAAACACTTCCTGAGCCCACAGTGGCCTCTAGACATGCCCCTAGACACAGACCTGCCCAACAGAGGGCCAAGACCCAGCTTTACCCACCAGTGGGCAGACACCAGAAGCAGGAAAGCTATGATCCTACAGCCTGTGGAAGGAGTCCCCAAATGCAGCCCAGCCAGCTGGCCCTGGCCCTTGGGTGATGAGAGGGGTGTGCACTGCTTGAAAAAACACATAGGACATTCCTAGGGAGAGCCACTTCTCCAAGGTTGAGACACATGACTGACCTTCCACGTACATAAAAATACAAATAGAAATTTAGACAAAACGAGGCGGCAGAGCAATATGTTTCAGACAAAAGAATAAGACAAATTCCCAGAAGAACTAAGTAGGATGTGGAGATAGGCAATTTACCCAAGAAACAGTTCAGAGTAATGATCATAAAGATGATCCGAGGTCTTGGGAGGAGAATGGACGCACAGAGTGAAAATTGAGCAGTTTTAAACAAAGAGTTAGAAAATATAAAGAACAACCAGAGTTGAAGAATACAATAACTGAAAGGAGTAAGACACTAGAAGGAAATACTAGTAGACTTAATGGGGCAGAAGAACAGATCAGTGAGCTAGAAGACACAGTAATGGAAATCACTACTACAGAACAGAAAATAGGAAAAAGAATGCAAAGAAACGAAGCCAGTCTAAGAGACCTCGGGGACAACATAAGGGCACTAATATTTGCATTATAGGGGTCCCAGAAGGGGAAGAGACAGAGAAAGGGGCAGAGAAAATATTTGAAGAGATAATAGCTGAAAACCTCTCTAACTTGGGAAAGGAAATAGTCACCCAAGTCCAGGAAGGGCAGAGAATCCCATACAGGATTAATCCTAAGAGGATCACACCTAGACATGTCACAATTAACATGACAAAAATTAAAGATAAAGAGAAAGTATAGAGGCGTGGATATAGCTCAGTGGTACAGTGCATGCTTAGCATGCATGAGGTTTTGGGTTCAATCCCCAGTACCTCCATTTAATTAATTAATTAAAAATAAAAATACATGATTGCTTTAGGTTGCTGATCTCTTAATTTCAAATACCCTACATTTGTACTCTCCTCCCCTCACAATTACTTGCCTTTTTGTTGAATTCAACAAGTATTTATTGAATGCTTGTTATGTACTAGATTTTCTTCCAGGTATTTGGGACACAACAGAGGATAAAACAAAAGTCTCTGCCCTCTTGGAGCTTATGGTCTAGCATTTATGACCATGTCACCTGGATGCTGTGACCCTGGGCAAGTCCATAAGCAGGCCCGGCTCAGACATGGGCCAGTGGCCTGGTGCACTGGAGATCCCCAACAGGACACCCACCCCCAGCCCACTACCCAGACAGCAGATGGGGCTGGGAGCTGACTTCTAATAATAAAGTACAAGGCGGGAGGGCACAGGGCTGGGGCAGGTGGCCTGCTGTGCTGGCGCTCCCGGGCCTGGGCTGGCTACAGAAACTGCTGCTGCTTCTTGGTGGCCTTGCTGGTAAGGTCCTTGGCCTTTTCTGTAGCTGCCAGGGCTGTCTCCTTAGCCCTCTCCTTGGCTTCCTTGGCTGATTCAACATGGGTTTTGCAACTTGGCCAAGACGTATTCAAAATTCTTCATAGTCTTGGTCATTTTGCTTTTGAACCAGGTGACACCAAATTACTGGACAGCTCTGGAGACGCCAAATAAGTTAGAGGAGACCCAGGCTTCTCGGGCGGATTTCCGTCCAGCCGCTGTTGTCAGAATTCACGCGGTAAAAACATCGTTTCTCCACCATCATCAGCCCGGCATGGCTGACGTTCCAGGTGAAGGCGGTCGTGGTCTGGTTCTGTGGGTCCACAACAGAATCCTCCAGGATGTGCAGTGAGTGAGCAACACTGGCAGGAAGCAGTCGCTCAGCCCAGCGGGGCATCCTGTTCGTCTTGATCAGGAGTCACCGGGATAGAAGCTTCTGGTCAGGGGTCACTTCCCGGTGCACTATGTCTTCCGGCAAGACATGTTTACTATAGGGATTCGGGTACCGCTGTCCCAGGAACTCTGGAGCACGCTCTGGCCCAGGAAATACGTCACCATTATCACAGCCCCGGGTGCGGCTCAGCACCCCCGCAGCATAGGGGTGCGGAGCCCGGGGTGCACACGGAGGCCAGGCTGGAGCTCGAGGCTTGCCCGCCCAGCTAGCAGCTCAGTCCCCACCACCCTGCACCCAACCAGCCGCCGCCGCCATGAGCAATTTCACAGTTACTGTTTTTGATATCATATTTTCCATTTAATTGTGTATCCCTTAACTGCTTATTGTGGAAACAGATGATTTTACTACTTTTGTCTTTTAAACTTTCTCCCACTTTTTGTGTGATGATTTCCTACCTTTACTGTAAGTTTGCCTTTACCAGTGAGCTTTTCCATTTCATGATTTTCTTGATTCTAGCTGTGGCCTTTTCTTTATCATCTGGAGAAGTGCTTTTAGAATTTTTTTGTAAGGCTGGTTTGATGGTGCTGAATTCTTTAGCTTTGGCTTGTCTGTAAAGCATTTGATTTCTCCGTCAAATTTGAATGAAAGCCTTGCTGAGTAGAGTATTCTTGGTTGGAAGATTTTTCTCTTTCATCACTTTAAATATATCGTGCCACTCCCTTCTGGCCTGCAGAGTTTCTGCTAAAAAATCAAATCTTATGGGAGTTCCCTTATATGTTATTTCTTGCTTTTCCCTTGTTCCTTTTAAAATTCTTTTTTTAAAATAAATTTTTATTTTTTAAGATCCTAGATTTGTGACAAATTTTTATTTTTATTTAATTAGTTAATTAATTAATTTAATAGAGGAACTGGGGATTGAACCCAAGACCTCATGCATGCTAAGCATACACTCTACCATTGAGCTATATCCACGCCTCTATACTTTCTCTTTAATTTTTGTCATTTTAATTATGACATGTCTAGGTGTGATCCTCTTAGGAGTAATCCTGTATGGGATTCTCTGCCCTTCCTGGACTTAGGTGACTATTTCCTTTCCCAAGTTAGAGAGGTTTTCAGCTATTATCTCTTCAAATATTTTCTCTGCCCCTTTCTCTGTCTCTTCCCCTTCTGGGACCCCTATAATGCAAATATTAGTGCCCTTATGTTGTCCCCGAGGTCTCTTAGACTGGCTTCGTTTCTTTGCATTCTTTTTCCTATTTTCTGTTCTGTAGTAGTGATTTGCATTATTGTGTCTTCTAGGTCACTGATCTGTGTTCTGCCTCATTTAGTCTACTAGTATTTCCTTCTAGTGTCTTATTCATTTCAGTTATTGTATTCTTCAACTCTGTTTGGTTGTTCTTTAGGTGCAAAGAGTCCACAAACAGAAGCAAGACCCTACCTGGGACCAGCTGGACCCTGACCCTTGGCTGACAAGAGAGGAATGTACTACTGGGACACATAGGATGTCTCCCACAGAAAGCTACCTCTCCAAGGTTGAAAAATGTAACTAATCTACCTAAAAATACAAATAGGAAGATAGATAATACGAGGCAGCAGAGGAATATCTCCCAGTCCAGGGCACAAGATAAAATCCTGGAAGAAGAAATAAGTGATGAGGAGATAAGCAATTTATCTGAGAAATAGTTTAAAGTAATGATGGAGAAGATGTTCAGAGAACTCAAGAGGAGTATAGATGCAAAGAGTGAAGTTTTTAACAAAAAGCTGAAAAATATAAAGAATATCCAAACAGAGTTGAAGAATAAAATCACTGAAATGAATAACACACTAGAAGGAACCAAGAATAGACTAAATGAGGCAGAAGAACAGATCAATGAGCTAGAAGACAGATTAGTGGAAATCACTACTTCAGAACAGAAGAAAGAAAAAAGAATGAAAAGGAATGAGGATAGTTTAAGAGAACTCTGGGACAACATGAAGCACTCTAATATTCACATTATAGGGGTCCCAGAAAGAGAAGAGAGAGAGAAGAGACCTGAGAAAATTTTTGGAGAGATAATAACTGAAAGCTTCCCCAACTTGGGAAAGGAAACAGTCACCCAAGTCCAGGAAGCACAGAGAGTTCCACACAGGATTAACCCAGAGGAACACACCAAGGCACATAGTCATCAAATTGGCAAAAATTAAGGATAAGGAGAAAATATTAAAATTAGCAAGAGAAAAGCACCAAATAACATACAAGGGAACTCCCATAAGGTTATCAGCTGATTTTTCAGCAGAAACTCTACCGGCCAGAAGGGAGTGGCATGATATTTTTAGAGTGATGAAAGGGAAAAACTTACAACCATGAATATTCTATCCAGCAAGGCACTCATTCAGATTTGATGGAGAAATCAAAAGCTTCACAGAAAAACAAAAGCTAAAAGAATTCAGCACCACCAAACCAGCTTTACAATAAATGTTAAAGAAACTTCTCTAGTCATCAAACCATAAGAAAATAGAACAGAAAGAAGAAAGAGAGAGAAAAAAAAAGATCTACAAAAGATTTCTATGGCAGTTCAGGCTCTTTTATGATTCCATATAAATTTTAGAATTGTTTGTTCTAGTTCTGTGAAAAATGTTGAGTACTTTGACAGGGGTTGCCTTGGATTGCTTTGAGTAGTATGGCCATTTTGATAATGATTCTTCCAATCCAAGAGCACAAGATATCTTTCCATTTCTTTGTATCATCTTCAATTTCCTTCGTCAAAGTTTTACAGTTTTCAGAGAATAGGTAACCTCCTTGGTTAAATTTATTTCTAGGTATTCTGTTGTTTTTGATGTAATGGAAATGTTTATGCCAGTTATAAAAGTCTGGTTTTTGAATTGAAAAAAAAAAGTGAATAAAGGGCCACAAATGGCAAAATATCATTCTTCCTTATGGGTGAGTTGTATTCCATTACATATATATGCTGCATCTTCATTATCCATTCATCTATTGATGTGAACTTAGGATGTTTCCATATCTTGGCAATTATAAATAATGTTGCTATTAATAGCAGGGTGTATGTATCTTTTTGAATTAATTCTTATTTTGTGGTTGGCTTAATTCCTTTCATAACTATGTAAGTTAAAAAAGCTAAAGCTCTAAAGGTTCTTAGAAACAATGAACAGTAATATGTATAAATTTTTTTAACATGCAGTATATATGTATGTGTATTTACATGCAACAAATTGTCGCAATTCTACCTGATAAAACTAAAAAAAAGAAGTCTACAAATAATGAATGCTGGAGAGGGTGTGGAGAAAAAGGGGCCCTCCTACGCCATTAGTGGGAATGTAAATTGGTGTGGCCACTATGGAGGACAATATGGAGGGTCCTTAGAAAGCTAAAAACAGACTTATCATATGTTCCAGCAATCCCACTCTTGTGCATATATCCAAAGAAAACTCTAATTTGAAAAGATACATGCACCCTAGTGTTCATAGCATCACTATTTACAATAGCCAAGGCATGGAAGCAACCTAAATGTCCATCAGTAGATGGCTAGATAAAGAAAATGTGGTATATACATACAACAGAATATTACTAAGCCGTAAAAAAGAATCAAATACTACTTAGCCAAAAAAATGAAATAATGCCATTTGCAGCAACATGGATGGACCTAGATATTATCATACCAAGTGATGTAAGTCAGGCAGAGAAAGACAGAAATCATATTACATTACTTATGTGTGGAATCTAAAAAAAAAATACAAATTAACTTATTTACAAACCAGAAAAAGACTCACAGACATAGAAAACAAACTATAACTACCAAAGGGAAAAGGGGTGGTGGAGAGGGATAAATTAAGTGTTTGGGATTAACACATATACACTACTATGTATAAAATATATAAACAACAAGGACCTACTGTATAGCACAGGGAGCTATGTTCAATATCTTATAATAACCTATAATGGAAAAGAATCTGAAAAATTATATATATATGTATGTATATGTAGAATGAATCTCTTTGCTGTACACCTGAAACTATCACAACATTGTAAATCAACTATACTTCAACTAAAGAAAAAGAAGCATGCAGTCTAACTGAGGAATTTAGATAATGCTTAACAATCTTATGGGTGCTGTAGAACACTAAAGATAATTACAACTCAAGAAGTCCTCCAGGTAAACTTTCTTGATCTTACCTTCCTCATCCAACCGTGTGTGTGTGTGTGTGTGTGTGTGTGTGTGTGTTTTGTAACTTTCAGATGACTTTGTCTGTTTTCTACTTAACATTTCTTTGCTGTGTGCCTCCTCTCCTCCAATTTCAGTCCCTTGAGAATAGGAGTCATTCTGATCTCTCTCTCTAATTCATGAGTGTTTGAATAGAAGTTGCATGAATAGCGGAGGGAGGGTGGCAAGAGCTACAAGGCACAGTAATTAGGAATGTCTTCCTGGAGGAGAAAAGTCTTGATGTCAAATCAGAATTTTACTAAACACAGAGAAGAAGGAATGGGAAGTGTAGGTATGGGATAATTACATAAAAAGTGACATAGGCAAAGAAGGAGTATTGTATGCTTAAGTCCAAATTTATTAAATACTCAGAGCAATATTATAGTTTCAAAAACAGTCCAAATTTTAAATTCCATTAAAAATTTCCTTTCAAATTGCATTAAAAACATCAGACACTTAGGAAAAAAATTAACAAATATGTGTGAGATTTCTATACTGAAAACTAAAATATTACTGAAAGAAATTGATGAAGGTCTAAATAAATGTAGAGATGTACCATCTTCATCGCTGGAAAACTCAGTATTGTTAAGATTTAAATTCTCCCTTAATTGGTCTATAGATTTAATACAATTTAAAAAACGCTTCCAGTAGACTTTTTGGAAAAAAAAAAAGAGGTACTTATAAAATTCATTTGGAAATGCAAAGGACCAAGAATAACCAAAACAATCTCAAAAAAAGAACAAAATTTGAGAACCTACCTGACTTCAAGAAGACAAGATTAACTTCACTTTAAGACTTATAAAAACTATCACAATTAAGAAAATGTGTTTTTGGTGAAAGAATAGGCATATCAATGGAACATAATTAATAGCTCAAATTAATCCATACATATAAAATTGATCTGAGTGCTATCTTATACCATATATACACATGAATTAATTCAAAATAAATCTTAGACTTAAGACAAAAACTATAATGCTTCTAAGAGAAAATATAGAAAAATATATCCATAACCTTGTTGTAGGCAAACATTCTTAAAGAGCACACAAAAAGCACTATCCCCAAAAGAAAAAAAAAAGATAAATTGGACTTCATGAAAATAAAAAAAATTATCTTTCATCAGAAAAAATATCATCAAGAAAATAGATTGGGAGAAAATATTCACAACATATCTATCTGAATATACATTTGACATGGGTTTGAAGTGGGTGGATCCACATATATGTGATTTATTTCACTAAATACATACTACAGTACTACACGACCCACAGTTAGTTGAACCCACAGACGCAGGACTGAAGATACAGAGGGCCAATAGTAAAGTTATATTCAGATTTTCAACTGGGTGGAGGTAGGACCTCTAACCCTATGTTGTTCAAGGGTCAACTGTATATATAATATAGGTAGATAGATATATTCATAAATAGATAAATATTCTACAACTCAATAATAAAAGAACAAATGACCCAGTTTTTTTAATTTAAAAGATTGTTAATAGATGTGCCACAAATGAAAATGTGCAAATGGCCAATAAATACATTAAGAAATGTTAAATACTGTTAGATAACAGAGAAATTAAAATTAAAGATATTTTAATTTAAAACAATGAGCTACATACCCACTAGAATGGCTAAAATGAAAAGGATTGACAGTCCCAAATACTGGAGAGGAAGTGTACCAACCATAACCCTCACATGTTACTGGCAGAAGTATAAATGATATAATTACTTTGAAAAACAGTTTGAGGGTTTTTTTAACTTTTTTTTTTATTGAGTTATAGTCATTTTACAATGTTGTGTCTAATTCCAGTGTAGAGCACAGTTTTTCAGTTATATATGAACATACATACGTTCATTGTCACATTCTCTTTTGCTGTGAGCCACCACAAGATCCTGTATATATTTCCCTGTGTTACACAGTACAATCTTGTATATCTATTCTACATTTTGAAGTCCCAGTCTGTCCTTTCCCACCCTCTGTCCCCCTGGGAACCACAAGTTTGTAATTCTATGTCTATTAGTCTGTTTCTGCTTTGTATTTTTTTTTTTTAAGATTCCACATATAAGCAATCTCATATGGTATTTTTCTTTCTCTTTCTGGCTTAGGGTTTCTCTTTTTCTTTTTAATTTTACTTTATTGAGTTTTGGTTTATAATGCCATGTCAATCTCCAGTGTAGAGTACAATTTTTCAGTTATACGTGAACATATATTGTCACATTCTTTTTCACCATGAGCTACCACAGATATATCTTGTGGTATATATTTGTGGTATATATATGTGTGTCTTGTATATATTTCCCTGTTCTATACAGTATAATCTTGTTTATCTATTCTATATATACCTGTCAGTATCTACAAATTTCAAACTCCCAGTCTGTCCCTCCCCACACCCCTTCCCCTGGAAACCACAAGTTTGTATTCTGTATCTATGAGTCTGTTTCTGTTTTATATTTATGTTCATTTGTCTTTTTTTCTTTTTTAGATTCCACATATGAGCAATCTTATATGGTATTTTTAAAGATTTTTTAATTGAGTAATAGTCATTTTACAATGTTGTGTCAAATTCCAGTGTAGAGCACAATTTTTCAGTTATACATGAACATACATACATTCATTGTCACATTTTTTTTTCGCTGTGAGCTACCACAAGATCTTGTATATATTCCCTGTGCTATACAGTATAATCTTGTTTATCTATTCTACATTTTGAAATCCCAATCTGCCCCTTCCCACTCCCTTCCCGCTTGGCAACCACAAGTTTGTATTCTATGTCTATGAGTCTGTTTCTGTTTTGTCTTTATTTTATTATTATTATTATTTTTTTTTTAGATTCCACATATGAGTGATCTCATACGGTATTTTTCTTTCTTTTTCTAGCTTACTTCACTTAGAATGACATTCTCCAGGAGCATCCATGTTGCTGCAAATGGCGTTATGTTGTCATTTTTATGGCTGAATAGTATTCCATTGTATAAATATACCACTTCTTCTTTATCCAGTCATCTGTTGATAGACACTTAGGCTGTTTCCATGTCTTGGCTATTGTAAATCATGCTGCTATGAACATTGGGGTGCAGCTGTCTTTTTGAAGTAGGGTTCCCTCTGGCTATATGCCCCAGGAGTGGGATTACTGGGTCATATGGTAAGTCTATTCCTAGTCTTTTGAGGAATCTCCATATTGTTTTCTACAGTGGCTACACCAAACTGCATTCCCACCAGCAGTGTACGCAGGTTCCCTTTTCTCCACAGACTCTCCAGCATTTGTCATTTGTGAACTTTTGAATGATAGCCATTCTGACTGGTGTGAGGTGATACCTCATTGTACTTTTGATTTTGATTTCTCTAATAATTAGTGATATTGAGCATTTTTTTTCATGTGTCTATTGATCATTCGTATGTCTTCCCTGGAGAATTGCTGGTTTAGGTCTTCTGCCCATTTTTGGATTGGGTTGTTTTTTTTTTCTTATTAAGTCATGTGAGCTGCTTATATATTCTGGAGATTAAGCCTCTGTCAGTTTCATATTTTGCAAAAATTTTCTCCCATTCCATAGGTTGTCATTTTGTTTTGCTATTGGTTTCTTTTGCTGTGCAAAAGCTTGTAAGTTTAATTAGGTCCCATTTGTTTATTCTTCCTTTTATTTCTGTTGCTTGGGTAGACTGCTCTAGGATAACATTGCTGAGATGTATATGAGATAATGTTTTGCCTATGTTTTCTTCTAGGAGGTTTATTGTATCTTGTCTTATGTTAAGTCTTTAAGTCATTTTGAGTTTATTTTTGTGTATGGTGTAAGGGAGTGTTCTAGATTCATTGATTTACATGCTGCTGTCCAGTTTTTCCAACACCATTTGCTGAAGAGACTGTCTTTATTCTATTGTATATTCTTGCCTCCTTTGTCGAAAATTAATTGACCAGAAGTTTGTGGGTTCGCTTCTGAGCTCTCTATTCTAAAAACAGTTTGAGAGTTTCTTAAACTTTTAAGAAAATTAAACATACATCTTCTGGCCCAGAAATTCCACACCAAGATGTTTATCTAGGATTAATGAAAGTATATGTCCACAAGAAAAGAGAACCCTCATCACTGCTGGTGGGAATGAAAATTGATGCAGCCAAAATGGATAATAGTATGGAGGTTCCTCAAAAAATGAAAAATAGAACTACTATAAGATCTAGAAACTCCACTTCTTGGTTTATCTGAAGAAAATAAAAACACTAATTTGAAAAGATAGAAGCACCCCTATGTTTGTTCCAGCATTATTTCCAATAGCCAAGATATGGAAGTATTGTACATGTCCATCAATAGATGAATGGATAAAGATGTGGTATATGCATAAAATAGAATATTACTCAGCCATACAAAAGAACAAAATCTTGCCATTTGCAACAGCATGGATGGCCCTAGCGGGTATCATGCTAAGAGAAATAAGTCAGACAAAGAAATACAAATACCTATGATTTCACTTTCTTGAGGAATTTAAAAAATAAGACAAACAAAACAAAACAGAAACAGACTCATAGATACAGAGGACAAACTGGTGGTTGCCAGAGGGAAGGAGGTTAAGGGGACAGATAAAATAAGTGAAGGGGATTGAAAGATACAAACTTTCAATTATAAAATAAATCACAGGGATATTATGTACAGCATAGGAATTATAGTCAATAATATTTTAATAATGTAGATGTAGACAGGTGGTAACTAGAATTATCATGGTGATCATTTCATAATGTACAACTATTCAACCACTATGTTGTACACCTAAAACTAATATAATTTCATAGGTTGATTGTAACTCAAGAGAAAACAAAGAAAATCTATGCCCATAAAAATCCTTGTAAACAAGTGTTCACAGAAACTTTATTGACATTAACCCCAAATTGGAAACAGTCCACCATAAAGAAAATGGATACACTATAGCAAATTCATAGATGGGACCATTCATTACTCAGCAAGAAAAGGAGGTGGGAGTCAAGATGGCAGAGTAAAGAGACTCACAGCTCGCCCTCTCCCAAAAATACACCATGAATTACATCTACAAATCCATTGAATCACACAGAACACCTATTGAACATTGGCAGTGCTTCTCATTTTGAAATATAGGAGGATTCTTACAAAATTCAGTAAGAAAAAAATGAAAAGGAAAAAAATTGGTGCAGGACTGGTCCTGCAGGGAGGGAAGAGCAAAGGAAGCAAGGCATTCTCATGCTAGGATGGCCCCTCTCCAGCCAGGAGTTCAGCAGTGACAGAAGCAGAGCTTCCGAGGCTTGGAGGAGAAAGCGGCAACATCTTGACAGACAGAACTCAGGGAAGCAGATACTGAGGGTCCCTTTAATCCCCAACCCTAGATGTGAGCCAGCAGGGAGAAACCAGGACTGGTGCTGGAGATTGGTGAGGAGCCCAGGTGGAGGGCTGGGGCC
This sequence comes from Camelus bactrianus, assembly GCF_048773025.1. Taxonomy (NCBI): domain Eukaryota; kingdom Metazoa; phylum Chordata; class Mammalia; order Artiodactyla; family Camelidae; genus Camelus; species Camelus bactrianus. The sequence continues at coordinate 20,021,009 of NC_133547.1, read as the reverse complement.
CACCGTACAGAGACAGCCTCAGGGGACTAGAGGGTTGTGTGAGTTCTGGCTAGGGATGTGTGTGGAACAGAACAGCCTGGGAACCCCATAAAAAAAAACCACTGTTCGTGTGGAGGGGGAGAGGCACAATGCAGCCTTGCCACAGTTGATTTCTCCACTTGGCTCCATTGTTGGTGTGTTCTCATGAGAAGAGAGTGGAGCTTGGTCTTAGCCATCACTACTGCATGGAGGCAGGGCAGAAAAGCTGAATCCATACCCAGAAGCCCTGCAACTTCACAAGTGGGACTGAAATTTGTTTACAGCCCCAAGCAGAGAAAGCAGATTTGCTCTCCCTGGAAGCTTTGTGGGCCCCTGTCTCTGGGAAGAACAGGTAGTGAGCAGAGTTCTGACCCATGGTGGGGGGGAGTATGGGTTATTTACAACAGACCAGAGTACCCTACCATATGTGGGGGCAGGGCCAGAGTCTGTGCTGAACTTGAGGTACACCACAGATTCAAGTGTGTGACTGCACACTTGCTACAGCAGGTCCTAGCACCTGACATTGGTGGATCTCCACTGGTGGTTCCTGGGGTTCAGAACCTGGGGGACACCAGACTGGGTGGCTGACATTCCCACACCTAAGGCAGGGACAAAGGCAGCATCAACAGAGAGTACTTTGTAAGCCTGCATAACAAGTGACAGACAACACCACAGAGGGCACTTCCCAGGGGACATCTCCTGCCTAATCTTCCCAGCTGAAGTGCTCCAACCCTGCCTACTACACACCACAGCCAAGAAACAGGTCTAGAAGCCTCTATTCCAGCCACAGGGGAGCAGACCAGGTCCCTGTCAAGGCTGTGACAACCACAGAACAAAAAAGGAGATGCAGCTCAACAACAACAATCAGGGCAGGCTCTGACCACCACAACACTAACCACATGCCCAGCCAAAGGGATAACAGCCAGCACACATGGAAGAAAGATGTGGCAACCACCCATACTAAGGACAGCCATTACAACGAAACCTTTAGATGCACATAGTCTACACAGGAACACTCCTACTTTAAATAAAAACAAACAAACAAAAAATTAAAAAGCCCTTCCAGACCACAGTAGAGAATTGATAATCCTAAATCCAGAGATCCAGAAAAAATATAAGTAAAATGAATAAGCAGAGGGAGCATTCCCAATTAAAAGAACAAGAGAAACCCCCTGAGAGAACGAACAATGAGATAGATCTCAACAATCTACTATATCATGACTTCAAAAAGGGAATGATCAATGCACTGAAGGAACTAAAAGAGACTGAATAGAGACAGAGAATACTTTAAAAAGGAAATTGAAACTATAAAGAAAAGCCAATTAAAACCAGAAAACTCACTGCTGAGATAAAAGCTGAGCTAAAGACATTCAAAAGCAGACTAGATAATGCAGAGGAATGAATGTGACTTAGAAGACAGGATAACAGAAGTCATCCAATCAACACAGCAGACAGAAAAGCAAATAAAAACCAATGAAAACAATATAAGGGACCTATGGGATAATATAAAGTGTGTCAACCTATGCATAATAAGGGTCTCAGAAGGAGAAGAAAGGCAAATGGGGATTGAAAAGATATTTGAAGAAATCATGACTGAAAACTTTCCAAACCTAAAGAAGGAAACAGATAGTCAAGTACAGGAGGCACAGAGGGTCCCAAACAAGAAGAACCTAAACAGACCTACATCAAGACACATTATAATTAAGATGGCCAAAGTTAAAGATAAAGAAAGGATTCTAAAGGGGGCAAGAGAAAAACAAAGAGGAACCCCCATAAGTCTTTCAGCTGATTTATCTACAGAAACACTGCTGGCTAGAAGAGAGTGGCAAGATATATTCAAGTGATGAATGAGAAAAGCTGCAACCTAGGACACTCTATTTGGCAAGACAATCCATTAGAGTAGAAGGAGAGATAAAGAATTTCACAGACAAGCAAAAACTATAAGAATTCAGCAAGACTAAGTCTATATTAAAAGAAGTATTGAAAGGTGTACTCTAAATAGAAGAGAAACAGAAAGTTATAGAAATGAGAAAACCACAAATGGAAATATGATAACTACAGTGAATTGAAAGAGAATAAACACATACATGTAAAAAATTAAAATAAAAATGAAGAATATCAAAACCATAAAAGGTGGGAGAGGGGAGAAAGAAAATACAGATTTCGTTTCTTTTTTTTTCCTTTTTCTTTTTTTCTTCATTCTTTTTAGGATGTGTTTGAGCCTACATGACTATCAGTCTAAAGCAAATAGATACAGTAAGGGGTTAACATACTTGAAACAGGGTAACCACAAATCAAAAGCATACAATAGAGTCACAAAACCCAAAAAGAAACCAAGCTAATACAAAAGAAAAATTTCAAACCACACACACACACAAAAAAAAAAAAAAAAAGGAAAAGAAAGCAACAAAGAAGAAATACCAAATCAACTGTTAAACAAACACATAATTACTATCAGTGTCAATAGACTAAATGCTCCAATCAAAAGACATAGAGTGGCATATTGGATAATAAAACAAAAGCCTACAATATACTGCCTACAAGAGACCCACTTTCGGGTGAAGGACACACATAGACTGAAAGTGAGAGGATGGAAAAAGATATTTCATGCAAATGGAAATGACAAGAAAGGGGAGTAGCAATACTCATATCAGACAAAATAGACTTTAAAACAAAGGCCATAAAGAGAGATAAAGGACAGTATACAATGATCAATGGAGAAATACAAGATGAAAACATAACACTCATTAACATATATGCACCCAATATAGGAGCACCTAAATATATAAAACAAATACTAACAGACTTAAGGGGAGAAATTGATGGGAACACAATTACAATAGGAGAATTTTAACACCCCACTAACATAATTGGACAGGTCTTCCAGACAGAAAATCAATAAGGCAATGGATATTCTAAATGACACAATAGAACAGTTGGACTTGATTGATATTTTTAGGACATTACATCCCCCCCAAATAGAATATACATTCTTTCCAAGTGCTGATGGAACATTCTTTAGAATAGACCACATACTTGGACACAAAAAATTTAAGAGCATAGAAATTATTCCAAGCATCTTCTCTGACCATAATGGCAGGAAATTAGAACTCAGTCACTCACACACGCACGCGAGCACACACGCACACACACACACACACACACACACACACACACGTAGAAAAAAATGATGTCATGGAGACTAAACAACATACTACCAAAAAACCAATGGGTCAATGATGAAATCAAATAAGAAATTTAAAAAATACCTTGAGACAAATGACAATGAAAACACAACCACACAAAATCTATAGGATGCTGCAAAAGCAGCCTTAAGAGGGAAGTTCATAGTGATACACGCCTCCCTCAAAAAAGAACAATCTCAAATAAATAACCTATTGTACCACCTAAAAGAATTATAAAAAAAAACCAAAATCTAAAGTCAGCAGAGGAAAAGAAATAATAAAGCTCATGGAGGAAATAAATAAAATAGAGATTAAAAAAAATAGAAAAACTCAGTCAAACCAAGAGCTGGTTTTTTTAAAGAGTAAACAAAATTGACGGATCTCTAGTGAGGCTCACCAAGAAGAAAAGAGAGAGCACACAAATAAACAAAATAACAGGAGGGGAGGCAGCCACGATGGCAGAGTAGAAGGATGCTCGTAGCTCACCCTCTCCCACAAATACACCAAAAGTAATAACCACGGACCCACACATCCGCTCAGAACACCTGCTGAACTTTGATAGAACATCACCTTCTTCAAAAGCCATAAAAAATAATAAAATAATGCCATTTGCAGCAACATGGATGGACCTGAGAATGTCATTCTAAGTGAAGTAAGCAAGAAAGGGAAAGAAAAATACCTTATGATATCACTTTTATATGGAATATTAAAAAAAAAAAGACAAACGAACTTATTTACAAAACAGAATCAGACTCACAGACATAGAAAACAAACTTATGGTTATCTGGAGGGTAAGAGGGTGGGAAGGAATAAATTGGGAGATTTATCTAGATTTGCAGATATGAACTAATATACATAAGATAGATAAAACAACAAGTTTACACTGGGAACTATATTCAATATCTTGTAGTAACCTATAGAGAAAAAGAATATGAAAATGAATATATGTATGTTCCTATATGACTGAAGTATTGCGCTGTATGCCATAAATTGACACAACATTGTAAACTTACTATACTTCAAAAATATATTTAAAAAAGAAAAGGAAAACTACTAATGCATACTATCAACATAGATAAATCTCAAAAAAATTACACTAAATGAAAGAAATTAGACACACACAAAAATGTACATACTATATGATTCTATCTATTGAAGTTCTAGAATTGGCAAAACCATAGTAGAGACATCAGATGAGTGATTTTTCTGGAGGGAGGGGATTGGCTGGAAAGGGGCACAAGTGGCCTGGGGTGGTAACAATGTTCTGTGTCTTAAAATGAGTGTGGGCTACAAGAGTATAGGCATTTGTCAAAGCAGTTCAAACAGTGAACTTAAGATCTGAATATTTCACTGTTTGTAAATTATGTCTTCATAAAGTCTACATTATGCAGGACAGGATAGGCTGTTTTGGTAATGTACAACCCCTAAATCCTCATGGCTTAACACAACCAATGTTTATTTCTTGCTTAAAGTGCACTGCAGGATTGGGCAGCTCTCTTTCAATATTGCATCTCTGCACCTCACAGAGGAGCCTCCTCCAGTTTCCTTGACAAGCAGAGAGAAACCAGTGAACATCAAGGCCTCAAACTGCCTCAGCCCAGACAGGACATAGGTCACTTCCTCTCACATCCTATTGGCCAGCATCAGTCATATGATCCTGACTAAAAGCAAAAAAAAAGATTATCAAATACTGGTGAACACTAGAAAAGCCTGCCACAGTCCATGTCCTCAGCGGTCTTCTATTTTAGCAAAAGAGAAGAATATCTAATTTTCCGTAAGCTGATTACTACAATTCCATCTGTGTGCCTAGACCTGGTCTTAGTAGATACCAAATGAAGTACCCTTCTCTTCACAAAGGGAGATTAAGTAAGTGGTTCATTTATTTCCTGGTAGACAGAAGTATTCTGTAAGTGTACCTGTAAGTGTAAGTATACAACAAAAAGACAAATTTGTGAAATTAACTGAAGAAGTCAGATCAGATACACATTCATGAGACACCTGGGTCACAGCACTCCTGAGGATACTCTAAGGGACACAGAGTGACAAGTTACTGAAAAAGCAATCTGGACCAAAATAAATGATGACTCGGGATAATGGCCATGCGGTGCTCATGCTGCTGTGGAAAAATCAGGCATTATAAGAGAAAAAGGGGGTGTTTATCTGGTCCAAACTGATCATTTGCTGCTTGTCAGAAATCATCCTCATATTCCTGAGACTTTCTGATTTTGCAGGTGCCCAGGAAGAAGGCCCACAGTAGCACACACAGAAAAAACAGGGAAAGACAAAGCCTGTTTTGCAATTCCCTTTTCTGTTTTCCATTTGCACAAAAGGTCTTGAACACTATAACAATTACAAGAGGAAATCATTTGTTTGGCAGATCAAATAGGTGAGATGTCACAACTCTATTTTCAAAATGTCTGTGACACACTGCTGATTAGTTTTGGCTGAAACTTTAAAAGAAAATAGGCACATTTTCTAAACCAACATGTGAAATTTTCTGATCAGGTAAGCACCTCTAAAGTTCAGTCATACCAGGGATAGTTGGAAATTAGACTGTGTAACTGTTCCTACAGATTGCTCAAAGGTTACCTCGTATCCAGCAGACAGTGACTGAGGCTGCATAATCACTGGAGCCCAGCTCAGAGAGGGAACACACAGAATGCTAATTTCCATCCACTGGGGAAGAGGGATGTAGTCTGATTGCAGGATGGGTTAAGAATGTGTAGCACACAAACATATCATAATTGCTGTTGCTCTAGTGCCCGCCTCCACTTATTCTGGAAAATCACAGGAGAATGATTGCAAGGGTGCCGGGTGCCAAAGAAAGTCTGTCAGCTGTGAATCTGGTGATTGACATGGCTTGCTTAAGTGCATTCAGCTAAAACTGAGTTGGAGTGACCAAAAGCCTACATTTTCATCTTTGGGTGCCATAACTTAGGCCCTTGACTGATGTGCCAGCCAGGACTATTTCTGTTCTAAGTGAAAGAGACCCCAACTCCAACTGACTTAAAAAAGAGAGTTTATCTAATTCACACACCTGAAAAGCACAGGCATAGAGTGTCAGGTAAAGCTATCCGTATTCAAGCCCTCATATGATTTGACTTGGCTCTCCTCTGTGCTATTTAAATCTCAATTAGTTGTGATGTCAATATAATGCCAACAGTAGTGCATCTACATCATTATGGTTTCAAGTCTGAAAGATAAGCAGGAGTTTATTTTCCAATAGCTTCTGCCCACATTCCATGATTTATGATCTTTTGGACCAATATCTTCATCTTGATATAATGAAACAATTTCTGTGGCCAGGAGATATAATAACACTAATTATGACTTGCATGGCTACTCCTAAACCAATTACCTTTGACTGCTAAGATTTGGTAGTATTCTGATTGGCTTAATCAAAATCACATGATCCACTTCTGAACTGGGAGCAACCTCACCTGAACCACATGACCTAAGAGGGTGGGAAGAGAAATAGTTCCCCATATGAGATTCTAGGTACTCATCAGAAGCAGCAAAAATGCATCTGAGTAGAACAAAACAATTTTTTTAATGACATCTACTATACCAAGCCTTAGTGTACTTTAGTATTATGTAATGGAGACACTTTCACAGAAATTAAGGCTAGGGTCCATGCCTAATTCAGAATATTGTAGACTCTGAGGGTTGGAAGGAACATTAGAGGCCATAAAACCAATTCCCAATTCTGACAACTTGCAGCCAAATCTTAACTTGTAGACTATGTGGCATCTTTGGTAGATTTTTGAATAGTCTAGGGTTTGAAAAATATTAGGTGTATTAAAGAAGGAATAAAAATATTTACAGAAATTCTTGGTTCAATCACAGAAGCTTCTTCTGCTCTCTAAAGGCTTTTAAAAAATAAATACCTTTTTGAAAATAAAAATATATATTTGGACAGGTCAGTTTGAGCTCCAGTAATGGCACTATAGTCAGATAACTAACTCTCCTGCAAATAACAACTATAAACTTTAGACAAAATATAAAGCACAACTGTTGAAAGCACAAGAGACCAACAAAAATCAGGAATAAACTAGGATAGATATGACCCTCAAAAGAAAAAAGCAAACTAGGTGATATTTACATTACATTACATTACATTACATTACATTACATTACATTACCTCTTCTTCTCAAGGATCCAACCAAGTTTTCAGAGCTCCGGCTATGGCACTTAGGTAGAAAGTAGCCAGATGCTGATGAAAATTGAGGGGGTGGGTTCCAGAATGTGAGAATCACAAAAAATGGATCTCCCATATCTGTGTACAATAGGCTTCAAAACCTTAGATGACTCCTAAACGCCATGTGTTTGTGGCAATGCTCCCAGGAACCACGTACATGGCAACAGCTGAAAAGCAACATTCAGCTGCTGCTGGTGCTGGGAAGGCAAGTTTGACTTTCAAGTCCCACTGAGTTAGAGGATCTGGTTCGATACCTTGAGCTATCCACTGAAACCTCAGAAGAGCCACATCTTTGAGAATAAGGACTACATACTAGGACTGAGGACTATGTCCTAGGAATAAAGAAAAATCTGAAATAGACATGCTCTAATAAGCTTAAAACCAAGCCTCCACAAGATCAAGATTATTCCCTGGTAACTTAACTGTCTGTTACAATAAAATCTAACAGTTTTCAGAAAAATGTAATCTAGAATTTCTATAATTCATCATCTATAATGTTAAGTATCTAATAAAAATTTATGACATGCAAAGAAGTAGGAAAATGTGACCCATATTTAAAAGAAAAGAAAAATCAGTAAGAGCAGAGCCATATATAAATCAGATGTTAAAATTAGCAAAGATTTTTTTACAACTACTATAAATATATTAAATTTACAGAAAAATATACATATGAAGTGAAATATTTCAGGAGAGATATGAAAACATTAAATATTGGAAATATTAGAAATGAAAAAACAGCACTTGAAAAATATATTATGTGGAATTATTAAGATAATTGAAAAACACAAAAGAAAAAAGTCAGTAAACTTGAAGACAAATCAATAGAAATTATTCAAACTGAAGCCCAGAAAGAAAGAGTTCTTTAAAAAATAGAGCATCTCCAGAGCTGTGAGACAATTTAAGTGATCTAACATATTTAGGCACACTATAACCGAACTACTGAAAACAAAATATAAGAAGAAACTCTTTAAACCAGCCAGAGTCGAGAAACATATATTATGTGCAAAGAAACAACATAAAAATAACGGCTAACTTCTCACCAGAAATAATGGTGACCAGAGGACATCTGGAACAACATGTTAAAGTAATGAAAGGGGGAAAAAAGTGTCGACATTAAATTCTACATCTAGTGACAGTATCTTTCAAAACTGAAGGTGAATAAAAAAAAGACATTTTCATTTAAATGGAAGGGGGGGAATTTGTCATCATAGACAAGAAATGCTGAAGAGAAATGATATAAGGTAGAAATGCAAACCCATAGAAGAAATTGATAACACTGAAAATGATGAACTTGTAGGTAAATATAAAATTATATTTTTTTCTTGATTTACTGAAAAAAATGAACAGATATAACCCGACTGCACCTTTCAATGCATTCACCTGCCCATAAATCAAATTTCCACTGACATGCTAAGTCTTGTAAATTGTTATGTCTGCCTAGTGTTGCTTAGGTTCATGTCTTGAATTGATAGGGATACGAACTCTGGGAATCTGTCCATATATCTCTCTTCCTGAGAAAATAAAATTGTTTGACGATGCTCCAGGTGCTAGGGGGTACTACAACTCCTTGAGGACATCATGACGTGGGCTGGCACCAAAAGATAACACAAGGATGAGGATCTCACTCAAGACAATTGCCTGCAGCACACTCGAGTCTCAGAGGTGACCCCATGAGCTAAGGGCCAAGAAATAGGAGAGATCACAGAGAATGGGCCAGACTGGTTTTCTCAAGGGTTTCTAGTGTGGATTGCACAGGGTTATTCATTCAACACTCATTAGGCATTTTACTATGTGACCCACACTGGGAATGTCTGCATTGCGATTAGCACTGTATGGGGTGAAGGCCTAAAAGCAGTCATAATCCTGTCCTCACAATCTTGCAGGGGAGATGTGGCCAGAAATGAAACTCTAACATGAGGCAATACTAATAACACTCATAAAAATAAAAATTATAATAATGATAGCTAACATGAAGTGAGCACTTAGGAGCCAGGCACTGTGCTAAGCGGTTCACACGCATTAACCCTTTTAACACACAAAACAACCTTCTGAGAGAGGAACTACTATTCTGTTCATTTTGACAAATGAGGAAACTGAGGCTCTTGAAGTCTCCTTTTTAAAAAAAAAAACTTTATTTATCTATGTATTTATTTTACAACATCGTATTTTTTAAATTGAAGTATAGTTGATGTACAATATTACATGTTACAGGTATACAATGTAGTGACTCACAATTTTTAAAGGTTATAGCCCATTTATAGTTATTGTAAAATGTTGGCTGTGTTCTTGGTGTTGTACAATACATCCTTGCAGCTTATTTTATACTGGATAGTTGCACCTTTTAATTCTCCACCTCCATCTTGCCCCTCCTCCTTTCCTCCCCGCACTGGAAACCACTAGTTCTTTCTCTGTATCTGTCAGTCTGTTTCTTTTCTGTTATATTCACTACTTTGTTGTATTTTTTTAGACCGCACATGGAAGTGATATCTTATAGTAAATACTTTCTCTTTCCGAAGTCTCCTTGATAGTATGTGTTGGAACTGGAATTTGAACCCCAGTGCTTGAGCCTGAGGCCTAGTTTCTAATCACTGCAACAGGGGGCCTCCTGGAAGGTGTGGATAGAGGTTGGAGGGACCTGAGGATGAAGAGAGCTTTCTCCCATGAAAAGTCATGGGAGCCTCCATGCAGAAGGGCGTGACTGGTCCTTGAGAGTAAAATGTGGACTCATACAGACTGGCATTCATAAAGAAAGAATAAGATCTCAGGAGTGCCAGGGCAGGCAGGGCAGGAGTGTCATGTCAGTAAGAGCTGCTGGGCACTGAGGATGTGCTGAGCTCCGAGCTGAGTGGCCTGGAGCCTCAGGACTGCATCAGATCTGATCCCAAAGGAGATCCCAGCCCCACAGCCCACACAGGGGCAGGTAGGCCTTAACTACATCCATGATGAATGAAAATGTAAGCTGAATTCATCTTCGGTTCTGGCTGTAGCCATTTGTGAATGAAAACCTGAAGGTGTTTTCTTCCTTGCTAAAAAAAAAAGTAGATTTGTGGAATTTGAATGCAAACTCAGTTTAGCAGGGCCTTTCTTCACCAAAAGAGATGACTTGAGCAAACAAACATGAAAGAAGAGAGGAATGAACAGCATAAGGTAGGAATCTGGCCATCACTCTGAACTGTGTAAGTGAAAAATATTGCCAACCATATCAGTAAACAAAGGATGCTGTGGCCATCAAGTCATCAGCCACTACCGCCATCCTGAGGGAGGGAACTCGGGATGAAGACAAGTAAGCAGCCTGGCCTTTGCTGCCACCCCAGTGGTGCACCCTGAGGGGACCCAGGATGTGAAACAACAGGACACTGGCCCTAGATAGCTAGGAGCATATCAAAGGAATGATTTCAGTGAGCCCAGATTTTGCCAACTTGCCATATATAGAAAAGTGCTAGATTCCTTAACTTGGGATATCTAGTTTTCTTTAATTAACAGTAATATTATAATGTTCCAACTACCTGGTCTTTGTGGCAAAACTCCTGTATATCCTGGCTCTTCCCCTGCTTCTTTGGAACAGTGTCTTAGAGTGATCTGAGAGACTGCCTCCCAGGTCCTCAGAAAGTCTGCCAAATAAACATAACTCTCAACTTTTAGGTTGTGACTTTTTCAGTCAACAACTATTGTAAATACCAGGCAATTAGACCAATAGTCCTAGTATAAAATCACAATGTTAATATCTAACTCTCATGTTTTCATGTAAACAAATCCGGTAGCCTACAGCAGGAACCAGACCCCATCCAAGACTCTCTTGCCATTTCCCACATCACATCAGTCACCAAGTCCTACCAATTTTGGCAAATTTGAAATAAACAAACTTATCCTTGTTTCTCTGTACTCACCAACTCCTCCTCTCTCTCCACCCACCCCTGTCACTCTTCATCTCTGATATCTCTGAATGCCATAACCTCCTAAGTGATTTTCTAGCTTCTAGCTTATTTCCTATTTACTCCATCCTCTGCTTCTGCCAGATTGGCCTTCCGCACATGTTTGGCAATTTAACCTTCTATCTCAGGCCCTTTAGCATTTTCTCACTGTGCTCAAGGTAGATACCATGTCATGAACTATGAGTCCCTCTGTGACCTTATTCCTACCTGCTCTCCATGACACTCTCCACCCACTACCCCAAGGTACCCCAACAGCCCTTCACCTCTGTCTGTATGCCTAGTTGTTTTACACCACCGCAATGTACACACACTGTAAGTTTTCCCAAGACTTTCCTCCCCATGTCTACCTGAAGAACTCAGCTATAGCATCACCCTCTCTGTGAAGGCTGCCACAGGTGTCACCAGTCCTAGAGACTTCACTGTAGCTCTTTTGGGTGCCCACTGGACCATCACAGCACATACCATGCTCTAGCACAACTACAATATAGCAAGTAGACAGATGCTTCCTAAATAAATGAGTGCATTTTTTGTCCTTTGCTTCTTCTACCTGTCCTGACTCTAATTCTTACCCCCCCCAAATCTGAATAAACTTGAAAAATTCCATGGTAGCCCCAACATCCCTTCCTAATCACGAGTTGCATCCCATTGGACAGCCTTTGAGAAAGACTTCTATCCCCTCTCTGCAGCCAAGCATGAATTTCCTACAAGGCACACGTTTCCTCCTCCTCATTGTTGCTCACCTTCATTCAGTGTCACTGCCCACAAGTGATAGTAAGGGAAGCATTAGCAGGAGCTACAAGAAATATTGGCGTCAGTCAGTAGAGAACACAGCCTTGCAAAGTAAGCCTGCCAACAACCAGACGTTGCTGGAGAACCAGGGGGAGAGCTTTGCACAGCTTCTTGGAGGTGTGCTGATCACCTTGTCAGCTCAAACCAACTCAGTTCAAAAGTTTCTTTCTTTGCACCTGTGAGATGCCAGGCATGAACAAACAAGTGCCTAACTTCCCTGAACTTCCACCCTAAGGAGAAGAAGGGATGGAAATGAAGTAGTGTTGCCAAAGGGACTTTAACGAAAAATGAATAGGTGGGATGTTAATAACTTCTAATGAAAGGGGGCTCTCTAAATGTTTAGAAAAACTGAGTTAAAATTGAGTAAATTTCTTTACTCTTGGAATTCTTGGAGCTTTTTAAATGGCAATGGTAGAAAGGGACATCAGTAAGATGGTAGAATACAAATTCTCAGCACTCATCCTCCCACAGAAACACTGATTTGGACAACCCACTGATAAGAGTACCTTTGTGGGAGGTTCTACCACATCTAACGGAGAGGTCCCTGTACTCGTTGAAGCAAAAAATCCAGGAATAGATGCATTGAAGAAGGTAAGAAGAACCATTTCACTTTACCCATGCTACCCTTCCTTCAAGGCAACATAACTCAGTGTCAAGAGTGACCCCCTCAGCCCGCAATTTCTCCCATAGGGGAAAATGAGAGCATAGTGTGTATCTGGCTTCCCCAGCTGTGCAGGATGCTGTCCAAGGGGCACACTACTTTCTACTCTGACCCCAAACACTGAGGGGATCATCAGGGTTGAATATTAGGGGACAATTAGGAACGGGAGGAAAGGATGGGTCTCATAGGAACTGGGGCATGAAACGCAATAAAGGGCTATGGTTTGTACTGTAGGCTCCAGCAAAAAGCCTACTCACTTATCATATAGGATATATCCTCTGCAGATCCACCCAGATAGCATATGTGAATGACTAGCATTCTGTATGCTTCCCCCTCTCCTCACTGTAGCCAGCACCCCATGCATGCCCCACAGGCAATGTGTGTACCAATTCTATTCTGCTAAATTGGAAGAAGGTGCATAAACTTAAATACTCCAGGAAAGATATGGAAGTAACATAAGAGTCTATCAACAGATGAATGGATGAATAAGTTGTGTGTGTGTGTGTGTGTGTGTGTGTGTGTGTGTGTGTGTGTGTGTGTGTGATGGAATATTACTCAGCCATAAAAAATGATGAAATACTACCATTTGCAGCAACATGGATGGACCTAGAGATTAAACTAAATGATGGAAGTCAGACAGAAAAGACAAATATCACATGATATCACTTATATGTGGACTCTTAAAAAATGAGAAAAATACACTTATTTACAAAACAGAGACAGACTCAGAAATGGAAACAAACTTATGGTTACAAAAGGAGAAAGAAGGGGAAGGGATAAATTAGAGGGAAGGATAAATTAGGAGTTTGGGATTAGAAGATACAAACTACTATATATAAAATAGATAAACAACACGGTCCTACAGTATAGCACAGGGAACTATATTCAGTATCTTGTAATAATGTATAATGAATATATATATATATTTATATATATATAAAACTGAATCACTATGCTGTATACTAGAAACTAACACAGCACTGTAAATCAATTATACTTTAATTTTAAAAAGAAAACAATTAACACAATGAAAATAGTAAGCCTTTACTTATCAATAATTACTCTAAGTGTAAATGGATTAAATCTTTCAATCGAAAGACATAGAGTGGCTGAATGGATTTTTTTAAAGGGTCCAAAAATTATGCTGCCGGCTAGAGACTCACTTTAGGTTTAATGGCACACATAGATGAAAGAGAATGGATAGAAAAAGATACTTCATCCAGCTGGTACCTAAAAGAGAGCAGGAGTGGCTATATTTATATCAGACAAAATAGACTTTAGGTGAAAAACTGTCACATGAGACAAAATGTCATTATTTAATGATAAAAGGGTCAATTCATTGAGCAGATATGACAATTATAGACACATATGCACCCAATATCAGAGCACCTAAATATATAAAGCTAATATTAACAGAATTGAAGGAAGAAATAGACAGCAATACAATGATTGTAAGGAATTTTAATACCCACTTTAACCAATAAATAGATTATCTAGATAGAAAATCAATAAGGTCAGGACTTGAATAACACTACAGAACAAATGGATGTAACAAACATATACAGAACATTCTAGCTAACAGCAGCAGAACACACAGTATTTCTCCCAAGTGCTCATGGAATATTTTCCAGCATAAATCATGTATTAGATGACAAAACAAATCTTACACATTTAAGAGGACTGAGAGGATATTAAGTATCTTCTAACCACAATAGTATGAAACTAGAAATCAATAACAGGAAGAATATAGAAAAATTCACAATATATGGATATTAAACAACACTCTTCTGAACAACCAATGGGGTCAAAGAATAAATCAAAGGAGAAATCATAAAATAGCTTGAAACAAACAGAAATGGAAACAAAACATACCAAAACTTATGGCTTGTAGCAAAGGTAGTTCTAAGAGAAAAGTTTAAAGTGGTGAATGCTGAGCTTAAGAAAAAAGAAAGATTTCAAATAAACTACCTAACTTTACATCTCAGGGAACTAAAAAAGAAGAATAAACTAAGCTTAGAGTTAGCAGAAGAAAGGAAATAACTAAGATGACAGCAGAAATAAATTAGAGACTTAAAAAATAATAAAGATCAATTAAACTGAGAGTTGATTTTTTTGAAAAGATAAAGAAAACTGACAAAACTTTAGCTAGATTAACAAAGGAAAAAAGAGAGAAGGCTCAAGTAAACAAAATTATATATAAAAGAGGAGGTATTCTTAATATTACCACAGAAATAAAAAGGATCCTAGGATACTAATTATTTTCCAACAAATTGGATAATGTAGAAGAAATAGATAAATTCCTAAAAATATACAACCTACCAAGACTGAATCAGGAAGAAACAGAAAAACTATAAAGACCAATAATGTGTAAAGAGATCAAATAAGTAGTCAAAACCTTACCAATAAAGAAAAGCCCAAGACCAGATGTCTTTACTGGTAAATTTTACCACGCATTCAAAGAAGAATTAATACCAACCCTTTTCAGACACTGTCCAAAATTTGAAGAGGAGGGAACACACAAATACTCATTTTTTAAGACCACCATTACTCTCATATGATAATCAGACAAAGACACTACAAGAAAAGAAAATTATAGGACTCTGTAATATTCCTGATGAATAAAGATTTTTTAAAATCCTCCCAAAAATGCTAGCAAACTGAATTCATTAACACATAAAAGGACCATACACCATGGTCTAGTGGCATTTATCTCTGGGATGCAAGGATGGTTCAACATATGGAAATCAGTAAATATGATACCCTCACTAATAGACTCACTAATAGAATGAAGGATAAAAATCATGTAATCCTCTCAATAGATGCAGAAATTTGACATAATTCAACAATTTTTTCATGATTAAAAACTCTCAACAAATTAGGTATAGATGGAATGTACCTCAACATAATAAAAGCCACATATGTATGACAAGCCTACAACTATATACTTCATGGTGAAAACAGAAAAAATTTTCCTCTAAGGTCAGTAACAAGACAAGGATATCTACTCTCATCACTTCTATTCAACATAGTATTGGAAGTCTTAGCCAGAGCAATAAGGCAAGAAAAGGAAACAAAAAGCACCGAAATCAGAAAGAAAAAAGTAAAACTGCCTCTGTTTGCAGATGACATAATCTTACCATAGAAAACCCTAAAGATACCACCAAAAAACTATTAGAACTAGTCAACAAATTCAGTAAAATTGCAGGATACAAAATCAACATACAAAAATCTGTTTATTTCTATACACTAACAACAAATCATCTAAAAAAGAAATAAAGAACATAATTCTATTTCCAACAATAGCATCAAAAACAAAAAAAAAATGACTTAGGAATAAATTTAACCAAGGAGGCGAACTGCCTCTACACTGAAAACTATAACACAATGATGAAAGAAATTAAAGAAAATACAAATAAATGAAAAGATATCCTATATTTATGAATTGGAAGATTTAATATTGTTAAATTTCCTACTATCCAAAGCCATCTACAGATTCAATTCAATTTCTATCAAAATTCCAATGGCATTTTTATTTTTACAGAAATAGAAAAATCAATCCTAAAGTTCATATGAAAGCAGAAAGATCCCAAAAAGCCAAAGCAATTTTAAGACAGAAGAATAAAGTAGAGGTATCACACTTCCTGACTTCAAAATATATTACAAGGCTACAGTAATCAAAAGAGTTATGATACTGGCATTAAAAAAAAAGAGTATGATACTGGCATAAAAACAGACATGTAGACCAATGGAACAGACTAGAGAACCCAGATACAAAGCCATGCATGTATGGTCAACTGATCTTCAACAAAGTGCCAAGGATATACAATTGGGAAAAGATAGTGTCTTTCAATACATGGTGTTGGGAAGAGTGTATATCCACATGCAGGAGAATGAAATTGGACCCTTAACTCATACTATATATGAAAATCAACTCAAAATGGATTAAAAAACTTAAACATAAAACCCAAAACCATAAAACTACTAGAAGAAAACATACAAAAAAAAAAAAAATAGTCCTTGACATATGATCCCAAAAGCACAGGCAACAAAAGCTAAATAAACAAGTGAGACTGCAACTAAAAATATTCTGCACAGCAAAGTAAATAGTCAACAGAGTGAAGAAGCAATCTATAGAATGAGAGAAAACATTTGCAAACAGTACATTTAGTAAGGGGTTAATATCCAAATTACATAAGGAACTCAAACATCTCAAAAGCAAAAAAGTCAAATAACCTAATTTAAAAATGGTCAAAGCCCTGAATAGACATTTTTCAAAAGAAGACATACAAATGGCCAACAGGTATGAAAAGATAATCAAATCACTAGTCATCGTGGAAATGCAAACCAAAACCACAGTAACATCTCATACCTGTTAGAACAGCTATTAATAAAAAAAGAAAAAAGATAAATGTTGACAAGGATGTGCAGAAAAGTGGATCCTTGTACACTGGTGGTAGGAATGTAATTTGGTTCAGCCATTTTGGAAAACATTCTGAGGTTCCTCAAAAAATTAAAAATAGAACTACGATATGACCCAGCAATCCCACTTTTTGATATATATCCAACGGAAATGAAATTACTATCTCAAAGAGATTTTTACACATCCCTGTTCAGAATTGTGGCATTATTCACAATAGCCATGATATGGAAACAATTAAGAATCCAAAGATGGATGAGTGGATAAATAAATATGTTATATGTATGTATATAACACATTATATATAATATAGTGCCATATTATTCAGCTTTTGAAAAGAAGGATATCCTAGTATTGGTGACACAATGGATGGACCTAGAGCACATTATGCTAGGAAAGACAAATATTACATGATCTTAGTTAAATGTGGAATCTTAAAAGCAGGGAGTAGGATGGTGGTTGCCAGAGGCTGGAGGTGAGGGAAATGGGAGATGTTGATCAAAAGATACAAAGTTTCAGTTAACAGGATGAGTCAGCATGGTGACTATAGTTAATAGTACTGTGTTGTATACATGAAATTTGCTGAGAGTAGATCTTAAGTGTTCTCAATGCTAAAAAACTGTGCAAAGTGATAGATATGTTAATTAGCTTGATTGTGGTAGTTATTTCATAATATATACACACATAGAAACATCATATTTTAAATTTAAATATATACAATTTGTAACTGTCAGTTATACCTCTATAAAGCTGGTGGTGGGGGCAGGGAATGCCAGCGGTCACTGTGAATCTCTTTGAGAGAGGTCTAGTTTGCAGCATTTTCCTAACTTAGTGACACAGAATGCCATTTGCAGACCATCTCCTTGGATGGTAATTCACCAAATACACAATAAGAAACAAAGTTACAGAGCATTACAATACAGGATCCGGCAGTGCCTTAATGACAGAAGAGGCCAAGGGGGATGGGGAAGCTGACTATAGGGTGATTTTGGAGACCCGTTCCTAACAAGTGGGTATCCAAATTGGGTGTGAAAGGCTATCATCTGAGTTGAGCCAAGAAGGGAGAAGTATCCAGACATACATCATAACTGCCACAAAAGCCTGGAGGTGTGAACCACTGCCACAGAGCTAGAGAACTGCAAGTCATTCTATTATTATTGGAAGGTAATGTGCTGAGGGCACAGCGAGGGAGATGAAACTGAGCAGGCCAGCAGAGGACAGACCAAAAAGGACCTTACAACAGGGCTTGCATGTGTTGCTTTGTTACATTGACTTCCTTAATAGTTAATGACACTCCATTCCTATATTGGAGAAGGTTAAGCCAAAATTAGCTTCTAGGGCTTTAATGAATATGACCAGTATAGAAAAGTCACAAAAGAAAACTTGTATAATTATTTTATTTATTATTGTAATTAGATCTGCACAATCAAAGTTGTCTTTTCACCGTCTGTGTTTTGTTAATGTGAAATTAAATTGCAGTTATAAGCAAAAGTTGGTTGCCCAGGGAACAATAATTGTATATTCAGTTGAACAAAAATAAGAGAATATTTGTCTTAAAATGCAAAAAAAAAAAGTTAATGACATTCATTCATTCATCCATTATTTTATCCATCTACTCAACCAACATTTAGTGAGCATCTTCAAGGGGCCAGCTCCAGAGAAGGGAGGGGTCAGGGAGAAGTCAGAGGAGGCTAGGGATTGGTCACTGGGTGGAAGCTCCCAGTCTAACGAGGACACAGAACCATCTGGAAGCTCCCACAGCCCCACAGCTCCCTTGGAGCCCAGCCCGATCTACCAACACCACCACCAGATCTTTGCTCGTCATGTCCTTGGGTGGGAGAGAAGTGACCTGGCACCTTCAATCATCCTTGGGCCTTGAATGGCCAGATGAGGCCACCACAGTCTGTCACGTCAGCTAGAGCAAGATTAATAAAGTGGATAATTGTCACTGAGGGGATGACCTATTGAAATAATTGAAAGGAGACTTGCCTAAGAAAGTAGAGGTCTGGGAAGGCAGAAGGAAGGAAACAAAGCTCAAAGATAAACAGTTCTGGCAGCAACAACCTTAAAGACCTCAGACCAGTAATGTGGAGATGACAAGGAATCACAGTGGAAAAGGCTAGTGACTTATGCAGCACAGGCCAGGAGGGTCCAGGCTGACAGCAGAGATGCTAATCATAAGCCAAAGCAGATTATCTGTCAAGGCAGGTTGCTATCTTTAAAAAACAACTGCTGGCAGGGTGATTGGTAGCAAGAAAAAGAGCTTCCTTCAGTCTTCCCAGGCGAGTGCCAACAGACGCGACCTAATCACCGTATCTCCACCAGCTCCCTGGGTTCAGACAAGCTGAAGATGGCAGGACCAAGCAACACTGAAGGAGAAGCCCAGTCTGGTCGGTCAGCGCACAGCACCAAAATGGCGAGCACATGATGGCAGGCAGCCACCAGGTTTGTCTCGGTCAATGCTGCAATCTCAGGAAGGAGGGAGTGCAGTGGATTCTGGCTTCTAACCCTCCTGCTTCCGTGTCTGTGCTTTTGGAAGAAAGCACGACCCTCACCTTTTGCTCAGCTCCCACCGAAGGTGGGGAAACTCTTGTTTGCATCTCCTGGTTTCAGCTGAGAGGCAATGAGCTTTGATACCTACAAGCCTGTTGAGTTGGAGAACTATCTGATGGGTGGAAAGAAGTGACAGACCCAGCAAGAGGGAGGGAACTGGTGATTCCCAGGCTGCGCTCTGGCCTGGAGCTTCTCCCCGCCAGATCGGCCTCCATGTTTACATGTAGTTTTCTCAGTAGCACAGGCTGTGCCACTCCAGGGGCTGGATTCTGAGCAGGAGAAGCAGCAGATATCAAGATCCTAAGGGAGGGGGAAATGGGGCCCCTTGGCAGATGTTCAGACCCAGCATGGCTCCAGGAATAGTGGCCATAAGCACTGAAGTGCCCCCTGCACCCTGCACCTGTCTAACACCCTTCCATCCCTTCTTCACCAGCAGAGCACATTTTTGCTATGGAAAGAAAAAAAATTCATACAATGCAGCTCACTGAAGCTTACTAGAATTTCACAGCAGGGGTTTGCCCTCTTAGGTTGCTGATGAGAGCTAAACCTTGTAGTCCAGTGAGTGATAGGTTTCCTACACTACCAGTTCTGCTCGTGTCCTGTCTCAAATCAAGCTAACTCTCCCAGTGAATTATTATAAAGTCTCTTCCAGCCACCTACATTTGACTTATGATCCTGCACAGACATGGAAGGACAAAGGTCTGGTCCTGAAAAAGAGCATCTCCACTCTGCTTGTCACCAAAAGATGGCCTTGGCAGTCACTTGGAAAGTTCTCTCTTTGGACTTGGGAGCAATGACCTCGAAAAGCATTTAGGAATCTCACCCATCTGTACTAGAGGAACGTCTGTATTTTTTTTTTTTTTTTCACCATGAGGAAGGTATTTGTGGCTTTGAAATTGGATTGAATTTCAAAGGATTGAAACTATACTTTGGCCACAATGACACAGCTGTGCGACCTGGGGCGACTTCATCTCCAAGCCCGTTTCCAGATCTGCACAACAGGGCTGTAGCTGGACTTTGTAAATCCCCGTTTTCCAGTACCCTGTAGTTAATGGAGCCCACCTATCTCTTCCTCTGCCCTGCTTCTCTCTGTTTAACCTTTTTGTTCCCGTGACCAATTACTAACTGGTCATCACATCCAGATTCCAAAGAGAGAGCATTTGGAAAGTTCACTGTTGACTGTATCTGGTAATGTTATACAGCAATGCCTGCTGAAGCCCAAGGTCTTGCCCCCTCCCCTGGGCACCAGAAGAGAATGTGGTCACCCATACATAAGATACTGCACTATGGGTTTGGCAGGCATAAGGGACTGTGCCCCAGGCTTTCTGTTTGAGGGTTGGCCAAACCCCTTTGGGTCTGGGTAGTTCTCCTTTGCAGGACAGGTTGGGTGGGCTGCAGATTCCAAATCTCCCAACACAGGTTTCATCCTAAAACATCTGCTTACCAGGCTTAATGTTCAAGGTGACTGCCCTCAGCCCAAAGTTGGCTCTCTGCCTGGATTTTGTGTTCTCTCACTGTAGGTTTTCTGAAAACCATAATAATTATTCTCCAAAAAAAACCCCCAAAACCCCACAGTTATTCATTCTCTCCACTCAAGTCCTGTGGTTATAAGAAGGGGTTGAGAGTTGAAAGCACAGTGATACACCAACTCCTGACAGCCCAGCGAAGTCACCTGAAGGTTTGACCCCATCCTCAGGCCCCTGAAGGTCCAGAAGTCTCTTCACAGCCTCCATGCATCATTCTCCTGTTTGCCTCCACTTTCCTTCTTGGAAACCTCCCCTTTATGAGCCAGGCCTAAGCCAATCAGTATGTCCTATTTCTGGCCACAGAAACCTGCTCAGTGGCGGGCATACCACCCAGCCAGAGCCAATGTGGTGTGATGGCCTCGTGCGAGTAAACACAGTGACCTTCTGTTTAAGAAACAGGCAGCAGCTGCTCCTCTTCACCCTTAGGGCATCTCCTTAAAACCACAGTAGGTCGGCCAGAACTTGTGGTCAGGAAGGGGATAAACCCAGTCTCCAAATTTTCCACTACGACGACACAGGCCTTCTGACTCTGGGAGCGGTAAGCCCATACCTCCAAAACTGACCTGAGTCTCTCATGAGGTGTGCAGGAGGCCATTACAGGGCACATCCACTTCTCTCTCAAAGAGATAAAAGACGTTTTTATTTCTTCTACTTTACTATATAAAGTGTGTGAACTTCTGCCCAGATTTTGTGGTCTCACACAGACTACCTGACTGCATGCGAGTTCGTGCCCATGCAGGAATCAATGAGTTTTGTTCCTTCCTCTTTACTGGCATTTGGGGTTGGGGAGGGTGATCTTTTTGTTAGAAGAATTTTCTTATTTCCCCAACAGCCTGACAGGACCCTGAGGGGAGAAGCTGCCTGAGGAGGAGCCCAGGCCTGGGACTTGAAGGCAGAACATGGAGGCGGTGCGGAGGGAGCAGTCATGATGGCTTCTCTGGGGTCCCTGGGACCAGCTGTGCCTGACTCTCCCTGCAACCTGCCATTTTGTGAGTCAAAAGATTCCCTCTTTGCTCAAGTAAATTGGGTACAGTTTCCTATTTTTTTTTTTGCAAGAGAAAGCAGCCTAGCTGATTTAATGCTCAAGTACTATACACATTTTAAGTGTTTTTCAAAATCTTGAAATATAGCTGTAGTGTAATAAAATTCTGAGTCTCTGAATCAGGAAGGCTATGCAGACAGAGCCTTAACCTCTTCCTTGAATCCCCTGTGTGGTGCTCTCACTGGGGAGTTGCCCAGCCGGTGCATGCTCACAGCCAGCATGGTAAAGCCCGTTCCACTCCACGCAGCCCTCCCCACCCACGAGCCCTTCCTTGTGTCTCCCCCATGGGCCCCCATCAAGCTAACCATGGACTACAGGGGACACGTGCATGCCTCTCGGCCTCAAGGGCCCTCTCAATCAAAGTCAGCTGTCACGTCTCTAAATCAATAGGCTCCTCTCCAGGCTGAATTTCTGTTATTGACACACCGGGTGCACAATCATTTCTTATTTAAAATCAAATCAATAAATGGGTAGTGCCTCCTTTAATAATGGCTGATGAACAGAAATCCAGGTTTTACTGTGGTTGCCGGTGGTCCCAGCATCTTACAAGCGACATCCTACAAGTGCGTCAGACCTATGGCCTGGGTCCTTGGTGGGCAATTACCTGGAATATCAGGTTCAAGGGTGGAGTGAAATATTGTGGGAGATTGTGCTTTGGTTAGGAGGCCGGAAGCCGCTGGTCTCCATCACAGCCCTGGGCACAGAGAGGCCCCTGGGGGCTGGTAAGTGAACTAAAGGTGTACAGGGGACTGTGTAGAAAGTGGGGCAGCTTGAGCCCAGCTGTTCTGTGCCTCTTCCCAAGAAAGAAGAAGCAAGATCAAAAAGATTTTAATTGATGAGGAACACAAACTTTAGAGTTGGGTTGTCTCTGTAAACTTCGGTTCTGCTTCTGACGATGTGAGTTTGAGTGTGATATTTAACCTCTCTGTCTCCCCTTCCTTATTAGGGGAAATTACCACCTGACCCAGGTGTGGGAGGTATCTAAGCCCTTAGGCCATGTTGAAAAAATATTAGCAGCCGTTATTAACAATAATACTGCTACAGAAGGCAAATTTGTGTGCCCAATGCACCATGAGGCCAAACACGGAAATGTCAGTTTGGAGCAGAGAAAGGTTTATTGCAAAGCTGAGCAAGGAAGATGTGGTGGCTCATGCCCAAGAAAATCCCAAACTCCCTGAAGGGTTTCAGTGAGGCATACTTAAAGCCAGGTAAGGGAGAGGGGGTAGCAGTTCCATGAACAGCTCATGCACAATTCTCTGATTGGCAGATAACAGGGCAGTCAACACTGTCAACCCCTCGGCACCAGGCTGTCTGAGGGCCACGTTCTCTCAATCATCAAGTAATTTCTTCCCTTTAGTGGTGGTTTTTAGCATCTGAAAACTCAAGAAATATACATGAGACACTATTATCAGAGAGGAGATGCAGCAGAGGATATGGGGGAGGGGTCTGAACCTGGAAGGCCCCTTGGGTTTCTGCTCAGTTACAATTTCCCCTTTTTATTTGATATTCCTCAATCTTGAGGAGAACAGATGGTTGGACAAAAAAAGGAATAATGTTTTGGACACAGAGGTTAATCATTATCTTGGCAGAGGAACCCCATTATAGAGGGACTTGGTTCAATCTCTAATCCTATTTCATCCTTCCCCAAATCTTTCAGGGAATGGGGCGATGACCACTCTGGCTACTTCTTGCTGAAATGGGGCTTAGGCCTGCCTCAGCTGGGGGATGGACACCAAATTGAAAATATTTCTGTGTTTCAAGCCCTGGATCCGAGCCTTGTATGATTAAGATCTCAGTCCTGTAATTGGAGAGGGGACAACCAGAACTTTAATAGACAAAATAGATCGCACTCCCTGTCCACAGAGGAATTCAGGAGAATAAACCTGAAAACCAGTCTGGACCTGGCACCTTAGGCAAGACTTGTAGCCAGGGAGCCAGTTGTCTACTTAGATCTAAGCAGGTTTTAACTTCTGATGTGGTGTTAACATACACATGACAGGAGCTATTGGCCATTACACATCTCCTTTTTTCTGCTAACATCTGATCTAAAATAATTTTGTTGTCTAAAACTTTAATAAAGAGGACATCTTGAAGTCTTAAGGTTACAGCTGCCAACAGCCATTGCTTTGTGAATGGTTGGTGGTCTCCCAGGTACGACGCAGCTCAGACAACTTGAGTTCTCAAGAATATAAGAATGTGTCTGAAGTCACTCCTCCAATGGCCACCTAATTTTACCCTGGATGTCTAAACTACAGCTACTCCTTTTTACTTTCAAATGCATTTCCCCCCTCAAGGCCAAAGCAGATGTACAATGCATGTCCAAAAGGCCACAAAACAGGCCACTCTGATCAGTAAAGCTTAAGTTAAACTATATATAGGTCAGAATGACTTCCCAGTACCTCACTATGTGCAGATTTCCCCATCACTTCCCCTTTTGATTGCAAATATTTCAATAGATAGCATTGATGATGGAAATATTCCCGCCTCGATGCTGGGGTGATGACGCCTGCCCCAGATTCTGATCATGTCCCTGGGTGCTAGGCCTCCTTTATATTTGCCTAGTTATCCACATTGGGGGAAAACTAATCAGATATCATGAACAGGCTCAGAGGAATGTTAATGGAGAAGCACGCTATGGGCCATGCATTTTATCACTTATACCCAATTGTTACACAAGCATCGTACATGTGCTTTTAGCAATCGACATAAAGCAAGCATTGTTCTACATCACGAGTAACTATATTCTGTGACAGCTCCATTAGCGAATTCTGTTTCTAGCCTAAATATTGGGGGCAACAGTGTGGCTAGAAATTAAACAATAATTTTTAATATTGATAGATAAACATCTGATAAACAATTCAATGAGAAAATGTGGATTAAAAGTCAGTAATATTTCAGACAAAATCAAAAAATTATAATGATAATCACCAGTTGACTAATTCTATATAATTAATCCTTTTTACTAACAGTTTTACAAAATCAGTTTTCATTAAACTTTTAAATATCTAGTTTAGCGGTATGATTTAAAAGAAATCTGTACTTGCCAGAAAGTCCTTTTTATGAATCTTACTGAAGATAAAGCAGTTTTGCAAAGCATCAGCTTAACTGCCTATGAATGACAAAAGACTTAAAAAGACAAGGTTAAAAGACCTGGATGCAACATTTTGACAAAGAAGCTTAATCAAGTTGCTGTGGCATACAACATTTTAAGATAACATCTAGAATTGTGACTGATAGCTTTCTACCAGGACATATCTAAGTGTCAGAAAACTTACATAATTCCCAGAATGCCTACATTAATGACACTTATCCATACCTTATAGTCTGAGGAGGCTTATCACTCATTTGACAATGTTATGTAATTTAACATACCAGCCAATCCTGGTTAGCTTAACATTTCTCTCTGAGATGTCTCTGGGGTCCTCTGAAGCATCACAAAGTTAGCTGACTTCAAAAGAACTTTGATTAGAATTTGATAGGAAGCTTGTCAACATCAAAAAGGTTTCACATAATCTGTCACCAGAAGCACCTGTTATCACAAGCAAATAAACTTGTTCTCTTAACAGAGAGGGACCCAGTCTAGTCCTGCACCAGTCTTCTTTTAATAACAAGATCCGCTTACCTACTTAAGTTTAATTTAATCTCAGCCTGACCATGCACAAAACTCCTTTTTCAGGGCTTCCTTTCTACAAACTTTCCACAACTTTCTGTATCCATGTTAGTTTGTCCCTCATTTTTTTTTTATCTAGAAACAACTAGCTTTCAGACAATTTTTTTAAAAACTCAAAACATACACACTTCTTTCCTACTGTATACTAAAATATTTCATTCATTATTTTTAGTAGCTTCAATAACATATTTAAATTAGAATCCTCAACTTTTAAAAATGTTTATTTCTAGTGAAAACAAAGAAGAAAGCAATTATGAGCTGTCTTTTATATTAGCATTCTGTAGACTGGCAAACATATATACCAATAATAATTTTTAAAAACATGTGCTTTTTATAGAAAATATCTCAGTGTGGCACCGAACATATTTAATAATAGTCCTAAGCACCTTTAATTTCTATCTAAAGGGAAGTCAATGTTCAGTAAATAATGTTCCAGTATCTTATTTTGTTAAAACAAACTTCCATCGTTTAAGTTAAGTTAGCATGATTCTAAAATTTCAAGTTACCAAGTATCTGGAGAGACTATTTTTAAGTAATTCTTAAAACAGAATTATTTCCAATAAGTTCACCCCAAAACTCTTATGTTATTTGCATTTAATTTACTTCTAAGAATTCTGTCACACCAAGTTAATTGAGTTTTTTTTTTTTTCTTTCTGACAAATTCTGCAATGGAAACAACATGAACCTACTGACCTTTAGTAAACCTGGGTACAATAAAAGACACATCTGTGTTGATTATACCAACAAGCTTAACCTAGCTTTACTATCAGATTAATTTAATATTGAATTTTTCATAGATCACTTGAGCCTGAAATTTGTTAACTTTTTATACTTAGAAGTATTTAATTTGTAAGTGCTTACTTTTAAGTCAAATAGAGCTCTTTTACATGTTAATTTTTACATAGACAGACAGAACCAGATATCTCACAGTTTTTCTGAGTTTAAAATGTTTTTTTCCCTTGAGACCCCAGGTAGCTCATTTACATCTCAAAGGCAGGGGAAGAGAAATGCAAATTCCTCCTCTAGTGCTTTATACAAAAACCAGTCATTCTGATTATTTTCAGGAATTTTTTCCCAGTTCCTGAATATCCACTTCAGTTTAAAGAAATAACAGTAATAGACAACAGTCTATCTATATCTATATATAGATATAGATAAAAGATCATTCACTCACATTGACATGTCTCACTTTAGCAAAACTGGGAAGAGAGAATAGGATTTGGACCCAGATACTGACACACACACACACACACACACACACACACAAGATAAAAGCAAAATTGCAAAAGACCCACTTTGATATAATAGCAGAGCCATTAGACCATTGTTCTCCAGATCTCAGGGAGTGCTAAGGTGACACAGTGTTACAGTAAAAATACCATTTTCTTTCATATATGGGAGCATAGCTGAAGATCTCCCAGCTTTGTAAAGCACACTCTAGGAGGACGATATGTAAGATGGAACAGAGCTCTGATCATCTACATTTAATTATTCATGGCCAGTGCTATTAAATCAAACAAACAATAATTCAAAATGGTTTCTCAGGGTCACAGTTCCCTAGCTCCAAAACGGAGGTTCCTAACCAACGCCCCATCAATCCTAAAGGGAAGAACCCCAACCAGGGCCCCATCAGAGGTGAAGCTGAATGAAAGACCAAGGCTAGAAAGGAAAAATCCTGACCAATGGTTCACCACCGGCAATGCCAATGCAATAGGGAAGAATACCCTGGTGTCGTCACACGCAAGCCCCGTTACTCAAAGACACCTCAGCTGGGCAATGCTGACACACACATAAAACCAACAAATGTGGTCCCACAAACAAAAGATCAGACAATGTGCAGCCCAAAAATTCCACTTCCACTCCTGGACAGAGGCCTCTGAACAGATAGGCACAGCTCCCAAAAGAGAACGGACCCAGAGTGGCTCACTTCCCAGTGAGAATGAGTCCAAATGGAATGAAGAGAATCCCCAGCCTGTGCAAGCTGGAGCCACTCACCCCCACGCGACTCCAAATGTGGGTGCAGCCCTGGTTGTTTCATGGCTCCAAATAACGTTGTGAGGTAGGGCCAGTGCCTGTTGGCGAGAGTCTCCCCCAGTTCCCTGGAGCCAAGTGAGCTCAGGCAGCTGCTGGGACCCAGGGAAGGGGCTGCTTCGGCTGGGGTTGACCTGCCACGGGCACAGACTCCTGCACTGGCTTCACCAAAATTGTTACTGAAGGCAGGTTCACGTGCCTGCTGCACCATGAGGCCCAAAAGACAGAAATGTGGGAGTTTAGGGCAGAGAAAGTTTTATTGTAGGGCAGAGAAAGTTTTATTGTAGGGCTGAGCAAGGAGGACAGGGTGGCTTATGCCCAGGAAAACCCCAGACTCCCAGAAGGGTTTCAGCAAAGCGTATTTAAAGGCCAGGTGAGGGAGAGGGTAGCAGGTAAGTGATCAGCTCATGCACAGTTCTCTGATTGGTTGATGCTGGTAACAGGGAAGTCAACACTAACAACCCCTAAGGCACCAGAAGGTCTGAGGGCCACCGTGCTCTCAATCAACAAGTAATTTCTTCCCTTTGGTGGTGTTTTTTAGCATCTGAAAACTCAGGAAATATACATGAGATACTATTATCAGAGAGGAGATACAGCAGAGGATATGGGGGAGGCATCTGTCCTGGGAAGGCCCCCCCTCCCCAGGGTCCTGCTTGGTTACAATATCATCATTACTAAACTTAGTTCTGACTTCTTGTGACTTCTGGCCAAGTGAGCACCCCGCTCAGGGCATGAGTTTAATTTCTCACCTGTGGAAATAGTAGAAGGCACTGCCAACATGACTTGCCTGACAGTGCTTTTAGTTGTGCCTTACACACTCCTCCAAAGTTGCACACCAATCAGATAATTATACAAGAACTGAGTTATTACAAAGGAAGGCAGAAGTGCAGCCATTTACAAACCAAAGCCCACGATGTTTCACTTATTGGCTTGAAGTTTCTCATACCAGGCTTCCTCACGTTGGGGTGTATGTGTGTGGGGGCCCAGTAAACCTTCTACTGGGAATGGTGGCAACTGTTGAAGAGTACCTGGGTGTTGATGCTTTTAGACACAGGAGAAGTTCTGGTTCCTTCTGCCTCGTTGTCCTCACTTCAGGCTAATTCTAGGTGGTAGAGTGAGGTCAAGATGCTAACATCAAGCCTTTCTTAACATGGGCCGTCCAAAGGAGGTCAGGAATAATTGGAGATGAGGCCAGAACTCAGGGTGTCAACTAGGTCAGAGAAAGAGAGAGGCCTTATGGAAACTGTTGAAAGCTAGAATCCTGTGCCCCTTTCAGGGCATTATGTGACAAGAGTCCTATAAAAGTCCTCATCCAAGTGTAGTGTCTTCTCTGAGACTGCCTCTAGGTGGGAGGGGCTGTGGAAGGAGCACAGAGTCCCACTCCAACTGCAAATTGGTCACAAGACCTCAATGAGTAACCACACAGCTTCCAGGCCTCAGGCTCCCACCTGTTAAATGAGAAAACTGGGCTAGACCAATTGTTCGCATTTTACAGTGCCCAGGTTTGCAATCACAGCCCAAGAGAGAGACCACAAACCTGCAGCACCTGTCTGTACTTGAGGATGCTCTCAGCAGCAGAAGACTCCAAAGTCAACTTCATAGAGTCAACCCAGCTTCGGTTTCTCTGCTCGGTCCTCAGAGCCTTCCTTCCAACACAGTATCCTGGACAGGTCTATGAATGCACAGATGAGAACTAATATATGAAGAAGACAACATCACTTGGCGGGTTCTTTTGCTTTAAGGTGATCAGAAATAGTGTAAAAAATTTTAGCAGGATTATTGCTAATATAGTAAAGGTTCTGTTTGAGAAGCGTAACCAAAATTGAGATGTCTAGGGCTGAAAATTTCCAACACCACTCAGTAGACTGTTGGGTAATGTCATAATTAATGTTGCTAGAGTGGTCATTAAAATATCATAATTCTGCCAAGTTGTTTGTGAAAAAAAGAGACAGAGAGCAATGGAACACATTTGTGACATGAACTCGTAGGTAGTTGTGCTGATAATTTATGCCAATAATTCCTCAGAAGCCTCCATCAAGTCCAATTATTGTCTGCCAAAGGTCTTGCCCAGAAGCTAATTTGACAGCTGATTTAAAAAAAAAAAAAAAAGTGATAGGATAGTGCCTGGACTAAATACGAGGGGCCGGGGGAACAACGTGGCAGTCAGCCATATTAAATTCCCATTTCACTGTAGGAGGCCTGGCTGAAGACAAAATAGAGGACTTTCAGAACCAGGATCTACCCCTGTGGTTTTCTGGGATTCAAGCTTGGATATTTTCTGCTGGTCACCTCAAGTTCTTCGCTTCAAAACCACATGCCTGAGAAGCACCACAAGGGCTGCCCAGTTGAGTTGTTCCTGTGATATGTTGTGCAGACTGTTTTATACACAGCTTTCTCTTCCTCATTATGTCAAGAATATCCTTATGGTAAATCACTCTGTACAGGGGATATACTTTGTATTAATAAAAGCACATAGATTCATTTGCATGAAAACATGCTAGGATAACACACATGCAGATATTAAGTGTGTTTATCTTTGGGTAAGACTTTGGTGATTTCACATGTCTTACTTCTTTGTGTTTTCCTGTGCTTTCAAGGTTTTCTTATTTTGTGTTAGGGGAAAATAAGTATTTAAATAAAATGCTGTCTTTAATTTTTTGGTAGTATGTATATAAGAATGTTTTGTACTTTATACTATAACTCTGTTTGCTTCCCATGAAGAGTTTAATTACCAATAAAAGAAAAATATTAGATCTTAAATGATCTTCCCCTGTTCCACATTCAAGTCAATCAAAGATCAATTCCCCAGCTCCCTCTCTTTGACTTTAATAAATAAAAGGAAACTGCCCAAAGGTATAGAACCCGCGATCTGCATCTACAGCATTTACCGTTGGGATTTTTCATTTTCTTGTTAATCTACCTCTTTATTACTTCCCTTTCCTCCCCTAGAAAGCTTTAACTTCTGAACACAGTCCTGCTTTTTTTTTTTTTTTTTTTTTTTTCTCTGACAGTTCTGCTCAGCGTCCTCATCTCGCTTGGCTACAAAAGCCACACTCATTTCTTATTAATGTGGTATCCTACCCACTCACTTAACTCAATAGTGCACCATCTTTTCCAGGAACAACCATTTCATCTAAGTTAAGTAAGTGGTGAGGCCAAGTGGCAGATACATCCTTATCCCTAAATAATATGATTTATACTGGCCTTCAAACTGAGTACCACCCACTCCTGGATGCAGAAGCTATGTGGTGGCTGGAGAACAGCCCTTCCCTCTGGCCCTTCTGCCTCCTCATTCTCTTGTCCACAATCCTACCTGTGTCCATCAACAGCCTGCAGTCTTTTTCTTTCTTGTGACCTCAGAGTGACTTCTGTGCTTCAGAAGTCCTTCTGTTTTGCAGGCTCTGTTGGAGAGTCTCCACTGGCCACTGGATGAAATTGTGTGTTTGCAAGTACTTTGGAGCAGATATACTGGCACTGACTGACTAGAGGAAGAAAGAGGTCTGGAAATTGCTCTATTTTATTTTTTTGCACCTCATTTGCCAATTATATGGCAACTCTAGACAGAACCCAGCACATAGAAGCCAGAAATAGAACTCTAAATTCATTTCCATTTCTTTCATCTAATTCATTCCTGTAAACATAGGCTGCCCTTGGGTTAGAGATTCACAAATTAAGCCTTACATTAGAATTTGTTGGGGGCTTTAAATAATTCCAAATCCCAAGTTATTTCCACACCATTTTTTAAAATGAATTCAAAAAAATTTTTTTGAGCATATGTATGTGTAATGTAAGCCCTGACAGTATTTTTTTTTTTTTTTCATTTGTGTAATGCAAGTGCTTGACTCAAGCTTTGATTGCCAAGGTATCCATTTCAAAGAGGCATCCACTTCAAAGCAGGCTATCTCTAATGAATTCACGACTAGGTAAAGAGCCAGGCCTCCTCCCCTGCACTGAGGCTCCTTTATTTTAGAGATCTTGGTTGATTTCAATAACTAACCATTTGGGCCACTTGTTTTTTTTCTCTTCTTGCACTTTGAATTCCCACTCTCATGTTTTAAATCCATCAACAAAGAGTGAGTCCACAGAACCCTAAGCCCCTACCGTCGACACCAATAAACATTGAACCCCAGGTCTGTGAGCACTGTCTCTCTACCCGAGACCTCACGTGTGGCCCCAAGTGTTGCTGTGTAATTTCCAAGTCTTGTAAGTAATAAACCTTTATTTTTTCTTTCAAAATTTCCTGATGGTTGTTGTTGAAGGAGGGGCATCTTGCAATCATTATAGGAGCCACAAAGGCCAGTCCAACCACAACATAAGTTACAGATGGGCTAAAAGCAGCACAAAACAAAATCTGTAAAGTAAATATTTTGTATATGATTCAAAATTTCTATGTCTGTTTTACATCAACTGCTTGTTTTTTGTTTGTTAGTTGGTTTGTTTGTTTTATCTTTTGATCCCTTTCACCCATTTCTCCCACCCTCTGCCTCTGACAACCACCAATCTGTTCTCTATGAGTTTGTGTTTTGGCATTTTTTTGTTTGTTTGTTTTTAGATTCCACATATAAGAGAAGTCATACCGTATTTGTCTTTCTCTGTCTAATTTATCTCACTTAGCATAATGCCCTTGAGGTCCGTCTATGTTGTTGTGGATGGCAAGATTTCATTCTTTTTTTATGGCTGAGCAACACACTCCACTATATATATGAGACAGGCAGGAAGGGGCCAGGGCACAGCCACTGAAGGAATGACACAGCGATTGGCACCAAGATGGTGGAGAACGCAAGTCCTAGTACACCCTGAGGCCCAAGATGGCAGAAGATTTGACTTCCAGTAGACCTTGAGCCTCATTATACACTCACTGTAATATATTAGCATGGCAAATGGCACTCCCACAGGTGTCATGACAGTTTCAAGGCTGACCATAAAAGGTCAAAAAGTGGGCTGTAGCCCAGTTCCTGGGAATCCCAGCCCCTTCCCCAAATCAGTTGGAATAATCCTCCCACTTGTTAGCATGAAGCTACTGAGCCCATAAAAACTGTTAACACCACGCCTGGTGGCCTCTCACTCCCTCACCTTCAGAGACTGCCCACACTGTCTATGGAATGTGCATCTCTCTGAATAAACCCTCTTTTACTCAACTATGCCTCGCTCTTGAATTCTTTCCTGTGTGACGCCAAGGACCCTCACTTGGCGGGTACATCCCAGGGACTCATCTGAGACCTGGGACATGGCCATCCTCTCATGTCTCATTATTCTGTATCATATATATATATATATATATATATATATATATATATATATATATATATATTCTTTACATTTTCTTTTTCTATTCATTCATCAATGGACTCTTAGGTCGTCTCCATATCTTGGCTATTGTAAATAATGCTGCAACGAGCATAGAGGTGCTCTTGGAGTTAGTGTTTTCTTTTTCTTCAGATGTATACCCAGAAGTGAAATCGTTGGATCGTATGATAGTTCTATTTGTAATTTTTTGAGGAAACTCCATACTGTTTTTCATAGTGGCTACACCAATTTACATTCCCATCAACAGAGCACAAGTGTTCACTTTTCTCCACAATCTTGCCAACACATGTTATTTCTTGTCTTTTTGATAATAGCCATTCTAACAAGTGTGAAATGATACCTCAGTGTGGTTTTAATTTGCATTTCCCGAATGATGAATTATGTTGAGTCTCTTTTCATGGGCCTGTTGGCCATCTGTATGTCTGTTTTGGAAAAATGTTCTTTCAGATCTTCTGCCAAATTTTTTTTTACCAGACATTTTTTGCTATTGAGTTGTATGTGTTCTTTATATATTTTGGATATTAGCCACTTATCAGATATGTGATTTGCAAATATTTTCTCCTGTTCAGTATGTTGCCTTTTCATTTTGTTGATGGTTTCCTTTGATGTGCAGAAGCTTTTTCATATGATGTAGTCCCACTTATTTTAATTTTTTTTAAGTTTTTTGGTTTTGTTTTGCTTTTTAGGAGAGAGGTAACTAGGTTTATTTATTTATTATTATTATTTTAAAGGAGGCACTGGGGATTGAACTGAGGACCTTGTCCTTGGTAGGCATGCACTCTACCACTGAGCTGTACCCTCCCCCCAATGCACACTTATTTTATTTTTGCTTCTGTTGCTTTTGCTTTTGGTGTCAGATTGAAAATATCATTGCCAAGACCTATGTCAAGGAGTTTTGCTCACAAGAATCCCTGAGACCAATGAAGTCACAATCTCTGGGAGTGGGTCAGATGTCAGTGGTTTTTGAAGTTCCAGGGGATTCTAATGAACAAATTTGAGAACCAATTGCCTAGGCAAATCCCTTCATGAAAAATACAGGGAAACCCCCTGGTGATTTCCCTTACAGTAGAAACATTGACTCCTTCTCTTAGACCATCTTCCCTACCTATTGGCAAATGTCCACTCTTCCCATAAAGCCCTTTGAACTTAATTCTTCCCTAATATTTGTTCTAATTTTATTAAGAAATATTTGACAAATATAACTGCATATAAAGTGCACAACATGATGATTTGATACACATATACATTGTCAAATGATTATCAAGATCAAGGTTATTAACACATCCATCACCTCATATAGTTAACACAGTAAACTTTGTGTGCATGGTGAGAACGCTTAAGATCTACTCTCAGCAACTTTCAAGTATACAATATCTTAACTATAGTCATCATGCTATATACAGCCTTAGAATTTAGCCTTATAACTGATAACGTGTACCTTTTATCCCATTTCCCTCTCGCCCGCAGCCCATTCTATTCTGTTTCTCTATGAAATTGACTTTAAGATTCCAACTAAGTAATATTTAAATTAAAACTAAAATTAAACAAAATGTAAAATTCAGTTCTAGATACACTAGTCACATTTCAATGCTCAATAACTGCATACAGCTTGTGGCTATAATATTAGACAGCACAGATTTTAGAACATCTTCCTTGCCGAGATCTATCAGACAGCTCTGGTCTAGATAATGATACGTAATTATGTGACAAGATGCAAATGAATTTCCTGCAATTACTCTCCATCTTTCTTCCCTTCATATTTGAATGAACCAAAACAATCTGTGATTTAGGATTTATAAGTGATGCAAGTTAATAAGTGGTAAGTGTATTGTTTTTAATCTTTCTAGAAAACAATGACTAAATGCAAAAATTACTCTATCCATCTATCCAGAGCTGTACCTTTATAGGGCTTTTATGTATATTTAATGACTAATATACCTCAAAAATGACTGACAAAGGTTAGTCAATGTTTAGTATTAATTTATAGGAAGGACCAAATTAATCCTCAAAGTGAGGTCATATGTCAGGAAAAATGTCTACCCAGATAGTCAAGCAATGTAACTTCAAGTTTTCAAATTACAAAGCAAAACAGGCCTATTGTACCAGGTGAAATGATACTAAAAACAGTGAACAGAAAAACCCTAACCATTCCCCTGCCTCCAGCCCTACTGTGACCCATCCTACCAGCACAGCAGGTGCTTCCACACCCTCCTCTTTGCTCATGTAAACATGCCAAAGCAACAATACACATATAGAGGGTGTTTTTTGTTTGTTTTTACCAAAGAAAACCACGTTATACACTTTACTTTGCAACGTTCTTTTTCACTTAGCAAAACATCATAGACATCTCTATGTGTCTATAGATAAGGATATAACTCACTTTTCCCCAATCTCTTTCTGCACATATATGGACAGATTTATGCATATACACTTACATATTCATATATATGTATGAATGTACATACATGTATATAATTTTACAAAATAGGCTAAAGTTTGTGCTGGGCAGGGGCAGACAGCAGGCAGTTAGTGGCATTTTCTTGCTTCTTCCTTGTTAGCTTGTTTCTACACAACCCCTGCCCCCAGCCTGCCCTTCCCACATCCGCTTTGCCAACTAGGAATGTCGCTGGCCAGCTGGTTCTACCAGAATCAAGTCATTAGCCACTGCTAATGGGCAAAGTTCAGGGTGAGGCACTCTGTGCTCTAGGAAAACTGGCAGAACAGGCCCTCAGAGAGTTAGATGTTTTCAGGAGAAATGTTTTATGAACCTGAAGTCTTGCATCTATCCTCCCATACTTAGGAAAGCACTAAAATCATTAACGGAGATATCTGTTCCTTGTGACTAGCAGTAACGTTCCACCAAAATGTGAACTTGCTTGCATGTACCCCTTGGCCAAAATCACATGTGTACTGACCTCCCCGCCCCACCTCTTCAGAGCAGCGCCTCGGGGCTGTCTGAGCGCTGTCTCCCATACTAGAGACCCCAGTAAGTCCTCAAATAAAACTGAAACTCAGCTCCCACGTCATGCATTTTTTCTAGTCAACCAGCTCAATCCCAGATAATCCATGTTAACAACACCTGCTATTCTTCCACACTTTTCCCACACTCATAAAGATCACACACAGGAACTTTTCTACATTATTTTACTGGTTTTGTCATTGTCACTTTGTTTCTAGTTTGGGCCCCCTATAGAGTCACTAAAACAAATATTCTTATATCTTCATTTTTCCATTTGTGGTTTTATTTATACGGTGAGTGTCTCAAAAGAGTAACTGCTACACAAGTGGGTATGTGCATTTTCATTTTCGGAAAGCAGTCTGGAGAAATATATTAAAAGATCTATTTCTACCAGCAGTGTGTAAGAGTACCTTTTTCTCACCCTTATTCAGCAGCAAAAGATACTCTTTTTCTTTAAAGCTTGGCCCATTGATGGCTGTAAAACGCATTACCACTGTGCTTAATCTGACAACTACGAGATTTCATACCTTCTCATCTATTAGTCGCTCTGATTTACTTTTTCTCTATTTGCTTATATATTTTTTCCCCCTTTCTTGGGTTTGTCCTCTTCTTGTCAGTTTATAAAGTCTCTCTATATTATAGCCATTAACTAATTCTTTGATTTTCATTAGCATTTTCAAAAAAGCTGTTATTTGTCATTTGATTTGGCTCATATCTTTTGTTAGTCAAGATTTTGGTTTTGTATACAAACAGGTCTATCTCTTCTGCTATAGGTTTTAAGTGTCCTGTCATGATTAGGAAGGCCTTTCCATCCTCAAGTTATATACAGTTTCTGAGATTTTTTTTTTAATTATATTATAGTCAATTTACAATGTTGTGTTAGTTTCTGGTGTACAGCATAGTGATTCATTTCCACATATATATGTATATATTCATTTCTTTTCATATTCTTTTTCATTATAGGCCATTACAAGCCATTGAATATAGTTCCCTGTGCTAGGCAGTAGGACCTTGTTGTTTATCTATTTTATATATGGTAGCTACTTTCTGCAAATCACAATCTCCCAATCTATCCCTCCTCATCCCCTTCCTACCCCCACCCCCTGCCAGGAACCATAAGTTCAGGTCCTGGGATTTTCTTAAATTTTCTTGTTTTACATACATTTTGATCTCTCTAAAATATATTTTTATACATAATAAGAGCTAAGCTCCAACTCTGTTTTCTTCAAGATGGATAGTAGGTTTTGCCAGCACCACTTATTAAACAAGCTATTCTTTCACCCCGAATTGAATCCTGTTTTTTTTTATATTAAATTCTCATATACCCTGAGATCTAGTTCTTAATGGTCTATTTTGTCCCACTGATCTGTCTGTTCCCATGTCAATGTCATATTAATTTAACCAAGATGATTTTATAGTAGGTTCTCTTATCTGAAGTGAATCTTCATTCTTCTTTTTTATACTTTTCTTGGCTATTCCTGGGTATTTCTTCTTCTATAAAAATTGTATGACCATTTTATCCTAAATAAAACAAAGTAAACAGACAGAAAAAGGGGAAAAAAGAAAAAATGCTCTAGCGATCCTAATTGGAAGTTCATTAAATCTACACGTTAATTTGGAGAGAACTTACCTTTTAATGAAACTAAGTTATCCCATTCAAGAGCCTGCTATCTTCCCACTTACTTAGATCTTGATTTAGAATGTTTTCTGTAGTCTTGTACCTTGCTTATGAAATAAATTCATGTTTTATGTTTTTTTAGTCACAGTTACACATTTAACAAGTATTTCTTTAACATCTACTATATAGCAAGCACTGTTCTAGGTACTGAGAATACTGACTTAAACAAAAAGACTTTTCTCACCCAAGAGTAGCTTACATATTAAAAAGGTAGTGCTTTTCGCCATTTTCATTTTTAGGAGCTTATTTCTGATGTAGTGATAAGCTTGTCTCACATCTCAGTGCTTTACCAAATTCTTCATTCTGGTGTTTTAATTAGGGTCTCTAGGTTTTCCAGAAATGTTGTATTATCAAGAAAAAATATAGTTTTATCTCTTCTTTTCCAGAAAGTGTACTGGTTATTTCCTTTTCTTGTCCTATTACATTTTCTAGAACCTCCAAAACAGTGTTAAACAATGCTAGTGATGTGGGGATCATTAGCAAGTCATAATCTTCAGTCATCTTAATGTTTCACAATTTAGAATATTTGCTATTAGTTCTTTTTTAAAAATTTTTTATTTTATTTTGTTTTTTAGTTTTAAATCTCATTTTAACATTTTTTATTGATTTATAATCATTTTACAATGTTGTGTCAAATTCCAGTGTAGAGCACAATTTTTCAGTTGTACATGAACATATATATGTTCATTGTCACAATTTTTTCTCTGTGAGCTACCATAAGATCTTGTGTATATTTCCCTGTGCTATACACTATAATCTTGTTTATCTATTTTGAAATCCCAGTCTATCTCTTCCCCCCACTCCCCCCACCCCCTTGGCAACCACAAGTTTGTATTCTATGTCTGTGAGTCTATTTCTGTTTTGTATTTATGCTTTGTTTGTTCGTTTGTTTTTAGATTCCACATATGAGCGATCTCATATGGTTTTTTTTTCTCTTCCTGGCTTACTTCACTTAGAATGACATTCTCCAGGAGCATCCATGTTGCTGCAAATGGCGTTATGTTGTCGTTTTTTACGGCTGAGTAGTTAGAATATTTGCTATTAGTTCTGTTAAATAACCTTCCTCATATTTCAAGAGTCTCCTTCCCTATTTTATCTAAGATTGATATTAGAAATGCCTTTTCCAAATCTATTGATAGCTTTATATGTTTTTTTCTTCTTTGTTGTTTTAATAAACAGTGTTGATACCAAACCACCTTACACTTCTAGCATAAACGTTAACATGGACAAAGCTTACGGTTCTTTTGTCACATTGTTTGATTTGAGGGCAGGGGGTGCTGGGCACAGTGTATTTCATTGATCATACGTGACAAGGGAGGGCTCTTTAAGCCCCTTCTCCTTTTCAGAGGGTTTAGAATGGAAACTGTGTTGAGCACGGGAGATTCTCAGTGTGTCGGGGGATTGAGTTGGGGTAAGAACCCCTCAACTGAGCGCCTCTCTCTTCCTCTTATGCTCTCACTGTGGCTGGTAGTCCAGGGCTCTTACTCCTTGGAGGCCATGTGGAGCATTAAGGGCCACCACCCTATTGCTGTAGTCAAAACATTGTCATATCAGGAAATGAGCTTGATAAAGTCATCACTGAAGGCATTTGCCAGCCCCAGTGTTCATGGTGGAAAAGCGGGTTTCAGTGTTAAAGTTGTAGGAGACAACCTGCTCATGGGTGTAGCTC
Organism: Camelus bactrianus; assembly: GCF_048773025.1. Classification (NCBI taxonomy): domain Eukaryota; kingdom Metazoa; phylum Chordata; class Mammalia; order Artiodactyla; family Camelidae; genus Camelus; species Camelus bactrianus. The sequence continues at coordinate 19,981,373 of NC_133547.1, read as the reverse complement.
AAGATGCCTTTTAAGGGGCCTTCCGATGTCCACTTTACCACCTTCTTGGGACACCATGTTTAACAGCTTTTTCTAGATGGCACGATCAACACATTGGGGGAGGAAGCACGGAGGGCCATGCTAGTGAGCTTCCCATTCAGCTCTGGGATGACCTTGCCTACAGCCTTGGAGAAGGGCCTTCCATTGATGACTAGCTTCCCATTCTCAGCCTTTGGCTGTACTATTGAACTTGTATGGGCAAAATTACACTGAAACATGTAGACCATGTAGTTGATGTCAGTGAAGGGGTCACTGACAGCAACTATATCCACTCTGACAGAGTTAAAAGCACCCCTGGTGACCAGTTGTCCAACACAACCAAATCTATTCACTCCAACCTTCACCCTCATGTCTCAGGGATGATGTGACGTCTGTCCAAGGGGAGGAGCGGAGAGCCTAGATTTCTGTTTCTGGTATTTTCTTTAGAAATTTTCATGTATTCAGTAAATGAGACAGATACATTCTTTTGTTTTTGTATATTTCATATCAGGTTTTAATATTAAATTTATGCTGAATTCATAAAATGAATTGCAGGGCCTTCATCTCCCACCTCACCCCACACCACCATAGTATAGAACTTTGCTAACCCCCAGTATGCTTCGTGGACTAACAGCACGGACATCACCCAGTTGTCAAGCTCGTTTCCTGGAACTTGTTAGAAATGAAGAATCTTGGGCCCTAACCAAGACCTACAGAATCAGAATATGCATAATGGACAAGATCTTCAGGTGAACTGTGTGCACAGTAAGACTGGAGAAGCTCTGGTCTAGAATAGTGAAACAGCATTAGAATTATCTTTTAAGTATCATATAGAACTCATATGAAGCTAACCAGTCATGGTAACTTTTTATACTTACTTTGATCTTTGCTAGTTGATATATTCAAGGTTTCTACTTTTGGGTAAATTTTGACATTTTATATTTTGTTAGTAAATCTTCTGTATCCCCAAAGCTTTAAAACTTTTATTACTAATCTCTTCCATCAAGTGATGATGGCCAGCTCTTTCCTCATCTTACATTTTTGCTGTCTCATTTTTTTCCTTTATCAAACTTAACAAAAGCTTTATCTAGTTTCTTGGTCTTTTCAAATAACCAGCTTTTGGATTTAATTAGTAATAATCCTTCAATGTTAAATGAAAGAAAACCCCTACAATGTGAACCATTACTGTGGATAAGTTCACTTTGCTCTCTGTTAGTATCAAAACCATGTACACATGCAAATCTGAACTTCCAGGTTAATACCATTCTTCAACTGATGAAACACAATCTGAATAGGGGCATACTTCCAGCTAAATTATCTTTCTACATACCTATATTCTAAATGTCACCTATGGCCTCACTGGTATACCTCACTGAATAATGCTTTGAGTATTTGTATATGCTTTACATTTATATGCCTTTCACACCTTTTATCTCATTTGAGACTTATATTTAAAAGGGTCTAATAGATAATCCTTGACTAAGGGGAATATGGACCCTTACCTGATTTTCATCTACTGAGATCAGCTGGGGTCTTCAGAATGCACTGTCCCTCCTAAAGGCCAAACAGGGGCCACGAGGGACTATGACTTGTGGGGAGAACCAAGAAGGTAAGTATTCCCTCAGATACAGGAAGAGGCATGAGTTGAAATTTTAGCCACGCACAGAAAAAGAAAATAGCAGACTTCAGACACATCCTAGACTGGACAATTACGTGAAATGCATTAACTTCCCCCTCACCATCCTTCATTAAGGAGTCAAGGTTTTGTTTGCCCTGTTAAAAATGTATGAAAAACCTATCACTTAAAAACTTTCACTTCTTACCTTCGCAAATATTCTATTCAGATAAGGATTTCAAAAGTCAGATGACTGTGAGCTTTTGCACTGCAATTGGCCCAAGTTTAGGACAATAGGTGCAAAAATATCAAGTGTAGTTTATTGAATTTGGGATTCTCAGTTCACTGATACACCAGTCTTGTGTTGATCATTATGGAGGAATTATTACAGAAATGTTGAAGCCCTTCACAAAATTAATTTTAATTCTGTACTCCAACCAGAGACTTCCAATCTATAATAAAATTTTTATAAGCATTCACATAAGCAAGTACTTGAATAGTCTTTCTTTTCTGCTGTACTTAAGTCTCCTCTAAGTATGCATTCCCGGCAGTACTATGCTTAGGACATTTTTAACCCCAATAAGTAGCTCTGACTATTAAAAAAGAGAAAATAATCCGCAATTCTTCCTGCTTCGAAGAATCGATCAATTCACCTGCTTAATATTTTTCCCCTGTAGGCAAAATGTTCCCTTCCTAAATCCCAGGATGGAAAGTATATAAGAGATGAAATGGTAAAAGTAATGAAGTGATGCCAATTGTACTTAAAAGTGCTGAAAATAAAATACTAAAGGACAGTCTTTTTGACACTGAAATCTTACATGGCCAGAAGAATGTTCATTATAAAGTAAATGGAAATAAAGTACAATAATACCAGGTTTTCTCTAAGATCTTGGATTCATTATTTATTCTTTTCAATTTTTCTTCTGGGAATAAAGTCTAAATTTAAATCCAAAATATCCTGTACTACAATAATAGTTCATTCCTCCTCTGACCTAAAGTCCTAGAAAGATAAAATACAGACATTACATGATTGTTCTATTTTTTAAAACGTTAGAGCTGATATTTACAAAGTACCCCCTGGAAATTTTTCCTTTCAAATAATGTCACTCAGAAATTCGTATTTTTTTCTCCTATTCAGAATTCAACTCCATAGCTAAGTACTTGCCATGGCCCCAGCCCCCTCAGTCTAGTGATGGGGACACAGACTAAGAGAATGAACTGTATAATAGAGGAAAATATAAATATCTAAATGGATATGCCCTGGTTATTTTGGGCAAACTTGCTGAAAAAGTCAAAGTGATTTAGGTGCAGGGTAGCACACTAGATCTCAAAGAGGACAGCCTAGCTAATAAAAGGGGGAAAAGGGGAATGAAGCCAAGGGGGACAGTGTAGGAAGAGATTAAGAGAAAAGAGAATATAGGTAACAAGCAAGTTGTGTCACTAGAGCAAAGGGTTTACTGATGGGATGCAGGTTAAGTAGGACCTTGTAGAAGTTCCATGCTAAGGAGTTTTAAAGGCATCTCTTGACCTACAGAATGTATTCATTCCTAAAGAAACCCCATGGGGGAATTATTTTTCAGATGAGGAGAAGCACAGAAAGTGTAAATAATCTACATGAGATCACATGTCTAGGAAATAGCAGAGCCGAGATTGGAACCCAGGAACCAAGCCCATACTCTTAGGGCAACTATATGGAGGATTGGTTTTAAGGGACAGGATTGGCAGAAAGAAGAAAGACCAGTATGGTATCTTCCTGCACTAAACCAGGCAATTGACAAGGCACTGGTATAGTGCTTTAATTGAGGCTTTTTAAAATTTTATATATATATATACACACACACACACACACACACACATAGTTATCAGGAATACAGGTTCTGAACTCAAGACTCCCTGGTTTAAAACAGTTTTGGCTCCACCAAGCTACCAGCTATCTCAATTTTTCTACAAACTAGGAATAGTAACATTATCTAACAGGATTTTTTGAGTTTTAAATCAGATCACATATTTATACTTAGCCTAGTGGTTAGGAGCCAGTGCTCAGAAAGTTTGCCATTATCAGACAGCTACAGGTCGCAGAGACAGTAATGACCCGTTTTATTAAGGAGACACAATTAGCAGGTTTGGGGATTGATATGGGCCCAGGGAGAGGCGGTAATGGGAAAGGGGGCAGAAGACTAAAGAGTTTTAGCTTGCCAACTGCAATGAAGATGGCTTTGGGGAAAGAGAGGACTTCCTTTCCTTGTGGGCATTTTGAGTTTAAGGTGTTAATGCAATATCCATACACAGATGCTAAGTGCACAGATGCTAAGTACACAGTTGAGCGAGAGTATGAAGTTTAGGGAAGTGATCCGGGGGAGTTATAGCAAAGTGATGAAAGCGGGTTAGAACAGTGGGCCAAGGATATCATTCTGAAAAATATGGACATTTATTTTGGGTTAATGTACAAAATGCAGTGATATTTAAATGACATGAAAACAGAAAATGACAGTTTCAGCACTGTGGAAACGAAGAATTACTTCTGACATTCAGGTAACAGTATGTTTCCATTGTTTAGAAAAATTTGGGTACATTCTGATCCCAAGCCATAGGACAAATGCTCTCAACACACTCCAACTAAGTCAGAGACAGATTTTCCAAAGGTATGCTCAGAAAGACCATGATAAATTTGGTGTTATCTCTAACAAAGAAAATTTCTTTAAAAGGCTATTTTCTAAAACCACTCTTATGAAGCATAATGAGGCATGGATCCTTAAGACTGTCCCAATCTTCATTCCCAGTAAAAAGCAGCACATTTAATGATCTGATGTCAGGGTGCCAACTGGTCAGGTTTCTATTATTTGTCTGAATTCATTTCTCCATAATACTTAGGATTTTGTTTCAGCAAAATAATGAAAACGCTAACACCGGTCTGCTCTACCATCCATCTAGCAAAGCAGTATCAAGTAATTTTGCTTATCCAGTCACTTTGTGGAACAAAGCCTTCTTTTAAAAACTAAATGGGATACTGGGATTTGAGTTAAACATCATCAGTCAAAATACCATGAAAGACATAGGCAGTCCACCAAACACAGCAATTCCAGCACAGAGCGCCTGCGACACATCTGGGGACCAGCAAGCTTCCTATTTTTATCCTCCACTACCACGTAGCCTCTAATGCAGTAGTGAGTGCTTTGACATTTCAAATACGAAATCATAAAACTATTTTGAGGTATCACTTCAAGGTGGGAGGAAAACGGTATTTCTCTACAGGGAAGTGGTGCTGTTGACATTTTCGGCAGCACAATTTTTAGTGTGTAGACCTGTCTCCCTCAACTGAACATATTGCATCCTGCTCCCTCACCCTGCCACCAGTCCCCAGTACCAGTAGCACCCTCCAATCATTGTGACAAACAGCCACAAACACCCCACAGACTCGCAGTGCTGCCCCCGGTTGAGCACTACTATGAAAGGTTGGCTCCGTAGATCAGAACAATGCTACCTGAGTTTGGATCTCTTTATTGTAAAACCAAGTACCGCAAACACAACAAATACTAAACTAAGAAAACCAGTTCCTATTATTAATGGAGTGGGACTGAGAGGCTCAATCCCCTCAGTAAAATCTTAGTAGGAAGGACTCTTAGAAATCTAGCCCAACCACCCTAGTTTTACAGATGGTAAAACAACTGTCTTGAGATTAAGTGCCAGGCCCAGGGTTCCACGGTTAGGCAATGGCAGAGCCAGAAAACCCTAAATTCTAATCTAGTACTTTCATTACACACCTCCACATGCAACCCACAGCTGCCAAACTCAAGCAGCTAGCAACTGTGCATATATTGGAAGCTCAGCAGCTTCAATTATGTACAAAAGAACAAAACTACTTTTTGATGTAGGATGACAAGAGACCCAAACTTGCTGGGTTCTCAGAATTCATGCAATAACGCTTCAAAGTCTCCACTCCAGGTTTAATTCACCTTCAAAAAGTTGCATTTTTATCACACCACTAGGTAATAATTTTACAAATGTAAAATATATACCAGCAAAGTTCCTTATATTAGTGTATCCTGAAGAAGTTATGAATAGCTCCTGGTGCCATTTTTAAAAGAAAGTAGCAACTTAGAATTCAACCTCAAAATGTCAGCTACTTAATAGCTATTCAAGTTGTGGGCAACTGGCACCATTAACAAGTAGCATGAGTAGAGAAAAAAGTGTTAAGATGATTTTAAAGTGTAAGATGATTTTCATGAGTACTAGAAAAACAGAATCTTCACCACAATGATAAACAAGCAAAATGTCCAACTTCTCTAGGCTTCATGATATAATCACGGGGGGAATACTTCACGTAAGATGCTCTAAATATTAATACCAAATACTACATACATATATTGCTCATACACAATGAAACAATTTCCCTACTTTTAAATTAAACAACACTAACTTTTCCTTGGTAATCTATACATGCTCAAAAGATCAGAAAGTCCTCCATTTAAAGTGGAGCACAGATCAAAAAGTAGTAAATTAGCCATGTTTGGCATGTTTGGTCTCAGATTTCTACCTAAATATTTGAACCTAAATGTCATTTTATGGAGACAGAACAAAATACTATTGTTAGGTGTCCCATTTATCATACCTGCTAACTTTCTTCCTAGAATAGTAAAAACGAACCAAAGACTAGTATCAAAAGCCTAGAAACTTTGGTATTTTCTTTTTTGATATACTTAGCTACTGATTTCAAGAATGGAAGACTGGAAGGTCAGTTCTCTTTGGCAGACCTAATCATTTAGTCTTTGTTTACTATTTTACAAATGCATGTGTGATCTCACAAGGAGGACACAGTGGAGTACATTATTAACTCACCCCTAAAACAGCATTTAGGGCAAGACAAACCAATTAAGGTAGCTTTGATTCTCAACAAAGCACAGAGCCCACTCCTAGGTCCCAGGAAGAATATCACCTTATTTCACCTGTGTAACTAGAAGCAAGAGGCAGAAAGGTGTTAATTCTGGTATGTCTCTCTAAACCCACTCTCACTTCACAGTGAGAAGTGGTGACTACAAGTCTAAGTGGAAGAAACACCTCAAATGTAATCATCAAAGAAACAAAACCAGCAGGATCATTTTCACAGGAAAACAGTATTAAGTCTCAGGTGCACTATCCTCTGCCTCTTGACAGAGTGGATGCAGGAGCTTTGGGGGGGCACGAATACCCACACCAGATGAAGGAAATAACAAGAGAGGCACTTCCATCTTGGAAAGCCTCCCTCGGGAAATATCCCACACCAAATGCCTCTTAAAACTAAAGAATTCTAATTATTAGCTTATTTCCATTGACTAGTAAAATTTCCTGGCTTGCCATACAGGCAGGAAATCAGCTACAGCTGAGAACGAACTCTCAGAGCAGCTAACACCTCATTCAGGACTCTTTCCCATAGATCATTCCAACATCATCATACAGTTGGCGTGGGGTGTGGGGGGTGGGGGTGTCCCTCCACACAGCCAGGTATGCAAAAGAACAGAAAGGAAACTTGGATACTACTGTTTCTACCAATGCCAAAAATGTCTCCCAGGTCCTGAAGATGACTAGCTAATTCTACCTCATCTTAAACATGAGCTCTCTAGAATCTGCGTTCCTGACATAAAGGGAAATAAATGAGAAAGTCAATTACAGATTTCACAAATATCTTGTACACCAGTCTGTAATTTTAATCAGAATTAACTATCAAAGACATTGCACCTTTAAAGTCTCTGACTGAGCATAACAATGTTCAACAGTGGCTTTATTAGGTGAATGCTTTAAAGTATTGAACATTAAACTCAATTTACTTCACATGTTTGCAAATACATTATTGGCAATTCTTAAATATTTCAAATCAACTACAAGTACAGAAGGCTTGTTCTCAAATAACTCTTCTGAGGTGACATGAAGACTGAAAAGAAGCCAATGACTCGAGTCCAGGTCTCTAACCAACAATCACCATATCATCACTGGTGAACTCATATGTGGGAACTTCAAGGTTGAGAGGTGCAGGCCCCTTCCTGATCCTGCCAGATGCATCATAGTGTGACCCATGGCAAGGGCAGTAATAACCACCAAAATCTCCTGCATTTGCAATGGGTACACAACCAAGATGAGTGCAAACACCTATCAAGATAACCCATTCAGGTTTCTTCACTCGTTCTAAATCATGCTGTGGGTCCCTCAACTGGGACACTTCAACTGCGGCTTCCTGGTCAATTTCCTTCTTGGTTCTATGGCGCACAAACAGGGGTTTGCCTCTCCATTTGAAAGCCATGTTCTTGCCCTCTGGAATATCGGATAACTTGATTTCGATTTTCGACATGGCCAATACATCAGCAGAAGCACTCATGCTGGAAACGAACTGGGAGACGACATTCTTGGCAGCGTATGCAACACCCACAGTAGTAGTTGCAGTTATCAAATAGGAGAAACCTTTTCTAGCCTCACTGCTCTCTTTAGAAGACTTCGTACTATCTAACACTTCAGCACGACGGTAGTCAGAGAAGTCAGGCACTCTGATGTCCGTATGGGAAAAACGAACAGAAGCAGGGACTGCAAGATAAACAGAAGGTTAAAACACACAATTAGATGAGTACCCTGAAAGGGGCATACATCCAGAAATAGGACTTGATGAATTCACAAGCAGAAATCAAATTATAAAAACGTGAAATATGGAACTCACTGGTCTCAGAAATGGTCAAGTTGGCAGCGCCAGCAAAATCAAGTCAACCACTACCTATCATAATGGTATGAAATCATAAGATAATATGTACAAACTGAATTCCTCCTGATTGAACACTGCTGATTCAGGACTCATCACAGTTCAGTGCATCAAGTTTAAAAAGTTAAATAGCACTGTAAACAGCAATATTTTAAGTCCCCCCAAACTCAACCTAAGACAACCTGTGCAATTATGCCAAGTATCTCCCATATTCTGTGGATTAGAAGAGACCCTAAACCTCATCTAGTCCACCTGTTCAACTGATGTGTGACCATCTAACTAAACCAAATATCTAACTTTATTTCCATCTACCTGCTCTCTGAAAGAACTACTAAAAATTCATAAAACACAAATTACAAAACATTCTGTAAACAGGATAACATAGTTGTAGAAAACTTAAGAGATTTGGACTTTGGGGTATAAATTCAAGTAAAACCACTAATGGGCAGAAAAGGACACACTTACCAGAATACATAGCTATCAAAATCAAGTAAATCTCCACAAAACCCAATTATTTCAATATAGTATGGGGAAAAAGCAAATTGTTCAGTGAAGGGCAACAGCATCTCTAAGAGTTGAGGCATTATCTTTCTTTTTTTACTGCCATGGATCTCTCAACTGGGATGGTACTACAGCAGGCCATAAATACGCCAGATTCATTTATGTCAAATGAATATTTAATAAGCAAATAACTACTGTTTATACAGTATTCTGGATATAAGCAGTTATTTTAAACAAAAGGTATGTTCTTCTATCTCATAACCATTTTTAAATGCCTGACAAAAAATTATGCTATTGGTATCACATTTATGTATGTTTCAGGAAACAAATCTCTGTACACTGTATATTCATTTTAGGAAATCTGCCAAAGGTTTCCTTTTAAGAAAAGTGGACATTAAAAATACCCCACATTCAGAAAATGTAGTTTTCAAAAGAAAAATGTACTTATAAAATATATTTTCATATAAGTTGTAATTCTACTTGACCTATTGGCTGTCTCATCCTAACATACAGGCAAACATTACAGGAAGGAATACATTTCACATGGTTCTCAAGGTTAGTAACTTGATGGAAGCCATAAGTATTCATAAACAATGGTAAAACTATCAAAATTGCTCTACAGTTTTCTGACTAACCAACATTTTTTGGAGGGGACCAGGACACAGATAGTGACCATCTGAGATTCACAACTATGGCAAAGTGACATTATTATCACACACTACTCTACTTCTACTCAATGCTAATCTATCAGGGTAGATGGGGATTTGGGATCAAATATGAATTACTTTCCCTTAGCACTGTCTGGGATTATACAGGAAAGATGTATCATACCTACAAGATGAAGGAAATTCTACATTAAAAACCGTTATCTACAACCCTTAACCATATTACAGTACACAAGGAAATGTACAGGAACACTAAACAGAATGTATTTGACATTATCACCAGAGATGCACTGGCAAAAGAAATCCAGTTGTCTACTCCCATTCTATCTAGCAGGTTACACTTTATATTGAGCTACACCATCAAGAACACTGGGAAATTAAAGTGCCATATTGCAAAAATCATTCTTTAAATAATTTACATGAACTGTATCAGGTGTGACTTTCAGTAGCAAAGATTTAGGTCCAAAGCAAAATCAGGTACTTATAGAAATATCATTTAGAAACAGAAACTTTAACACATTATAACAAAACAGGATTTTTCATTTCGTTTTGTTTTGTTTAAGGTGAGCTCTAATGTGTCACAATTCAGGGATCTTTTCCTGATCCAACTGCCCCTTCCCACACCCACTACTAACCACCTTTCCAAAAACCATCGATACAGGAGATTTTAATGAATTTAAGCAACAAGCTGAAGGCATGGTGACAGAAAAGAGGTTTCCTTTATGTTTCTAAATTATTTACCAGTTCTTGGAAAAGTTCAAGTAAGCCTCTGACTTTTAGAAGAAACTTGGTAGAGTCTGACAAATTCCAAGATACTTTTCACCTTTGTTATCTAAATGTTCTCCTCCCTTTTGTTTTTCACCTCCAGGTCCAAAGAATTGGCTTGAGCAGTTTCTCCAAAACCCACAGGTGCCCCATTAAAAAATTGCCACTTTACTCATTCACAATTATTTTGCACCAACTATAAGCAAAATCTGAGGTTGTGCGAGATAGAAAAGTAAAGGAGATATTTTCTACACCTTGGAACTCAAGGTCAGAGGAATCACCAGTAAATGCAATAGAGTGTTAAGTGTTATGTGCTATAAAACATAAAGGAATCAGCAAATACAAAATTTTATTGACCTGATCGTGAATTGAGATTGAAAGGATAGGTTAAGACTTGTAAATGTGGAAAACTGAGTGGGAGGATCATTTAAAAAGTAGAGAATAGGGGGAATGAAGGCAAAATAAAAAGGGTAGGCTAGGGGCAACGTGGTCAGCAGGGAAGGCAAAGGTTACCAATTCAACTGTCAGTAAGGCCAAGCAGGAGGCAACAATGAATCAAGTAGGCCTGATGAAGACTGTGATGAACTGGAAAAGCACTTGCTCCAACTAAGTGGGGCAGCCAATGCACAGCACACTAGACTTCTCTCAGGTGGATACTAAAGCCCAGTGTTGCCAACTATAAACATTCCAAGAGACACCAGAAACCCCTCGTTTTTTAAAACTATGCAAGTTAGGCAGACTACAGGCACTTGGCCCACAGGTTGCCAATTCAGGATCTCCAAACAGAGCATAAAAAGAAAGGAAACAAAGCATCAAAGATATACTAGGATCTGCTGACAGAGGGTGTAAAATACACTCGAGAGAGAGTTTATGGCTGTCAGTCTTCAAATCCATGCACTATCACATACACAATGCGTAACCTTGTGCAAGTCACTTCACCTCTTGTTATGTTTTATCATCTGTAAAATGGAAGTATCATCATTCTCTAGGGCCTATTGCTCGTTTAGAGGCTGAAATTCATTACCATGTGAAAGCCCTTTGGCCCAATGCCTGAAAACACTGCTGTTACTCTACACTATAAATGACCTTGGGGCCTGTAGTTTCTTTTTTTCTTTTTTGGATTCAGGGTGATGAAAGTGAAGGACATTAAAGGATCGGCAGTAGTGACGGGGACAACTTTACAAATATTAAAAGCAGTTCCATTTTTTTTTTTAGAATTTATAAAGTGCCCCCAAAACGTGTTAATGGTTTAACGTAGAATTTGTCCATCTGAACCTTACGATATAACCTACGAATTTGGTATCATCATTAATTCATTTCATCTATGAGGGAAAACGTTTAGAAATTTGCCCAAAGGCAAACGACCTGTAAGCATCAAAATCTCTAAGACTTTGCTAGAAATCGGACCCCAAAGTTCTTGAACTTAGCCGTTGAAGTACAAAATCTGCTCTGGCGGCCACTTGAGATCACATAATGCGGCGGCGCCCGAGCACAGGTGAGGACACCGAGGCCCGGGCAGGTACAAAAGCCTGCCCAAGGTCGACCCAGCCCGGCAGGCAACCCAATCCCTAAACAGGGCTCCGCTCCATTCCCGCAGACCCCCGCCCTCCTGGCCTGCTTCCTGGGCCCAGGGCCGGAAGGAGCAAGAAAAGAGGGACCCCCTCAGCCCCAGGTCGCGCCCCTCAGCCCCGCTCACCATTGAGGCCCACAGAGGCGACCAATGGGCGGCCCGCGGCCTGGCCACTCAGCGACTCCCGGCACAGGAAGGGCCGCTTCGCGTCCAGCACTGGAGACTCCGGGGTGGCGGGCACCGCGGCCTGCACCAGGGGCCGCAGGGCGCCCGCCACCCCGCGGGACGTGGCCGACAGGACGGGCGCAAACGGGCCCGAGCGAGCGGCGACCGACAACATGGCGACAGCAGCTCCAAAACCCAAGCCGGTCACAGGGACGACCTTCCGCCCGCGGCGCAGGCGCGAAGAGGCGCCGGAGGCGCGGGGCGCGTGACGTCAGCGCGCCGGCCGAAGAGGCGCCTCCCCTCCTCCGCTGCGTCAGAGGCGGGGCGAGGCCGGGCCGGCGGGAGAAGGTGCGGCTCCGCGCGTTAGCTCCGGATGTGCAGTGGCCTGTGCAGCGGGATCTGCCCCGAGAAGAGGGGCAAAGGCGGGCCTCTGGGAATGTACGTGGGCCGATTTTGCATCCGTTGGGGCAAAAACCTCATCTGTGGGGACCTAGGGATGAGAATAAATTATCGTAATAGTTTAGGGATAATAATAGTTCCTAACATGTGCAAATATGTTTATGTTTATATAATTTGGTCGGGTGTGATATAAAACGCAGAGCAGAACCTAACATAGTAATTGCTATGTGTTTACTATAAAGATTACTATCATTATCTAACTAAAAACTTGAAAACAATTTTAAATGTCCAGAGACTTATGTGCAAATAATGGTAATGATGACGGCTTATGTTTATTCAGCATTCACTTTACTATGTATTAGATTTTGTGCTTTACCTTCATTCTTTCATTTATAGTCAAGGTCCTTAGAGCTACTGTTTTAGCAATGAGGAAACAGAGGTTTAGAGGGATTATGTGCCCGGGACAGGATAGCCAGCAAGCTGTGACGTGGGGGAGTCTGTCTTCTGAGTGTGTGCTCTTAACCATTGACACAGTTTCCACAAGTGAGATTTTAGGGGATGAGGAATAGGTCCCTAAATCAGTTTCTATCACATGCTGAGCAAAGTTTTACTTCTCTTTAAATCCTTCTGATTACACCAAAGAGAAAGTCCCAGATTAGTGTTAGTATATCTTTGATTCGTCTCAAGACTTGCTCATCTCCCCTTCAACAGAATAGGCCTTGAATTCAAAGCCCTTAGCAGGTAGTTGAATCTAGAGAGGAGGTAAGAATAGTTTATTTTCATATTTATTTTCTAACCATACTGATTTTCCAGTAACGATTGATAAAGTTTATTTTACACTTATTTAGGTAAAAACTGAGTTAATTTAAATATTAAGTAAATATTAATACAAGCAGCACACAGAGTTGGCAGAATTGGGATGGTGGTGCATGTATGAACCAATGAGGTTTCTCTGCTCTGTGCTGTGATGGGCTTTGTGACCTAGGCAAGTTTCCTAACCCTTCTGTGCCACAGTTTCCTCACTTGTAAAACGGGGGTGGTAATGATGCCATCTGGGAGGAGTAAATGCACTAGTAAGTGAGAAGTGCCGCGAGAGGCCTGGTGCATACTAAGCACCAGGTGAGAGTTTGCTGGTATTGTTTTAATCTGACATGTCACCTGCCTCCTCTGAGAAGCCTTCCTTTGATTTCTGCTGACTCATTTATGTTCCTCTCCAGGTCCACAGCATACTGACTACTTCCTCCTGGGCCCTCCTCTGGGACTAGGTCTCGGCCTTTCTTATTGCCCCAAGGACTGGGCTGTACTTTCAAGGTTAGAACTGGCCTCCTCAGGGACCACCCTGACTCAGTTAGCCTCAGGGCAGGCACTGGGTTCACCCCAGCACCAACCCTAGTGATAAAAGCAGACCTTTCCAGAGCAGCTACCACACACCATGCCTAGTTGGAGTGCTTTACAGAAAATAGCACACTTAACATCACAGCAGTCCTCTGAGATGAGGGTAAGAGTAAGTGAAGGATAAATAAGGAAGGAAGGAGCCTTCACAAGATGAGCAGAGTGGGAATTGTTATCTCTAGACAATCACAGTTCAATCCCAGTTCTGCCATTCACAAGCTAAGATGATTTATATATAACCTCTGTGTGTGCCTCAGTTCTTCTGTAAAATGAGAAGAATAATAGTATCTGCCTCCAAAGGGTCATTTTAAGGATTAAGTGGATTAAAACATATAAAGTGAATAGAACTGTGCCTGGCAAGTGTGTGAATGTTTATAATAACGATAAAAATAACTCTTTAAATTTTCTAGATGCAGAAAGTAAATTTTGAGATTCACATAAGACAAATGACCTACCCAAAGACACATTGGTTTTTTTTTTCAGTTTTAATGAGGTATAATTGACACATAAGGAGTGTAAGTTTAAGGAGTAAAACCTGTTGATTTGATACACTTATATATTGCAACATGATTACCACCATAGCTAGCTAATATCTAAATCACCTCGTATAATTATTACCATATCTTTTTTGTGGTGAGAACACTTAAGATCTACTCTCTTAGCAACTTTCAAGTATATAATACACTATTACTAATTATAATCGTCATGCTGTACAAGAGATCCCCAGAACTAGAAGTCTCTACCCTTGACCAACATCTCCCCGTTCCCTCCAGTCTCCAGCCCCTGGTAGCCACCACTCTACTCTTGGTTTCTGTGAGTTCTGCTTTTTCAGATTCCACATAAAGTGAGATCATACAGTGTTTGTCTTTCTCTATCTGAATGAGCACCATGCCTTCAAGTTTCATCCATGCTGTCCCAGACGGTGGGATTTCCTTCTTTCTCAGGGCTGAATAATATTCCATTGGATGTATGTACCACATCTTCCTTATCAGTTCACCCTTTGATGGACACTTAGGTTGTTTCTATGTCTTGGCTAGTATGAATAATGCTGTAATGGACATGGGAGTGCCCATGTGCCTTCGAGATACTGTTTTCATTTCTGTTTGATATATACCCAGACATGGGATTGCTGGGTCATATGATAGTTCTATTTTTTATTTTTTGAGGAATCTCCATACATACTGTTTTCCATAGTGACTGTACTAATTTACATTCCCATCGACAGTGCACAGATTTCCCTTTTCTCCACATCCTCACCAACACTTACCTCTTGTCTTTTTAACAATAGCCATTCTAACAAGTGTGAGGTGACACTTGTAGTTTTGATTTGCATTTCCCTGATTAATGATGTTGAGCATGTTTTCATATTGACCATTGGTGTGTCTTCTTTGAAAAAAATGTCAATTCAGAACCTCTGCTCATTTTTAATTGGATTGTTTATTTTAGTGCTATTGAGTTATATGAGTTTTTGTATATTTTGAATGTTAATTCCTTATCAGATATATGATTTCCAAATATCTTCTCTCATTCCGGTGGTTGCCTTTTCATTTTGTTGATGGTTTCTTGGCTGTGCAAAACTTTTTAGTTTGACATAGTTATTAATTTTGCTTTTGTTGCTTGTGCTTTCAGTGTTGTATCCAAAAAATTGTTGCCAAGACCAGTAACAAGGAGCTTCTCCCCTATTTTTTTTTGTGTTTTTTTTTCCACAGGTTTTGTTTCTATGTTTAAGTTTTTAACTCATTTTGAGTTAATTTTTGTGAGTGGTCTAAGATAGGAGTCCAATTTCGTTTTACTGGTTATCCAGTTATCCAGTGGTTATCCAGTTTTCCCAACAGCATATACTGAAGACACTACCCTTTCCTCCATTTAGTATTCTCAGCTCCCTTGTCAAGTATTAGTTGACTGTATGTGCAAAGGTTTATTTCTGGGTTCTCAATTCATTTCAGTCTTCTTAAATTTGCCAAGATTTGTTTTATGATCTTTTATATAATGTAAGCTGAAGAATGGTCCACGTGTGCTGCTGCTGTTGGATGGAACGTTCTATATATGTCTGTTAGGTTCATTTGGTCTAAAGTTTGGTTCAAGTCGAACATCTCCGTGTTGTTTTCCTCTCTGGATGATCTGTATATTGTTGAAAGTGAGGTATTGAATTCCTCTACTATTATTGTATTTATTGTCTTCTCTCCTTTCAGAGCTGTTAGTTTTGCTTCCTATATTTCATTGCACTGATGGAGAGTGCATATATATTTATAATTGTCAGATATTCTTGATGAATTGACCCCTTTATTATTATATAATAACCTTTTTTGTCTCATTACTATTTTTGGCTTAAAGTCTATTTTGTTGGTATTGAGTCTAGCTACCCCTTCTTTCTTTGGGTTCCCATTTGCATGGAATATCTTTTTCCATCCCTTCACTTGGGCCTGTGTGTGCCTTTTAGCTGAAGTGAGCTTCTGGTAGGCAGCATGTATTTGGACCATGTTTTTGTTGTTTTTAATCTATCTAGCCACTCTATGTCTTTTGATTGAGGAATTCAATCCATTTACATTTTGTGTAATTATTAATAAGTAAAAACTTACTAATGTCGTTTTATTGTTTTTTAGCTATTTTGTCATTCCCTTGTTCCTTTCTTCTCTCTTGCTGCTTTCCTTTTTGAACTGATGATTTTCCATAGTGTTATGTTTTTACTTTTTTAAAAAATTGAAATGTAATCAATTTACAATGTTCTGTTCATTTCTGGTGTACAGCATGGTGATTCAATCTCATATATATATATATATATATATATATATATATAT
Source organism: Camelus bactrianus (assembly GCF_048773025.1). Classification (NCBI taxonomy): domain Eukaryota; kingdom Metazoa; phylum Chordata; class Mammalia; order Artiodactyla; family Camelidae; genus Camelus; species Camelus bactrianus. The sequence goes on along the minus strand of NC_133547.1, from coordinate 19,964,767 downwards.
ATATATCTTGTCTTCCTAAAACACTATGCTCATTGTACCTTAAAGAAATATTGCCTTACATACATTCCTTTTTCTCCTTCTTTCCTAAATAGTTGCCTTTCAGTGCTGTAACCATTAAATCCTACAGCATAACCAATAACTTGCATATGAAGTAAAAAGGAATGCTATGAAAGGAGAGTGCTCTTGTCTTGTACAGTCGATTCTGTTATTAAAGATCTATGCATCTTTACAATCCTCTACTTAAACTGGTATTTTCAAACAATACGAAGCTATTTTTTTTTTTAACATTTTAGTATCTGGTCTTTACGTGGAAGACTAAATTCATGCTTATAGCTAAATGCAGTCTTTGCAAACTAAATTTAAGATGCCACATTTTAGAAATTTACATATCAATGTTTCTACAGTATTGTTTGCTAATTTTCAAATAAAGTTCTGATCAGTTGGTGGGGGAAGTGCAAAGAAATGCAACAGATTTCTGTATGTTAATCTTGTATCCTGCTACCTTGCTGAATTTGTTTATCAGCTCTATTAGTTTTTGTGTGAAGCCTTTAGGATTTTCTATATATAATATCATGTCATCTGCATATAGTGATAATTTTACCTCTTTTCTTCCAGTTTGGATCCCTTTTATTTCTTTTTATTATCTGATTGCTATGGCTAGTGTAGTGTTATGTTTTGATTCCCTTCTTTTTATCTTTTGTGAACCTGCTGTGGTTTTTGCTTTGTAGTTACTATGAGGCATATATTATATTATATTATATTATATTATATTATATTATATTATATACTTATTTGTTTATAAAATAGTTTTATGCTTGTAACAATTTAACTTTAATCACATACAAAAACTCTACCTTTTTACTTTTCCCTTTTATGATTTTGATGCCACAATTTATATCTTTTTAAATGTGTGTCCATTAACAGATTATTGGAGCTATAACTGCTTTTAATACTTTTGTCTTTTAACTTCTGTAGTAAAGTAGTTAACACACTACCATATTACAGTTGAGAGTATTCGGAATCTGACTATAATCTGACTATAATCTGACTATATACTTAACCTTTACCAGTGTGTTAGACATTTTCATATTACAAGTTAGCATCCTTTCATTTCAGCTTGAAGGACTCCTTCCAGCATTTCTTGTAAGGCATGTCTGGTAGGGATGAATTCCCTTATGTTTTGTTTATCAGGGATAGTCTTCATCTCATCTTCATTTCTGAAGGACAGTTTTGCTGGATATGGTATTCTTGGTTGGCAGAGAGTTTCAGCACGTTGAATATATCATCACATTCTCTCCTGGCAGAAAGGTCTGTGCTGAGAAATCCGTTGATAGCCTAATGGGGGTTCCCATGTATAAGATTTTGTTTTTGTTTTTGTTTTTGTTTTTGTTTCTCTTGCTGCTTTTGAAATTCTCTTTGTCTTTGATCTGAGACAGTTTTATTATTAAGTGTCTTGGAGAAGATTGTTTTGGATGGTTTGAGGGGTAGTCTATTAGCTTCATGAACTGGATGTCTGAATCTCTCCCCAGATTTGGGAAGTTCTCAGCCATTATTTCCTTAAGTAAACTTTCTACCCCTTTCTCCCTCTCATCTCCTTCTGGGATTCCAATGATGCATACATTGTTTCTTTTTATGGCATTCAGTAGTTCTGTGGGCTTCCTTCATTCTTTTTAATTTGTGCTCCTTTGATTGGATAATTTCAGTTGATCTGTCTTGCAGCTCATTGATAACAGCATGTCTGCTGTTGAAACTCTATTCAGCTCTTCAGTTCAGTCATTTTATACTTTAGCTGCAAAATTTTTGTTGGGTTCCTTTTTGTGTTTTCTCTGTGTTTGTTGAACTTCTCGTTTTATTCTTGTTTTCCTGGTATTATTAAATAGCTTATTTATCTTCTCTTGTAGTTCTCTGGGCATCTGTAGAACAATCATTTTGAGTATTTTGTTGGGCAGTTCCTGGGTCTCCATTTCTTTGGGGCCAGTTACTGAAGGTTCCTTTGTGGAGTTATGTTTCCCTGATTCTTGGTGATCCCTGTTGGCCTTTTATAGGTGTCTATGCGTTTGTAGAAGCAGCCCCCTCTTCCAGACTTTACAGATTTGATTTCAATAAAGGAGGACTTTTTTATCTGAGTGGGGTATGCTGGATCATGCTGTGCCCTGGGTCTGATGCTGTAGGGCACCAGGTGTGGGGCATATGACAGCACTGGGTCTGGAGGTGCGTGTTGTCTCTTTGATCAAGAGTCCAGAAGCATCAACAACTGTGTGGTCCTTGGTGAGCACTGTGAGGGTCACAGTGGCTGCAAGTGCTGATGAAGTTCTCATCAGTGGCTCCTCCAGGTATAGCAGGTAGGCACCATGGCAGGCAGCAGTGGTGCCCAAAGCCCAGAATCCAGTGTGCACACACTGGTCTGCAGTGGCCAGCTGTAGGTGCCTACGTAGTGGCCAGGGCCACTTGCAGAAACACACATAGTGATGGGGCCCAAGGCAGGCAGCAAGGGCCAGGGCCAACTGTGGGCTCATTGGCAGGTGCCAGGGCCCTGGCTGTTGGCACCCTCTCCTGTGGCTGCACTGTCTCCCCCTAGGCATGCACACTGCTGAGAGGCCAGTGATGGCATCAGACCACTAGTGTGCAGTGCACACCTGGAGGGGCTGTCGCCTAGCACATGCATGGTGGTGGATGTCAGCCACAGGGCTGGCATCTTGCCCTTGCACAGCCTCAGAGGCCTGAGCTGGCTGCCAATCCAGTTCCTGGGCTCCAAAGGGGGTGACGCGGGTGAGGGTGGGAGGGACTCAGGCAGCTGGCATCATCAAAGGCAAATCCCTGTGAGGCAAAAGCTGATGAAATCCTCAGGGGGCCCACGGCAGCTGTGCTGGCCATTCACTTCTTCAGTGGTGAAATCCACCAGGGTCGTCTGTGGAGCAGGTCACTGTGGGCCAGGACCACTCCTGCTGCATGGCTGATGTTGGTAGCCCCAACTTTTCTCTGTGTGTCTCCACTTGGCCAGTCAGTGTGGGGAAACTGAAGCGGGACATTTTTGCAGTGCCCCGAGAGCCTGGGGGAGCCAGTGCTTCCCTGTGCTCTTCCTTTCCTAGCAAGGAGAACTCTTGTCTAGCTGGGACGTTCCCTCGTGGCACTGAGCAGTGCTGGCTTGAGACGAAGCTTGCTTTCTTCTCGGGTTTTTGGTTCCACTGTCTTGCTAAAGTTTCTTAAGTGGACTCCAGCGCTCCCCCAGAACCGTGTTTGTTCGCAGATCACTGTCTAATTGCTGATCTTTGTGGGGCGGACAGAGACTGGCTTCCCCTGTGTTGCCATTTTGATGACACCACTTCTCCGAAGACACATCACTGATAAGTAAAAGCCATTTGTCCTGGATTCCAGGCCAGTGTTGCAGCAGGGAGAAGGGTAACTGAGGCTGGCTGTTTGTCCTCTCTTGGAGGATGGAGCCTAGAATCCAGGAGTGGCAGGCATATTGGAAGTCGACTCTATGGAGACCAGTCTGAGAACTACTTGGTAGCTGGTTTGTTTTTTTTTTTTTTTTTTAAACTAAAGAGGCTATGATCTTTCACGTGCTGCATGTTGAGAGGCACTTGGTTTGCATACCAGTTCTGCCCGCTTATTTCTGTGTGACGTTGGGCAACCCTGAGCTTCAAATTCCTCATCTATAAAACAGGGATAAAAATAAGATCGCTGTGAGGATGAAAAGAAACAATGCACATAAAGTACTTAATGTTTGGTATACAACAAGCACATAATAATTTTTTTTTCTTTGGAAATTGGGAGAGGTGGAGGAATAGCTGTGGGCTTGGGAACATAAATGTTTGGTGAGCTTCTCAGTTCCCAGGAACTCTGAAAAGCAAAGTGTATATAAGAATAAGGCAGGAGGAGGCATGACACAAAGCCTTCCTTTTAACAAATGGATAGTTTGTTTAAATCAGAAGTCAGAGTTCAGAGGTCGTAGACTGAAGACTCACTCTCTCCCCGACTCAGTTCTGCCCAGAGACCTATTGGTATGGCATTCTCAGTAATAGAAAAGTGAGAATTATTTGCTAGCATTTACAAATTGTGAGTATTTCCACATGCATGCTGTTGTAGACAGACTGGCGGCCCCCTAAAGATGCCCATGGAACTGCGAATATGTTACCTTACATGGCAGAGGGACTTGGCAGGTGTCACTAATGATCTTGAGGTGGGAAAATTATCCTGGATTCCCTGGGTAGGCCCAGTGTAGTCACAGGGTTCTTACCAGAGAAAAGCAGGAGGTCAGAGAGGGCAGAAGATGTTATGCTGCTGACTTTGAGGATGCAGGAATGGGGCCTGGAGCCAAGGAATGCAGGCAACCTCTAGAAGTTGGAAAAGACAAGGAAACAGGTTCTTCCCTAAAGTCTCCTTCTGGTAACACAGGCCTGCTGACCCACTTTAGACTTTTGACCTCCAGAATTGTAAAATAATGAATTTGGGTTGTTTTAAGCCACTAAATTTGTGGTAATGGAAAACCAGTACACACACACATACACAAATGTTTGTCTCCTAACAACTGGAAGATCTAACCACATGAGGCCTGGATCCTCACGTGGAAAAAGACTGGGAAAGTCCTCGCTTGCTGATCTGGGTTCTTTCCCATCCTGCCCGCTTAATTCAGTTACATTGCACAGCTATCTGCTGAGGCCTCGGGGTGTGGGACGCCAGGTTCACACAGTTCCATGAACAAACCTGAGCCTTTGCCAATAGCAGTGGGATGCCAGCAAGCAGAGGGATCTCCCAGTCCCAAGTCTGCGAGTCTTATTCCGAGATACTTCCTGTCCCCTGCAGTTTTGATGCTTCCATGTGGGCAAGGGGTGTATAATTGGAGCCAGAGAGGGGAGTGTGTTCTAAGGTGACTGTACTAGGATTCTCCAAAGATGGTCCTCCAACGTATTTATAACACGGCAGTTCTGCATATGATCCTGGATAATGTGCAAAGCTAGTGAGAAGCCTTTGGCCCTGCCTCTGGGGACATGCCTCCTCAGCCCCTTTCATCTCACCTTCTGCCCAACCGTAAGGCAATCAGCCTCCCTGCTTAAGGGCCCCACGTCTGTCTCCTGTTTCCACACCATTACCCTGGGAAATGCCTGGCTTCCCGTGTCCAGCTCCAGTTGCTGTGAGTTTCAGCCTCTCCTCTCAGCCCACATGCCTCGCTTGAGCAGTGAGACATGAAGACTGACAGCCACCTGAGAACTGCACAGCCTGTCCCGGAGTTAAGCCATTTAAAATGCATTTCTGTTCCATAAAATCCGTTTCCGTAATTCTGTGCCCCTACTTCTTTGAAAGATGGTAACCCTAGGGAGGAGAAGAAATTAGCCAGGGAGGAGAAGTTCAGACGTGGTAATGTTAATCGCTCGTTCCTTTAACACATTAGTCACATTCATTAAGTATGATTAATTTTCAGACTTGGTTGAAAACCATATCAGTTTCCCTATCAGCCACACATCCATCTCTTGCCAAACAAGCTACTACAGTGGCACCAAATAGTACCCCCTTTTTTACACCCTGATTGTATTACATGTGCCCTGAAAAATTGTCAGGTTAACTGAACTCATTTGTGTAGAATATTTGCCAAGAGCCTGGGCTCCAGAATCAGGCTGCCAAGGTTTGGTCCCAATTCTTCTACTTGCTGCCTGAGTCACTTGGGCAAGTTTCTGAACCTCTCTGAGCCTCAGTTTCCTCATCTGAGAATGTAAGTAAGAATATCTATCCCAGAGGTTTGTTGTCAAGATGAAATGAGGCTTGGGGATTGCTCAGTGTGTTGATATTGTTATTAAGGACCTTTGGAGTATTATTCACTCATCGATACAAAAGATTTTATCCAGTGATTTCATATGCCAGACAGTGTTGTGTGCCCACTGCTGGCAGTGCAGCAGTGAACAAAATAAATAAATGTGTCTGGCTTTTGGGACCTCACATTCTAGTAGGGGGAGATAGATGACAAATACACACACATGACATGCCAGATGGTGATGTGTTCTATGGGGAACAGAAAGCGGGACAAGGGGAAGGGAGTACCGAGACGGTGGGAGAAGGTCAAAGGGATCTCAGAGATCACCTAGTTCAACATATTGAGGGAGATATGTACCTTGGGAAAAATATGCTTCAGGTATCCACCGAATGAGTGTTGAGAACCTACTAGGTGCCAGGCCGTGACCTGGACGGGCTCCCAGCTTTCAGGGGGAGGCAGCCAAGCTGTGAGCCCGGGTGTGTGACACACAATGAGAAGGTGACCGTAGATAGCCAGGCCAAGACCACGTGGTAAAGGAGCAGAGGCTTCGCAGTGCAGTGTGATGAAGCGGGAGGGCTCAGAGAAAGCTGCCCTGAGAAAGCGGATGTAAGCCTGGCCACGAAGATGCGGGGGGACATCAGCAGCAGAAGAGCAGGTGTATCAGGTCCTGCCTGTATCCCCTCCTCGGACTCCGAGTGCCAGCCCCTGAATCTGTCTGCCTGAAGTCTCGTCCCTGCCCACACTGTGAGCCAGAAGTGCAAGAGAATAACCAGCCCAGCCCACTCCCAGCTGTGGCTGACAGCCCCTCACTTTGCATGGGTCCCTCTGAGAGTGTGTCCTACGCTGCCCCCCCAGCCTGCCCCCGTGGGCTGCAGCCGCAGTATCCTGCGATGATACCTGTGTGATAACACGGCCCTCACTGGCTGCCTTCCCCTCGCCTCACTTCCTCCTTCCTCTGCTGGTGTTCCCTCCACCTCCCAGACAAACAGCCTGTTCTCTGCTTGCTGTCTCGGGCTCTGCTTCTGTGGGAAGTTGGGCTCACAGAGGGGACCTCACGTGCCCAGAGTCGGGATAGGAGGCGGGTGGTTTCAAGTGGGCAGAATAGAAACTCAGTGGGAGGAGAGGGTCTTGGATGTGGGGACTGGGACCTTTATGTGTTTTCTGTTGTATAACAAATACCACAAACTTAGCTGCTCAAAAAGTGCCTGTTTTATATTCTCTCAGTTTCTGTGGGGCTGGGGTCTGGGCGCTGCTAAGTTGAGACCTCTGCTCCAGTTCCCACCGGCTGTGATCAAGGCATCCACCAAGGCCGTGATCTCACGTGAGGTCCGGAGCCCTCTTCTAGGCTCTCAGGGTGTTGGCAGAAGCTAGTTCCTTGTAGTTGTGGGACTGAGACCATCAGCAATTAGAGGCCACCGCAGTTCCCTGCCATGTGGCCTGCTCCACAACACAGCAGTTATTCCTTCAGGAGGGGACTCTCCCTCCTTGCATCTCTCTGAAGTCTTCTGTCTCTGAACTCTAAACCGTCTTTGACATGAGTTCAACTGATTAGGTCAGGCCCACCCGCACTCAAAGGGAGGGCATTGTACGGGGCATTTACATCAGCGGTGGGAATCCTGGGGGCCATCTAAGAATTCTGCCTACCCCAGCACCTCATTGTGAAGAGCCTTGCACACTGCATTGAGAAGCCTGGGCTTTCTTTCTCCAGGAATGGGAGCCACGAGAACCAGTGAGCTAGGAAGCAGTGTGGAGACAGTGATGCCCCATTGCCCAGCTGCTTGCTTTGAGCTCTGCAATGACTCCAGGAGAATACAGTGTGGAAGGCGAGCACTTGACATATGGTTCACTTTGTCTTCCAAACAGCCATCATTCTTGCTTCATATTAGGGCTTCCTCCCCACTCCTGAAAGATTGGAGAGAACCCTGATAGAGACAGGTCTGGGATAAGCAGTTCTGATGGAGAATTGCGCATTTTCTGGAGGGAAGGGAGTATTTAGAGACATGAGGGTAAGTTGAAGAGGTGTGCCTCTGAAAACCCTTGGGCAACCTGTGGAGGGCAAAGAGGATGCTCTTGTAGAGAGTATCCCTCCTCCCACTCCTCCTCCCTCTGCCCCAGTGGTATCACAGCTCTGTACTTTTGGTCATCTTGCCCCCAAGGATGAAGTTCTGAACCCACCCAGCTTAGACTCAACTCAAAACCTCTGTGAAGCTTTACCCATTACTCAGGAGAAGCTGTTTCCTGGATCCCATGTTTGCAGAAAGACTCAGCAGAGGCCCCTTCGTCCTGCAGAGGACTCAGTTCCTTGAGTCTCCAAGACATCCCTGGGAGTCCCTGAGGACTTGAAAATGAACTAGAAAGGCAGGAAGGAGGCTTACGCCCACACAGGATCCCTGCAGAATCTGCACACACAGTTTGTCATTATTTCTCTTTCATACTGATGCTCAGAAAACATGAGAAGTTAAATCCAACCACCTAGTTTGTCCAGCATTGCCACTGGAATAATAAATTTATAGGTTAAATAAGAATTTTGGGGGGTACTCATTTCAAAATTGGTGGACACAGGGAAGCAGTTTGTAAAGTGCTTGGTATTTAATTTATATTCCAAAGTAATCATGAAGGCAGCACCCATCTGTAATTCCAAAGGTCCTTTTATCCCTGAGTCTTAAAAGCACTTTCCCAGGCATACTAGGAATAAAAATAAGTTGCAAAACCTCCATGAAAAAAATTAAGGTTAAAACACAATTTTGAAGCACCACTTGAGTTTGTCCATTTACCTGTTTTATAAATACACTCACCTATTTTTCTTACTGTTAGAAGAAGCAGATAGCTAGATATGAGCTGAGAAATGGGGACACAGGACAAATGGCAGAAACGGGGCAAAAAAGGAGAGGCATGAGCCAAATGCAGGAAACTCTGCATCATGTAAACAACACGGGTCCCTGGGCAGAGACAGAAAAGCAGGAACCTCTGGGCTGATAAGCGATCACACATTTGGGGGTGACAAGTGGCCTGAAGGCATACAAAGAAAGGTGCTAAAAAGCAACAATGTAACCTTTTGCTCATCATGCCCTCATTACGATAAAATTAGCCTTGCAGATTAGAAGTACCTGTCATGCACCAATGCCAGGACACTTCTGATCCAGACTAAGGACAAAAATCCCTTCTCCCTTTGGGAAGGTGGAGTTGGGATGAAAATCAAGGAATATGACCCAAAACCCTTTCCTCCCCAATGATATTCTACTCATTCATTTTTACACTCAGTGTAACCAGCTTGCCAAAGACACCCATGGCAGCCACTCACCTGAGCCTGCCTGCTCTTCCCTGGAAAGTGTACTGTCCATCCCTTAATCAATCCCTACTTTACTTTCTTAACCCCCGTGTCTTGTCTCTGAAATCTTTCTGTGACAAGATAAGAACCTAATCACTGGCAACATCACAATTCTTTTTCACAAAAGAAAGAACCACACAACAGAATGAAATGGCAAACCTCCGGCATCTTGAGAAAAGCCCAAGATGAATTATACCTGCCTTCTGTGTCTAGGGGATGGTAATTAAACCAGATAGCCCATAACAAGGTGTGCTGATTAATAGATTATTTGATTACCAAGTATAACTATACCTGCATCGATACAATCACCTAAATGTTCTAAGTTAGAAATTGTGCAATAAAATATAACTGAAAGGTAATAAAGATTGGTAGTTTTAATTGCAAAGAATGATTAATTGATCATTCAGATTGTATTGATCTACAGCTTATTCAATTCTTTGCAATTTGATTTGTCAAATTTGAGTCCAAATAACTGATAATCTGTCCTATTAATGGTAGAGCTAGAAGGGACAGGAATGATGGAAGACGAAAGGCTGGGACCACGGACCTGGTGGCTCTGCACGGAAGGGCTGAGCTCTTCTAATGCCCCTGCACTGGGCCTCTGTGGGTGAGCACCTGGCCCACCACTTGTCCTCTCACTCGTCCCTCTCCTTGCACAAGCTCCACGTGCCCCAGGAATCCCTGGTGACACGAGAAGGCAGACCTGGGGACATGTCCAACCTCCACCTCTCATTCCATGTCTTTGTCTCCTTGCCTCAGTTTTCCCACAGCAAAATGGAGGTAAGAGGAATGAGTATATCACGCCAAGAGGGGACCACCATTCACTCAGCACAGCCTCTCAAAGTGCTGGTTGTGCACTGATTAGCATTTTACCACCACCATTCCTACCACCAGCCTCTGTCCCCTGGATGCCTGGAGGAGGCATTCTCGATGCCCCCATTGGTGCTGAAAACCTGGTCTCTGAACCCCAATAGCCAAATTGAGACTCGAAGGCAGGGTTTTGGGAGAATTAGAAAAAGACAGTTTTATTGCTTTGCTGAGCAAAGGGGAGTCATAACAGGTTCATGCCTTAGAGACTATGAATCCATCTTGGGTTTGGGGTCCTGAGGTTTTATAGAAAAACCAGATGGAACAGAAAGGTGACAGCAATCAGGGTGTTTTCTGGAGTTCTGTATTCTTCTTAATCTTGATGAATCCACCTGGCGTCACAGAGAAATTCCGGAGGGTCTGTTCATTTCTCTGAGGCTGTCAGCCCATGATCACCTTCCTGGAACACAGCTTCTGTGTTAAAGGACGAGCTATTCTAGGTAAAGCATGCATAGGGAGTGGAGAGCATAATGGAAGGGTCGGGGGCTGTCTAGTTGAGCAGGTGAAGCAGAGAGAGGGAGTTTCTCAGGGAAAAGAGAAAAACAAGTTGCAAGAATTTTAAGTCAGAATGAATTAGCAAGTATCTTTAGCATCAGGCAAGCCGCCTTTTTAAGTTAGCTTCCTACTCTATCACCATCAGTTTCCAAGACACCAGCCTACATTCTCCTCTGCATCACTTCCACTAAATAAACTTCTTCCGGTGTGGAAGAAGTCCTGAACCCTTTTGTTTCCCCCACAGAAGTGTTGCTCCATCCACAGCTGCAGAAGAATGACCGAAATCCTCCTATTCAATCTATAACAGCACTTTGTGAACACAGATGGAGCCCAAGACATTTGTGCCGGTGGAAGGGAAGTCAGCAAATGCTGATTTTCTTGAGCTCCAGAGACAGAGGAGTGTAGCCAGTGATTACGCTGACTGGAGACAGAAACTGGCACGTGGGGGAAGCGGGAGCCCCGAGGTGCCCTGGGGTGGGGACAACAGGGAAGGAAAGGAGGGCACGACAGACCACGTGGGCCCTCTGGTGAGAGGATAAGGCAGGCCCTGAGGATGGAGCCTCTGATTCCTGATGGTGGAGTGAACTTGCTGGTACCCAAGCACTGGACAGAAGCCTCTGCTGAGGGAGCACTGGTTTCCCTTCCAGCTCCTGAAGCAAGAAGCGTCCCTGATTTGCCCTGCAAGAGACAGGTGCACTCACAGACCTCTTCCCGGGAGTAGGGTGTGAACACCTGAAGGTTCTAGAGGTCAAGTCTTATGTTCCCTGCACCCAGGCCCCAGCTGAGACTCTCCATCTCCTTTCCTTGGAACATGGCGAGGTCACATACTCTGCCAGACACTAACCTCTTCCCAGCACTTTTGTGAAAAGAAAACGCAGATCCTAAGAGAACCTGTGACACCAGAAGACAGAGACCACAGGAGCTCTGGGCTTTAGTCAGGTAGATGGTGCTGGAGACAGCAGATCTGGCCTTAGAGCTCAGCCCACCGAGGGAGTGAGGGCAGCTCCCTTGCCCCCTGGGAGACCTGTCCAAGGACCCTTATATCCTTCGTGGATGGGGTTCTGCAGAAGCCCTCATAGCCCAAAGCTTTTGACACATTCACTCCCGTTTGCAGGAACATGTCCAGGCAAGTGCATGCAGATGAGAGTGTCAAGGTATTTTTGTCACAGTGTTGTTTGTGACAGTGAAAAATTATCCTCAGACTTAATGCAGAATTGGTTAGAGTGGGGCACATTTATAAAATGACTTAAAAGTTACATTGTAGATCCATGTTTAATGAGATGGTAAATGATATTCAGTGTGTTAAGTGAAAAAAGCAGCATATAAATCAGGACGTTTTTGTTAAATATGTGTGTAGAGGATGTGTGTCTATAAATGTCCGTTTTTATAAATAAAAAAGGTCTAGCAAGGTGCACATCAAATGTCAATGATCATCTTTGGATGGTGGCATAATTTTTATATTTTTATATTTTATATAATATATAATCATATAATTATAATATACATAATATACTGTATATTTTAATATCATATTTATTTGGGGGGGGTAACCAGGTTTACTTATTAATTTTTTTAGAGGAGGTACTGGGGATTGAACCCAGGACCTCCTTCATACTAAGCATGTGCTCTACCACTGAGCTATACCCTCCCCCTCACATCTTACATATTTTAACTTGCTCTTATTTTCTTATTATCTGACTTTTTTACATTGAGTTTATATTATTTTTATTTTAAAAAAAACTAACTCCATTTGGAAGTGATAAAAAAGCAAATCTCACTTGCTCTGTCTTGACTGCATGAGGACAAGAGGACAGGGAGGAATCCTGTGCAAAGGGCCGAGGGCTCAGAGAGGGAAGCGGCTTAGAAGTCTTGCCCGTCTGCTTCACCTGCGCCTCCAGGCCCCGCCCACTGCTCTGACTCCGCCTCTCCCGCTGCCGCCTGCCCCCAGTGATGCTCCTGCTTCCCTGGGCACCTTGCTGTCCTCTGACATGCCAGCGCCACTGCAGCCTCCGAGCCTTTGCTCCAGCCGCCCCGCTGCCTGATACACTTCACTCCCCACGTCTTCACACAGTGGGGCTCCTTTCTGTCACATTGTTCTCAGGTTCAGTATCATGCCCTTGAAGTCTTCCGTTAATGCCCAGTTTAAACTGGCCCTCTCCGCCTCCACACCCCGTGTCATTCTCAGTCTCTCCATCCATTTTATTTCCTTGATGTACTCATCACCATTTGAAATGACCATGCTTTTCTTTGCCTTCTCATTTATAGTTTATTTATTTTCACTACTGTGGACAACGAATGGTGTCTGCTATGACCAGATTAGGACCTTTAAAGACACTAAATATGGATTCCTGCCTGCCCTCCCTCATGAAATCCAAAATAAAAACAATACCTCATGTTAAGAGAAAAAAAAATACTATATATATCACTCCTATGTGGAATCTAAAAAAAAAAAAAGAAGACAAATGAACTTAAATATAAAACCGAAACAGACTCACAGGCATGGAATACAAACTTGTGGTTGCCAGGAGGGAGAGGGGTGGGAAGGGATAGACTGGGAGTTCGAGATTTGTAGATACTGACAGGTATATATAGAATAGACAAACAACTTTATAGTGCATAGCACAGGGAAATATATTCAAGATCTTGTGGTAGCTCACGGTGAAAAAGAATATGAAAATGAATATATGTATATTTATGTATGACTGAGAAATGTACACCAGAGATTGACTATAACTCAATAAAATTTTTTTAAAAATTTTAAAAAAACAATACATCATTTTAGCAAAAGAGAATGTGACAATGAATGTATCTATCTTCATGTATAACTGAAAAACTGTGCTCTACACTGGAATATGACATAACATTGTAAAATGACTATCACTTAATAAAAAAAGTTTAAAAAACAAAACAAACAAACAAAAAAACAATACCTCATTTTACTATAAGGAACTCCAATGGTTCCTCAGTTTTACCATATCTTGTCTGATCACCACGGTGTCCCCACAAGAATATATGGCTTGTCACACTATGTTCAGTGAATACACATTGAATGAATGACTGCATGTCTCCTGAGCCTTGGAGAAGAAGAGAGAAGACAGAAGAGGGCTACCTCAGAGAGGAAAGGGTCCCAGACTACTGGGCAGGTAAAAATACTAGCAGGCATGTGGCAGTAAGAAGAAACCCTCAGTCCCCAACAGAGCGGGAATCACCCCGAAGTGGACCCCTGGAACAGCCACATCAGGAAGCACCCATCCCACCCAGGCACTAAAAGCCATTTTCTAAACCTGGGAGAATCTTAACTTGTCAACCTATTAGGTAAAACTATTTTTAAAGATGGAACAGGAAGAAGTAATCCTTTCCCACTGATACCATAACACTAACTTACGGCACAGTGTGATTTATTTTTTATGACCGAGTTATAAATTGTTGAAAATAAAAGTTTCGAATGGAAATGTTGACATAATAATCTTATCTACGGCAACATGAATAACCAACCACAACCATTATTATGGAGTCTTCCGTTCATGTTTGCTGTTTTTGAAAGTTCAACTTGCTCAACGTGTTCATCTTTAAACGTGAGTTAAAAAGTAATTTGCATGAACACAGATAACACTGTATCAGTTCAGTGGCATTATGAATTAATTAGCTGCAATCCACAACCGTCCTTTCCATCTCTTTTATCTATAGCTTATTCTTGCTATGTTACACCTTTTCGGATATTAAGTGCTAAACATGCTTGCTTCTTAAAAAGGTTAATTATCCAAGACAGGTACCTTATCTAAAGGCCATATATTCTATTTCTCTGGCATCTTGGATTTAGGTATTTACAAACAGTGGGAAGTTAATCAGTCCAATTTTCTTCCCTTCTATGCCGCAGCAGGGTCCTTCTCTTATTTCTGTTAGTGCTCAGTGGGTCTCTGTTTCTGATTCTGGTGAGTAAACATCTTCAGCCTGGGACCACCCAACTCTCATCACCTTGACTGGGAGTGAGCATGGGACAATCAGGGGAGCCAGAGAGGCCAAATCCAGCCCCAGCCCTGCTACACCTGGGGCAGCGCATGGGCTCTGGGTTCCTTTGGCCCAGAAAGTGTTGGAAAAGTGGAATTGTTGGCCAATATTTTAAAATTTGGAGGTTTCACACACACACACACACACACACACACACACACACACACACGATCAGATATTGGTATATCTTGAGAAACCAGGAAGCTGAGCAGTGGTACCAGCATTCCTAAGAGGTCCCTCCTCAGACAAACCTGAACTCTAGGGCTTCCCCACAGTCCCCACCAGTACCTGTTGACCTCTGGAAACAAACAGCTTGAGTGCTGGTTGTCATTTGTCACCTGATATGGGGCCCATTTGAAATACTTGTGTTACCTGCCTGTCTCCTCTAACTGGAAGGAACATTTTATGAGAGGGCAAGGCGACACCTCCATGGGACCAGGGAGTGAACCCACTCACTGTAAAGTCCAGGGAGGCCGGCTTCCAGTGATTAATTCAACCACCCAAAGACAATTCACAAAAGGAAGAGCATTTCAGAGTGGTAGCAATTGAAAAATAAATAGGGAGATGGGAGGGAGAGGCCTGGTGGTGGGAGTGAGGTCTGCTCACATCAGATGATCAGCAAGGGCTTCTCTGTGATGGTGGCATGTGAGCACAGACCAGATGAGGTGGCGCAGGAAGAGGCAGGGCAGGGGGGCAGAGTATGTTCAAAGGTCTTGAAGTGGGAATAATGCTGGCCTATCATAGGGTCTACAGGGTGGTGGGCTTTAGCGACCTTGCACAAAATGAGAACAGAAAAGTGAACAAGGCCTGATCAGGCAAGGGCATCGTCAGCCTCAATTCGCCCAAGAGCAGAGCCTAAACAGACATTTATGGGCAGGTACTTGATCTGGGAGTAAGACCCCCAGGGATCTGGAATGAGGGAGAAGGGAGTGAAACGGGAAGAAGAAAAGTCAATACAAAGATGCATTTTTGAGTGGATCCCTGTTGTGGGGATCAGGAGCCTTATCAAATGGCAATGTAGAGGACAGCAGAGGAAAGCATTTACTCAGCGGCTTCCATTCCCCATGGGTCAAGCGTAGCGCCCCCAGGCAGTAACTTCTCAGAACTTCTGGGTTTAATATGCATAGCTGTCATGCATATTCCTGGGTGTCTAACGTCTCAGAATTAGAGAAATCCTGGTGCCCCAACAAGAGATACAGCTGGTGAGTGAGGTGTTGTCAGAATGCATCCACGTGATGCTGGTGAGAGCTGGTGTGAAATTCTGCTCTACCTCAACTGCTGAAACAAGGGATGCGGCTGAGAGGATGTGAAATGGTGCTAAAAGAGGCTCACCGTGGTAACAGCATGATGGAAACCCCCTCATCTTCCCAACACCAAATCCACCAGCCTCCTCTTTCTGCCTCATCAGTTTCTCCCTCTGCCTTTGGCCATAGTACCCGCATTCATGGATGACCCAGCAAGCCAACTGATGAGGCAGAAAGAGGAGGTAAGAGGGAATGGGACCCTTTGACTGCACAGAGATACATCAACTTTACTAACAGGAGAGAAAGTGGAGTATGAGTACAGATAAAAGGAGATATACGCGCACATATACCTACTGGGCTTTGTTGTAAAAAGTAGTCTGAGGTCAATAATGTTTGAAAAATCCTATCTAAGAGGCTCGAATGTTGCCTGCAGTCTCCTTTATCTTGCTGAGGCCCCCAGCTGCCCACATGAGAAAAGCAGACTAAGTGGAACTGATGTGATGGGATCCCTTAAAAATCAGGCAGAGCCAAGGGGAGGCCCCCATGTGAGCACTGTCAACGGCAAATGCCAGAATGGCAAAGGCCACTCATTCTCAGCCAAGGAAAGGTAGCCAGTCAGGTCTCTTGGAGCAGCTGCCAACAGAATCTGCCTAGTGTGATGGAAAAGGGCCCGCCTGTGTGGAGGACCTGCAGGGAGCCAGGCCCTGTGCATCTGCACCTCTCGGTAACTTGTGCTACGAGAGATATCTCCATACATGTGTCACTCATTAGGGATGCCTCAGGGCCAGCACGTAGTACCTGGTCCATCTACACGAGTTGAAAGTTTCCGGTCCTTGTGACAACTCTATAAGATAGGTATTGTGAACTCTGCTTCAGGGGTGCAAAACCAAGTCACAGAGTAGTTCAGTGAACATGAGAGGTTAGTGGCAGAACTAGGTTTCAAACCCAGGTGAATCCAACACCAAGCCTGGGCTCTCTCTGCCATCACACAGCTCTCACCACACCAGAAGTGGGGGCAGGTATCAGACCTGGTTCTGCTTACAAAAAGTAACATTTATAGAAGAAGTGAGAGGTGAAGGATGCTGTGAATGTAGTTCTGGGTTGGTTTTTCTCCCAAACATCAATTTCATGAGGACGATCACAGTGTCTGTCTTCCCTGACTCCCTAGCTTCTCAGACAGTGCCTGGCACACAGTAGCTCCATAAGCAGCCAAGGGATGGATGGGTAGCTAGATACATGGATAGATGCATGAATGGATGGATGCATGCATGCATGGATGGACAAGAAGCCTATGTTGTAGGCCTGGACCTGCCAATGGCCCACCAAGCAAGCCACATCCCAACTACTGGCCGCAATCCCACACGTGCAGCCTGAAGGTCCAGGTCAGACTGTGCATTCTGGGCTCCAGCTCCTCTCAAGCCAGTTTGACAGCTTCCCTAAGATGACACTGGGGATTCCCAGGTAATACTGCCTGGCTGGTTCTTCCTTTTTCTCCCTGCATTCCCACCCTGAGTTCTAGCGAAGCACAAATGCCCAGGCTGCCCAGTTGTGCCCCTGGGCATTCCAAGCAGGCCCCTCTAGGAAGTCAGGCAAACTATGAGGGTGTCTGACCCCGTGCTGGGTCGTAGCTGCAGCTTTGAATTAACATTTCAAAGCAAAACAAAACAGAGTCTGAACGGACCTTCGCAAACCGACACTGAGTCCTTCCAATGCAGGCAAAAAGCATAGTGGTTAAATGTACAGGCCCTGTAGCTGGACTTCCTGGGTTCCCCTCCCTGCTGGCAGCTAGACGAGGCCTTCAACACTCTGAGCTTCTGCTTCTCCTCGAAAAGAGGAGCAACACCTACCTCCCCAGGTTGCTGTGAGATGCTTCTCCTGGCGGAGTGTCATCACCAAGGCCCAGTGTCCTACCTGGGAGCAAGGAGTCAACATGTCCCTGTGGGGAGGCCATTCAAAGCTGTCTCAGTGGTAGGGGTCCTCAAGTTCAAGCTCACCACCGTCCCACCGTGGACAGGCAGGGGCATCCTTCCCTTGGGTTCACACTGTCCTGGAGCTTCGTGGAGGGAGTGAGATCTCACATGAGGGATAACACTTGGGGTCACATGGAGTCCTGGGACGGGTGTGGGTGTCACCCCTGCTGGGTGACCAAAGGGCGAGGAGCTGGACACTGACAACATGAAGTATTCATCTCTGTGCCGTCCTGACTTTTCAAATCAAAGGGCATAGACAGTAAAGCTGGTGCGGTCTCAGAGCAAGTTCTCCGCTGGGTGGTCTGTGGAGAAAGCAGCTGCCTTGCCTTTCTCAGGAACTCACACGAGGTCCCCTGTAGATCTCTGCCGGGTCAGAGCGCCTGGCTTTTCCCAGTAAGTGCCCTTCTTAGACAGTCTGCCCGGGAGCCTGCACGCTCCACTCCCTCTGGTAATCTCCATCCTCTCCCATTATCCATTGTCCTTTTTGTCTTAGAAGAACTTTTCTTCCTCTCTGCTTTCCTGAGAGACACTTTGGTCCTTCCTTCTACCATTGCTTCAAATCCTGTTCTCCTCTTTCCTTTCACAATGACCCTTAATGCCTCGTTATGCTTGAGTTATTAGCAACGGGGGGGAAAAAAAAAACAGCACCCTAGAAAGCAAAAGTAGCCAGCTTACTATACTCACCCAGGACATGGGAGAACATTTTACATTGCAAACACCTGGTCCAACAAGGAAAGGGAAGAAAATGACATTTGCATGGGACTCACTATTTGCTAAGCGCTGGTCTGAGAGCTACACATCCATTAACTCACCGAATCTATTTAACAGCTCCCTGCAGTACAAAGAAACAAGGTACAGAGAGGTTAAATGACTTTTCCAAGGTCATGGTTGGTGCCAGTTTGAGAGGCAAACCAGAGAGTCTAAGACTAGAATCTTCTCTGCTTCACCCTCCAGGCTACTGCCTCTCAGTCCAAACAAAACATGTTTCTGTATTAAAATACCACGAACATTCACAATACACTGTGTTTCTTTGGTCCATCCCTGCAGTGAATGAGTACCTTCAAGGACAGGGACTGTGATTCATCCCTTCCTACATCCCCAGAGTTTGGCTAGATTCTGTCATGGGGCAGAAACTTAGGAAGTGTTGGCTGAGTAAAGAAAGGCATGAGTAGCTATCCAGCCTCTTGGTTAGTGATGCCACAGTGTCCGTTCTAACACGGAGAATGCACATGACTCCACATACATCTAAGTGAGCCTTAGCGAGCACAGCCTCATTCAAGAAGCAGTCTTATGAAGAAGAATCAGGGCCGAGAGTGGGTCATCTTCATCGGTTTTTGAGGACAGCAAAGACTAGCTCCCCAAGACTCCCTATCTGGGGCCAGGATGACCCACTGCATCTGATTAAAAATAGGGTTGCCAGTATCTCAGAGCCTAAATGTCCCCAGTCCTAGGAGATTCTTTCAAGCTCTGAGCCCCCGATCTCCAACTTGGTGTTGGACAAGGCTGCTTTTTGTAATTGAGAGAAACTCTACAAAGCCTTTCCCCAATGTGGCCAGCACTTTTTAATTCAAACCCCACTGGTGCAGAATTCTTGAACTCATGTTCAGCCCACTCATTGTGCCCAGACTGTGTAGTTCATAGACCTAATTATAGCACACATGAAACAAGAATAGAGTAGGAATAAAGCCAGTCTTTCGCTGACACAAGGTGGTACATTGGTTTGTTGGTCTCAAACCTGAATGGACATCAGAATATTCTCAGGAGACTTTTTTTTTAAAATCCAAGAACTACTTTGAGTTATGATGGGGGATTAAAGTAGTCACATGAGCCCTCCCACTGATAATAATAATCAAAACTTGATTCAATAATTTAAACAGTATGGGAAAGCATCCAAGGGAAGACAGAACTAGAGAAACATTTACTCTTAACAAACTGCAGGTGAAAGAGGTAAGGATTTTGAATTTGTGGCTTTGTGATCTGAGGTTGTTCTCTAATCCAGGGGCCATGGTTGCAGAAAATGGCAGCGGAAATTGCAACCTCACCAGATAGAGGTGCTAGAGGTCAGAGTCCAGGCTGAGCTAGTTTAAAGAGGAGAAATCATGAAAGCAAACCATTGCTGACAGCTAAATTACATATACATGAGGGAGACCCAGGCAGCCTGGCAGAGAAGCAGGAGAGATAAGAAAGGAATGTGCTCCTAGAAAAAAAGAGCTACTCGGGGAAAAAATAAAAAATCTGTGAATTTGATGTTTTTTTAAACAAGCGCAGCTCCCAACCACTCACAGCTCAGGCAGCAAGCAGAACAAAGATGAAGCACTACGGGTTTGAAGCATCAGAGGTCAAAACCCAAGGCTAGCAGACTTTGAAAATTGCAGAGAGGGGGAAATCCCTACAAGCAAAGAAACCACAGTGTTGTTTCCATCTCTTAAAATCACTGATTGGCCACCAAATTACACAGGCACAAAGGAGACCAAAGGTACCAGGCTAAGAGGTAGTGTTAAGCAGCAAACAAAGAGCAGAGATCCCAGTTGCTGCTTACTTATACGAAAGTCAAAGCTTGCAGCTTGAGTCCAAGCAAATTAACACCTACCATATATGAAAACAAAAGTCCTTGGCCAAACACAGCAGAATGCACTAAAATGTATTTGCAGTGTCTGGTTTTCATCTAAAAATTACTAGACTGAAAAAAAAAATAGGAGAAAAGGTAGTAAATAGAAACAGATTCTGTGAGAAGACTGTAGCGATCATTTCGCTGTGTATATGTATATTCAACATCATGTTGTACACCTTAGAGATACACCATCTTTATTTTAAAACAAAGAAAAAAGAAAGTGACTTTGTGTGAACTCAGATGTTTGATTCAGCAGATAGAGACTTCAAAGAGGCTGTTTATTATACATATATGCAAATAGTTTAAAATATGTACAGCACATTAAATAGAAATATGGAATAAATGAATAAACAGAGCACTAATCTTAACGTAGAAATGGAGACAATAATACAGGAAATTCTAGGGCTAAAACAAATAACTAAAATTAAAGATCCACCGAAGAGGCTTAATAGCAAGTTTTAAATGAGAGAAAGTAATCAGTAAACTTGAAGCTAGAGCAATAGAAATTACTCAATTTGAGGTATATAAAGAAAAAAGAGTGCAGAAAATTAAAAGAATAAGAGCCTCTGAGATGTGTGAGAAAAATACCAGTTTGTGGTCCAACATGCATGTTATTTGAATCCTAGAATGGTAAGACTAAAATAAAGGGAAAAAAGGAAATAATCAGAAAAATAATACCCTCCCCCAAAGTCTCAATTTTGGTTGAAAACATTAACTTACAGACCCAAGAACTCAATGAACCCCAAGTATAATAGAACTAAGGAAAATTCTCCTAGACATAGCATATTCAAAGTTATGAAAGGCAAAGAAAGAAATTTTGAAGGCAGTCAGCAGAAATGACAGGTAACATCCGGGGGAAAACAGTAAGAATAACAACTGGTTTCTTATCATAAACAATGGAAGCCGAAGGAAACAGGACCCACAAAACTCAAGTACCAAAAGAGGAGAAGAACTGCCAACCAAAGATTTTACATCTAGAGGAAAAATTTTTTCAAAAATGAAGGTCAAATAAAGACAGTTTTGGAAAACAAAAACTGTGATAATTTGTCACCCACAGAGGAGAACAAACCTGACTCCATATTGGATCTGTTCCTTTAGTTTTGACCACTGTGCCCTGTTTTCTAGGCTCAGTCTTGCCAGCTCTGCACCTTTTGTGAAAGAATGTTGCCTTTAGCCTGAAATATACAGGAGAGCCTATTCTCAGGGCTCTGACCTTTAAGGATGTTAGTTAGCACTTCTGCACTTATGTAGAGATGTCAAGTTGCAAAATAGAGAATAACCTTTGATTTGTTGGAGGTTTACAGGGACATCATGACCTGGCCCACGTGGACGGCTGTAAGAACAAAGAATTCCTGCAGCAAGAAGTTTGCAACAACCAACCACACACCCTCCCCTATGTTTTTTTTGTATAAAAGGAGCCTGTATTCTGACTGGAGCAGAATGGTTCTCTAAGATATCAGTCAGCCATGCTCTTGGTCTGCTGAGTTTTCGAATAAATTCTCTATTCTTTGCCCCAACACCTCGTCTCCCTATTTATTGGCCTGTTGTGTGGCGAGCAGAACAAGTTTGGACTCGGTAACCATACTAAAGGAAGTTTCTTAAACTGAAGAAATAAATACTTCTGGAAATAGTAGATATGTAGGTAAATATAAAAGATCATATTTTAAAATTATCTTCTTTTAAAAATATATGACTTCTTTTTAAAAATAGGTTATGTTTTAATAACAAAATATTTTAAATGTTTTAATACTACAAGAATGAGTTTATAGTATACAATAAGTATATACAACAAAAACAGCACTAAGAACAGGTTGGCAAAATGAAATATACTGTTTCAAGGCTCCTCTATTTTACCTAAAGTAACCCATTATTAACTAGAAGCAGAATGGGTTATGTTAAAGGTGGATATTGTGACCCTTAAAACCACTAAAAACATAAGGCAAAGATATATAGATAGACAGCCAACAGGGGAATTTAGATGGAACACTTAAATATCTTACTAATGCAAAAGAAGGCAAAAACATAAGAATAGCGGAACAACAACAAGACAAGGTGAATAGAAAACAAATAGAAAAATGGCAAACCTCAATACAATGACATCAATCATTACATTAAATGTAAAAACAATATGTGCTCCAATCAAAAGGCAGAGATTTTAAGACTGGATGAAAAACAAGACTCAAGTACATGCTGTCTACAATAGACACACTTACAATTCAAATACAAAAAATGGATTTTTAGGTGAAAAAAGATGCAAAATGTAAGCATATGAAAGCTGAAGTGCTCATAATAACATTAGTTAAAATAGACCTCAAAACAAGGGGTATTACTAGAGGCAAAAAAGGACTTCCCATTACTCTAAAAGGATCAATACAATCAGGAAGAAATGAATTTCTAAGTGTGTACGTGCCTAACTACAGATCTTCAAAACATCTGCATTGAAAAATTGACAAAATTAAAAGCAGAAGTAGACAAGGGCAAAATCATAATAGGAAACTCTAACATAATTTTCCCAGGAACTAATAGAATAATTAGACAAGAAACCAGTGAAGATACAGAATAGCTGAAGAACATTATCAAACACTTTTACTTACTTGGCATTTATGGAACACTACACCGAACAACTGCAGAACACACATTCTTTTCAAGTGCAAATAGACGTTAGCTGAGTAGACCATATACTGTATCATAAAATGAATTTCAAAAGAACAAAATCTTGCAGAGTACGTTCTCTGACCACAAAGGAAATACATTTGAAATCCTATCTGAATTCAGACAGTAGCAGAAACTTCACACTATCTCACATCCTTGGAAACTTTGGGAGGAATTTTCTCCCCCAGCTTTCTAGTAAACCCTGAACTGGGGCACTTAAAATCATTGTATTTTAAAAGTAACTGTCCTGTTTCTACTCTGATAGCACACAGTCGTTTATTCCCTCTCTTTGAGCTAATGGCCAAAAATGCAACTCGAACAAGGAATTAGCAAAAAAATGGAATGTATCCACTCAAGTAGCAGAAAACCACAGCGTGAGGACGTGGCCTCTTGCCCTTAGGCCCCCAGGCTCTGCTTTCCTCTGGGTGGGGGGCTTCCTCTCTCGCAATGTCTTCTGGTGGCACGATGTCTTCACAACAGGCAGAGACAGAGCTTCTACTTCCCAAGAGACACATCAAGAGTCCTTCCAGCATCACTGTCTCCGACTGGCTAACTGCAGGTCACGTGAGCACCTTGGAATCTAGGTTAACTCAACCACCCCCACTCACTTAAGGGTTTGAGAGTGAGTTTGTGGTTTTTCAGGGGAAAATTGAGGTTAAGAAAAGGGAATATATGCTGGGCGGGCAGTGCCCTCTACTGGGGTTAAAGATAGTAGTGCGGGAGGTAAGGAGGGAAGTGGAAGGTCCTGAGGGAGGTGAAGCAACCCCTCAATCTAGTCAAGCACTCCTGGCCTTCCAGACAGTGGTCACCTCCAGATGGAGGATTATGAGTGAGTGTGTACACAAGAGCACACACACACACACACACACACACACACACACACACCCCTTTCTCTGTGTTCTTTTCCTTTTGCTCACAATGGATATACAAATTACTTCTGTTTAAATATTTTCTTTAAAAAGCACAAATACTTAAGACAAAAACATTAAGGGGTTGGACTTTTTTCTTTTTTTTGAGATACAGAGTAACACAGTAGAAAAACACTGATTTTGAGGTCAGAAATGTACCGACTGCTGTTCCTGCCAGCCTTGAAACATTTAGCAAGTCTTTAAGCCTTAAAAATGGGCGTAACACTAATTTAGTGACCTTATAAATTGAGGAGGGAAACCTTACCAAAATGTGGAGCACTGGGGATGGTACACATAGAAAGACTTTGTATACTCTGGAATGTTTTTACAAATAGGAAAGAATGCTATTTGTGTTTCAATTCTGGGAGCCACAGGAAAGTAACCTGTGCTTTGTCCCCTCCTCTTCAGGATGGGTGTCCCACACCCTTCCGAGTCTCAGGCTTGCCTCACCAAAGGGGGAAGCCTTTGCCTGTGGTATCTCCAGGCTGTAACTACTAAACAAATAGAAATAAAAAAAAAAGTATCTTGGAACCAAACTGAGGGACAAAGGCAATTAAAAATAAATCAGACATCTTGGAAAAAGTCATTTGCAGTAACAGTTGTGTCCACAGCTTGAAATATCGAAGAAATACATTAAAAACAAAAATTAATTTAATAAACATTCAAGCTCATTCTTTTTAAAAAGAGAGAATACTATAAAATACTTCATTAGGCAAAGTCTCCGAGGGGAAACATGGACTGTTTTTTAAAGAAAAACTTTGCAAATTAGAAAGATGAAAGGAAAAAAGAGAGAGAGAGAGAACGTGGCCCTTGTCTGACTGTGCAGACTTACGAGCAGGGCTGCACCGCTCAAGTGTGGGGAGAGGAAGGGAAGGGTTCTTGGCACACATTCTGATCCCTGTTCGTTTATACCCCAGAGAGTCCATCATGCTAGATCCACACAAAGCCAGTCAGATAATGCAGTCGCTGTTCACCCAGAGAATCCAGATACATGGACCCCAAATGTGGTTCAAGACCCAGAAATGGCCTCAACTCTGCCTTCTCCCACCCTGTGCTTCAACATATGCTCTGGACAGCTGAGAAGTGCTACTTAAGAAGGTGGTGATCTGGCTCTCCCCAAATGATCCCAGAGCCTAGCTTGGTGCTGGGAGGTCAGCTGACACTTCAAAACACCCAACAATTGATGCAGTGGGCGTTTAAAGGGTGCCATCCCAGAATTCTTTTTTTGCCCACTTCCTAATACGGCAGCTCATGGCTCCACCCACAATTCCAGATTGAAACCTTGAGTAGGTTAAAGGAATCCAGACATTTCACTCCCCAGTCCTCGTCATCAGTTCAGAGGTAGCATGTGAACGAGCCTTGCCCAATCAAAATAAAACTCAGGACTCTTCTGGAATGTAGAGACAGAAACATTCTCACCACTGGGACTGTGTGATGTACAGGCAAGAAACCCAGAGTCATGGGAGCCACTGAAGCAGCACTAACTCAGGGACAAAATCAACACAGAAGGGTCTAGAGAGAACTGCTGGGAAACAAAGTGGCTTGATCCCTCCATTCCTGAAGCTATGCTTCCTTAGATTTCCAGAGAATTATTCCAGGAAGAATAAATCCTGTTTATTTTATAGGCTGGTTAAAATTTTGCTGTTGTTTGTTGTTTGTGTGTTAAGAGTTCTGACACTGAGGCAGATCAGAGAATGGGAAAGACAAGAGGCAAAAGAAAAAGGAAGGGAGAGGGAAGTTAAGAGAAGAAACAAAGGAGCAAAGAGAAAAGGACAGAAAAAAAAAAAAGAGAGACAGAGAGACAGAAGAAGAGAATTATAGAGCAGTTTGGGGCTATATGGGCTGGTGTGCCCATATCTCTCCTTTTACAGAGAAAACTGAGTCCCCAAAATTTGAAGTCACTCTCCCAAGGGCCACACCACCAGTGTACACTGGCATGAGAACCCAAGGGTCCTGGCGCCCAGCCACTTTCTTTCTCCTCCAAGTCATGAGTATAGAGAAGCAGCTTTTGGAGCTAAAGAATTTCTCACTCATTACAGAAAATTTGGGGTATGCATATAAGTAAGAAAGGAAAAAAGCCATAATTCACCACCCATTACAATTGCTATTACATTTTACCAATTTACATGTCCTTTTTTCCTATATTTAAGGGTAATTTTTAGAGTTATAAATACTTTTTACATAATTTTGTTCCCTGATTTTTTTCTCTTAACATAATTTCATAAGCATTCCCCCATCTGTATATTCTTCAGAAACATTTTTATGACATCATAATATTCAATCAACCAGATATATCCTAATTTACTTAATAATTTTCCTTCCATTTGGCTTGTTGTTTGTTCCTAATTTTTCAACATTTATTTTCAAAACACTTCAAGGAAAACTTCCCTGCATAAAACTTATCTTATTTAAAGTTATTTACTTAGAACATATTCCCTGAAGTGAAATTTTAGGGTCAAAGGGTAGAAACTAGAGTTGCCAAATTTAGTAGATAAAAATGTAGGCTGTTCAGTTAAATCTTAATTTCAAATTATTTGTCATTATCTGAATTTCAAATTTAACTGGGAGTCCTATATTTTATCTGGCAACCTTAGTAGGAATATTTTAAAGGTTTCCATACATATTCCCAATGTCCTTTCTTCTCTAACATGTTTCCTTGGGTTGGAAAAGAGGAAGAATGAGAAGTAGGACCCCATGTGGTCTTCTCAGGACAGACCCCTCCCCTCATGTCCTCTGCCTGCCTCTTGTTTGTAGAAAAGCTGTCGGCTTTCAGGACTCCCCTGAGTCACAAAGGCCTGGCGCAAGAATTAATAACTGAAAAGATGTGAACACTTATGATAAAAATAGCAGTTGAGTCAGGAGAACTGGTAAGAATTCAAACAGTAAATCAGCCATACGGTGGTCACAGAATCTTTAGTTCCTCCCTGAAGGACATAGGTATCAGTGTCTGATGCGGTTTCCTGAGTGGCTTTACAGATGCTAAAACCCCCGCCAAATGGAAGAAGTTAATTAACTATTTGATGACAATGTGCGTGCAGCCCCCAGACCAGCTGGAGCTTGAGGACTGATAATGTTAACCCCTGTGACACCCCCCCCACCCTGTTACCTCACCATCAAAGAATCAGAGAATTGGGCACGAGCTGATCACACACCCTGTAAATCCCCTCCCTCATCTTGCCTTTAAAAAGGTTTTCCTGAAACCCATCTGGGAGTTCTGGGCTTTGGAGCAGGAGCTGCCCCATTCTCCTTGCAATAAACCTTTCTCTGCTCCAAACTCTGATGTCTCAGTTTGTTTGGCCTCACTGTGCATCGAGCACACGAACCTGGGTTTGACAACAATTTTATTTTGTGCCATGCACTTGTTAAACACTTTGCACATTAGTACATTTAAGCTTCATGCTGACCTGGAAGGTAAGGAATTACTTTTAGATAAGAATGCTGAGGTAGGCAAAGTTAAGTAAAATGTCCAAGGCTGCACAATTAGAATGTGGAGAACCAGTATTCAGTCCAGGCAGCCTGAAGGCTACAGGGCCCTGGGTTGCCAGGAGGAGAGACCTAAGCTGAGAGAATTTGAAAATCCTGAAGTCGGTGCTTCCTAAGAAGAGCCGGCTTCCGTGTGGTGTCTTGCCTGAGTCGACTTCAAAGTCAAACAAACATCCTTCCCCACCTCCACAGACCCCAAATCCTCACCACGCATTAACATGACATTTTGCAAGAAGATAAGGCAGAGAGTTTACCTTACACGTAGTAGGAACAGTTCCATAAAATTAAATTTGCAACTATTCAATTCTTTCTCAAGGCCCTCTCTAGTGGCCAGCCGGGCCTCCTTCTCTTTCAACAATCTCTTCGTGCTCCAGGCCTCATTCTCATCCCACTTTGGACCTCCTTCTTCTCCCCAGGCCCCTCGCACCCTGCACCCCCCAACTGCTTTCTCTTGTGTGGGGAAAGTTTGAAGGCCTTCATCTTCTTCATTGTGTCTTCATACCCATCACTCCACTATGCAAACACCCCCACAACCAAATGCACCCTCCCTGGAAACGAGAGGTTATACTTAATAAATGTTTCTCTGTCCAAATATCTCTAATTTTAAAATATCAAACAGTAAGGAATTGTATTCCTTCTTTCTTCCCTCTCTCCCATGATGTCCCCTCCCTTCCTTCTTCCCCAATGTGACACTTACCAAGCAAAGGGTAGCCGTGGACCTGGGGTCAGTCTCTCTGTTGACTACAGGCCCTTCTTTGGCCCAGGGCTGTGGGCACCCAGGCGGGGAGCAGACTCCCCCTGGGTATCCTGGAAAGCTTCATGGCAGAGGTGACACTGAGCTGGGTATTGAAGGACAGGTGGGTTTGCCCACGTGGAGATGGGGTGGAAATCAGAAATGCTCCCCCTCCCCAGTGAGGGCATTTTGAAGACACAGTCCAGGAAAGCGGGTCTGGGCTGGAGTCCAGGGCATATTATTCCCTGTATCCTCCTCCCCACATTTATTAGGAACTCCTTCCTCTTGGTTGATGACAAAAAGATCATGGGAGAAGCTGGCTCTGACCTCTGTCAGTCTGCATTTGGGGAGCAGCTCTGCACCGTCAGTGACACCCATTGCCAGGACTGTTAACAAATGGTTCACAAAATGCATCCAACATTTAAAAACTGCTTATAAAAATGGATCAATCAGTACAAGGCTGAAATAATTAGTTCCCTTTGCTAGGAAAAAATAGTGCTCCTTAATTATTGTACTGATTGTGTGAGAGGCTTTTTTTTTTTTTAAGACAACAAACAGGCCTCTGAAGGCTCTGTCCTTCTACCTGCCTATAAGGGAAAGAATCTCATTAAAACAAAGAAAAAATATTAATATTTAATGGGGTGATTTTCCTTGCATCCTTTTTACCTCTCAAACCAGTGACAGCTGCAATATTTCCCCCAAAAAGAACATACAAATTCCCATGAGTGTGATGCTTCAGAGCACAGTTTTAATAAACAGCTCTGTTAGCACTTTCTGGGGGCTTCAGAGTGGACACCAGAGCTCCTTCCTCCAATCAGCATAAGCTGCCTGCAAAGGATGCCCCGGCCGCCTGCCTCAAACACCTCAGGCTGGAGATACCAGAGCTGCAGCTTCTGGGGTCAGTCCAATTCTGTCCCTTTGTTGTGGGCGAAGCACAAAGTGATACCTGTTCGTGGTCAGGGGGATCCAAAGAGAGAATGTGAACAAACACCTGCCAGGCTATCTAGCACGCAGGAAACACTTAACAAATATGACTGAATAGCCTCATTACTATAATAGACTGGGATACCAAGGTCCAAGCGTTGGGTAGGGTGATTTTTCAGAAGTCACACACAAGTTGGTAGCAGAGCCAGCGTGTGAGTTCCCTGCTCATCATTCCTCCTCGTATTCTGACTTGCCTCCGTGTCCTGGCCTTCAGTGCTGGCCATGTTCTTTACCACTGGTCGAATGGTCCTCACTGCCTGGACGCCTGGACTTATTACCTGTGGCTGGACAAGTGCCTGTGGCCCACTCCAGACCCAGCTTCATCCTGTTTGTGGGTGGATATGTGTACTTCCATATCCACCAGATAACTTTTGATTCCAATACACAGACATTTTAAACAAACTGACTTAAACAAAAAAGGGATTTTATCATTGAAATGTCCAGAGTTAGGACTTTAGGCAAAGCTGGACCCAGGGGCTAAAGCAACGTCGTCAGAACTTGGCTCTTTTTTTCTGGGCTCCTCTCTCACGCAGACTCGATTCTTATGAAGGAGCAAAACCCCCAAAGGGACCAGCAAGACCTCCCAGGCAGGGCCATTGCCTTCCCATTTTTGCACTTCTGTAAAACAGCTTGCTTCTAGGAAAAAGAAACTTACCCCTAAAATTCCATTGGTTCCCAAAAGCTCACTCCTGATTGGTCCATTTCTAACACCTAATTTGCAAATGGTGTAAACTTAATCAAAACCTAAAACCCTATAAAACCCTGTGTAAACCTACAGACGGGGTTCAGAGCTTGGAGTGTTAACTCCTCTGGACCCGCTGGCGTAATAAACCTGAGTTGTCCAACCTCCAAGTGCTGCTTGATCTCTTGAGGGGATTCAGGTTTCTGTGACACTCAGATAAGATGCCCTCCAGGGGTTGCAAGACAGTTACTGAGTGAATGAATGAACACAGTCTGAATGACAATCTGAGCAATCTGAATTTTTGTTTATCAGTAGTTAAAGACAACTATTTGCAAATACCTATAGGTTTCACTTAAAAATTTCGCTGGGGTACAAGAATGGCACGAGGAACGCGGGGAAAGTGGGCATTATTTTACAGTCTATTTAGTTCACTCCTCCCGCTGGCACTAATTTAATTCGTCCCCACAACTAAAGGAAGGACTGAGCTGAAATATTAACCTCAAAGGCAGCGCTGGAACAGATAATGGAGCTGTGCCTGCAAGCGCAGAGCGGAAAGATAAAAGACAAAGGAACTTGCTGCTTCCAGGGGAAAATTAAAGGGGGTGTGCGGGGGGTAATACAAGCCTTTTTTCTAATGGTTCATTTTCTTTCTCTTTAGTCCAAAGTGATAAAAGCAAGTAAATTTGTGTTTAGAATCACATAGTACAAGGCCATTATATAAAGATACTATCTTCCTGGCGAAACTTCATCAGAAGTTCTTAATGTCGAAAGCATGCAAAGTGGATTTAAAATATCACAGGCAAGCAGCAGAGATTGTCAAAAATGACAGAATATTATTAAACCTGTATATTTAGCCCTTAATTTTCATCTCCACACGAGACCCCAGCATGGCGCTATTTCTGCACAAAGCCACTGACCACGCGGCCAGCTGAATGGTGGGAGGGAAGCCCGCTTGGGCAGAGCCCAGAAAGTCTTCCCAGTTCCCTGGCTGCCCTCTTGCTTGAACAGGGTCCAATTTCAGAGTCTAAATAAACAGAGAAAGGCAGCCCATCTGCCTGGATGACATTTAACTGGCATTCCATCCCTGGGTGCAACAAAGATCCTGAGGGAGCTGGTGGGCGGTGATGGCAGAAAATTCCCCAGAGGGAAGGGGCCGGGGGCAGGGCCGGCTGTAGGATTTACACAAGGGATGGGGGCTGTCCTGCCATGGGGTAAGTAGTTGGGGGAAGAGCAGCAGGGCCTCTCTTGGCCTGCTTTCTCTCTGAGTGAGTGCTGGCAGCTACCTGCTGTGAGGAGTTCTCCGTGCCTGGCTCCAGACCTGAGCTTTAGACATTCAGTTAATCTTCACAAGAGCCCATGAGGAGGGGCCGATTGTCCTCCCAGTTTTACAGGCCAGGACACTGAGGCTCAGAGACCAAGCAGCTTGCCCTGGGCCTGCAGGTGGCTCCTGATGGCACCAGGCTGGAGCCCAGCTCTGCCTGACTCTGTAGTGAAGCATTCCTCTCCCAGGCCCTGTGCAGGCAGCTCCAGGGGTAAGAAGGGCGGGGTCGATGTAGACACACTGGATGGAACTCTCTTCAAGACAGATGTCAAGGGGACAAGCAGGGTGCAAACAGTGGTTCTGGGTGTGTACGGGGCTCGTTTGCAGACAGCACTCCAGAAAGTGGCACAGGTGGTGACTGTGGTTGCTTCCGGGGTGGGAGCTGGGGACGAAGACAAGGAGGGGAAGCAGATCTACATTTCGCTGACCCTCTTGTGGTATTTGAATCTATCATCTTGTGAGCATGGATTTAATGTATCTAGGATGTATATTAACCCATGTGAAAAGTAGCTTAGGCAGAAGGGAAAAAAACAAGTTGTGTGCTTTCTTGACGTTTCCGTGAGTGTCACCGCCTCACCCAGACCACTCCCTGGCATGCACACACCTTCCTTCCCTCTGTCAGGCTGGTGTCCTCCGGGCCCCTGCCTCATTCCCGAGCCAGGACCTCCTCAGCGCTCTTTTCTTGTCCACTCTGTGTCTGCTTCCCTCCTCCTCTCTCTCTTCCAGTCTAAGTCCTGCTCCCCTTCAGCCTCAGCTCCAGTTCTGCCTCCTTCAGGCAGCCTGCCCTGACCACTCCAAGCCCTCGGTGAAGGTTTCCAGCAAAGAGAACTTCCCTTCCATAGCCCAGACCTAGGGCCTTGCCAGCATCCGTCATCAGGTCAGCTCCTAAGGGCAGGCCAGTTCCATGTCCCTTTCCTCCCCTCTTCAGTGTGGTGGGCGGCAGAGGGAGGGACGGTCAGGAGAAGAGTCTTGGACACCTGCCACCCACAAAACCAAATCCACTGAGCTCAGTGTGTGGCCAGATGCTAGGGAGGGGACTGGGGCCTGTCAGACAGGCAGGGAGAAGGGGAAGGGGCTCCCGTTAATTGCTCGCTTTCCATTCACTGAGGATAAACAACGTAGAGTTGGAGCAGAGGAATCCAGCTTTGTGAGGCATGAACCTAATACAATTTGGGGATCCACTTTAAGCAAAAGACTATGGGGGGAGGGAGAGTGCACATCAGTGGTGGAGTGTGTGCTTAGCATGCGAAGGTGCTGGCTTCAATCCCCAGCACCTCCATTAAAAATAAACAAACCTAATTACCCCCTCCCCCCAAAAACCAACAAAAATTTTATTTAAAACAAGAAAAAAAGAAAAAGACTATAAAATCGCAAATAAAAATTCTGAATGAAAATGATCACCTAATTAGAGTGAAAAAATAAATCACAACATATACTAGAGGCTTAGAAATTCAGGTCCTATTTCAGATTTCTTCAGGCAATTTACCAGAAATGCTAACATACACACATTTTCTGATAGCACCCTGGCCGCCCTCCCCACCCAGAGACTCCCAGCGGATGAGGCGGCCTCCATTTCATGGGGCTCCCAATCAATTCACCCCTTTGGAGAAGACCCACATTGTTCAGCTCCTGGTGTGACGAGTGAAAGTATGAAATTAACAGAAACCAGCCACCAACCAAATGGCACCACTTGTGCACCTGTCAAACGTTTCAAGAAGAAACAGTGCCATGCTCCACCTCACCACTCACTCCTCTAGAAAGGAGAAGGGGAAAGAGAACATCCCAGCTGGTTTTCATAAAACCAGCAAGGCCTGATACACCAAACCAGACAAATAGTTCAGGGAAAAGCCGAGATGACTCATGAAACAATTGATGTATACATAACAATGGCTAAAATTAAAAGTAGCAAACTGCTGGCCAGAATGTGGAGTAACTGAAACTCTCATACACTGCTGATGGGAGTGTAAAAGGGAACAATCCCTTTGGAAAACAGTTTGAGAGTCTCTATAAAAGGTAAAGATGTACTTACCAGGTAACCCAATATTTCCATTCTTGAATATTTATCTAATAGAAATAAAAGCATATATCAATACAATACTTGAATGTGAATGTTTGTAGCAGCTTTATTCCTAAGAGCCCCAAACTGGAAACGGTGCAAAGCATCCATCAGTAGGTGAATGGATAAATAAATTGTGGCGTATCTGTGCAATGGGATGCTATTCAGCAATATAAAGGGAAACTCTGGCAACAATACAGAATAATCTCAAAACCATTGTGCTGAGTGACAAGAACTAGATATAGAGGATATGGACTAACTGATGCCATTTACTTGATTTTCTTGCATGGGAAAAACCAATCAACAGTGACACAAAGCATATCAGTGGTTACTTGGAGCCAGAAGTGGATGGTGGGACCACAAAAAGACATGAGGGAATCTTTTTGAAAAGATATCTCTATTTGGAGGGGGGGTGTATACATTTGCATTAGTATATATTTGTCATAACTTATCAAAATGTACAATAAGGTTTATTTTAAATTTTAAAAATACAATTAATAAATAAAAATACTGAGTTTTAGACTCTCCTTCCAAATATTTAGATTTAATTTAATGCCTGGGTGGAGCCCAGGCATTGGTATTTTTTTTCTTTTTCAGTTTTATTAGGTAGAATTATTACAGTTTAACTGCACATATACATTATAATGCATGTAAATACAAATATACAATATACTGCACATTCTTTTTAGTTTACATATATGTACTGATCATTGTTTCTAAGGACAGATTGGAGCTTTAGCTTTTTAAACTTACATAGTTATCAAAGGAATAAAGCCAACTACAAAATGAGAATCAACAGAATGCAGTAATCCAATCATAAAGGACAGTCAAATGTGCTTACACATGTTCAAGAAATCAATCATCTAAGTTACAAATAAGTAGTTCATTTGTGTCCTTATTTTTTTTTAGATTCCACTTTTAAGTGATATCATATGGCATTTTTCTTCCTCTTTCCAGCCCACTTCATTTACAATGATGATCTCTACATCCATCCATGTTGCTGCAAATGGCATTATTTTATTCTTTTTTATGGCTGAATAGTGTTCTGTTGTATACATACCACATCTTCTTTATCCAGTCATCTGTTGATAGACAGTTGGGTTGCTTCCATGTCTTGGCTATTATAAATAGTGCTGCTATGAACATTGGAGTGCATGTCCCTTTTTGAATTTTATTTTTCTCTGGATATATGCCCAGGAGTGGGATTGCTGGATCACATGGTAAGTCTATTTTTAGTTTTTTGAGGAACCTCCATACTGTCCTCCATAGTGGCTATGCCAGCCTACACTCCCACCAACAGAGTAGGTTCCCACTTCTCCACACCCTCTCCAGCATCTATCATTTGTAGACTTTTTAATGATGGCCATTCTGACTGGTGTGAGGTGAGATCTCATTGTAGTTTTGATCTGCATTTCTCTGGCAATTAACGATGCTGAGCATTTTTTCATGTGCCTATTGGCCATTTGTATGTCTTCACTGGAGAATTGCTAGTTTAGGTCTTCTGTCCATTTTTGGATTGAGTTGCTTGTTTTTTTGATACTAAGGTGTATGAGCTGCTTATATATTTTGGAAATTAGTCCTTTGTCGATCACCTCATTTGCAAATATTTTCTCCCATTCTTTAGGTTGTCTTTTTGTTTTGTTGATGGTATCCTTAGCTGTGCAAAAGCTTTTAAGTTTAATTAGATCCCATTTGTTTAGTTTTGCTTTTATTTCCTTTACTCTAGAAGCTGGTACAAAAAATATATTGCTGTGATTTATGTCTGAGAGTGTTCTGCCTATGTTTTCCTCTAGGAGTTTTACAGTATCTGATCTTACATTTAGGTCTTTAATCCATTATGAGTTTATTTTTGTATATGGTGTTAGAGAATGTTCCAATTTCAGTCTTTTACAGGTTGCTGTCCAGTTTTCCCAGTACCACTTATTGAAGAAACTGTCTTCTCCATTGTATATTCTTGCCTCCTTTGTTACAGATTAATTGACCATAAATGCATGGATTTATTTCTGCACTCTCTATCCTGTTCCATTGACCTATATGTCTGTTTTGTGTCAGTAGCATACTGTTCTAATTACTGTAGCTTTGTAGTATAGTCTGAAGTCAGGGAGTGTGATTCTCCCAACTCCATTCTTCTTTTTCAAGATTGTTTTCGCTATTTGGAATCTTTTGTGTTTCCATACAAGTTTTTAACATTTTTTGTTCCAGCTCTGTGAAGAATGTCATTGGTCATTCGATAGGGACTACATTGAATCTGTAAATTGCCTCGGGCAGTATGACCATTTTAACAATATTGATTCTTCCAATCCAAGCATACAGTATATCTTTCCATTTGTTTATGTCATCTTCAATTTCCTTCATCAATGTCTTATAGATTTGGTGTACATGTCTTTTGCCTTCTTGGGTCAGTTTACCCCTAGGTATTTTATTCTTTTTGGTGCAATGATAAGTGGTATTGTTTCCTTAATTTCCCTTTCTTCTACTTCATTGTTAGTGTAGGTAGAAGTGCAACTAATTTCTATATATTAATTTTGTATCCTGCAACTTTACCAAATTCATTGATGAGTTCTAGTAGTTTTCTTGTCGCTTCTTTAGGGTTTCCTATGTATAGCATCACTTCATCTGCAAACAGAGACAGTTTTACTTCTTCATTTCCAATTTGGTTTCCTTTTGTTTCTTTTTCTTCTTAGGACTTCCAAAACTATGGGGGTGTTTTGTTTTGTTTTGTTTTGTGCTCAGTAAACAAATTTATACTGTATAGCACAGGGAAATATATTCAATATCTTATAATAGCTCATGGTGATAAAGCATATGAAAATGAATATATGTATATTCATGTATGACTGAAGAATTGTGCTGTACACCAAAAATTGACACAACATTGTAAACTGACTATAATTCAGTAAAAAAACATATTAAAAAAAAAACTATGTTGAATAAAAGTGGTGGGAGTGAGCCTCCTTGTCTTGTTCCTGATCTTAGAGGAAATGATTTCAGCTTTTCCCCATTAAGTATGATGTTAGCTATGGGTTTGTCATATATGGCCTTTGTTATGTTGAGATATGTTCCATCTATGCCCAGTTTCTGGAGAGTTTTGATCATAAATGGATGTTGAATTTTATCAAAAGCTTTTTCTGCATCTATTGAGATTATCATGTGGTTTTTATTCTTCAATTTGTTAATGTGGTGCATCACATTGATTGATTTGCAGATATTGAAAAATTCCTGCATCCTTGGGATAAATCCCACTTGGTCATGGTGTGTAATCCTTTTAATATGTTGTTGGAGTCGATTTGCTAGTATTTTTTTGAGGATTTTTGTATCTATATTCATAAGTGATATTGGTCGGTAGTTTTCTTTTTTGTGTGATATCTTTGTCTAACACCTAGCACATAGTGAGTGTTCAGCAGGATTGGATTGAACAAACAGCTTGGCAGAGCTGCTATGAGCCAGTGAAACTAAAGGGATGGAGATTGAGATTCACCATCAACCACTGAAGAAAACTTACAGAAAAGGTTCAATAAATTCTAAAGTGATACTACAAGCAGTAAGAGAAACCGAATGTGTCATTTTCTTTCCTTTCCTATGGTATTTTCATAAGTCTTTGTAAAGAGCAAAAAATGTCATGCACTCCTTTGGGTGATCTGTCCAGTTCACTGGAACTGCCATCCCCTTTCTCCAGGAACTGTCATAAAAGATTCACAAGGATGAGCCCTTTTTATACCGCCACCCCCTGCCTCCCTGGGCACAGCTGATTGGAGCAGCAGCAGACACCTGACCCTAACTATACCAGTCAGATTCTCTGTGGGTGGCTAGGCTGCTGCTGAAGGAAGGAGGGCTGAGAAAGCTGGATGTCATATGCCAGCCCAAGGAGAGTAAAGCAAGTGCTGGGAAGAGCAGAGCTGGTCCATAGGACATTCCTGTTCCAGCATCTTCTTAGTCTCAACCACATTCTCACCCTTGAATCCCACAAGACCCACTGGACCTCTTTTTAGAAACCAGTCGTTCTGTTTTGCTTTCTTTGTTTCCTTTTTCACTTGGGCAAGCTTGAATGTTCCTATTACCTGGTGCAAGGAGGACCATAACTAATCAAGCATGTATTACTGTAATGATGAGAAAAATAGTGCTATAATAATTTACCTTACATGCAAGCATTTTCAATGTGAGTGCATATTTACAGCCAACATGTAAAGAGAGGTCCACTTGCAGTTTCTAGTCAGTCATTCTGGACTTTTAGGATTTCCCTCTTGTTGCACTCCATGCCCACCCCACCTCTACTTCTTTACTGGGCTTCCTGATCCAGGAGGCCATCAGGAATTTCTTGATTTTCTAACCAAAGCAGGATTTAAGAGTAGGGATGCTGATGGAGACATGGGTGGCTGTGTCCTGTGTCATCTCAGCCATGCCTCCGGGGACACCAGTGCCTCGTGCCTTCTCAGCACTAATTTGAGCTGTGACACCATTTTCCAAGCCATTGCCATCTCAAGTCACAAGGGAACCTCTCTAGGGGAAAGAGGATGGTTGATATTTAATTTCCCTCCTCCAATTCTCAAGAGCCAAGCTCCCAAGTTCAAAGACATCTATCATGGTGAGTGATGGATTGTATTTCAGAGCAGGTTGGCAGCAGGAGGGAATTGAATTCAGAAACAACCATCTGGCTTTTGCGACTGTGTGCCCTTTGCCCTACTCAGCATCAAGCCAGCTGTCACATAATCCAAGTGGCCACAGCAGCAGAACCGGCCCCCGTGTCCAGTCGAGACAGTCCTCCTCTGAGGTCTGCAGAAGGCATTCAGAAAGCCAGCAGGGACCCCTTCAGACTGAGCTAGAGGGAGTGGGGCTGAGCACAGAGACCTTTTTCAGAACTTACTGGGAAATAGACTGAAACAAACAAAACACCTGTCCCCCAGGAAGGCTCATTCATTCAAAAGTACTTCTTTAAAAAAATTTTCTAATTGAAATATAGTCAATTTACAATGTTGTGTCAGTTTCTGGTGTACAGTATAATGCTTCAGTCATACATATACATACATATATTCATTTTTATTCTTTTTCATTATAGGTTGCTACAAGATACTGAATATAGTTCCCGGTGCTATACAGTATAAACTTGTTGTTTATCTATTTTATATATAGTAATTAGTATCTGCAAATCTCAAACTCCCAATTTATCCCTTCCCAACCCCTTCCCCAACTGGTAACCATAAGTTTGATTTCTATGTCTGTGATTCTGTTTCTGTTTTGTAAATAAGTTCATTTGTCTTTTTTTTTTAGATTCTACATATGAGTGATATCATATGGTATTTTTCTTTCTCTTTCTGACTTACTTCACTTAGAATGACAATCCCCAGGTCCATCCATGTTGCTGCAAATGGCATTATTTTATTCTTTTTAATCACTGAGTAGTATTCCATTGTATAAATATACCTCAACTCCTTTATCCAGTCATCTGTCGATGGACATTAGATTGTTTCCTGTTTTGGCTATTGAAAATAGTACTGTTATGAACAGTGGGGTGCATGTATTTTTTTTGAATTAGAGTTTTCTCTGGATATATGCCCAGGAGTGGGATTGCTGGGTTATATGGTAAATCTATTTTTAGTTTTTTGAGTAATCTCCATACTGTTTTCCATAATGGCTGCACCAAACTACATTCCCACCAACAGAAAAACACCTATTTTTTGATGCCTAGTA
This sequence comes from Camelus bactrianus, assembly GCF_048773025.1. NCBI lineage: Eukaryota > Metazoa > Chordata > Mammalia > Artiodactyla > Camelidae > Camelus > Camelus bactrianus. The sequence goes on along the minus strand of NC_133547.1, from coordinate 19,925,991 downwards.
GGCACAGGCTCTGGCAAGCTTACTTCCCATTGCAAAATAGGAAGCTCTTGGTCTGTGGAATCACACAGTCTGGGGTCAGATCCCACCTCCATCACCTACTAGCTGTGTAATGTGGGCAAGTCTTATCAGTATGTGCCCTTACATCAGCACCTTTCTCTCCAAGGCTCTGCTTCCTCACCTGTAAATCGGGGATAATAGTAATACTCATAGAACTGTAGCAACTGAAGTATCTATAAGGTGCCTGTGAGTGGTAAATGCTTACTAATGTTAGCTGTTGCTGTTCTTTTATATATATATTTTTTGCTGTTGTTATTTATTTTTTAATAGACTTTATTCTTTTAGAGCAGTTTCAGGGTCACAACAGATTTGAGCAGAAAATACAGAGTTCTCACATAGCCCTCCCCACCCACACAGAGATACTCCCCTCCCCTCAGCATCCCTCATCAGTGCTGTTGTTATTTTAACTGTGTCCATGCACTCTTTTTTTTTTTTTAATTGAAGTAAATCAGTTACAATGTGTCCATTTCTGGTGCACAGCACAATGTCTCAGTCATGCATATCCATACATATATTCGTTTTCATATTCTTTTTCATTAAAGGTTATTACAAGATATTGAATATTTTCCCTGTTCTATACAGAAGAAATTTGTTGGATTTTTTAAAAATCTATATTTATATATAGTGGCTAACATTTGCAAACACAAATGACCATTTTTTAAAACTGATCAAATGGTGTGATAACCTACGCTATTCATTTCAGTAGCCCTTACTAACAATCACGGATTTTGATACAACAACTCACACTGATAAGAATTGTTCCCGTGTGTGTGATCTTCCCTGGACCCCAGGAGCTGAGGCTCCTGGGTCATTCCGGAGCCTCACAAGTGCAGCAGCCTAGCACCATCTGTGTGGCAAAAGCTTGACTCTCAGGCTGTATTTTCCATTTTATGAGCAGATTGGGAGGCAGCCAGTGCAAGCACAGTTTTTAGGACACCTGGGGAGAGATTGTGTCTTCTTACTGCTTAGCACGGAGCGGAAGAGGCAGCCAATCAATGAGCACCAGGCAATGTCAGCAGTTGCTGCTGACAAGCAGTGTCGCTCCCTATTGTGTTTTCAAAAACACCTTCGGGTGGCAAGGCGCTAGAAGACAGGGAGTTATGTCTGCTCGACGGGAGATGCTTACAGGAGCAAAGAATGTTTAGAGGGTCTGTTTTGGCCATTCATCACAATGAATCCTGAAAGGAGAAAAACAGAGCAAAAACACCTTGAGAGGCTCCTTACCCTCAAGGGACTCTCATCTAAGTCATCAAAGAATACAATTATTCAAGAAAACGTACAAAACATGTTTTAACTCTGACTGTGTGTGGATAGAGTTGTGTGCGTGCCTAACAGGCAGAGGTAGAGAAAGAGACCAGATCAAAAGCTGTGATCCACACTGAATTCATAACTAACCACATCAGCTCACCTTTATGGAGTGTCGATTGTGCGCCAGACGCTGTCCTAAGTACTTCCGCGTCCGTTACTTTATTTAATTATCGCAACATGATAATGTATGCAGAGCATTTAACAAAGCCTGGTACCTAGAAAGCGCCCCACAAGAGACCCCGCCTCTGTCGTTCTGCTGTTTTTTATATCACTGTCCCCCTGTTTCCAGATGAGGGAACTGAAGCTCAGGTGAAATGACCTGCCCTTGCTTTTCTTTTCTAATTAAAAAAAAAAAAATCTTTTGAGGGGTGGGGTGGAGGTAATTAGGTTTATTTGTTTATTTTTAGAGGAGGTACTGTCTGTGTGTGTGTGTGTGTGTGTGTGTGTGTGTGTGTGTGTGTGTGTGTGTGTTCTAATCTAAGGATAAAAACAATGGGCAATGCCAGATTCTCCAGTACCCCCCAGTGCCAGATACCATAGTAGGCACTGTCACTCACTAAATCCTGTCTCTTCCTCCCAGCTTACAGATCAGGACACAGGCCCATGGAGGTCTAAAATAGCTTTCCAGGGTCACACAGCGAGGCAGGTGTGGAGCTGAATCCCCAGTCAGTGGACCTGGTTCCAAAGCCCTCGTCCCTCAGTTCATTCCCTGGATTCGTTGGGTTGTTCACCAGTGAAGTAGTAAGAGCGCGGTTCGGAGCCATCAAGGAGCCCATGGAAGCTTTGATGTGGAAGTGCTTTGGCAGGAGCAGAGTGCCTTGCAGATGTCAGAGGGGCTGCCCAGGAGAGGCTGCGTCTGACACCTGGACAGTCACAAGGCCCCAGTCCACCAACATCTTCCCTGGAGGGTGTCTAAGTCCCAAAGTCACCTAGGAAAGAGGCTTTTGTTCCAGAACCAGAGAGAAAGAAGGCTTCCTGGGTAAAGATGAGGAAAGCTAGAGGTTCCTGTTCTGCCCTGGATCTCCCCACTCCATGCCATGTGTAACTCCATCTCCAGGCACCTCCCCGGCAGCTGGGCATTCTCATGCCAGCTGGGATGTAGTCCAGCCAGGTGGGGATACGACTGGTCCTCAGGACCTCTTCTGCTTCTACCCACAAGGTTACAGCTGCCAGCAGACAAACCATGACTTTCCCTTCCTTTTGACAAGGCCTGAGGCCCAGCCACTCCATGCTTTACAGCTCCCTCCTGCTGCCAGTGAGAACACGAGCAACCTCAGGGTCGTCCCAAAACCCCAGGATGAAGGAAGGGGCAGCCATCACCTTAAATGTCAACCCCAGTTCCTTGCTGGAAAAGTAACTGCCAGGTAGTGTCCTGCTGGCTGAAAGTGGACTTCCAGTCCCTTTTACAGCTGCCCCTTGTGTGAAGACTGACCAGTCCTTATGATCTTTTTTTCTAGATGAGGAAACCGAGATAGAGAATTTACCCAAGGCCCACTGCTGGTCAGTGACTGAGTCCCAGTTAACCCTGCTCCAAACCACCCATTCTTTCTGCAGCGCCACCAAACTATCTACACATCTGGTCCTACCCAACCTCCCAGATCTCCCCTTCCATGCCTTTTATTTCAATAAATACGGTATTTGTATTCCCCCGCAAGTTGCACTCTGGAACCACACTCTTTTGATGCACGCTGGAGACACCACTTTCCTTCTGCGACCGTGGCGATGCTGTCACGAGTTATCTCGCTGGTACATGGCATACGGTCAGTCGCCCCCTCCCAGCCTTCTGCAGAGGAATTCCCCGGAGGCCATGGCGGCTGCACTTCCAGACTTCTGAGCCGGAGAATTTCTGCCTTTGTGTCTACGGCTGTATTAATTAATCATTCCTTAAACGCCAGCTGTGTCTACACACATTACTATAACAGTCAATTCCGTTCTTAAAAGAAAGCTAATTTAAACCAAGGATATGATGGATTTTTAAAACTAAATTAGCGAAGTCTTTGTTTTAAAGTAGAATCGAGCTTAAGAACAGAGTTCTGGTCAAACCCTCAGTGGGGCCAAATTCTTGAAAATAAAGTATCATTCATTCATTGTGATAACGATCAGGACCTTGCAGGCCGCCCCCATCCCAACACTTGCCTCTTGTGTATAAAATATCTGAGGTCTCCCAGGCCTCCCGAGTCATAAAGGAGCAGGCTTGAGCAGTTAATGATTGGGGCAGTGGAGTCACAGACTCACATAAGCGCATGATGACCAGATGTCTTCCCGAGCCTCCCTGTCAATAATCTCACAAACTGTTACCAAGGCTGTTGCCCCCAGGATCACACCCCTGCCCCTCCCTGGAACAGAAACCAGTTACTCTTATCTAAGTCTCAGGAGGCAGCTGCAAAGAGAAGGAACAAGAACTGGTTAGGACCAACGGGGCGCAAGATGATGGAGGATTCGACTTCCAGTGGACCTCGCACCTCATTACACACTTACTGTAGTGTATAGCTTGCTAAAGGACACCCCCGCCACTGCCAGGACAGTTGACGGTTGCCATGACAACGAGCAGAAAAGCCTCTGCCAGGACTGATTGGCTCCATCATACCCAGAAGGAGGGCATGATGGCAGAAGCCTCCCGCAAACATCCACGGGGCCCAGCCCAGGCTGGAGCTGTCTCAGCCGTCTTGGCTGACGGCTTCCCACTCGACTGCCTTTTCCTTGCCCAAGCGCCTTTCTTGCCTTTTCCTCTTCTGTCCCTCTGCCTCCGCTGCAAATAACTGACAGCAAAGGCCCCGAATGTGGGGAAGAAGGCAAAAACAAACCAACCAAACACCACCACCGAGGGACACACCACACAGGTGAAAGGATGCGCTCTCATTCCCATCTTAGCCCCTAAACAGTAGGAAAAATAAACAAGGACTCGTTTTACAGGGCCTAAGGGAAAGGTCTGTTCAATCAGCAAACCTAGAGAACCTTGGCAGGAGGCAGCACTCATGCCTTGAGTTTATTTACATCAGGCACTGAGGCTATTAATAAACAGGGGGTGCTCTAGGGAGTGGAGAGAGGACCAAGGTCATGATCAACAGGGAAATGACATGGCGGGTTTCTTCCTTGCAGTGAGTGAGACGTTTTCTATTGTAATCCTCCTAAATCCAAAGCGTGTGATGATAGGGACAAGCCAGGCCGATAGTCACTTTCTATAAAGAAAGAGCTTTTTAAAATAGTTCTCCGCTGTCTAAAGGCTGTGACAGATGTAACCAGTTAATAGAATGGCTTGTTTTCAAGGACTAATTAAATGATGAAGCTATCAACGTTATGAATCACTCTCAGCTGCCATTAAGACAGCCCTCTGATGTCCATGCGAGACCCAGCCCCATCCGTCTTCAGGATGCTGAGTGGCCCTGTCCGTGCAGCCAGACTGCTGGCACTTGCGCCTGGACTCTGCTCCTTGCAGGCCATGCAGTTGCAGTCATGTTTCCTAATATCCCTGGCCTCAGTGTTCCCTTCTTTACAATGGGGCTAGGTACTATCTCCTAAGACTAAGGTCAAGCATTCAATGCCATAGGAAGTGTTGGTAAATGCTACTGTCAGCATTATTTAAAAATCAGTCACACAAGCCTGAGATAGATGTGATGTGTCTGTGCAGCCGTCAAGTGCAGTGATTCTGCTACCTTCTGAAGCTTCACTGGAGGAGGCACAGAGCCCCATGGGAGGGAAGAGAGGGTCTCAGCGTCTGGGGGACCCTTCACATCTTGCAGTCTGTGCTCTTGAACATGCCCACACTTTTAGAAGATTCCTGTCCCGGAGGGCCCTGAGAATAGGGGATCCCAGGTCTGTCTGCCCCTCCTTCCTTTTTACCCCTCTCCTCACATAGGTGGGAACATGGTGTTTCTCTCTCTCCTGGGGACCGAATCTCCAAAGGGGCTTCTTTCTTCCCAGATCCTGGAAGGACATGGCGGGTGGGGCTGCTCCCACTTTTGAGCAGGTCCCACATTTTAGCTCCCATTTTTGGGGGGCCTATGTGCAAAGGACAGGGTCCCTCTTGTCATGATGTTTTACATCCTTAATGTGCTTTGAGTGTTCCATTCAGTTCTCACTGAATTCTTGCAGGGCCCCATCCTTGCAGTTTATATTGCAGGCTAGCTTGTCAGCCAAGGGCCTGACTTAGCAGCCCCGTCCCAACTGCACCACTAACACGTCTGGTCAAGGCAAGCCCACAGTCAGTGCCCAAAGAAAGGGTTGAATCAACATACACGCAAAAGAGGCTGAGTTCCCAGGGCTTTGCCTCCAACGTCAGAAATCACATCTCTTCTTTAAAAAGGGGCTCCCCAAAGTCAAACTCTCCATCTCCACAGGGTCTGATTCCATTGCCCTGTTCCCCCACATCACACCTCCCTGGCTGCGCAGCTCCAGGTTGAGAGCACAGAGCATCCTGGAATCAACCCCTAGCAGAGAGTTTGTAACTGCCAGCCAGGCTGGCCACTCCTCCTCCCACCCCACACCCCAGCTGGGCATGGCCTGCACCAGTCAGCAGAGCTTCCTCCTCCACCACCACCAACCTTCAGGACCTGGGATCCTCCCAGAGCTGCTTTGGAAAATCTGGCCACACTGAGTAAATTCCCAGGGAACAACTCGTGCTCATGTTTTAAAAGGAAGATGCCCAGCCCTGTGTTCAGGGCAGAATCCTGTTTACACCTGGGGTGTCACACCTGGGGATGGGAGGTCCACAGAGCAGAAGCTGGTGGTCCTGGAATCCAGGCCTGCTCTGACCTGTGCCCTGTGTGACTCTGGGAAAAATCTGTGCCCTCTCTGGTCCTCTGAACTGTGTTTAATTTCTTCTCAGAGTATTGGGAGGTCACATGGGCCATGGGTTCATGTCACTTGCCAAACACCTTTCTTGGTTAGGGCATGCAAGAGGCAGCAGACAGACACTAAAGCTACAAGACACTGGCTGCCAAATAGTAAACCAGAACATTTGGGATGGAGACAGGACTATGAGCGACATGCAGAGTAGCTGGTGTGCTCAGGGTAGCCATTCGGAAGAGGAGGCATCCAAGTTTCACCAGAACAATGAGAGCAAAGGAAAGTCTGAGCTGTTGTTTTCCAGGCAGAATCCAGGCAGAAGGAACAGTGAGTGCAAAGTCCCGGTGGCAGGAATGGAGACAGAGCAACCTGAGTGGCCAGAGCCCCAAGGACAAGAGGGATGAAGGTGGAAGAAGACAGAACATGTAGGCTCTGTAAACTACAGAAGAAATTTCAAGTTTAGGCTGAGTGTGTCTAGCAGAGGGTTGGAGTCTGCTATAGGATGTAAACGATCTCTCAGCCATAGAGTGAGAAGCGAGGGACAGGATCTGATGGAGTTTGTACAAAGATCTCTCTGTACAGTCAGGCAGTGGTTGTGAGGGTGGCAGGTATGGAAACAGAGGGATCATTCAAGAAATTATTGCAAGAAAGTGACGGAAGCTTGGGTTGCAGGTGGTGGAGAGAGGTGAGCAGCTCCAGAGAGCATGGCTTGTGGGGAGAGGTGGATGGGGGATGGAGGGAGGGGGACAAGGAAGAATCAAGGGGACCAACCCCAAGGTATCCAGCATGAGTGACTGGGCAAACAAGGGGTGTTCCACACCTGGGATTAACCTGCTAGGACACACGTCTGCCACACTGTCACTCCATCTAGTCATCTCTGGATGTAGCCTAGAGGAAAGGCCTTCCCAGGGCGGACCATCCCAGGGAGGATGAACAGCGAGGAGAAGTGGAGCTCACTCTGGTTCCCTGGCAGCCAGCTTTTCTCTGTTTTCAGAAGACAGAATCACCTTCTCTCCCTTCCTTTCTGTCTGGAGGGACACGTCCCTGTGAGGGCCCAGATGCATGGGATTGTGACGTGCCCCTGCTCTCCATGCACTGCTGGAATGCTAAACAGTCTTGATGAAAATGAATTGATGGTCTTGTCAGCAGAGACAATATTTACACAATCTACTGTTACATCATACAGAGAGATGGAAAGTCGCGATGTGGCAGCTCTGAGGGAGCTGTGGGACACCGCGGGGGCCTGGAGGCTGGTGGACGCAGCTCACCCTCTGCTGGGCCCGGCCCAGACTCCCCAGACCTGCAGAGGCAGGACTCACAGTCCAAACAGCCTGTGGGATTTTGTGTTCTGCGGGGTATGGGGAGGAAAGACATTCCAGAGCCCTGCTGACACTGCAAAGACATTTTCCTAAACCATGAGAGAGGAAATCCCGGGGAAGACCCAGGGAGCCCCGGAACCTGGCCTTCTAGGGAGGGAGCAGCTGGGTCATCCTGGGAACAGGTTCACAGCCTCTCTGGACTCAGCATACCTGAGAAGTAGGGAAGAGCTGCTGTGCGAGGTGGTGAGCTCCCCGCCGCTGGAAGCTGAATGCTCCAGAGACACTTCTGCGGTGCACCTGGAGTTGCTGCCTTCCTCGGACAGCTACGTCTTGGTCACCCCCTTGTGCCTGCCTGGGCTAAGAGCTGTGGGTACCGGGTAACAAGTGCCTCTGCCCTCAATCACGGGAGAGAGAAAGTAACAAGTTAAGTGCCCTGGGAAACCAACAGAGGCTGTCGTGCCAGAGGCCGTGGGGGCAGGGGCAGGCATCCCACAGCAGGGAGCTGAGGCCTGCAGCCCCGGGAGGGCCCGGAGCAAACGCACTCCTGGAGGGGGCGGCTGCTGCAAAGGCCTGCGATGGCACGCGTGGCCATGATTTCCAAAGTCCCATGGTCAATGACGGCAGGGTGCTGGGATGACATCTGGGCATCAGGAGAAGCAGGTTGGGATTGAGGGGAGGGGGTGATCAGAGCTTCCTGAGGTTACTTCCCGGAGCTGGGGTGTGGCCGGGGTGATGTCCTGACCATGCTTTTGGAGGCCGAGGAAAGCCTGACCCCAGCATCCCGTCCTGTGGGAAAGTGCGAGTGCCTTCCTCTCCAAATCCAAAGGATGTGGTCTGGCCTCATCGCGAGGCCCGTTGCCTGGAAGGAACTTCTCAAACCTCAGTTTGTGGCCGGCTGCGGCGGGGAGCGTGGGAGCGAGGCTGAAGCAGCTGGTAGCCAAGAGGCCAGAGCAGAGCGTGCGGGTTGGGGAGGGGGGTGTCCTTACATTGTCGGTGAGTCAGAGCTGCAGCATCTCCGTGCCTGGCTGGTGGGAGGGTGGCCTTGTCCCTCACCTCCTCCCCGCTGTCACTGCCAGTTCTTACACTGGCCATATGCTGGATTCTTATTTTAGACACTGTGACAATTCTTAAAATAGCCACCAAAGGGAAAAAGGTGAGCCCTCCCCAAAGGCATAGCAGGGAAGTCAAAGCAGAGTGGACCTGCTGCGCCCCTGCTGTGGGGACGCCACTGTGTTTCCCTCATACCTGTAATGTGAGCAGCGTTTTCAGGCTGAAAGTCTAAAAACTGTTTCAGGATTTCATGAAGACCCTGCATGCGAGCACACTGGCAGAAAGTGCCAAAGAAAATCTATAACAAAGTGAAGTATTTTTAAATACCTTAAAATGACAGAGAAAGGATGGAGTTTAACAATTTTGTCAGGAGGAAAACTGTTAGATCAGCAGCCAACATGAAAAAGTTTGGAATGACACGAGTCAAACCATTCGCTCCAAGATCATGTTCATGACGAGCGTGCACAGGAACGGAGGCCACAGGGACTTTTAAACTGTTACAACACGGGTTGGGTTTGAGTCAACAGAAATCTCTTGCTCTCCTTAGGCATCAGTAGCCCCCTCTCCAGGAAGGAGAGTAATTAGAATTCCTAGGCCACGTGCCCAACATCAAGACCCTGGGCAGGAATCCACTGGTTCTGGCGACCCAACCACGTCTACATGGGGACAGACTGCGACACTGGCTTATACTTGTCCTCTGTGGCTTCCCTCCTGACTGAGGATCAGGGCAGATACTAGGCATTAAACCAAGCCAGACTGTACCTTGGCTGCTAAGCCAGCAAGATAGCAGTGGAGAGACCATTTCCCCAGAGCCCAGGGGTGTCATTCAATACAGGGTGCTGTATTCATTCTCTATTGCTGTTCAACAAATTGCCCCAAACTTAGCAGCTCCAAACAACACCTATTTACCATCTCATAGGATGGGTCAGGAACCTGGGCACAGATTAGCTGCGTCCTCTGCTCAGATCAAGGGACTGGCCAGGCTGTGATCTCCTCTGGGACTTGTCCTCCTCAAGCTCATTCAACCTGTTTTCAGAATTCAGCTTCCTGAGGCTGTAGGACGGAGGTCCCCATTTTCTTGCTAGTTGTCAGCCAGGACCACTCTCAGCTCCTAGGGACAACTTCAGCTCCTGGCTGCAAGGCTCCCATCGTCAGTTCCCAGCTTTGATGAGCAGGAATGTGTCTCATGCTTCAAATCTCTCTGTATTCTCTGACTCCAGCCTCCAGACCCAGTTTTAAAGGGATCACATGATTAGGTCAAGCCTGCTTGAATCATCTCCCTTTTGTTAAACCAAGGCAACTGGTTAGTAACCTTAATCACATCTGTAAAACTCATGAAACATAACTAATGAATTATACCCCCATCAAATCACAGGTCTGCTGCACTCAAGGGAAGGAAGTCACACAGGGTGTGTACACCAGGGGACAAGAATCTTGGGGGCCATCCTGAGATTTGGCTACCATAGGCACCCCCTTCAGGATCACAGTCACAGATATAAAGCAGACTCCTTGGCAGCCTCAAATCAGCAAGGTGGCCGTTGACAGGATCCCAGAGGCACAGGGATACAAGATACTTCCTCTTGTCATCTCACCAGTGACAGAAATCATTAAAAAAAAAAACATAATTTCCCTACCCAAGTTGGTGTTTGATGACCTCTCGGTTAAGTAGCTTTTTTCTTCAAGGATCTGGAAGCCACAGTTCTCCCTGGGTGAATCATTGAGCCTGTGCACTCTGAATCACTGAGATAAGGGCAGTAGGGACCAGTAGGTCCCCTACCAGCTGTGCAGCCTTGGACACACTGGTAGCTTATCTGAGACTTAGCTTTTTACTATAAAATGGGGACAAGATTAGCCTCAGTTCATAAAATCATTCTGAAGATCGGATGTACTAATCCATTAGAAACACTCAGCACAGTGCCTGACACACAGCAAGTGCCTGGTACAGGTGATGAGGTGGTCTTATCCATCAAGATTCTAGGAAGGGGTGTGTGTGTGTGTGTGTGTGTGTGTGTGTGTGTGTGTGTGTGTGTTTGTGTGTGTGTGTGCGCATGTAGTTGGAAGAACACATGGCCCAGACTAAGGAGGTTTAGTACCAGACTCTGCTCAATCAACAAGAAAGTTCCTGCTATATCCTGTAGTAACCTGTAATGAAAAAGAATATGAAAATGAATATATGTACGTATATGGATGACTGAAACATCATGCTGTACACCAGAAATGGATGCAACATTGTAAACTGACTGTACTACAATTTAAAAAAGTAATAATAATAAATTAAAAAGGGGAAAAAAGAAATAATAATAAAGTAGTGGAACTGAAATAAAAAGAAACGACAGAGCACTGTTAAATAAATCTGGTTGGTTAAAAAAAAAAAGAAAAGAAAAGAAAGAAAAACCTTATGCGTTTGACCAAAAATAAAGGTGGGGGGGGAAGTGCCTGGTAAATATATTCTCCCATTCCGTAGGTGGCAATCTCCATCCTACTCTCTCTTCAGTAAGTTTGACTATTTTAGATTCCACATATCAGTGAGCTCATGCAGTATTTGCCTGAAGGGAGATTGGAGAGATGTTGGCCAAGGGCTACATATTTGCAGTTATACAAGAAAACCAGCAGTGGAGATCCAGTGTGTAGCAATGTGACTATAGTTAACAGTACTACGTTAAATATTTGAAATTTGTTAGTAGGGCAGATCTTAAGTGCTTCCACCCCCTCTCCTCTGCCCACACACATAGACACACACACACACACACACACACACACACAAAGACGGCACCTGGTACTTGGCATGGTCAAGGCCCTTCCAGTCTCTGGATCTCAGTTTCTCCACACACACACACACACACACACACAAAGACGGCACCTGGTACTTGGCATGGTCAAGGCCCTTCCAGTCTCTGGATCTCAGTTTCTCCATCTGTAAAATGTAGACTGTCTCTAAGAGCAGATGCATTTCTAAAGCTACCTATCCCATGGAGAGAGCTTCTAGAACTTTGCCTTTCATTGCATTCGATCTTTGTTTACACACTTTGCACATCTGTGCCGTATTAGTCAGCCTTCTCCTGAGAAACAGAAGCAATAGGCTGTGTGTATTAAACTAGAGACAGAGAGAACAAGGAATTGGCTCACAATTACAGAAACCGACAAGCCCAGACCCGGAGGAGCCAATGACTTAGCTCCAGGCCACGTCGGAAGGCAGGAGAAGACCAGTGTCCCAGCTCAAGGACAGCCAGCAGAGAACAAGGGTTCTTTCTTACTCAGCCTTTTATTCTACTCAGGCCTTCGGTGGACTGAGTGAGGCCCACCCACACTGGGGAGGGCCATCTACCTACTCAGTCTACCTATTCACATGTTCATCTCACCCAGAAACACCCTCACAGACACACCCGGAATACTGGGGTTTTTTTTGGGGGGGGCGGGTAATTAGGTTTATTTATTTATTTATGTTTAGAGGAGGTACTGGGGATTGAACCCAGGACCTTGTGCACGCTAAGCATGCGCTCTGCCGCTTGAGCTACACCCTCCCCTCCAGAATAACGTTTGACTAAATGTCTGGACACCCTGTGGCCTGGTCAAGATGACATAAAATTCACCATCACACATACTTTGTGTACGTTTGGATACATAAAAGGCACAACTTTTCAAAGATTTAAAAACAATAGGAAAATGCCCTTAGTCATACCCATGGAGCCTGCACCTGACGGAGGATAATCCTTAACGTGAAAGGCCACTGTCACAGCCTTGCTGTCACCCTCTCAATACCTTTCCTCTATTCTCTTGAATCGCACAGCTCGCCTGTCTTCCGATCTGAAGCAATCCTCCCTCAGTGAGGTGATCGGAAGCGATCCCAGACTGCAATGCACGGTAGCTTATAACTGTTCAGCCAGAGTTTCTGATTCAGCGCATTTTAATCAATTTTCTTTGCTAAAATCAAGGAGATGTCATCTGTAATAATCCTCGCTGACCTCCCAAAGTCAGGCTGATAAAAATATTAATGTCAGCTCCCTGCTGCCTGGCAGAGAGCAACACCCAGCTTGACCAGCAAACAAATGGCTGGAAGCTGTAGGCTGGAGGCAGACGGTCCCAGGTTAATGAATGGCTTCATCAGTGAAAGCTGCCCTCGGGCGGAGCTGCTGCAGGCTGACGGCTCGCCAGGGGCTCAGCCGCCTCCCTGCTGGGATCCTCTTGTCCATTGGCGTCAATTAGATGTGTCTGCCTGGATGACTCCTTCCTCAACAGTGTACTCCAGGTTGGGTGCTAGGCTCACCCACACAACTCTTAACATCTTCTGTTATTTCCTCCTCTTACCACCTGTCAGTTGTTTCCAGCTGTGACATCAGAGGCATGGACCCCCTGAGGATACAAAGCAGTTCCAAATAGGAATGAAGGCTTATTTCTAGGGAGTCGCAGCCTTATGACCCCTGGCTTCACTTAGCCAGATAGTATATTTATTTGGTCAAATTGTTTGGTTCATGCAGTTCTCATGAGACAATCACCAGGTAGGGCTTGTGTGGCTCACAGTACAAGCAGTTCAGCATTGCTGTCTAACTCGTATCCCTCCGTGAGTGGATATGGTTCTCATCTGGCCACTGCAGGCTCTGAGTTTGTAGCTCTGATTTAACTGGAGCCATGATAGAGTGAGTCAGGTATTAACATCCTAACATCACAGAGGCACATCCCTTAGCAGAGCACACAGCCAGCTCTGGACTCCTACTCCAGTGCTCATTACTTCACTCCTGCACCAATACCATCTCTCAGCCCTTAGTCTTTTTTTTTTTTAAATAATTGTCATACATCATTATGTTAGTTTCAGGTGTACAACATAATGATTCGATATGTGTACACATTGGGAAATGATCACCACAATAAGTCCAGTTAACATCCATCACCATACGCAGCTACAGAATTTTTTTTCCATGTGATAAGAAATTTTAAGATCTACTCTCTTAGCAATTTTCAAATATACAGTACAGTATTGTTAACTATGGTCACCATGACGTACGTTACATCCTTAATGTACCTTATTTATTTTGTAACTGGAAGATTGTAACTTTTGTCCTCCCTTCACTCATTTCACCCACCCACCCCCATCCCCTGCCTCTGGCAAGCACCAATCTGTTCTCTGTATCTATGAATTTGGTTTGTTTGTTTTTCTAAATTCCACATATAAGTGAGATCATATAGTATTTGTCTTTCTGTTTGACTTGTTTCAGGCAATGTAATATCCTCCGGGTCCATCCATGTTGTCACAAACGGCAAGAGTCCCTTCTTTTTGTCAGTGAATAATAATCTATATATATGTAAATATGTATCTTCTTTATTCATTTATCCATCAATAGATACTTGGGTTGCTTCTGTGTCTTGGCTACTGTAAATAATGCTTCAGTGAACATGGAGTTCATCTATCTTTACAAGTTAATGTTTTCATTTTGAGGGGAGAACAAATACCCAGAAGTGGAATTGTTGGATCATATGGTAATTCTGTTTTTGAGTTTTTGCGATGCCTCCCTACTATTTTCCATAGTGGTTGCACAGATTTACATCCCCGCAGACAGTGCACAAGGCTTTTCTTTTCTCCACATCCTCGCCAACACTTTTTATTTCTTTTCTTTTTGATAATAACCATTCCAACAGGGGTGAAGTCATATCTCAGTGTGGTTTTGATTTGATTAGTGCTGTTAAGAACTTTTTAATGCATCGGTTGGCCATCTATAGGTCTTTGGAAAAATGTCTACTCATATGATCTGCCCATTTTTTTTGTTTTGTTTTGTTTTTGTTTTTTTTTGCTATTGAGTTGTATGAGTTTTTGTTTTTGGTTTTTTTTTTTTTGGATATTAGCTCCTTACCAGATACATGATTTGCAAATATTTTCTCCCATTTGTTAGGTCACCTTTTCATTTTGTTGATGGTTTCCTTTGTTGTGCAGAAGCTTTTTGATGAAGTCTGATTTATTTGTTGATCTTTACCTTCATTTCCTACGCTTTTGGTATCGTATACAAAATATCCACAGACATAGAAAACAAACTTGTGGTTACCAGGGGAGGGATAGGGTGGGAAGGGATAAATTGGGAGTTCGAGATTTGCAGGTGCTACTAGATATAAACAACAAGTTTATACTGTATAGCACAGGGAACAATATTCAATATCTTCTAGTAACCTATAATGAAAAAGAATATGAAAATGAATATATATGTATATGTATGACTGAATTAGCAAGCTGTACACCAGAAACTGACATATTGTAAACTGACTATACTTCAATTAAAAAAAAATTATCAAAACCAATGTCAAGGAGCTTACCTCTTATGTTTTCTTCTAGAATTTTTATGATTTTGGGTCTTACATTCAAGTCCTTAATCCATTTTCAGTTAGTTTTTGTGTATGGTGTCAGACAGTGGTCCAGTTTCACTTTTGCATGTGGCTGTTCAGTTTTCCCAACACCATTTATTGAAGAAACTGTTCTTTCCCCCACTGTATATTCTTGGCTTTTTTTTTGTCAAAAATTAATTGACCATAAATGTCTGAGTTCATTTCTAGGCTTTCTATTCTGTTTCTTTGATCTACGTGTCTGTTTTTCTGCTGGTACCTCACTATTTTGATTACCATAGCCTTGTAATATAGTTTGGAATCAGGGAACATGATAACTCCAGCTTTGTTCTTCTTTTTCAAGATTGCTTTGGCCATTGAGGATCTTTTGTGGTTCCATACGCATTTTAGGATTTTTTTGTTCTATTTCTGTGAGAAATGGCATTGGAATTTTGATACAGATTGCATTGAATCTTTAGATCACTTTGGGTAGTCTGGATATTTTAACAATATTAATTCTCCCAATCCATTAGCACAAAATATTTTTCCATTTATTTGTATCTTCTTTGGTTTATTTCATCAGTGTCTTATAGTTTTTAGTGTACAGGTTTCTCACCTCCTTGGTTAAATTTATTCCTAGGTATTTTATTCTTTTTTGTGCAATTGTAAATGAGACCATTCTCTTAATTCCTCTTTCTGATAGTTTGTTAAGAGTGTATAAAAATGCAACAGATTTCTGTATATTGATTTTGTACCCTGCAACTTTACTGATTTCATGTATTAATTCTAACAGGTTTTTGGTGGGGCTGTTGGGGTCTTCCGTATATAATACCACGTCATCTGCAAATAGTGATAGTTTTCCTTTTTTCCAATTCGGATGCTTTTATTGTGTTTTTTTTTCTTGCTTAATTGCTCTGGCTAGGACTTTCAATGATACTGGTGAGAGTGGGCATCCTTTTCTTCTTCCTGATCTTGGAGGAAAATCTTATAGCTTCTTACCACTGAGTGTGAGGTTAACTGTGAGCTTATCATATGCAGTCTTTATTATGCTGAGCTATGTTCCCTCTATACCCACTTTGCTGTGAGTTTTTATCACGAATGGCTGTTGAATTTTGTCAAATATTTTTTCTGCATCTTTTGAGATGACTATATGATTTTCATCCTTCATTCTGTTAATGTGGTGCATATTGATTTTCGGATGTTGAAACCATCCTCGCAGCTCCAGGATAAATCCCACTTAATCATGGCATAGATGATCCTTTTCATGTATTGTTGAATTCAGTTTGCTAATATTTTGTTTGGAATTTTAGCATCTACGTTCATCAGGGATATCATCTGCTCTGGGTTGTAAGTGGTGGCCCCAGCCTGGTTCCTTCCACTGGAAATGAGGACGAGCCAAGCTAGTTCCCTGCAAGGGAGCAGCAACCTCAAGCAGTTTCTTTTCAACTCCAAAGTCAGAGAAACTCCTTGCCTTGCTCCAAAAAGAAATGTAATCTGAAAAGAGAAGAATCATTTGAGGAATTTAGCAGTTGGTGGGTCTGATGTCATGCTGGTACCAGTGGGTGCAATGGCCTAATGAGTGTGTGACATGTGATGCACTGGCCTCCCTGCAAGGATGAAGTGCTCCCCAATAGGTGGGTCCATCCTCAGAGCCCCCTGCAGCCAGAGTGCACAGCCACAGCCATCAGCTTTGCCCGTTCAGCCCCCTACATGCAGCCTGTTTGTACAAACTGAGCACTAAATGGAGACCTCGGTACTGCAGAGACATGGCCTGCTGTTTCCTAAACAATTAAAATGTAAAGCCTCATGGGGTGGATGCCCTGCATTGGCACAGTTTTTGTTTGTTTAACAAAACCAGACAGCAGAACGAAACTCTCATCAGAGACTTGAGCACAAAGGCCATCCAGCGGTCCTATTGCCCAGGACACTCCTGAAATTGGAGAGAGATGGAGGGGATGAAATGATCTGGGTGGAAGGGATTGAGGGTCAAGTGAAAAGCAGAGGCCTGTGATGTTTTCACGCAGCATCGGGAAGACAGGGAGAAAGGAGGGGGAGAGAAAGAAAGAAAGAATGAAGTCAGAGGAGGAGGCAAGAATCAAAAACGCAAGGGGAAAGGACGAGAGTGACCCAAAGGCCACCTGGAGACCTGCATGCCTGCCCTGCCCGAGGTCCAAACTCGCCAACCCCATCGATCACCCGCCCTGCTGATGCGGCCCCGGGGCCTCTGTCAGGAGCATGGTCTGTGGAGCCAGATCTGGGGCAAATCACTGAATCTCTCTCTCTGTCTCCAGTTCCTTGTTTTTATCTCAAGGGTGGTAATAACAGCATGGACCTCCTAGCATGGTTGTGAAGATTTGAGGAAGTGGCCTACGTCACATGCTCAGCACAAGGACTGGCTTGTAGTCATCTGCACAATAGCTGTCACCTATGCTGTCTGTCAGATGCGAGATAAAGCCTGGTGTCCCTGGACCCCTGCACTCTTGCTGGGGGCAGCTCCCTCAGGCAGCCAGTATTTCGGGTGTTCCAGGGTAGTTCAGTGTGTCTGGGGTCCCTGAACAGATGGCACCCAAGCTCAGGCTGCCTTCCCATCTCTGTGTGCAAGCCACCCCCACCCCCAGTCACTCTCTGTAATGAGGTAGAGATGCTGGGGTGGAAAGGGAGAGAGCTCCAGGCAGCTGTGCTCCAGCCCCTGCAAGCCCCGTCATGCGGTATGAGACCAGAGGCTGCGTGAGCCCTGCCCTCTTCCCCCAGGAAAGCCTGCTTTGCACCTGAACCAGCTGGTTCCCCTCTCCAGGTAGCATAAGTCACTGATCTTGTGCTGTCCTCCTTGAGGTAAGACGGAGAGCACCCCTAGGCTGGGAAGTGGTCAGAGGCCGTGCTCCTAGGAGGTGCTCTGGGGGAAGGCTGGACCCTGGACTCCCCGCCCTGCCTGACTCCTTTCCCTAAATGGTGACACAGCCACAGGGTGTCCAGGCATGAAGGGACATCACAGGCTGGGAAAGGCAGTCATCTTAGAAGTAACAGAGGTAACCAGTGTAAGCTCTGGCACTTTGACACCATGTAAGACCCAAGGATTTCTGCGTAACTTGGCAGAGCGCATGGGAAACAAGGAACACCGAGTTAATGTCTGAGGGTCACTCTCCCCTCAGCAAGATGGTGGATGCAGGGGCCTGTCAGGGTCAGGTTTAAGTTAATTTAAAGAAAATTAAGAATTGTTATTGCATGCTTGCAGTTGTGAACTATGTTACACTTATGTTCATATGTTCATCATTATGTTCCTACTGTTACACACCCAACCACTTCCCTCTCTCTCCGCAGCCACCTACAGTCCAGCATGGAAGGGGCCAGAGTCACCTAGCCAGTCTCTTCACTTCCTCTTTCTCTGCTCCAACCCATTCACCATGTGGTGGCCACTGTGATACTTAAGAATGCATATCTGATCATGCCCCTCCCCTGAAAAACTCCCAGAAGTCCACTGATGCTCACCTGGTTCAGACCCTCCACTGTCAGCTGCGCCAGAGATTCCCCCTACTCCCCTCCTCCACCCCGCCCCCTCTGCTCTACCTGTCATCCTCCTCTTCATCATTGTCATCCTTGTCATCAGCAGTGCCAGCATTCATTGAGTCCTCACCAGACGCCAGGTACTCGTCTATGTATTGGGTCACCTCATTTTGTCCCCACCACTTAGAATTAGCTTCTGTTATCAGATTCTCTGTGCTGCTGAGGACACTGAGGAACAGGAAAGTTAAATCACTTGTGCGGGGTTCCCCAACCAGGAGCCCCACATCTGGCCCTACCCCATCTTTCCCACCTTAGTAAATGGCACCACCAAGCACCCAGCACCTCCAGCCACTGGGAAACCCATCCTTGATCTCTTTCTTTCCACCCCCACCCCGAAATACACTCCAACAGCAAGGCCTGTAGGCACTACCTTAAAAATGCCTCAAATCCACATACTTCTCTTTTTCCGCTGCCCACCACGCTGGCCAGGCAACAGTCACCTTTCACTGGAGTGACTCCAGTAGCTTCCTCACTGGCTTGCCTGCTCTAACCCGCACCGTCCACGCATCTCATCCCTCCTTCCTTCCTCCTTCCCTGTTTCCGTCCTTCCTTCTTTGCTCCCTCTCTCCTTCCAGTCCTTTCTCCTTTCTTTCCTTCTGTTTTAAAATGTATATTTTATTATTGTTCAGGTATGGTGAGCCCAACAAATCAGATGATTGCTACTAAAATAACAGTTGGTTACAGTTCCCTCGAGGAGGGGGCACGTCACACCATGTAGGGCCATACGGAGAAGCCCCAGGGTCGGTCAGGAGGCGGGGAGAGTGAGGGGAATGCAGGCAAGAGCCTTTACTGTGGTTTCCATGGAAGGGAACTGGTGAGGCAGGTAAACAGGCTTAGGATTGGCTAGTTTGAATAATTTCAGGGGCCTCTGGGGTGTTGAGGCTGTCCCTAGTTTCCTGGAACCTGGTCCTGGGTGATGAGGACAGAGGGTAGTGACCCAGAGTGTGAAAGCCTGAGAGAGGAGGCGGGTGGGCTCTGGGTCAGTTGGTTTGCATACGAATGGTTGTTTACTATCTCTAGGAACTGGCAGTCTCTCCAGGGTCAGCAAGGCCCCCAAATGTCGAAGTTTCAGAAATATAGAAAATATAGAAAATACAAAAGGCTTGGTTAATACTCTTTCCTTCCTTCCTGTCTTCCTTCCTTTATTCTTTGCTTCAGAGAATTTTTCATGCAAATACTATGTCCTGTACAGTTGAAACCCATGTTGTACCCTTCCCTAAAAAATCGTTTTCATTCTCCATAAAAATATCCAAATGTTTTTAAGTGTGCATAAATGATGTCACGGTATATGATGTAAATGTGTATGTATAGAAAGTCTACAGAATACACTTAAGAAGAGAACCAAAGGTGAAAATTAAGAGAATATGAGTAAAGTGATGTTCCACTGAAGAGAGTTTTCCAAAATAGAACAGAGGCTTGTCTTCAGACTGAAAGTGAATCTCGAAGGAACAAGCAACATTAAACAAAAATAAACCCATAGCTGGACAGCTCATAGTGAAACCGCAGGGCATCACAGACAGGGCGAAACATTTTAAAGTGCATCTGAAGGGGGAATATTAACCACAGAGAAATGACTATTTTTTGTAATAATTTCTTTTTATTGAAGTATAGTCAGTTTACAATGTTATGTCAGTTTCTGGGTGCACAGCATACATATACATACATATATTTGTTTTCATATTCTTTTTTATTATAGGTTGCTATAAGGTATTGAATATAGAGAAGTGATTGCTGATTGGAGAGCAGACTGCTGACTTGCTTGGAAATGTTTACCATAAACAGTGTGATAATGTCTGCATAAAAGGGAAATTAAAAGTCAGCTTTGAAGTCTATGCCCCACTAAACCTTCTGGTCATATCTTTGCTTTAAAAGAAAAAAAAAAAAACTGCTGAAGGATATACGTAAAGCCAGGGAAACTTGAATTCAGAGAGAAGAAGGGGAAGTAAAAACAAAAGTCAATGTAAGAATTAATAGAATATATATGATGGTTAATTGCATGCGTCAACTTGACTGGATCATAGGTGGAGACGTCCAGAGATGTGGCTAAACAGGATTTCTGGGTGTGTCTGGGCTAGGGTGTTTCTGGATGAGATTAACATTTGAATCAGTAAACTGAATAAAGCAGATCACCCTCCCCAGTGTGCTTGGGCAGCATCCAGTCCATTGAGGGCGGGAATAGAACAAAAAGGCAGAGGAAGGGAGAATGCAGGCTCTCTGATCGACTCTTTGAGCTGGGGCATCAGTCTTCCGCTCTCAGGCTTGGGGCTCACACTGCTGGTTGTCGTGGTTCTCAGACCCGGCTTTCCTGGGTCTCCAGCTTGCAGATGGCAGAATGGGACTTCTCAGCCTTCAGAATCGTGTGAGCCGATTCCACATACTGTACATTTAGATGGATGTAGAAGTAGACGTAGATGTGGCTGCAGATATATATCCTATTGGCTCTGTTTCCCTGGAGAACACTGACGAGTACAGCATGTTTAATTTATCATTGACTGTTTGGAAAAAAACCTATTTTCCCTAAATTAGGAAAAGATAAAACTCAAACATGGAAGAGGGGATGGGATGTTCCTTGAAGAGTTAAAGCACATTAGGGTCTGTTTAAGAAGAGGATGAAAATACACAAAATATCTTTAGAAAATTTATAGGAATATATAGGATTAAAAACATAAGAATATACACACACTGTGTTGATTTTGTTTTGTTTCGTTTTGTTTTTTACCAAAAATGAAATCACAGAAAGCATACAGCCCTTCAGCTTGTTTTTTCCTAGGACCCACGTGGGTACGTACCTAGCTCTGCTCTGTGCTCACAGCCTGGATGCCCTGGAGCTCATACAGTGCCTTGTTGAAGTGAGTGCTTTCCGGTTTTCGCCATTTAACCATGCTGTAAAGAATGCTGTTGCACTTGTGTTTTGCACATTTTGCAGACACAGACTCCAATCACATTCACAGTGAGGTTTGCCTGTAGAGCATCACAGGGTACGTGAGTATACCTAGTCGTCAGCAACTGACCATCCTCAGGGATCTGGTGTTTTCTGCTCTGTGTGAAACAGACCTTCCGTGGGGGAAGTGGTGTGCCTTCGTGGCACTGCTAAATTTGAATCCCTCCTGGATGCACGGCACTGGTCAGAAACGTCAGCCTGGTAGCTGCATACGGTCCACACAGAAAGTGTGTTTAGCTCATTCAGTTTAATGTTTTCAAAAATTGTCTGCCAACACATCAACCTGAGGAAATGCCACCTGGAAATCCACAATGCCATTTTTCCCTTGGAAACCTGTGCTACTCAGCAGCTCCACAGCCCTGATCCCCTGTGAGTCACTAGTCACAGGGCGAGGCTAACGGCGGCCAACACCAGAAAGGACTCGGACTCTTCTTTGCTTCAACCCATTTCTTACCAGCCAGGCCCGGAGGGCACCCGAGTGTGCCAGTGCCTTCGGGTCTGTTGTGTCCATAACCATTTTTATTTGAGGATTTCCAAGCATTGTCTCTACAGCTAGTTACTGTAAGACAGTGGAGAAGATCTGCCAGTCTCTCTTCTTTGGGAAGAAGTTCACCAGCTTCGTGGCTGCTCCCCACTCCCGAATGAACAGCTGCCGGTCTCCCCCAGCCCAGTTGCTTTGTGTTCCGAGGCAGCTGTGGGGCTCACATTTTCTCCCAGGTCTGGGAAAGACACTTCACTCTTCTGAAAATCACTGCCTCATTTTGTTCAGCCTTTGGAGGCTGGGTTAATATTAGAATTATTTAATTATTTGAATCGATAATATATTCACCTGGTTGAAAAATCAGAAAGCATAATTATTATCATTTCTTTCTCCCACACTTTCTACCATCTGCCCAGGTCTTACTCATCTCCCTCCAGCAAATAAATGAACAGTTATTAGTTTTTGGTGTGTCCTTGTAGAGAACATTTTTAACGTGTATGCATACAAAAGCAATGTACGGTCTCCCTCCACCTTTAACACAAATGGTAGCACGTCTCACTTGTTTTCACATTTATTTAAGACATACACATTGGAGAATTTTCCATGTGGCTAAAGAGAGGACTCCTGATTTTTTTTTTCATAGTCACTGAAGATTCCATTGCATGGACGTTCACAGTTTGTTCAACCCGACCCCAACTGATGAACTTCCACGTTGTTTCCAGATGTTTGCTCTTACAAACATGGCTGCAACAAATAACCTTGACTATCCTAACTAATCTAGACATCTCATCCTCCAGCAACTCTCCTGAGGAATCTAAACCAGCACAAATTCCCTGACCTTGTACAATAAACAAACGTCATCTCCTCTATTGATCACCTGCTTCTCCTTGTTCACAGAAACACCACCACAGAGTATCTGGACATTTGTGAAGTCTAAACAGTGTGGAGACCTATTGCCTCTTATGTATGGTCTCCAAAGACTCTTGCAGATTAAAGGAAGAAAAATAATTTTACCCATATCTCTCCCTATGGCAGTGTTATAAAATGTGGGTTTAGGAGAGCATGGAAAATTAGATGATTTTTTAATGTTAGTTGTCCTTTGAATTACTAGCGGTATTAATGTAATACAATATGCACATAATTAGCAAGCCTTCCGAATTTATTATATATACTTATTTTTGTTCTTTTTAATTACCCAGCACCCTAGCTGGAGGGAGCATGGTGATTCAAATGATGGCTAAGTGTATCAGATGGTGACAAAATGCACCAACCTGCAGAGTGGAAAGAAGAAAAGT
Source organism: Camelus bactrianus (assembly GCF_048773025.1). Taxonomy (NCBI): domain Eukaryota; kingdom Metazoa; phylum Chordata; class Mammalia; order Artiodactyla; family Camelidae; genus Camelus; species Camelus bactrianus. Next base: position 19,902,891 of record NC_133547.1, on the reverse strand, counting down.
CTAGAAATGCCGTAAGATTTTTTTTTTCATTCCATTAAATGCATAAAAGTTTCTCAATGTATTATTCATGTTATAACCGTGGCACCAACAAAGCATGACTTATTGAGTATTTTAATACAGCCTGTTAATGCTATGCAATAAAGTGTATTTTAATATTTAATATGATCTGTGAATTTTGAACTTTTTTTCAAGACAGATCTTGTGGTTTTAAACTAAATTAAATACAGAAGGTGACAAATGAGTCCCTCTGCGCTTCCTTGACGGCAGGTTGGGGCTGCTGGGGCAGCCAGAGTCTGCTTCAGCTTTGTTGTTTAGACTGTTGTGAAGAAGAGGGTCATGTGGCTCTTGTTTTGGAAAGTGTGCTGACTCTTAAGGGCTCACTTGCTCGTGCAGACCAGGCATTTGTGAAGTCAGAGTCCTGGGCTTGGTTCCTGAATAGGTCCTGTGACCACCGCAGTGAACAATCATCGTTGGGCTGCAAGCATGCCTTCTCGTGCCTTTGTAATAGTACATCCACGTACTTAAACCTCTCCCATTAGATGGCCTAGTGAGACTACCAACGTCCAGCTCGCATCTGACCCCGACTAGGCAGTGGGAAGCCTCCTGTATCAGTCTGGTTAGGTTTGCTAATGCTCCAGTAACAGGCAACCCCAACTTCTTAGTGACTGAACGTAACAAAGGTTACTTCTTTCGCAGCCCACATATCCATCCTTCGTCAAAGGAGGGGCTTTGCTAACTGCGGTCCCTCAATCCAGGTTATTAACACATTCTGTATTTCAACACCCGCTCCCATGTTGGCAAAGGCAATGAAAAGAAAACCCTGCAGGGTCTTGTCTCAGCATGAATGCTCCAGGCTGTCATTTCTGCTCTAAACTCGTTGGCCAGAACAGCACGTACAGCCCCAGCTGACCACAAGGGGTCGAGAAGTACAATGCCATCAGTCACCCAAGGGACAGGAAAGGGGTACGAGGGCAACAGCATGAGTGGCTGGCCGCCACATTCCTCCCTGCATTCTTAATTGTGAGCAGCAGGATTAAAAAGGATACTTCTCTTTGGAATCCATTTATCCCACGAAGATGCCTGGACCACCCTCCAGAGCAGTCCCTGCCATTCAAATTCTCTGGTGCTGCCCTTCCCCCCAAAACCCATGCCTTTCAAATAGGTTCCCCTTACACCTGCATAAGCCTGAGTCCGCATTTTTTTTTTCACAACCAAAGAACCTCAAGACATCCATCTGAAAAGGTACTGTGGCACCATGGCTCGGTGTGGTCCTTCTGCCCCTCTAACCAGGGCACTAACTGAGCAGGGGGGCACCGGGATGGCAGGGTTTGCCTGCAGGACACCGTTAGAATCCACCCAAACCACCATGATCTACCACCCACAGCTGCTGAAGAAAACCTTTCAGACACAGGGAGGTGCCTGCACAGACCTCGCTCTAGAATTTGAGCCCAAAGGGACCTCAGGGGTGACCTTACCTGAGCCCTGCCTGGTGGGTGAAGAGGGACGACACTCAGCCAAAGTCACATGCTTATTCAGTAGCGGAATCGCTAGCTCACGTCCGCTGCAGGTGTACGGAAGAGGAAAGCAGAAAGCCAACAACATCACACACCTGACCAGACCCAGGCCGGGGCTCCCCACAGCCCCTCGTGCCCCCAGTCTGGTTTAACTGGTCTTACTTTGCCACTTGCTTTCCCCGGAGAAGACCCACGTGCAGCCACAGAGCACCCCCTGGGCAGGACCTCTCTACTGGAGGGAGCCCCTGCTCCTGGCGGAGATACAGCGTGGCCCCCAGGGCAGTGTGGCCAGCCCCCAGCCCTTCTCTGCACACTGCTCCTGATTGGCTTTTCTATTGGAGAGTTTAAGTAGTGCACCTCCTCCAGGAAGCCCTACTGCACTTACTTAATTTACATTCTCTTCAAAATCCAGTGTTTTCTGAAGTGCACCCCTTGAAGTATTTGTCAGAAAAGGAGTCCTGTGTAGGGCTGTCAAAGAAAATATAGGCTGCCCAGTGAAATTTGATTTCGGATAAACAATAATTAAATTTTAGTGTAAGTATATTTCTCTCCTGCAGGAATTCTCAGAGGCATTAAATGACAATGGGCATTGCATATTCCTGAGAGAGGTTATGGTCCACAGCATTCCCTCGGTTTACTGGACCACAGGGCTAAGGTTGTCAGATTAAGCAAATATAAATACAAATACAAATTTGAACTTTGATCAATTATTTTTTGGTATGAGTATGCCCCAAACATTGCATGAGACACACTTACACTAAAATACTATTTGTTATTTACCTGAAATTCAGAGTTCACTGTCTTGAATTTTATCTGGCCGTCCTACTAAGAGGTTATGCAGACCCCTGGTGTTTTGATAGGTCTGGGTTCGAGGCTCAGAAAGTCTATTTGTAAGAAAGGCCACCAGGTGAGTGGGCCTGATCGGTCTAGGAGTAATGAAATGGAAGAGGAGTGTGTGTGTATGTGTGTGAGCACGCACACACGTGCGTGAGCACAGGTGTGTGTATGGGGTGGGGGAGGGGAGGTGTCTGAGGTGATCGATGGCCCAGAAACACAGCGCTTTGATCCGCATCTCCTAACGACTTTAAAATTACTGAAATCTCAAAAAAATTACAAAAAAAAGAGAAAAAAATAATAAAATAAAAAGTAAAATTATTGAAATCTCAAGCTCCATTTCCCAATAATTTCTTCCATGCAGATTGAGGCTCTCTGATGCTTTCAGAAGCCTGTTTGACACTGCTTACCCGCTATCCACATGGTACCTGCTCATTCCCAAATGACAAGTCCCCATCTACCACTCTGTAACGTAGAAATGCACAAGTTATACAACATCTGGAATCCACCCAAGGGAAAAAAAAATGTCAGTCTACAAATCTCGAATGCTGGAGGTAGAAACCATGTGCTTGGAATCATTAAAATCACATTTCACTTTGCTGCAATGTAGCTCTGTTCCCCTGTGGACGGCCAGATAAGTCGGCTGGGAGAAATCCACTTTCGTGGTGCTGAGCAAAGGGGCCACACACCCCTGGGTGAGTACCTGTCCAGGTTTAATACCTAATTACCGTCCTCAGATTGCCTCTCAACACTCATTACCAGTGCTCAGCGGTTCCTGCCAAGGTGACGGGATTTAAGATTAGGACCAAAGAGAAGTCACTTTTGTTTTCAAGTGCTGGTCTGCTTGGAACATTATCATTCAGCAGGATTTGGGAGGCACATTTTCACTTTCTACTGAAGCCTGAAGAATCAGACAAAGCATTAAGCACTTATAAATAAATTAAATTCTCCCTATTTGAGCAAGAGGGCTTCAGCCTGTTTGGTCTTTGTTTTACGCCTATGATGAATTCAGCTATTCATCTCCAACACCCAGACCCAAAAGTTGTCCTGACAGAAACACTCTAAACTCTCATAATGCTGGATCCCAGGAGTGCCAGGCTTCTTTGGAGGACCAGATTGAAGCTGTGTTCCAGTTCGTCCATCCGGTGCCCCAAGCTTGTCCTGGGTGGGACCCCTTGGCTGGATTCTGTCACCTCTGGTCCCATCCAGGATCTAGTGAAAAGGCCTTGTTAGTCATGACGATGGCCACTGTGGATAGACCAGGTGGGACTGTTTCCCCTGTCTGCCTGCTGAGTTACCTGTTTCCCAGGCAGGCCAGCAGAAAAGGAAGGAGAGAGGAGAGGAAAGGGGGAAGGGAGAAAAGAAAGGAAAGGGAAGAGGGGGGAGGGCAGGAAGAAGAAGAAGAAAAAGACCACAAGACACGTTGGGAAGAAGTAAGGATGGCGGGAGACAGGCTAGAATATAATGGATAAGTGAGAATTTAAAGTCATCATCAACTTACTGTGAATTCCAGATAGAGCATTTGGAAGCTACAATCATATTTCTTGTTAGAAATTCATTCATGTAACAAATGTTCTACTTCCTTGTGTTGCGGAAAAATATGTTACAGCTCAGTTGTGACAGCAACCTGGACTCAGGCGGGAGACCAAGCAGCACTCGGAGAGTTGGAGAACTCAGGTTTATTATGCCAGCAGGCCCAGAGGAGTTAACACTCCAAGCTCTGGACCCTGTCTGTAGGTTTACACAGGCCTTTATAGGCTGCCAGTTTTATGATGTTTGCAACATCTATGCAAATAAAGTATAACAGAAGTGGACCAACCAGAAACAAGCTTTGTAGAAATAGACCAATCAGGAGTGAGAGGAATAACTAATCAGGAGTGAGGGGAATGGATCAATCAGGAGTGAGAGAAATAACCAATCAGGAGTGAGCTCCATGCAAATGAAGTACTACAAATGGAACAATCAGAAGTTAGGGAAGTGGACCAATCAGAAGTGAGAGTAATAACCAATCAGGAGTGAAGGAAATAACCAATCAGAAGTGAGCTCAGGGAACCAATAGAATTTTAGGGGTAAGTAAGCTGTTTCAGAGGCAAAAAGTGAGATAGAGCCTGTGGGCCAGGGAACTGGATGGGGCCGGCACGAGAGAAGTGGCCCTGCTTGGGGGCTCTGCCAGTTTTTTTTATGGGGCTTCCCGCCTCACTGGGACACCTACTTGGGATCGGGTACTGTTCTAAGGACAACTGTTTGCACTTCAATGAGGAGAAGCAAACAATAAACAAACAAACAAAAACCAAACAAGGCAAGTTAAGACAGCTACAGTTTTGGAAGGAGACTGCGGGTTCATGTCATAGAGAATCTGGGCGGGAGGGAGATTTTAGAAGGGAACAGTGGACAGGGAAGGCCACTTTGAAGAGATGCTGCTGAGGGTGCAGCAGAATGCTGGGAAAGAGCTAGCCATGCCAGGCAGGAAGGGAGGGGCACAGGCCAAGCCCCCCACACACTTGGGGACTCAATAGCTTGGTCAGTAGGACAGCAGGACAGAGGCCACTGTGGCCCGAGGATGATGAGCAAGAGGATATATTACAAGGCAGGAGTCCATTTCTACGTGAAGGCTTGTAGGTGCTGACAAGGAGTTTGGATTGCATTAATTTGGGACAATCTGCAAAATTTTCTTGCGATCAGATGCATATGGTTGACCTATATTGATAGGAAAACACTGGGTTGTACAACGCGTCCCCCAATCCAGGATTTGCTTTTGAATGGCGGTCACCGAGAAGAGAGGCTCTGCGTGGCCCTAACGTGCGTCTCTCCCCTGAGCTCCAGCATCAGGAAACTTGCCTGCTTCCTCCTAGAAGAGGGAAGGCTGATCTGCGGCATGTGTTACTGGAGATGAAACCCACACCTTTCCTTGTCTAGGTGGCTGCTTCCAAAGGGAAGGAGCAGCAAGACCTCAGAGAAGAGACCAAGAGAGTCCTTGCCTGTCAGGGTCACTGTGATTGCACCAAATTCTGGTTCTCATCTCAGGGGTCCTCATGCCTGGGGAAGTCCTTCAGCTTTGGGTCACCCAGCCCCAAATGTTTGGCTCCCCTGGGTCAGTGCATAGGAGGCTGATCGAGATCGCAATCCTGTTGTGTAGCGGCCAGGACAGCCTCACTACTCTAAGGATAACTGGGAAACCATGTGGGGATGGGAAGGCGGCCAGATGGCCCAGAACCAGCCAAGAACTGGCACAGCCTCACACGCTTCGGTCATTTCCAAATGGTCAAGAACCTGCTCACCAGTAGAGTCCATCTCCCTGATGGATGTGCCATCTCCACCCCACACAGTGCTTCACAAATACCTACAAATCCACGTCGCCCAACCTCCTGTTTTATCACCCGCCACAAACACCATCTCTTCCTTGTTACTGAGTCCAAACACGACTGGCCAATAAATCGGGAGATGAGGTGTTGGGGCAAGGAATAGCGACTTTATTCGGGAAAGCCGGCAGACCGAGAGGATGGCAGACTAATAATGTCTAGGAGAACCATCCTGCTCCAGTCAGAATACAAAAAAACAGAGGAGGGGGTGTGGTTCATCGTTGCAAACTTCTTGCTGTAGGAATTCTTTGTTCTTGCAGCCATCCACGTGGGCCAGGTCATGGTGTCCCTGTAAACCTCCAACAAAACAAAGGTTATTCTCTATTTTGCAACTTGCCATCTCTACGTAAGTGCAGAAGAGCTAGCATCCTTAAAGGTCAGAGCCCTGAAAATAGGCTCTCCTGTATATTTCAGGCTGGAGGCAACATTGTTTCACAAAAGGTGCAGAGCTGGCAAGACTGAGCCTAGAAAGCAGGGCACAGCGATCAAAACTAAAGGAACAGATCCAATATGGAGTCAGGTTTGTCCTCTGTTACATCCTTGGAAATATGTTCTGATGGGGAAAACAATGAATGTGGAGTTGGAAGCCTTGGGACCACCTTGGATATTCACTGCGTACTGGTTGTGTGATCTCAGACAAACCATTCACCCTCGCTAAGCCTTATTTCCCTCCACTATAGAATGGGTCCAACAGTATCCAATTCACAGGACTGAGGATACGGATCAGCACCAAATGCGGATTCACAGAGAGTGTTTCCTATGTGACTGCAATATCCTGCTTCAATGAGGTGCCCAGATTGGAGAGTCCGGAGACCACCCAGCCTTGGTGGCTCTAGGGTGCTGGGGTTGAAACAGAGGGAAAGCAGAGGAAGTCTCCCAGATGTGAGGGCTCCAGATGCGAGTCCGGTTGCCGTGGGAATTTCTGGAGACTGGGCAAAGAGGCGTTGCGCTGTTTTACAGGGATCCGAATGTGTAGACACAGAGAGCAGCTTCTCTGGTAGAATTTATGAGTCCAGCAGGCCCCTGGCTGAGAGACAGGCAACTCATTCTGGGGGAAATTGAGTGTCAAATGCAGTGTTGTGGAATTCTTTGGGCACCCATCGGCAGAGTGTTACAGTCATTCTGGCTCCTGGTCTTAGTTTCCTTGTCAAAACATTGACTTTCCTCTGCAGCCCCTAACAAGACAAGAATCGGGCCGTGCCAATGAGTGATGTGTATCTTAACACCTCTGCTTGGAAAGATGAGACACCTCAGACCCTGGCTCTACTGGAGTTTGGGGGCAGTAATATGACACTGAAGCCATTTGCTCCTTGTCACACCCAGAGAACTTTATGGCTTTTCAGGCTGGCAAAAGACTTTCCCCAGATGAATCAAGCTTCCAGAGTTGAGATGTCTAATATCACAGTCCGGATGAGAGAGGAGATATATGGATAGATCCATCACACGAGCCACTTGTCCCCGCAGAATAAGGAGCAAGAAAGGCGGGGAATTGTTAGCAATGCTCTGCAGAATGGCTCCGAACCAGTGGGCAGGCGCAGAGCCCAGCTCCGCACCGCAGGTCATTCCTGAAGGTCAGAGAACACACAACCCAGTCTCCGCATTTGGATCTCCCTCAGAGCAGACACAAGACAAGACCTGGGCGCAGGCAGCTGGTTTGGGAGGGGATGCCAGGGAACAGGAGTGAGGGAGCAGGAGGAGAGACAATAAAAGGGGGCGTTAGTGAGCTGGTCACCACTGTGGGCAATGAGCTCCCGGTGCTGCTGGGACCTTCCGGAGAATTCAGTAGAATGGACTTCAGAGGTGCTCCTTCGAAGGATGGGAGGTTAGGGCATTTATCCTCTATAGCTGTCCCCAGGTTGTCCCTGAGTGTGTTAACCTTCCTGCATTTGTGGGCTGTGCCTATGCTTGGGCTGATGGCTCCCACGGCTTCAGAGAGAGCTCTAAGTCAGAAAGGCAGAGAGCCTGCGATGCCTGCTTGAGGAGGGATCCTGGTGCTGGAGCCCTGGTCATATGCCTGGCACCCCCCGCCACAGCTGCTGCTGTCACCTGGACCCGGGAATGTGGCACAGACCACAAGGATCACCTGTGGTGTTACCTGTGCCCACCACCATGCTAAGCACCACGTGAGGGCAGGGAGACAAGTAGAAAACCAGTGCACAGCCTCATCAACTTCTAGGAAAATCTGCAGTAGATGGGTGGCCCACAGGACCCCAGCCCAGCAGGCCAGGTTCTAACGGAGTAACAAATAAAAGGAGATGCTCTTAGTGGGGACAAAAATTGACTGCAGTGGCTGCAACATTCTAAGAAATAGGCCAAGTTTTTCTTAGCGGTAGATGGCTTTTTAGTTTAGAAAAATACTTCAGAGGCTCTTTCTATGTGTGTGAAAACAGAGGGCTCAGGGCTCAGTGAGGGGTTGGGGAGAGAAAGAGAGAGAACTAAGCTCTGTGGTTACTGGAATTTTTGTCTCGTTTGTTTGAAAAGGCCTTGGGATGGGGAGAAGGGAGGGGACAAGGCTGAGGAGACAGAGCTGGGCTCCAGTCAAACAGCAGAGACGGGTCAGATCTGGAAAGGAAGACAGTCAGACACACATGGTTGCAGAGGAGCTGTCGGGGGTGGTAGGACCGCCACAGCCGAGGAAACTGCCACTTGGCGCTGGTGCCCATTTGTAAGATGCTGACATTCCTTTCTGATGTCCCTGAACCTTCAGCATGAAACATCTCAGCCTCTTGTCAGCAGGGCTTTGGGGAACAAAGAAAGCAGAACACTTGGGGTGATCTAAGGTAGAGAGAGAGCAGGAGACGTGGGGAAGATATGGAAAGGAGAACAAAACTCAGCAGGGACGAGTGCCCAGGGATTGTCCCCAAAGAATTCTTGGAGAAGTCAGGAAAGCAGTAGACATCTCACAGTGTGGAGAGTGGGTTGAAGTTAAAGAAAACCAGGACCGCATAAGCCCGAAGGACATGAGCTTCTCTGGGTTATGATGTGAATGAGTTCAGCAATCGGTTCCCATGACCAAAGCCCCAGCTGTGCCGGGCCTCCTGGAGGACAGCAGGATTTCAGAGGTGACAGGGTGTGCTTCCTGCCCTCAGGTGGTTCCAAAGCCCTGGGATGCTCCAGGCGTCAGCAACCAGCCTGGCCAGGCAATGCCCTGAGAGCCAGGAGGACAGCTCAGTAAACTCTGACCAGAGGCATCACAGAAGATCTCCAGGAGAGGGAACACGAGGACACTGACTTGAATAAAGAGAAAAGTGCTGTCTGGGGTGGAAATTCTCTTAAGGGGGGGTCTTCCCTCGGTCACCAATGACACACAAATGTCTTCTTCTGAATCAGGCAGGGACCTGGAGCAGAAGTACACCTGAAGAGTCCCTGAGGAGAGGTTAAGGAAGGGACTGCTTGTAGAGGGGGAGGGTTAAAGGGACCCATGAGGATGTGGGGACACACACAAGGTGACAACTCTGTCACCACTTCTGCTGCTGTGGAAGAGGCCTCAGGAAGGAGCTGTGGTTTTTCTGCAGGGAAATTCAGCCTTCCGGGCAGGAAGCAAAAGGTATAAATACGGGATCTCCTCCATCCCCTCCAGTGCTGCCCGTTGACCAAGCCCAGCTGGAAGCCAGATGTCCTACAGACCGAGACTGTGGTTGAAGTGTGGGGCTGGGGGGCCTGCTGGTAACAAGTTGGCTACCAGTCTTCTCCAAGTTGTCCAGAGCGGGCTGGCCTCACGCACTGAGGTTTCAGAGAGGTGATCAGCAGACAGGTAGATTCAGGAGAGATTGTGTTGGCCGCCTCGCACTGCAATGCCTCTGGCTGACTCCCGACCACTCGGGAGAGCTCAATGGTGAATCCGCTGATTGTGCTCCTAGACAGAAAACTGGGTCCATGACAAGAAAATTAAGCTGTGACATGCACAGATCCGAAGTGGCCTAGCATTTTAGAAGTCAATAGCGATATTTTAAAATCAACTGGACGTTCTATCGGAAGCCAGCATGGTAGGCTGCACCCGAGGGACTTAGCTTGTGAGCCACCTGGGGGCTGTCTCGCACCCAGAATCAGTTCAAGGCTTATCTCAGGTTAGACTTTCCTAGAGGAAGATACTGAGATGGCGACTGGTGGCAGCTGATTTGTCGAGGAAGGAGCAGCCAGCGAGGGTGAGGAAGAGGAGGGCAGGGAAAGGGGGGGATGCCAAGCCTGTGTGAGAGCGCCGCCCCAGCCTTAACCGCTGGGGGCTCTGTGTGACTTGCCCGGCTGCCGCCCAGAAGGCAATGCGGATGCTAGGACTCCCTGACTGCTTTGACTGCAAGAGAATCCAGTGCCAGAGAGACTGGGGCTTGTCCTAGAATGTCATCTCACCCCACGGCCCCCACCAACATCATCACGCAGGAGAGATTATCAGAAACATTTTGTTACAACACAGTCTTACTCAGGAATTCACTCAAATGCACTTACTCAGGGATTCACTCAAATTCTGCTGAATTAAAAAAAAGAGAGCGAGAATAACTTGGCAGAGCATTCCTGAAGTATAAAGTCGCTTCTTGAATACCTAAATACAAAGACCAAATTATGTGAGAGAATTCTACCCAGACCAGGCTGAAGTTGGCTGCTGTGCCTGGCATTTAAAAAGGACTTGCTAAGAAACTTGATAGTTCAACACAGACAGCAGGATGACAGGTAACCCACTTAGAAGGCAGTTCAGATCCTGGTCCTGGGTGCTGAGTTTGTGCAACAGACCGGTCTCCTATTCAGGACAGGGCCACAGCAGGCACATGGATCGATGACCTTGGGGAGCACTGCAGAGTGATTGCAGGGTTCAAGGCTGCCTCTGAGAATGGCTGGTCGCAAGGGCAGCTCTGGCCAAAGTTGAGCACTCAGTGCTTGACTAATGAGGGAGATTCGCTGCTTCAGCAGCAGGAAACAGAGGTATTTAGGCTCTGGCTGCCAACAGCCCACTAATGACCATGATCGGAAGGGCAGATTATCATCCATTGCATGGATGGGCCCTCTTTAGGATTTTACTTAATCCCAGGAGATGGCCTTGGGCAGGTGTTGGAGGGAAATAGGTGGGGGGGTCCCTCTACTGCAACCCTTCTGCTTGTTGGCAGTGAAGTAAAAAAAAAAAAAAGGAATATGTGCATTTCTATCCACCTTGTCAGATTGAAGAGCTGGCTGTATTAAGCTGCAGATTTACTGTAGCCAGTCCTTGGATATTGCCCACTACTTAAAATGAATTGTTACCAAAATGTTCAGAGAAAACCATAGATGAAGCATATTGACCACGTTTCGTCTTTAAGTAACAGTTAAGGGCAATAACAATGATGGAGCGCAGCCAAGTAGACGTTTCCCTGCCCATTATTAACAGCAGCCCCTCTGCCGACTGATGGATGGCCATCTCCATGATGGAAAGCCAGCAGCACCCACTCTGCGGAGGATCTGTTACTGGGAGGGCTTGCAAGATATTTGATTTGAGAGGTATCTGGCTGCTGACGGATGAGGAGGGCCTGGAAGAAACAGCAGTGTGAACACCAGGGCCATAAAAAAGAGAAGAAGAGGCAGTTATTTTGTGTTTTCCCTTCTTCCTCCCACTCCTGGTAGAACTGAAGAGGGGCAAGCAGGGGAGGACCAGGGAAATCGTCTGCATGCAGGTTCCTATCCTTCCCAGCCGCTGAAGCCACAGGGATGAAGGCAGGGGAACGTGGACAAGGGAGACAGAGCAGGCTCCATGCACCTGTCAGTTTCAGGGAAGGAGGCTCTGCTTCACACAGTCAGTTAGGATCCAGGCTGATGGAGCCTCCACCACCTTGGAGCTGCTTCATCTGGAAAGAGCAGCCTTCAGGGGCTGCCAGACTGGGAAGAGAAAGTTGGAAGGCAGTCCAGGGGTTCTCCCTGCCTCAGCCCATGAATGACATGTGCTCCTTTGCTCATATGTCATTGGCCAGAACTAGTCACGTAGCCCCGCCCAGCTGCCCAGAAACTGGGAAGTGATGTGCCCAGAGTGCTTGTACAGGATGCCTGGCTTCCTCACCTCCCATTCCATCTCCAGTTGCTCCTGTCTGGTCTGGTCTCCACCATTCATACCACTGCAGCCTCCTTATTCCCAAGGCCAACGGTCATTTTTGTATGACTCAGTCTCTGAGCAGCATTAGTGCCATACACCCCCCCCCCCACTTTTTCTGTGTTCAGGCTTCTGTAATGCCACCTCCTCTTGGTCCCCATCCCCCCTCACGCTGCTCTGTGAGTTTCTCCTCACCCAGCCCACCTCTAAATGTTGGTGTTTTCTCAGGGGGCGCTTGGCCCTACTGTTTTCTCTGTATATACTCTCTCCTTAAATGATCGGTCAGTCCAGCTTTAAATGCACCTGTTGTGTTACTACCATGCTGCCACAGCTCAGACATGGACCCCAACACAGTCGTCTTAAGAGATCCCTTTATACTTCTCAGCTCCTTTCTTGACATCAGTGTCATTGCACAAGAGACTTAAGTCTCCCACATCTGTGTCAAAGGGTGCCTCATTGTCCAAATCAGAAATTTAGGAGTGGTGCCTTCTTAATAGCTGCCTTTTGCTCAGCCCCATATATAAGCCATCCATATGTCCTGTCAATTCAACCTCCAACATAGATCAAAATAGATCTTGAATCCACCGACCTTGTCCTGTCCCGGCCGCTGCTCTCTCAGTGCCTACACCCAGGCCTGCCTGCACAAGTGGCCTCCGGATGGCCTCCCTGCTCCCACACAGGCTCCTTGCCAAGCACTCTCCCAGCAGCACCCAGATTTCTCTTTAAAATGCAAACTAGAACATGTCACTCCCTGTTTAAATCACTGCTTCCCACTTTGCAAGAATGAAGTCGAATGCCTCCCACAGCCCAGGTGACCCACATGACCTGGGCCCTGCCACCCTCATTGACCTACACACACAGGGTCCTGACCCGTCTTTGAACACACAGCACCTTTTTCATATGGGGGCCTCACTGCACACGTTGCTCTCTTTGGGCATAGCTGGCTCCTCAGTCCCTCAGATCTCAGATGTCAGCTGAGATGTCACCTCACAGTGACACACAGAGGTGGCATAAGGGGGATGGTGGTGTCATCCCCCAGCTGCAAAGCACACTGCACCAGTGGCACCCACTCCACCCGGAGACACAGCATCTTGCCACGTGGTGGTCTCCCTGCCACCCACCTCCACCTCCAAGCAGCGAGGTGGGCCAGAGCCCCAGGGGGACTCCCTGACATGAACAGAGGGTCTGTGACTGCCCTCTTGCAAACCACCTGCCAAGTCATATAACATCCCTGTGCCCTGATTCCTCCCGGGACTGGCCTGACCTATGTTTGAACCTGAACTCTTGCTCCTTGTGCTAAGAATTGTTTTTATCTCAGGATTGCAAGACCTGGTTGCCCACTGACTGGAAAAGCCAGCATCTGGAAATTGAGATAAAAAATAAATTTCACCTTTTGCTCAGTATTTAGCATGGTGTCCCAAGGAGGAACACTGTGTTGGGATAAACACCTTGTTTGTAACAGTGTGGCAACCTTTGGTATGTAGGGCATTTTTTGAGCACATAAATCAAGTGTTCACTCAGAAAGATGCCCATACCAGTTCCCGGGGTGTCCTGGCTTCCTCACCCACACCTGCAGATACAAGGGAGCCACCACACGGTCATAAGAACACAGTCCACCTGTGGCCAGCTGTGCCTGCAGACTAGATGCCAGCTTCCCCAGAAGCTCAGACTTGCTCTCTGAGATGGGCCAGCAGGGGCTACAACTCCACTGCAGAAGGCCTCCTTCGGGCAAGGTGGCATTCCCAGGACTCAGCTCCCCACAAACAATGCACCTCCAAGGCCAACAGGGGCGCCATCGGCAGGGCGAGCATTCTCAGAGCTGAGTGCCGATCACCCATTTGTTCTTCCCTCTTACCTGGGAGAAGCAGAGCATCCAGGCAGAGCTAGCCTGAGCCTGGAGTACAGAGCACAGGGGACAGAGCATCTCGGGGGGTCCACCCCTGGAGGGTGTTAGCCCCTGCCAGCTTCCTACCCCCTGGAAAAAGCACTGTTTTCCTTTGGGAACGTCCCCTGCTCCTCACCAATCCTGTCCCTCTCCCCTCCGCGTCCTACCCAGCCACCCCAGGGTTTGGGTGCCTTTCCCCATCACCCGATCCTCACTCACTCCCCTAGGGTGGGCACATGTCCCACGAAAGGCCGTCAAGGCTATTCACCCCTTGGCTACCAACACTCAGGTTAGGCACTTACTCTCAGGACAGAAATTTTCTCTTAATTGAAATCTCTGGCAGGTGGCAGTTAAGGCTGGAGCTTGCAGCACACACCACATGGAGGGACCCCTGCCTGCACAGGAAGCCATCAGAGAGAAGGAGAGCATCCTGACCCCATCACTCATGTCCCTGGAGCCAGCCAAGCCTGGCAGTATTTTAGTGACATGTGCCAATACATTCCCCCTGTCTGCTGGGCTTCCAGACTCCTTCCACCCAGAGTGCTTCCCCGTGTGCAGGGCAAGCCGGGCTCAAGCCAAGGCAGACGGGACTGAGCTGGGCAGGCCGGGGAGTCTAGGTGTGAGGCCTCTAGCCTGGTGCTAGGAAAGACTCACAGAGAGTGAGGCCAGGGAGGGCGGGCAGGGTCTTGCAGTGAGAGCGAACAGCCTGAATCCCTGGCTGGGGCCGCAGGTGTGTGACCAGGACCTTGGGCCCCGGCTGCAGCTGGGGTGGTCTGACTTTGAAGGGCACTGAGGCTACTCAGACCACCAGTCCACCTCTGGCCTCTGAGCTGCAGGAAGGGGCTGGAGCAGCAGGCCTTCAGGTTCCGGGGCACCACTAGGGAGTGACCCAGGCACAGGTGTCTCTCTGTCCTCTGTGAAGGAAAAGCCGGGCTGGTCTCACAAGATAACTCACAAGTCTAGGAATGTAAAGGAGAGGCTGGGCTGGGCTAACAAGATAACTCACAAATCTAAGTATTGGAATACTGATCTGAGTTCTGCTAGACTAACTTGTAAATCTAGGTTAATTAGTGTTGATTTGCTGTTCGTGTTTTTTGCTAGCCAGCTGGGTTTTCAAAGATACATATCTGGCTTTGGAATGTTGGTTTGCTGCCTCCCCGCCTCCACTTTTGTGATGATAATGCTGCTAAAGCTGTTCCATGCCTATTGGCCGAATACCCCAAGCTTGTACTTTACCCTATAAAACCTCATGCACACGTCTTGGAGGTGCTCAGAGCTTCGGAGCAGAAGCCCCTCTGAGCCCACCGGCGTAATACATCTGAGAACTCCAACCCTCCGAGTGGTGCTTGTTTCTTGACTGGCCTGTCGTTTCCGTAACACTCCAAGACCATCTCCCAAATCCCCCTTAGCCCCAGACGCACATGTTTCCCCTTCATCCCTCTGCTCACACTGGACCCCTGCCCTTGAAGTGCCCTCCATTCCCTTTCAATCCATCTATAGGTCCCCCATCCTTCAAGGCCTGGCTGGAGGGCCCCTCCTCCAGGAAGCCTCCCCTGACTAGACATCCCAAAGGGCCCTTATGATCACTGGGTCACTGGAATGATTACCTGAAAGTTCACAGTCCACAGTGGATTAGAGTCTGTCCTAAACTAGTTTAGGCTAGCTGCCGTCTCTCCAGAGCAAGCAACCTTGGCTAGCCAGCCAGGACCAGAGAGGATTTAGTGTTCAAGCGAGGAGCAGTTCTGATCATTCAGGGAGAAGTCTTCAGGGAGGCCTAGAATCATACCTGGGCTCTTCCCTACTATAAAATGGAGGCAAGCTGGTGTGAATGAAAACTATTGCAACCATATCAGTAAACAAAGAATGCTGAAGCCACCAAGTCATCAGCTGCTGCAGTGAAGACAAGCCTGCAGCCCAGCCTCTGCAGCCACTCGCAATGGTGCCCTCTGAGGGGACTCAGAATAAGAAAGGACAGGACACTGGCCCTGGATAGCTAGGTGCTTGTCAAAGGAATGAATTCAATGAGCCCAGATGTTTGCTTCCTCCCATACATAGAAAAGCACTAAGTTCTTTAACTTGAGATGCCTGGTTTTCTTTAGATAACAAGTAATCTTTAATTGTTCCAACTACCTGGTCTTTGTTGTAAAGCTCCTATATATCTTAGCTCCTCCCCTATCTCTTCGGTCCCTCAGAGCCATCTGAGAGGCTGTCATCCCAGCCCGAGTCCTCCCGCCAAATAAAACATAACTCTCAACTTTTAGGCTGCGCATTTATTTCAGTTGACACTGGAGACCTGGGGAAACTGCTGATGTACTTGTCTGAGTCTTAACGCCTGAGAATGGGGGTCCAGGGTGTAAGTCCTGATCTGAGTCTGAACGCCTGGGAACTAGACGTACCAATGTCCCAGGGTGGGAGATGGATGTCCCTCCTCCAGCAGAGGGAGAAGATTCAGCGTTCCTCTTCCTTTTTGTTCTATTCAGAGCCTCACTGGATTGGATGAGGCCCGCCCACACTGGTGAGGGTGACCTTCTTAACTCAGTCTACCTATTCAGATGCTAATCTCTTCCTGAGACATCCTCACAGGCACACCCAGAAATAATGTTCTACCAGCTATCTGGACATTCCCAAGCCCAATTAAGCTGACACGTAGAGTTAACCATCACACCCTCCATGTGTGAATAAATGAGAAATAAATCCACACCATAGAAAGACTGGCAAACAAACTTGCCTGTCTCAACCTCAGGACCAGATAAAGGAAGGAAAAACTTCTCTCCTGAGAGTTTGAACCATTAGCCAGTGTTCAGACAGGTTTGAAGTTTGAGTTGACACTGCCCAGTATAGTCCAGAAGACCCAAAACAGAGAATTTTATTTAAAGAGAACTCAGGCTGGTAGTGGCCCCATGTAATGGAATAAACAAATGCAAATTCATTCTCCTGGAATTAGACCTCAGCGTAGGCCAACAGCAAGTGTAAGGTGTGGGAACTGTTAAGGTCCAGCCTAAAGATTTCAGCAATGTCCAAAGGTGGAAGGAATATGTGCTGTAAAGTTGTTAAAATGTGGTAGCAGCTAGCTATAAAATGGTGCTAGACTTGTAACAAAGAAGCCCCAAGGCTCAGTGGATTGACACAACAGCATTGGTCTCTTGCTCAGGTAGAGCCCAAGTCAAGGGTTCTGAATGGTGGTGCTCACCTCCAGTACAGACTCAGGGAGCCAGGCTCAACCCATCTTATGGCCCTGACTGGCTTCCACAGCCTCCAATAAGGGGTGAGAGACACCTGTCACTCTCACCCACTGTGCATTGAGCAGAATTCAGTCACATGGTCATGCCTAGCAGCAGAGGGCTGGGAAATGTGAGCAAGCTGTGTGTCTGTGAGGAAACAGAAAGAGGTTTAGAGACCAGGAGGCTGACCCATGCCACCCCCTCCTCATGCAACCATTTAAACACTCTTAGAAAAGAGCTATTAGCAGTGGTAGGTTAGAATCATGCCTTTGCACCACATCGGGACTCAGTCAATAACTGCTTTAGTTATGACTAATAAGGACATCTCTGATTTATCCAAGCAGTGTAGTTCTGAAGATACTGCTCACTTGACAAAAGAAGGCCCCCTTGGTGTTCCCTGGTGACTTCCCATAGTCAATTTCAAGAAAAGATTTCAATTTCAAAACAAGTGATCTGTTTGCGGGAGTGCACACAAGGTAGGAAGCTAATATTTGTATCCACAAATACTGCATTCTGTAAAACCAGTCATCTTCCAATTCTGTTTCCATGGAAGAGCATGTTGCTTAAAAGTGTGAGTTCTAGAATTAGCGCCAGCCTGGGTTTGAATCCCAGCTCTGCCATTAACGGCTTCTCTGACCTCAAGCTAACCCGAGGCCTCTCACTAAGCTTTGATTCTGTAACCCTGACCTTTTAACAGTGTAGCCACCCCAGAGGTTGCTGTGAGAATTGCCACAGATAGTGAAAGTGATGTGCATCGCACTGTGTGGGGCGCACAGGGGCTCGGCAAGTGTGGCTGTTCTGTTTCTGGTTGGCACTGGTACTAGTAACACTGGACGCCATTTCTTTAAGCCCTGTCTAAGCCCGGCCTTAGCAGCCATGGTTAGAGTCAGGTAGAGAGAGCCCTGTGCATTCCTCAAAGAAGTCTCAAAACAAATAGATGCTGAGTAACTGACCTAACACAAAATAAACAAGGCTCTCATTTGGACATCCTCACCAGCTGGTGGTCCAAACATTTAACTCTCCACTTGTAACAACTCCATTTATAGTTTCACGCTGAAAAATAATTCAACGAATTGTAGAAGCCTTCATGTTCTTGCAACTTCCACTGTCCACTGGGGCCGGGTATTGGCCACATCCATCCAGTTTCTTTTTCTTAAGGTCTAGCTGAGGCCCATAGGGATGAGCAAATGCCTCAAATTTACAACCAAATGTAAAATGAAGCTCCATCCTCTCTGAATGCAAAACCCAAGCGTAATAGATGGACAACTACACATTTTAATAGCATCAAGAGAAAAACATCTAAGTTCTGAGAATTCAGCGTTCAGTTATGGCCCCTTAAAACATTTCAGCTGTAGCTCCTGGGGCAGAAGCCAGAGATGCTGCCCTGTAGAACCCAGCAGGGAGGAATCATTGGCAGCTAGCAGCCCCTTCCTTACTCTCAGAGCCTGGTGGGAGGCCATGGGGCTGATTTCACCCCTAGTTCCAGACCTAGGCTCAAGCCATCCACACACCTCGCCAGGAATGATTGGTCGGTCAGTGATGGGCACAGGATCCAATCAGAGCCGGCTGCTGCTAATCCCGGGAGCTCACTGGAGCAGCCAGGAGAGAGATCCTTGCTCTGTCCTGCTGGAGATGCTGCATCTGTGGCAGTGACAGAAAGGCTCCCCCACAGAGGAAGTGAAATCCAGAGATGGACGAAGTGGGGTGGGAAGGGAGAATGGGAGAGACAGAAAGACAGCGACAGATAGAGCTGGTCCAAGTAACATGAACTGAGTCCCTCACCCAGATAAGCCTGGGCTGCATGGGCTTTCCATTATGACCTGATAAGGCATCAGTTGAGTTTTCTGCCCCTTGGATGGAAGGAGTCCTGATGGGTCTGGCCCATGGACTGTCTGCTGGCTACATTAGTTCTTGCACCTTCAACTGTAGGACAGCCCCCATCCTATCCAAACACCCCTGCCCATCTCTACTCACATCACCAAAACCAGGTGTGGGGCATGTACTGAGAGCCTGGCGTTGTGCAGGTTCTGGGGAATGCAGAGCTCTCATCACCCCTGCTCTGAAGGAGCCCTATACACTGACTAAAAGACAAGCACAAGCAGTGCACTGAAGGCAGAGCCAGAGCTGTGCCCAGGGTACTGCCGGGACAGAGGAGGTCCTTGTAGTCCAGCCTGGAAATCAGGGAAGGCTTCCTGAAGGTGGTGACACTGACCTACATTTAAGGATATGTGGGAGTTGTGATGGGAGGTGGGGGAAGCATAGGGCAGAGGCACACAGGTGAGCACCATCCCACAGAGGGCCCCTCTCCTGGCTGAGCCTCTGGGCCCGACGCCTCACTTCTGCAGGCCCTCCTGCTTGATTCCCTCTGAGTTTCCTGGAGTCTGCCTGCTCTCCCCAGATATTTCCTCGAAGCTTCCTGAGGCTAGGTGCGTGTGTGAGAGATGGAAAGGCAGCCACATGCACAGGAAATGCCCAAGCTGGGGGCTCTCTGGCCCTCCGCGGACACCAGCTTTGAGTGTCGGGCGTTCAGGCCCCATGAGGGGCAGGCCTCTCCCTGCCTGCTTCACAGCTCTGACTCTCTTTCCATCTGAAATTCAAAATGTGTCGAACGAATGGAATAAATGACCGTGTACCTGCCATCCGTGATTAACAAAAGACAAAGTGCTCTTGATTTTGCTAAAAATAATGTTCTGTGAAAGAACTAGAACTTTACAGGTTTCACCAAAATGTCTCCCCGGCAAACTTTTTTACATTTTTTATAACTGTTTTAATTTTATTTTGGTGAAGATTGTGAGAGATACCTAGTCCTAATTTTAAAGGATGGATAGATGATAGATAGATAGATAGATAGATAGATAGATAGATAGATAGATAGATACAGATACACAACACATGCATTGCCTTGTGAGTCTTTTAATTTACATAAATGCTGTCGCAACTTATTTCTTCTTATTGCTTCTTCCGTCAGCATTAGTTTTTCAAGGTAGACTCACGCTGCCATAACCGCTGTATGTCCGATGCTCGAATATACCATAAGCTGTGAGTCCATTCTCACATTAAGGGCCATTAGCTGGTTTCTTGTTTCTCACTATCACAAACAATGCTGCAAGCAATGCCTTTGTGCACGGGTACGGGAGATGCCCTGGGACACAGAATGAAAAGTAAACATCTGGGTAACAGAGGACACACATCTTCACTTGTATCAGATGTTACCAGAGCAGAGCTGAACGTTCCTCCTCTCACCAGCTGTGTGAATTCTCCTGTTTCTCTACTTCTCCATACTTGAGATAAATCATCAGACTTTCTGAGTTTTGCCAACTGGATGGGTATAAAAACAGAATATAATATTTTTTTATTGAAGTATAGTCAATTTACAGTGTGTCAGTTTCTGGTGTACAGCACATTGCTTCAGTCATACATGAATATACATATATTCATTTTCATATTCTTTGATTTACTTTGTATTCCTCTGATAAGCAAGGGGGTGAAGCAGTTTTCATTTATCTTTGACCATTGGTGGTTTCTCTTTGCCAAAACTCCTAGTCTTCACTTTTCCCCACTTTTCTATTGGGTTATTTATCCTTTGCTGAAACAATTCACATGCAGGGCTTTGTGGCATATATTGGGCCCCACTCCCTCGTCTGCATAGCAATTGCCTTCTACTCTGGCCATAACTTTGGTTTATGTCTCTTGCCAAAGAGATTGTGTTCATGTAAATGGGTGTGCGTGCGTGTGCACGTGTGTGTGTAACAGTAGTAACAATAGTAGTTGTCACATAGTAATCTTTTCCTTTATGAGCTGTGCTTTTTTGTGTCTCACCTAAAAAGTCTTCCTCTGTCCTGGGATGAGAGAGACCTGATTCTCTATTACCTTCTCAAGGTTATAAAGTTCTGCTTTTCATATCT
This sequence comes from Camelus bactrianus, assembly GCF_048773025.1. Taxonomy (NCBI): domain Eukaryota; kingdom Metazoa; phylum Chordata; class Mammalia; order Artiodactyla; family Camelidae; genus Camelus; species Camelus bactrianus. The sequence goes on along the minus strand of NC_133547.1, from coordinate 19,882,127 downwards.
GGATCTTGAATCCATCTGGAAATTGTTTATGGGATGAGGTAAGAATCTAACTTTCATTTCCTTCCTCTAGGAAAGCTGAGTCCCTCTGTTCCCCCTGATCTGTCATACGGTCTCCATCATACACCAAGTTCCTGTAAATGCTTGGGTCTGTTTCTAGGCTGGGGATTGGCAAACGTTTTCTATAAAGAGCCAAATAGTAAATATTTTAGGCTTTTCTGGCCCTTTAGCTTCAGTCACAAAGACTCAACTCTGCCATTGTAGGGTGAACATGACCATGAACAGAAGTGAATGAACGTGGCTGTTCATTTGTTCCATAAATATATTAACTTATCTTTGAGGCAATACCATACTTATCACACTTATTATAACTTCATAATATGCCTTGATATCTGATAGAAAAAGTACCACTCCTTTTCTCTTCATTTTTAGAATTATCAAGATTATTCTTGGGCTTTCGTTCTTCCAAGTAGATTTTGGAAGTGATTTTGACAAATTACATAAAATTTTGTATTGGATTTTTTATTAGAGTTGCACTGAATTTCTACATTAATTGGGGGGAGGTCCATCTTTATAATACACGTTTGTGCATTCAATACTCATTTGCTTAGGGACACGGCATTCCTCCACCTGGCATGTCTAGTTCAGATGACATCACCGCCTTCCCCAGCGCTAGAGCCAGAAAGCTCAAACTTTTATCCTCCACCTTTCCCTCTCCCTTCTCCTAACCAGTCAGGAACAGGGACCCTTTGCTTTTCTTTCTGGCATCTTCTCTGCCTCCCCCTTAGATAGCTGCCAGCACTTCTGACCTCAGTGGGTCCTTCCTCCAAGCTTCCCCTGTGCATTCCATCTCCGCTGTGCACCACACAGCTCTCTTGTCACCCGCTTGCCTCAGCTCAGCTCACAGGATCTTCTCCTACTGCTTCCTGTTTGATTCCACCCCTCAGGACCCCCACCTACCATCCCTGTGGCACCTGATGCCCCAGCTATGTGGCCTCAGCAGCTCCTCAAATGCCCCACCCTCTCTCACCCGGAACCCCTTCCTCACTTTTATCCTCAAATTTCTAGTCAGGAGCCAGCTCAGGCATCCTCATCTTTCATGAGCCTCTCCCCCAACCTCTGTCCCAGCGCTGACTTCAATCACTACACACACCACCCCCAGGGGAGGGTGGGCTCCATGAGGGCAGGCGTCCTATCTGACTTAGTCACAGTGGAACCACAGCACAAGCCCCAAGATGCAGCATGTGGAAGGCACTGATTAGCACTGTAGCATCAATGAATGAAAGAACAGACGTCGTGAGTGGGCAGTGCACAGTCCTGGCCCAGGGAGCAGGTGCCCACGTGCCAGGTTCAAACGCTCCAGGTGCAAACGCTGGAGACCTTCCCCCAGGGACGAGGCTGCGGAATGGAGCAGCCCCGCCTTCCCCGGCAACCCAACAACCTGCCACCTCTCCCAGCCCTGAATGAGGGCAGCACCGCCCGCCCACGGAGCTGATGGGCTGGGCGGAGGGCAAGTGCCTGAAAAGGAGAAGACAGGACATGAATGCATGCAAATATGGTGCCTGCCTCCTGTCCCCCTGTTCTCCTGCCTCCCTCTCTGACAGATAAAAAGGAAAATGTACCGGTGAGCCCCTCTTGGGGAGAAAGCAATAGCAAAGTGACAAATGTCATGTGGGTTTAAGCAAAGTCCCCTAGAGTTACAAACCCACAGGGAAATAAGGCTGACAAACACACAGCCCTACTCCCTGCATCCTGTTCCTTTGAAATAACTTAGGCCCTGAAAAGGGAGAAAGAAGGAAATAACTCCAAGATTTTAAAAGCAAAGTTTCTGTCTGCAAACCAAATGGGCTGAATTTTTATGGGCTCGTTTTGAAGAGCATAAAACACCAGTCGTCCAGGGGCCTCTCTCTCCCAGAGCCTCAGGAGAGGCGTGAAGGGGCTGCCTGGAGTCTCAGCTCCTCTGTGTCCCTCTCCCATCCCGGAGCTGAGGCTGCTCTCCTCTGTCCCCGCCCACCGAACATGCTAATTGCCACAGCCCCTCCGATGAGCCCTCACTAAGTGCCAGCACCACCCTAAACCCTCTGAGGGAGGCATTATTATTATTATGTCCCATTTTCCAGGTTAGGAAACTGAGGCAGAGAGAGGTTAAGGTTGCACAACTTAGAAGTGGAGGATTCCAACGCAGGCAGTCTGGCTCCAAAGCTCACTGCAGCAGGTGTGGTGGGTCCCGCCTACCTCCTCTTTGCCGGATCTGGCGCTGGTCCCGCCAGCCGCTGGCTGCTGTGAGCATGAGATGCTGAAGGCTCACAGTTACCCCTTTTCTGGAGAATCCACTTGCCCTGAGATGCCTGGGGGACCATGGGTCACCCCCTAGGGTGGCTCACAGTCAAAGATAGGGGGCTGCAAAGCCCAGCCCCCTTACACGTGCAAAATACCCCATGGTGCCATTCACCCTCCTGAGCTCCCATGAGATCAGGCTGAACCCACATCTCAGCCTGGCTTTCCTCCGCCCTATCCTGCTTCCTTCACTCCCCCTCAGGTGGAAAAACTCAGAAAGCAGTCCCTCGAAAAAACCCCTGCACAAGAATCTCCATCTTGGCTCTGCTTCTCAAGAACCTGACCACACACCAAGTAAGCAATCACACATCCCCATGGTAAAGTGAGACCGCTCCATGGTGATGTCCACACGGGTGGTGAACAGCCACTTTATTCTCCTCACTCCTCCGCTGGTGCACAGTGGGGGCTCCAGCTCAGCGGAACTCCAATCACGATGTGTGGACGCAAAAGCCGCTGACCATGTTCGTGGCATCTCCTTAGCCCCTTCAGGAACATATGCAGAAGGTAGGAATGAGAGGTAGGAAGGAAAAACAGCGACTGAGGATATTACTTCTTTCCCTACAAATTCTTCACAAGAGAGAGAGGTTTGTGCTTCTGAGAGCCACAGGTCCTCATATCCCAGATGAAGGATGCCCTCCCCAGTGGAGCCCTTTCGCTTATAACCAGCCCAGACTACAGGTGAGGGTTTGCAGCAGGCGGGGACAGGAACAGAGTGGCCAAACAGTGAGGCATCATGCCGACTGAGGCTTCAAAAGTGAATCTCAGGGACCCTGCTGCCATTTCCTTTTTGATCAAGTCTGTGCACAGAAATGGGCGGCGGGAGAGACTCAAACCTGCCACCCCCACTGCACGGCAGTGCGCCCTAGTGAATTTCATTCACAGGCAAAGACAATGAAATTCCCCACATGACACCTGCAGGATTGATAATGAGTGTCCTCTCCCAACTGCTGGGGGTGAGGCCCCCAAGAACAGGGCTCCACAATTTGACTGGTATTTGCATGAGAACAATCTCCAATGGGGAATATTGAAAAATGCTTGTCCCAGGGATGTTGTAAGTGGGTGGCCATGACCCAATGGGAATAGAGCTGTTCTCCCACATGGCCAGGGGCTAGAAGGCAACTGGAGTCTCCCTCCACCACCCACAGAAGCCTGAAATCCCAACCTCGGTGAATCGTCTCTTTCCAAGAGAACCTACGGGAGGCTTAGCCTTGGTAAGAAGGCCTGGGAGTCAGAAGACAGGAGGGGAGGCTGAGTACAGCCCTGACGTGGTGGCCTCAGGTAATCTCTCCCTCTTCCTGGGTTTCTCAGGGTGTAACACATACAGAGAAAGCTACAGAACCAGGATGACACTTTCTGCTGCTTCCGAAACAAACACATCTCAGTGTGGCTCACACCAAAGACAAGGGGTAGGAGCAAGGATCTGACAGTAAATAAAACAAAAAATCTAGGAGCAGGTTGTGGCAGGCAGGGATCTAGGGGCTCAAACAATGTCGGCCTCCATCCCTCTGCTCTGTGCTTCCCCCACGGTTTCTTTCCCTGGTAGAGTCTTCCTACCTGTGGGAGAGTTGTGTAGGCTCATGTCTTACCAACAGAAAGAGATCCCCCCTTTCCAGACACTTCAGCTCAAGGCTCGTGTTGACCCACTAGAACTACATAACCATCCTCAAATCACCCACTCTATCCAGAAGAATCCAGCATCCTGGGAGCTAGACTAGAGCCAAGGCACGGAGAGGGGTATTCAAGAAAAAACTATTTATGACATTTGTTCAAGAGCTTGCTTTGTCCAGGACTATAGCCATAGGTGTAGGGACCATTGCAATGGGGTTTTACTGTAGGGGAGAGAGAGATCCACCTCAGCTCCAAATACAACAGGGAAAAATGGGAATTTATAGCCAAGGAGCAGCAGAGGGGACAGGGGGTGTCAGGGATGGAGAATTCCCAAGAGAAAATGTCAGGGGTGAAGGGGATTTAAGCTAAACCAACCTAACAGGATTCTTGCTGAAGGCAGGCCAGGGTGATCAGACATCACCTATGGGAGGTGAGGAACCCAATCAGATCAAGGGTAGAGATTCTGGCTAAACAGCTCAGGTTTTCACTAAAATTAGACATTACCAAGATGAACACAGACGCCCAAAAGCCAGGGCCCAGTTGAGAAGAGAGCTCAGAGGAACCTGACTGGAGTTTGTCTGGGGTCAGCCCCTCCCAACCACCTGGACAGAGAGTGAAGGACATGTGACTCCAAGAAGAGTCACTGAAAAGAGAAGAAATGGGTGCTGGGCAAGCAGGAAAATGAGATGGCTGCTGCTGGGCACATGGCAGGAGGCTGCTCCAGAGGATGTGTGAAGAGGCAGAAGGGCAATCTGGGAGAATCTCAGACCAGCTCCACCAGCTTCGCGTTAGCCACGGGAGAGCCTTGTTCCCAAGTCATATCATATCTTTCTGAAATCACCCACCATCCCAACGTTCAAGCCACATGCTTCCTTGATGGCAAAACTGAGTGGTGAACATCCTTATTTCATATGGACATTGAAGGAAATCTTACTCTCAATGCAACTAGATGTCTCTTAATCCAGCAACTCTGTCTGCTGTACCACTATGTCCAGGCACTGGGCAGAGGACACAGGAGATCGAACCACAAAGGCCTAAGGCTCAGTGTTGACCTCAGAGGGCCCAGAGCCCAGGAGAGAATGGATCCAGGAGCAAATGGGCACAGCTAGAGGCGGCACGAGCTGTTCCAGTGAGACTGAGACCCAGACAAGGTAGGGCACAGGTAAGATGTGACTCTCACAGGAAAGGTGAGACAGTTTTGAAAGTTCTAGATGTCCAGCTGGAGAGCCTGGACTCGATCCTGTAGGCACAGGGAGGCTTGAAGGCTATGCAGTGAGAGAAGGGCTTGATCAGAACTCTGCTCTAGGAATGTGAATTTTGACACTGACTTATAGGATGGAGTTGTGTGACTGGTATGTGTGTGGGTGTGCTTTGTGGAAAGGGGGGAGCACTAGGAGAAAGAATGAGGAAGCAAAAAGAGTTGTCTGGAATCTGTCCCAATGTCCAAGAACAACCCGGTCTGTTTTAGAGCATTTGGGGTGGGGGTGAGGGGAAACACATTGTAATATGACCTCAGCATTCTAGAAATGCTTCTGTATTTATTCTCATCTCCAATGATGCAAAAGTCCTGGGAAGGAAGGAGAATGGATAGTAGGAATCTAATTTTAAGACAAAAAATTGAAACCAAGGGAGCACGAGTGACATACATCAGCAAGGGACAGAACTGAACCACATCCAAGCCACCATCCTCCTGCCACCCTGTAGCCTTGTGCAGGGGACACCTGAACCTCAATGGCTCACTGTTGTTCCCACATCAGGTAAGTGTGGGGAGCCCACCCTGACACCCCTGATGTGCCACCGAATAAAGCAATCTGTGCTGCTAATACTCAGTATTGATCATCTCCCCGCAGGAGTCCTGAGACCGCTGTCTCGGGCTGCTAAGGCTGACGGCAGCAGCTACTAAATTGTGTTTATGTGAAGCTTTTTACCCGAAGGGGTCATAATTCGCTCTCGATCAATAACTGATCAATCCACCTGCTCTGCACATTGCAAATCCTCCAGATCCGTCCACAGAAAGGAAAGAGAGAGGAAGACAATCTGTTTATTGGGGGGAAAAAATGACAGAATAACAAGCTAATGCAACCACTTACGCTGGTGATTACCTAAGTTTTGATTTTTTTTTTTTAATTTAAGTGAAGTATTTTGAGTTATTTGCTCAGTCAATTAAAGCGAAAGAAACGAATGGTCTTGGCTTGAAAGGACCAGGTAAGAAGAGGCTCTGGGATTCACTGAGTACCTACTGCATGCCCTGCACTCACAGCTCTGCAGAGGAGGTGTCATTATTCCCATTTCCGAGAAGAAACCTGCAGCTCAGTGAGGTTAAGCAACTAGCTCGAGGTTGGTGCTGCTGCTGATAATTAAGAACACTGTCTCCCGGTAAGAAATAAGCAGCATCTAAAGGCAGCTGTGCTTGGAGAATTTGAGGCTCATTTCAGGATGAGGCTGGGTTGTGCAGGGAGGGCCCTGGGATACAGGGGGCTAGCCTGGGGCCCCGCCCACTAATTGCTGATGGAGTTGCAGTCTCTGCTTGGAGTCTGACCCCCTCAAGATGAATTAGACAGTCAGCCATCCAGAGCCACCACGGATTCCCTCAGGCCACTGCCCTGCTCGCCTGTCCCCAGCGCCCTCCCAGGCCCAGGAGGACGATGTCACTGAGTATCCCAAGCTGCTTTGCCAACATCCAGGAACGTCTCTGCGTGGATTCCCAGGAGTCAGCCCGCTGAATCCCTCTGCACCAGACTCTGCCTGGCCTCACAGCCTGAGCCCTCCCAACGTGCTCTCTCCTGTCTCCTGCCAAGGACCAAGCTCCCCATCTCCAAGGCAGCCTTCAGAGGGACCCACTGAGGGAGCATCTCCCGGGCACTTCACCTTAAGATTTCTCCTCTGACCTCCAGCCCCCGCTCTCCTGGGCTCTGCCCAGCAGGGTGCAGTGGAGAAGGCTGGTCCGGGGCCAGCTGGTGCTAGGGGATCCTGCACCCTGGTGCCCACGGATGAGGGGCTCCTTCTCTCTTTGGGCCTCGTGGCAGATCCGAAGGGGCGTGGCTCCCTAAAGCGACTGAAGCTCTCAGGCACCAGGCTAACGCAGTGCACGCCCCAGACGCGGCTTCGTTCCCTACTTGACTCTCAGCCACCACAGGCAGTGCGTCTCTCCTCAGAGCCAGGAGGATGAGATACAGGATGAAACTCAGAGTTTCACACACCAACATGAAGCTGATAATCTCACGTGCCAAGATGGTGTCAGGTGATAACCCTCTTGGAAGAACAGCATGGTGGGAGGCCTGGGAAGGCCTCTGTGATGAGAGCGTGCCAGGGCTCCAGGCCCTTCTGTCATCAGAATTAGATGAAGGGAAACAGTTTTCCATTGACAATCCATTCTTCCCACTTTCTGCTCATTTGGTGAAAATCATTTCCCCTCTACTGTTCCTCAGGTGACTACCCTAATTTTGGAGACGTGATTAGAACTGACTAATCAGCCTTCCTAAAAAAATGTCCCTATTTGAACGGTTCTCTAAACAGGCAATTACAGGTGGCATTGATTGTCAAGAAATCCCACAGCATTGCTCAATTAGCAAACAGTTTAAGGTGACATATTGTATTTAAATAGTCTCCCTTGGAGTGACAGATGTCTGCAGGAAACATGGGGAAATTATGCCCAGAGAGCAACCAAGGCTGGCCCTGGAGGTCAGAGCAAAGGCCAGTGGGCCCTTCTGGGTGGAATGGGGGGCTGGCTCCAGGTCCCAGGGAGCGCTGTGCCCCCCGCCCCCAGAAGTCTCAGTGATGAGTGACAGGGAGAGCATGGTTTGCCCCATTGTCCCAGTCCCATTGGAGAGAGCCCTTCCTGCAGAAGGTCAGGGTCGAGGTGTAGCCACAGATTCTGGTCCAATGGTCCTTGTCTCTGATCCTTGCACTTTTTCTTATGACAATAGTGTTAACCGTTTCCTGGTTAATTAACTAAATACACACCCCGTCTGTAGCCTCAGAGTGGGTAGCCTTCAGGAGGAAGAGAGCCAATCTTCCCACATGTCTGTGTCCAAACTCTCATCTCAATCAAGTAAACGTGTGGTTCCACTGAAAGGCTCGGAATGATGGGGACATGGAACATCTAATTTAGATAAGGGACAGAGTTCCTGGATCCTGGAGCACACTGCTCGGTGCCTTGCCGGGGCCCGAGGAACTCAGGGCAGGCGGAGGGAGGGGGGCCCAGCCCTCTCTGTGTAGGACAAGTGGGTTTATCTATTGCACCCTCCCATAGCCTGTTTCATGTTTACATGTTTAGGGGATCTGTCTTGCAGGAAGAAATTGGTGGGTCTAATGGCTCCACCATAGGAAATGTGATGGTCATCTTGTTTGCTCCTTCCTCCCACATCCAACCTCCCCTCCCTCCTCTGTTCCTTGAGGCTGACCTCATGGGACTCCTTCACCAGCTTCCCCTTACTGACTTTCCCTGACTTCCCCTCAGGAAGTCCCAGGAGTGGTCAAAGACAGAAGATTATGGTCACCAAAGCCACCTGTCTGAACCGAGTTGGTGCAGATAGGCAGATCCAAGTCTTGGAAAGCAAGAGAGTTGGGGGTGTTGACAAGGAATGTTGCCCATCATTCCATTTCTACAAGGATCAAGCCCTCTGCCCCTGCAGCCACCCTAGCCCCCACCATTGGTGTGCCCTGAGGGGAATTCTGAGTGGAGAAAAACAGGACTGCATTCTGAGCTGTGGATACTGGCCCCTAGAGAGTTAAGATGCACATCTAAGGAACAGTTTCGAACAGCCCAGATTCCTGCATCTTCCCGTACATAGAAATGCACTACAATCATTAACTTGAGATGTCTGTTTTTTGCAGTTAACAATAATCTTTTGATTCTTGAGTACATGGGGTTTTTTTTCAGTTAAAAAAAAAAAAAACAACTACTCTATATCCTGGCTTCTCCCTCACCTCTTGGGAGCAGTTTCTCAGAGCTACCTGAGAGGCTGTCCACAGGCTATAGTCCTCACTCAGTTAGTCCTCACCGAAGACAACTTAACTCACAACTCTTAGCTGTGCATTTTTCTTCAGTCAGTTGGAGGAAGATTCTGAATTAGAACTTAAATCACTGAAGTGTAGAAGGAAGACCATCCTCACCTCTCTCTCTCTCTCTCTCTCTCTCTCTCTCTCCCCTCTTCAGCATTTCCTCCCCAGAGGCATCACTTCCTAGAGGGCCACAGCAGTGAAGTTTCTCTCCTTCTTTAAAAAAACACAACATTAATGCATTTTATTACATCATCAAGGATTTCTTTTTTTCCTAACTTTATTGAGATATAATTGGCATGTAACATTATATTGACCTGTAACATTGTATATTGATTCAATATACTTATGTAATGGAAAGTGATTATCACCATGGCCTTAGCCAACACCTCCATCAGGTCACATAATTGCCATTTCTTTTTTGTGGTGAGAACATTTAAGATCCACTCTCTTAGCAACTTTCAAGTATACAGTATAGCATTATTAGCTATAATGAGCATGCTGTACATCAGATCCCCAGAACTGATCCATTTTGTAACTGGAAGTTTGAACACTTTGACCAACTTCTCCCCAGTCACACACACACTATCCACCTCCCCTGCCCCCTACTCTGGGAACCATTATTCTTTTTTTTTTTTTTTAATTGAGTTATAGTTGGTTTACAAGGCTGTGTCAATTTCTGGTGTACAGCACAATTTTTCAGTCATACATGAATATGCATATATTCATTTTCATATTCTTTTTCCCCGTGAGCTATCACAAGATCTTGTATATATTTCCCTGTGCTATACAGTATAATCTTGTTTATCTGTTCTACATATGCCTGTCAGTATCTACAAATTTCAAATTCCCAATCTATCCCTTCCCACCCACATCCCCCCGGCAACCACAAGTCTGTATTCTATGTCTATGAGTCTGTTTCTGTTTTATATTTAAGTTCATTTGTCTTTTTTTTTTAAGCCACTATTCTACTCTCTGTTTTTATAAGTTTGGCTTTTTTTAGATTCCACATATAAGTGATAACATATAGTATTTGTCTTTCCCTGTCTGATTTATTTTACTTTAGCATAATGCCCTCGGTGTCCATCCATGTTGCCACAAATGGCAGGATTTCCTTTTTTTCTAATGCCTGAATGCTATTCCACTGTGTGTATATATACCACATCTTCTTTGTCCATTCATCCACTGACAAACATATAGCTTGTTTGCATAGCTCAGCCATTGTGAATAATGCTATGATGAAGCATTTTTCTTTCAATCTCTCTCCCCCTCAAACTGTGATTTCCTTCATATCTGGGGCAAGGGATGCCCAAGTCCAGTTGCTGGCAGGAGTGGGGAAACAAATGTTGAAAAACGCGGACTGCAGGAGCTCAGATGCCTCCCCAGGGTTAGAAATTGTGCACCAAGAAGGCCCTTGCCCAGTTCTGAAGAAACAGAAAGTATCATCAGAGAGAGCAGAGGGGAGAACTTATTAAGAGAAAAATTAAATGTATTTGTCTGCGACCCATTCACCAGAGTCTGGTAAATGTCTAGATGTTTAGAGGATCTGTCAGGATTCCAGCCTTTCAGCCTTGTTATTGAATCTAAAAACATGAACGAGACACTCCAAGTCGCCATAGAAAAAGCCCTCGTACAGACCATCCCTTGTGGGGCTGTAACCCCTGGTGTTGGTGTGGATGCAGTGAGTTACTTCCAGCGTCACACGATGGGCATGAAAGCTGTAAATCCAGCCACAGCAGTACAGGGGGACCTGGCTCCTAGGGACTCCTTGTGTTTACATGGAGGGCCTCCAGGGTCTGGCTGCTGGGTGAGGGGAGGGTGTGACATGCAGCTGTTTGTATTTCCTGTATCTGCAGGGAACAACCAAAGAGGAGGATGTGGGGCCTGATTCAGCAGCCTCCAGGGAGGGCCAGGCTGCTAAGTCTTGTGCAGACTTCAGATCGAATCCTGGAAGATAAAAGCAGGAGGCACGGTGAGCTCCCAAGGATGGCTGGGAGACACCTAGCCCTTCCCCGGAAGGCTGCACAAGATGGCAGGAAGTGCTCTGCTCGGCAAAGGGGAAACCACTTCGGCACCGAGGATCTGGACATCACAAAAGGCCAGCCATGGGTTTACAGAGCTGGGTCATAATCCCATCTCTGCTGCTCATCTGATGCGGGGCCCCGCCCAAGCAATGTCCCGCTTAGAACTCTGCTGTTGGCCTGTGAGGGCAGTGTAACAGGACCCAACCTTCTTGACAGGGAGAGACACGGGTCTCTCGCCCTTCCTGTGTCACCTGCACCCTGACCTCCCAAAACCCAAGGGTTCCAACCTGTGAGTGTTTCGACCTCGAATTTCTAGTCAGAGCATCTGGCTTCCAGATGTAATGAATGGTGTGTCTGTGTAGAGGGCTCAGCGTGAGGGACCCGAGGCTTGATTTCCCTGATGCTGCAGCATCTCATCAGCTCGATCTAACCTCCAGGCTAGGATTGAGGCAGTCACTTAAATGGAAGAGTTATATGATAATCGAAGCTCCTTTACTGATGACTTACTGTGAACCAGACACTGCTCTAAGTGCTTTACGCTGTTGGCTTCACAACCTCTGAGCGTCTGCAGGTGACGGTGACAAAGCTAAGCAGAGAGGGTAGAGCACCCGCTGAGGGCACGCAGCCAGCGGGTGGAGCTCTGGCAGCCCCTTTGAGCCCTGTGGTTTATGATCTGACAAGGGCCCTGTGAAGGCAGCTGTTTCATTCCCGTTTCACAGACTAGGAAGCTGTGCCCTGGAAAGGGCAGGTCACTTGCCTGAGGTGACATACTGCCCAGAGCCAGAGCTGAAGGCAAACGAGGGCTCACCTATCAGCGGAGGCATCGCACGTGCCCTGGTCACAGCCACGCAGCACTGCTGTCTCGTGGTGAGAGGCCGGAGAAAGCACCAGTCACTCACTCCCACCACCTTCGCCTGATGCCCCCTACTTCAGCCCAAGTGTGGGGGTTGTCGACCCTGCTCCAGGTGCCCACACACTTGCCTCTCACCTGCTCATCACCCGAGGGTGATGTGAACAGAGGTAGAGTTGCCTCCAGTGCTGTTTCCCCAAGACCAACCCTTTGGTTTTGGGTGGAGCTGCTTCTGCTCTGACAGATGCCACTGTGACCACCACACGTGTCTTCTCTAGCAGGTAATCCATCACCAGGGAATATACAACAGAGGCGGCCAAGCAGGGCCCCCGGCCAGCTTCCTGCTTCCATCCCTGACCTTGGGGCAGAGTTGGGGCAACTCAATAACATGATAGCTAACAAGCATTGGGTGTCTGCCTAGGGGCTGGCACCAAGCCCAGCTTTACTGCTTGTCACCTCCTATTATCTTGGCCAGCCCTGGAAGAAAGGCATGATTGCTTTCAGCTTATGGACAGAGAAACTGAAGAACTGAGAAGTTCAGTCATTTGCCCCGGGTGCTGCAAAGGATGAGGAGAAACTGGGAGTACCCAGGACCAAGAGGCTCCAGACCACGTGCATCAAACTTCGAGTCACCAGGTGTCTTTGGAACACTGGTTACAGGCTAGTCAGGTGCAGGCAGGGGGATGGACAAATGTCACGAAGAGCCTCCATCCCTAAGGAGCCGACAGCCCAGGATAGGCGACAACATAGACTCAAAACCATAGTGCATGGCTGGGTCTACGCGTCCTCATCGGACAGCAGCTGACAGGAATCCTTGATTTCCCCCACGATCCAAAGAGATCCCTGCTTTAGCTTCCACGGTGTCTGCCCAGCAAACTGGCCCTGGCCCTTCAGTTCAGGCTGGCATCTGTAGCAGGAGATCTGGCCCCAGGACTTCTGCAGGAGGGAGAGCTAGACGCTCGCCTGACATGAGTCTCATTCCCAAAAGAAAGCTGCAGTCAATTTCAGGGGCCTATTTTTAGACCACACATGATCCATGACGCTTCACACATGGCTGAACTAGCTTCAGTGCATGAAGAAACTGATCCTTATTTCAGTCAATGCAGACCTCCTTCTCTCTGATGCATTTCAAAGATGTGGCTCCATGAAAAACTGCTTGCTTGGGGGAGGGGGTTGGGGGCACGAACAGGCCATTCTCATCTGAACTCACTCCCAGGGCCATCATCATAGCACTCTGAACCTGGCTCCTTGAAACTGTGTCCACACACGATGAGGCAGAATGAACTGAATGCAATACCTCATCTGCGCTGTCCACAGCCAACACCTGTACCTTCTGCTGTGGGCTGAATGTCTGTGTCCCCCCAAAATTCATATGTGGCAATTCTCATCCCGAGGGTGGTATATGAAGAGGTGGGGCCTTTGGCAATCTCTGCCTTCATGAATGGGATTAGTGCTCTGATAGAAGACCCCACAGAGCTCCTCCAGCCCGTCTGACATGTGAGGACACAGAGAGAGGACGGCCGTCTACGAACCAGGAAGCGGGCTCGCACCAGAACCTGACCACGCTGGCACCCTGATCTCCAACTTCCAGCCTCCAGGACTGTGAGAAATAAATTTCTGATGTTTATAAGCCACCCAGAGTACGGTACTTTGTTATAGCAACCTGAGTGGACTAAGACAGCTTCTGATGGAAATTTTGAAATAATGAAAACTAAAGGTTTGCAGTGAGATTTTTTTTCCCGCTTGGATCAAAACTCAGTTACTCTGCCTCCCCTCCCCGCCCAATTCACATAAACTTTTTGGATTCCAAGGACTGTACATTGCCTCACAGACCCCAAATCATGAGCATTTCACCTCCATGTGAGTTATCATTGTGTTGCCTGGGATGGTTTTGCATCTGAAAATTAAGCAGTCATTTTGGGAGGCCTTCTGAAAAACAGTCACAATCATGTTTCAAAGCTGCAAGAAACTAAAAGGTAGAAAATGGCGGAAATGTTTGCGTGATGTCTTCAGTACCCCGATACACGCGCCCCTCACACACATGTACACACACAACTGTAGACACGTTCCTCTCTTTCTATTGTAAGGATGATTTCCCTGAAGTATTTTTAAGCTGGAGAGATTCACTACAAGCTCGTGAAAAATTGAGCACTACAGGAGATCCAATTTATTGGCAGAAATCCAGCAACCCAATGTATTGGTAACTAGCTTGGTAATGAGTCTCTTCCATGTAAATTGGCTCATTATTATCAATTTTTGTCAGCTCTCGAGTGAGTCTTGGTCTGCTTCTCCACTTCGACTCGAGCGCAAGGTGAACGGGAGCGTCCGGCCCCTCTCCACACTCCGGGTGCTGGAGACCTCACCCTAGAGGGCGGGAGAGAATGGGGTGACAGACTCCTTGTCGTCTGAGCTTTGAATTTAACGTTCAGAACAGAGAGATGTTAAGGAGACTTGCAATGAGGTGTTATAAAAACAGAGTTTGATCGAAAGAGCTGGCACATAATGCAAATGAACACATTGTCCCCTGATTCATTGCCATCAGGAGAACTAAATTTGTACAGCCCAGAGGAGAGGTGACTAATGGGAGGCATAATAATTGTCAATTTCTACCTGCAAAGACTTAATCAAGAGGTCCGGAGGAGACAGAGCTCTGCAGCCACTATTCGTGCATGTGGTGGGGGCAGGCAGCACAGGGAGGAGCTGGGGAAATTAAGCTCAATAGTAGGAATGGCTGTCACAGCACCGGGGTCCATTAGACACAGACATCACCTCCACAGCAAGATTCCATGGAATTATTACCCCCAGAAACCTGCACAAACGGAACTGGGGGGATGGATGGCAATTTTCGCAAAGACCTGTGGATTTGATGGCGCACCTGGAAAGGCTCTCGGGTTCAATTTCTTCATCCCAGGGCTCCTTCTCAGGCAACCCTGAGAAGCCTCCTTTGCTTTATTCAAACAAAAATTCCTCCACTAATTAGCATAACCCAACTTAGAGCACTGATTGCAGAAAAATCCCTGTGTCCAGAGCAATGTCGGGGTAGAGAGAGCATGTCATCCTTATATTCAGAAAATATTCATCGAGCACCCACTATGGGCCAAGTGGGCAGAACAGGGAAATGTCCTTGCCTTCATGAGCTCGAGTTCTAAGCCAGGGTGACACCAGGGGCAGGTATGGCTGTGTGAGAGATGCTGGCATAGCCAGGCTTTACATGATGCCCAAGGAGAACCAAAATCCAAAATCCGGTGACCAGCTCCAGTTCAGGCTTGCAGAGTAGGCCCCAAATCAATCAATCAATCCCCTTTCCTGCAAGAACCCGGCGATCGCCCAAAGGTGATTTGGGGATTCTGACTCCGTGAGTGAAGGCTTAAGAGACCTGTCACCTCCTTCCATGCCTCTTTCTTCTCAGCTCTGTCACTGCACTCTGGTGGCCCACAAGCAACAGCTCGAATCGCTCAGTAACATTTTCAATTAATTGCCAATGTTTAAACATTGGGAGATGTCACAGGATTTCAGATTTCCGATGTCTTGCAAAAGCTGTGACCCTCTAACCACACTGCCCTGCATCCCCGCCGGGGCGGCGGCTGAGCAGGCACTGCCCCTCTGCGCTCTCTCGTTTGCCGTTGTCCCCACTGCTCCCTTTTGGGTTTCAGCCACCGTGTTTCAGTCTCCCGTTTTTCCAGCCCAGCTTCTGTGGGAATTTAATATTTCTGCTCCTAGGCTCCATGACCAGAAATACAAGGTGGCTGGCCTATATTGGGTTAGGTTCTGCAGAAATTCCTTCATCCAGTTATAACTCAGGGTTTTAAATTTGATCAACATCATCACAATAATCAGTCAGCACACACTACTTTATTTTGCAAAGCAGCGGTCAAGTGTACGGTTATCCTTCCATTAGGCCCCAGGCTCTGAATCTCCTGGCTCGCTGGCAGCCCAAAGTCAGGAACTCCAGATAAGCTTGTTGGCTCCCTTCTACTTCCAGGAGAAATGAACCACTCAACCCACGCCCCCCTCACCGCGGCTGTCAGTAAGCCGGGCCCTCACACAGCAGTGCTAGATGGCAGGTAGTATTCAGCCCAAGGGTGGTTGTGTCTGTTCCTCTCTCTCCCCTCAATGATTTTCGACCTGTATTTCTGACAAGTGGGTTTTCCGTGTCTTTTAAAAGAAAACCTATTACATGCTTCACCCAGTCCTTTTTGAAAGAAGCAAAAGGAAGAGCAATAGCATTAAGGCAGCACAGGAGCACGCCAGGACAAGGCAAGCTGGTGGCGGTCCCTGCCCTGGAGCTGGGAGGCAGTTAGAGGAAGACACGAGGCACAAGGCAGGCAGCTGGCAGGTGCGTGGTGAGGCAGCTCCGGGGAGCAGAGCACGCTAGACAGAGCAGATGGAAGCACGTTTGATGTTATTCATCCAACACATCAACATGGTGGTGCCCACGGCGGCCTGCGTGTGCTGAGTCCTGGAGGGTACAGAGAGAAATCAGACCAGGTTTCTGTTTCTAGGAGTCCAGTAAAAGAAACATCCTTCACAAAGAAAACCTATCACTGCAGCCAGGAGGCACCATGCATCCCCTTGGCCAGTTGCAGTGCATGACACCCTGTGCTTGCCAGGGTCCCAGATCAAGTGTGGGGACTCCTCCAATCCCTAGGGGCAGGCTGAGTCACTGGCGCACAGAGCCTCACCCTTCTGGTGTCCTGGTGCGTGGCTCCTCTGACAGGCCTGGAAGGCTGAGCCCTGGGTAGCAGCATGGGCAACCTGGTCCTCAGCACAGGCTTTGCTGACTTCTCTCCTTCCCCCATCCCATGTCCCCACTTCCTGGGCTCGGCTCACCTCTGAGACAAACTGCCTGCTCTCAGTCCTCATTCCAGGGTCTGCTTTATGGAGAACTCACACTAAAACTGAGCTGGAGGTGTAACAGATCGGATTATGAGCAAAGGGATCAGGAAAGGCTTTAGGGGCCAGGAGACATTTGAACTGGGCACATCGGTGTGCAAGTAGAGACGATCGTGAAGGGGAGATATGTTCCAAGTGGCCGGCACAGCACGAGCTGCCGAGGGAAGGAACACAGCTGTGAGAGCCAACAGTACGTCACTCATTCACGGGCTACGTGACAAACCATGGAAAATGGGATTGGAGGAACAGAGCGGGCCTGGATCACCAGCAGGTTTGAATGTCCCTTGGTGGAGTGCAAAGTTCATTTTGTGAATGTCAGTGTGATGTGATTTGATGATGAAATGGCGTGGTTCGGGTAGGCAAGAAGGGGCGGGTTGGGGATGAGGACAAAGGTCCTCTGGGCTGCTGCTGGTGAGATGGGCATTCTCAGTGTGGGGTCAGAAGACGCTCATGGAGGCCTTGGTCCTCTGTGTGGTCGTCTTTGGCCAGGCACTTGGGGCCACCTCATGGATGGCGGGTGGGGAGCCCAGCTCTGGCAGAGGTCATGGCTGAAGAGTGGTGATGGGTGGCAGATAAATGACTGCTGTCCCCAGGAAGGCCAGGAGGGCTGACTGAAGGTTCCGTGTGAACAGGCCCCAAAGGGCACGTCTTACCACCCACCAGCCATATGCACACCCTGATGGCTCCTTCGCAGGGACTCCTGTGTTTGCAGTGGGAGCAGAGCCGCCCTTCTTCCCGGACGGGTGGCTGCAGGTCCAGGTCACCAGAATAACCAACGCAAAAAAATGGTTATAGAGGAAAACCACCACCAGAACTGCAGACGTAAATCAACCACTCACACTTCATTTGCCCACAGGACATCAGATGACCATTTTGACTCTTCTTCCGACATTTATAGTGACCACATTTTGGAGCAGACTGAGTGTGTGACAATGACAGGGAGCAGGGATGGAAATGAAGCCTTTGCTCTGATTGCAAGGTCAGCTTTCCTGACTTTGCCCAAATCCCCCAGCCTCACTCCCAGGGGAGCCCTGATTTCTACAGGGTCAGTGTTTTTGGAAGAACTGGAGATTGACTTTAGAAAATTATGTCTTCCTGGGGGGAAGATATAGCTCAAGTAGTAGAGTGCATGCTTAACGTGCACAAGGTCCTAGGTTCAATCCCCAGTACCTCCTTTAAAAATAAATAAAATAAACCTAATTACCTACCTCCCCTTAAAAAAGAAAAGAAAAGAAAATTACATCTTCCCATATTCTGAGGTGCTTTCTTTGCAATAGCATATTTCTTAGTTTAGGGTGAGCTTTTATGAAGTGTCTTCCAAGGGATACCAACTCCACAGGTTGTTAATAGACAGTCTTTTCAAATAATGGTTCAAGTTCAGACCACTGTGGGAAGTGACATCCTGAGCAAAATGCAATGGTTTCTCTACTACAGAGCCCTCGGTGTGCTCCAGAGTAGTTACACAGTTTGTGGGGTCTGGTGCAAAATGAAAACACAAGGCCCCTGGTTCAAAAATTATGAAGACTCGCAAGACGAGCAAGCTGCAGAGCATCACACCAAGTGCAGGACCTTTCTGAGCGAGAGCCCGGCGGGGCTACACCCGTGCCACCACCCACACGACACACTGCCATCATTGTGGATTTCCAGGGGCAGACGGGAGGATGGGACAAGGTCACGACGTGTTCGCAAGTGATCAACCCTGGACTTGCAGTTCCACAGGACACTCAGGGAAATCCTGCCTTAAGCCAAACTCTCACTTCCTCTTAGCTGTGGGCTCCATTACTCAAACACTGTCAACAGGAACCCTGCCGGACAACCGTACATAGAAAGAGAAGACCCTCTCGGACTGCTGAGGCTCCCATCTCTTAGCTTTCGTACGTCGGGATTTTTTTTTTGGTAAAGTAGGGTCTCCCAGTAATTTCTGCTTATTCCTTATTTTGCTCCATCCTTTTAAATAAGGCCCAACACCCCTGAATTACCAAAACAAACTTCTGGTAATAATAGCAGGCAACTTAGAGTGATAGATGAATATAACAAAAAATAGTTATACCTGGGCCAAGGATGGTGCATAAGTTGGCACTTAGAATGCCAGCATTTTTGCTTTATTCTGCTTCCCCAGGTGGCTCCATGACACTGCCTGGGGCCTGGCTTCCCTGATCTCCTCTCTTGGGTTATTTACAACCAACCAGGCAGGGCATGGGGAGGTAGAGAGCTCAACCCTCAGCCCTGTGAGTCACTTACAAGTGGGCGGAGAAGTAAAGGCAGTGACCGTCCATTAACTCCCACTTCCTTCCCGGGCCCTGCTCGTGGAAGCCCCCGGGCCCAGCCACCTCTGCTGCTCTGACTCATTGCCACTTCTGGGCCCCGACTCCTGTAGTCTTCCAGGCCTCAGAGTTAATCTGCTCATCACACCTCTTCCACACCCTCCACCCTCGCCTCTTTTGTTACAGTGTCTTGGCTGAAGGCAGCTCCCCTCCTCCTGCAGGAATCAACTGTCCAGCTCTGAGCAGCCCGACTGCTGGCACCACACTGGCCAGCCCCTTGCATCTGGAGCTCACATCTCCCTTCATTCCTTGACATGCATTGTCACCTACTGAATGCAAATAGCTGTGCTTTTATTGAGGGCCACCCACATGCTAGGGTTCTGTGGATAATTTTTACATAAGGCTCTCAGCTCCATCCTTGAGAAGCTCAACTCTGGCTGGGAGGGAGGGGCTGGCTCCCACAGAGCCAGACAACAAAGAACTGACATGCGAATCTGCCCACATCACATCCCTGACTAACCCCCTTCCATAGATCCCACCACCTG
The DNA here is from genome assembly GCF_048773025.1 of Camelus bactrianus. Lineage (NCBI taxonomy): Eukaryota > Metazoa > Chordata > Mammalia > Artiodactyla > Camelidae > Camelus > Camelus bactrianus. Next base: position 19,862,608 of record NC_133547.1, on the reverse strand, counting down.
CTGTTCAAGTCCTCAACTCCTCAAAGGCTCCTTTCCAGGCCCTTCAGGGTCTGTCCTGCTCCATAGCCTTGTCAGGCATTGCTTCTTCTGGATCTCACACACTCTGCTCCACCCTGTGAACACTCAGTAGCTTCTCCACACTCCTGGGCCCCCTCCACCATGAAGCGCTTCCCCTCACTGCCTGCCTGGAGGACACCGTTTCCTCTCTCAAGGCTTAACTTCAAGTGCCAGCCCCTCTAGGAAGCTCTTCACAATCCCCACCTCCCAGCCAGGTGAAACTGCCACTTCCTCCCGCCTCTGTGCCTCTACTGGCCTGAGCAGAGGTTTCCAACACAGACCCAGCCAGCCGCTCCTTGTCTGAAGTCTACCTCTCCCACCAGATCGCGAGCAACCCCAGAGCAGGGTCTGGCACACGGCAGCTACTCAACAAATAACCACTCGGTGAATCTCTGAATTAACAGTACAGATCCAAGCCCTCCTCCCAAGGGGTTGGAGCAAGGTCCCCAAGCTGGAGCACAGGACAAGGAGTGGTGACTGTAATTCTCTTTCTCCCCACTCCTGCACCCTCTCAGCACTTCTGTCTCCTTCTTACCCCTTCCCTGCTCTGCTTTCATGATGGGAATCTCAGAGTCAACAGCAATGTGCAAGAAGGCAGAGAAGAGAAAAAGAAAATCGCAATCTTAAGGGTGACAGCCCTGAAATGTTGAGTTTGAAAACTGCCTAGGGATTCAATTTCACATTCTTGGCAAAGTAGATGCAAATACATATTCAAATTCGATGCAAATGCACTGGCGAATGTCCTGGCTCATTACTGGTGCCTGGTGAGACTGGCAGTCCTTGGTGATAGGGTCTGCTTCCTTCTCTTGGAGAAAATTCAGACACACTTAAGGCTCCTCCTGTCTAAGGGACCTAGACAGCTCTGAGACTGGGAGAACTTTTGCCTCAGTCCCAAGTGCATGGATAGCTAAGACATCACTTGTGGTCATCTTTTTTGTCTGGGAGGCCATGTGTCCCAGAGCCACAGACCTTGTGTTTGGACAGAGAGCCCAAACTGAGAGGAAGGTCATGGCTACCTGCAGCCTGGCAGACATATTGTTCTTTTCTGATGACTGAGCACAGCAAGGTCACTCAGCTGGGCTCACGAAAGGGTCCAGTTACTAGCAAAATGGATCCGTCAGAATGCAAGTGCATGGTTCACTTCTGTGGCCTGGCTTGTGTCAGAACCTCGGGCAGCTCCTTCCCTGGGTTGGAGGAGGTGAGGAAGCAAGAGCATGCTAAATCTAAGATGCCCTGGGACTGCGGAGCCAGAGTGTTCCAGCTGGACCACAGGGCAGTTCCCTGATCAAGAGTACGGGCAATGGGGAGAGGAGCACCCCAGGCTCCAGCTGAGTTCCAGTCGAAGCACCACTCAGCTGGGACATGTCTCTACCCAATATCCTTAACAGTGCAGGATAAACATGGCTACCACCCACTGAGCACCAACTACACACTAGGCATTGTACAAGCATTACATTAGCCATTGCCATAGCCCTACAAGTTAGGCATCATGGATGTTCTCATTTCACAAACAAGGAAGGCAAAGCACAGAGTGGTTAAGAGACCCACCTAAGATCACACAGCAAAGAAGGAGGCCCTACAGACCTGCCCAAAGATCGTTGTTTAGAGAATGTGGGAATCATCTCTGTCCTCCTCTGTCAGGGTAGTGAATAGACTTGCCCTAAGTGAGGTTTTGATGCCCTCTTTAGAAATCCATGGGAAAAGAAGCTTTCCCTTGTCAGTGGTGGGAGGAAAGTTTTACTGCAGCTAGGCACAGTGGCTGTGGCTTTAGGAGGTCATTGTGAGGACTCATTAAAGGACAATATTCTTGGCAGGGTACAATGAAAGACCTGGCCATTTTCATGTTCTTGTAGATAAGAAAAGGAAAGAATGACACCTAATGAATTTGGATCCTTGTCAGAGTCCCTTACTGACACCTCCAGCCACCTGCTGACCTCACAGTCCACCCCTCTTTACGATGAGTGATGAGTGTGGTCCTCCCTTCCTTCAGTCTATGAGGAGTTGTTGATTATCTGCAGTGGCCCAACCAATCCAGCCCCTGGTAACAGATTCTCTGATGAAGGATCACCCTCCCCATGCTCACTCTATGTGACTGGAGGAGTCTGACCCCACTGTGGACAGGCACATGACCGGGCTGGTCAACTTAGTCACCATGTTCCCCTGCCAAGACCACTGGTTCTAGATGGAGGAATGCCCCAAGCGGGCCATCAGAGCCAGTGGACTTCAGCCCTCAGACCCTAGAACCATTAGGGAAAAAAGGCACATTTCCCCTGAATGGTACCGAGGGGTGCCACTGCCCGGGAGTGAAGATGACCTGAAGGAAACAGAACAGAAAGGAGTGCAGGGTGCCTGCATCCAGCTGCTCCAAAGCCACATACTCTGGGCTTCCAGTTAACGAACCAATAAAATATTTTTGTTTGTGCCAGCTCAGGCTCTCAAGCCCAGCTCCTGGCAAATGCAGGCAAAGCGTTTTGACCAATTCCTTCTCTAGTCTTTAGGTCCCACTGTCCACTCTATATTCAACTTTCTAGGCTGCATAAGTCCTGTTACCTTCCTAGCAGATCTCCTAACCTCTCTCTTCTCTGACCTGCTACCACACTAGGTACCAGAGAGTCTCAGTTTTCCTCTGTGAATCCTGCTCCCCAGCCTGAGACCCAGCACCTGCCATTTCCACACTGACCACAGCACCCAGCCCAATGCCAGCACAGCAAGTGCACAAAAGTGGCCTTAATGTGCAATGTGTGCTCCCAAACTCTCCCGGTCTCCTCTCCCCCACCCCCCACCACCCTCTCTCTCTCACTCTCTGTCTCTTAGCTAAACTACCAGCATATGGATAAGAAGGTCAGGAATATGGACCCAGTTTCCAGGACATGAGACTCCCTCCAGACCCACCTGATCTTGCCTTCAAACCGCACGTGTCTTCAGAAGAAATGCTGGCAGTCGACATGTTTCATAAGGGCACCTAGTTTGACCCTGTTCACCAACAGAAAGGAGGGGGGCATGTCTGAAGACCACTGAAGAAGATTTCATTCGAAGACCCAAAGCATATATGCTGAAAATAACTTATCTTCATCTGTAATGAACCATGGTTCTCCTGAGGCTTTGCCAGCTACTGGCATTGCCATCCTGTCTGTCTGCAAGTAGAGAGATAGTTTCCACCACAATAGAATAGAATTATATTCCATTATAATAGAATAAATATGTAATCCTTCCTGTATACATTCAACTTAAAGAAAAATATTAGGTAAATAACAGCACGGGTCGTAGAGTGATCACGACAAAGGGAGAAGCCTGAACACTGAGATCCATACACAATTGTCATTACCTTGCTGGGTGACTTGGGGTAAGTAATTTAACCTCTCTGAGCCTTAGTTTCTCCATATGTAAAACAAGGATAATGCATCTGCCCCACTTACTTCTGAACTAGCAAAACGGCCTGGGCTCTGAGCAGCTAGAGGTGCTGTGAGATGATTTCTGAGCCTTGGGCGTGGGCCTCTACCAGAAAATCAAGCCTCTCATTGCAGTGGAACTCTTATTGACAAGGCTTGATGATCTACTTTGGGGTCTGTCCTAAAGGGCTGAAATTAATTAACTTCATGCAGCCTGTTGCTTCTAAAACACCTTTAATCTATACCACTACTTATGACAGAGGGCAAATTTCAAATGCCTACAGGGCTAGATGGTACCATAAATGAGTGAAGATGGTGCGGTGTAGACAATAGGGAGGGGTAAAGACTGTGGCAAGTTGCAAAGTGCATGCCCATGTCCCATCTGAGGGAGAATCAGCCGCTGAGCCCTAGTAACAGGCTGCCATGCGGGGCTAATACTCAATAGGGACAGAAATTCCAATTTTTTTTAGTAGAAACCAGGAATGTTGATTATTTTTAACTGAAGTATAGTTAATTTGCCGAATTATGTTAGTTTCAGGGATACAGCGTAGCAATGCAGTATTTTTACCGATTATACTCCATTAAAAGTTATTACAAGATAATGGCTATAATTCCCTGTGCTGTACAGTAGATTCTTGCTGCTTATCTGTTTTATACATAATAGTTTGACTCTCCTAATCCCATACCCCTAATTTGCCCGACCCCCCCTCCCTCTCCCCTTTGGTAATCACTAGTTTGTTTTCTACATCTGTGAGTCTTTTTCTGTTTTGCATTTTACATTCATTTGTATTCCTTTTTAGATTCCACATATAAGTGATATCACACAGTATTTGTCTTCTCTGACTTATTTTACTAAGCATAATATTCTCTAAATCCATCCATGTTGCTGTAAATGTCAGAATTTCAATCTTTTTATGGCTGAGTAATATTTCATTGTATATAGAACCACATCTTCTTTATCCATTCATCTGTTGATGAGTGCTTGAGTGGCTTCCACGTCTTGACTGTTGTAAATAGTGCTGCTATGAACATTGGGGGCCATGTATCTTTTCAAATTAGAGTTGTTTTTTTTTTCAAGATATACACCCACTAGTGGAATTGCTGAATTATATGGTATTTTCAGTTTTTTGAGGAACCTCTATATTGTTTTCCACAGTGGCTGAACCAATTTACATTCCCACCAACAGTGTAGGAGGGTTCCCTTTCTCCACATCCTCGCCAGCATTTTTCATTTGTAAGCATTCTGGTGATAGTCATTCTGACAGGTGCAAAGTAATATCTCATTGTGGGTTTGACTTGCGTTTCTCTGATGATTAGCGATGTTGAGTAACTTTTCATGTGCCTGTTAGCCATCTGTATGTCTTCTTTGGAAAAATGTCTATTCAGATATTCTGTCCATTTCTTATTGGGTTATTTGGGTTTTATAATGTTGAGTTGTATGAGCTGTTTATATATTTTGTATATTAACCCCTTGTTGGTTATATCATTTGCAAATATTTTCACCCAAGGAATGTTGATTTTTATGTGAAATCTCCTGCAATTTTTTAAATTAACTAATTTAAAAAACTTGTGAAACACTCTGTGAGGGCCAAAATAATGTATCTGCAAACTGGATTTGACCCACAGCCCACCAAACTCTGTCTAGTAATATTGCATTCTTTTTAAAAGGTTATAGGTCATGCTAATTTCAAGCCCAAAATAAAAACAAACAACCCCAAAATACCCACAACTTGAAGAGGATTCTTCTCCAGTCACCCTGCACCTGCAGTGCTGCTAATCCCCGTGGAAAGACAGCGGCATTCACTAATTTCCAGCCCAGCAACCCCGGCTGGCTGGGAGCCCCACCAGCACCTCTCCCTCCTCTGCCAACTCTGCTGAATCTCCTATTCAGCAAAGGCCTTTGGAGATGAAGAGGAACACTGGAATATAGTTTACATGTTGTCCCGAGGTAAAATTTGACATTTTTGTCAATTCTTGTTTCCTGAATCTTACAAGTTCTGCACATTAAGCACAGCGTGTGCCATTGCTGCCTGCCTTGTTCTGTGTCAAGGAAGCCAGAATGGATGGACTCAACAGGCCACTGCGAACAATAAATAGACATCAAATTACTTGTCCCCAAGTCCTCCCACCCGCTACCACACACACACAGCCAATGTACTCTGCCAACGCTTGCATCACCATCATCAAAAATATTGTGCATTTAAAATTTTGTTGAAAGGATAGGTCTTAAGTGTTCTTATCACAAAATAATAATAAATAAGAAGGTGAGAGAAAACTTAGAGGTGATGTATATGTTTATACTACAGATTATGGTGATGGTTTCACAGATGTGTACTTATGTCAAATCCACCAAGTTGTGTATATCAGACATGTAGAGTTTTTTGTATGTCAATCCTACCTCAAAATGGTTTAAAAAAAAATTCCTTCATGAGGATGGGTCCCTTTAGTTTCAAAGGAACCGACTTCTTTCCCTCATTTTCCAGGATGCACGACTCACCTGTGCCTGCAAGCACCGTTCCTTCAGCATCTCTAGATGGGAGGAAGGCCATTTAGAAACAGTCTGTGTGAGTGTTCACATCCAGGGGGGTGTCTGTCCTCCAGGTGATAAGAAGAGGGTTGCATGGTTGATTTCTGGATTTTTACTCCTCCTTCTCTAAGTGTTAGCAAGAAAAACAAATCATCTTGTGGAACAAAAGAGAAAACAGACCCTTGACACAAATGCAAACACCTGAATGCAGAGCTATCGGAGCTGATGACACGGGACAGTTGACAGCGTTGGATGGCAGTCTCCACAGCACCTGCATCCTTGGTACCCAACACAGCCCAGCGCCCTTCATGGGTAGGGACCTATCCAACATCGGAGAAGTGGCTGATTCATGCAGTAATAGGATTTCTCAGAGTGCCATGGCCAGCTTTCCTGTCTCTTTATAGATAAATGATTTTAGGGCTATATTTGAACCAAAGAAGAATACAGTAAATAACTTCAATAAAATTAAATTTCACAACATAAGATTTTCTACCTGTCAGACCAGACAATTGAACATTTTGCTGAGACACTGTGTTGGTGAGGGTGTGTCTGCACTCACCATCAAGACCAAGGAACGTGAGGTGGTGTCTGAAGTGGGAAGTGGTCACGAGCACTGCTCAGCCTGCTCTCGGGCACATGGTGACATGCACTGGTCTGCCCCACGTGACTTGCTTTGACCAATAAATATGAAAGTGTCACTTCAGGACAGAAATTTTAAGACCAGTGAGTGATTGAGCATGTTCCCTTTTATGGTCCCTGTGCTCTGGTGACCACAATTGCTCCATTGTGGCTGTGCTGTCACCCTGGGTCTCGGCAAAAGGACAATACAGAACAGAGTCCTCAGAATCCATGATGGACATGAAGCATTAGCAAGATATGAAACTTGGTCATTTTAAACAAGAGAGATTTGGGATTGTTTATTACCACAGCATGATGTAGCTTACCTTGAGTGGTGAGAAGACCTATTTGACAATATCTATCCGAATTCAAAACATCAATAGCTTTGACCCTTCAATTTCAGTTTAATGACCTTTATTAAATTTTTTTGGTACAACTTCACCTTTACACATGTGCAAAGTGTGTACACACACACACACACACAAGGATATTCATGGGTGTGATGTTTCTATAGCAAACATTGGAAACAACCTAAGAATACAGCAATAGAATTCTTACTATGCTTTCTCCTTTCATGTTTAATAAATCATGGAATATCCAGATTGAGGAAGCGTGGACAGCCCCAAAAAGGGAATAAGCCAGATTTTTATAAAAGGAAAAGAAACACTTCCCAAGATGTATTACGAAGTAGGAAAAGGTAAGGTGCAGAACAGAGTGTGAAATATGCTACTATTCATGTAAAGAATACATGAATGTGTTCATAAGCACAGGCTGGCTCTGGACATAGACCCAGGAGAAAGGGTCAGGTGATGAGGTCCCTCTGGAGGGGGTAGCGAAGTGGTGGGGGTGGAAGGGACACCTCTGCCCACAGCCCATCATTATCTGGTGCCTGAATTGTTTTGCTATGACAGGTATTGTTTCTTCTTTAAATGCATAGGGCACAAGACACATTCTCAAGAAATGAATAAAAGTGATTTTACCTATAGAGGCAGAAGCTTCAGAGAGGGTAGCTGGGGACAGGAATGAGATCAAGACCTCTTCATGTATAGCTTTTACAGAGTTTTCACTTTTGAACCATGAGAATATATTATCTCTTTAATTTTTTTTAACGTCACGGAAATCTATAAACCATTGATGAAGGAATTTAAAGAAGACTTAAAAAATGGAAAGATATCCCATGCTCCTGGATTGGAAGAATCAATATTGTTAAAATGGACACACTGCCCAAGACATTCTACAGATTTAATGCAATCCCTATCAAATTACTCAGGATGTATTTCACAGAACTAGAGCAAATCATAAAAGAATTTATATGGAACCACAAAAAACACATAGAATTGCCAAAGCATTACTGAAGAAAAAGAAAGAGTCTGGAAGAATAACTCTCCCAGACTTCAGACAATACTGTAGAGCTACAGTCATCAAGACAGCATGGTACTGTTACAAAAACAGACATATAGACCAATGGAACAGAATAGAGAGCCCAGAAATGAACCTACAAACTTTTGGTCAACTAATCTTCGACAAAGGAGGCAAAAATATACAATGGAATAAAGACAGTCTCTTCAGCAAATGGTGTTGGGAAAACTGGACAGCAGCATGTAAAACAATGAAGCTAGAACACTCCCGTACACCATACACAAAAATAAACTCAAAATGGATCAAAGACTTAAACATAAGACAAGATACAATAAACCTCCTAGAGGAAAATATAGGCAAAACATTATCTCACATACATCTCAAAAATGTTCTTCTAGGACAGTCTACCCAAGCAATAGAAATAAAAGCAAGAATAAACAAATGGGACCTAATGAAACTTACAAGCTTCTGCACAGCAAAGGAAACCATAAGTAAAACAAAACGACAACCTATGGAATGGGAGAAAATGTTTGCAAATGATGAAACCGACAAAGGCTTGATCTTCAGAATATATAAGCAGCTCATACGACTTAATAAGAAAAAAACCAAACAACCCAACCCAAAAATGGGCAGAAGACCTGAACAAGCAGTTCTCCAAGGAAGACATACAAATGATCAATAGGCACATGAAAAAATGCTCAATATCGCTAATTATCAGAGAAATGCAAATCAAAACTACAGTGAGGTATCACCTCACACCAGTCAGAATGGCCATCATTAACTAAATTTTTTTTAATGAAATCCACTCTTCTACCTGAAAGTAGATTCATGTAGAAACCTTTGAGGACCAGGGCCACTCGTAGGGGCAACAGGCACCCACTCAGGAAATTCCCTGAAGCATTTCCCTGTCTTTTAGATGATGTCAAGGTGTACCTCTTCCATGCAGCCTGCCTCATTTTATCCAAATCGTTAAGGGCTTCTGGGTGCTGGGCCCTGTGCTGTGTGCTCTTTTCATGTAACCGATAATCCTCACACTTAGCCTGCCAGAGTGGGTGAGCTGGCGCAAAGAGCATTTCTGCAGAGAAAGCAAAGGGCAGCAGGTGGTCTGTTAAGAGGAAACTGGCCAGAGGGAAAGATCCTCACTCCCCAGGGAGCAAAAAGGGATCTGTGCATGTCAAGCCTGTCAAGGAGCCTTCCAAGAGGCTGGAGGGAATGGTGGTCCAGGAAATAGGAGAGGACCATGTGGAGATGAGGGGAGGTCTATCAGTGTAGGGAAGAGTGCGAGTGCCCACAGTCACAGAGGAAGACGAGGAGAGGGAAATTTTTATCAAGAGCTGGATGGACATGTAATTGGAGGCTTTGAAATCTTTTGGAAAGATGGGAGCAAAGGCCTCAGTTTCTGTTTGAGCCATGATTCTTCAAAGTGAGACCCTGCTTCCGTTTTGGGCAATGTGGATCCTTACATTACACTAGCATCTTGAGTCCTTTTAAGATGAGGAACTGGAGGCTCAGAATGGCTAAGAAACTTGCTCAAGTTCTCAAGTTTCTTTGTAAAAGAAACATAACCGTATCCCAACTCTATCCAACTCCAAGCACAAACACTTATACTTTTGACACTGTCTCTCAGGCTCAGGTGAAATCCCTCAGCCAGTCAACACAGAATGGGGCTCACCTCTTTCTTCTTAATCTATCCAACTTTTATCTTACCATGTTTAATGGATGAATGGAGAGAGGGAGATGTAACTGAATGGAGGGTGGGATGGATGGATGGATGGATGGATGGATGGATGGATGGATAGATGGATGGATGTAAGGATGGATGGATTCCTGAGTGGATGAAGTGATTTAACTTTCATTGTGATTTGAAAATAGTCAATGTGCAGGAAGGGCTTCAGTTTACATTTTTTATCAGATAAACGCACAAAATGTTTATTGAGCACTGACACAAAATGTCTATTGAGCAAAATGCACAAAATGTTTACTTAGTAGGGAGTAAAGAGATGAGCCAAATGTGATCTGTCTGAGAGAGCCAGGTTTAGCAGAGTGGGAAAAGCAAGAATTTGAATAACTAATCCAAAGTGGAAAGTGAGAGGTCATTTAATAAATTTCCAGATCCTTCTGTATGGTGGTTCAGAGAAACTAGACCTTTTGCCTTAAGGCAGAGAAGGAAGGTAGGTGGGAGTTGGGGAGTGGGTCAGGGAAGGTTCTGCAAGGAGGTAGCAACTTTGATTTGAATTTTAAAGGGTAGGTGGGATTTTTATCTACAGAAAGGTCAGAGGACTGAAAGAAGGAGTGAGGATTGATTCCAGACAGAGAACAGTGTAAGCAAATACATGGTAGGAATACTGGGGAGAGACTCAGCCTTGCTGAGGTGAAAAACGTTTTGTGGGTAGAAATATTAGAAAGTAAGATTGGAAAGGAGCCAGATAATGAGGAGCATGGAAACTGAGACTCAGGATTTGAGACTTTCATTAATGAGAATGCATTGAAGATTGCAGAATAGGGTAATGGAGCTGGTTATGCACATGCAAACCATGTGAAAGTGAAGCAGTGTGGTGAGGTGGTGAACATCTGGGCTCTGGAGCCAGACACTTAGGCTGGAATACCAGGTCCTGCCCACCCTGGATAGGTGACTGTTAGCAAGTTGTGTGGTCTTTCTGAGGCTTCATCTCCTTATCTCTAACATGGGAATAATAATAATAATAGTGATAATAATAATAATGCCCATCTCACAGAGTCACAGGATTAATTCAGATGCTGTACATAAAGTGTTAGCTTGCTCAGTCCCTGGCTCACACATGTTAGCTCTTTGTTGTCATCCTCACCGTCACCCTAGGAGGCAGCAGCTCCACTGCCACCATGGTTCTCATCAATACCACCACCACCACGGTCATCGCCATTGTCATCATCTTCAGCTTCATCACCTCACTCTAAGCTTAAAGGTTTGTGTGGCCCAATGGCCTGGCCAGAAACACAATCCTTTATTCCAAACACATTTGTGCTAGAGGCCTTCTGCTGGCCCCTCAGACTCACTCTCCACCCTTTCCTTCTTGCTCTGTGCCTGGCGAGGCCAACCTGTTTCATCCGATGGGAAGTCCCTGCAGGAGATTGAAGAGAGGAAGGAAAGGTCAAGTATAGCTCTTGGCTCTCTCTTGCCTTGTCACACCATGGCTGGCTGTGTCCCTGGATGAGTCCCAGCTCCTTCCAGGCGCCCTCTCCACCTCATCCTTCCTGCCCCAGTTCCAGATGTGGTCACCATGGAGCCCTGCTCTTCCCAGATGAAGGCTCCTGCACTATTTCTCGTGGCTTCCCTATACTTTGACTACACTTTTGTAAATGGTCCCTCTCCTAATAGCTTCAGATGGCCCTGATCTGAGTGTTCTATCTGTGTTTTGCTGAGCTCAGATTGACCGAACTTTTGTTTGTCAGTCCCCGTGATGGGACCCACAAAAACAGGAGAGAAACAGATCACCACTTCATCCTTTCAAGGCTTCCCTATCAAAGAGGGAAACAGAAATGCCTCCGAAAACCCCAACACAAGCTTCCATGGGTCACAAGAGAAACAAGTATCAGTCGTGACAACGTGGAAGGACATGCACCCTTGTGGGGGTGAGTCTGGGTGAAAGCCACCAGGGCAGGCTTTTCTGAGGGAGAGACACTTGAAGGATGAATACAAACTCCCTGCCCGGCACGGAAAGTTGCTCGGATGCCTGGAGCCCATGTTGGAGACGAGAGAGGCAGGGGAGAGGTTGGAAGCAGTCTAGGGTCTGGTATCAAGCAGCCCGCTTCTTTTATTTTGCTAATCAAAGACATGTCTTTAAGTTGCCATCTACTATCACCACCAGAATATAATGTTGGAATAAAGTAAAATCCTTTTGCAGCACATAAGTTCAGCTTTTATACGCAAGTACTGCCTGTCCTGGTTTTTCTTATTTTGCAGCAATCGAAAAACCAGTCCATGGGGTGATATTTGGAAACCACTAATCTTATCTGACTCTCTTAGTCTACCCATGCGGAAGCTGTGTATTTTAAAAATAAGCAAAATTTTAAAACACTATCAATTCTTCTAAGTGTTTATTTCTAATCATGTGACTGCTCCCCACAACCAGACCCCTGACCAGCCCCAGGTCCCACCAGGTACCTGCGCTCAGCCAACACTTGGTCCTAACGCCATGGAAAGAAGCATTAAAGTTCCCAAATTATTTTCTCTGTAAGTCATTCGATAATATTTTCTGCTCCCAATGACTGTTATGACAAGCAGCAAATTGGTAATTGTAGCCATCTAAGAAGATACAGATTTGCAGGATTAATGACCAAAAAAAAGTTAGGTTTAAGTCATACTAACAGTTGGCAGCCATTCATGCATTCAAATCTAGTTGTGTTTGCCTCGAGGGAGGAAAGAGGAGGCAAAGGACTACAGAGGTGGAGAGGGTCTAAGTCAATCAGCCCCTCATCTGTTGTCTTGGTATGAGTCCTTTCTTGGACCATCCAGATAACACAAGGCAGGGTCGAGGGCTGAGTCAAGCAACTGCCACAGAGTTAGATCTTACATGACAGTTAGGTGCTAAAGTCATCCCAGAAGGAGAAAATTGCTGCCCAAATGACCTCTGAAAACTTTCCACAACTGTTGGAATCGATTCTGCTTCTTCAGTGAAGTACCGGGATGTTGCTTTCTGTTTAGAAAGTCACTTTGTAAAGAAAACACAAAGATTCAAATGCCAGAGTCACTCTGGGCTCACAAGGGGCGCACACTGTGAGAAGCCAGTGTGCAACTAGGCTGATGGAAGGAGCGGAGAGGTTCGCTTCAGCCGGTGTCTACCCTGGGGCCAGCCCACGCTAAGTGGAGCCTCAGGCAGAAGCTCACTCTGTCCTCCCTCTCTCCCCACCCACCATGCAGTGCCTAAGGGGAAAGGGCTAACCCATGCTGTCCTTGCCAACTGAAACCTGTGACAAGTGGCTGCAAGTTAGAAAGTCATCACAGACTTGGGATACATGGAGCTTTGCGCTTTATTTTTTCTCAGAATAAATTAATCATTGAAGAGTTGCCTGGTAGGGCAGGAGAATACTGCTTTAAAAGCCCGAAGACTCAGGTCCAAGCCTAGATCTGCCCCTGTATGACCTTGACTAGGCATGCTACACTCAGGGCCACAGTTTCTTGCTGACCTATTACATTATTCAGGGAGCTTTCTCTTACCCTATCCAGCTCCAATCATTGTGAACTCTTCTGGAAGATTCTTTATTAGCTAAGCTAGTTGAAGCTTATGCCAGGCCCTGACCTTTCCCCAAGATATGATGGGAGCATCAAGGATACTTGAGATCAAGACACACGGAGGTAGGAGGATGAACATCACGACCTTTTAGGGGATAATTGGAAACCCCAGGAGTCAGAAAAAGGGCCAGAGATTAGATCATTATACAGAGTTTATAAAAGTATGGCTTGGAGGGGATGGTTTTCTATCTACTCTAGAAATCAAACCATCTGGAAAACTGCACACTTGCTGTTCCCTTCCAGAGGTGATGCATGGACAAAGCCCATGACTTGGAGGAGATGCTAAGAACAAACCGCCCCTCTACTCCAGAGAGCCTTCCTGCCCTCTTTCACCTGTGCCTGAATTTCCTGCACAGATTTCTGGCAATTTTACATACCAGAATGTATGGGATGCAGGAAAATCAGTTCTAGGAGGAAGGTTTAAAGTGAAAAATGCCTACGTTAAGAAAAAACAAAGATCACAAACAAACAAGCTTTTTTACACCTCAAGGAACTAAAAAAAGAAGAAAAACTAAACCCAAATGCAGCAGAGGGAAGGAAATAATAATGATCAGAGCAAAATGAAATAGAATAGAAACAAGAAAACAATAGAAAAGATTAACAAAACTAACAGTTTATTTGAAAAGATAAATAAGACTGACAAACTTTAGCTAGACTAATCAAGAAAAAAGAGGACTCAAATAAATCAGAAAGAAAAGACATTGCAACTGATACAACAGAAATACAAAGGATCATAAGAGACTAATAGGAATAATTGAATGCCAAAAAATTGGATAATCTAGAAGAAATGGAGAAATTTCTACAAACATACAACCTACCAAGACTGAATCATGAAGAAATAGAAAATTTGAACAACAGACCAATAAGGAGGAAGGCAGTAAAACAATCATCAAAACCCTCCCAACACAGAAAAAAGCCTAGGACCAGATAATTTCAAACTTGCTAATGAAGTCTATCAAACATTTAAAGAATTAACATCAATCCTTCTCAAACTCTTGCAAAAAAAAAAAAAAAAAAAAAAGAGGGAACACTCTCACATTCATTTTACAAGTCCAGCATAATCTTAATACCAAAGCCAGATAACAACGTGTGAAAAGAAGACTATAGGCCATTATCCTTCATAAACATAGATGTTAAAATTCTTGGGGATGGGGGTGAAGCTCAGTGGAAGAGCACGTGCTTGACATGCACGAGGTCCTAGGTTCAATCCCCAGTGCCTCTGTTAAGGGAAAAAAAATTCTGAACAAAACACTAGCAAACTGAACTCAACAGCACATTAAAAGGATCACACACTCTGATCAAGTAAGATTTATCCCTGGGGTGCAAGGATGGTTCAGCATATGCAAATCAATAAATACACCACATTAATAGAATGAAAGATAAAATAAAAGATTAAAAATCGCATGGTCATCTCAATAGCTGAAGAAAAAGCCTCGGATAAAATTCAACATCCTTTTGTGATAAAAACTCTTAACAGGTTAGGAATAGAAGAAACTTATCTCTACATAATAAAGGCCATATATGAAAAACTCATAGCTAACATACTACTCAAAACAGTGAAAGAATGAAAGCTTTCCCACTAAGAGTTGGAATAAGGCAAGGGTGCTCAATCTTAGCACTTCTATTCAACATGGTACTGGAAATCCTAGCCAAAGCAATCAGGCATGCATATATATATATACATATATATATTTTCCAAATTGAAAAGGAAGAAATAAAATTGCCTCTGTTTGCAGAATCTATGATCTTACATGTAGAAAACCCTAAAAGCTCCACCAAAAATATGACAGAACTAATCAACGAAATCAGCAAAGTTGCAGGACACAAAATCAACATGCAAAAATCAATTGCATTTCTATACATTAACAATGAACTATCTGAAAAAGAAATAAAGAAAACAATGTGCTTACAAGTTCACCAAAAATAACAAAATACTTAGGGATAAATTTAGCCAAGAAGATGACAATCTGTACACTGAAAATTATAAGATGTTGATGAAAGAACTCGAAAAGACAAATAAATGGAAAGTGTTCAAGGAGCAAAAAAAAATTGTTAAAATGTCTGTACTACCCAAAGTGAACTATAGATTCAATGCAACCACTATCAAAATTCCAATGGCATTTTTTCACAAGAGTAGGAAAAAAACAATCTTAAAATTCATATGGAACCACAAAAGAGCTTGAATAGTCAAAGTAATCTTGAGAAAAAACAAAGATGGAGGCATCACAATTCCTGATTTCAAAATATATTTCAAAACTAGAGTAGTAAAAACAGTATCATACTGGCATGAAAACAGACACAGAGACCAATATATCAGAATCAAGAGCCCAGAAATAAACCTTTTCATGGACTGTCAACTAATATTTCACAGAGGAACCACGGATGCTCAATGGGGAAAAGATAGTATCACCAATAAATAATGGGATAACTGTATATTCACATACAAAAGAATGAATGGACCCTTATCTTACACCACTTACAAAAATTACCTCAAAATGGATTAAAGACTGTAATGTAAGACCATAAACCATAAAACAACTAGAAGAAAACACGGGGGCAAGCTCCTTGACATTGGTCTTGGCAACTATATTTTGGATATGACACCAAAAGCAGAAGCCAAAAAATGAATAAATAAACAAGTGGGACTACATCAAACTAAAAAGCTTTTGCACACTAAAGAAATAGTCAGCAAAATTAAAAGGCAACCTACCAAATGGGAGAAAATATTTGCAAACCTGGTATCAATCAAGGAGTTAATATCCAATAACAGGTTAATATCCAGAATATACAAACTCATACAACTTAACATAAAAAAAAAAAAACGATTTTAAAATGGGCAGAGGACTAGTGAAAGCAAGTAACAGGCTCCCTTGCTTGCTCCCTAGCTGGAGGTAGAGCTGGTTTGTTAAATAAGGTGAGGGTGGGGGTGGATCAGTGGGTCCGGCCGGAGGGGTGGCTTAGGTGGTCTGCCCACCCCTCTGGTGATGCTGTGTGCAGGGATCATGCCCAGTACCCTGCTTTTGCTCCCCGCCCCTCAGAAGTGACAGTTGACTTGTAGCCTTTTTATATCTTATTGTTCATAATTGCCCCAATGGGCAGTTACTTTTAGTCCTTTATAGTTTCTTTGTATTTTGCTGCTGGAGGAGATATTTATCCAGGTACAAGTACCAGCACTCCAGTAGAAGTGCCCAGGTCCCAGCCTATCTCACAGCCACTACGGAAAACTGTATGGAGTTTCCTAAAAAAATTTAAAATAGACAACCATACTATCCAGCAATTCCATTTCTCTGTATTTTTCCAAAGAAAACAAAAATACTAACTGAAAAGTTACATGTACCCCTATGTTCATTGTAGCATTATTTACAATAGCCAAGATATGGAAGAAACCTATGTGCCCACTGATAGATGAATGGACAATAAAGATGTTTTTATATATATATATATACACACACACACACACACACACACACGTACATACAATATTACTCAGTCACGGAAAGGAATGAAATCTTTCCATCTGTGACAACACAGCTGGACCTAGAGGGCATTTTGCTTACTGAAATAAGTCAGACAAGGACAAATGCATATGATTTCACTTATATATGGAATCTAACAACAAAACAAATGAACAAACATAACAAAATAGAAACAGACTCCTAGATACAGAGAAGAAATAAGTGGTCACCACAGGGGAGGGGAGGGGATGAAACATTTTAAAAAGGAGCTATGCAAGGTAATAAATGATAATTAGCTTGACTCTGGTGATCATTTCACAATGCATATTTATATAAAACCATCACGTTGTACACCTTATATGTATATAAACCTTTTGTCAATTATGCCTCAATAAAGCTGAAAAAACACTGAATTGAGCATTTTTAAATGGCGAATTTTATATATGTGAATTGTATCTCAATAAAAACACTAAAAAAAACCTTAATTCATCCGACATATTACATAAGGCAATTATTTATCTTATTTACTGTGGTTTCCCCACTAGAATTTATTTGACAAAGGCAGGAAGTTTTATCTGTTTTGCTCACTGTGATTTCCCTAGCAATTGTCACGTCCCTGGCAAATAGTGGCACTAATTAACACTGAGTGAATATATGAATGTAGGGGCATGGGGGAGGAAGGAGGGAGGTGGGGAGGAAGGAAGGAAAGAAGAAAGGGAGGTAGGAAAGTAGGAAGGCAGGCAGGCAGGCATCACTGGGCTCGGCTCTGGGTCCATTTACCACCTCTGCCCTGAGTTGCTGTAACAGCCTCCTGGCTGGTCTCCCTGCCTCCTGTTCAACCCCACTGCTGACAGGAGGCATCAATGTGACTAGTCAGACAGTTCCAACTGGGAACTTCAAGACGGCTTTTCTAAAATAAGGCTCTGAGCATGTATGCTATTCCTCTATTGCACCCAGTGCTGAAACTGCCTTCTTCCCTTGGCTTCAGGATGAAGTCCCAGCCCCTTAGCCCAGTAAGCAAACTCCTTCACTTGGCCCCACCACCTTCCACACCCTCCCCTGATCACAAACCCTGTACTCCCACCCCAATGCCCCCTCCCCTCTTGAGTCACTGAGCATCCTGTCCCTCCGTTCCTTTTGCTCACACTGTGCCATGTGGTGTGGCAGTTCCTCCCATTGTGGGTCATTCCCCTCCACATGAGAGTGAGCTTCTTCTGGCCAAGAGCTGTTCCTTCCTCATTAGAGTCTCTGTCCTCAGGGCTTGGCACAGTAGGTATGTGATAAATGTCTGATCGTGGAATAGGCTCAGGCTGTTCCTCAGTCTAAACGCCCTTTCCTGCCTGCATGGACTAACTTTGGAATCCCCCTCTATTTCCTGCTTTAAAATGAAGCCCCCCTCCTTTTTTTTTTTAAGTACAATTTTTTTTCTGAGCCAGGCATCTAAATGTCAGATTTCAAAAGATGTTGTGAGCTAAAGAGTCCAAGTCACAAACTTCAAAGCTAGGACTCATAATGAGAATTCTGACTGACAGCCCCTTAATGACAGCCTTTAAATATACAGTCACAGGAGTCCATGTTTTAGAGAAGGACTCCTACTTAACTGGTTGAAAATGTGAACAACGGGATATAATTCCCTTAGCTGCAAGGGGCCACCAATCAGAGAGACTGCAAGAAAAACTCTAAAGTTTCCTCTAGTGTGTATTTTATCCTTCGAAGATGCCTTCAAACCTGAAAGAGGTGAGATGGCTTGGACAAGGAGAAACAAATATTGTTTGTGTTCCAAAGTGATGCATACAGTTTACTTGCTGATGTTTGGAGTGTTTCAAAGGAAAGATAATAGAGAAATAAAAGGTTTATATGCTAGGACAGGGCACACAGGCTAGTGAGCGGGAGGTGACTCAAAGCAGGGTAGCCAGAAACAGGGCAGCCCCACATCCCGGGCTCCAATTATCCCGACACCGACTGAGCATCCTGACACTGTTGCCCTGCATGCCTGGAGCCCACGTCAAAGCCCCACCTTCTCCTCGCTGCCTCCAGTGGCAGGATGCGCTACGTCAGTTGGCTGAATGCAGTCATTTGTCCTCCATCACCGCCCCCCTCCCCGCCTTAAACGGCAGTACCACATTAGGTTGGCGGCTGGACACCATGTTGAAGTGTTGAGACCTTGTCTGTATTCACACAATGTGCCCACAAGGGTGTCAGGTTGGCGCTTTTGTCGCTCCGAGATGTCATCTGGTGACAGATCAGCCAGGAAATTTAGGACAAAACCACCAAGACAACCATATCGAAGTGGATTTAAGTCCTGACGTTGCTAAATCATCGCTCTGCGGCTTTGACACTGAGGTAGGGTTACCAGGTAAAACACAGGCATTTCAATAAATTTTAAACATAGGGTAGACTTAAACTGTCGTTTAGATTTCTGTCATTTATCTAAAATTCCGTTTTAGCTGGGTGTCCTGTATTGTACTTTCTCCATCCAGTAAGTGTTCCCCCTCGCTTTGTTTCCATGTGAGCAGCCATCACCCTGTTTCAAAGGGTGATTGAGGGTCTCCTGAGGTGATGTCAGATGGGTACACGGTTCTCTGTGGACTGTTAGGGATTATAATCACGGCAAACTGATCTCTTAATTACTCTCCGCTTTCCTCACTAACATGTCTGCCTTTTAGCTATTTCTAAATGTCAAACTTTTGATAAAGGCCAATGTATGTTTTCCTCGTGGTGAAACGTCTCTGTTCTCATCACGGCGTAAGACGCTCAGATCAGCTGTAGAAAAGGAAGGCGAGACGTAAGGCGGCCACTGCACTGGTGATGCTGGTTGTCACACCATCGCTGCCATGTGGCCTCTTCTGGAGCCACATGTGACTACGGCATGCCTGGTGTACCCCTGATCCAGCCTCCCTGCTTATGAAAAAGCTGGGGAGGGAAACACCGCCATTTAAGAGATCCACTCAGAAACAGAAATACTCAGAGTTCCTTCCATCTGCTCACCTTGCACCCTTTCTTCAGAGAGTTCCATTAACCACGCTGGCAAACACACACTTCAGAACAGCTCCGGCCGCATTTGTATGCCATTCCCCTGCATCCAACACAACGCCAAACTGCATATGTGCATCGATGATCTTTTATTATGTCATGATGCATTTTAGTGTGTAGATGGCTATTATCTTTTAGAGGCCCGCATTTAGATTTATGGAGCCAAAGAGAAAAGTTTTTTTTAATGTAATCTAATTAATCTGAGTGCATTGGTACGCCTATTAAAAATCACCTGTCTGGGATTTTCCACTTATCATGATTACGAAGGAACAGCCATATTGAGAAAGGGGCTGCCTCTTCATTTAATACAGAATGGTGATTTATTATCCAGAGTGCTTTTAGTAATCTAAGGGACAGTTCTGTGTGACAAGTCCTCCACCCATACTACAGAATTAGACACTTTGTCCTTTCACGCAGATTGCATCCTGGCAATGCCTGGGGGCCACAGCTGATGGACTGTGGACACAGTGGCCCCACAGAGGTCCCAGTAAGGGAAGGGAACCCCTTCCTTAGATAGCTGGCAGGTGGGCAATTCCCTCTCTGAGTCCAGTGGCTCTGGACATGGGAGAGGTGCTCTGTCGGAGCCATCAATGCCCCTTGGTTGGGGCCCTCTACTCTGGGAAGGAGATGTTATAAGCATGAGCAGCAGGGACTGGCCCTGGGGGCCCCCTCCTCACACAGAGACCAGGGAGCAAGTTTCCTATTCAACCAGACCTAAGGACAGCTTCGGCCATCTGTAAGCCCACATCTTCCAGCCTGTGGGCTGTGCACTGGAAAACAGGACCCTGATACTGGACTGAACAAACCTAATGAGACAACCCAGAGTGGGAGTCACTGGGGATCCTGGGAGACCCCAGAGATGAGGAAGATGACCCACAAAGATGCACTCAGACCCCGGAGTGCTCAACCCCTCTCCTCCTGCCTACAAACAGAACAGGGTCATGGTGTCCCAGGGGACTGGCCAGGAACTTGTCACCCACCCAGAAACTCTGGCAGGGACCCCTCTTATGTGCAGCGGCCCCTCGCCACCTTTCTCTGACTGTTCATTCTGCTCTTCATGGCTGCAGGGCTCCGTCCTCCACAGCCATGACCCTGAGGAGTCTGAGTGTCGCACTGAGCTCATTCTGGCTGGGTTTCCATGAACATCGGGGCCTCCTCCCAACCCCAGACTAGATCACTAGGAAGTCAGAAGAAGAGGAACACCCTTGTTCCAACTGTGACCCCGAAGCCCATCTGCCAAATTGAGTTGAGTTCATTCCAACTTCCACCCCTGGTCCTGACCACTTGGATGGTGGGCAGGTTTCTTTAAGGGAGCAGAGGTGGTGATGGTGGGGTGAAAATGCTTACCAGTGCCTGAGATAAATTGAGGTTTGAATGGAGATGATTTTAGGCAATAAAAGGACTTTAAATTACATGGACCATCAGAGAGAGAGGGAGAAAAGGCGCTCCCTTTTCCAAGATCTTTCAGTCCTTGTGTTTACATCAGGGAGACCATCTCAGGGGCTAATATGCCTTTAGCAGGTCTCTAGCACTTGGGGAAGGAGGGAGACAGACAGACAGGTGGACAGAGAACACAAAGTCTACTGAAAGAAGAATATTAGGTAAATAATTGTGCCAATAGTATACAAAGACATAATAAATCTTGAAAGTGGATCACAGTGACAAGATTAGGAGACCTCAGTCTGGGTGAAAATCATTCATTCTGACTCTAGACCCCTCCTTGGGAAATCTGACCAGGGCTGGGAAGCAAGGGTGAGGGTGGGAAGGGGAAAAGAAGGGAGAGGGGCGTGAATGGGATCTGCTGACTTGTTTGGGCTATTTCCAGGGAGGGATAAATTGGGAGGGGCAGCCTCTTTTTCTGGACCCATTTTCAAATGATCACAGCTACCAATACAGAAGTTGCATCTGGCCACGTGGCTGATTTCCAGCACCATGATGGCTCAGCTGTGCTTAGAAGAGAGATGATTTTTCCTTTCTGGGAAGATGATGAGAGATCACGTGCTCCCACAGGCCCAGGTACAGGGCCCACAGGAGTCAGATCAGCCCAGACCTACAGGTTGTGGGCCAGGTGGAGGGTGGATCCAGAAACTCCCAGGGTACCAGCAGCTCATGCAAAGGGGACAGAAAGCCTGGGTGGCTGGAGCTCTTTGTCCCGTGCGCTGGCGGGAGAGGACTCAGGGAGAGAGGAGGAGGGGACCCAAGTGTAGGTGGAAGCATGCCCTGTCCAGCAGTGATGCTGAGTCAGGCAGGACTTTCTTCCCAGGCCCAGGCTCCTTCCCTGCCCCGTGCGTCCACCCTCTCCCTGCCCCATGTCATTAACAAGCTCACACAGCACACCCTCTCTGTGCCCTGACCATGCTGCTGCCTCTTGGGGCCACTGGGCTTTGATGAGAAAGACAAAAACCTCTACCTTCCAGGTGTGAGAAATGTAGCTTCATTGGGTTAAGCATCCAGACAGATGTTCTGGGTTTAGCAGGCAGTTTTTTCTTTCTTTTCAATGGAAACCCAGGCGGGCTGCCCTGCTCCTCCCGGCATGGAACTCCTGGCCCCCTGGACTCAGGATTGTCATCTGACGGGAACCTCCAGGCTTCTGGACTGGGTGGTCTCTGGGCCTAAGTGGCAGACAGGTCCCAGGCCTGGGGGTTGGGGTGGTAGAGAGGCTGAGTCACACACAACTAACTCCAGCGTGGACCACAACAGAGAGTCACTACTCTGGGGAAGCACGCTGCATGCCGTGGGAGGGCAGAGGGAGAGGCAATGTGTGGGCTTGTGTGGGCAGGAAGGCCGCAAGGACAAGGAGTCATCCAAAATCAGCCCCCTGGCAGCCTCAGCACACCGTGCGATCCAAGCACATCATGTCCACGGCTTAAAGAGGGTCCTTGGCAGAAATCCGTGTGTGATGAGTTTATGGGGCAAGTGGCTTAGGCTGGGTTCCCCAGAAGCAGAGCCTGAAACAGATTCCTGAGCAAGCAAGACATGATTTAGGAGGTGATCCCAGGAACCTGGAATAGCAGAGCAGGGGTGACAGGAAGAGAAGGAAGTCAGTGGAGGGTGCAGATGGGAAGATGCACTGTGGGTGTCCTCCTGGGGAACCTCTGGGAGACTGTGCAGAGTATGCCTCAGAACGGCCCTGTACAGGGGCAGAGAGCTGGGGCACTGGCTGAAGCCGGCTCCTGGAGGTGTTGATTCTCTAGCCTGCCCTGCATGCAGGCAGCATAGCAGGTTCCTGCAGCCAGAGAAAGTCCTCAGGCAGAGAGTCTTGGTGGTGGCAGTGGGAACCATGGTGTGCATGCGAGTGGTGCACATCGCCCCTTTGCTAAGGGACTGGGGCAGCATCTGCTCCCACAGGGGAGAATGTGTAGGCTGGGATGCTCAGGAAAGCCCTTCTGGATGAGGAAGTGCAATGCAGGGAGGACAGCTTGTGCCTGGTGAGAAGCATCCCCGTGCAGACCCACAGGAGGTGCTAGGCCTCCCCCAAGAGCCTCCACGGGCAAAGGAAGGACAATGTAACGGCACAATGTCAAGCCCTGTGACAGGCCAACCAGGGACTTTGGCGTGGTCCTGGGTGGGAGGTGTGAATGGGAGAGGAGTGTGTCGTCATCTAACTAATTACATCAACTGGCTTATGTCTATTCCTATCTGGCCCCTCAAAATTCTAAGATCCCGGAGCTGGAAGGGGAGGTGGCTGGGGAAACAGCATGAATGGGGAAAGCATTTCAGGGTTCACATGTAAACACGAGCACATAAGAAGCCTTACAGACAAAAGGAAGAAGCAAAGTGTGGGACGTATCCATGGCAACCATCCCCCACTCATCCCACCAGGGTGAACCATTTGGTTGAAGTCCAGGTCTGGTTCACCTTAGCATTCACCGAGTCACTAAAACACCTAACATGGTACCTAGCACACAGTAGGCACTTAATAGATATTTATAAAATCATTCATTTAAAAAAAAGCTTAACATTGAGTCAACTGGCCCTTTGATCTTTGAAGAGCAAATGAAAGAATGATTTGACTAAACTCAATCCTTTAATTCTTTTCAGCTCTATTTTCCAAAGTCAGCGATTTGGCAAAGGACAGACATGAAGTTGAGAGGAAAGATTTCACGTGACAATGGAAGCTCACCACTGAGCAAGCAGAGTTAGATTCTGCATCTGCGTCCCTAACAGTTGACTGATCCTGGCTCCCTGATACAAAAATCCAAACATACTTGTGGACATTCAGCACATTTGCAGTTGCCGATAGGTATAGAAAGCCTGGGTCAAGGCAGTGCAAATAGGATATTCAAAGAATTACATTACATCTGATAAGTGAGTTTTAATCAATTGTTCTTCTTGCTCTTCAGCATAGAACCTTGGACCCAACAGTGAATCTCTGTGGCCTTAAATTGAGCAGAGACACAGATACAGTACAATTCTCCACATGCTTTGCTAAACCCTCCCCAAGGAGTCAAGAACTCATCAATCCTTTGTACACCACTCTGCCTGCAGGCATCTCCTTAGCAGACTATGGACCTGAGTTTGCAAGAGAGCCTTTACCTTCCCCTTCCTACCTTCGACCTCAGAGAGATGCCAATAGGATGGATGTAAACTTTGCCAAGGAAAGGTCTTGGGAAAGTCAAATGCCGTCATTATTAATTCCCTGCCGTTCGCCTGGGATGGAAGCCACTGGTGCAGCGATGGAGGAGGCTTGACTCCAAATAAATAAACACACGTCCTTTGGGCAGATGTCAGGCCAGCTCTGGCTATTAACTGAGCAGCAGGCACAGCCCGGGGAGGCGAGGTGAAGCTGGCAGCCCAGAGTCTTCCACCTCATCGCAACAAGCAGCCTGGAACCTTGGCCATGTTTTAAAATCTATCTCTTTGAACCAACGCAGACAGCTTAATGAAGTGGTATTTATGGAACTGATACCACTGGGGCAGACGGCTGCTCCTTTTCTCCATCCTCTATTTTTAATATTTGATCTGGCAAACGTATTATTAAAGGAATATTTCAAATCTGATTACTCTTCTGTTTGACTGCGTGTGTTATTCATGCATGTTAGGTGCCAGGGGAAATTATACCGAACCGGTTTGGGAGCTTTATTATGTCATTCTTTCAAACAGCCTCTTGCCCCGAGTCTAATTGCCATTCACGTGCAAGGCCGTGGGTGGGCTCTCCAGCTAATCTCTGCCACTCGCCTTAATTACAGCGGCCTTCTCTCCCCCGAGTCTCACGCTCTGCCCACATGGACTCTGTTCCAGGAGATCCAAAACTTTCTGAGAAGTCGCCTCTCTGGATATTTGCAAAGTCAGTCTTTTGTTGCTGTTTTCTTTCATCACTGACTTGTTTACTGAGCTTCAGCCCTCCGCGTCAGGCACAGACAGGGAAGCGAACAGGAGCGGGGGGTGCGCCCTGCTGGGGCCGCTCCTTGGGTACGAGCCCGTGGTGCCCGCACGGGCATGGTGTTCACTGTCCCTGAGCCCACAGGTCTCTGGTCTCTGTTTTGCCTTTAGCAAGGGCCTAACTCTACCCTGAATGTCTTGAACCACCTGATAAATTTAGTCCTACCTGGGGCTGAGCTACTACTGGCCCTAACTCCTTGAATGGGGAGTTAGACGGAGCCTCTGAGCCCTGAGCAGGGGTGGGGCATTCACAGGTGGGACAGAGGGTGGCCCCACCAGACCACCAGGTTCAAAGGCAAGAAGCTTCGTCTCCAAAGGCAGCGAAAGTTATTTTCTTTTCCCGTCAGGGTCTCTGATAGTCAATGCTTTAGTCTTTGCAGGTTGCATGGCTGCTGTCACAACCAAACTCTGCCAGTGCGGCACCAAAGCAGCCATAGATGGTGTGTAAACTAACAAGCAGCGCTGTGTTCCAAAAATACTTAACGTGCAAAGGCAGGTGTGGGGCTGGATTTGGTGGGAGGGCCACAGTGTCCAGACTCCTGCTTTAGAGTTTTCCTTGAATGAGGCTTTTAAAAAAAGAACTCAAATACTTTAGCTTCATCTTAAGAAATATGCATAAAATTAGAGGCTTAATTCATGAGTTATATATACTTTCCTCTAATACATTAAAAAAATACTTAACTGTCAAATATATTTAAGTTCTTTCATGTGCCACCTGAAATCCCCGTGGGAAATGCCAGGTCAAGACAACTCCCAGGTGAGTTTGGAAACTCCAAGGGGCCCCTGCTGGGCTTTGTCAGGCCCAGGGAAGCCCCTCAGCCCTGGGTCTCTCCACCTCCAGCCCTGGCCCCTGGTCACTCTGACCCTGCAGGTTTCTTTCTCCTGACTACAGGGTCCTAACCCCTCCGTCCAGGCAATGACAGCCTCGCCTACTCACCCTGGCTGGGTGGAGGCCCCTCGGAGGCAAGCCCTGGCTGCCTTCATGGAGCCCCCATCTAACAAGGCAGCATATGAAAAACAAGTTAGCAAACAAATAAGTGTGTAATTTAGATAATGATAAATGCAACAGAGAAAAAGTAAACATGGAAAAGGAATAGAGAAGCATGGGGGTCTTTTAAACCAGGTGGTCAGGGAGGGCCTCCCTAAGGAGGTGACTCTGCGTTGAGACAGGGAGAAGGAGAAAGAGGGAGCGGTGCAGAGAGCAGGGCCAGTGCCATCGAGACAGAGGAAGCAGCAGGTGCAGAAGGAAGCAGGTGGGACTGAACCTGCTCAGGACACAGGAAGAAGCCAGGAGAGCAGGAGGATGGGGACTGAGGAGGAAAATGGCTGGAGGGAAAATCGGGGATCCCTCGAGGCCTGGCAGGTCTGGCCTGCACCCCAGTGCCCTCACCAAAACTTGCTCCCCCCACCCTCCTTCCCAGCCACTGTCAGAGCAGCTGCCGGGCCCACAGCTCCCACCCCTCTCCTTCTTGCACATTTGCTCAGGTGCTGCTTTCCAATCCTTGGAATAAAATTAAAGTTGCATGAAATTTCAGAACATAGAACGTAAGGGCACATGTGGATGGCTGGATAAACCCCCCAGCTGACAGCAGCAGACAGGATCTCACCTAATGAAATTTTCAATGCGGATTAGGCCGGTGTCTCTTTTTTGCAGGAAGTCTGACTTAATGCCAACTTGCCACCCGAATGCAATCTCCACAGACTTGCAGCTCCACAGATACTTTTGATTCCCCAACTGCTGCCATTGTACAAAAATGAAATACAAAATGGGCAATACACCAAAACAGATGTTCTTGGAAATCCAAGTAATTCCGCAGAGTCTGGGAGGGCTGGGAGGCTGGCTCCTCTGGCATGTTTGCAAGTTGAACTGTTTTTAGATTCCCGTGGTGTGTTTGGATGCAGCTTTACTGCACTTCATGTCATCCACCCAGAGGGAACCACAGACCAAATGCTGCAGAAATGATCAACACATTACATCCTTAAAAGAGCCACAAGTGACTTCAGTCAGGCCAGGGGTCTCCTACAAAGAGTTGCAATTATTTTCTCTGGAGTGGCACCGGACAGTTACACAAAGAACAGTTCACCCAGAGCCAAAGTCCTTGCTGAGAGTCTGTGAAAGGTCCTCTGCAGAGAGGGAAAACGTGGTGGGGAGAGGGGAGGGCTTACCTCTTTCTAGGCAAGTGGATTTGAACCTCCCAAAGACTCCTGCCCTAGATTATTTCCCATCTGTAAAGTGAGGTGTCAGCAGGGCCGTCTGAGGTTCAAGTGTGTAGATGCAGGTCACACTGACTGTGGAGAGTGTCCAGGCAAAGGTATAGGTGGTCATCAGTGTCTTTGCAGTGGTCCACATCCCATTCCCATCAGCCTCTCACTTCACCCTGACTATCCCCAAGGTCCAGGAGACTCGGGCCCCTGAGGACGCATTTGTTAAGTCTTGATTTGTTAACTAATTGTGGCTTGTCCCCAAGGGGAAGTCAGGGCTCCAGGAGGAGGGTGCAATATTCAGCAGGAGAGGAAAGGGAACCCCCACTCAAAGCGTGGCCCCTTTGCAGGTAGGGCTCCTGAGCCCGCAGCACCGGGGCCACTTCCCAGGTGGGATGGTCTGCCCCTTGGCCTTTCCCCTCTGGCCCAAAGGCATAGATCCTGCTACAGCCCCTAAGCCTGCTAGTCTCCAGTTACCTGTGGCCCTGAGTGTCCCTTGTCTTCTGCCATTCCCTGTCCTTGCATCCTTTCTCTCTCCTGCTGCCTCCCTCCTTCTCAGCACATCTTGTTTCTAGGCTGGCGGGAGCAGGCACAGAGTCTGTCACTCTGAAGGTGGTGCCCAAGCAGGACAGTCTCTCCCAGGGCCCTGTCTCCATCCCCAGTGTCTCCTGGCTCTGCCCCTTATGCAAGGGAGGATGGCTCTGACAGAGACACACTGAGCACCCACTTCCTTCTGAAAGTAGCAAATAGGGCAGAGGAGGTGGCCTGAAGACACCCACCCAGACCCTCTGCCCAGGAAGGAAGTGCCAGGGGGGCTGACTTGGTCCTTTCTGCTCTCCAGACAAAGGGAAACCCACATGTATTTACTTGCACATTTCCACGTGTTTACCAACCTGGCTCATAGTGTTTATGGTGAAGAGTTAAAGAGATTTTCATTCCTAGATGACCCAAATGTCATACTGACCTGTCCAGGGCTTGTGAGGACAGCTGCACTGGAAAGCTGTCCCCAGCTGGCGGGGGTGGGGGGTGCATTTGGTTCAGGACATTGAGAGGCAGCCAGGCAGAGTCAGGTGGCCACTGGGGCTTCAGGACCCTCAGTCCGTTTTTGTGCTTTCACTTATGCGTCCCTTCCCAGCTCCCCAGGGAGGAGAGGCCTGATCTTATGAGCACTAACATTCTGCACCCAGCAGTGGGACTCGGGGGCACACCTGATCTGCTCCCTGCAGAAACACTGTCCGGGGCTTCCCTAGCCCGCCTCCCCGAGCCCTTGGGATGGCCCGCAGCTTGCAGCACTCACACACTCACGTCTGCACTGGTGGAAAAGGCAGGACGGCCCAGCAGGAAGGCCAGGAGCTCCAGACCCAGGCTGCCTCTTCATCCCCAGCATCGCCACTCAGTGGGTGTGTGTCTTCACTTTAACCCCTCTGGCCCGCAGACCCCTCTCGCAGGTGATGGAGATAATGAAGTTGCCACCGTCGACGGCTGCCGCAAGGAGTGACTAGATTAGGCATGTAAAGTGTTTGGCAGATCAACCGGGATCACCACCCGTGGTGTGTCTGTGTCTGTGCGGTCCCTGGTCTGTGAAGTCCCTGAGGGCCACAGCCCTGCCCTCTGTTCACAGCAATGAACACCTCCCCAGCACCCGGTTCAAGGCCTGGCACAGAGTGGGTGCTCACCTAACTTCTATTATAGTGTATTGATGCAAAACCATTCACACGGCCAATGCTTACCCCGACCCTCTGCTGCGTGTGTTTTCCCCTTGGCTGGCTGCTTCTCCTCCTCCAAGTCCCGACTCAATATCACCTCCTCAGAGGCCTTCCCGGGCCATCCATCTAAAGCAGCCTTCCCCACCCTCTCTCGATCTCCCATTGTCTGGTTTTATTGTCTTAATAACAGCACTTTCCACTAATGGCCTCTTGTGTGTCTTCTTGTCCTCCACTGGCGTGAAACCCCGGGGAGGCATTTGGCCCCTGACACCAGGAGCTTCAGGAAAATTCACCCTTCTGACTCGCACACAAGTCTGTAGTCACCACTGCTGAGCAGCCCCGGGGCTGCTCATGGGAAGTACAGTCAGCACGGGACCCTCACTGAGGATGCTAAGCTCAGAGCCAGGGCCCTCAGCCTCCACGCTGGCCGCTGCGGTGTCTGTGAGGGTACTTGGTAGCCCCTCAAGATAGCAGAACTGAGGAGAATGGAGGAGGCCCATCTCAGCCCTACCCGGTTTTCCCTGTGCACAAGTCTCACCCCAGCCCAGGTCCCCAAGGAGTCTCTTCACCCCGGCTTTACGTACTTCACCTGTCAGGGCAGGCTGGGACACGCAGAAGTAACAAACATCCCCACCACCTTCAGGGTTATTCCTCTTTGATTGCATGTCCCACATGCGTCAGCCAGGAGGACTCAGGTCCTGGTCACACTCGAGGGCTGAGGAGGACGGAGGCCGGGTCTCCACCCGCGATGACGTGATGGCAGAGGGCAGATGTGAGAAGGCTGCTCTGGCTGAGAGGCTCCCCTAGGGGTGACGCGCATCACTGCCTCCCCACTCACGGGCCAGAGCTGGTCACACAGCCACACGCATCCCCACAGGGACTGGGGGTGCAAGGACTCACTGCCCAGGGGCAGGAAGCAGGGCATATTCGGTGACAGCCAGAGACATCACCCTTCCCTTGCCGCCATCCACACTGGGGGACCTCAGAAGGAGGGCAGCAGGGAGAGCTAATAATGCAGAGCTGTGCTGTCCGGGCCTCCTAGCACTCTGCACAGGACGCGGACCCCGTCATCATCATCCTGCAGGATGAACGATGAAACCACCTTAGGGAAGAAGGCCCTCGGCCAGGGTCACGAGTTGGCGAGTGGCAAAGGTTGACATCAACACCAGTAGTTTGACCCCGGGGTCTTTGCTCCTGACCACACAGCACCGTCCCCTGGGGGTCTGGTCCTGCCTCTGTCTTGGCCATCGAGGGACTCTGGGCACGTGACTTACTTCTCTGACGGTTACTTCTTTCATTTGAAGTGAGATTGGGACTTAATTTCTGCCTGATTCACTACTTCAGAACCAACACGGGATGTTGTAAGCTCTCACAAAGACAAAAAAGGCCCGCTGGGCTCAGGAAAACATCTTCCCCACCAAAAACACATGCCCTTGGGGGCTGGGAGGACAGCCCTGCATGAGGCCCCAGGGGACCCGAGCAGAACTGTGCCCACCAGCAGTGATACGCAGGTGTCGGGACTTCAGAGGGCGGGGGTAGACAAACAGTTGAAACTTCTCATTTTAACAAGTCAACAATCCTGTATAATCACCATCACTTCACTGCAGAATGGGCAACGTAAGACCAAAAGAGTGCAGTCTCAGAATAAAAGGAAGTCCGTTCAGCTGAAGAAGCATAGCTAGGAAAAATCACGCGGGTCTGTTTCCCTCCTTTCGTTGCAGGTTATGGCAAACAGTGATGCAGACCAGCACATGCCAGTGAGAACCCAAGAGCAGTCTTACCCTCGTGGACGTTTGGAGACTATGGAGCCAGGAGTTCCTCTCTGGCCGGGAGGCAGCAGGTGCCCAGCCACGAGTGACTGTCAGAGTGAGACGGCTGGAATTCCAGACCCCAGCTCCACACCCGCGCGCGTCCCCACTCCATCTGCCCTGAGCTGGGTCGGTTGCAGGATGAAGACACTGCGTTCTCTGGCTCCCCTCCCCTCACACACTCACTTCTTCTCCATCCCCCAAGCCCAGCTGCTGCCCCCTGCAATCTGGGGCTCCCAGCCTCCTGCAGCCTTTGAGCTGGAGGCACCCTTAGCCTCTTGGATGAACAGTTCTTGGAATTGTCTTTAAAGAGTTTCCAGGAGCTCCTTCTCCTTGTTTATCTGCTCTTGATTAAAAGGCCATAAAGAATTGATTTGCCCAAGACTTAATAACCAGGCGCAGCAGACACACGTGTAATTTAATGACAGTTCCAGACCCATCTTTCATGGCAACAGCGGTCCCAGGGCTGCCGCGTGGGTGACAGAGAGGAGACAAATGAGCCCTTTAGCGCGATGCTAATTGCTTCCAAGTCCAGCCCTGTGTTGTCCTCTCCTGCCGGGCTTGAGCTAGTCCTGCAGGGGAAATAGCCATGACTCTGTGGCCACAGATAGGAGCCAGCAGAGTTCAGAGCTGGCAGCCAGGAGCCAGGATGGGAGGCAGGACTGTCCTCTTCAGGATTCGGCTGAGTGTTCATTCAATTGAAGCACTTACTGAAGATCCCTGAATTAGTCAAGATATGTTGGTGGCAAATGACGGAAGACTCAACTGACTCAACATGGGAATTTATTGGCTTATGAAAATAGAGAGGATCATCTCAGCTTCAGGCAAGCCAGATGCAGGTGGCTGGGAGGTCCCTGGGAATCTGTCTGTCTCCATTTGTAACTTCCCTCAGCTGCCTTCATTCTTGGTTGCAAGATGGCCACCCAGTCCCAGTCTTCAGCCTCCAGATGACAGCTGTCAAGAAAGCGTCTCCCTTCTACCATTAGCCCTGGAAAAGGTGGTTTGGCTTGGCTCAGGGGCCTACCCTTGGTGTTTTAAACACTAGGTTCTGAGGACATGAATGTGAATCAGACATGCCACCATCTCTCAGGGACCTCACAGCCTTGCAGGAAAGACATAGGAGTTAACAAACAATTGCGTGCAGCCTGTGTGCAACGCCATCCCCTGTGAGAAGCTGGGGGATTATATACGGGGTGACGCCTCTACAATAAAATTAAAGTTTTCTTTTTCAGCTACCTCCTTCAAGTTTCTATCTCAAATTTCTGAATCTAGCAGAGTGGTTAAGAGCACAGTGTCCTGCAGTTTGACAAATCTGCCTCTGAATCCAGGCTCTGCCCCTTAGGAGCTCTGAGAACCTGAAAAAGTAACTTCGCCTCTCTGTGCCTCTGTCCAAAGCAGCTGATAGCATTCACCTAATAAGGTTATTCTGAGGATTAAGTGAAATGATACATGTGGAGCAGGAAATTCAGTGCCCACGTGTCACAGGAGCTGAATAAACGGTGTGTGTTCCTGCTGGACTGGAGTTATGGGTTTTGAATCCCCTCTCTGTCAGGGGGAAGGTTCTGGAGTGGACCAACCCAGTACAAAAGGCTGACTTGGAGACAGGATTCCACCGAACTGGCATCTGGGAAGACGGTATCACCCAAAACCGAAGGAGAGCTGATGCTTCTCTGTGACCTAATCTGGGGGTCCCAGTGCAGGGGAGGGGGTCTAGGTAAACACAGAAACTGAGATGGCCCTCAGAACAGGCTCCAGCACTCCAGCAGAGGCCTGAACCAGGGAAGGGAGGCAGGGCAGTGGGCCGAGGGGCGGTGTGGAGGGGAGGGGGTTACTTGGAGGAAGGAGTGTGCATGAATGGGGTGCACCCACTTAAGGGGGCGCACAGACCACTACCACACGGCCAAGAGATGATGCGTTCCTCAGCCAGACCGAAACCCCTTCCTGTGCGAAAGGAAAAGGGGCCACCATGCAGACCAGTAAGTGCCTCGAGGAGCAGCCCAGAGGCCTGGTTTACATACCCGCCAGGAACCCCCACACAGTGTCTTTAAAATTAAGTCAGAGCCTTGGGAGAAGGTGTTGAAACTCTGCATCTGTGTATTCACTCTCCTAAAATACTGTTTCCAACAAAACCCCTGCCAACGGGACAAACCCAGCTTCCCTGGCCTGCCGTCCGGGGCCCTCTGCTGCCTCTGGCCACCACCTCTGAGCAGAAGGCATCTTGCCGCACCCCCCCTCAGCCGCCCCCCAACAACCCACGCCCTCACGCCGCCGGAGGAGGTGGCCCCCGGATTCAGCTTCCGCTGAGATCAGCAGAGGCACGCCTGTGAATGCCTAGGCCCGTCTTAGGGACTTATTCTTTCAAGGTTGAAAACTACTTACCGCTGTGTAGTCCTTTACTATGAATTGCAGCTTTCATGCGCACTGTCCCCTGTGATTTCACAAGAGCCCTGTGGGGGGTGGGGGAGGGCAGTCATCCTGCCTGGGCCCCCGACATAGAAACTTCTTGCATCACAGACGTGAGCAGCCTAGGGGCCTGCTTAACGAAAAGAGGAGGAAGGACTGAAGAGGCCGGCTCAGCACGGCCTGGGTTCTCTCCCCAAGGCGGTCTGCTCCCGGTGCTGCTCTGTGCCACCTCACAGCCCAGCCTGACCTTCTTTGTCTTTTCTGAGCCCACATCACAGCAGACACTCAGTAAATGCTCCCTCAATAGACTTTAACTGGAGGAGAAGCAAATCCAGGACAGACAGAGGCATAAAGCCCTGCTCTTGGCCGGCGTGCATCAGAGCTCACAGCCCCGTCCCCACCCGTAGGCCATGGGAGAGTCTCCCACCTCTCTGGAGGGGAGAAATCTCCCCAGCAAGGCACCCCTCCGTGGGCGCATTCGGCACTCAAGGAAAGAAGAACATAGAGCAGGGGTTCAGCCGGGAAAAGAGTGCATTTGAGAGTTTTATCAACCTCGCATCCCCGCAGCAGACCCCTTCTGCTCAACGTTCACCCCATCACTTGGGGACAGTGCCCATGCAGAGATGGGACCAAGGATGCATCCACTGATCATAGTGACTGGTCCACTGGCACTCACCAGGCTGGGTGAGGGCAGTTGGTCATCTGTGTGGGCGTGAGCCAGATCCGCCCATGTGAGTTTGGAGGAGGGACCAGCCTCACTAGCGAGCCTCTTTCTTGTGCATGACCTGGGAGCGTGAAGGGCTTACAAGCCACATTCCACCTAGGAGGGGTGGAGGTGCCAGATTGCAGGAAGAGAAATAGCAAACGAGAAGCAGAGGCAAGAGAGGAAAGGTGGAGGCAGTGGCTGCTTCGCTGAGTCCCACCTCATGAGGCCAGAGGGTGGCATGCCAGCCCAGCAGGGACGGAGCTACCCCTACATCCTTCCATCAGCATCCTTCTACCAGCATCCTTTTCCTCTGAAACCAGCCTGGGCAGGTTCAGTCCTCTGCCCTGCGTCATCCCAAAGACGAATCCCAACCACTTCTGCAGCTCTCGGCAGATTCCCCGACACCCCGGGAAAACCCCAACAAGGCAGGAACTGGCGTTTGAGTAATTCTGCGATCCTTTCCACTCAGGTCATCTGCTGCCTCCCTGAAGGCACCTAGTTGGCACCGCGTGGGCTGGTTGCAATGCAAGGTCTGGGCACAAGACCTCCCCTCCAGCCAGCACCGAGCAGAGGACACTCACAGAAACACTCCGGTGGTCACAGTGCAGTATGTAGCATTAGCTGTTTCTTCTTGTTTCCATCTGTATGATGCTTTTACAATATATCCACAAATACTTTGACTTCCTCTCTTCCAAAAGTGAAGTCTAAGCCCAAATGCAGGTCGTACTCAATGACTCACTTGTAATTAATAGGATGTGTTTGGAAGTACTTCTATCTGATTTCCAAAGCCTGGTCATAAAAAGAATAACTTCTGCCTGGATCTCTCCATTGGATTGCTTGCTCGGAGGGAAGCCAGCCACCAGGTCAGGAGGCCCTCAAGCTGACTGTGGAGCTGGAACCATTTGGAAGAAACTGAGGCCTCCCACCTGCTCCCGACACCAACCATCATCCCTGTGGGTGATTCAGCCCAGAAGCCTCCAGAAGACAGCAACCTCATGAGAAACCCTGAGCCAGGACCACCTGTCTGGGCCCCATGGAAATCTTGACCCACAGAAACTCTGAGGATAATGGATGTTTATTGTTGTTTTAAGCCATTAACTTTGGAGTAATTTGTATGCAGCCGTAGATAACTAGTACCCCTGAGTCCCGCATGCAGCTAAGTGTGTGTCACTCATCTTTATCTTTGCACAGAGGAAACGGGAGAGTGCTTCTGTCACTGTAGAGCTGACTTGAGCAGGATTCTGAGGAGACAAGATTTAATTGTGTTGCTGCTCTGTGACCTCATGTTTTGCCAGTGCCGTGGACCCAGCTTCAGTCCACGTGGCCCAGGTACATTCGCACATCTACAGCCTGAGCAAGGCCTGTGTGTTGTGGGTGGCTACCATCATACAGGCCTGTCGAGACTCAGGGTCACCATCCACTGCAGGAGGAGCATCGCTATGTCAAGAGATGCCCCTGTACCAGGTTCACAAATGCCAGAACTGAAGTCTCCCCGAGCATCTTGATGCAAACAGATTTCCCTGCAGCGCAAGGGCCGGACTCGAGCTGCAGCCCGTGCTCTGAGAACCATGGCAGGATCACCGCGGCAGCCGGGGTCATTGATAACGCAGCCCACTGGCTTCCCCAAGGCACGCCTGGGCCAAGGCGTGTGATGCTGCGTCACTCCCTCCTGACACCACCTCTTGATGCCAAGATCTTGAGGAGAGTGAGAGGGATCACATTTGTGCTGCACCCAGGCCCCTGGCCAAGAGCACTGGAGGCCGCCCAGCCTCTCATCCTTGTGGACAATGACAGATCCATCATCTAAGCACTAAGTGGAGCCCGGCACTGCCAAGGATGCCTGCCAGCACTCAATGTGCTCCGTGGGCCTCCCATTATAAGGACGGACATTCAAGTCAATCCAGTTTAGCATACATTGTCTGACCATCTACCACGTGTGGGGCACAGGGGTAGTAGCTGGAGGAAAGAGGAGTTAATGTGGTTCCTGGCTTCAAAAGCCCCACTCTCCAGTGAGTGGAGAAATGCAGGATGAATTTGTGTACAAGAATCAAATTAAGGTACCAGCATCTCCTGAGTACCCAAGAACTGTGGACACAAAGAGAAGTCCTATCAAAGGGCTTGCCTTTGGTCCAGGCTATAAGAGATCATGAAGAAAGGCTTTTAAAAAGGGTGAACAGCAGCTGTCACGGAGGTGTGGGAGAGCCGGGCACGCTCAGGTCTGCGAACCTCACTCTATCACGGCAGCAGATTTTATAGGTCACCTAGTGCCACGATAATGCTGTGAAACAAGCAACTCCAAAACGGCAGCAGTGCCAACAACAAGCGTTTGTTTCTTGCTCACAGGTATGCAAGCTGGCCGAGGCATCTCTCCTCTAGATTTGGGGGTCAAGTTCAGGCCTACTCACAGACCTCTCATTCCAGGGCCCAGGCTGAAGGAGCAACAGCTCCTTGGGGCCTACCTTTCTCAGGATGCAAGGCAGGAGTGCAAAAGGCCAAGCCAAACCACATGTCATTTAATGCATTTAAAGGTGGATGAGACGTACCTTATGTCTGCTCACGTTCCACTTGTTAAAGCAAGTCACGTGGCTGAACCAAACTCTGTGGGACAAGGAAGTACACACTTTCCAGGATGCACCGTGGCAGGGATGGGGAGAGAAGGGAAATGTGTAAGAAGGAGGACAAGGGGAGGGGGGAGAAGGAGGAGGAGAAGATCTGCTTAACAGTTGGTGGCCAAGAAGTCATAGGAGATGAGACTGGATCCTTGTATGGGAGAGACTAGCTGGTTGTTCACCAAACTATTTATCTTTCCCTCCTGGGCACAAAACCAGACTGCATTTCCCAGCTTTGTTAGTAGCTAGTGTCTGAATCTGGCCAGGGGGTGCGGCAGAAGTGACGGACTCCACTCCCAGGCCCAGCCTGTAAACGTCCCACGTGAGTCTCCACTCTTCTGTCATCTGCTGGGTAGGTGTACGGAATCCAGCTGAGGTCCCTGAGGCCTGAGGTGGTCGCAGAGCCACAATGTGGAAGGAGCCTGGGTCCCTGAGTCACTGCTTGGAGGACAGCCACCAGGCGATACCCGTGTTAGTCTGTTTGGGGAACTGTGAGTAAGCTTTTATTGTGTTAAGCCACAGAGATTTGGGGACTGTTTGTTATAGCAACTGATCTACCTGCTGTTGCCCCACATCACAGAGGCCCTTGGTGTGTGGCTGAGGGGAACATGCCTGGAACTGGAGGCAGGCAGGCCTAGACTGAGACACTGGCCCCAGTGCTTTTCAGTTGGGTGACCTTGAGCAAATTGCTTTACCTCCCCAGGCCTTAATTTTTTCATCTTTAAATGGGGATTCATAGTTCCTACCTCAGAAGACATATTAGTGACAGACTCTGTTACTAAACCAGGTAGGGTGTCTTGCTGAGTCCTGGCAGGGAGGCTCTGTTGGCCCAGAAGTTTACAAGAGGCTGTCAGGAGGTCAAAGGCAGCCACAAGGCACGTTGGGTCCTCGTGGGCACTCACTCTGCCCTGGCAGGAGAAGTAGGAGTTGGGGAGCAGGGTGCCCTCCATGGGTGAGGGCCTGGGAGGAGCCACACTGCAGGAGGGGCAGGTCTCCTGCTTTGCTGGAAGTTTCCCCACCCACATTTACTAAAAAGCTGGCAGGAAGCCGGGGGGCGGGATGTGAATCTCTCCTCTCAGCCTGCCGCCTGCCCCTGTCCCCCTGGGCCCCCTAAACCTGCAAAGGCCACTTTGAAGCCTAGATGCTCAGGCCCAAGCCTGGCCTGGTGGACAATGTCTCCAACATGTCTGCTGGGAAGGTCCAGGCGGCCCCAGACACAAGCACCAGTGCAGAGAAGGGCCAGTGGCCTTGAGTCTAGACAGCCAGGAATTACTGTGATTTTATTTATTTTATTTCTTCCCGAAAGACACAGAGGAAGAGATTTTTCAAATCCCAGCTCTGCCGCTTCCTTGCTGTGAGACGTGAGAGTCCAGAAAGGTCCTCAGTTTCCTCAACTGCAAGCGGAGGACAATCGCGGTCCCCTCCTCGCTGGGCTCTTTGTGAGGACGATGTGAGCCGATACTTGTAAAGTACGCAGCGCTATGCTGTGCAAGGGGTTGTTAAGAATAAATGAATAAAACAATAGAGAAGCGTGAGGCTGAGAGAGAAGACAGGAAACGAGAGAGAAGTTGGGGAAGACCCAGGGCAGAGGGAGACAGAGCAGTCAGATGGACACAGACAGGCAGGCCTCCGGGTGGACCGACAGACAAGTAGAAGAGAACAAAGAAGCAAGGGGAAAATGCACACTCCTGAAAGAAAATGAGAGAAGGAGACCCCATGGGCGACAGGGAGGGAGACCAAAGCCATACAGATCCAATTAGAATGGAGCACAGACACCGCATTCCTGGGCTAATTACAAAGCGCCAGTCCCCGGGGTGGCCTTCAAAAAGGCTTCCCCAGTCAAAAATAAGTGTCCTCTCTGGAAGAGACACCTTGTGCCCACATCCCCTGAGCAGAGCGGGCAATGGCCAGCTTCGGCAAACAGCCCCGACTGTGAAAGTTCAGGTGCCCAGGGCATCCTAGGTGGTCTGTGTGCACAGAAAATATGCAGGTCCCAACAGGTCCCCCTCTACCCACAGAGCACCCTGGTTCCACCCATGGCCTGGCCCCTGGTCCCATCAAAAACCCCAGGAAAGGCTTAGGACAAATCAGAAACGTTATTCAAGTCTCTATTTCCAAACTCAGACAAGCTGACAACCTCTCTCTCACATTTCAGCTTAACGCGATTTCAAATAGCAGCATTACACACCCTCTGAAAAAGGTGTTTGTAATCAAGGCACCAGCAGCTCCTTCACTCGAGGGGCACCACTGGGCTCAGCAGTGAAGGCATCGGCGCCTTTAGAGCTGTCACAGGCAGTGTCACTAACCCAGGACCAGGAGGGACGAGGCAGTGATGAATGAACGTCATCTCCCACCGTAATGGGCTTCAAGCAGCTGCCATGAGAGGGGCCTCTCCCTGGGGTCTGGCCTGCCCGGCCAGCTGGGCAATCACAGCATCTGGGCAGAGAAGGAGCGAGTGACATGGCAAACACCTCGGCTAAGAAATACAACAGCACTCGGTGAGAATCCAAGAAAACGACTTGCCTGCTTCCCTGGGTTGCGTTGGCGGCACAGTGGAGCCTACACCTCTAAATTTCTGACTGCTGGTCCTGTGCTTTCTCCCCACATCACACTCGACTTTATCTTATAAATGATGCAATCAGTTATAAGCAATGGACAGAGAGATGGCTCTGTTTGCTCATTTATAAAATGGGGTTGCTGCAAGAATGTAGGAAACAGTGGATTACGGTGACACACGGTGCTCAGCGACGGACACACAGTAAGCACCCGGCGAATGTTTGCTGTTGTAGCTGTTTATATTAATAATTTCTATTGTTACATACTGGCAATAACAGTAATAATAAAAAGGAGCTGTGTGATGTGCTCTTCCATGCGGACTGAATTCCTCAGAACCTGGATCTGCTCCTACTTTTATCTCTGACTTTAGATGCAACTAGAGAATGCCCTCAGGATTTGTTCCTCCCCAGCAGCTCCACCCGACAGAACAAACTCATTCAGTGCACTGTCGCTGAAGGGACCAAAGCAAAAATGTCTGGAGAGTCTGCTGTGTGCCTGACACGGTGCTGGGCTGGACATTTGTCATCTTGAATAGATTATGCCATTACCAGAAACCCCATGCCACAGACGAGAAAACAGAGGATCAGAAGGGCCATGCATGGGGAGAGGCAGGATGCTGACCTGGGTGTGGAAACCCAGGAAGCAGATGTCACCTCCGCTCCCACCCACTCCGCTTTCCACCATCAACAGGACTTGCTTCTGCCACAGTGTCAGAAGGCCCCCCACAGGACACACATTCCAATGTAGGTTAGGGCCAGAGCTGGTTGGTGGGGAAAAAATAAATTAGCAAAGGTGAGGGGAGAAAGACAACTTCCTGTGGGGAGGTCTGTACGCAGTCTTTTGGGAGCGCACACACATGGCCTCGTGCATAAACACACAGAGGCATGAGCACACACGAGGACACACAGAGGTGTGAACACAGACACATGGACACATGAGCATGAGCACACGCAGACACGGGCACGCACAGGGATCCACACACACACACACACACACGGGCATGCACAGGGATACACACACACACACACACACACACACACACAGGCACAGACACTAGAGTAATCCTGAATCCCAGGATAAAAGCCTCTGGCCCTCGGAGGCGCCCTCCCTGGAGAGGCAGCCATGGACCTGGCCCCAGGCTGATCGGCGTATCTCCTGCCTCCCTCCCCAGCACCGCGCCCTGGCCTCGGACCCGGGCAAGGAGCTCCCCGAATGTGCCCTAGCCTCCTTGGCTCCTGCGGCTGCAATCTCAGGCACTCCTGTGAGTCTATCCAGACCAGGCCACACAGACTTCTAGAACAGCTGGCGGGCAGATGCTCCCTTCAGTCCACAGGATTCTGTCTCCTTAGTCTCTTTCCCTGCCTCTCTCTTAGACTTTCTGCAGGATCTCACAGACAAACTTATTTACCTCCAGCCACTTAGATGGAGGAAACAGGTGAGTACCAATGGGGAGCCTTGCTCCAGAGCCTGCACACAGTCGGCGCCAATCTGGGGATTTGCTGCATCACCTGAAGCCAGTGAGGGAGGGAAGGAGCGCGCTGCCCCACACCTATGGGAGGGGAGGTCTTCTCTCAGCTGAGAGGCCCAGGAGTCTGCAGGGTGGGGATAGTCCAGGACCACCAGAGGGGCTCAGGGTCCCTGAACCCTGGACTGCCTCCTCTCTCCTCCCCAGGGACAGAGGAGCGGGTCTAGGGTGGTCCACTGATTGGCAGATGGGGAAGCAAGGCCATAGAATGTGTGCCTTTGACCCTCTGGCCTCTGTCTTCCTGCTCCCGGAGGTCTGACCAGTGAAACAGCAATCCTGAATTTCATGCAGCTTCTTGTAAAGCCTCCTCTTCACTCTTGACTGTCAACACGTCAGCACGGTAGCTACGCCCACCACCCTGGCTGTGCTTCTGCTCCTCACCCCCCTGTCAGCACCAGGGTGTGTCCTGCCTTGGGGAGACTCCGCATTTCTCTGGGCCAGATGATTTCCAGGATTGAGTAAGGGATGGAAATGATCTGCAACCACGGGAAAGTTGAAGAACACACACAGAGGCATTTGTCTTTCCAACACGCTATTTCTCCCCTCCAGAGGGGCCTGGGCCGGAAGCTGGGCTGTTTCAGTCCCAAAGAGCTTTGTGAAGGCAGGGAGCCCGCTGTCAGCACCCTCCTCCGTCCTCGAGCCCATGAACCCAGAGCCTCTCCAGGGTTCAGTGTGTCAATCACTCATTCATTCAGCAAACATCCTGGAGCAGCTAGGCCCTGGGCACGCGGGTGCTGAGATGAAGGGCCAGGGTCTGGCCTGGGAGGCGCACACTGCAGAGGGAGAGATAAGACACCACCGCACTCCACCGCCGCCCTGGGAGACGTGCATACTAAGAGAAACCTGAACAAGAACATGATTAACCCCAAGGACTGAATCTCAAATGGTGGATTTGGAGGCATCATGAGGGAGATACTCATGAGTTTAAACACATCTCCCCACCCATGTGCTGTCAGAACAGTGCTGCCCGCTTCCTCAGCCAAGGGGACAAGGGAGTCATGCTGTTTCCAGTCCCGGCTGCTGCCTCCGGCCCTGCACCGTGGCCTGGGGGCAGGCACTCCCTCAGGACAGAAGGGTGCCCTGTCTGCACACTCTGCTTCGGCCAGTGCAACCTGGAGGCTGGGGGGCTCCAGGCCCAGCACCACTGCAGTGGCCGTGGTCGTGGCCATTCTCCTTAACCCCCCATGCCTGGAGGCCACGGGCAGCCCTGAAAGGCTGTGAACTCAGGAGTCAGCTGGGCTGTGGTTCAAAGCCTGTGTCACCCACCCTCCGAAGTGAGCAGGAATCCCATCAGCACTGAGAGAGCTAATGTTACTGAGTCCAGACTTTTTCTGCTCACTGTACGACAGGCCAGTAACTGGGGAGACAAGGTATTGGGGTAAGGGATAACGACTTTATTCAGCCAGCAGACCAAGAAGACAGCAGACTAATGTCCTGGAGAACCATCTTCAAGTCAGAATTTAGGCCCCTCGTTATACTAAAAAGGGGAGGGGGTGTGGCTGGTTGTTGCAAACTTCTTGGTGTCAGAATCCTTAGGTCAGGTCATGGTGTCCCTGTAACCCTCCAACGAGACAAATGTTACTTTCTATTCTGCAGCTGTTTATCTTTATATGAATGGGGAAGTGTCAGAGCGTTGAGAACGGGCTCTCCTATTTCAGGCTAGAAGCAATGTTCTTTTACAAAAGGTGCAGAGCCAGCATGAGTAAGCACAGGAAACAGCACAGGGTTAGAGTCAAAAAACAGATCCAATATGGAGTCAGGTTTGTTCTTCCTCACCACACTAATAAGCAGTCCTTCAGGGCCCAGGGCAGTGGGGGGGGGGAGGTGGGGAGTGAGGTACAGTCAGCGCCTGCCAAAGAGCCTGTCTGGTGCCCTCCCCATCTGCAGAGTGTCCAGGGGAGGCATGCCGCCCAAGGGGGCCAGGCCCGGAGCACCAGCCAGGGCCAGACTAGGGGAGGCCCTGGGCAGCCTCTGCCAGACAGGAGCCTCTCCTCTGAAATTGCCAAGCCCCAGCAACTACTGAAGTTCAACAGCCGCCTGTGGCGAGGAAGTTGGACACACCCAAGTCCATTTATGATATTTAATTATGCATCACTTTCCCTGGCAGTCTCAGGGAGACCTACATCTTGCTGTGGACCCCCAACAGGGTCCCATGCAGACCCTAGGGCTGTTGGTTGGAGATTGCACTTTTTCCCAGGGAAAAATGACTCACCTAGTATTACAGCAAAGTATTACAGCATAGTGTTACAACAATCTGGATCCTGGCGAGAGACCAAGCAAAACTCGGAGGGTTGGAGAACTCAGGTTTATTACCCGGGTGGGCCCAGAGGAGTTAACACTCCAAGCTCTGGACCCTGTTTGTAGGTTTACACAGGCTTCTATAGGCTACCAGTCAAGACTTTGCAACATTTTGCAACATCATATGCAAATGAGGTGTTAGAAATGGACCAACCAGGAGTGAGATTTGGGAACCAATAGACTCTTAGGGATAAGTATCATTCTCCAAGAAGCAAGCCGTTTTACAAAAGCAAAAAGCAAGATAATGCTGCCGGGACAAGGGACTGGATGGTGCCAGTGGGAAAGTAGTGGCCCTCCCTGTGTGTCCTGCTGGTCTTTTCATGGGGCTTCCCACCTCACTAGGAGAGAGGGACATGGAAGTTCTACAAGAACAGTGTGCAGGCATCGCCCAGAGAAACCCATAAGGGTCCGTTGACCCTATCTCATCATTAATGATGTTTGCTACAGGCCAAACATTGTGCCAGGCTCTGGGAATAAAACCACAAACAAGACAGCTGCACTCTAAAACCTCCAGCCATGAGCTTTCCTGGACTTTTGTGGGTGGAGGAGAAACAGGGGCAGGCTCCAGAGGCCCGTGCACTGTGAGCTCTGCCCCAGGCCCCAGGGCACTGCCTGACCACACGCACGCTCAGGCACCGCTGGTCCCAGCCCTTGGGCTCTGGAGGCAGGAACCTGGCTCCTTCTCTAAGACGGCCTGTCAAGGTTTGCATCCAGGAACTATTAGAGGCTCCCTGAGTGTTCGAGCTGCCACAGCACAGGGCTCTATGCACAGTCAGACAAGCTGCTGGGGAGGTAAAACGCTGAACGGCCCACAGGACTCCAGACCCGCTGCCCAGACAGAATCCCACTGCGCACGCCAGAACTCAGGCCCTCTCAAGATGTGCTGCTGTGGTCCTCTTTATTCCTTGTGTTTTAAGAAAAAGGAAAGAAGGAAAGAAGAAAGGCAGGGAAAAGAGAAGGAAGGAAAAGGAGACAAGGGAGGAGAGGAGGGGAGGAGGGGGAGGGGGAGGGAACCACTGAGGGGTACGTAGACCAGCCTATGTGGCTTTTGCTATTTTTTGAGGGTGACAGTGATTCCCTCTGTATTTAGGAAACTATGAGGTTTGCCCTCTCCGGTTCCCTAGGGCTTGTGGCTGTCTCCATGCCCATCCCAGGGTGCGAAGGCCAGGCTGTGCATTCGATGGGAGGGCTCTTGCTGGAAGCCATGGGACATGCAGGCAGAGGTATTGATGTCTGCTTAGTCGATCTAATTGAAAATGCATTTGCAATTACTGTTTTGTCTTGTTTTGTTTTAAGAATTGCTTTTTCTCATCTATTGATCTCCAGGCCTGAGGTACTGCTGCTTTAAATGTATCAGAACCCACCAGTCTGAGCAATGAATTGTTGTCTGCCGAGAGTGACATGACTTACCTCTTGGAATTTTTTCTGGTCCAGGCAGTACAATGAGCCCTACTGTAACTGATGATTCCTTGGGGAGGACTGTTTTAGAAGCAAGGTGCTTCCATTCTGCCCCAAAGACACCAGATTTCTAGAACCCTGGGAAAGCACAAACAGAACAAAGAGGCTGGTTGAAGCCAAATG
This sequence comes from Camelus bactrianus, assembly GCF_048773025.1. Classification (NCBI taxonomy): domain Eukaryota; kingdom Metazoa; phylum Chordata; class Mammalia; order Artiodactyla; family Camelidae; genus Camelus; species Camelus bactrianus. The sequence goes on along the minus strand of NC_133547.1, from coordinate 19,818,125 downwards.
CTGTGTTTGCTGGGAATGGCCGGGAAGACTCCTGTGGTTTGTGTACCACCATCAGGTTGTGCTCGGCCAGAGGAGGCCTCCCAGGGCCCCAGGGCCACCACACTGTTGGGAGAAGGGCCCTCCTCTGTCTGCCCTGGAGAGCAGGAGTGTCTTCGTGATGCTTATCCACTGAGTTGCGCATTCCGTGAGTTTCCCTAGACCAGACTCTGGGATTAAGGATTCAGCTGCAAGCAGGTTATGCAGAAGGTGATCCTGGAAGCACTCCCGCAGGAGTGGGGAAGCAGACAGGGGAGAGAGGCAGCCACGACAGAGCAACAGAGCAACAGAGCGTGAGGATGAACGGGCTGTTAGAGACGTGGTTGGAACAGGCCCTAGAGGTGACCCCTGTAGGTGATCATAAGAGCTGGCCCGGCCTTGCCACAGTAGCCGCACGACCTGGGCCAGCTGTCTTCGGAGGTCGGCCTGGCCTCTGACACAGGGGCGAGCAGAAATCCGTGCCTGCTGGCTGGACTTCTGTCACCAGCGGGAGACGACACCAGCAAAACCACACCACATACTGAGCCCACATGCTTGTTCCTCCCACACAGCGAACTCTGTCTCTGGAGATGCCAGAGAGTAGGAGGAGAAACGTGCTTCTCACATCGCGGGGACGGAAACAGGAGGCAGGGCTCTGCTCTTTCCGAGTCTCACGGGTGATTCATATTCCTTGCACGCACGGAGCCCAGAGGGGAGGAAGCGAACAGATTCACGTCTCTTGAAGCTGGCACGTCTCCTCTGGCCTTGCACAGGTCACCCAGCCTCTCCGGGTTCCAGATTCCCCGTGGGGATGCCCCGTCCCCTTGGGCTCCTGGAGGGCGCAGAGCGGGAGGCAGCGGAGTGGGCTAGGGGCCGAGGCGTCCAGCCCGTGCTCTGCTCCGCTCCGGGCCGGCCCTGCCCCTCCCTGCGAGTGCTCAGCCCTGGGCCCTTCCAGCCAAATCGCTGTGTGTGCAGAGCAAGGAACTCAGAGGAGGAGCCTTCCAAGCCCACTGCCAGTCCCAATGTTAACAGATTCTGCTTCTATCATCCCTCCTGTCCTGAAAGATAAAACAGATTAAATCAAAATGCTAAGATGGAGGGTCTAGGGGCTGTGTGGCCTGACTATGGATACTCCTGGCTGAGGCTTCCTCTTACGGGGTGACTCAGCTCCCCTGGATTTCCAGAGATACTTCTCTGGAGACCAGCCAGCTTGTCAACCTTGCCTTCCCCTCCTCCCCTGGCTGAGAGAGACCTCTGAAAGCAGGAGGAGACTCCAGGAGCTGCCCTGCTCAGAGCAAGAGCCTGTCTCACACACGATCCAGGAGGACCTGAAGTCAGAGCTCCTTGGCACACACACCCTTCCTCCCACTGCATCACTCCTGCCTTGAGAGAGCTCCAGAGGGTAGCTTCTCAGAGTGCCCAGTCCCACCCCTTTGGGAAGCCCCTTATACGTCTAACCAGTGTCCATCCAGCTGGGAGGTAGCCTTCTTCCTCTACTTCTGCTAACAGTACAGATGGACTGCAGCAGGTCGTCGGTCTCTGAGTGAGAGCTGCTGTCAACCCAATCACAGCCCCCTCGGTTCCCAGTGGGACCCATCCATGGGAATATTAATAGCAGAAATGTGGCCAGGTAGGGAAGGACTTTGCTTATGACATAATCATCATCACAGCCAGGTCACAGGTCAAGAGGATGCTGGGGGAGTTAAGCAGCTTGGGCAAGGCCTGGCCAGGGTGAGCACAGAGCCAAGATACAGAATGGACCCCCGACGGCCTGCCCGGGCCCCTAACCACTGCGCTGCTCACCCTGCTCCACCCCTGCTGGACACCGGCCCCCTCCATGGAGCCCTCAGCCTTTGGTGTCAGGAGGGACCCACTGAGTGGCCCCCAGAGCCCGTCAGACCCCTCCCCCCTGCTCCTTCCACCCACAGGCTGGCCCCTCCAGCAGACCTCTAGGGAAGTCCAGTGACAGCTGAGGGAGGACCAATCTGCAGGGACAGATTGGGAAGCCTCATCCTTAGATGAGCAAACCTTGTACTCCCATGGCCATTTCCAGAAAAAGAGCATGCACTCCCATGTGGTACCCTCTCTGCATGGTTGCCAGCCCCTCATCCAACCAACCCAGCTCTCCCAGTCTGCCAGCTTGCCTATTCCGGGCCTCAGCCCCTCTGCGGTGCACAGGAGGCCAGCAGCCTCACCCAGGGCTGCTGGGGAAATGGCAACATCGCCTTGTCGTCCAGTCCCACAATCCCCAGGAGCTGTGGGCAGCCAAGCATCCCCATTTACACCCCAGGCCCTGTGGGTCACCGGGCAATGGCAGGCACCCGTGGCCCCTGGAGGACTTGAGTTGCCCTATGAGGGAAAGCTCAGGCCAGGGAGCCCTGGGTCTGCCCCTCTGCCCCACTGCAGAAAGCCATGGGGACAGAGAGTGAGAGAGATGGAGACAGAGAAGAGAGACAGGGGCGGACAGAGGAGACAGCGGGGTCTGCATCAGACCCAGGCCCCACAGGAATCCTCTAGACCCCAAGCCATGGCTCCTGCCGTCCCCTGAGCTCAGGACCAAGATGCTCAGCTGGGAGCCTCACGTGCCTGAAGATAGCAAGGCGGACACTCCTTCCCCTGGTGCAGGCAGTTGGCAGGGCTGTAGGCTTGGTTGGGGGCTCCCAGCGGTGGAAGGGGCAGCTGGGACGCTGCCTCACATGGTGCAGAGGTCACTGAGCAGCTCTCCGCTGCGTGACCTTAGGTCCCAGTTACTCCATCATACAGTGACCTTCTGGGAGGCCCCAAGTCTCCCAGCCCTGTGTCCAGGCTGGCTGCGAGGGGCCCAGTGTTCTGTGTGGTGAGGCGCCCATGTGAGCCCTACCAGGGTGCAGTCCTGCCACACTTAGCCGTGAGATGGGAGGGAAGGGTCAGACTTAACAACAGGACCATCCACCTTATCACTTTCCAACTATCTGGATATTCCTTCTGAAGATGAGCTTCAATAACATTCCTGGATTACATGCCAAAAAGAGAGAAGACTTTGGACTCACAACCACAGGCATAAACACCTAATTAAGCTCATTCTTTGAACAAAACCATATTTGAGTGCATCTGTCGGCCCTCCTTCATCTCAGCCACTGCGGGGTGGTGGGACAGCACTCACGGAGGGTGGGAGAGAGACAGCCCAGCCTGGCAGATAGCCCTGCGCCTTCCCCGGCATTTCCCGTCTCTGAGCTGCCCTGGCTCAGCTGTTCAGTCCTTGTTCCCCATGTCTTACACTCACTGAATTCATCCATAGTCCTTCCCTCTGGGCTTGCAGCCCCTCACCCACCCCATCCCAAGCCCATCGCATCCTGCCTTGTCTAGATGTTTCCTGCAGCTGGGGTCTGTGTCCATCTCCTTCATCCGGAACCATGGAGGGAGACTCTCCAATTTCTCCGCATCCTCCATCAGAACCACTTGTGGCAGCCACGTCACATGGGAGGATGCCGGTCACTGTCCAGCGCTCTGAGCAGAGGGGACACAATGAGCCAGGACATCATGAGTATGGGCTCTAACTCCACCTCTGTTGCCACCTCACTGGGTAATGAGAATTCTTCACCTCTCCTATCTCCCGAGGCCTCAGTTTCCCCATCCGTAGTACCCAAAGGATTGGGCTGAAAGCTTTCTGTGGCACCCGTGGCTCTGACGTCAGGGGCCAGGTCACTCCCAGGAGCACCTGCCAGCCTCTTCCAACAGTCTGACCTCTAATTATGAAACAGGAGAAATTTGGGTGTGACCCCGCCCAAGGCGGCCAGCTGGCAGCCCTCCCTGGGGCCAGTGGTAAGGGACACATCCTCAGCTGACCTGACAACTCCCCGGTGGGAGTTGTCAACTCATCAGGGGAGGGCAGGAGCCATGGCTTGGGGTCTAGAGGATTCCTGTGGGGCCTGGGTCTGATGCAGACCCCGCTGTCTCCTCTGTCCGCCCCTGTCTCTCTTCTCTGTCTCCATCTCTCTCACTCTCTGTCCCCATGGCTTTCTGCAGTGGAGCAGAGGGCAGCCCCAGGGCTCCCTAGCCCGAGCTTTCCCTCATAGGGCAACTCAAGTCCTCCAGGGGCCACGGGTGCCTGCCATTGCCCGGTGACCCACAGGGCCTGGGGTGTAAATGGGGATGCTTGGCTGCCCACAGCTCCTGGGGATTGTGGGACTGGACGACAAGGCGATGTTGCCATTTCCCCAGCAGCCCTGGGTGAGGCTGCTGGCCTCCTGCACACGGCAGAGGGGCTGAGGCCCGGAATAGGCAAGCTGGCTGACTGGGAGAGCTGGGTTGGCCGGATGAGGAGCTGGCAACCATGCAGAGAGGGTACCACATAGGAGTGCATGCTCTTTTTCTGTGCTGCCCCATCACACAGAGCTGCAATCCCTGGCTTCTCACCTGTATCTCCACCCAGCCCCAGGCTTGGCTCTGCGGGGTGGGAACCGCAGCTGGGCTAGGCTGAATGCTCCTCTTACATCTCTAGAGTGAATGAATGAAAAAGAGTGAATGAATGACATTGGAACCCCAGGACACACAAACCTCGACCTTCACAAGGCGAGGCCCCAGGGAAAGCATACCCTCCCCTCTCTGGGCCACCTGGTCCCCAAAGCAGCACCCACGGCCCCCCCACCGAGGCCGCAAGGAGCCCCTCCCTGGGGAGGAATCAGCCCTGACTCCCTACAGCTTCCTTCACTCTGCTCCTCTCTTGCAAACATATTCAAATGTTTAAATTCTGTTTTGGGAACAATTAGCCTAACATATGGTCTAATCACATTTTGTCTCCTGATGAAAAAATACACAGAAAACTTGGAAAATGATGACTGACAAAGCTTTATCTTGTTCTTTTTTTAAATAGTTTTTTTTCAATGAATATAACATGTCACAGATGAAAAGGCTCTTAGCAACTGCCTAGCCCAGTCCCTCATTGTACGCAAGGGGGACACTGAGGCCCAGGGAGGGGAAGGGCCAGCCCAAGTTCCCTTGACCCGAGATCCAGATCCCTTGGCATTTACCTCTTCCTTGTCGATAACCCTGAGAAGCCTGGACCCAGTTCTCCGGGGGTCCTTTAGGACCCACATCCCAGGGCTCTGATGTCTTCAGATTCTGTGGCTACAAGGCTTCACAGGAAACAAAGGCAGAGTGAAGGGCAGGCACGGGCCCCTGTCCAGATGCCCCTCTCCCATATCCCCATCAGGCAACGGTGTGGCAGGCCAGGCCCCCACCTCACCACCCAGTGATGCTAAAACTCATTACCACCCACCCCCTCGTCCCTAAGGGATCCAGACAGCATCCACCAGGGACATGTTGAAAAGCTGTATGGGAGCAGGACGACCTGCCACTGTGATGCCAGGAGAGAGCCCACTCCCTGCTGCCCCCTTCCCAGTGGCCCCACTTCCCTGCGGTGGCTTTCAAGTGCCCAAGTAGCACTGCCCCACTTGGACACAGCCTGACTCGATTAAATGTCTGGGGGTATTTGTTGCATGCCGGTCCCCTCCCCAACTGCAAGATCAAATCCCGGCAGCAGGAACGGCTCGCTTTGCTTGCAGCCACCAGGCTGCCTAGATGCAGTGCTGGTTCATCCTCGGTGCCTCCTGCCACGTGTGCTGGCTGACCACTCACGGCCTGTAGAGTGCTATAAGCTTGGAAGACTGTCCCCGTTTTGCATTCTGTTATTGTGTTTCTCACAATCACCCAGATAGGCATTATAATTGTTGTCCTCAATTTGTGAATGACAGACCTGGCTCTGAGAAGAAAGGCAGTACCTCCAAGATGGCTCAGCCAAGCGGGCAGGGCAGGACATCACCGGCCGTGCTCTGCGCTCTCTATCACCATGAGCTCTAAGGGACTTGGGTGTGCTCGCTCCAAAGGGGCAGGTTCCTACAGACACACTCAAGGCACACCCCGGTCTTGAGCTGGATGAAGATCTTTCTCTTTCTTTGTTCTGTACATGGCAGGGCTTCCTGGGAGCTGCGCTCACTGCCATGATTCAGCAGGGTGGGTGTGGGGCTGGAAGGTGGCCTCTGAGCGCCATCTCCCTGCGGGGAGGTCACATGGAGGTGCCCGAGCCCACGTTATGAAGAGCTGGCTGTATGAAGGCGAGGAGGTCAGCTGCAGGCAATGACCAGAGGGAGGGCGCACGAAGCCTGTCCCACCCTGAGACCCAGCCCTGCTCATTCTCGGGCCGCAGAGGCCCTGCCAAATGGCTCAGCTGTCGGGCCTGGCAGATGGGCCTTCTACGAGCACTGCGGGCTGGATGGGCGCTCAGCAGGCAGGCCCCCCTGGCTCCCAGAAGCCCTGCCACAGACAGATGCAGGCTGAGCCTCGGGCTGACGGGACGTGGGGGAAACACGGCTCGTTAGTTTCTAATTAAGAGAAAATATATGTCTTGACCTTCCTCCCTGAGCTGGTCCCCCCCCAAGCAGGGCCTGGCCAGTGGTGGGTTAGAACATCCAGATGCTCAAAGGCTAACTGCTGCAGGACAGAGCCTCCCGGCGGGGGTGCAGATGTGTGTCTGTGCTGACAGAAGTGGCGCTGGACCTTGCAGATGAACACCACTGGGTTTAAGCCGGCAGGTATCAGGCAGTTCTTCCTGTGCAAAATGATGACCAGTCCACCTGTCCTGCGTTTGACGCTAATGACCCTGTGGGCCCCCAGAAAGCCCAGATAACTGTGGGGGCAGTCGGGGAAGAGCAGGGCCGCCCATGCACGGGGCTCGTGGAGCGTGCAGGGTGGGAGGCCTGGGGAGATCTGGGAGGCTTCTCTGACATCTGGGTCTTGAAGGATGAGTAGGAGTTTGCCTCCAGGGGCAGAATGGGAGAGAATATTCCAGAATAGCCCTGGCCAGAGTCACAGAGCTAGCAACCAGCCCTTCACCCCAGGTGTCTCCGATTTCAGAGTCAGTGCCCCGCCACTGTGCTCTGCTGCTGTGTATGTGACAAGCCTGAATGCCACACCAAGTCCCAGAGAAGGGTCAGGGGAGGGGGGTGTGTTCAAATGTGTTTTGGGAAAGTTCTACCAAGAGATGTTGGATGAAAGAGGAGATTTGTGAGACATTGCTGAGGTAGAATCCACAGGTTTTGTAACCAATTGGCTTTTGGGCAGGTCATCTCATCTTTCTAAACCTGAATTTTTTTTGTGTCAAATGGGCCACAGGGATATCTGTCATCCCCCTGCCCTAGTCATCTGCAGGGTGTCATGAGGAACAGAGAGACCCCCCCCCACCCGGGTCTGACTGCCTGGCCCAGGATCTCTGAGCACCTTGCACCAGCTGTGTGCCTGTGGGCAAGTCACTCGACTCCTGAAGCCTCAGAGCTGTCATCCAGAAGAGGCGCTGTGAGAACAGGACGAGCTGGGCACGGGGGTCACTCAGCATGGGCTCCAGCAGCGTGAACCCTCAGTAAGTGCCCGCTGGTCCCTGGGGGCCCCAGCTTGTAAAGCAGCACGTGCACCACATGAAAACCCATGGCAGCAGCGAGAAGGTGGCAGGGGAGCATCCCAGTGGCAGAGCAGTTGTGTTAGGAGAAAGGATTGAGGGAGAGAAGTAACACAACTTTCTGTGTCACTAAGACATTTAATGATATTTATAACACTTAATAATTTTTACATGTTTTTAGGAAGGCTTATGATGTAAGTCATTATTATCAGAGGAAAGCCCTGATCTTGACCAGCTGGGTCCTGTCCTCTCCTGTCTGTCCCCAGCCCAGACAACAGCACAGAGAACAAACGTGCACCATGGGCTCACCAGGTCCCGGGCCCCAGGCTGGGCTCTCTGTGTGGACAGTGGACTTTGATCTTCCCACATCCTCGGAGGAAAGGATCTCATGGTCCCACTCACCACTCAGGGTCTGGACACCGTGTTACCTCCCTGTGTGTAACACCCCCACTGCCTGCCAGCAGAGGCGAGCTCGCCAAGCCACGTGCACACTGAACTCTGTCCCCGGGGCCCTCACACAGCCAGTAATCACAGGCCACCCAGGCTGTGGGGCCGGAGAGGAGGTGTATGTGGGGGAGTCTCCCTGGGTGACCTGGGACCCACTCTCAGAGGCTGCCACCGGATCAGCTCTCAGGGGCAGGAGAGAGTGGGCAGGCGGCCTCCCGGACAAGGGTGAGCGGGGTTTGGGAGACGAGGAGCCCTGGAGAGGCCACAGCAGGCGGATGTGCGGTCCAAGCTCAGGGACTGGGGGGACGAGCCTTAAAAGCCATGCTGATAGATTAGGACGTGACAAGAAAAGAGCCCTCCCAAAATCAGGGAAATCAACTTGGCCGAGGTATAGTCAGAAAATTATTAGGCAGTTCAGGAAAGGACTGGGGAGAGAAAAAGACTTCTAAATTTAATTCTTGGACTCTTAAGATACAACTGATTTTGGAGGTGCTTGAGCTGGGGGAGTCAAAGGCCTGGTCCCAGCCTCTGAGAGCTCTGGGAACCCGGGAAGAACCACCGCTATTCCATCCTTCAAGCCAGGCCACCCCTCCCCAAACCCCAAGCTGTGTGCCTGTGGCCACGGCGGCCCCCCAGGTGGGGCAATGAGTAGAAGAGCTTACAAAGATGTGGAAGGCGGGCGGGCAGGTGCACAGCGAGACACACACACGTACGCGCTCACACGCATCCTCTGCTATCAACTGAGACAACAAAGAGACGGTGTGAAATGCAGCCAACAGATGGGAGCCCACTGAAATGTCAGCCAGAAGAAATAGCCCACGTCAGAAAAACAAAACTCCAGTTTAGCAAAATTCTCTCCTCCTTCCTCCCTCCCCCAAGAAAAATTCCCACGGAGGCCCCTGGAACTTCGGCAACCCAAGAGGAGTTATTTATTCAGGACCACCACACCATCGTGCATGCTAAGTACAAAAAGGAAAAATGCTTTCGGATTTGGAAATGGGGTTGCAGTCACAGATGGTGCCTGAACATGCATAAATTCTGTTGCTGTGTGAGCAGATGGAAACTTGAAGGAAAAAAAAAAACTTTAGCATTCATCTGCCAGACCACTGCTGGGCTGGAGAAGGGGGAGTCTGTCATTTGACTGGGAGGGACTTGGTCTTCCAATCTGTGGGATGGGGGTGAGAAATTGTGGCACGTTCAATGGGCAGGCCAACCTGGGTTTGATGTCTGGCTCTGCCATTTACTAGCTGGGGGGGGACTTGGGCAGGTTACTTAACCTCTCTGAGCCCCAGGTCCTCCTTTGAACAAGGGGAATAATCAGGAGGTCTCCCAAGATTGCTATGAGAATTGAACCAAGTAATGCATGCAGAGCACACGTTTGTGCCTGGCAGAGTGAGGACCTGACAAATGTTAGCAGCTGCTGGCAGGTGTGGTGGGGCCTCACCCGTGAGATTAAACCTGAGGTAGCCCAGATGGAAAGCTGAGACACCAAGAAGGCTCACGGATGACCCCACAGGAGAGGCTGGGGAGAGAGAGAGGAAATCACAGCTGCCTCCTGATAACGTCTCACTTCCAGAAGACCCCCGGGGTCTGGGCAAGATCTCAGTAAGCCAGGGTCCATGGGCAGCCTTGGTAAGACCTTGGGAAGAAGGAGGACCTTTCAAATGGAAGGTTCTGTCCACACTGTCTCACCCTTACTCAGGAAGCAAGTAGGTCCTCGGTTTCTGCTCTGCAGTGGAAGTCCCCCTGTGGTAAGTTGTGTGCAAAAATGGCCACAATTCCTCACCCTCCCTGCCTCCAGGCCCCTTGTCATCCAGAGATGGAGTCCAGAGGCAGAGTCTTCCTGTCCAGCCTGGCCTTGTGACTTGCTTTGGCCGATCAGGTGCAGTGGAAGTGACAGTGTGCCCCTGAAAGCCAGGCTTCCGCTCTCTTTGGCTCCTCTGCCCCCTCCAGAACAAGCCCGGCTAGCCTGCTGGAGGAGGAGACACACAAAGCAGAGCCAGATCAGCCCTGTGGTCCCAGTTGAGGGCCCAGACGTGGATGAAGATGAAGGCGGAAGATGAACAAAGCTGCCGAGCCAGCCCTCAAGTGACCACAGAGTGAGCCCGCCATGCCCAGCTCAGGTCAGCAGGGCGCCAGGCCGAGCCGCTGACACGTGGACAGAAGTCTCCACTTATAGTTGTGTGCCACAGAGGTTTGGTGGTTTTTCCTTATGTGACAGTAGACCTGACCCATCCTCTTCCACCTATCTCACCCTCCAAACCAGCCTCCTTGCTCTGCAGGGAGCGGGAGGAAAAGAGAGTCTCAGTACAGATCCAGAACTGTGATCCAGAATTCAGAAACTGTCCACTCAAAGGAAAGGGCTCTCTGCTCCACACACCAGGGGGCCAGCCCAGCAGGTCGCAGGACCAGGGGTTGGCAGGGCCAGGTCACAGCTGTGGGAAAGCCCCTCTGATGAGCAGTGGAGATGCTGACCATCTTCAGCATGGGGTCAGTGGGGGCGCCTGACCCTCAGATGCTAGGCTGTCGCCACAGAGGGGGCAGCCCCGGCCCCCAGGTCCCACAGTGAAGGCGAGCCTGAGCTAGAGACCCTGGGCTGGGCAGGATGGTGGGTCCCAGCGGAGTTCTTCTCCCAGCTGACCCTGCTGACACTGCCCAGGGAAAACTTCTCACCCACCGCCTCTCTGTAGCCTCCATGCTGGCACACACTTCAGATGATTTTAGCTCTAGGAGCCCACCAGGGCCTTGACTGATGCTAAAGAAAGGAAAAAAAAACAACTAATGACACATTAAAGATGGTAAGGCAGGGTTTATTTATGACCATTGCAACAGTATGTGGACCACTGAAAAAGTATGTGGACCACTGCAGCGGGGCTTTGCAGTGGGGGAGAGACTGGGCTCGACTCTGAATATAGGCAAGTGAGAGGGAGTAACCAAGGAGCAGGTGGGGGTCATTGGATGGAAAATTACTAAGAGGAAACACCGTGGGTGAGGCGGATTCAGACTAAAGTGGCCTAAAAGGATTCCGGCCAGGCCAAGGCAGGCCAGGGTGATCAGACATCACCTAGGGGATGGTGGAGAATGAAGAATTTGATTAGGTACCGAAGGTGTCAGATATCGCAGGTGGGAAGTTCTCGTTAGACTTAGCAGGGTTCTCGCTGAAACTCTAAACGGAGGTGCACGGATGGCCCTAGGAGAAGGTTCAGGAAACTGACTAAGATTCTTTGTCACTGACACTGCCCTAAGCGGTGGTGGCCCGTGGAGGCGGTGGGGCATGCTGCCCATCAGGGTGGCTGATGAGGCAGACGACATAGCGAGCTCTGTGTAGCAGAGTCAAGTTCCGAGGGCCCTGCCAACCCCTGGTCCTGGGCAGACCCTCCAGACCAGCCCTTCATGTCCATCTGAGGCCTGATGCTCTGGAAAGGGGTCCCAGAAGAGACTCCTGGCAGACACACTTCTCCTGCCACCCACTCTGCTTTTAAAACTGCCCATGAATCATCTTACTGAAAATATTTCCTGGAGAATCTAGCCTTAATTTTCATTAATTTTGAGTGTTACTTTCCTCTTGCTATGTTCAACTTTCACACCTCCACGGTTGGCGGAGTCTCACTCTTCAGAACCACATACACAGGGTGCTTTTCCCTCTGTAACTTCAGGTGCAGTTGCCTCTGTCTGGAATGCCTTTCTCCTACTTTTCCATTCAGCAAACTCCTACTCATCCATTAAAACCTTGTTGATCTTACACCTCATCTGTGAAGCCTCCCATGATTTCCCTGGGTAGAGTTCATGGTACTATTTTTCAGGCTTTCTGAAACCAGGGTTGTGCATCTCCTTAGGTGTCGACCACAGATTAACAAACTATGGCTCATGGGCCAAATCCAGCCTGCCTCCTGATCTGGTAAATACAGTTTTATTGGAAAACAGTCATGCCCATTTGTTTATATACTCTCTGTAGCTACTTTCCCGATACAACAGCAACGAGACTATGAGGGCCACAACGTCAAAATATTTACCATCTGGTCCTTTAGAGGAAGTTTGCTGACCCCTGTCCTAGACTATGAGTCTCTCAAGAGCCAGGACAAAGACAGGGGCTGCTTGCCTCTGTCCAGCAGCACTGGTGGCAGGAGGCCCAGAAGGTACTTGACGAAAGTTCTCTGAATTAATGAACGGAACAGCGACTGAATGAGTGAATGGAGATGTTACGGATGTGTCACAGACAAAACCCTTGTTTGCAATTTCATGCAAAGAAGGCTCAGTGGAACTTTCCACTGACCCCATACGCCTTGGAGTTTCAATGTGTTCTACCAAGAAGAAAGAGTTCTGGGTTTTAACAAGTGTTGGCAACCGTGATGTGTTGGACATCATCCTGCTCCATCTCTCAGCTCACATTTTTGCTTGACCATTGTAGAAGCAACCAGATACAGGGAAGGGTGGCCTCTGTGGCCCTCCACATCACTTCCTCTCTGTTCTGTGCCCTCTGCTTCTGCCCGCTCGGGTGCCCAGGAAGGTTCCTGGCCATTCTGGTCCACACCCACCCTTAGAAATGCAGGGCAGTTAACACGCCCAGCAACTCCTCCTCAGTACGGGATGCACACTCACAGATAAATTATTTCCTCCTCTGATGTCCCAGGTGGGCAACTGACATATGTCCTACATGGTACTTCAGAGAGTCCCCAGGAGAAAAAGGCCCAGTTGCCCACAGTGACTTCCCTCCACCCCTGCTTCACCTTCCCCAGTGGGCCACTCCTGTTCCCTGGGCTCACAGCCCCAAATAAACCAGCTGCACAGAAGCCAGCAGTCTTGGCTACACGGGTTAAGCAGCCCGCCGCCGCTGCAGTGGGACAGGTTACAGGACCCTCATGCAGTTAATGCTTCGGTAGTCTCCAAATGGGACATGGGGTGCCTCGGCTTCCTGCAGCTGCAGCTACGAAGTCCCACTTGCTGGAATGTGCTGAGAACAGCAGGAACGCATTCTCTCCCAGTTCCAGAGGCCAGAAGTCTGAAATCAAGGTGTCTGCAGGGCCGTGCTCCCCAAAAGGCACAAGGGAGGACCCTTCCTTGCCTCCTCCGGCTTCTGAGGGCTGGCTCAGGGTTCCTGGGTTTTCAGCAGTGCCACCCCAACCTCTGCCTCCATATTTACATAGCTTTCTTCCTTTCCACGACCCTAGTCCTTGGATTTAGGGTGTGTCAACCTCGTCCCAAAAGGTTCCAGTGAGAGCCAACTCTCCAATTAACCTGCTGAGGGGTTTCAGGACCATCTTCCACAGGCCAGATGCTAACATCCCCCTGCACTTGGCTTGTATTTCTCTTGAGGAACTTAATTTGTCAGCAGATGATGAAACTGTCCTGTCCGGGACAGTGAGACCCCACGCCACAGCCATCGGCCTTCCAGAGCTCTGAAAGCTCCATGTCGGGGCCGAGAGCTCTCAGTAAACCGCTTCAGAAGGAGCAAATGACCTTTGGCAGAAAGGCCAGCAGAGACCCCCTCCTCGTCTGGCCCTCCTTGACTATGGACGTCCCTCACAGCCTTGCGGCCATCCTGATTTCTCTGGTGTCTAGAGAGAGGGCCTCTGCCACAATGCACTGAGACGGAGAAGGAACAGCTGGGAGCCCGAGCCTCCCAGCCCCTCAGCCACCCCATTCCCCACTCAGAGACTGGGAGTGGGTGCTCCCTGCAGTTTCCTTAAGTGTTAGTGACCAGTGGTGGGGGAGGTGTCAGGCCCTCCCCTGATCCTCCTCCCCCAACCACTGAGATGGGGACAGTGTCTCGTATACAGCAGGAGCTTAGCACGGACTCGCCGCATTGTTAGCATGCAGCCTGCTGAGGGTGGGTTGTCTAGGCTGTGCCCCAGGAAGCAGCCGGGAGCTCACGGAAGAGACTCTGAGTCAGAGGAAACGAGGCATTTTTGTTTGATTGGATTTTTTACTCCTGGCTCAGCCCCCAAACAGTAAACATTTAATTTCTTGTCTCACAGTTACGTTAAAAGGCAGATAAACCCCAATAAGCCCGCACCTGGCATTTTGGTTTCTAATCGCCCTTTATCCTCTCTCTCTCACACCCGTGTGTGCACACACACTGGGTTTCTGGGTAGGCAGGAGAGGGCCGGGCAGGGCCCAGGGCTCGCCTGCCGTGTCCGGCGGGGCACCCCGCCCGAGGCCGGGCAGCAGGGCCACTCACCTCCCGGGCCCGTGGTGGGAGAATAGGTTTTTGCCTCACGCAACAAAGAATTCAAGAGCAAGGCATGCTAAAGGGAAAGCAAGTTTATTTAGAGAGATACACACTCCGTGGACAGAGTGTGGGCCATCTTAGAAAGGCAAGAGAGAGAGACCACGAGGCGTGGAGCTGTTAGGTTTTACGAGCTCGGTAATTTCAGATGCTAATGAGTAAGAGGACTATTCCAACTACTTTGGGGTGAGGATTTCCAGGAAAACCCCACACACACACCTACTTTTTGATTTTTTATGGTCAGTCTGGGAACTGTCATGGCGCCTGTGGGTGTGCCATGAGGCTCAAGGTCTACCGGAAGTCAAAACTTCTGCCATCTCGGTTCTAACCAGTTTGTCCCGTCTCAATGACTGTACCACTCCTTCAGTGGTTGTGCCCTGCCCCCTTTCCTCCCACTTCAGGCCCAAGCTCTGGCCGGACTCACGGAACTTCTCAGGACCTTTGGTATATTCAACTCTCTAAAACTGCCCAAAGGGGACACATGGGTGGGGAGCAGCTTTTCCTAGATTTCTTTAATTATGAGAAGCCCAGCCCACATTAGCCAATAAAGGGGGAGACGGGAAGTAAGGCCCCACCGGCCTCTGCGAGGACCAGCGGCATCCTACCGTGACATCTCTGTCCTGCCTTGTGAGCAGTAGAGGGGGTGCTGGGCGCAGTCTGTCATCCCCTTACAGGGTTGGGGTCCTCCCTGAGGACAGCCAGCCCTGGGGGAGGCTCAAGCCACACAGAGGGGATGGACACGAAAAGTCAGAACGTCTGATTCCTGAGCCACACTCAGGTGCTCACTGGCTGTGTGACCTCAGCCCAGTCCTCACCCTCCCTGGGCCTCACCCCCCAGGCCCCAGGATGTAAGCACAGCAAGACCAGATCTGTAGCCACATCCAGTCACTCCCATATCACCAGCAGCTGATTCCTTGGGAAGCAACCCCATAGTCCTTCAAGCACACTCCCCGCACCTTCTGGGGCAGGCTGCACCACTGTGGGGCCACTGTCCCTGCTGGTGGCAGCACGCTGGCCCTGACCAGTGCAGGGATGCCTGTGGCAGCTCACAGCCTCCTTCTCCTTGCCCCATGGCTCACAAATTCAGGTCTTGTTTCTTTTTCCATAAAGAAATGTCCAGTCCCCGCCCCTCGCCACAGACACTCTCCT
Organism: Camelus bactrianus; assembly: GCF_048773025.1. Lineage (NCBI taxonomy): Eukaryota > Metazoa > Chordata > Mammalia > Artiodactyla > Camelidae > Camelus > Camelus bactrianus. The sequence goes on along the minus strand of NC_133547.1, from coordinate 19,802,859 downwards.
CCCAGCATCTTCCACAGGCCTTCCCCTCCTCCCTTTGTTTATCTGGCCTAACTCAGACTACTAGTCCAAAATCAGGGAAAATCTAGCCTACCCCTGCCAAGGATGTGCAACCGTGGGCATGTGTGCCCAGGGCTATGCACGCACAGATTTGTGCACCTGCTTACTCCAAAGGAACGTCTGTGCTAGGAGAAGCAGGGGTCATTATCTGCCCCTGACTCCTCCCTCTCTCTGCAAGTTACCTGCCACTCCAGACAAGGGTTCATTCTTCCCATCAGCATCCCAGGAAGCCCTGTGACCTGAGCTAGACCACTCGGGCTCCTTCCCTGAGACTTTTCCCACTGGAACCGGGAAGACAGGCCACCTGTCTGCCCCTTCCAGCTTGCAGCTAGGAGCTCAGAGGCGACGTGCACTAGGAGAGCCAAGCTGGCCTGTGGGAAGGAGAGGGAAGAGGGGCACCCAGTGCCGGTCCGGCTGTCTCTGAGGCTCAGTGGCCCCCAGACCTTGTGCCTGAGCTTGTTCACATTGGGCTCCACAGTTGTCAGGGAACGCAGGTCGCTCCCAAACCCCTCCACCTCCTGCTTGTGCCCAACAGCACAGCAGGGAAGGCCAGGGCCTGGGTGCGGGCAGGAAACCTCAGACACGGTTTTTCCCTCTCAGGTTTTCCCATCGGTAAGATGGTTGGACTGCACCGAATGGTCCCCAGGCACCTTCCAAACCCACGGGGCAGCAGAGCACGGTGGTCATGGTGAGGGCACCCAGCCAGCTCTGCCCAGGCTCCCCCGCTTCCCTGCTGTGGGGCCCTGAGTGACTGGCTTGACTTCTCTGAACTTGTTTCCTCCTTTGTGAACCTCAGATAATAATGGCCTTGCCCTCCCAGAATCAGGAAGATGGGATGAGCTGGGGCTTTCCACATGCTCCGCACATGCCCGGTCCGGGGTGAGAGCTTGGCTCAACAACCACGTTCTCCGAGTCTAATGCCCCCATCAGGAGCTGGCAGCTCCTGTAACCTGGGGCCTTCTTTTTCCCAAAAAAGAGCTCAGACTCTGAGCCAGCAGCACCTTTTCCTTTTAACTGAAATAGCCATGGGAATACTAAAAATCTGCCCCCCATAACCCCACCCACATGCATGAGCACACACGTGCATGTACGTGCTCACACACTCACACACGTGGTCTCACGTACACACTCGCACACAAATGCCCATGTGTGCATTTACAGGCATGTTTACACACTCATGGGCACACAGGCTTGCACACGTGTATGCTCACACCCACACACCCTCACACACATGCTCCCACGCTCACATATACACATATGGACACACACCCACATGACCGCACATGTACACAGCCATATGCATGCTCTCACATGCACACACGACATACACAAGTACACACACACATTCACATACACACACCTCCCCCTCTCCCCTCCACTTAGAACAGATTAACTGTCCTTTCAGCTCAGGAAATGCACTTTTTAAGCATTCAGATGGAGAGGGTAGATATGCTCACACTGAGAGCGTGTATACCAAGTCCCAGCCCTGGGGCTGGTTTTTATGACCGAGTTGTAAACCTCTGCGATGGGAGTTTGTGGTGGAAGAACAGACACCAGCTCAGCAGAAGAGGGGCAAGTGGGGCCATGACGGAGCTGCCCGGGGCGGAGGAGCGTGAGGGCTTCGGGCCGGGTCAGCCCATAACTCATGGGACGCCTGGCGATGGGGTATTACAAATGTCAGCCCTGATGATTTTCCATCCCTCATATAAAAACCATCATATATTCTTCTAATATCTGGTCTCAATTTCCTCTCAAATTAATGGACTTTCCACCCTATCATGTATGGATTTGCTGTTCTGCTTGTGCCCGCCAAAAGCACAAAAGTCTCTCCAGATGGTGGCTTTCTCCATCACGGGGGCTACCACCACCCCTCCCACCCCCCATTTTCTTAACCACTTCACTTCTTTTTATAAAAATCATGACATTTCTGGTTGTTTCCAGCTACCTGCAGATGTGCTGAATTTACTCAGAAGACGGGAATAGGAAGCCCCAATCCCCACTTCTGAAGGGAGGCAGGGGTTCCCTGGTCCCCAGAAGCTCGGACTTTGTGGTCAGCAAGGGGCTGTCAGAACAAGTGCTGAGGTGAAGAGGTTGCAGCAAAGTGTGTTACAGCTCGGTGTTACAGCTCAGTGTTACAGCAACCTGGATCCTGGTGAGAAACCAAGCAGTACTCATAGGGTTGGAGAACTCAGGTTTATTATACCGGTGGGCCCAGAGGAATTAACACTCCGGGCTCTGGACCCTGTCTGTAGGTTTACACAGACTTTTATAGGCTACCAGTCAAGACGTTGCAACATTTTGTAACATGATATGCAAATAAGGTATAACAAAGTGGACCAGTCAAGAATGATAGAAATGGACCAATCAGGAGTGAGCTTTATGCAAATGAGGTGTTACAAATGGACCAATCAGGAGTGACCTCAGGGAACCAATAGAATCTTAGGTGTAAGTTCTGCTTTTCTAGAAGTAAACCATTTTATAGAGGCAAAAAGCGAGATAATGCTGCCGAGACAGGGAACTGGATGGCCCTGGCAGGAAAGTAGTGGCCCTGCCTGGGGGTCCTGCTGGTCTTTTTCATGGGGCTTCCCACCTCAAAGGGTATGTGGCTGAGATGCACACCCTCAGAGCTGGGTCCTGGGCAGGCAGCCTCCAGTGGTGGTGGCCTCCCCCAGGGGTGGGCGGGACAGGAGGCTGACCAATCCTGGGTCTAGAGCGACAAAGACCATGGGGACAGAACATATAGGAAGAGGGCCGGGCAAGGACAACTGCAGAGCTGCTCTGTTGAGTTGAGCATCGCCCTCAGCTGCACTTTAAAACTTCCAGTGGAAGGCACAGTGTAAAGTCCTGACTCCTTGCTGGGGCTGAGCTGAGCAGAAGCTGAAATCAGAGTGGGAGGGTGGATCCCTAGTCAAGAGAGAGCAGGACAGCTGGAACTGTGGGGCCACCTGCTCAGCAGCAGTGACCACGCAGAGATCTCCTCCATTGGCCACAGCTCAGCTCCTGGACCAGGGCATGTGGGCCAAGCCCCTGGCAGGAGAGATGAGGAAACTGAAATCTGCAGGGCTGGCCAGCCAGGACCAGAGCTGACAGGTCCCACTGCCCCAGGCCCTCCCAGCAGCCCATCTCCAGGGCACACCCCATCCCAGGAAGGCACTTCTTCCAGGAAGCCTTTCAGAATAGCCCACAGGCCATGCTGTCACCCTGTCCACAACTGGCTGCGACTAGGGGTCGCGGACAGACAGCAATGAGCCATATCTAGCCCACGGAGGGGTGGTCTTTGTCTTGTGTATTTTATTTTTAATCACTGGAATTAGTTGACAACATTTTAGAATTAGATTTTCACACACAATAGATTTTTACCTTCTGTTGGAAAAGAGGCTCATGGTCACACAAGGCAATGATATGGCAGCTGCCCCATCCCCCCGCCACATACAAACACACACACACACATACACACACACACACACACACACACACACACACACACACTCCCTCTCTCTCTCTCTCACTGCTCCTGGGATGTGATTTTTTTATTTTAATGGTGCAGAAGAACACATCATGGCATTGTGCATAATTCTGAGCCCCAAACCAGAGGCCTCCTGTACTGCATCCAGCCTGCCCCACCAGGCCTGGCCCAGAGCTCACGGGTGCCCCAGCCTCATGACCCTGTGTCTCAGGAAGGGGACAGCTGGCCTGGGGCAGGCACCACTGCTAGTCTAGTGTAGAAGCGACACAGTGCCCATCTTCTCGCTACCATCCCTGGGACAACCTGTGGCTTCCATATGCCCTGCTCTCCTGCCCGAGAGGCCAGAGCCCAGGAAGGAGGGACAGGCCCCAAGGCCGGTGACCAGTCTCTGCCCCTTCACCTCCCTCCCCTCTCTCCCCTGAAGCAGCACTCAGGCTTCACCAGCGTTCTGAGGATGCCCAGTGTCATCCTGCTTCACCCAGAGGCACGGCCCATACTGTCTGATGAGCAGGAGCTCCTGGGAAGCCCCGACCCCAAACACCCCCCGGAGCTGCACGTGATCTCTTTAATGTTAAGTGTCGCTGCCTTTTTCTCCTCCCCTAATGGTGCTGGGCCTTGAGGACAGAGATGCCCCTGCTACATGAAATTGGGGCGGGGACACCAACATCTAAGCAGGACACACATCTTAGGTTTGAGACAAATCTGCCCTGTGGCCTCCTTCTGACACTTTGCAGGGCTGAACACAGTCACACAATGCTAATCTAACTGCAAGGGGCCAGATTACATGCATCTGTGTGCCCGGGGGGAGGAGCAGGTTGGAGACAGTCAGCCACAGAGGGTCACTCAGCAAATCAGAAGCACTTCTGTGCCTGGGACTTCAGTCCCCTCCCTCCAGGCGCAGACCTGTGGCTCTTTGCAGAGACGTCTTATCACCTAAAAGATGCTTTTGGAAGGGGCGATGCCCTACATATATATATTTATGTGTATATGTATATGTGTATATATATGTATGTATTTTTTAAGAAGAAGAGGGGCAATTTGTTACAAAATGTATATTCAGCAAAGTTCAAAATATATTACCCTAATGAAGAATGCTGGGAGAATATGTTACCCTTTCCTTTGTAGGGAATATTTAGGTTTAGAAAGATCTCAAACTCCAGTGCCTTCACAGGGGTCAGCCAGGTCCCATCAGTGATGTCAGCAGGGTGGTGCAGGACAAGTGGGAGAAGTGAAGTCTGTGTACTCGACAAGACAAAAGGTCACACTGGCACAATGGCAGCAATGTCCCTGGGCAAGGGCCACAAGCTGTTTATGATGACGTCATGGGGGAAATAGACCTGTGTCACTGGCAATTAATTTTCAAAAAATGTACCCGCTGTGGACAATGTCATTAAACATCTGTGCTGCATGTGCTGTGGGAACCATTTAAACACAGAGAACAAACCCTGGGCCACCTGTTTGTGACCCTTGATGCAGGCTTGATGGCCTTTTCTAACTTGCCCCAGGGACTGTGGCTAAACTCTCGAGTCACAAGACTCTGATGGCTGACCCTGCGCCTAGCCCCTGGCCCAGGCGAGGCAGTGGATCCTCGGGGGAGGCAGTGCAGGCCAGGTTGGAAGAGGACTGTGCCACGCTAGGCCCAGGAGAGTGGGGGGTGGGGACTAGCCCTCTCAGCATCCCAGAGGGCTCTTAATTGGCTCTACCTGAGGTTTCCTGGGAAGTGGCCTCATTTGTCAGGAAGCTGGCAGATTGTAGAGACTTAGCCATGGCTCAGAGCCAGGAGCTGGAGCAAGGGCGGGGCTGGGGAGAGCCCTCCACCCCTGCTTCCATCTCAGGTGCCTACATCTGGGAAGCCAAGGCTGGGAGGAGCACACGGCTCTGGGCCTCCTGGCCAGCACCTCCGCCTGGTCTCCCTGTTCCCCTGACAACCTCCATGTGGTCCGTGACCATCTAAGAGGGAATGACAACTAGCCAGTGCTCTGTCTAGAATGCTCCATATGCCTTTGACCTTGGTGGTCACAGCCTTCTGGTGCCTGAAGCAGCCTGCTTCTCCAAGGGACACCCAGCCCTTCCACTGACTCCCGGCAGCATCTCAGTTACTGTCCGCCTCTCCTGCATTCCCTCACCTGGTCACCCCATGAGCCCTGCTCCAAGGAGAAATGCCTCAAAACTTATGGGAGACCCTCCTTTCTGCACCAAGAGAAGCCATGGGGCCAGAACCGCTGTCAGAGGTTGCCAATTTGCCACAGAGGCATGAGGCCTAACCTTAGATACACCCCACCCCTCACCAGCCCTGCCTCTCACCACGGCCCTCCCTTCACTTTCTGAGCTCCAGCCATGCTAGCCTTCTTGGAGCTCCCCTAAAGGGCCAGAACCCCTCCTGCCACAGAGCCTGGACACCCCTACCCCGACCTCTGAACACACCCCACCCCCACCCCCACCCCCAGCCTTCCTGCCCCCCCGCACTCCCCCCCAACCCCCAGCCTTCCTGCCCCCCCTCACTCCCCATCCCCACCCCCAGCCTTCCTGCCCTCCCCTCTCCCCAACACTCCCCACACCCCCGAGCTTTCCTGTTCTTCCCACCCTCCCAGTGGTTCTCAGCCCCACGAGGGTTCACTTGGCAATGTCTGGAGATACACTTGGCTGTCAGAACTGGGGGAGTCTTACTGGCCCCTAGTGGGTAGAGGCTAGGAGTGCTGCTAACCACCCTGCCACACACAGGACAGCACCCAGCAAAGAAGTCTCCAGCCTAGAATGCCGGGAGTGCTGAGCTCCAGAAACCCTGTAGCACTGCCTTTCAGTGCTGTCTGCCTGCCCCGCCTGGCCTCTCCCTCCCACAGGCGCCCTGGCACAGCAGGGGGGCGTTGCTGAGGACTGAAGTCGCAGGGAAGACTTCACAGAGGGCAGGTGCCTGTGGATGATGAGTCTGATGCAGGAGGAGTTGATGGACAGGCAGCGGGTTGGGCCCAGGAGCCTGGAGGCAAGAACAGGCTCATCAGGGCACAGAGAAGGCCCTGCGTGGTGAGGGTGGGGGAGCTCAGGAGGCTGGCAGAGGAGGCCTGTGAGAGCGGCACTGGCCATTTCAGCCACCTAGCGCCTTAACTCCGTCCAGACAGGCCCATTGAGCTGCTGGCAGCCGTGTTCCCAGGAACTGGAACAGCCCCTCTCGCCGCCCCCCATCCCCTGCCCAGGCCATGGCTTCCCTCCCTATCATCCCCAGGAAGTCCCAAGCCCATCCTCCGAAGATACTGCCTCAGTGATGAGCCCAGGAATGCGAGGAAGCCCCTTCTCTGAGGCCTGTCTCCCTGGGGAACAAGACCTCATCAGTGTCTATGACCATGAGGAAAAGAGGGCAGCAGCCAGGGGGTGACACCTCCATTTTGCTCTGGTTGGTCCTTGCACACCCCAGCCCCCTCCTGCTCCCCCCTCGGCACAGCCCTGGCCCAGGCCACCAGTCTCTCAGGTACTGAGTACGGCTTCAGAGGACGCAGCTTCAGCCGAAAGTGAGAAATGGGTGAGGCCCTGAGGTCTGGGCAACGCTGGGTGCACACTGGGCAGACCACCCCAGCCTGGGGTTGAGAGCATCAACCCCATAAAGCTGGCCAGGCTCCCGGGCTGCTCAGGGCTCATCAGCTCTGTCAGCAGGTCCCCAGGGTGCTCCATCCTGCTTTTATCAATTAACTGATAAATTCAACAGCTACTCACAAGACATCTACCATATGCTGGTACTGGACAAAGGACAAACTTTTGAAGCCACTGCTTGTTTCAGAGGAGGAGATAACAAGTGAACAAGTGAATACATACGAGTCAGTGAGTGGGGTGGGGTGGGGATTCTGCTTTGGCTATGGTGGTCAAGAAAAACCTCTGGGAGAAGGTGACACACAGCAGAGATAAAAAAGCTAAGAAGGTGCCAATTCCAGGAAGATTTGGGGATGGACCATTCCAGGCACAGAAAATAGCAGGTGCAAAGGCCCTGGGGCATAAGTAAGCATAGAGCACAGAGGAGAGGCTCTGGTGGGGTTCCAGGTACCCCTGCCCTGGTCAGTCCACACATGTTGTACGCTCACTGCTTAGGGACCATGTGGCCTCTCTAATCTTTCACAGTGGCCATCCCCTGGCACAGAGGAAGAGTGGAGCAAAGTGTCGGTACCCAGGACCTCGGAAAGAGACACTGCCAACCAGCCCAGAGAAGGAGCCAGACACCAGCTCAGGCTCCTCCCAGCCCTGGGCCCCAGGCAGCTGCCCACTCGTTGTCTGTGTCTGCTCTGTCCATCCTTTGCATCTTCGTGCTGAGGCTCAGCTCCCTAGAGGGCCTTCCTGGCAGGAGGGACTACGTGCTGGGAGTGAGGGAGGGAGTCAGCATCTCTAACCCATCATTTTCCTTAACATGCTTTCATTTTTCAGCTCAACTCAGTGAGAATTGAGCACCTACTATGGGCCAGGCTCTTTGCCAGGTCTTCTTCAGGGAGGGTGGATACAGTGATGACCACACCAGAAGAGGAGAGCTTAAGTCAGTTTCATGGGTCAGAGACATTTCCTAGAATAAAGGCCATTTATTGTTGTTGTTACATGGAGCCTCTCTCTGTCAGACACGGTTCTAAGTGCATTACATGTGTTAACTCATTCAGTCCCTGCAACAACCCTATGAGGTGGCTACTATTATCCTCATTTTACAGATAAGAAAACAGAAGCACAGAGAAGTTAAGTGACTTGTCCAAGGTCACACAGCTGGTGAGTGGTAGACCCTGGGTGTGCACCCAGGCATTCTGCCCTCAGAGGCCAGGCTCCTACCCTGCCATGTTCTGATGCCTCTTAGAATGTACCATCTGAGCTTGGCCTTGAAGGGTGGGTAGGGTATTGACAGGTGGACCTAGAGTTTGCCGGAGAGAAAGAGTATCCCAGAGGGCAGAGCCAGCACAAGAAAGGCTCTGAGATAAGAAAGTCAACGTGTGGCTGCACCTGAGGTTGTGCAGAGGCCGGGCTCTCCAGGAAAGTGGTGAGGGCTGTCCTGAGTGGGCTGTCAGCAGGAAGCTCTCTGAGCTTGGAGCCTGGTCACATCCCCACACAGGTCCCCATGCTCCCCTCCCTGGCTTACCAGCAGCTCCTGCCATCACGAACAGCCACAGCAGCACCTGCTCGGTGCTCTGCTGAGTTTCTCACCTGACCCCTCCCCTGAGCACTCAGACAGCGCTGCCAGGTAGGGGCTGTTACAGTGCCTGCTCTACAGATGAGGAAACTGAGGCTCAGGCAGGCTGAGCAAGCCGCCCCATCACACAGTTGTGCAGGCCTCGGTCAGGGCGTTCACCCTGTGCTACAGAGCCCTCCCCAGCGGCCTTCTGAGACAGCCTGTCTCCTGCCTCCCACTACCCCCTCCTGGAACAGAACTCCCCTGCCAGCAACACAGAGCCACTCACAGCCTTAATAGCTCCAGCCTGCAGAAATGGAGCAAACTGATGGCCATGTGCATCACTTTTATGACACCTATAAGAGAGTCATAATTAATTTCCCAAATGCACGCAGGACCTGGGGGGTAGGCTGGGTGCTATTCACAGTCTGCGCGATGGTGTGCCGACTTTAGGCAAATGAACGGCTAGTATTGTTTGCTTTTCTAACTACTGCCTGGTACATTTTGGTCTTGATGATGGCATTTCCAAAGCAGTTTCAGAAACAGATTAGAGAAGTAACATTTTTAATCTTTAGCAAAAACCCAAGATGTGAGGGTGATTTAATGTCTGGGTTTTTTTAGCGGGGGAGATGGTTAGCACTATGTTTTCTAGAATTAGGGCAAAATGTAGCACCAAATAACAATATCGCTCACTGTATAAATGGCTATTTTATCTCTAATTACTCTTACTTAGGCTACGTGCCCCCAGCCAACCTCGAGAGAGAAAGAAGCGGAGCCCACCTATAGAGGCGCAGAATCACCAGGGCAGCTGTGCTCAAGACCAGCCCTCAACACGAGGATCGGGGACCCCAGCAGACGCCCATCTCCCAGCCCCACCGTCAGGCATGCCACTGTTGAAAAACGTACTTCTCAAGTGATGCAAATACTCTCAGGGGCAGTGATCACTTTAGTGCAAAAAAGACTGGACCTCAACATGGCAAAGAAGGAGGGTGTGATACCAAAAAGAAATAGATATTTGGTCTTTGTCTATAGTTGCTGACACACAGCTCCTAAACTTCTTGGAATCTCAAGAGTGATCGGAGTGGGGTTTTTTTTTTGTTTGTTTGCTAATAAGATGACTGCTGCTACAAGACCAAGCCTTGATTAGAAAGTTAGAGATTTTATCCTCTTTCCCTGAACCTGGGGGTGGGGGTGGGGGACTGGAGATTGAGTTAATCGCCGTTGGCCAATGATTTACTCAATCATGCCTACATAATGGAACCTTCATTAAAAACTCCGAAAGGAAGGCGTTTGGAGAGCATCTGGTTGGCGAACACAGCATCTCTTCCACTTGGCTGTTCCTGAGTTGCATCTTTTATAACAAACCAGAAATAGTAAATAAAGCACTTTCCGGAGTTCTGTGAGATAGTCTAGCAAATTTTCGACAGCAAGGAGGGGGTCTTAGGAACTCCCAATTTATAGCCAGTTGGTCAGAAGTACGGTGGTGGCCCAGGACTTGAGGCTGGCATCTGAAGTGAAGGAAGTCTTAGTGGGACTAAGCCCTTGGCCCATGGGGTCCACACTAACGCTGGGTAGTCAGTGTCAGACTTAAGTGGAATTTAAGTTGGTGTCCAGGGAGTTGGAGAATTGGTCAGTCTGGGGAAAAAAAAAAAATCCCACACACTTGGTGTCAGAAGGGCTGGCTGTAAAAAAATAAAAGGTTTGTAGAGGGAGAAAGATATCCAGAACAGATCCTGAAAAGAAAAGACAAAAAGGGGGCAAGTGGCAGCATCACAGGAAGGCAGGACAGGCAAGTGGCAGAAGTTTGACTGATGCTTGTGGCCGGGGAAGGCAGAGCAGTGGGCGAGGAGGGGAATGTGAGCGGTCAGCGGACACCCCCCCCCCACATACCCTTCACTCTGCGTTCTCCATCCAGACAATGCAGCCCCTGCGTCTCTGGGACAAAGGCAGTCTGTGGTCACAGGAGACTGCCAGCCCAGAGCTCAGAGCAGAACAGAGCAGAAGGGCCCTGGACTGAATGTCCCCGGGAACAGCCCTCACCCAATACGCCCAGGAGCTGGTGGATAAACACCCAGCTTCCCCACCCTTCAGGCGGGACCACCTTGAGGCCTGTTCCACAGCATCTCCCAGGGCTGCTTAGACAGACTGGGACGAGTTACTCATAGCAGTAACCTGATCACTGGCCTCTCTCCCTTCACCGGCTCACTTCTCCCCTTCCCTATGAGCACCTCCTGGTCAACACCGAAGCCAGCTCTTTGCACGGCCGGTTCCCACCTCTGGACCTGCTTCTGGGGAAACCCAGCAAGAGACAGGCTCTCTGAATGACCCATCTCAGGTCGCATGCCCAGCCCACTGGGCCAGAGAGGTAATGCACTGACTGGCCAGCCTTGAGCCACAGGTGGCCTGTGACTCCCTGTTGGACAGTGCAGTAAAGAGTAACTGGAAATCTGCGGCAAGGGAGGGCAGGGCATTCCAAACAGAGGAGTCAGCATGATCAAAGGTATAGACGTGAGGGATGGCACAGGGAACGGCAGGGGCCAGGTGACGGTAGAGGATGGCCTTAGGGGCAAATGCGGATGTGGCTGCATCAGTGTATCTGTTCTAGGATGACACCAGCCAGGGCTGAGCAAGTTTGGGATGGGATGAGGGGAGGGCTCAGGCCCCAGGCAGAGCTTCTGGCAAGACCCGGGTCACCTTCAGAGCGCTGGTACACTTCCTGGGGAAGAGGCTCCTCAGGAGGGGCAGGGAAGGAACTGGCCCTTATGAGCCTGTCCCATGGGCTGGGAACTTGCCAGTGTTATCTCACTTTCTAGCCATGAGGTCAGGAAGTAGATATTATAACCACTTTACATATGAGGAAATTGAGGCTCAGAGTTAGGGGGCCTGCTGAGGTCATATAGCAGAAGGGGAATATTCACACTCTGTTTTGCCCAACTTCAGAGCCAATCACAACACTTGATGTGGAGCAGAGTGATTAGGGAGGCCTTTAGGTGGAGTGGTCAGGGAGGGCTTCTTGGAGGAGGTGGTGGTACTTAAGCTGAGACTAAATGAAGACAAGGAACTGATGAAGAAAAAGCTGGACGGAAGGAGCAGCAAACATCAGGGCCTGGCAGGGGCCAGGGGTGAGAAGTGGACATATTCAGATGTACTTGGGAGTCTGAGCTGACTGCCTGTCTAGAAACAAGAGGAAGTCCCCCAGCCCTCAGACAGGGGTCTCATGTCTCAAAAGGAGTGGTCAGCCAGGGACACTGGGTGATAGTTTCCGTTACCTGGAAATCAGGGACCTGGGCTCCTGTTCGCCTTCATCCACTTACTTGTTGTGACTTTGCACAAACCTTTCTCCCCTCTGAGTTCTCATCTCTGAAACAAAGTAAGAACCCTTGCAGGGCTGCCTCACAGGGGTCATCTGGACGAAGCAAAGCAATGGCCTGGATGCTCAGCAACTCTCAGCCACTGCCGGGGCTCCCTCTGGGGTCTGAAATTGAGCACTGGACTAAAATGCAGACTTGTGGATACGAGGGTGCAAAATGCTACACCACCACCACACACAACCAGGGGAAGAAGACAGCGTCTGGATAGGAGAACGCTTGGGTGGAGAAGGCATCTTGGAAGAAGCAGCTTTGAATCTGGGCCTAGAGGTCAGGCTCACAGTCAAGCAGAAATGGAGAAAGATGGCACACGCAAGAGCGTGGAGGTGGGAGATGCCAGACAGGTGCGGAAAAGCAGAGCACGTGGCAGAGACTGGCCTCAGGAAGCACCAAGGGGGAAACGCTATTAACCCAAAGGCTGTGATTGCCAGGAAACCACCATTGCCACTGGGGAGGACCCTCCTCCGATACCCAAGGTGGCCCCAGGCTGGCCCCCAGTACCCTGCAGGACAGTGCCAACAGCTTGTGGGTAAGAGCAGACAGCACCGAACATAGATGAGAAGTGTATAATGAGTAAACATTATTTAAAGGGACTGCGCAATGCCATGAATTTTTCAGTGGCAAAAAACAGCCGAGAACTTACTTAAAAATGCATGAATTTCATATTTGATTATAAGTCAAGAGCAGCCAAAAAGAGAGGAGAGTGCAGAGGGGGATGGCAAAAGACACCAGCAGCCTTGCAGACTGGAATTAATGAGGTTGCTCCTAACGGGAAAGGAGTGACATGGTGATTAGTTAATTACTATTCAGCCGCCTGTAATTAATGCACAACTGAAACTGGTGTACAATGAATTAAACTACCACATAAAGCTGCTACCCAAATTGAGCCCAGGACCTTGATTACTGATTGAGGAGGCTGTTAACCGCGGCTTCACCATTGTGATTTCAATAGTATCTCCCTCCGCCAACATGTGACACGGCTAGTGGGAGAGTTGAGCTGAAGGAATCTGTTGCCTGGTGAGGGTGTGATCCTCATGTCACACTCAGGGTGGGACTTCCTGTGGCTGGAGCCTGGCTCTGGCTGGGCCCCAGCATCCAGCCCCGGGCCTGGCCCAGAGGAGGTTTTCCATGACCATGCAGGGAAGGGGTGTAGGGGACTGGGAGGAGTGATGGTGGGAAGGAAAGAGAGATGGGAGAGGACAGGAATGCTGCTGAAAAGAAAGACAAAGATCTGTTCTCTCCTTGCCAAGAGCACAGCCGTCATCCCAGGCTCCCAGGTACCCAGTCTCTTTCTGAGACACGGCAACCACGGTGGAGTTTACTGCAACAGTCTGGGTTCCAGGAGCCCCATCCAATGCATTCTCCACGCAGTAGCCAGGGTGATCTTCTATAGAGACAAGTCAAACCATGTCTCTCCAGTGCTTAAAACCCTCCTGTGGATTTCTACCATAATGAGAATAAAATTTACTCTCCACATCATGTCTTACAAAAGGCCTGCTGTGACCTGATTCCTACTACCTTTCCGCTTCAGCTCTGCCTGTCCCCCTCATTTACATGGCCCAGCCATACCAGTCTTTCTGTGCCAAAAAAATCTCCAAGCTCAACTCCACCCCAGGACCTTTGCATGTGCTGTTCTATCTGCTTGGAACTGTTTCCCCAAGCTTTACCCATCAAGGAGATCTCAGCTGAAATGTTACCTTCACGGAGAATCCTGTCCTAACTTCCTCATCCAAACTAGCCCCACCACTACCACCATTATTCTCCATCACACATACCCTGATTATTTCCTTCATTATATACCCCAGGATCTGAGTTACCTTCTTCAGCTGTGTTATCCCTTGTTCATGCTCTGTTCCCACATTAGGACACAGCCTCCGTAAGGGCAAAAGGTGGCTGTTCTCTCCCATACGTACCCAGGGCCCCAAGATTGGTGTCTGATGAGGAAAAGAGGCAGGAGGACCCATCACAAAGGCTACCCAGGGCTCTGCTACAGATGATGGGCCTTGTGGCTCAAGAGACAGCAGAGGTGACCACTGGGGAAGGGGAGATGCAGAAACTCCTCCCAGAAGGAGAAGTCCTGGGACTGCCCATGGTTATGTGCAGTCCCCTCACCCAGTGACTCCAAAAAGGAAGTAGGCTGAGAGCATCACAGAAGGGAGCCAGTACAGATAAGTGACTGTGGGAGTCAGAGGCTGGCCAACATCCAGGGCAGCTGAAGCTTCCAGCCCACGCAGAAGCCGTCACGAGTCAGGCTCTGGCTGAATTGGAACCAGAGCTCCCCTGTGCCTTCTTCCCTAGAGACAGGGTCCTGGGAGACTAAAGCCTGTCCACGCCACCCCATCTCAGGTGGTGCTGCCATCACCTGTGCCAAATGGCCCTTGAAACTATGGGGTCCCTGGGGACAGGAGCCATGTCTTCCTCTTCTCTGTACCCCACTCACAGTGGCCTGCCACTGACACACACTAGTGTGCCAGGGTCCTTGTGGTTATAAGTAATGAAAGCTAATTCAAACTGGCTTAATTTTTAAAGGGGAGGTTTATTGATTCACTGACTGAAAAGCCCAGGGGTGGCTTCAGGCATGGCTGGATCCAGGGTGCAGTGATGTCATTGGGACATCATCCCTCCTCATTTTTTAGTTCTGCTCTTCCCAGTGACAGGTTCCCTCTCAACCAGGATCTCCCTAAGCATGGGTCCTTAACCATTTTTGTGCCCATCTGGTGACACCTATGGACTCCTTCTCAGAATAATATTTTTAAATTTATAACATATGTGTAATAAATGAACAAAATATACAAGTACATAAAATTACAATGCAAAATGTATTTTATTTTATAAAATAATACATATATATATACACATACAAGAAAATAAAAACTCAGGGAAGCCAATAACAATGAAATACTGTCCTATCTATGCACCGAGGGCAAGACCCCCAGCCCTAGGGGTGATCCCCTCCAGCTCTACATCCATGTTTTCCCCAGGACTGGTTCTCATTGGGTCAGCCCAGGTCACTTGGCCACCTCTGAACCAACTACTGGAGGGTGGACTATGCTGATTGGCCAAGCCCAGATCATGTGCCCACACGGGGATGGGAGGGTAAGATGGGGCTCAGATTCCCCCAAATCATAGTGACTAGGAGGTAGAGAAGGAGGGAGGGATGACCCCAAAGGAGGAATGGATAGAAATAGCAAATGCCCACCACCCTGGTAGCAGCAGGCCCAAAAGGCAACAGCAGAATGTGTGCATAAAGAGGCAGGGTGACAGAGTTCCTGAGTGACAGCCCCAGATTCAGCTCCTGGACCTTGGGGGACAGCTGCGTTTGTGTCTCAGTTTATCACCTACCAGTGATGACTTTGGTCAAGACACTTAACCCTTCTGAGACTCAGTTTTTCCATCTGCAAAATAGGGGAAATAACCAGCTCAGAAGGAGAAGATTAAAACTGAAGATCAGGATGAACACGGGGCACTTAGTAAGTGCTCAACTAATCTTTATGCCGTCTTCTCTTGATCAGTATTTCTGAGCACATGCTACATGCATGCATCTGTGATGGGGGACACAGGTGCATAGGACAGTTTCCACTGCAGTGCAACTTTGGGTTCAGTCTAACAGTCCGCGAGCGAGCCCCCGTCGCTCCGCAGTGGGTTAAGTCTTTGGGAATGAAGGGGCTCAGGCAGAGGGGTCAGGTACTGCTGAGGTCAGGGAGCCCTGGGGAGGGAAAGGAGTTCATGCGAGCTGCTCACACACAGGGCAGGGACTGCCTTTCCCCATGTGGGTCCCACATCAGAAGGCAGAGCCACTTCCAGGAGCTTCAACCCCACCCTCATCCAATGGCACACAAGGAGATCTGAGGACATGAGCTTGGTCCCCAGTTCAGTGCCCAGGGAGACAAATGGATCCCAGGGCACAGGGGATGAAACAGGACAGCTGGGCCATGGCCCCCTTCCCATCAGCCTTAAAGGGGAACAACGGCAAACCCTAAGCAGGAGCCCCGGGGAGAGCTTGCAGGAGTCCCCAAGCTTCTTCAGGCCTCAGTTCTCCCATCTATAAAATGGGAGCAAGAATCAGCTTCTGCAGTTTCCTGAAATCACAGGGAGGTCTGGGAAAGTGTTTCCCTCACCAAGTGCTCATGTCTATAATGAAAGCAGCCCAGGGAGGATGGGATCTCGGGGCCTAGCCCTCGGGCACTGAGCAGGCCCCTCGGGGGAAATGTGCTCCCACCGGTCCCGATAATCTGCTTCTGTCTGCCTGCCACCTGTGGGGCTCGGCAGTCGCTTCCAGCTCTGACTCCCTGGGTGAGAGCCAGAGCCAGAATGGTGAGATTTCCCAAGGAGGAGCAAATTAGATTTGTTCTGGGTCTGACTTCCCCTCCTGCTCCTCCTGAAGTTTCTCCGTTTGGCTCTCTCCCGCTGAGGGGCTAATTCAGACTCTGCGGGCTCCCCGACGAGCAGCAGAGATGATCAAGTGTGGAAGCCATTGAGAAACCTCCCTTCCAGACTCTGGAGGGACCTACAGGCCATGTTCGTGCAGGAGACAGGCTTCCTCAGCCTGCCGCATGAGGGGGGAGGGTGCTGGCAGGGTGCCCCACCTGGGATTGGAGGCCACGCCCTGGTCCTATCTATGTCACTAAACAGCTGTATGACCTTGGACCATGCCCTCTCTAGGCGTCAGTTTCCTTGTGTAAAGATGGGTGCACTTACTTCTATCCTGACTGCCCCTCACAGGTGCTCGGTAAGCTGAGGTCAGAAAGAGTGCACAGTGGGCGCTACATCAGGGTGAGTCCTAGCTCTGAAGGGCCCAGACTGTTTGCAGAGCCCCTGCTGCCTGGGAGAGAGTGACCCATGGACCTGAAAGGCTCAGGAACCTGGCCGAGGGCTCTCACAGCTGCCTGCTGCCCTGCTGGGGGGCGGGGGGAGGGCAAAGTGATTAGAGGGCCATGCGCAGGCCCGACGGCCTGGATGCACCTGGTGTGACAAAGAGGAATAAATGCCAGGGCAGCGGCTTCCCCTCCGAATATCACAGTGAGTTGCCTGGATCCTGGCAGACTGCGCCCAGCATCACCCCACCCGGAGAGAGACCTCCACTCGGGAAGCTGCAGTTTTCTGGAGACCCTCGGACAGTGGTTTGGGACACAGTCCCCTCATCCCTCCAGGGCTGATGCCACAAGCCACACAGCCAGACCAAGAGCAGAAACCAAGGCTGTGAGGGGCTCCCAGGGGTTCTGGCTGGGGAATGGGGAGGGGGCCACACTGGCATGCCTCAGGGATGTCAGAGTGGGGGTCACCTTGCACGCCTGTGGGTGCAAAGTGACCCCTGCTCATTGTGGAAAAGGCCACAGGACCATGTCTTTGACTAGAATTTTGTTTGTTAATTTTTTTTTGAGGTATAACATACATCCAGTAAAGTATTTCAAGTGTGCAGCTTAATTAATTGTAACTCATGCACACACTTTGTGTAACCACCACCCAGAGTAAGATACAGAACATTTCTAGCACCCGGAAATTCCTTCCAGCTCCCTGCCAAAGCAAGCACTATTCTAACTTTTATCAGCGTTAGTTAGCTTTTGAACTGCACTTAAATGGCTTATTTTTTCCCAGTATGTTTTTGAGATTCATCTGGGCTGACATACACATCACTAGTTGTTTTCTATTTTATTGATGAGTAGTTCTTCATGGGGTGGTTGGACCCAGTTTGTTCATCCATGCACCTGTTGACAAGCTTCTGGGTGGTTTTCCAGTCTGGGGACACCGTGCATAAACCTTCTACAAACACGCGTGTTTCTGTCTCTGGTGCACACAAGCCACCCATGCTTCTTGGTATGTACTCGGCAAGCATGATGGCTCAAAAAGTGGGCAGGTGCTCGGCTTTAGGAGAAAGGGCCTCGCAGTTTTCCAAAGCGGCTGCACACTTCCACTTGCAACGTCCAAGTTCCAGGTGCTCCACATCTTCACCAGTATTTGGTATGGTCAGTCTTTTTAGTTTTGGCCATTCTGGTGGGTGTGAAGTGATGTCTCATTGTGATCTTATTTTGCATTTCGCTGATGACTAAAGACGCTGAGCATCTTTTTATGTACTTATTGGCCATTTGGACGACATCTTCTTTCATAAAGTACCTGCTCAGATATTTTGCCCATTTTCTTACCGACTTGTCTTCCTCTTCTTAACTTACCATCATTCTTTCCATATTCTGGAGAGCAAATTCTTAGTCAAACACATGCATTGTGAACATCTTCTCCCACCTGAGGAGTTTGTTAAAATGGTTGATTCCTTGGCTGCGCTGCTGAAGATTCTGGTTGGGAGGGCTTTTAACCAGGGTCCCCGAGGGATCTGCTGCCCTGCTCACATCTTGCTTTTGAGAACCCCTCTGAGGTTCAGGGTGGGCAGGCCAGGCAGAGGATGAATCCCCACTCTGAACGAGTCTGCAGACTTGTGGAAGGTAGGTCATGGGGATCCTAGTACATGGCTTGAACATTCCAGTATTCTGGAGTTCCATGTTAATTCTGCCCCATCCCTGCCCTCCTCCACTTTGGGGGTGGGGGGTAGGTAGGGGAAGGAGAAGAGGCTCCTTGAGAGAGCAGAATGTCCAGGTTCTGCACACAGTGTGTGGGTCAGCAGATGGGGATTGAAGGCTTCTGGCTCTGCCACTCTTGACATTCCTTATGCCTCAGTTTCCTCATCTATAAAATGGACACAGTAACAGTGTCTGTGCCATAGAGCCACTGAAAGAATTAAATGAGACAATGCGTGCAAAGTGCTCAGCCCACCACACAGTCAGTGCTCAGTAAAGGGTAGACAATTTTAGTTACTAGATGACAAGTGGAATGAGGCCCCACACGGCCTGCCAGCTTTAAATGGCCAGCTGCTATCTCCACAGGGCTCAGTTTTTCCTTCCAGGAGACCTCAAACCAGTCTGCGTGCATCCACCCTGCCATTCCATGCAAAGGTTTAGGAAGGCCTGGGCAGCACAGGGCACCAAGTCCCAGCGGCCCTGCCCTGAAGCCAGACCCTGCTCCCCGGGGTTTATCATTAAAGTTCCCTAAGAATGGATGATGGCTCCAGTCCCTCCTTGGAGCTCCCAGCTGTCAGGCCATCCTTCTCCCAGACAGACATTTCTGTCCCATCCCTTCCCAGGCAGTGGCTCTGTCCTCATTTGTGCTGGTTCTATGTCACTGATGGCTCCAGCTACCCGCTGGCAGCAATTTCATCCAGGGAGTCTACCCGGTGTAATCAAACAGCCATCACCCCAAGAAGCAGCAGAATAGTAAGTGCATGTGTGCCCCTTGGATTTCAGAGAGCTCCTCAATGGCTTTGCCAATTGCAGAAAGGCGGCTGCCTGAGGACTGGGGAATGTGGGAGAGAATCATGCCGTGGCCTCCCCACAGGCAGGGGTCTGGGCTCCTCTGGCGTGGGGTTTGTACATCATCAGTAACAGTCTATATTTGTGGAAGGAATGGATTAAATAATCTCAGATTCATTCATTCACACCATTCCAATTAAACAAGCGTTACAGAGCAACTCCTGTTTTCAGTAAACACTGTGACCGGAACCGAAGAGATCTTTTGGCAAACGCAGAATCAGCCCCTCTACTGGATGAGGGGGATGGGATGGGGATGTCCCCTCCTGCCTAAGGGACACCTCCCCTCTCCTCAAGAACCCCGTGGACTTAGAATCCACAGCATGGTGAGAAGTGTTTCTGTTTGTCTGACCTCTACCCAGCCATCTCTGGCTTAACTGGACACATTTTCTGAATCCACACTCTGAAAATAACAAACCTGGCACATGCCTGAGTTCGAGGGTCCATCTCTGTTGATAGCATCTTCTCCCTCAGGCTCCAAGAAGTGGACCTGCCTCTGGAACAGCTAACCTTGGAAAGTAGGAGCCGTGAGGACTCAGGCTTGGCCCAGGAAGGATGATGCACAGGGCCCCCCATCAGCCCCTCACTGTGACAGGTCCAAGGATAGGCAGGTAGGCCTCAGAAGCCCCAGCTGTTCCCTGGACCTCATGTCTCTCTCTCTCTCCCTTTCTCCCACCCTCTCCCCACCCCCAGGCCTGAATGAAGCAGGTGGCTGACTGTTACGTATTTGGTGCAGCCGACCCTTCTTGGCGTCCATTCTCTGGGCTGCTGGTTCCAGCCCCAAGGCAGTGTTTCAGAATCCCCCAGTGTTAGGTACCAAAGACAGAGCACAGCCAGGTCCTGTCCTGGGGTTCAAAAGGTTCAATCAAGGACGAAGGCTGTATTAACCACCTCCCGAGACACTGCAGGAACTCTTTCAGTGGAGTTCCCAGCTAAGGACAGCTCAGTGCCAACCTTTATGTACCAGTCCTAATGACCCTGGGAACTGGGCTTCCTCTGTAGACACCGGGCTGCTGTCGGACTCAAGTCTCCAAGGTTCTCCTCTTCCCTGGGCATCTAAAACAGTGTCCACAAAGCTCCCTGGGAGGGTTGGGAAGTTTTTTCAGGAGGCACAGCTGGCTTCTTCCCTTCCAACCCTCTGAACACCCAGCCTCTCCCAAGAGAAGCCTGCTAATGTGGCAGTTGCCAGCCAGGACAACGTGGAGATACACCATCACCTCTTGGTCCAGGGATACAATACATCTTATGGCAGAAGTTCCCCAGTTCCTTAAAGCTCTCTGACAGAGGAAATCATGGCCCCAGTGCACAGGTGTGTTATGACCCAATCCTGGACACATGGTCATTACCAAGACCCAAGTCAGTCCCTTGAGGGACTCTTAGTATAGGAAACCAGCTCCAGTATCTTCCACGTGGTCAAGGGACGGCCCACTATCTGACCTAGCACCAGAGATCCATGCTGAAACATGTCATCTCTTGGTGTCAGAGTCAAGTCCCAGGTGAACTGGCTTGTTAGACATGGTTGGAGCTCCCCGCCACAGAGTGCTGACCGGTGGCTGGCAATTTCCTCTGCCACCCTGCCTGTCTCACTTCAGAAGCCTTTTGCTTGTCATGCTTACCCACAGATGACCCCTGGGTAAATCTGTTTGACCTAAGAACCCTTAAACCCCAGCTATGTCTGTTCCCTGTGTGATGCCTTGGTCATCGCTACACACAGTCATGGGCACAAAGCATCACAAGGCATGAGAACTCAGCTACTGGTAATGACTCACCAGCACTTCCCAGCACATGCCTCCTTTGAGCATCTTATAATGCCAACCAACAAGAAAAAATGGCATCGCAAACAATACAAGCTGTCGGCATGTCCGAGGGGGAAGGGCTTATTCAGAGAGGTTTGCTATGTGACAGTGGGAGGGAAACTGGCCAAACCAATGGTGACTCCCCCGGGTACAGTTTTAAGAGCAATTTTCTCCCAAGATGTCCTCAGGAAGGACATGGCAGAATCCACAGAGAGACAATGCCCCGCTTTGGGCAAGCAAGAGGGAAGATGTGATAGTCTGCCGTGATATTAAAACCTTAGAGGAGTCACTGAGTGAACGTAACAATACCAACCACTGCTGTTTATTGGCCACTGGATTGGATTCGAGGCTTAGAATTTCACATTTATTTTTTCGGTTATCTTTGCAGTTACACCTTGAGACCATGACTATTATTGGCTCCTTTTATAATTGAAGAGATTGAGACTCAGACAGGTTAAGGAACTTGCCCAAAGTCACAGAGCTCATCAGTGGCAGAAGTAGGTTTATACTGGGGCCTGCCTGATTTTCAGATTCACTCAGCCCACTGCCTGTCTATGCCATGACTCTGCAGCATGCCGGCTTTATTAGACTTGGCCCTGAAGCGGTCAAGTCTCGGCCCAGGCCTTCCTACACCTGGCTGGTGAGTGGAGCTGGGGCCTCTGGGTCTCCACGGCTATCCTGACCTGCTGAGACATGGGTACCTGGACATCAGCAAAAGCTCTATCTCTTCTACCTGCCCAAAGGGAAAGTCTCCAACCAGTGGAGGGAACTTCTTTCCTCTCTTTACTTGATTATAAAGACCACACTTTAGTTAACCTCAAAACCTGCTTCTGCCCTACACTCTACTTTAGAAGCCAGAAATGTAATTGCATGTCCAGTCCTCCCCCGAAGCCCAATAGCCAACATACTGAGCCCTGACAGCCCTCCTCATCCTCACTCCCGACACAAGTCTGGAGGTTCCAAGTTTTTAGTTGCAGTCCCACATGGCCCTGGCCCACCCCAGAGTTGTGTCCTGACCCTGAAGACAGGCTGGCCCCCAGGTTGAAAATCCCCTTCTATTTAAGCTTATTTTCCCAGGACAGTCAGAAGAGCCATCGACCAAGAGACCAGTGACATGTTGGCAAACACTGGCCTGGCACCTCTGGCTCTGTGACTTTGGGTAAAGGTTGTATCACATCTGAGCTTTGGTTTCCTTCTCTGTAAAATAGGGCTGCTTCCAGTCTGCTCCACCACCCCCAGGTAACAAGGTGAGATGCTTGGCAAGCACTCGCTGGCCAAAACATTGCAGGGAAAGATCTTCCCTCCAAGGTTAAGAAGTCCCACCACTGTACCAAGTGCTCCATCGGCAACAGCTCCAGGTAAACCTTCACTTGAGCAATTATGTATACAAATCCCATTATTAGTGAGGTAGCCCCCTCTCATTTTTCTCTGACAGCCCTCTGTGGGACCTCAGTCAATATTTGCTGAAAATCAAATACAGATCTCATTATGATTCAATGCAAACACTGTACTGAGCTCCACCAAAGCCTGCCATGGGCTTAAGAGGCATTAAATTAATTTGCACAAGTGTCCATAGGATGAAAGTCATCTCCCGACCCCTCCACCAACTTATAGAACCCAGGCTCTGCCCAGGCATTCTCACAGATTCTAGGTCTCCACTATCTTGCCAATGAAACATCACCAACACACTTGAAATACCAGGCACAGAGCTGAGCACACCGTGGATATTGGAGGCAGTTGGTGAGTGAATGAAGAGGGGACAGTAACAGCGAGAAGAACACCAGACTTGGAGCCTCAGGGTCCAGGGTTAACCTTGCTCTTTATTCAGTGTCTGTCAGGTCCTGGCTTACCTTCTGTCTCCATTTCTTCACCTGGAAGATTATATGGGATAAGGATTACATGAAATAATCTTTGTAAAATGCATAGCATGGTGTTTGACACATAGTAAGCTCTCAAAAAATATATAATAATAAATATATTATTAAAAATAAAATAACCATCCCATAATGACAAAGCCACATAGCAAAAAGGTATGATTAGAACTTACATAGAACACAAATACAAAAAATCATAAGAGAAAACTATGAACAACTATATAGCAATAAGGTGGACAACTTAGAAGCAATAGACAAGTTTCTAGAAACATACAGTCCATCAAAACTGAATTAAGAAGAAATAGATCATTTGAACAGACCAATCACTAGAAGTGAAACAGAATCAGCAATAAAAAAAAAAACTCCCTGTGAAAAAGATGTCCAGGACCAGATGGCTTCCCTGGGGAATTCTAGCAAACATACAAATAAGAGCTCACACTAATCCTTCTCAAACTCTTTCAAAAGACTGAAGAGGAAGGAATATACCCAAACTCATTGTATGAAGCCACCATCACCCTGATATCAAAGCCAGACAAAGACACTACCAAAAAAGAAAGATATAGGCCAATATCGATGAACATAGATGCAAAAATCCTCAACGAAACACTAACAAACAGAATCCAACAGCACATTAAAAAGATCATACACCATGGTCAAGTTGGATTCACCCCAGGGACACAAGGATGGTTTAACATACCCAAACCAATCAACATTATATACCACATCAACAAGAGAAAGGACAAAAATCACATGATCATGTCAATAGATGCAGAAAAAGCCTTTGATAAAATCCAACACCCATTTGTGATAAGAACTCTTAGCAAAGGGAGTATATGAACATATCTCAATATAATAAAACCTATTTATGACAAACCTACAACCAGCATAATACTCAACAGTGAAAAGCTGAAAGCTTTTCTGCTAAAATCTGAAACAAGATAAGGATGCCCACTCTTACCATTTCTATTCAATATAGTATTGAAAGCCCTAGCCATAGCAATTAGACAAGAAAAAGAAATAAAAGAGAAGAGGTAATATTGTCATTATATGTGGATGACATGATACTATATATAGAAAATCCTAAAGGCTCCACACAAAAACTACTAAAGCTGATAAAAGAACTTGGCAAGGTAGCAGGATACAAGATTAACATACAGAAATCAGTGGCATTTCTTTACACTAACAATGAAATATCAGAAAAGGAAAGTAAAGAAATAATCCCTTTTAAAATTGCATCTGAAAAATAAAATACTTAGGAATAAATCTGACCAAGGAAGTGAAAGACTTATATACAGAGAACTACAAAACATTGACTAAGGAAATTAAAGATGACTTAAAGAACCCATGTTCTTGGGTTGGAAGAATTAATACTGTTAAAATGGCCATACTACCCAAAGCAATATACAGATTTAATGTAATCCCTATCAAATTACCCAGGACATTTTTCACAGAATTAGAACAAATAATCCTAAAATTTATATGGAATCACGAAAGACCCAGAATTGCCAAAGCCTTACTGAAGAACAATAATGAAGCAGGAGGACTAACTCTCCCAGACTTGAGACAATACTACAGAGCTACAGTAATCAAAACAGCATGATATTGGCACAAAAACAGACATATGGATCAATGAAACAGAATAGAGAGCCCAGAAATAAAGCCAAAAACTTTTGGTCAATTAATCTTTGACAAAGGAGGCAAGAACATACAATGGAACAAAGAGAGTCTCTTCAGCAAATGGTGTTGGGAAAACTGGACAGCTGCTTGTAAATCAGTTAAGTTAGAATACTCCCTCACACCATACACAAAAATAAAGTCAAAATGGCTTAAAGACTTAAACACAAGACAAGGCACTATAAACCTCTTAGAAGGAAACACAGGCAAAACATTATCCTAAATAAATCTCAGCAATGTTCTCCTAGGGCAAGCTACCCAAGCAATAGAAATAAAAGCAAAAATAAACAAATGGGACCTAATTAAACTTGCAAGCTTTTGCACAGCAAAGGAAACCATAAGTAAAACAAAAAGACAACCTATGGAATGGGAGAAAATATTTTCAAAATATGAGACTGACAAGGGCTTAATCTCCAGAATATATAAACAGCTCATACACTTAATGAGAAAAAAAGCAAGCAACCCAATCCAAAAATGGGCAGAAGACCTAAACAAGCAATTCTCCAATGAAGACATATAAATGGTCAATAGGCACATGAAAAAATGATTAATAGCACTAATTATCAGAGAAATGCAAATCAAAACTACAATGAGGTTTCTCCTCACACCAGTTAGAATGGCTATCATTCGAAACTCCATAAATAATAAACACTGGAGAGGCTGTGGAGAAAAGGGAACCCTTCTACACTGCTGGAGGGAATGCAGTTTGATGCAGTACTTGTGGAAAACAGTATGGAGATTCCTCAAAAGACTAGGAATAGACTTACCATGTAACCCAGCAATCCTACTCTTGGAATATATCCAGAAGGAACCTTAATTCAAAAAGACATATGCATCCCAATGTTCATAGCAGCATAATTTATAATAGCCAAGACATAGAAACAGCTTAAATGTCCAAAGACAGATGACTGGATAAAGAAGTTGTGGTATATTTATACAATGGAATACTACTCAGCCATAAAAAAAGAATAAAATAATGCCATTTGTAGCAATATGGATAGACCTGGAGAATGTCATTCTAAGTGAAGTAAGCGTGAAAGAGAAAGAAAAATACCATATGATATCACTTATATGTGGCATCTAAAAAAAAAAAAAGACAAACGAACTTCTTTACAAAACAGAAACAGACTCACAGACATAGAAAACAACTTATGGTTATGAGGTGGGGAAGTGGGTAGGAAGGGATAAATTGGGAGTTTGAGATTTGCAGATACTAACTAATACATATAAAATAGATAACAAGTTCATTCCATATAGCACAGGGAACTATATTCAGTATCTTGTAGTAATTTATGGTTGAGAAGAATATGAAAATGAATGTATGTTTGTTCCTATATGACTGGAGTATTGTGCTGTTACATCAGAAATTGACACGATTATAAACTGATTATACTTCAATAAAAATATTTTTTTAAAAACTTACGTACAAAAGCAAGCAAACAAAAAACAAGGGAGGAGGGTATAGCTTAGTGGTAGAGCACATGCTTAGGATGCATGAGGTCCTGGGCTCAAGCCCCAGTACCTCCATTAAAAAAAATTAAATTAAAACCTAATTACCTCTGCCCCCCCCAAAAAAAAAGACTGATTAAAAAATAAATAAAATACATTTTTAAGAAACCAAAAACCAAAAAAACAACTTCCATACTTAGAGACAGGAACTATTAAAAAATGTCAACATGAAAAAGGATCGTCTGGACAATTGGCCTGGAAGTGACATGACTGTTAGGTCAGCAGAGGGAAGACTGCCTAGATGCCCTATGTCTGGAGTCAATCTGCATAGACTGACTGGCCTCAAACTTCCTAACTCATGACCTGGTACATGTTGCATAAAATGTGGTGCTTTTCTCTTATGTAAAAAAAAAACAAAAAAAGACTGGCTGGGACTCCACTCAGGATTGGGTTGTGAATTCCTGTTTGGAACCTGCCCTGCTTCAAACACATGCCATTATAATAGGTAAAATATAATTCAAAAAACTGTAAAATATATAGCAGTCTTCAAAAACAAGATAAACATTGCAATGACAAGAGATGGGTTAGAAACACAAAGTGGCAGAATTCCAGTGGTAGAAGCTGGGGAGTCTACATCGTGAGAGGTGATGGGGACTGAGAGTATCCCACGTGAAGCGGGGCGTGCTCCTGCAGGCTGGAGTCTGCCCCTAATTTAGGAAGGACGGCTGGGAAAGCATGTGCCCAGCTGCTGTCAGGTGAAAGGGGATGCACTAGGTGATTGATAGGTCTAGAATCTGAGATACATAAAGGATGTGGCAATTACAAGGTCTGTACAATTAGTCGGATGCTGCTAAAGTTACTGCTGCACTGACGGGAGAAGACAGACTCAGTTCAGCTGGCTAGGTATGATGTGGAGACCAGAAGGCCTCTGTGGCAACGTTTAAACAGATCACGCCTCTTCGTCAGAGAGCAGATAGCGCTTAAGATAAGACCTAGGATCTGATTGTAAGAGCAGGGAAACTCCAGAGAGTACTGAGGTTTCCTATGCCAAAATCAAGGCTTTGATAGAAAAGAATCGGGACCCCGAGACTCAGGATAGAGGCATCTGAGTGGATACTTCAGAACAACAAACTCCCAGACTCCCCTGAACCCTCTGCCTACAAAAGTGGTCCACTGCCTTTCTAAAAGATGGTAGACCCTCTTGCTTGAAATCTATTCAGAGACTGCCATGGCCACAACTCACTTGCAGGACATCTTCCTTCTTCAAGATCTGCTCCTGCTTCCCCTACTGGCCACTAGAACAATAACCAGGGTCAAATCTCAGCTGGGCCTAACTGGAGAAATGGTGGCTCTGCTCAAAGGAAAGAGTTATTCACCAGTGGGGCTGAAGGGCTGACCACTGGGAATTCACAAGAACTGGGAAGTCTTGCCTGAGAGGGGATCTCAAGGGAACTGAACCAAGGGTAGGTGGGGAAGGGACACAGCACAGAAGGCTGGTTAAGGTTTTGACACTTTGTCAGGTTCTGAGAGGCAGTCTTAATAACTTCTGGAATGGCCCCTAGAATCTTGAAAAAATTTCTCATCTTAAAAGCAATATGGAAATAATGAGAGCAGCCTGGTTAGGTTGTTAGAGAAGGGATTCAGATCTTCTGATTTCAGAGAAGTGGGTATGTTAGGTTGGATCTGTTATACAAGATCTAAGTTCCTTTACTAAGTTGGGGGTGGGGTGGGTAGGGAGTCACAGGCAGCATTAGGAAGCTCAGTGGTGGCGATCTTCTGTAAGCTGTGCTGGTAACAGATCTGGTAATGGAGCAGGCTCACTAGAGTCACTAAGGACAGAAGGATTCTGGAATAGCAGAGGCCACATAGCAGCGTTCAATCATCAGAGACAAGGGAGAAAGCAAGGTCAGAATGGTAACCAGGGAAATCTGACCTACAAGGACACGTGGTGATTCCCAATAGACCACGGTGTATCTAAGAATAACATTTATAGGTGGCTGACAAACACAGTGACCAAGAATGGATGAAAATGAGCGGAAAATGGAGGTAAATTGCAGCCACATGTTGTATTCAGTCCTCAGATTCAGAGCCCATCAGTTGAGGAAAGACCTTGCAATGCCACAGTAGGTATGAACAGTAGCAATTATCCTAGTTCTGAGTACCAGTGCACTGGGGAAAGGGGAAAGGGTATCTTTAGTGTGCTGCTGGACAAAGCATCTGAGCTGACTTCAGTACTAGGGAAAAAAGCACATTCTTCCTCCACCCCTCATTAGTGTGAGGTACACGG
Source organism: Camelus bactrianus (assembly GCF_048773025.1). Lineage (NCBI taxonomy): Eukaryota > Metazoa > Chordata > Mammalia > Artiodactyla > Camelidae > Camelus > Camelus bactrianus. The sequence continues at coordinate 19,774,411 of NC_133547.1, read as the reverse complement.
CTGCAAGGAATGAATGGAGTCTTTCTCATAGTGGCTCCCATAGGTCCACAGACCCACTGAGTGGTCATCTCCCCAGTTCCTGAAAGCATAACCAGTATGGACATGTTGCAGAAACCTGAATCCCGTCGAGAGACCAAGTGATACTCGGAAGGTTGGAGAACTCAGGTTTACTACACTGGCAGGCCCAGAGGAGTTAACACTCCAAGCTCTGGGCCCTGTCTGTAGGTTTACATGGGCTTTTATAGGGTTTTAGGTTTTGATTAAGTTCGTGCCATATGCAAATGAGGGGTTAGAAATGAGCCAATCATGAGTGAGCTTTTGGAAACCAATGGAATTTTAGGTGTAAATGCAAATAAGGTGTTAGAAATGGACCAATCAGGAATGAGCTTTTGGGAACCAATAGAATTTTAGGGGTAAGTTTCATTTTCCTAGAAGCAAGCCGTTTTACAGAAGCACAAAAGTGGGAAGGCAATGGCCCTGCCTGGGAGGTCTTGCTGGTCCCTTTGTGGCTTTTGCCCCTTCAGACATACTTAGCAGCTAGCATGCTAGGAAAGGCCAAATGCCAGGCCCTGAAATTGCCCCTGACCCTCTGACCCCCTGATCCAACCAAAAACAATACAACACCTTGGGGACAGAGGCAGAAATTAGTGCTATCCTCAAAGACAAAGAATGCATTGGTTGGGGGGCCCATTGTGTCTCCCAGAACTTGCATAATCTGCAATGAATCAGGCTGGATGGTGGTGAACCACCTCAGACTTACCTGAGTTTCACCCCATCCATAGTTCCTGTGCCAGATATGGTGTCTTAACCTAAAACAGATCAACAGAGCCTCTGCTGTGTAGAATGCAGCTATCGATCCGGTGAATATGTTTAGGGTTTTTTTTAAATCTCCATCAGGAAGAAGAACCAGAATCTCATTCATTCACGTGGGGTGGACAACAGTGTTCATCCGTGGTCTTTCCCAAGGGCTATGTTAATTCTCCTGTTTTCTGTTAACAGTACAGCCCAAGGTAAACTTGAACATCTGGACATTTCACAGAACATCATATGTTCTGGACACCACAACTGTCCTGCAGAAGATGAAAGATAAACTGCAAAGATTTCAGGGCCTGTCACATTGGCCCAATGGTCTCAGGCACATTTGCCACCTTACACCTCCAACAATAGACTCCTAAGGTGTTGGAAGAGCCATGCTATCTGCAGCAAACAAATACACCTCATTCAAAAATCAGCTGCTGGAAAGCAAAGCCATGTAGAGACTGGCCCTCTGACCATGGAGCACCAAGTGACTGCCACCAGAACTGCCCATACCAGGCTGGGTGTCTCTGAAGCAGCAAGCCACAATATTAGGTGTCAGAGATGCATCATTCCGTGAGCGTCCAGGATGAAGCACAAGCAGGTATAATGCACAAACAAGCTATACACATTGGCAGCCCAAACCCTCATGTCTCGGGCCTATGTTAAGCCAGTGCGTCTCCCTCAATTCATACCCACGGCCTCATCGGAGATGGGGAGTGAGCTCTAAAACCAGCTGATGGAAGAGAGGAAACCTAGATCTGGCTCATGGGGTGGCTCCACACAGCATGGTGACGCAAGATGAAATGGGCTTCTACTGCCCCAGGGGTGGCTCTGAAAGTCCAGGCAGTGCATCCGGCTGTGAACTTTGCTGAGAGAAGTGGCCTGAGGTAAGGATATACATGGATTCCTGGGTGGTGTGATTTGTTCTGCTGATTGTCCGGAAAGAGAAAGATTAGAAAATTGGGAACAAGGAGATCTTGGCTAGAACCTTGTGGACAGAACTACAGGAGCCAAGACTGCGGGTTTCTGCATCACATGTCAGCGCCCACTGGAGGCACCCGCTGCAGGGGAGGCGATAAACGACCAGGAGGACAGGCGGTCTTACACAGGAGGTGTCAACTAACATCATCAGCCACCCAGTTCCTGCCCCGGAGACGTGCAGCCACTCAGCAGAAGCCTTCGACACGGTGTCGTCCTCAAGGAGACCAGCAAAACACAGGTGGAAAGTTAATTATATCCAACTCCTTCCACGCTGGTGAGAGCAGTGACTCATCCTGTAAGGGATTAATACATATTTCTGGTATGGGTTTGTCTTTCCTGCCCATGGTGTCACTATCCAGGGAAACAGGGCCTGATTTATTGTCACTGAATTCCACATAACATTGCTGTGCACCAAGGGACCCACTGTATGAGAAAGGTCAGATATACACAAGGCCCATTGGACCTATCACATACTCAATCACCCAGAAGCTGCCAGCTTAGCAAGACCCATTAGCTTGGAGGTGACATCCTACAAGGTTAGGATATAGTCCTCAAGATGCAGTATATATCTTGGATCGAAGACCATAACGAGATGTTCTGTCTTCAGTAGATGTAATATATGGACCTAAGAACCAAGAGGTTGAAGTGGGCATGGCGCTGCTATCCATCACTCCCCAGGACCTCCTAGTGACTCCCTGCCCCTCCAAGTGCCCTGGAGGAGGAGTTTCACCAGGAGACACAGTAAGGGTCCCACTAAACCTAAAGGTATACTTGCCATCTGGTCTTTTGGGGCTTTTTATACAGATCAGCAGAAAAAGGAAGAAATGGTCATACTGGCAAGGATCGTCAGGAGGAGATGGGTTATGACACATAATGGAAATGAGGAAAAATGTGTTTGGGACACATGGGATACATTGGGGCATCTCTTGGTGCTCACACGTGGTCATTATGAATGGCAATTATAGCGACCGTAGCCTGAAAGGATATATGGTTCAGACCCCTCAAAGGATGAAGGTAGGGGCCCCCCTCACCAGGTAAGCCAAGTAGACCAGCAGAGGGCAATGTAGAGCGGGTGGACATGCTGAGAATCAGTTACGGCCTTAGAACTAACCGGTGCAGTGAAAACCACAACTTATCCTACTAACCCTCTTCTTCTAAGTTACGTTTCCCCAGAAATTGTAGCCCACCGCTCACTCAAGGAATCTATGCCTGACGGAGTGAAACTGTGAGGCACGAGAGGACCTGGGAGGTGGGACAATGTGGTGCTCCACCCAGATCCCCTTTTACTATCTTTGGACGCCTCTCCCCATCTCCTGGCCCCAAGTCTGGGCAACTCTGAGGCATAAATTCCATTCCAGATACCCCTGTGGGGTCAGGCAGAAGCCGTCCTCGGAGGGGCTGGGCCTGAACCTGCATCCTTCCCTTCCCTGCCCTCTCCCTCCCTTGTTACCAGGCTCTGAGGGCACTGCCTTCATAAACTACTTGCACACCAGTCCTCATCTCAGAGGCTTTTTCTACAGACTTGACCTAAGAAGGTCTCTTTATCTTTTTCTTTTCTTTTTTCTCACTCTAGAGGAGTTGAATTTGTTTCTGAGGAGAAATAGGGGATTGGGAGAGAGAACACCAGGGCTGAGACTCACTGATGGCAGGGAAGGCTCCAGGGTGACCTGTTGGATGGGGAAATGTCCCAAAGTCCTAGGGTGTCCCCCCGACAGGAATGGTGACATTTCTAAGCAGATGCAGTAAGCCCCAGAACATTCCATAACCCCTCAGAAAAGGTTGCAGAGCCCAGCTATTCTGACAAAGCCTGCATAGCACCCAGAGATGCTCTCACCCCCTGCTCCCCCTTACCATAACTGCAGACAGTGGATAGAAAGCAAATATGCAGCCGCCACTTACAGCTAAGAGGGAAAACCCATGGGTCTCAGGTACAGAGATCAGAGCAGGGAAGATGCCTGGGAAGATGCTATGCTTGAACAAGGTGAAATGCTTCAAAGCAGAGCCACAAAAGCACAAAACAGAAAGAAGGGACATGGGATACAGCACAACACGCACAAAAAAGTCTAAACTAGACAAATATACCACTAAAGGACCAGAAGAAAACAGCCCACTATTGCTTGAAGTTAGAGAACATTTAATAGAAATGTGAATCAAATAAAGTTGCAATTAAAAGGCAAGATGATAAAACTGCAGAATGAGATGGAAAAAGATGTTGGAAACCTGGGAAAACAAAGTTACAACTATGAAATATGCATGTAACTTGCAGTCAGCCCCCTGTTTACCCAGTTCTGTGGACTCAACCAATCACAGATCGTGTGTACTGTGGCACATATTTAGTGAAAAAATTCATAAATGGACCTGTGCAGTTCAAACCCGTGTTGTTCAAGGGTCAGCCATACTTGGCATAAAGCTACAGCAATCAAGATAATGTGACAGCATAAAGACAGTGTGACAGTGTAAGCACACAGACCTATGGAACAGACAGAATCCAGAAACAGACCCAGACAAATGGAGTCAACTGATTTTTTTCTAAAAGTGCAAAGGCAATTCAATGGTGAAAAAATAATGTTTTCAACAAATGATGATTAAGCAATTGTGTAGACGCACACACACTTCAACCCATACTTCACATTTTATACAAATAGTAACTAAAAATGTATTAAAGACAAAAATGTAAAACTAAAAAACTTCTAGGAAAAAGAAAGAAAGAGAAAATCTTTGTAACTTTGAGTTAGGATAAGTATTCTTAGATACATCACCAAAACCAGGATCTGCGATAGAAAACAAGGCAAATCGAACTTGATCAAAATCAAAAAATTTGCTCTGTGAAAGACACTGTTAACAGAATAAAATGACAAGCCACAGACTGGGAGAAAATATTAGCAAATCACATATATGACTAAAGGCTTGTATCCAGAATATATAAAGAAACTCAAAACTCAACAACAGAAAAACAAATAACTCAATTCAAAGTGGGTAAGACTTGAAAAGGCACTTTGCCAAAGAAGATATTCAGATAACAAGCACATTTAAAGGTGTTCAACATCTTTAGTCATTAGGGATTAAAACCACAGTCAGATAATACAACCTACCTATTAAAATGACTACATTTTCTAAAAAATTGACAATACTAAGTGCTGTCTAGTATAGATGCAGAGTAACAGGAACTTTTAAACACCGCTGATAGGAATGCAAATTGGTATAGCCACTGTGGAAGACAGTTTGGTGGTATCTTATAAAATTAAACATCCAGTCACCATTCGACCGCAGTTCCAGGTTTGAGTATTTAACCAAAGTAATGAAACTTATGTGCACATAAAACTCTGTACATGAATGTTTATAGCAACTCTGTATTTTCTTCCTTTCTGTTTGAATTATTTTAAAACAAAAATAAGAAAAAGAAGGAAGAGATAGAGAGAAAAAGGAGAAGACTGAATGGAAATTCACCAAAATGTTTAGAGCAACTATCTCTTTAGAGCATTATGGGGGGAGGGTAATTTTTTATTTACAGTTTTTCATATTTTCTAAATTATCCCCAGGAAGTATGTATGACTTTGATAATCTGAACAAAAACAATAAGCGCTCTTTCAAAAGCACCTTGCTAAGCTGTTGTGATTTAAAAGCCTGGATGGTGGATGAGACGCTGGTATTTGGACATCCCGGCTGGCTCCCCGAGCGACTTGTCCAGGACAGGTTTCTGGGGGAACTGATAAGGACGCAACTGAATTTAAATTTCACTATCAGCACCACCCTCTGGGCCTCAGGGGGTGAGGGTTCCAGAAGTCTCGATCCCTCTGCCAGCCTCCCAGGGGCAGGGGCTGCAAGAAGAGATAAAAACCAGCTTTGTTGTTCTCTCTGAAAATTCTGAAAATCATTCTGAAAATCGAGGTCACCGTCCCCGTAGCCAACTTACTCTGGGCAAGGTCCCGTGGATGCCCTTGAAAATGTGGGTGTGGCCCCCTAAAGCTCCTAGCATGTGGGCATGATCCCATGTGGGCACCAAGCTCAACAACTTACAAAGTTTATCCCCAGTGGCTTTTGTATTTATGTCTCAAAATAACTCTGGGACGTCTTAGTCTTGTCTCCATTTCACTATGGAAAAACTGGGACTCAGAGAAGTTAATTAACCTGGACAGGGCCACCCAGCTAATAAATGGGGAAGAGTCAACACTCCAGGAGGCCACACAGAACGCTAACAGTGATTCCACGGTTAGTCACCAGTAACAAGCTCCGAAAAGGAATAATTCTTGAATCAGGGTAGAACATTCCCAAAAGTCCTAAATGCACAGGAAGAGAGCAGCCCCAAGTGTAGGGGCTGGACAGGCTTATTTGGAGATTAGAATCTTAGTATTCCCATCCAGACACCAGTCCTCTGATTGTAAGGGGGTCCATGTAAGTAAGAGCCTGCCCCCTGCTCCTATGCTTAATTATCAGGCACTTAATGTTAATATTTGAGACACTGAAAGGGCTAAATGAATGGGAATGAGAAAAATCCCACTAGTGTTTTCTTCCATCAGTCTTCTTGCTGGTTTTTTTGGGGTGGTGGTGGTAATTATGTTTACTTATCTATTTATTTTAATGTAGGTACTGGGGGTTGAACCCAGGACCTTGTGTATGCTAAGCATACACTCTACCACTGAGCTGTACCAATCTCCTCCCATCAGTCTTTCTTTTTTTTTTTTTTTTGAAGATACTCTGTTCTTTTCTTTTTTCAGATTTCTATCTTTTTTGAGTTCTGTTCAGTTTTTCTGATTGCTCGTTAACTCTATTTTCTGGAGAGGATCTGTTGTAGCTGAGCTCCAAACTAGTCATTTTGGACTACTACCAGGAGAAACACATAGTACTTAAAGGCCAGCAGGAGCCCTCGTAAGATCTAGGCAGGAGGCAGGCAACACGTGGGGTGGCTATTCCCCAAAATTGGAAATGGCTCTGGAAAGTCCTGCGGGTTTTTGTACACCAGCCTGATTACCAGGCTCCCAAGAGGGAAGGGAGGAGGACTGGGGACTCCCACCATCTCCTGACCTCCTCCCTGGGACCCCTGCACCTGCCCTAGCCTAGCACCCATACTGGATAACTTCACCCCTCTCCCCATGGGATGTCAAGCTATCCTGGGGCTGCGAAGGGGCTCATCAAACAAGCAGGAGATGATCTCAAAGCAGCAGTAACAATCGCTCATCTGCATGGGTCTGGGGGCCACCAGGGGCAGCACACACCGCAGCGCAGCTCTGAGATTGCCCTCCTAATGCTCCAGGGTCCACTGTTCTCAGCAGAGCCTGATACTCCCAGGGCTGTAGTATCATCTTGACCCAAATCTAGGCAGCTTCTCCCTCTTCACATAGTCTTTTAGGGACCAGGAGGTAACAAACTAGGTGAGTCCAATTAGGGGTCCCCGGGGTGATGGGGCAGCAGCCTGGACAGCACATGCTCCTCTAAAAGGATCACGCTACTTAGAGTAGGGAAGCAACATCCCAGATAACTACGTGGTGGAATTCAGGTACCAGCATCAAGCTAAGGAGAGAAAAAATTGGGGGTAGGAGTGGCTGAGTTGCTGTTGGTTTTTTTGTTTTTGTTTTTGTTTTTAAATTGAAGTCTAGTCAGTTTACAATGCTGTGTCAATTTCTGGTGGACAGCATAATGTTTCAGTCAGACATACATATATTCCTTTTCATTTTCTTTATCATTATAGGTTACTACAAGACATTGAATATAGTTCCCTGTGCTATACAGTAAAAACTTGCTGTTTATCTGTTTAATATGTAGTAGTTAGTATCTGCAAATCTTGAACTCCCAGTTTATTCTTTCCCGCTCTTTTCCCCCTTGGTAACCATAAGTTTGTTTTCTATGTCTATGAGTCTGTTTCTGTTTTGTAAATAAGTTTATTTATCTTTTTTTTTAAGAGTTCACATATGAGTGATATCATGTGGTACTTTTCTTTCTCTTTCTGGCTCACTTTACTTAGAATGACAATTTCCAGGTCCATCCATGTTGCAGCAAATGGCATTATTTTCTTTTTATTCTTTTATTTTTTTAGGGCTGAGTGAAGAACTTGGGTGCAGGCAGTTTGAGACGTGAGATGCACAAGAATGAAGGCCCCATCACACCAGAGGTGCTGGGCTGGGTGGGCCCACACATGCAGACGCCCAGGCCTGCCCAGCTGCTCCATGATCCTTCCACAAGGCTGTCTTCTGGGGATGGAAGTTGAGGTCTTCCAACGTGAAAGCCGGGCCAAGGCTAGGGGTTAACAGCCCAGGAGTAGGGTCCCCTGGAGACAACTCTCAGCAATGAGGGACAGGAATCAGCGGATAAATGCCTCAACCTGCCATCTTTGGAGTTAAAATTTTCAGGGCATTCTGCATGCTACCTCGCAGGGCCCCCAGTGAGAGGGTGCCCTGCTGCCCACAGCAGCAGCCAGCTCAACAACATACTGTTCACCCCCTTCTCCTCTTCCTTCATCCTCACCCCCCCTCCACTCCCTCACTCCTGCTTCCTGGCATCGCCTCCCAAATAAACTGCCTGCCGCCAAGTTCTTCATCAGCCTCCGCTCTCGGAGGGACCCAAATTAGGACAGATGGTTTGCAGATAAGGACACTGGTGCTCAGAGAGGTTAAGTAAGTTGCCCAGAGCCACTCAGCTGATAAAGGACAGAACTGGGATTGAATAAGGACCGGCTGCCTCTCAAGTCCTGCTCTTAACCACTACCCACTGTCTCCTAGAGAAAGCCATCCAGTCCCTTCAGCCTCTCTCCCTCTGAGCCTATGGCCAGTTCTCACCCTGTGAATCTGAACCCCTCAATATGCCCAGGGGAAAGTGCCAAGGATGTAGCACACCTACCAAAACACAAGACTGTCTATCCTGGAACCAGGCAGAGCTGGTCCAATGCACACCCCAGAGGGTCCTGGAAACCCCACCCACAGGGGCTCAGGACAGGTCCCCAGACACCCGGGACCTCACCTGCCTGCTCCTCCGGAAGGGCCAACAAGACCCACTGGAGCCTGGAACGTCTGAGCTGAAAGAGGCCTGGAGGGCATGGAGGGAAGCCCTTTCCTCTGCAGACAGAAGGCTGAAGTCCAGACGGAGGCCCACTCTTCCCAAGACCCCACTGGGGTCCTTGATGAACAGAAGGCACATAAAGAAGAAGAATGAGTTCCAAGGGCTTTGCTCGTCTCCTCTCTGAGGAGAGGCGGGCCTTCTGCCCCCCTGGACTGCCCACTCTCTCAGGATGGGGGGAGGAGGCCAGGCCCAGACACAGCCCGATCTCCCCAGGAGCACTCCAGGGAAGCCAGGCAAAGCTGGGGAGACAGGGTCCTGGGCACAAGGAATCGAGTGTCTGAGGCAAACTGTCACCCCTTCCTGCAGAAGGACCCCGGCTAGAAGCCCAGGCCCAGCAGCCGCGTTGGCTCCGTCACCCTCCGTGGAATCCTGGGCCCACGGCTCCTCTCCTGAATCTGATTCCCACGTACCCAACAACAACCACAACACTGATTAAGCTCTCCCTCGATGCCAGGCTTTCTCTGCATCACAACAGCTCAACTGCTGATTTCCCTATTGTAGAGCTGAGGAGACTCAGGTTCGGAGAGGTTAGGTGACTCGCCCAAGGTCATACAACCATCCTATCCACAGCCCTGCAGGCTCTCTGATCCCAAAGGCCATGTGGGCTCCCTTTATTTTTAGAAAAGATGATCTCAGAAGGAAACTCAAGCCCAGCACTTCTAGGCTCCTTAACCTGATGGATGTGGAAGGAGAAAAAACGCTAAAGGTCTGTTTGGGGAGCAAGCAGCCATCCCTGATTGAACGGGGCAGAGAGCAGGCTGAGATGTCCGGGGGGGACAGTGAGGGAGGAGCAGCCAGGCCAGGTCCCAGGGCGCACGGGGCGGACAGGCCTCTGGTCTGGCAGCCGGGGGACCTCGGAGCTGGAACACCCGATCGCCAGGCCGCACCCTGAGACGCGGGAAAGCCCACCCGCGGGCCAGAGCCCGAGCCGTGGGGACGCAGGGGCCGCGCGAGAGCAGAGAAGGCGCCCTGGGCTGTGGGGTCCCCGGGCTGCCTCTTCTTTCTCACACGTCCTCGGAGAAGCCCTGGGAGAAAGAGCAGAGACCGCCCAACTCCGCCTCGTGCGGGACCACAGCAGCCACCTCAGCGCCGAGTGAGCTGCACTCACAGGGAGCAGAGGCTCCGGAGGGGCTTCTCCAGCCTCCCCTACACGTCCCACCCCTGCAGCCACACCAGCCAGGGCCCACCACCCCTCAGGGCCCAACATGTTGCCGCTGACCTCAGTCACGGGAGAAGCTGGTCCAGCCCCTGCTCCCTGCCCACCTTACCACCCCCATCCCCCACAACCCAGCCCTTTGGCCCCTTCACAAGACTCACCCCCCACCCGCTTTGGGGACCAGCCCCTGGAGAGCAGAGTCCGCCCTTCCCAGCCTTGCTGGCCCCTCCCGCACAGGGTGGGTGCAGATTCTCAGAGGAGGGGGAGGGGCTTGAGGCCTCACAGGGGTGGGCATCCCTCCCTCACCATGTGAACTAGAATCTTCTCTGCCTCAGGGCCTGGAGCTCTGTTAGCCACTGCCCCCACACCCCACCCCACCCCATCACCTAGTATCTTAGCCTCAGTAGGGGAAGGTCGGCACCCGGAGCCAGGAAAGGGAGGCGCCAGAGGAAAAAACCGTCAGCTCACACAAGTGAATCACAGCACTCTGGTCAGGCCCTGTGAGTGGCCAGGGTGGTTGTGCTGTCCCCGTGTCCCTGGTGAAAAACCTGAGGTCAGACAGGGCCGCACCGCAAAGCTGGGCCTGGAGCCCAGGCCCCTGACACCCAGACACTCCGTCCCTCCTTCCTAGGTGCCCTGGTCATCACTTGCTTGTTCACACACCCATGCAACAAACATTTGCAGAACACCCAGGCCAGACCCCATCAGGCGCTGCCCGGCGCAGCATGGGTTCTAGCTGGGGCTCTGGACCAACTGCTCCTTGGGGGTCTCAGTGCCCAGAAAAGCACGCATGGTGATTTCTGGTCTGGAATTCTCTCCTGTCGGGTCAGTCTCTCAACACCGCTCCAGCCCAGAACTAGCCCACGGAGTTCTCTCATCAGCCTCTGGTTTGCGGAGACAAAGCCAAGGAGGACATCGCGCATCAGCTCCTCCACGTGAACAGGAGAAACTGATTTATTTTCCAGGTGGGAAGGATCCTGGAGGTGCCGCTGGGGCTCTCAGGAGGAAACGATTTCATGTCAGGGTGTTTCATCGGCTGGGCCACAGCACACAGATTTACTGTTCCACGAAGACTGGGAACAAGGGCCGTGATAAACTGTAGGCCGGAGGTGACCGGGAGAGGTGTGTGGAGAGAGCCTGGCATCAGGAGAGATTTGTGGAATGGCTTGACAACAGAAGAGTGCCCTAGTTTAAAATATACTAAAATAATTCCCACCAGCCTATTCCCTTCCCACTGTGCTCCCAGGAACACTCCTACACGTCCTCACAGAATCTGGAGAAAGACCAAGCCCAGAGAGCCCGTCCTCCCAGGGGCCCCTCAGTGCGGTGTTCGGGGCCTGCTCCGTGGCCTGGGGAGGGAGCCCTAACAACTATTTCACCACAGAGCCTTTCCATGCACCCAGCACCAGGCTTGGTGCTCCCAGACACTATTATTTATTGCCCATGTGGACTCCCTGAAGAAGGCATCACTATTACCCCCATTTCCCAGGTGAGAAAACTGAGGTTTCAAGAAGTTAAGAAATTCCCTCCAGGTCTCAGGGCCAGGTTCATCTGACCTCAAACTGATTCTTCAAAGTGCTCTACCAAGCTGCCCCCAGCAGTGATCAAAGTGGCACACGACGAGGACCCTTACCTTTGAGACTACGTGGGAGTGCTTAAGTGAGGGGTGCAGGTAGCCAGCAGGCACCTTGTCTGTCCCTCAGAGCCCCTCACTGACACACCTTCCCAAAGTTCACTGTAAGCACCGCTACATTTGATCCCAAGGAAGGAAAGAAGGCCTGTCCAGCCCCACTTTACAGATGATCTGGGGAAGGCCCAGCATGGGCAGTGGCCAGGGCCTCCCAGCCGAGTGGATGCCATGCCAGGCCTCTGATTCCAGGCAGGGGAGAGGAGTTGGGGGTAGGGGGAGGCCCATGTGTGTCCTGGCCCAGTGGTAAGTGGCAGAGGAGACCCAGGCCACGGGCAGCAGTGGTAGGGGAGCCAGGCGTGAGCCTGGCAGGTGGGGGCTCCAGGCACTCCCAGCCTCTCCCCTGGCCTCATCTCCGAGAGCCTGAGCCTGACCACTGAGTCAGCTGTGCTCCTTACCTTATTAGGGCCCGCCGACTGACTGATCCACCTGGTGCTGTCAGTTCCAGCTCTCAGATGCCCCAGAGGCAAGTGGAGCAGTGGGGGGACCTCTCCTGGACCCAGCATCCACCGAGCAGTTCACCCTTGCCCATCCTGGGGCCTGGGTACCCAAGGAGGAAAGTGGGCTGGGAGAAGCAGATGGGCCTGGGCACTGGGAGCCTGGGTTCCTGTCCCTCCTGGATTGCCAGCTGACGGCACCACCTTCCACATCTGCATACTCCCCGTCAGTGCAGGGGCTGCCAGATGGGAAGACCTACCTGGCTCCCAACTGCAGGATGGGTTTCCCAGGAGCAGACTGGAAGACTTGGCCCAGCCAGACTGGCCTGAGCAGGACCCCCTAAGTCAGATGCCAGTGGAAAACCTCCTGCCAGGGGGGATTTGAGAGGTGCTCCCAGAAAAGCCTCCACAGCCACATAAATATGCCTGAAATGTACCATCTAGGCATCATTTCTTTGAGAGACGGACGAGCCACCAAGCCCCCTCGGGGGCAGGAGGCCTGCATCACTTCACCTCCAGCGGTTTCTCTCATCTAGCAGGATAAAAGGAGCAGCCCCAGGGAGGCATGGGATGGGGGACCATTCGAATGAGGGGAGAGGGAGGACATTCTCCCCTCCCCCCTCTCTCACCGGATCCTCCCTGCAGCTCTCTCTGTGCTCATGTTCTCACTGCACAAACGACCATGATAGAGAGGCAGCTGGAGCCAGGACTCAAATCTGGGTCATCTGACTCCTGAGCTCTTTTCCCACAAAGGACTGCAAGGAAGAAACGATGAACAATACAGTAAAACTGGAAATGAATAAGAAATGTATAATTTTTAAAACCTAATCCTTTGGGCTTTTAATTTTTTTTTTAATTTAAAGTTCTCCCACAATATCCAGAGGGAACTGTAATTCAAAAAGATACATGCACCCCAATGTTCATAGCAGCACTATGTACAATAGCCAAGACATGGAAACAACCTAAATGTCCATCGACAGATGACTGGATAAAGAAGTTGTAATATATTTATACAATGGAATACTACTCAGCCCATAAAAAAGAATAAAATAATCCATTTGCAGCAATGTGGACTGATCTGGAGACTGTCATTCTAAATGAAGTAAGCCAGAAAGAGAAAGAAAAATGCCATATGATATCACTTATATGTGGAATCTGGAAAAAAAAAAAAGACAAATGAACTTATTTACTAAACAGAAACAGACTCATAGACATAGAAAACAAACTTACGATGACCAGTAGGGGAGGGGATGGGAAGGGATAAATTGGGAGTTCAAGATTTGCAAATACTAACTGCTATATATAAAATAGATAAATAACAAGTTTATACCGTATAGCACAGGAAACTATAATCAATATCTTGTAGTAACCTATAATGAAAAAGAATATGAAAATGAATATATATGCACGTGTATGACCGAACTATTATGCTGTACACCAGAAATTGACACAACATTGTAAACTGACTATGATTCTTTAAAAAATTCTCCCACAGAACTCTTGGATTAAATAGATTCTGCACACTACTTGGAAAAGAACAGCAATGAGGTTCATATCACTATATCCCAAGCTATGGGAGCCATCCAAAAGTAGGCTCAGAGGAAAATTAATAGCCTTGGGTGGTTTCATCACTAAACAAGAATAAAAGTAAATGAACTGAGCATTCAATTCTGTGCATTGGGAAAAAAAACAGATAAAACGTAGCATAAGAAAGTCAGAGGAAGGAAGAGGCATCAGTAAGCAGGCTTCTGTCCTGTGAAGGAGGGACATCCAGGTTTCCACATCATATCAACATAGACAGTTTGCATAAAATAAAACACTATGGATGCTTAAGAGTATTTTGTAGACCATTTCACTAATAGATTCTGTTGAAATACACATTGTGAGATATTTCCTTAGATTAAAAACCCCCTCTGTAAGAGGGGAGGTATATAGCTTAAGTGGTAGAGCTGCGTGCTTAGCATGCTGAGGTCCTGGGTTCAATCCCCAGTACCTCCTCCAAAAATAAATAAACCTAATTACCCCCCCCCCACAAAAAAAAAAAAACCCTTCTTTGTAAAATATTAAATGGATGCAGCCCTTCAATGTGAGGACCGGACCTTGTGAATGAAGGTCATCGACTCACACTCAGAACAACCCAGAACCAGTACTTCTCTTGCTCACATTTTCTCTCTCCCACATTTTAACTCCAGCTATCAGATTCAAAAACTAAAATGCCATATGAAAAAGAAAGAAAAATGCCATATGATATTGCTTATATGTGGAATCTAAAAAAAAAAAAAGGACACAAATGAACTTATCTACAAAACAGAAATAGACTCACAGACACAGAGAACAAACTTATGGTTACCAGGGGGTATAGAGGGTGGGAAGGGATAAATTGGGAATTCAAAATTTGCACTGTTTGGGGAGTGATGGAAATGTTAACTATCTTGATTGTGGTACTCGTTTCATTGGTGTGTACATCTATCAAAAGTCATCAAATTGAACATCTGAAATATGTGTACTTTTTGTACAGGAATCATACCACAATAAAAGTGTTGAAAAAAAAACCACAAAAACACCATACATACATGGTTCTTTGTAACCAACACAGATTAACTAAAAAAGTGAACTGATGATGATGATAATGTTAAAGTGAACTCATGCTAGTAATTAATGTTTAAATATTAAAGGTTTTTTTAAACAAAGATGTCTATGAGCAGAAAAGGCTATAATGAGGGCAGAAATTCTGAATCAGGTTCTACAGAAAGTTCAAAATGAGTGACTTTGGGAGAACACAGTATGCTGCAGGCGTGAGATCAGCGAAGGACCTCTCCAAGTTAATGCCGCCCCCCTGGGAGGGCACCCCCACCCCCAGCACCAGCCCTACCCCCAGGAAGGCGGAACAAGCCAGCTCCCCCGCACCTGTGACCAGAAGTCCCAAGATTAAAGACCATGCATCTCCTCTCGGGGCTTCAGTGCCCACAACAGAGGCTCCTCTTATGAACTGCTAAGGGCAGAAGCCAAACATGGGGGCTTGCCAGGAAGCCTACTATTGTGTTAAGCCTAAAGTAAGTACGTATCAAAGAATAAACTCTGTAAAACTTTAGCACAACTGGAAAGATTCCACCCCTAGCAATAAACAAGGCCACAAAAAAAAAAAAAAAAAAGGAGGTAATGAGGAAGGAGAGGAGGAAGAGAAGGACGCAGAGGGACAGAAGGAGGAAAGGAAAGAGGGAAGGAGGGAAACAACTTAGCTCATTATGGACAAAGGCTACTGCGGTTACTTCGGACACCTCTGCCCATCAAATCCTAAGGCTCATTCAGTGTCCACTTCCAGGCACCCTCAGGTCAGTCTCATTTCATGCAATCTGGCCTGGGCTCAAAGCAATGATGATCAGTATGGTACACACATTTCCGTATTTGATGATAATTAACTTAGTAACTAGTTATTTAACAGTTTTTATTGAGTGTAATTTACCCACCATAAAATTCATGGAAACAACTTGTGCAGAATGCATAATGAGCAACGAGGAGCTGAGCAAAGGGTCGGGGCGAAAAGGAGACCTGCGCGGCTGTTTGGGTGCCTTCCTTGGGGAGCAGCTCCCTGTGCACTGGACCCTTTGATGCCCTTCCTGAGAAAGAGCAAGGGCGCGTGGATTCCAGGAGGCTGATGCATGTGCCCGGGAATTCTGGGCATTCTTGCAGGCTGAAGAGCCCCATTTCATTGCGCAAATTATTTCTCTGAAAGCTGCTGAAAGGGATTGCTGGCTGTAATTAGAATAATGCCCTATGGGATTACATTCACAAATGTAATTGCATAACCGTTTAGAGGTAAATGGTGCTCTGGGAGGACTTAGTTTCCTAGCAGTGCAGTGAGGGGACGTACAGGCACCTCTTGTGGAGCGGCCCCTTCCTGATGCCAACTGAGCCAAGAAACAGTGGAAGATGAATCTGAAAATCCCTCAGTCCTCAGTGGGCTTGTTGTGGGCATCAGTTCCCCCACAGACTTCACGGTGATGAAGAAACGTCCAAATATGACCCAGGCATGAGGTTTTCAACCAGCTCCTGTTAAACACGCCTCAAAAGAGATAGTGGGTTTGGGATCCATCAGCTGCTTCTTATTTGGTTCTCAGAAACCCTGTCTGTGTGGCACATACGTGGTTGCAAGCACAGTGCCGCCAGCCACATTGGAAAAGTGCATAGAATCTGTTGTCTCACGTTCCTGAAGCCTGGGGAGCACTCAGCCGTCGGGAGAGTCTCAAGCATCGTCTAGCTGAAGATACTGGACCATTCCTGTGTCATAACCCAGATCAACGTGGTGACTACTCGTCCCAAGATGTCCTGACCTCATATTGTTTCATTCTATCTCCCTTATTCATATCTATTCAATGGACTGTGCTTTCCATAACTTTGCAAGATATTCCACGTTTAAACGCACAGCTGAGAAAAGTATCTTTTGTTGGTCCAAGTGTCCTAAATTTGGGCTCAGAAAAAAAAAAAATAGCTGTATAAGTAGACCACAGCTTTGAAAGCCATGACAATAAATCGCATTAATTTGGACCGCATTAATCTGGAGTATGTGCTAATCCCGTAGGCCTGGGAGGAAGCTTAGCTTTGAAGAAAGAGTTTGCTTTCTAAGCAAAGAAGGATGCAAACAAGCCACAGTAAGCATAACCTACTTAAAAGCAGATGTTGTTCTTAAAGAAAAAGGTGCACATTAAGCTGTGCCTGCTTGTGAGTGTTAATCTCCCAGCTCACCCTTTACTTTAGACATCAACCAACCCTCCCTCCTACCGCAGAATTTGGAACTCCAGGTCCCTCACCCATTCCCGCAAGCAGGCGCTTCCTCCAATATCGACGAGTTAAGAAAGGGATGTGCCCCTGGAGATCTGCTGGTCCCACAGCCTCCTTGGGGAAACTGAAGCCCAGAGAGGAGAAGGAACCAGCCCAAAATCACACAGCCAGCAGTTCCGCCCAGTTGTTAGTGCCTCAAGTTCTGCCTCACACAGATCAGGGTTCTAATCTCAGCTCTGTCTCTTATGGTGAGACTTTTGACACGTCACCTGGCCCCGTCGGGTCTCCGTGTGCTCAACGATGTAATGCAGCTGAAGGCGTGAGCTTCCCCACCCTCTCAGGTCCAGCTGACTAACTCCAACTCCAGCTCACACTCTGTGAAACGCTCTCTCCACGATCTCTGCAAATCCCCGCAGGCACCTCTGCCCCAGGATTCTGCTCACTGCATCAGCTCCGTCAACTTGAATAATATAATAGACATTTTACTGCCAAAAGCAAATTTATTTGGGAATAGCCAGAAGAATTGCAGTTTGGGATGTGCAACTGGTAGACCATAGGCACATCCAGAGAGGAAGGAAAGGGGGTTCGCTTTTATAGGGAAAAGGAGGGAGTCGGGAGGGGCTGTAGGAACCAGAATCCTTTGAAGGAAGCGGGGAGCCCAAAGTATGGAGGCTTCTCGTTGCTTGGGCTGCTGCGGTCTCCGATTGGCTGGGCTGTCAGGGTAGAGAGAAGTTTTCTTCTTCCTGCAGGATAGTAAAGTAGGCAACACCTTCCTTCCATTCAGGATGTAGTGGCTCTTCCTGTTTGGAGTAACTGACCATGCATGGCGTGGCATGAGAGGTCCCTCTTTAGGCCTTCTCAACCCCAATTTTAGCTGAGGTTTGTTTAATTCCACAGCTCCAATGGGACACCTGGCCCACCTTAAACTTGCACATACCCACCTGCAAGTGTGCTAGGCTTTGCTGAAGGGAGTCCTCTTAGGGTAGGTTCCCTAGCAGCACAAGAGAGGAGCCAGCCTTTGTACCCGCTTTACCACTCAGTCATCAGCTGTGGGGAGCAGGCGCATGTAATCAGCTTGGAGCAGTTCCCCCGGAAGTGGGCAGCAGCTAATATTCACAGTATTCTGAGGGTGGTGGAGGGGGGCTGGGAGCAGCAGCCACTGACCCTGTAACTGGACCTGGCCGGCACCACCAGCATCCACGACAGGGAAGAGGTGGGAATGGTGCTCTGAAGCTTCCATCACAAAAACACAGCTTCATACTCAGCATGAGGCTCTCAGTTCCTAAATGTCCCAGGCCCACCCCTCAGGGGGCCCCCCACCCACGCAATTCCACCTTCACACCCTCCTCGACCTCTTTTCTCCCTGTTTTCTGCCCCTCTTTCTGTTATCTCCCCTCCCTCTCTGGAATGAACAAACAAAAAGTCTGATTTTCTTCCATAGAACAGTTTAATCATTTTTTAACTCTTCTGTTGCCTGAGCTGCTGCCAACACTCTGTATCTGGTGACCAGCATCCCGGTTTGTCAGGTTTAGCACTAAAAGTCCCACATCCCAGAAGCCCCTCTGTCCTGGGAAAATCGGAACACTTGGTCACCCTCTGAATTGCTCTTTTGGCCACTGTGACTTACAGAAGCTTCCTCCCAAATGGAGAGTAGGTATGGTGTTTGCTAAATGGCCAGTCATCTTTTCTTTTGGATCGGGAATCAGGATGAATTCCATCAAGTGCTGCTACAGCCTCTATTAAGAGAACTACATGATTTAATCTGCCAGTGGAGTAATTACATTAGTATGTTTCCCAATCTTGAATGGTCCTCTGTTGCTAGAGTAAGCCACATCTGAGCACACTGTGTTTCTCATGATCTCATGCTTGATTTGATATACTAATATTTTGTAGGTAACTTTTGTTTGCAAATGAGGTTCATTTACAGTTTTCTTTGGATCCTTGTGTCTGAGGTTGGTGCCTGGAATAGACTTGCCTTATAAACTGAGCTTGGGAACTTTTCCACTTTTGCTCATTTGCTTTCTGCCCGGCCTGAGCACATGAGCCAAAAATGAGAAAGAAAAGCTATTCAAAAATATAATACAGGAAACTTTCCTCAAGAGGAAGAACTTAAGTTTTCATCCAAAAGACATAAGTGCAGAAAAAAATTTGTTGAAAGTGATAGATATCAAGAAATATAGTAGTTAATAAAGAAAGTAATTCTTCGTGCATTCACAGAGGAAAAAGGCATTTTCAGAGGGAGAGGGGTTCATGAGCTCATATCAGTTTCACTCTCTTCCTCAGCAGTTTTCAATCCAGTGGATAAGAGAGAAATGTCCACAAACTGCAGTGAAAATGTGAACCTCAAATGCTGTGACCATTCAGTTTGTCATTTGAGCCAAAAAGCAATAGGAAAACATTACGAAAGAATGTGAAAGAACTCAGGAAATACAGCACCTAGGAACTCTTCTTTACAAATCTAATTGAAAGTTCTATCCAGGCAAAGTATATCCAAAGGGAAAGGAAACTGGAGAAGTGATGGTAATTAGGGGGGAAGATAGAGAGGTGGAGGGAGGTGGGAATAACCCCAATCCTGGGACTTTCTAGAGCAAAGCTGTGGGAAGGCTGTTGTAAAGGCAAAACTGCGTATGTTTCAAGTTGTCCTTGAAATATAAAAATCAAGAGACAGGGGTTCCCTAGTATGAAGAACTCAGGCAACAAATCACCCATGATTCTTCAAAAGAAAAAAAAAGCTATTTCACAATAAAATAGAGCATCAAAATAAAAAAAAAATAATGGAAAAGTATGAAAAACGACAAGCACTGAATATAATAAAATATAGCAAAAAAGGAACCCTGTGGAAGAGAATCCAAAAGTTATAAACTTAGACAAAAAAAAAATAATTCAGTGAACAAAAATTGGCAGAGGATCTTCAGAGGAAAAAAATCCCTACTAATTTCTTCATCTTTTAGAATCCAAAGCCAGATCAAGTTGTCTAGAATTGAAACATCTTTAAGATAAAATGACTTGCAGCTCGTATTGTTTCTCATAACTTTTTTTTCTTAATCTGAGGGACACTTTTAAGAGTGATGGGTTTTGAATTGAAGAAACATTGTTTCCATTTCACTTCTGGTTTTTCACTGCTGCTATTAAATTTAAGCAAAAGTTGACAATTTTATTTTTAAATAGCATGTGTGAAATAATCCCATTTTATCAAGCTGTTTCTGTTTGGGAATCTGTACATATTCCAGATATTGAGAATGTCCACCACCCAATTTTAACAATTTTGTCTGGATGGTGGGATGTTAGATTGCACAGGGGGGCTTCTAATTTCTTCTTCTTTTCTTTTTGCTTCTCTCTTTTGCTTAAATTCTTTGTGATCATGCATTATTTTTGTAAAATCAAAAAGGTCATTATTCTTAAAGAAAAGAAAGCGAGAGAAAGGGGGTGGTAGGCAAAGGGGAAAGGAGAAAAGGTTCAAGTATAGAAACGTGACTCAAGTTGGTTGATGGCACTCATTCCTATAATCACTGCTTGAACCACTGGGGAAGGGGGAGGGGGGTCTCTTTCCGCTTGACCAGCTAGCCTGGTCAGATGACAGCACATAGACAAAGGGGGCATCCGCATGGGGGAGCCTGAAAGAGGATTAAGCTCAGACAAAGGACAGCAGATAAACACATAAAAATAGAGAGCAGTAGAGCCCCTGGATCAAGCCATGCCTGAAGCCTAAGCCTTTCGGTTACTGAGTCAATAAATTGCCCTCTTTGCTTAATCCAGGTATATAATGATTTTCTATCATATATAACTGCAAGCATTCCAAAAAAGCAGCCTCCAAAGGCCCTTCTAGTTGAGATTTGGGAATTCTTCTATCTTATAAATGCTTTCCGGCTAAGCTCCTGCCAGTATTCCTGATTAAGTCTCAGTTGCACATCCTGTTCCCAAGGCTAATTGTCAAGTAAAGCAGTAGCAAGTGGCCGAGCCCCACTGAGCCGACACTGAGGTGGAACAGCATGCCGCATGTGACATTTCCCTCATGCCCAAGACACCACTCACTGGCCTCATCCTTCAGAGACTCTGCCCAGGCAGTCCTACTCTTCTTCCAAAGAAGTACAAGGGAAGACTTCAGCTCTCCCACTAATTTCCAGGAAGGAAAACTCTGGGATGGAAAGCAAGAGGAATTTAAGCCAAGCGTCAGTTTAAAGGTGACTTTTATAAAGATCCAGCTGACTTCCCCCAGGAAGATGGTCCTGTGGGAGCATTGTGCATGGTCAGCCCCAAAGGCTGCTATTGGTGAGGACAGTAAGTTAGGAACTCCAGGCTCCCATGGGTCCCAGAAAATGAGATGGGGGTGCAGGTGAGAGGCACCAGCCAGAACTTCCTCCCACGGCTGACCAAGCCCCACACTGGAATTCCTGGCTCCCTCCCTGCTGTCCTTGGCTTCTATAGATAGGGGCCTGCCTTTCCCCCACCAGCTACGAGCTCAGAGTGAAGAGCTAAAATATGACCATATCTGAACATCCTCAGCCCACCCTGCCCTGGCCCACAGTGTTCAGAGCCGAATGAACAAGTGAATGAGTGAATGAATGAAGCAGGTTATGCATACCTGGCACGATCACGATTCTTGGCTCTGGAGGTCCCAGGAGTTAAGGCAGGCAGGTCCCTGCTCCCTGGTGCTCACGTTCTTTCAGATCACACAGCTAAACGAGAGAAAGGAGAGGCCATCTGGGCAGGGGCCTGGCGTTGGGGACATCAGGTCGCCTTGGGCAATCTCTGCCACTTAGACTTGCCCAACCTCCTAACTAGCGCTAAATGTCTCCTGTCCAAGCCAATTTCTTCACGTGTCTGCAGCAGACATGGCATTTGCAGGTTTCTCTGAGCAGCAGAGCTGCCACAGGGCAGCACCAGGAAGAGACTTGGGGACAGGGGCCCAGGAGGAAGCAGCCCTCTCCTCTCCTGAGTTCCTGCAGGGACTTAATTCAGCCTGGTCTCCAATTGTCCAGAATCGTCATTTCTGAAATGGGCTTTCCCATCGAGTCCTCATGTGGTGCTGAGTGTCACAATCCATCTTATTAGAATCAAGAACCCATTCCCTGACCAGATCTGGTGTGATACTTCAGGCGGTGGGGACAGGGGAGGCCTATGCAAGTAAGCTGTCTTCTCCTTCGCAGCGACCAGCCCTGGGGCTCTGTGAGGTCAGAGCAGGAGGTCCTGGGGGGCCCCTTCTGAAGGGCCTTGGGATCTTCCTCATTCTCTATTCACATAAGAGAGCCACTCAGATACTCAGGGTCAAATAAGTCCAAGGAATTTCTATGTCCATCCAGAGAAGGGAGACAGCTGGCCAACTCTCCCTTAAAAAACAGTAAGTCGTGCACTCAGGCACCTGAGATGGCGTGGGGGTAGGGATCATGCTCCCATTTCACCAGTGGAGAAACTGAGGCCCCAAGCGGGGACATGATTTCCCTGAGGTCATGGAGAGCCTCCCCTGTGGACTCCTGGCCCAGTGCTCCTCCCTGTGCTGCAACACGGAAGCTGGGGAACCTTCTCCTCTCATACTGAAGTCATTGAGACACAACCCAGTGGTCCAAAATATGAGCTGCAGGAAGAGGCAAGAAGATTACACGCAAAAAGGAGCCAAATTTGATGATTCTCCAAAATTCTCTAGTTATTTGAAAAACAGTCCCTTCTCTGAAACTTCTCCAGGCCTAAGATGTTACCAAATACTTTTTAAAGTCGCAGATTAAATTGTTTCTGATATTTTCAGGAGCTCCATGTCAGAAGCTGATGTTAATATTTCATGAGAGACAGGCCCCATGGAACAAATGCAAAATCAATGCCATCTGTCTCCAGGAAGCTACTCGAGATTCCAGACATCAGAGAAACCTGACACAAGGAGATTCGGGAGCGATAGATAGCCCCACAGAGGCGGGGAAAGACGGAAGGGGAAGAGATTCGTTTGTAGTCAAGAGAAATCCCCCTTTGATTGTTAAAAAAAAAAAAAATTAGTGAGATTAGGCCATTTCTGAATGATTCTTCTTTCTTTAATATCCTCAGCCCAAAAGCAAGTTTGTAACACAAGCAACACACTTGGCAGCAGGGTGGTATGTGGTCAGATAACAGGAGAGACTTCCTCAGCGAGAAATGTGGCATGCAGGAAGAAGTCAAGTGAGGCTGATCAGCATGAATGCCTTTTAGCCCAGAGGCAGGGGACTGCACACGATGGCCTACCAGGGCGCTTAAGGCCAAGTCTTCTAAGAAGGCTGGCTCAGCAGATATACGATTGGAATACCACTCTAGGAAGAGGGGGTGGTTAGAAAGCACCCTGAGGCTTCGCAGACTCACCAGAGCACCACCTAGGCTTGGTAAGTGGGCCGAGGTGGCTCCAGAAGTCCAGGCTGCGGGATGCACCGCGACCACTAGTCAGCCATCAGCAGGCTCCCTGGGGAGCACACGGCAGACTCCTAGGGTGGCCCGTCCAGGCAGGCATCTGTGATCCCCTGTGGATGTGGCCGCTCTGGCTCTGACGTCCCTGAAGACTACAGAGCCCTTGAACGGCTTCCCTTCCTTGTTGCTTGTGTACATATTATCTCTATGATGACCCCACACCCCGGACACTAATGGGGACACAAGGCTGGCGATGGCAAGATGTGTGTGAATGGGGAGCAAGGGGCACATCTCGTCATGGCCTTGGACCATCACAGGGCCCTTTGCAGTCCTGTGTGCTCCAGCTTCCCTGCACATCAGTGACATTTGCTGGTCCAGCACACAGAGCATTGTCACCCCACTGTCCTGCCTCCTCCCTCTGCCCATTTCCGGCTCTCCTCTCCCAGATGGTGTTGAGTAGGTGCTGTGGAAGGTCAGCCCACAGTTCTCCACGACACCATCTCTTCTAACCCTCTGGCCTTTGGCCGTTGAAGGGGTCACGCCTCTTGTCCCTTTTGCTCTCTCTTCAGCCTGGTTTCCCTGAGGACTGCCTCGGTCCTTGATTGGATTGGGGCCGCGTCAGGCAGAGCGCTTTGGTGATAAATGATATTCATTGAATGGCTGAATTGGAGCAGATCTGCCAAAGGACAGGCTGCCACGCTGCTGCAGCCATCAGGGTCACAATGAGCAGGGGCCTCGGGGGCTGGACAAATGTGTCTTAATGTGGCTTGACAGTCAGGACCTAGGGTGACAAGTGACAGAAACACAGTCCAAGCCAGATCCAGCAAAGAGGGAGGATATGTGGGCTCAACAACAAACCCCAGGAAGGGTGGGGGTCCAGAGGGGCCTTGGGGAGGACCTGGCTCCTCAGGACTCTGCTCCATCTGTCACCTCTGTCTCTTCCCACGTGAGCAGCATCCTGTCAGAGAGGCTTCCGTTGCATGGCCGGACTGTGGCAGCCACGGCTCCCGGGCTCCCAGTTTCCCTGCTTCCCTAGGGATGATGAGGTTGGGGGTGAGCATCTTCCCTTGGCTGCTAACTGAAAACTCCTCCCGATTTGCTGGCTTGGGTCACATCCCCCTCACCCCAGGATCTGCCTGATGGAGCGAGGGAGAAGTTCCCCCAAAGAGGAAGGGTGCTGCTGTTAGAGAAGAGGCAAGGGTGCCGTCCCAGCGAAGGGGAGGATGCTCACGATGCGGCTGGTCTCCAGCAGCACCCTGAGGAACCACCTCTGTCAGGGATCCTGCATCCGCAAGAGCCAGCCTGTGTGGCAGTTGTACACCTTCTGTAATCTGACTGGGGCTTTTCCTGGCTTCACCCCAATCTGTGGAGAGGCTGGCTGGCAGTGGAGATGGGTTGGTGGGGCTCCCCTCCCCAGATGTAGTCTGAACAGGGCCCTCAAAGCTTCAGTGTCAGCGAAACACACAGTCAGCTCGCTGAGCATGTGTATGCGTCAGCTAGGGCTGTGGTAACAAAACACCGCAGACCGAGGGGCAACCGACATTGATTTTCTCACAACTTTGGAGGCCAGATGTTTAAGATCAAGGTGCCAGCAAAGATAGGTTTCACACTGAGGCATCCTTTGGCTTGCAGGCCGCTGCCTTCTCTGTGTGTACCCACATGGCCTTTATCCTGTGCTTGGGGTGGGGAGAGAGAGGGATCTCTCTTCCTCTTAAAAAGGACATCAGTCCCATGGGATTAGGACGACAGTCTTCTGACCTCATTAACTTCATTACCTCCTAAAGACCCCATCTCCAGATACAGTCCATTGGGCATTGGGAGTTAGAGCTTCAGCATATGAGTTTGGGAGACACAGTGCCGTCCATAGCAGCATACCAGGTACCCTGATGGTGGGGGCAATGGAAGAAGCCTGAAGGCAGTGTGTCCCTTATGCCCTTCAGGTCCCAGACACTGCCCAGCCCTGGACTGGGCTGAGGGTAGGTACACCTCCGAGCACACAGTCAGGCCCTGCTCTACAAGGTGTCCACCATTCTCTGCAACACTCTGCCCACCCTGGAGGTGTTACTGAAGGCAAGTGTGTGTGCCCGCTGCACCATGAGGCCAAACAAACTGAAACATTGGAGTCTGGAGCAGAGAAAGGTTTACTGCAGAGCCGAGCAAGGGGTGGCTCATGTCCAAGAAAACCCCCAACTCCTCAAAGGGTTTCAGCAAAGTATATTTAAAGGCCAGGTGAGGAAGAGGGGTCGCAGAGTACGCGATCAGCTCATGCACAATTCTCTGATTGGTTGATGTTGAGGGGAGTCTCCAGACACGTGCTCCACAGGCAGAGGGACGCGGAGGCAGAGCGGCAGATACCTACGGCAAGAAGCTGCTGGTGTGCAGGGCAACTGCGAGTGACAAGGGGACACGGGCTGGTCACGACGCTCTCCGAGCAGGCACCTCTCCGGGGCTGAGACCAGCCCCAAGTGACCAGGAGAGGGCAGGCACCCCACAGAGCTTAGTCTCTATGGACAAGCCCAGGCCACATTCCAAATGACCAAAAGCCACCACTGGGAGCTGGGCGCCTCCCTGGGGCTCCTGCCCGCCCACCGTAAGTGTAGGAAGCCATGTGCCCAAGTTGGCTGCTCAGAAGCGACTCATCCTGACCCGGGTCTGTGAGCACATGGCAGGACAAGGACAAAGACTCAATCTACCAAGTTAATCAAGTCAGATAATTCTCTTGTCTGCATCATAATTACTTTCTTCAGAGGAACACATTATGGCAAAATGTTGGGGATTTTTTCAAAGAAAAGTCATTTTCCTCACTACTATTATTTTTAATGAGCTAAGTGGTGCTAGTTTTTAAATTGCAAGCAAGAGAGAAAACACACATACAGAGTAGTTGACAATTTTAATTTTCAACAATTGTGGTTAATGCTACTAATGGCTTCCACCATGGTTCATACCCTTTTGTCTAAAACCCAAACCCCAAACTTCTATACTTTAGAATAAAAAGATGATTTGGGCCAATTAGTGACTGCCTTGTGCATCCCACTGACCCTTCTCTGAAAAATCATTCTATGCTGTACCCATTTTTCAGAATCATGAGGTGTACCGAGGACCTTTACTGGGAAGTGGAACAGTCTGGGGGAAAAGGCTAAATTTAGACCCTTTGGCTTATGACCTGAATTGAGCATCAGAGGGCCTCAGCCATTCCCTGCAAATGACTCTGCCACCAACAGTATGAAACACTCCAACACAAAATCACCAAATGGACAGCGAGCAGCAAACAGCATGCTGTGGGCTCTTTTAAAAATAAGCCACATTGTTCCCCAACTGCCTATTAATAGCTTGAAAAGACATCTGCTCCTAATTTGGTCTTCTCAAACCAAGAAATCTTCCCTTCACTTCCTCCAGGCCTGGGTAAAATCAATCAAACAATGAAATTTATCAAGCACCAAGCACATTCTGGCCCAGGGCTTGGAGCCAAGTCTGCAATCCGACCCAAGCCACCCTAAAGCCTAGGTCTGCAGGGAGCAGGCATCCTTTCTCCAGCACCAACATCCTTCTACACTCAAGCAGTGCAGAGACCACTAAGAGAGAACCCAGTGTTGGTAAGTCCCACCCACTTCAGTACCCAAGAGCCCTCTGCTTCATTATCAAGGGTCAGCTGTAGCATCAAATCCTGACTCCAGGCATAGCCCACCTTGGACTCCGCCAGTAACAGGCAGCTCACTGCTTCTCTATCCCTGAATATCTGAGGCTGTTAAACACATGTAAAACCCATCTCCCCTAGTAGGTCCAATTCTGCTCTCAGGGGCCACATGTAGCTGGCCAATTCTTCTGCCTATGACAGTCCTTCAGCTACTTGAGGAGAGATGTCTGCTGTCACTATGGCTTCTCTCCAGCTTTGATATCTGTTATGGACCCAATGCCCAGACAGAACAACTGAGTCTAGTGACATAAAGCCACAGGATGGTTCTGCCTCATTCCAGGGCAGCACCCCTGAGTCTTCGAGTGTCTCCCCAACGCCCACTCCTGCAGTTCCAGACCACAGCTCACATCCCCAGCACACCGTGCTCGCCCCCACCTGGGGACCTGCCGGCTCTTCTCTGCCCAGCATGATTACTCCAGTTTCTACACAGCTGGTCCCCATCTCAGCATTCGGGTGCCAGGTCGCAAGTAGCCTTCCCAACCTCCCTGCTACAATGCACCCCCATCATGCCCAGGCACACTGTTCTTTTTTAATATTCTGCACAGCAGTGAACACTATCTGTTTTATTTTTCTTCCTTTTTATTCACGTGTTTATTATCTCTCTCCCTCTCTAGAACGGAGGACCATGAATAAGCACAGGGTGAGACCTCCATAAATGGTCGTCATTTGAATAAAGAAAACAACTTTCCAGGCAGAAGAAACGGCAGCAGGAGCCGAGGTGCCCAGAAAAGCCGGAGAGCCCACTGATTCTGAGCACCGGCTCAGATGCAGGTCAGCCAGCTGTGTGGCCTTGGGCAAGTTACTGGACCATCCTGAGTCTCAGCTTCTGCACCTGCAAAATGAGAACAGTAACAGCACACGCCTCTCGATGCTGTGACTGAGGTGGAGTTTACAGAGCACTGGGCACAGCAATGGGTTTAGAACAAACCCTCCATCTCTGGGGCTATGGTCAGTAGTGCGGGGAAACTGGGGACAGAGTACAGGGGGCCCAAGGAGCCCTGCCCTGCGGAGGGAGGTGGAGCTGGGCTGGACGGCACGGACGGACGGGACAGCACAGTGGGAGGAGCTACCCAGCCCCGGGAGCTGAGGGCGGAAGAGCCGGAAATCAATGCCACCACTGGAGCCCAGGCCGGGAACCCACCCCTCACCCTGACAGCTGTTTCCCACCCTTCTCCTTTCCACCCCTTGGAAGAGCCTCGAGCCCACTGGAGCCCTGGAGCTCAGGGCAGGTGGCAAAGGGGGTGCAAAATCCACAGCTGTCTCATCTGCTGCTCACATCCCCTGGGAGTGTGAGGCCAGTGAGAGGGGGGCCACCAGCACTTCAGGCACAGCCTTCAGCATCCCTTACCGGAGGCTCCGAGGGCCTCCCCTGCAGCCAGGGTCAGCTCCCCATCGGCAGGGCTCTGGGAGAAACAGGGGCTCGGGAGGAAGGGCTTCCTGAGGGCCCCACCTCCAACCTCACAGGCCCAAGACTCCCCGCAGGTCCTGGGCCAGAGCCAAGGCGCTTCCGTTGGCCCCTGGCTCCCCGAGACACAGCCGAGATTGTGCAGCCGCTGCAGGCACTGAGCCACAGCTGAGGGGACAAGGCCCAGCTGTTCCTGGAGACAAGCGGGCAGCCTTCTTCCAACATGAAAAGGGAACCTGTGTCCCCTGGGGGAAGGAGAGGAGCAGAAGGGAAGGGGCCGGGGAGGCCCAGAAAGGGCTGTAAACACCCCTCCTCGGGGTCCCCACGATGCCCTGGAGTGGCTCTGTGGGTCAAGAGGGGAAGGCAGCAGGGATCCTGAGCGAGCCTCCCAGCCCCGTCAGGGCCGCCAGCTCAGCCCTCACTGGGGCTGCCAAAGGGGGACAGACGAACTGCCAACAGGGTTGAAAGAGGAAAGGGTGAGCACACAAGCAAGGGCTTCTAGAAGGGGGCTCAGCTTAAGGTGAGCTTTATTGAAAACAGCCACAGCTTCTATTTGGTGAGTGATTTTTAACTGGGGATAAAGACCTGGACAGATGCAGCCAGGACCCTTCCAGTAGTAACTGACAGAAAACCGCGCTCCAACCGGAGTGTAAAAAGGATGGTAATGGCCACGGAATTGAGGAGGATGGGGGAGCACCTCCTCTCAGGCGTGGCTGCTCCCGAGGCACGCTGCAGACACAGGAGCAACGCCGTAGGATCAGCCCTCTGTGAATCAGCTCTGGCTTCTCCCTAGACGGGACAAAGGCGGCTCTGGCCACCCTCGCAGCTCACCATTCTGGGGACCGAGGAGTGCTGCCTTCTTGGTGACTCTGGCCAGGCTCCTCGTCATGACATGGCCATTATATCCAGCCAGGGCTCTGTGCATCCCTGGACCTCTGACTGTGGTCAAGAGCTAGGGTGTTCTGACTGGCAGGGTCTGAATCACATTTCCATCTCTGAAGCTGGGGAATGGGTCAGCTCCACTCACCTAGTAAGGATGAAATGGATGGGTGGGGGTTCTCTCCATATGGAATAAGCTGTAGCCTTTTTCCTTTAAGAATCAGCCATTGGCTGTAAATGTGAACTTCATGCCAGTATCACCCTTCCCTACATGGAGGGGAAGAGGTTGGATTGGGGTTGGGTACCACCTGTAAGAGTAGACAGAATAAGGCTAACATGCAGAGAAAAAGCCTAGAGAAAACAGACCAAACAAGAGTCCTGATAAATTCATTTGAGTCCCTGGATCAAGCTCTGCCTGAAATCCATTCCAGTTATAAGTCAGTACATTTCTTTTTTGTTTTAAGTGTGAATTGTTTTCCTGACACTTGCAACCAAAATGAAAGCATTTTAAATGCCTGCTCCTCCCACCTAGATTGTGAGCTCTGAGAGATCAGAAAACATATCTTCTCCATGTCTGTACACCCACCACGTGGCATGGGGTTGGCATGGGGTAGATGCATAAAGAGTACTTGTTGACTGACGGAGTAAATATTAATAATGATAATGACGATGAAGTTTCTTTTCTCACTGCCCTCTGCAAACCCTTAGCATTTGTAGAGCGTGTTCATCTACTAAATTGCAGCATCTTCCGCGGCCCCCACAACATCTCTGGGACTCAGGCGGGGCAGCTGGCCTGGCCCCTATTCTACGAGAAGAAGGAGAGCTGAAGAAATCACCCAGCTCTCATTCCATAGGGATTGTCATTTGTTGTGTGCTGATTAAGACGTCTTTGAAAGGCCCATCCATGTTACTAGAGAGCCATCTCTTGGACAGGTGGGGTCTGTGCCTCGACAGAGGGTATCCCCTCTCCAGAGTCTCCGTACAGAGCTGCTGATGCGTGCAGGCACCCCCTGACGTGGGGCTCCTGCAAAGCAAGGCAGGCAAAGCCTCGGACATGGTTTAAGAGTGAGATGGAAGTCCTTAGCTCCCATTTTAATTTAACAAGCCCAATTTTATAAATAAGAGTGAATTTTCCCAGGCTATTATTTCTAATTATGCATTTACATCAATTCACATTATGCGGTTGATGAAATGTTAATACCAAAGGCAATTTTCTGCTGACGGGTGGCGTGGAGAAGAGCTTTCTTCACATTACAAGTCAATATTTTTGGAAATAATTACCCAGTTGCTCACCAGAGTCTGCACTGAACTAACCCAGTAAGCTGCATCTACACAGTCCCCAACTTGAGATGTGAAGAGGGGAAATCCCCCGATGGGAAAGGAGGAGAACAAGGACAGGGAGGCTGAGCCAGGGGCCCGGGGCAGCTCCGGCTGCTGGCCCCTGCGGGCAGAACAGGCTTCCCTCAGCTCCACTGGGGACCAGGGCTGAACACCTTGACTATGTTACTAAATCACTCCAGAATGCAGACTTTTCATCTGCATCATGGGAATAATAGTAACTCTCTTCATTCATTTATTTGTTCAAGAAGTATTTACTGCAGATCTCGTCTCTGTTGGTACTCAATAAATGGTAAGAATGAGGAAGGAAAGAAGGAAACACACTGGACATCCTGACAGACCAGGCTAGGAGGGTACCTCTCAGTCCTGAGTGACCACATATCCCAGGACTGACAGAGCCTGAAGGGAAAGAGCCAGAGGACCACCCTTCAGCACAGAGACCCGGCAACTTCATAGTTTCTCTCATGATGGAGGCTAGCGCTAGGTGCCCGGGCTGTGGGAGACCTCAGCCTGGTCCAGGGACGGCCAGGCCAGTCGCTGAGACAGAGACGACCACCAGATTTGTAGCAGACCAGGCTTACGGAGGTAAGTCATGAGCCTCAGGTGGACACAGTGAGGGTCCTTTGTGACATCTACGTGGAAGCTCACAAAGACAAAGGACCACCTCCACCCGGGGCCAGAGAAGAGGGCCTGGGAACAAGTTGCGAGGACTCCAACTCAGAAGCTTGGCAAAGATGACCAGCCTCCAAGGACACTGGTGGGGGCAGGGGGCAGAGCAGCGGGAGGGCAGCCAGGAGAGAGCATCACAAAAGCCAAGGGAGTCAGTGCTCCAGGGAGCAGAGCACGACCAGCCACGTGGAATGTGCTAGAAGGTCCAGATAAGGACTAAACAGTGTCCCTGACACTGCAGAACTTCGAGGCACTGAGGCAGCTCGTTGGGAGCCTCTGCAGTGAGGGAAAGGGGTGGGGCCGTGCTAAGAAGGACTGCGCAGTGAGGACACAGACACAGAGCTGCCCTCAAGGACGGAAAGGGAGAGGCTGGCCTCTGCGGGCCTTGCAGGAAGGCCCAGGAAGGGGACAGGCCGTCTGCCCTCCCCAGCTCGAGACCCTCCATCCCAGGAGCAGGGGACAAAGCAGGCAGTTCACGGCCTATGGGCCAAGCTCCTCTGTTCTGTGTGTGAGCCCAGCTTCCCCATCTGTAAAAGGGACAGGAATTCTTGACACAGGGCTGCTGGGAGGGCAAGACAAGAGCGCAGAGCCTGACAGGCACCAGCTGCACCTCCCACCCCTCCGAGGCAACACACGGACACCTCCCTGCTGCCGGCACCACCCAGACCGTCTCTGGGCTCAAATGCCCCAGCACAGGTCAGAGACCTAAGGGCTGAAAAAAGAAAAAAGCCAGATGCAAGAACAGCATCCTCACCTGAACTTGAAATGGACAGAAAACTCAGGTGAGTCTGAAAAAGCTATGGGAACCGTACCTAACAGATACCTCAAGTCTCTCAAGTGTCCCCACCGCTGGCACGAGGGTGCTGCTCAATCCTGTGTCGGTGTCTCCACGGGTTCCAGAGAGAGGGCGGGGCCACACCCAGAGTGCCTTGCCCAGGGGGCCACAACTGGAACAGGTGATGTGGCAAACTGGACCCCTAGGGCCAGATCTAGCCTGCCAACCCCGTAGGGTTCATTTCTGTAATGGAACCGACATTTGAAAAATAGATTGTTCATAAAAACCTGGATTTCCAGCTTCATCTGAAACACTGGCCATCAGGCCACACAGGGTCTGCATGGAGCAGTGCCCACCCCAGGTTCCCTGGCCCAGGTTCTCCCCAGCACCTCTGGGACCAGCCGCGTCACCCTGCCCCGCAGGCCCAAGAGTCCACATGCTGGGCCTCAGGGCTCCAAGAGAGATGTGGGACTCTGCACCAAGGGGAGAGGGAGCACCCATGCTGGGTGGGCAGGTGGGCGCTCCTCTGGCCACCCCAGGGCTGTCCACAGTCCCCATCCACTCTCTCCCCTGAGAGCAGCCAGGCAGGAGAAGGAACAGTCCAGAGGAACGGGGAGGAAGAGAGGTTGGCTCAGATCTGCAGTCCCAGGAGAGCGAAGAGCCATCAGAAAGAGGAGGAGGGAAGAAAGGAATAAGAGAGAGTCAGGGAGGGAGGGAAAGAGGAGAGGGAGAGGAGGAGGTGAGGGTGGGCGGACGACCAGGATGGGGGTGGTCTCCTGCTTCCTGTTCTCCGGTCACCTGGCCCCAACTTGCCTCCCCACCTTTGTGTGTCCCACACCAGCCTGCACTCACACTGCACATGCACACACACTGGGCGTATGCACAGTTTACACACACCTATGCTCACACCAGCTGTCGCTCATCCATGCAAACAAACACTGCCTGGGTGCGCGCGCACACACACACACACACACACACACACACATCCTCCTGCACATAAGCACACGCAGCATGCATCCACCACCGCTGTCCTGAGAGCATAGTCCTGGGGCTCCAGCGCCTGGAAGACGGGTTAGGGTCGGAGGCCAGGACCCCCTGGAGCGTTGCGGAGCCTGCACCAGACTGTCTGGCGGGGAGAGGCTGCAGGATGCGAGAGAAAGCCTACAAGCGACAGGCCTGGCAATGCGGAAGGAGGGTGTGGGGTGCCCACCCGCCCGGTCTGGAGGCAGGTGTGGGGAGAGCCATGTCCCTTCATCACCTCCCTTCCCAGGTTCACTCAGGGGAACTCTGTCACTCTCCTTACCATGGAGCACCCCCCAGCTCTGTCACCCTGCACAGCTGTACCACAGCCAGCCCCTCCCTCCACTCCACTGGCCACCCTTGTGTCCCTCCACCCACCCTCAGCTGAGTGGGCTCTGGAAGCCACAGCTGCACGCGGGAGCCCTCCTACCTCGGAGAAGGGCCCCAGTGGGTACTGCTGCGCTCCCGTGGGGCCAGACCGCCCCCATTCCTCCTCCCCCATGCCTGCTCCTCTTTGTCTAGGCCTGACTTTCCCTCACGGGCCATACACACAGCAGGTGCTCACTAAATGCTTGCCAGGCTGGCTGAATCTCCAAACACCACCCCTCTAAGTGCTGCAAGACAAAATCAAAACCCGACACCTATACTCCACCCCAGAATGAGCAGGACAGGGAGGGCAGGGGCTGAGCCAGAGAGCAGAGGGAGGGGAATGCGGGCCAGTGTGGCCGGGGCCTGGGGTTTCCTCAGCCTCAGGCCTCTTCCCGAACGGAGAATCTCATTCAATCAACAGTTTGGTTTTTTGGGGTTTTGTTTTTTGGAAAGGGAAAAATGATATTTTGAAACATTACTATGAAAAATTAATTTAGATCTGAAGCATCAAAGACATTTTGCAAACAAAACCAGGGCATTTTGTGGCTGGCCACTGAGTGAATTTAGAGCCCCAGGCACCCAGGCCCAGCCAACAGTCCCCACGGGAGCAGCAGCTGCACCCACCAGAAACTGCTCTCCTGGCGGAAAGAGGGGCCTGACTCCAGAGCCCAGGGGGACAAGACAGTAATCACACACGTGCGAAGCCATGGCAGCCCCTGGCTCCCCAGGCAGGGTGACCTTTTGTCAACTTGGGACGGGAACACAAATCTACCCACCATCACTCTGGCTCGGCCTTGATTGGATCAAACTCCCACTGGAAAACGAGGGGGAAGGCAATAAAACCTCCAGAATTGATATTAAACCACTGACATTTCACAAACCGAGTGGCACTGGCAGCTGCCAGTCTAACGGCAGGAGGACCTCTAAAGGGGCAAGTCAGGCGTGAAGGTCACAGCCGTGCCGAGAAGCCGCTCCCAGCCCAGGCATCAGCACCGAGGGGGGCCTAGATGGCCAGGATGGGAGCCCCTGCATGGCGGACCTGTCCCTTCCGGGCCCTGTCCATGTGTTCGCCCAGGTGCCCCCAAGAGGGGGAGACGGGCTGACCTCCAGAGCCTCCCAGACCAGATGCTCTGTGGCTCTGAAGCCAAAGATGATGTTGAATTCAAAGCTTGTGCCTGTCTCTTACTGAGCCTCCTGCAGCCCAGCAGTGGGGAGGGGCCACCGTCCAGTACGAAACCACAAAAGACACAGGTCCTTCGGAAACAGCCTGGGTCTGAAACTTACCAGGAGCCATGCAATTGCCTGGGCCTCCCGCCACATGCCAGGCAAAGCGTCCAGGCAAGGTTTTTTCCCTGCAGATAACCTCACTTAGGCAGGAGCAGGAAGGCAGGTTGAAATACGGTGCTGCAGGAACCCAGGCACCTGTCCCCGCCACTACAGTGAGCCCTCCCAGGCTCTGCCAACCCCAGGCACAGATCTTCGTGTGCTGGCCTTGAGGGGCAAGCAAGGAGCTCTGTCCAGAGATCAGGGAGCCCAGGAAGCCACTCCAAAGGCGGCAGATCCCGCCACTTCTTCTCATCGCCCCCATGCCCCTGGCAGACGTCACTGACCCATGACAGCTGAACCCAGCTGTGTCTCACCGTCCTCCTCAACCCAGAGCCCCACAGTCACAACCAGCAAGTCACAGGAGTCAGCCTGTGAGATGAAAGCAGGTCTGGCCTTCCTGAATTGAGAGCTTAACCCAAGCACGAGGGCTGTTCCAGGTGCAGGACAGCCAAACACATGGGAGGAAGAGACCACGAGGAAGGCATCTAGCCATGCCTCTGGGTCCGAGGAGGCCCCACGTCAGGGACCACCTCACATGCTGCCAAGCATTCGGAGATGCACAGTAAATGCGAGTTGTTCTGCCTCATGCGGGGCCCCTGGCGGGGTGACAGTCACAGCGCTGGGGGGAGGCTGGGGAGTATGCTCCCTCACCCCAGGGACAGACATGGGGGGAGAGCATCTGGCCAGCTGGAATCGGCCAGAAGAGGAGGGTGGACAGGCAGCTGAGCAAGCCCAGGGCTGCCATGGCAGGACCATAGGGGGCTGTGAAACAGGACTCCACTCAGCATCCCAAACCCAGACTTGGCACTTCCAGGTGGGGCCAGAGTGAGCCTTCCCCCGGGCCTTCACCTCAGCCCAGGACGGTGGCAGCGGAACGAGAGTCCTGCTGTTTCCCCTCACCCTTCAGAGCCAATCACGAGGAGCGGCACCAAGTCCAGCAGCACTTCGGCCTGCGGGGAGGGGGAGCCATCCAGTGGCCAGGAGCCTCCTGTGGGTCACCGTGCTTCCCACCGGTCCCAGGGCCCCCACAGGGAGGCTCTGGGCAGAAACTTCTAGGTGGTGGCCCAGAAAGACGTGGAAGGATGCCAAAACCTTAGGGTCCCGGAAATGGAGCCCTCTGTTAGCCTGACTGGCATTTCCTGAGTGGCTCCTGGGACCCAGAAATGCAGGGGATACAGGACTGTGATCATCGGTCCCGTGTGACAATTCACAAAGCTACTTCCTGGACATCAGCTCATCTGACCCCACAGCAGCTCCAGCAGGTGGGGGTCCCAGTGCCCCATGACAGCGGGGCTGAGGCTCAGCTCAGCATGGTGGAGAGACCCAGTCAAGATCCCCGGCTTCCACCACTCCATCGCTGCTTCGGTAGCCTCAGAGCGTCGTGCCTACCTTATGTGGTTCCCGGACCACATAATGCCGACTCTTCAGAAGGCTGGCTGGTCACAGACACCGGGAGGTCACCATAGACACCTCTGACCCCCAAAAGCATCTCCCCTGGAACCATCAAACAACCATCTCGCTGAGGAAGAGATGCTCGTGGGTCCAGAGAAAGGATGGGAGCCGGAGCCCTGGGCCCTGGCTGGCCCCTGGTCATTATTAGCCAGCTCCGCTTTTTCCAATCACCAGCCCCACCATGAAGGTGAAGAACGCACACAGGGAAATAACAGAGTTTTATCTCAAATAGATCGATCCACTCAGATCCGTCTGGCCCCAGCCTCTTAATTCTCCATAATGTCAAAGCAATTTTTGGTTAAGTATACAGACTGTCCTCTACTAAATTAAACTAATAGATCTAGTGGGAAATAAAACCCCAAGTGTATTGAGAATATTAAAAAAAAAAACTCTCCATGAGTCTGTAAGATTTACTTTGGCAAATGATTATACACATAACACACAGAGGCTGTAATAAAATCCATTAGGGGACACTCAGCTCTACTGATAACCTCCCCCTAATAACGCCATACCTCCGCAAGCACCCAGGCTCCAGGACAGCCAGTCAAGACCCTGAAATTCCCCATCCTACATCCTTCTGACACCCAAGGCAGCTAGATACGCACTTTAAAATGTGGGCTGTTGCTGTTAGTACTAAGCTAAGCCATCTACCCCAAACACTGTCTTAAAATCAACCCTCCCACTCACCCTCTGCAATCAGCCCAGTACCCTTTTTACAGATAGGAAAACTGAGGTTCCAAGAGGCCAAGGCAAGACCAGAATCTGAATCAAAGCCCACATGGCTCTGCAGCCCTAGACACCACCTTGCTCTGCTTTCTTTTGCTTTGCATCTGGCTTAATTTTCCATTGAGCCACGGATAGCCCAGGCCATCGGGCAAGATGTTGCTCTGATGATGCTCGTCAGAGATGGCATCTAAAGGATACCACCTACTGTTCCTGCCAACCCTGGCACTCTAGCACCTCTGGGCACCTCCATGGAAGCGGGGAAGAGAGCAGACAGGGCAGGAATTAGAACCCCATTTTGCAGTTGGGGAACCTGAGGGTTGAGGGCTTCCCCAACCAAACCCAGAGGTCCAAGGCACCCCCAGCAGGCCGAGGACCCAGGAAGGACAGGCCGCCCTGAAACCCTCACACCTTCCTTGTGCCTGGTGTGTGCTGTTGGTCAGAGCCAGCTCTCACGTGCAAGGGGAGTGGAGAGCAGAGAATGGTGAGAGGTGAGGATTCGTCGAAAGGCCCTCCTCAGAGCCGTCTCCAGACAAAGAGGGTCTGTGGCAACCACCCTGCACCTGCTCCCAATTCCCAGCCCTTGCCCCTCCACAGGGCCGCCAGTTTCCCTGCTCCCACTTCACCTCACGCTGCCATCAGGGTCAGACCTCCTGTTTGTCATCTTCAAGCCCAAAGCCTTAGCCTGCCTGTCCCTCAACTCCAATGACCCTGTCACACTGGACTCTTCTCTTTGTCCCCAGGGCTCCTGCCTCCTACCCTTGTACAGGTAGTTACTCACTCGGGATGTTGATGTCCCCAAACCCTGTCCCACCAGAATCAGTCAAAATCCTGCTCTGCACTCAGGGCTGAGGAGTTCAGGAATTCTTCCCAGGTGGGACCCACCTGCCACCGCCCTGAAGGTCCCCTGCCAGGGCTGGGGTCACTCTGTGCTTGATTTGTGTCCCCAGTGGGCTCTGAGTCCCAGTCTTCGAGGCACAGAAATCCATCCTGTGGCTACAAGGACCCGTGTGCCCTCACTTCCTGCCCTGCCTCCCAGCCCTCCCTGAGCCCCTCACTCACCACGCTCTGCTGTCTTCCACCCACCACCCCCCCTTACCCTACCCTTGGCCTTGGCACCTGCTATTCCTTCTGACTGCAGCACTCTTCCTCTCCCAGGTCTTTGCCTGGCTGATGCTTCACACCTTCCCTGACCCCCGGGACTCCCACCCCGTGTCCGTGTGCGTGAGTACGCCCGTGTGCGGGCTGCGGGCTGCACGTTCCTCATCACTGGCTGACATGCTCAGGCTTAGCTTTTGTTTCCTCTTTGCACGTGTGTCTCTGCCCCCTTCTGGGCTGAAATGCAGATTCCCTGCGGGCAGGATGCTGTGGGTTCCCCAGCATCAGGCACACCATAAAGTTAGTGCCCCCAGATATGGGAGTGATGAGGGTCTCAGGACATGCTGGCTGAATAAATTTTTAGGTGAAACAGGCTCTGCCTGGAGTTTCTCCCCCTTATTCCGTCTCTCTAGACAGCCCCCAAGCCCAGTCAATCCTGGGCAAACAAATGGCCCCAGGCTCAGGGGACCCAGCATGGTGATAACGACACAGCAGTGATGGGTCAGACCTGTGGGCCTGACAGCTCTGGGTCCCCAGCTGCTGCTGACACAGCACAGGCTGACTGCAAGCCGGGCCCACTTTGCTGAGTGCACACGGCCAGGGGACAGGCCTCCCTCCCTCACAGCCGTGTGGCCTGTGAGAGCAGAACCCTCTCCTGCCTCTGTGGGGGCTGGAGCCCCACTGTCCTCCTCCCACATGTTAGGGGCACTCAGTCATCAGTTCCCTCCCATCATCCAGGACAGAGACCACCAGGGCCCAGAGAGGGCCACGCCCCCACCCACCGCCCCACATCTGAAGCAGCTGACCTGAGACACGCCCTTGGAGGGGAGTCTTCCTGGAGCTGGACTTCAGGCCTTTTATCCCTTGACACTGACAGCAAATGAATGACTAAATTGGCCAAAAGTAAAAGTCTCCATAAATCTGATTTTTCCTTTAAGCTGTAGGGTACACAGAGTGTAGCCAGGATTATTGATAGAAAAGTTTATGGATGGGCTGCATCTTAAGATCAAAATACATTACCCCAAATCAGTGTTGCTGTACGTGGTACGGAGGGGACAGGAAGGTCAGCTGAGGCAAGAATATTGAAACCAAAATTCCAAGACCTGAACATTAAAATAAATTTTGAAAGGGAGTTCCAGGAAAAACGTTTACTTAGGGCTGTAATTTAAGAGTGCTTTCTGGAGAGGCTGGGCAGTCTTTTTAAAAAGTGCTTTTGAAGTGTCTTTGAGAGTCCAGTGAATTCATCCACAAAATGGTATTGACAAGCGCTGCATACCTCGACTCACAGTGCGATCAGAACAGCATGTGATGATAGCAGGCGTGAGGGAGAGAGCGGAGGGGCACAAGCAAGCCCCCAGGCACACCCAAGCCGGTGGGTCAGATGGACCGAGTGCCTGCTGGTCACGTTACAGGGGGGTTCACCTCCAGGTCCTTGTACATAGTGACCCACCCCAGGCATTTCAGAGCTTGTGAATGGAGAGAGGGAGGGAAAAACCTGGCAGCCCAAAGGGTGCCTGTCACTACCTATCGATGAGCACTCAGGAGACACAACAGTTCTAAAATGCTCTTAACGAGTCCATCAATGGGAGATGGGTTTCATTTCATACAGCCAACATTCCCTCTAAACAGGGCATCTCTGTGGAAGCCCAAAGGACACTGGTAGTTGGTAGGGCTGAGGAGCTGTGTCCCCAGAGGGTAGTTGTCCTTTGGGGAAGCAGCATACACACTCCATCACAGATGCCTTCTTCAGAGCTTCCAAATGAGACCATGTCCCACCATGACGCAGTGAGAAGAAACTAGCAAAAGGCAGGCCAGCCAGGCATGAGCAAGGACTGGTGGGGGTAGGGGCTGCTGCCTGGGTTCAGCTCACTGAAACTGGCCAAAGGGCTCAGTCAAAGAGGCAGGAGTCCCTGCCCTGCCCACCAGGAAAGCCAGGAAAGAAGAGGCAAAGCCCCCTTCCCCACACTCCCAACACTGCTCCTGGCTCCCACTGTCACAAAGCCCCAAGCGTGGGTCAGGCCCAGCTGGACTTAAA
Organism: Camelus bactrianus; assembly: GCF_048773025.1. Taxonomy (NCBI): domain Eukaryota; kingdom Metazoa; phylum Chordata; class Mammalia; order Artiodactyla; family Camelidae; genus Camelus; species Camelus bactrianus. Next base: position 19,734,380 of record NC_133547.1, on the reverse strand, counting down.
AGACACAGGGAAGAAAGATGCAGCTGTGGCCTCGCAGCCTACGGGACAGGACAGAAGAGCAAACAGACCCTTCCAACCACAGAGCTGCTGTGATTTCCTACTGAAAACTGGGGAAGACGTTGCACCAGGCTGCCATCAGTCAAGGGCAGAGGGGCCTCACTCTCTACACCAACTCCAGGTACAGTGACAAGAGTCTCACCTGGAGTAGGGAAAATTGGGGTGTTTTAGTTAAGAATTAGGGCCCCAGAATAAGACAGACCTGGGTTGAAGCCTTACTTGGCTGCGTGATCTCGGGCTAGTTCCTTAAGCTCTCTGAGCTTCAGCCAACACATCTCTAAAACGAGATGAAATCACAATGCCTACCCCGCAGGGATAGGTACCCACCGTTACAGAGGTTAAAGGAGCTCATTCATTCACTCCACAAATGTTTACTGACCATCTGCTCCATGCCAGACCCTGTTCTATGTACTGGAGATATGTCAGTGAACAAAGCAGCCAAAGAAGCGCCATTAAATGGAATCTACAGACCACAAACAAGAAACTATAAACAAGGATATTGGACCATACGTTGGAAGGAGTTCAGTGCTAAGGAAAGAAGAAAAAGAAGAGCAGAATGAGAGGCTGGGAGTGTGCGGGCTGGGGCGGGGGTGGAGTGCAGATTACAATATTAAAATGGTGGTCCCAGTGGACCTCACTGAATTCTTAGCTAAAATCAGAAGAACATGATAGAGTTAGTGAACTAGGTATCTGGGGAAGGATCAACTCCCAGTCAGGTGATACAGTTGGTGCAAAGGCCCTGGGGTGGGAGCACACTCTGTGCCTGACATTGTGAGAAGTGTGGCCAGAAGAGTGTGATCAGGAAAAAGGCAGAAAACATGAGATGAGGACAGAGCAAGGTGGAGGGGGTGGGAGGCAGATGGTTTGACCTTGTCAGCCATTGCAAGGCCACTGGTGTTTTTCCTGAATGAAAAGGGAACCACTGCAGGGTTTTGAGCAGGGGAAGAGTAATCTGATTTCTGTTTGAGAAGGATTGCTCAGTTGTCATGCTGGAAAGTGCGTAGCCAGTGCCTGGTAAGTGAAAAGTATGTGAAAAAGAATAGCTATTAATTCTTATTAATAATAGCACCAACTCAGGTGGTGGGCAAGAAATACCTTAACCCACAAGGTGGTACAAGTTTAGAAGATTCATAAACCTTAAAGATAATCAAGGTGTAGGAATCCCTCTAGCTGCAGGAATCCTCCCCATGCGCATCCCTAATCACTGGCCAGGCCATCCATCTCTGCCTGGATGTGGTATCAGGACAGGAGATTGCTGCCTCTCTAGGCTGGCCACTCCACAGTAGGCTGGCGCTTGCCATCATAACCCTGCTTAGAATCAGCCCCCAAATGAATCCGCTTTCCTAGAATCTGTGTAGTACAGTGCAAGTCTGCCCCCTCCCTTCAGAAGCTGAGGACAGCAGTGGGGCCCTGCAGGGTTTTACATTCAGCGATCCAAGGCAGTTTCTAAAAGAAACTGGGATTATTAAGGGGAAGCAGGGGAGGGCGGGAGGGATGAAATGACAGAGGCAGCTGGTAACTGCCTTCTTGGGGCACCTGGAGAGAAACTGTAGGAAGCAGAGGAAGGCCACAGGCCTTCCTTCCCTCCTGGCCAGAGACCTTGGCAAACAAGGGCTCAATAATGAGCAAGAGTGGCCTGAGTGGGTGGGAATGACTCCTTGGCTGCAGATGAGGATGCTGAAACCCAGGTCCAGGAGGGGTAAACGGCTCTGCCCAAGGGCACCCACCTGGTAAGGACAAAGCTTAAAAAGGGCCTCTATCTTCTTCCCCCTGAGCACGCTAGACCCAGTCAGCTGCTGGGAAGTATTCCCCCTGTCAGCTTCCTTCTCCGCAGCTCTTGGGGAATCCTCTGGAGGTGCCTGGGAGAGGCTAGTGAGTAGGGATAGCAGACACGTGAATTCACACGGGTCCTCTCCCCTCAACCTTAGGTCAGAGCTAAGAGGTAGGGGCCGGCGGACAGGGACAGAGATACTGAAATCCACTGACTGAGGTATCCCGTGGGGAAGGGAGGCAAGAGAGATCCAAGCCGAGGGGTGGGGCTCGACCAAACGAGTGTGTGCCCTTCCAAACCACAAGCCTGCCCCCACGTTTCCCTTTGGGGACCAGACTGCACTCCCGCAGAGGGCTGGGGAGGGGGAAGCCTCCGGGAGAAGGCTGTGAGAGAGGTACAGGGATGCGGGGAGATGTGGGCTCCGGGATGCGGCTGTGGACCCGACCTTTGCCTCCTGCCGCTTCGGGATTCCCCCTTGCACCAGGTAAAGCGAGGGCCACGACCGTGAAGAACGAGTAGGGATGCAGAGGCCAGCGAACATGGTGCGGGAACCCCCCCTCCCCCGGAAACCTCCGGGGCCTTGAGTCGTGCCGGGCGCTCCCAACCCACCCACCCCCACCCCTGCCGCCTCTGCCGTCACTCACGGCTGCTGCTCGCTGGCTCGCTCTTGCGCTCTCCGCGCCACCGGCACCTGCTCGCCCGGCGCTCTGCGCTCACTTCTTGCTCGCACACTGCAGACTCACGGCGTTGCCGCCGTCACCCGTCCTCGTCCCCGGCCCAGCACAGCGCTCCGCCCTTCTCCCGGGCCCACGGCGCCCACCCACCCGCCATGGCCTGGGCCTGGGACAAAGAGCGGTGCAGCTTTTTGCCCAAAACGGGGTAAGAAGTTGAGGGCGGGGGTCTGCAGAAAAGGCCTCGGGACGCACGGGGCGCAGGGACAAGCGGCCGTCTCGGGCGATGGAGATTGGGAAGAAGCCAGGGAGAGTTTAGGTGGGAGGACCCCCAACCAAAGCGGGTGCGGGGCGGGGCTGTGCTCCAACCAGAAAGACTGTGTTCCCTCCAAGCGACCGGGGAAGGGGGGGGGGGGCGCTCCGGGGCGGAGGCGGTACCGGCAGTGGAAGAGAAGAGAAGGGAAGGGGAGGGAGGGCGGGGGTGATGCAGCGGTGGAGGCGGCACAGTGCCCAGCCACTGACCGCCCCCTCCTTTTCCCCTTCCCCTCCCTTCCCTTCCCCCTCTCTCTGCCTCTCTCCGGCTCTGGGGTCTGCCACACCGGACCCGCTCTCCCCGCGCTGCGCTGGGTCGGACGCCAGGTCTGCGCGCCGCGGCTGAGCGCCCACTCGCCTTGCGGAAAGAGCCGCGAAGGGACCGGCGGAGGCGGCGGCGGGAGAGCTAGGAGGCAGCCAGAGGAGGTGGCAGTCGGGAGCCAAATCAGAAGGAGACCGGGAGGCAGAAGCTCACGAATCCCAGGCGCGCACTCTCTTGGCCCAGGATGGGTCCCGGCGCGGCCCAACCCCTGACCGGCCCGCCGGACAGAGACTGAATTGCAGGTCCCCGTCGTCCTGTGGACGGCCGTACAGAGGGGAGCACAGACCGATCACCAGTAGCCTCCCGGCGGGACCTCGCGTTCTGCGCACCCCGTGCAGCGCCCCCCGCCGGAACCGCGCCGGGCAAGCCGGCGAGGGAGCGGGGCTGATTGGCGGCCGCCGGCGGCCGGGGGAGGGGGCGCCGCGCGGGGCCATGGCAGGCTCGGAGGCGTCCTAGCCCGAGCCCGAGGCGGATCCGAGCCCGTGCTGCCGCCACAGCCACCTCTCTGTGCCCGGGCCCCCGCCGCCGCCGCGCCCCCTGCGGGAGATGGAACAGAGGAACCGGCTCGGCGCCCTCGGATACCTGCCGCCGTTGTTGCTGCACGCCCTGCTGCTCTTCGTGGCCGACGGTGAGCGCGGGAACTTTGCTGCCTCGGGGGGCTCGGGAGGTCCTTGCCGGGTCTGCCAGAGCCAGCCTGCCCGGGTCGCCACGAAGGAGGAGGAAGAGAAGGGGAAGGCTTCACGGTCTCCAGCAATCCCGGTGTGCAGCCCCGGCCCGCAGGGGTAGGGGATGGAGAGAGGCGAAGGGTCGCCGCAGCCGTGGCGCCCGCGCCCGGGTCACTCGGAGCCAGACCTGGGCTCCAGCTGCGGACAGGCTGCTTGCGGGGCGCGGGAGTCGGCGCCCCCCAGCCTGGCTCTGGTAGTGCGGCCAGGCGCGGGGGAGAAGCGTTTAAGCCACCCCTGCTGCCCTTCCCGATCCGGAGGGAAGCAAGCAGCCTGCAGCGGTAGCCGGTCTCTGCTGCGGCCCGGCAGCTGCTCGACCGAACTTTGCCAACGCCTGGGCCACGCGAGTAGCTGGGGGGTGGGAAACACAAGGCCAGCGAGCCGGGGACCGACCGTCTCGCCTCGGGCTGCCCCAGGCCCCCGCCCCACAGCTGATCACGCCTCTCTCTTCCCCCGCCCCCAGCTACATTTACCGAAGTCCCCAAAGATGTGACAGTACGGGAGGGAGACGACATCGAAATGCCCTGCGCATTCCGGGCTAGCGGAGCCACCTCGTATTCTCTGGAAATTCAGTGGTGGTACCTCAAGGAGCCCCCCCGGGAGCTGCTGCACGAGCTGGCGCTCAGCGTGCCCAGCGCCCGGAGCAAGGTAACCGGCCGCCCACGCGGCGCCAGCTTTCACCCCGCTAGGGCCGGGGCGGCTGGGGTTACCCCAGCGAGGAAAGCAGGGCGCCGCCCTGTGGTGCAGCCCATTTCCTACCCGCCCCATCCCCACAGCACAACTGTTACCCTTAAGCCTAGTTAATTCATTCCTTCTCCAGATACCTCCCCCAACTCCACGGCTAGCCTCTAAGAAGCCACACCTCATCCAGTTCGCCTGCTCTTGCTGGCTGCGTGCCCATAGGCTAATGGGTGCTGCATATTGAAAGAAGACCACTTGCTGGGGCCGGGCTTTCCCTGCCCTCTGCCGCTCTGAGGTCCTCAGGGCACAGGGCCAAGGAGTTAAGCTCCTCTGGGCTGGGTTCCAGAAGCCGGCAAAGCACCGGATACATATTACCTCCAGCCCCCACAAGATCAGAGGGACTGCCCCCACTGCCCTTCTGCCTCTTAAACCAGTTTCTAGTGCGGGGGCACGCACACACACAAACACACACACCACCGACCTACCCTCTACCCAGAGTCCCATCCTCAGTTACTGCTCACGTCTCCCACTGGATTCTGTCCAGATACACCGGCCCCTCCATCCAGCTTTTCAAGGGGCTTAGAGAAGTATGGCAGGGAATGAGGATGCGCTGCGGGGGGGAGATGGGCCTTTCTTCCCACCCTGGTGGCAATCCAGCCTCCCCTCTTTGGCTGGCAGGTGTGCTAGGGCATCCACTCCTTGGCCGGGCGCCATGCCAGCTCCAAGCCCATCTTCCTTCTGGGTAAAACTCCTGAAAACCCTGATGTCCTTCGGGCCCGCAGCTGTGGCCTCATCCCGAGCGGTTTCGAGTCCCAGCCCACCAGCAGAGGGTCCTCTTATGGGAGGCGCATGTGAGTTCCCTAAGACTGAAGGCCGACAGTCTAATGTCTCTCTCTCTCCCTCTTTGCATTTTAGGTAACAAATAAGGATGCAACTAAAATCAGCGTAAGTGTAAGCCCAGCGCGGGCCGCGGGAGACCCCTTCTGGCCGCTTTTCGCCCCGCAGCTTCCTCCCTTTTAGAAAGGCTCAGCGGCCCTGCGGTGTAGGGCCCTGCTCACAGCATTGCGTTGTCGGCTGCTTGGCCTGTTGGGGCGCCATCTGTCGCTGGTAGCGGATCTGGTTCTTTTTTGTGTAAATCAAGGGTCCCAGGCTTGAATCTCCTTCCTCCGCTGTACGCTCAGCTGTAAAACTCTTCTTCGGGACCGCACGTTCCAGCCCCTTGCCCTAGCCATGACCCATACTCAGAATTGTGGCCCCTACTCCCGCCCCTCACACACCTGGCACCCAAGTGGTGCCCTCCTCTGCAGCCCTCTCCTCGCCTGGGTTGCAGGTCACCTTGCCGGTTGCAGGCTGGTTGCAGGGGAGGGGGGAGAGACTTGCCAGGTTGCCAGAAGGTCAGGGAGATGTGCCCAAGCTTTCCAGGAAAACCAGGGCCTCCTCCTATCCTGGGTTCAGAGCTGAGGGTTCCCTGGGAGCTTGGTGAGGGCCACAAAGCCGCTGCTCTCCCGCATCTCCACCAGGCTTCAGGGGAGGTGTGCTTCATCAGGAGCTTCAGGCTGCCGAGGAGAGGCAGGTTCCTAAGTAGCAGGACCCAGGGGGTCCGTCAGCAGCCTCTACATTTCCTGCTCCTTGGGAATGTGGAGGGTTAGCTGTGGTCTGAGGGCTGGGAAGCCTTCCTTTCAACACCACCCGGCCCTCCAAAATCTAGAATAAAGAAACGTTAGTGTGAGTAGATGTGGAGGGCCGGACGTAAGGCCATGCCTCAGAGCCCATGTGGTCAGATGTGGTGCGCTGCTGTGGGAAAGACATGGAAGGTTAGTGTCTAAAGGCTGAGCCTGAGGTTCTCCCAGGTGCCAGAGGGAGGAAGGAGGGGTAGGTTCTGCGGTTCTGAAGGGAAAGCTATGGGCAGTCACAAAGGTAGTTTTGTGTGGGCAGGGGGAGCAACCTGAGACACTCTGTTAAGATATCGGGGAGCTGCAGACACGATGCAATGGGCAGGGTCACCCAAGGTCCACTTAGAGTTGAGAGCTCTATGCCACTGGGGAGACATGGTGGTGGAGGGGGGAGGAAAACTGAATCGTGATGATGGGCAGAACCGGGTCTGAAAAGTGTTGGGGTGCTGCGGCCTGGGGGCGCCCTGGGGGGCTGGCCGGGAGAGCGAGCTGTGGACCTGCCCATTCCGGCCTCTGACCCCAACGCTCGCTCTCTTGCAGACCGTGCGCGTCCAGGGCAATGACATCTCGCACCGGCTGCGGCTGTCCGCCGTGCGGCGGCAAGACGAGGGCGTGTACGAGTGCCGCGTGTCGGACTACAGCGACGACGACACGCAGGAACACAAGGCCCAGGCGCTGCTGCGCGTGCTCTCCCGCTTTGCGCCGCCCAACATGCAGGCCGCCGAGGCCGTGTCCCACATTCAGAGCAGCGGCCCGCGTCGCCACGGCCCAGCCAGCGCCGCCAACGCCAACAACGCGGGCGCCACCGGCGCCGCGGGCCGCGCCACCTCCGAGCCCAGCCGCGGAGACAAGAGCCCGCCTCCCGGGAGCCCTCCCTCCGCCCCGGGTCCCAGCGTCCGCGAGGCCGCCGCCGCCTCCGCGGCCCACGCAGCCACCACCACCGTCGCGGCCGCGGCCGCGGCCTCATCAGCGTCGCCGCCACCCCGGGAGGCGGTCCTTCTGCGCCAGAGGCACGGCTCGGGTAAGGGCGGCGCCGACAGGGGCGGGCTCGCGCGGGGGTGGTGCTCGCCGGAGGGGCGGCTCGGCTCGGGTCATTTGCGGATGCGGAGTCGTTGGTGTTCAATCTGGGTGCGCCTGGAGCGCGTTTTCCGCAGCCTCACTTCTGCCCTCTTCTTGTCTTTGCTGTTGGCTGCTTGGAGCATTCGTTACATGTATGTTGAATGTCGGAGCTGTCCAGCCCGCAACTTCCTGGTACACACGGGCTGGAGTCTGGGGAGCCCTCTTGAGTATGAGGGCTGCACTCCGACGGCGGTGGTCCTGCTTTTCTCCTGAAGCCCTTGGCGCCTAAATGATGGATATAGCACCCAGTCTAGAGTGGAGGGAGCTGGTTACAGCTCAAGACCTTCCAAGTCGGGATTCTGCCTGACTGAATTAAGAGTCAGATTTTGTCCACGCCAGCTTGAGTGGGCCTGGCTGTGCAGGCTCTGTTCTCTGGCTAACCAGCCTGATCCTAGGAACAGGCTCTGCGATAAATCTCCACTCCAGTCTCCTTTAGGCCCTTACTGAGTGGGTGGGGATGGAGCCCTTCCATTGTTAGGAGGGCACCCAGAGGTTAAGGCCTGCTATCCTAAGGAGCTGAGAGGGTGAGGGAGAAGGGGAGAGAGGAGCAGGGGAGAAGGGAGTCAGAGAACAGAAGGTCAGGACCATAGGCTGACGGCAGGGCAGGCAGCTCTGGGGCAGGAGGGGCTGCTTAGCCATGGTGGGGTTTTATGGAGGATGCTAGAGCCTACTGACCAAGGTGTCACTCTGCCCGAGGCATTCCCCACTCCCAGCACCCACTCAAAGCTGGGCCTCAGAGATGAGCTCAGCCCCAGTGCTCACTCCCTGGGTCTGATTTTAGGCAGGCCACTCTGACTCGGTCTTGTCTGATGCATAGTCCCTCAGAGAGCATCCCTGCCGGCCTTGCAGCATGGGAGGCTGGGTTCTGGGACAGTTGCATGTAGCACCCCCCTCCCATGGAGGGGGGCAGGGTGTTGAAGCACACTTTCATGGCATTCTCATGGTTCTCCAAGTGCAGACCACCTGCTACCAGCATCAGGGCTTGTCAAGGATGCAGGCTCCTGGGCTCTCCTGCTGAATCCAAGGTGACAGACATCCTAGCCTCCCTCCCTGGCTGATTCTTAAGCTTTCAAACATCTGCATCAGTTCAGTTGTTTCTCACTCAGTTATACTCCCTGTGGGAGCTTCTCCATGTGGCTCAGGCTGCTGGCTAGATCTGGAGGCCCCATCTCTCTTGGACTCCACACAGCTACCCACAGGACCTTCCCCCAGGGTCGGCTGGGAACCTGTGGAGGGCCTCTCCCCAAACAGCCCTAGGCTTCCCCACCTGACTTGAAACTTTCAAGATAACACCAGCTGCTGGGAAAAACCACAAAATGCAGAGGTTTAACATGATTCAAATGTATTATTTCTGGTTCACATCGCTAGTGGAGGGCCAGGGTGGGGGGTGCTGTTCCATGCAGTCATTCAGGGACTCAGGTTGACAAAAACTCTACCATCTTCAACAGGTGGCTTCCAAGGTCGCTCTGGGTATCAACAGTTAGCCCACAGACAAGGGAAGAGAGAATGGAAGCAGCCCTTCTCAGCATAGTTCCCTGAGAGAACCAAGCATAATGCTCTAAGGCACACATTACATATGATGAACTGACTTCTTGTGCATTTAGAATAGGTCTAAGTGTCTGTCATTCTTGGAAGATTGAAAAAAAATAGCCACTCAGAATAATTTGGTAAGGCTTAATTCTCTCAGAGAAAAGCTGATATGGAGAATGGCAAGGGAGGTTTTTAAAGCCCGGGCCTGGAAATGGTAAATATTACTTCCACCCTCATCCATTGGCCAGAACTCTGTCAAGTCGTCCAACAGACGCAAGGCAGGCTGGAAAGTATAGTTCTCAGCTTGGCACCTGTTTTCCAACCTCATCTCTTCAGGGTGGAAGAGGATCATGAATCATAAGCCTAGCACACAGTAGGTGTACTAGAAAAGCACTAATTGACTTGCAGAGTGATTGGCTTTGCTGATGCTGACTGTGAGGAAAACACCCTTCTGCCCCATCCCTTTGGGGCACTAGCAACTGTGTGTCCCAGGCTGGAGCATTCGTATGGGATGTTCCATAGACTGTGAGTAGAGTGGCAAAGCAGAGGATTTGGCAGGCCAGAGGCCCAGATAGGAGTTGTGCCTACACCAGTTACTGGCTGTGTGACTTTAGACAAGTGGCTTAACATCTCTGAAAGTATTTCTTTGAGAAATACTTCAGTAATCCCTAACCTCAGAGGGAACTCAGAATGGAAACCGCTGTTTAAAGTTTATTATTATCACCATGGCCATTATCTGCTCCGGCCAAAGAAGAAAGGGATAAAGCTGAGTGGCTGGTGGTTGGAGGCCAAGCTGTGGACAGCCTTGAATGCCAAGTGGAGCAACAGGGACCATTAAAGGCTTTGGTGAAGGAAGCACCATGTGAAAAGAGACCTTGTTAGTAAACTTGATAGTGCTCACAAAAATGTTAATGAGGCCAAGCTCACGAGCTCATTCCTGCTTGAATCTCCCTCTCCCCGTGGCCAGAGCCTGATCCTCCGAGCCTAACCAAGGCTGAGCTGACTTTGCTGGCCAGAGCTGGTCAGATCACTAATCTCTGGGTTTGGCCACAGGGTGGCTCCAGTGCAACTCATCGCTATAGCGGAGAACCCAGCCGAGGAAGGTGGCGCCAATAGTGTCCTTCTTTCTAGAAGATCTGGAGGTCCTCAGGTCAGCCCAGCCGCTCTGATGGCACAGAGCCCAGGGCCTCCCAGCAGGTGGTGCCTTGGGCACTTGCCAGCCACAGGGCAGCATGTTAATGCCACGTAGATCAGAGTAGCAGCCCAGGCAGGGGGCTCCTCTGCCCTCCCGGGAGTGGGAAGTAGTGTTCATTTCCCTCCAGAGAGCACAATCAGCTGCGCCCCCTGCAGGACTGGCAGGGAAGTGCAGCTAAGATAGGGGTACGGTAGGGATAGGGCCCCTAAGATGTCTGTTGCCTCCAAACCCTTGCTTACTCCTGAACAGAAACAGGAACAGGCCAGAAACCATGTAGACATGTCTCAGAAAGAACCCTAAGTTTCTCTCCAGCTCCTGTTTGGAAGGCCAGAAAGCCTGTGTCCTCCAGTCTCCAACTGAAGCTCTTGGGAGAGTCACTGTGCCATGGGCCCCCTGTGTCCCACTCTGGGCATGGAGAAGTGAGTTAGGTGACCCTAATCCAAACCTGCCTGAATGGCTTGATCCCAAAGAGGGACCATGCCACCTTAAAGTGTCCCTTCTTGCCTCACCATGCAAGGCCACCAAGGCCGTGGCTGTTGATGGGATGAAGACAGCAGACTGTGTTTTGGGTGGCAGGCATGAGTGACCTTTCTGCGGGATGGTGTCACTGAGCAGCGCTTGGTCCTGCCCAGCCTCCCTGAGATGACGCAGCCCGGCCGATCACTCAGAGCCACCAGCAGCTGTGAGTCAGAGAGGGAGCTCGAGGCGGCGACCTCAGGCTTGGACTCCCCCCACTCATAGTTCTTGGCAGCTTAGAGGGGAGGGGACGAGGAAGGACTGTTGCCACTTGGTTACCAGGCAAGGGTGTTTGCAGAGCGTAGCAGTGAGAGGGCTGGCACAGCAGATGGCACATTCAAACCGGGCCATGGAGGAGAGGTGACAAGAGCATTTTTAAATGTGTGGACAAGGTTAGGGCAGCCAAGGATGAGAACTGGTCCCCGGGGCTAGTAGCAGGAGAGCCATTAGCACCTTTGGCCGTAAGGGGAGGGAGGAATTAGCAGAACCCAGAGAGGTTAGCTGGATGGCGAGGCCTCCCTGCAAGGAGCTGAGGCCTTGGGAGATGGACCCAGATGACCCACAGTGACCCAGCAAGGACATCACTGTCCTCCTGCCCTGCAGTCCCCTGTCAGGGCCTCCCATTGGCCATATCCTCCTGGGAGCTGGGGGCAAGGGTGCCCAGGTGATGCAGCCTGTAGCAGCCAGTCTGCAGGGGCTCAGAGCAGAGTGGAGAAAGGTGGAGGGTAGATCTGAGGGGACAAAGGGAATAACTCAGCTCTCAGTGGAAGGAAGATGAATTCCACTCCACCCCAACTCCAGGACAAACCCAGCACTGAGTTTCTAATTAAAGAGGACATCAAAGGCCTGGTTGGAGTGGACACACTGGCTGTTTCAGATTGGCAACCTCAGAGATGATCCCAACTCACCTCCCAGGACAGTGTCTCATTCAGTGATTGCTTCTGGAAGAAAGTCAGAAGAAAGAAAGCAACACTGTCTTGCTCCGTTTTTTAAGCGAGAGGTTTTTAATGCCAGGGAAGGGCTGGGGGGACTTACTCGAAACTTTATCCTCTGGCGACAGCACACCTGGGCCAGAAAAGCCTTCCTGTGCCTCGTATGTGCCCAAGGTAGCCAAATACATATTTGCACTAAAAGTTTATGTGCAAAAACTCATTCATTTCACGTCTCATTTGTCAAGAGACATTTGGATATTTGTGCTTAAAAATAACATGCGCTGGGTAAGCACAGCAGGGCCAGCACAGGAGACTGGGCTCTGTCTTAGCCATGTTTGTAAATCTGGCTCCTGATTAATCTGAACACTGACCTATTTTTCATAAATACTTTTTTGCTGGTTGCCATTTCTAGAAGCAAAAAAAAAAAAGGGGGGGGGGGAGAGAGAAAACAAAACAGAGTATCTTCCAGACAAACCCTTCTAACTGGAAAGGTGCCACCGTGAAGCCAAGTGAGGCCTCAATCAAATACGGTTTGCAACTGAATGGCTTGTATGTTGGCAAGAAGTTCCCCTCTGCAGGGACCTGGGGATCAAATCTGTGTTGTGTGAACCTTTAATTAGCCTCGGGGCTCCGGCTCCCAGAAGAGCCGCCCTGGCCCCTACAGAGAGCCGACTGCATGTGGCAAACTGCTGCCTGGTGCCCACACAAAACTGGCTCTCAATATTTGAATTAATAATGAGAGAAAGACAGCCAAGGCCATAGGTGTGATGGCTTTAGAGAGACTGTTACTGCTGGGAGCCATCAGGGCGAGCATCCTTGGGTGTTGCCATGGCAACTGTAAACCACGACCAAAGTGGGCTGTGGACAAGGTGAAGGCACTCACTCTCCACCCATGCCCCTGCTGGATGATGAAGCTGGTGGAAATGGCGCCACATGGGCAGGGGAGCATCTCCATGCCATGGGGAAGTGGGGAGGGTCTCCAGCTCGGCCAGCAGAGCCAGGCAGCCGTCACCTGGTCTCCCATCTCCCCAGACCCACAAGGACCCAAAAACTATCACTTTAAATGAACAACCCACTCTTCCCTCAAGCTCTGGTGTAACACGAGGATCATAATTAAAGAGAAAATAAATCTGGCAAAAGTTGTCCCAGAGAAGAGAGAGTGAGGCTCACAGAGCATCCTGAAAGAGAAAATTTTAAAGGGTTTTATAGAGGAAATGGCTGAGCCTCACAGCTGGCAGGAGACGCCCGCATCAGTGGCAAACGTGTGATTTTTAACTACGTGGAGTCCTCTCCTTCATCAGCCAGTCACGTGGTTGCATGAGCAGGAACCGAGGGTGGCAGCCACAGACTCAGCTCAGGGCGTCAAGGGCCCGGGGAGCTCCAGGACAAAGCTGCCTGTGTCAGTGGGAGTCCCTAGGGCAGACAGCCCTAACCCACCTGAGGCAGTCAGAGGACGCCTCCTGTGGGCAGTGTGGAAGAGGTGCCTGGGGTTTTGCCCTCCTGCTCAGCTCAGTCCTGGGAAAGTTTCTGGAGGCTTCTCCTTACCTCCCCACCCCATGCCCCGTGGATTGAGAAAATCACACCAAATGGAGGGACCTATGTCCATCACTGCCCCGTGCCCCATGGATCGAGAAAATCACACCAAATGGAGGGACCTATGAGTCAGCTCACTGTACAGCTGTTCTCGCAGCATCAGGGAGACCTCAAATTAAGGATGAAGCAGCTGTACCCTGGACTGTAATGATGATAAATGGTAATTCTTGCCTTTCACTGAGCACTTAGTAGACACCACACACGTCTCACTGGCTTCCCTCCTTTCTGCAGTTCCCCATGACTCCTCCTGCCCCTCTTCATCAACAGTCCCCTCCTCGGAGCCCAGACCCTTTCCCCAGCTGGGTGGCAGCCCCACGACATGAAGAGCGGAGAGCTAGCCTTTCTAAATGTCACTGGGAGCTGAACCCACCAAGGAGCTTCTCATTAAATACTCCAGGCGCACATCTTTAAAAGCTCTGGATATTAAGGATTCCCCAAGCATCCGTGGGAATAAATGAGGTCAAGTGCTTTGGTGATACCGTATTGATTACTTCTACCGCATGTGGACAGAGGCAGGGGCTTGGCCATGGTCTCAAGCCCTGAGCCTTATGGAAGATGCCGACTTGGTTTTCAGACACCTTTGCAGCACAGGGGGTGTCATCTTTTCGATTCTCCCATGCTCTGTGACTGTTACCAGGTATCCCTCGGAAACTCATATCCAAAGCAGTGAGAAGCCCCGCTTTGTCTTATGTGAGGGTTGCAGGGAGGTTGAAGATGACAAGCAAACAGGCCTGGCCCCTGCAACTGCCGTTCCCTGACTTTTCCTCATAAAGGATGACAGGCCTCGTTCCCTGGGGTGGGGCTTCTGGGGAAGACAGTGGCTTTTGTGTTCTCGGGAAGGTGTGCTGTAAATATGGGACGGATTACCCAGTTTGGCCTCCTCTGAATAGAGGGCCGTGGAAGGGGCTGCTGGCGGTGCTGGGTGGCCGTGGGGCAGGGACCCTTGGGAGGGAGGCCTTGAGAAGCCTTGTCCCTGCACTGGCGCTCCTGGGTGAGGCTATTTCTGAAACAGATTGGTTGTTTGTTCCATCATTACTGCTCTCCAGGCTGAAATATCAAAGCTACTTTGGACTGGCTTCTGGTCTTTATGGTTCAAGGAATGTGTTTGGGGTGGGGGGGCGTTGTCTGTATAAAGTAGAGCCTAACTATTTCAAAAGCTTTTTCTCCACCCCCCATCCACCCGCTCACCCACGCCCAGGGGCTCTGCCCCATCCAGCTCAGGAGTGGCTATCCTGCCGGTGGCTGCCATGGGGGGACAGACCACTGAGGTCTGTGAAGGCCAGTTGTAAACAGGGCACATCCTGAGGGCGAGGCTGTGCATGCCTCGGGGCCAAGGCAGCATCAGTCCTCTCTTAAAGGATCTGCCCATTATGGTGGAAGAGACAGAACAAACCTGAGCCAGGCTGACGACACTTCAGCAGGGAGTTTTACTCACCACCTTTCCAACCGTTTTCTCCTTCCTGCTGACATTTCAGATGCTCCTTGCTGCACAGCTGGCTGGCTGGTTGGTAAGCCAGGGTGTGAATGCCAACAAATTTCCCTATTTCTGGGCCCCGCATAGCTCCAGCCACCCAGAAGTCTCAGTCCATGCCTTACTCTCTCACCCTTTATAAGGACCATGCTTCTCATTTTCCACGCACTTGGATTCGAGTTCTGATCCATCACTTCTTGCCCCCCAACACGCGAGCTCCCGCATCTGTCATCATCTGGGTGGCACTGTGCCCATGGCAGAGGGCGAGGGGCAGGATTAGAGGAGATAATCCACAGAAAGAGGAGCTCAGCACAGGGTCTGGCTCCCAGAAAATGCTCAGTGGATGCTGGCTCTTACACCGGCATTGTTCGTGGGAGTGGCACCGCCTGCCCAGGGTCATGTCACGAGGCCTGGGGACTGGACAGGGTGCTTTGAGACGTCCTCGGAGACGTTCTCCCTCCACGCCTTCTCCGTGTGCTGGGAGCCTCATGGGGCTAAAGTGAGAGAGGGAGCTGATGACACTTCAGAACAGAAAGTGCACTCAGACTGCAAATGGCTCGGCTTGGTGGCGAGGTGCTATTTTGGTCCTTTCTCTCTCCGTGCCATTTGGAGGGGGGAGGATAGGAAACGGGGATGATGCCATGTCCTCATCCTTGTCTGGTTGCCGCTGTTTTCCATGAGTCAGGAGCTCCTTGGTGAGCAAGGACAGGTTCACCGTGGTTCCTCATGTTCCACCTGCAGGCTGAGCCACCACATCTGTGCACCTGCGTGCGGGCTGGCTGCACTCCTGTGGGGTGCCTGGTCTTGCTCCGCTGTGTCCAGTCTCCCCTCAGTGGGGAGGCCATTGTGATGAGGTGGGAGGTGGGCCATTGGGCTGGCCAGGAAGCCACGTTCTGAGGAGAGGCTGGTGTTGGCAGCATTAGGCGAGGGCGTCTCCACTCAGGAAGGGAGCAGAAGGAACCAGGACCCGTAGGAACGGTCAAGCAGCCAAAGACCCTCCGGGGCCAGCCTGGGCTGGAGAGCAGGTGCCTGGTGGCCTCCTCCCTGGGACTTCTACCACTCGAGATGGAGCCCCTTGTGCAGGGAAGCCGGGTGCCCCGCATGGATGGGTGTGTCAAGGACAGGGCTCAAGGTCACTGTTACAGGCTCAGGCCTGCGCTGTCTTCCCCTTGGTCCCACATTTTGCCTTTCCTGTTCACACCTGCCCAGATGCCCTCACTGTGGCTCACTGAGCCTGATAACTGCCAGGCTGATAAAGTTGCTGCTCGGCACCCGGGACCCATGGGGAGAGGGTAGGGTGAAGAGAGGGCTGTGTCCACTCCAGGAGGCCAGGACCGCTCCTGCCGGATGTGAGCCTCCCTCCCACCAGCACAGAGAGCCCACTGCAGGCTCGCGGGAAGGTGGGCCGCCCACCTTCACAGGATGGGTATTGTCAAAAATAGAGAGCCCCTTCCTCTGCCGACCCCCGGCCCCTGCGCATCAGCTCTCCTCCAGGAGGTCTCGGTTTTCTTTAAACCGGGAAGGCCCAGCTGCAATGTCAGTTCCCTTACAACGACTCTTATTACAATATTGATTCTCACACAAATGCCACTTGGCCCAGAGGAGGGATTGTTCATAAACCCCAGGGAGAGGGAGCTGACATGGTGTCATGGCTCATTCTGAGCTGGGGTGGGTTCCTGGCTGACTAGATCTTCTCTGACCAGGGGGCCAGGGGGCTGCCCAAAGCTTCAGGTAGACCCAGCCCCTGCGTCGGGGAGGAGCTAACAGCCCAGCGGTGGTGGCCAAACTGAGCAGGAGGTACTCAGAATGAACTCAGGGCTCAGCTGGGACACAAAAGGGACTCAGACAAGGTGGAGCCAGGGTGGGCTGCTGGTGGGGGGGGGGGTCACTTCACAGAGGGAGGAAGGCTTCCCTGACCCTCCAGCCCAAGGGGCGTCATCCATCCTGAGCACCCAGAAGTGCCCCACTGCTGCCTCAGGCCCCCAACATTTCCCTGCTGTCCTGGAGTCAGTGCCTGACTGAGCACCCCGTCCAGGCTGATGCCCCAGGAAGACCCGATTCTTTCTCATGTCTGTGTCCCCATGACCTGACTTTCACACTCATTGGGCCTGGCACCAGTTCGTTCCTTCATTCATTTACTCCATTCATTCAAAGCATGTCCATTGAGCATCTTTTATGTGCAAGAACTGTGCTAGGCAGTGAGAACATACTGTGAATAAGACCAGACTGAGAGTCTGAAGAGGGAGAGGCAGACACTGTCAAAGGGTCACATGGCAAGTAGAAGTTTGCAGACATTGCTGGCACTCCAGATGGAGACCCATGGGCTATGGGAACTAAGAATAGGGGGGATGGTCCCTGAGGGAATGACACTTAAGCCATAATCTGGGAGATGATTAAGAGTTGGCTTGATAAAGAGAAAGAGTAAGGCCTTCCAGGAAGAAGGGACAGCATGTGCAAAGATCCTGTGGCAAGAGGGAGCAAGGGTTCAAAGACCTGACAAAGAGTTACTGTGGCTACAGCAGAGAAAGCAAGAAGGGGTGCCCAGGGGAAGTTAAGTCCGGATGTGTTCAGGGGTCAAACCCCATAAGGCCTTATACTGGGGATGGGAGCTTTGGCTTGTCCTAAGGGCAGTGGATGGAGAGCCAGTGGCTGGCAGGGCATGGTGCTCCTGGTTGTAGTGTGGAGAATGGAGAGGTGGGAGTAGAGTGGATGTGGGGAGACCACGTTAGAGCTAGTGACCCTGCCAAGAGATGACAGGGCTTGGACTAAAAGTTTGGATGGATGGGTGGTGGCAAAGCGAGTACCTGGTGAGTGAGTGAAGGGAAGGCTGTAACTGGGTGGATGGGAGGATGGGGGTGGGTGGAAGGAAGGATGAGTGGACATGTAGATGGGTGAATGGATGGAAGGAGTGTGTGGAAAGACTAGGAGCTGGTGGATGGTGGGAGGAAGGGTGTCACTGTGTGGATGCATGGGTGAACAAGGGTAGAAGGAAGGATGTGTGGGTTCCTGGATGAAACACGGATGGGAAGATGAGTGCATGTGGCATGCAAGGTGGGCTTTGCAGGAGGAGTGGGGCTGGGGCTACAGACGTGCCGAGGGTCGGCGTTCCCACACCTGAACTCTGCACACTCGGTCCACCTCTTCCAGGAAGGAGGCCACAGGGAGAAAGGTCCCAGGTGGTGGCACGGCACAGACTGGCTAGGCCAAGAAATTTCATGCCAGCTCATGCTTATGCTTGCTGTCCTGGGCCTTAGAAGGGATGGGTGGAACAAGTAGACACAGCCAGTCCTCAGCCTGCCCCATCTCCCCTAGCCCCTCAAACTTCAGATGGTACCTCCATCACTCACTAGTGAGGGGTGGGAGCAGGGGACCCCTCCACTGGGACACTGGGAAATCTGGTGGATGCAGCCTGGCCAAGACTTGATTATTGTTCATGTATAAGTTAACATAGCCATTTTTTTCAAGCATTTAAAAAATCAAACCTCCAGGTGGGCAGATGAATAACTGTATTCGCATTAAAGACTAATGTTAACAAAAAATACACAAGGCAGTAATCCATAATGCATTCTATTCTAGAGAGTCATATTTTAAATCGTGACATATCCTGGGCAGCTCCTCTGTACTAATTTTATTTAATGAGCACATGTTATAGAATTTTCAGAGCACTATCCCTGGGCAATTAAAATGTGTTAACCTTTCCGGTTAAATTGCGTTTCTGAAGAAAAGTCCTCAATGTGAAACAGAAGGAAATATCCAGGCGTCATCGAGGTGGAATGTAGAGGAACAACTGTTGTGTCCTGGCTGCTCTGGCCTTGGGGACCTGCAGCCCTTCTCCCTTGGCCTTGGGCCTCTGGTCTGTCATTCCTTCTTTTCCTTGGCCAGGCCCAGCCCCACTGAGCGGGACAAGGAGGCTGAGCCTGGACCCACACAGTGAGCAGCCTTCACTGAGCAGGCTCTAATTGAGTACTCACTGTTTGCCTGACCTGGGGAATCTGGGTCTGCCTCGAGGGACATACAGGCTATGGAGGGGACAAGTGGGATTTAAATGGGGCTAGAATGCCCCAAGGAGGGGCAGGGATCATTCTTGAACCCCTGACAGGTCTCCCTTCCTCCGTCTATGTAATGGGCACACCAGCACTCCAGCATCCACAAATCCATGAGTTTCAGATCTGGAAGGGGTCCTAGAGAGCCTTTAGTGAGTGGTTCCCAGACTTTGTTCCTAGGAACCCTGGGCCCCCAGCCCTAACTCGAGCTATAACCACAGCAATTCTGCCTCTAATGGTTTTAAATTTTGGGGTTTCCTCTACACTGCTGGTGTGAATGTAAATTGATGCAGCCACTATGGAGGACAGTATGGAGGTTCCTTAAAAAACTAAAAATAGACTTACCATATGATCCAGCAATCCCACTTCTGGGCATATACCCTGAGAAAAATATAATTCAAAAAGACACATGAACCCCAATGTTCATAGCAGTACTATTTACAATAGCCAAGACATAGAAACAGCCCAGATGTCCATCAACAGATGACTGGATAAAGAAGATGTGGTATCTATAATAGAATATTACTCAGCTGTAAAAAAAGAATGAAATCATGCCATTTACAGCAACATGGATGGACCTAGAGATTATCCTATCAAGTGAAGTAATTCAGAGACAAATATCATATGATACCACTTATATGTGGAATCTAGAAAAAGATACAAACCAGATATTTACACACCAGAAATAGACTCACAGACAGAAAACAAACCATGGTTACCAAAGGGGAAAGGGATAGGGGATGATAAATCAGGAGTTTGGGATTAACATATACACACTACTATATATAAAGTAGATAAACAGCAAGGACCTACTCTAGAGCACAGGGAACTATATTCAATTTCTTACAATAAGTTATAATGGAAAAGAATCTAAAAAATATATATATATGTATATGTATAACTGAATCGCTTTGCTATACACCTGAAACTAACATTGTAAATCAACTATACTTCAATAGAAAATTTAATTAAATTTTTAAAAATTTTGGGGTTCCATGCAGCAATTAGCCACTGCTTTAAAAGATTTAAAAACAACAGATTTAGTCCAAATAAAATAAGTAAATTATGCAAAATATACAAATACATTTATATATGTAATTTTCCCCCTAAGGGAAACGTTTGAAGCGGTTTACAAAGCTGCACGTGGCATAATAGAACAAAAAGTATTTAATGAGGAAAATTGGAATAAAGGAAAAATGATGAAATTAATTTGAGAAAAGTTAGACAAAAAGATGTGTGCACACAGTCTTGGGCAGCTGAAAGGTCAGATCACTGTGCTAGCGATGGGTCTCCAGCTCCAGCTTGTATTTGAAGGTACAGCTTGTGTTTGTGATGCCAAATGTGAAGCATCTGGCCAGTCGATGCTTGGTGCATCATGCCTGCTTAGACCAGCTAGGGACATCCAGGAAAGACTTCTATTCATTCATTCAACAAGCACTTTGAGAGAACAGCAGTGTGCGGGCAGGGTGCTCGGTGATGGGTTTACCCACTGGCAGAGGAGACAGGGATGGAAAGGTAAACTGCCATGGCTGCCCAGACACTGCCCAGGGGGTGTGGAACTTGCCCTGGATCCCATGGGACAAAGGGAGCCTCCGAGGGGCAGGTGGTGAACGGGAGGATGTGGGGTGAACAGTGTGGACGGGTGACAGAGTGGAAAGGGAGAAGAGTGGGTGCAGGTGGGCTGACCTGGGACCCCGGTGAGGAATTAGGACTTCAGCCCAGGTGAAGCTTCTGGGGGTTGGCGTGGTGTGGTGTAATGTGTACTTTGTGTTTGAAAGGCACACCCTGGCCTCTGGCTAGGCAGGTGCAGGGCCGGCTGCGGTTAGTGGATGTGAGGAGGCCAGTCAGGAGCACTGCGCTGCCCAGATGTGAGCTGGTGTGGTGATAGGGAGGGTTAAAGGACCAGGGCAGGGGTGGGCCTGGGGTAATGGGGGCTGGGGTGAAAAGCGGGCAAATTAAGAGCTGTCTTGGAGTGGGTGTCTCTGGGCTGGGCTGGAGAAGGTGGGTGAGCTCTGGGCATCAGGGAGTAGGGAAGGGCTGTCTAACAGCAGGAGCAAAGGCCCGGGGGCAGGAAAGCAAGGGCGCACATGGCCTCTGTGTGAAAGTTTTCCTGGAGTAGGGCATCTGAGGCAGTGTGGAGACAGATGATTCGCAGGTGACAGGGAGTTACTGGAGATAACTTCTCTCCTGCCTACCAGCTATGCAACCTTAAGCAAGTCACTTAACCGCTCTGGGCCTCACGTGTGGAAGAGGACGTTGGTTCCTACCTCCCAAAGCCACCTGAGAGGGTTAAAGGAGAGAATTCTCTTGGCACCAGGAACCACAGACCTGTTAGAACCCCACAGCCTCAAAGTTTAAAGAATCTGAATGGGCCGGTGGGCTCCTCCCATGATGACTGGTCCCAGCACTGAGGGAGGCCCCCCATCATCCCTGCCCGGGCAGCACCCTGGTGCTCACTGTGGTCAGGGCTGCCCGTGGCCCTGCAGACGCCAGCCACCTGACCATATGGAAAGGCCTGTTTACCGTTTTCTATAAGTGGCACCATTAAAGGATCATTTGGGGCAAGATCTCATTTCAAAAGAATTAAGAAGCTGGAAAAGAGCTAGCAACACAGTTGGCCCCATTAAGAAACCATTATAAATGCTGAAATACAAAAAAAAAAAAAGGACATCTCATGCCCGTGCTCTCTCCTTTGGAAGCAGCCTGGGGCGGGGGTCAAGCTGAGGCACTGGGGGAAGGGGTGTTCCTACTCTTTGGCCTTGAGGGTTGGTGTATGTAGTCGTTAGGTATGTGGACAGAAGCCAGAGTGTCTCGGTTCGTGTCCCAGACCTGCCATTTATCTTAGTGTGGTCTTGATAGGGCTGCCAGATTTAGCAAATAAAAATATAGGACACCCGGTTAAATTTGAATCTCAGATAAATAATAACATTTTAGCATAATATTCCTGTGTAATAAATATGTGGGATTAATGTATACTGAAAACTATCCATTGTTTATCTGAAATTCAGATTTAACTGGGCAGCCTGTATTTTATCTGGCAACCCTAGGCCTTAGGCAAGTCACTTTACCTCTCTGGATCTCAGTTTCCCCATCTGTCAAATAGGGACAGAATAGTAACCCCTACAGTTACGAGGATGGGATTTAAAGTAACATACTTGCCACGGTGCCTGGCCCCAGCAAGAGCTAGCCACAATTGCTGTTCTTATCCTGAAGGAGCTTGGCTCTGTCTGCTTGAGCCCAGCTGGGTCTGCTCCCTCCGTCCACTCCTCACTGTTGGTCTCAGCTCAGATCACCACCCCGGCTGTGGGTGGGATGGCTTGCTGGGGGCAGAGGAGAGGAGGAGGCCTGGGGCCAGCCCTCTGGCACATGGGCTTCCACCATGGCTGGAGCGGGAGGACATGTCGTCAGAAGGTCATTTATGAGGCTGGGGGAGAAGAGGGCACGGGCAAGGGCCGCATGAACGGCACAGACATTCATTTGTGCCAAGCCCTCTGTGCCTGGGTGCTCAGAGAGGGCTTCCTGGAGGAGGCAGCACTTGTTCCAGGCCTGAGGTACAGATCAGACCTAGACAAAAGAAAAGGAGGAGTTAGTGGTTCTGCAGGATGTGGCTGGAGTCCACTCGAGATGCTGGCAGGGAACGGTGGACCAGAGCACAGGGCTGGTGGCGGGGAGCAGTGAGAGTGAGGTTGCTGGGTAGGATTACGGAGATGCCCCAGCTGTGGCACTGAGACCGTGGCTTTCTCCTGTGGGAGGAGGGCACCCATCAAAGGTTTTCCACCTTAGAGAGAGTTCTTTAGGTGTATCAGAAGGAGGGAGGTGGGCACAGGATGGCAATAGCGGCAGGAAGACACTTTAGAAGGTCACTGCTGCCCTCGGGCCATGGCCACGGAGGGGGCGCTGACAGGCATGGGTAAAGCAGGTGGCGACCCCCCGCCTCTGCCCCCGTCCACCCCGGGAGCACTCAGGCTCCTCCCACTGCCTAGACACTGAGGCTGCCCTGCAGGCATCATCCCTGGTGGTCATGCTATCCCCCACCAGGAGGACAGCTTGTCCTCAAGCCTAGGAGCCAGCTGCCTGAGGCTTGGGTGGGACAGGCTAGCAGGACAGGGTCAACACAGGACCAAAGGACTGACACCCCCTCCGTTCTCTTGCACCTCTGCATCCCACACTTTCAACTTCCTTTAAAACCGATCAGCATTGGGTGCTCCCAGTTTTTGCCCTATTTACCAGCACACATTAATTTTATGGCAGAAATTAATTCTCTCCAATTCTGTTAGTGCTCAATTATTCCTTGCTGACTCCCTTTGAATAAATATCCATGAAGAGGCTTTAATTAAAATGTCAACAAGGGAAACAGCCTCTTTGCAAGGTGGCATCTTCCCATCCCACTGTGGCCAGACCGCCCGGTCTAACCAGCACAGCGTCCAGGGGAGGGCAGGGAGCAGGGCAGGTATCCCCTGGCGCAGGTGGCCGTCAGGAAGCCAGGAAGGTCAGGCCGCCGAAGGCTGGCCCCAGTTGTTGTCTCACAGTGATGTAAGGGGGTGAAGGTGGGATGAAAGCCAGACCCTCTGGCTCTCACACCAGAGCTGTCTCAGAGGTTGCAAACGCAGACGGCCACAAAGAGCCAGGTGTGGGGATGGAGGTGAGTGAGGCGGGCTGGGCAAAGGGAGGCCTCCCTGTGCCGTGGACTATGTGCATCTCCCCGGCAGATAAAGTCATGGTGCTTGACCATAGCCAAGATGACTCCTCAGGGCGCTCTCTACTCTGCTCCACAAGCCCCTGCAGACGCACAGAGAGACTCCTTGTACCCTGGCCCCAGGAAGCTCCAAGAAGGAGCCTTCTCCTTTGGCTGTGCTTGGCCATCCCCCACACTCACAGCATGGGTCCAGGATGCAGCAGGGCCATTGATGGGAACGGGGGTCAGAGCCAGTCTGTCCCCAGCTGCCCTAGGCAGACAGGCCTCGGTCTCCGTGGCTCAGTGGATGTCCAAGTCCAGCCCAGTTCAGACTGTTGCCGCTTGGGAGCTGGCCCTCTTCTCTCATTCACAGATGGCAGCAAGGGGAAAAGGAACAAAAGTGAACATCCATGCTGAGGGCACTCCACGTGGTACTCTGGCTTCTTTAGCCTTATTCAAAAGACGTGTTATGACAGCACAAGAGGCTGAATGGATACAAGTGGCCTTGCTCTGCCTGACACAGTGGAGGGACCGGTCCTCCAGACCCTCGTCCTAATCCTAGTATGTTAGGGTATCCATACTTCCTGGTGGAGTGGCTTCATCCACTGAGACTGGACCGGCTCTTCTCTGGCTCCCTGTGCTTGGCATGGGGGTATCCTAGGGGGCAAGGCCAGGCGTTACGGCATCAGCGACAGAGTGAGCCTCCAACTCAGCTTGGGTCACCAGAGCCCGAACCAGCCTGTTACCCATTTTCATGCGTAAAAACGGACCTCCAACGTGTCTGGATTTTACTTACTCTTCTCGAACCTGAAATAAATGTCTAGTTTTTAAGCTAGAGCCACAACTAACAGAACGAAGAAATGCAGCCTCAGAGTAGCACCGGACTCTCAGGGGGACACCGTTTGCACACTCCTGTCTGAGGCCAGCCCCTCGGCTGCGACTCCCAGGTCACGAGCAGACCTGCCATGGTGATGGACCCGGGTCTGGGGACCCGGCGGGGAGGGGCTGCAGCTCTCTCCTGTCCACAGCCAGTGTAACAGGTGCTGCAGACCACAGCAGGGACAGGAGTTACCCTTGAGGCCAGGAGAACCATCCATGATCCTATAAGTGTGGGCAGGCACTGGGGGGAGGGCATTAGCTGTCCCAGCTGGCCGTGCCCACTGGTCCTGATCTCACAGAGTGGGGGCGGTCCCTTCAGGGCCCTTGTGGCTATGGGAGTCCAGGACAGAGTGGGGGCGACCAGCTGCCACCTCTGCATCCTCCCAGGAACCTCCAGACAGTGTGGGCAGAGTGAAGGTCCCAGAGGGTGGCCGGAGCAAAGCCGCCTTCTTCCCTTCCATCGCAAGGAAATGAATGGGCCCCAGAGGTTCCCTGTTGTTTTCTGACACGGCCCTTGGAATTCTGCCATTGCTGGGTAAATAGAGAAGCAGGGTTTACAGCTGCTAGCTGCTGGGACTGGTGCCTTTTCTGTGCCTATGGGGGCTGGGTCCACCCACAGCGTTCTTTGGGAGCCCTATTAAATGGCTCCGGCATAGACTGTATCTTGCTCACCATCCAAATGATAAAAGTTAATACCCACAGAGCCAAAGCCGCTTTGATTTCTTTAAGAATGATTAACCAAATGATGATGTATTTAATATAGAGAGTGAATCAGCTACTGTTGCATCAGATGCTTCCTTCACCTCTCAGGCAGCCTGATTTTCCAGCTTAGCCATGACATAAATTTCTGCGGGTTCTAGAGCTATTCCTGGTACTCCTTGGGAAAGGAGGAAATAGATAAAGAGACTGTTAGCATTCAGCCATCGCAGCAGCTTCTGTGTCCTCGGGAACACTGACCTCCCCACGCCGCATAATCAAAGAGGCCGGGATAGGAGGTCCTGCCTCAGCTGAACCAAAGGCACCCTCCCGGCCCCTGCCCTGGAGGGCCAAGGCGAGCCCCAGACCCTCCAGCAGTGTGCAGTCCTAGCTCGCTCCAGGAAACAGTGAGGACAGACACAGGGGCAGGGGATGCTGATGGGGGGCCCCAAGTCAAGTGCTAGACAATTATCAGTGTCCCGCCCAAACGGACAGTGTCTGGGGAGGGGGCACTCTGGCTGCCACACTCCTGCATTCTAACCCATTCTGGTGTGAAGACCCCTCCTCCCCCAGGACCAGCCTGGAAGCCAGGCTTCCTTGGTCTGCCCTGGCTCATTTGGGAAGCCAAAAG
This sequence comes from Camelus bactrianus, assembly GCF_048773025.1. Lineage (NCBI taxonomy): Eukaryota > Metazoa > Chordata > Mammalia > Artiodactyla > Camelidae > Camelus > Camelus bactrianus. The sequence goes on along the minus strand of NC_133547.1, from coordinate 19,708,891 downwards.
GGAGTGTTGGGTATCCGATGAGTGATGTAGCAAGAGGTTCCAAAATTTGAGTCCTTCTTTCCCCAGAGATCCAGGATCGTGTCTGTCTTGAAAACAAACACTTGGGGAGACAGTTTGCCATGCTTATTCCATCTTGGAAAATGTTTCTCTTAAGAGGACAACCCTCGAAATGAGTTCTCCTCCAACACTTTTCAGAAAAGTAGCTATGTTGCCCTTTTCATTAACACATTATTTGCACAGCACACACTGTGTGTGGCACTTTTGTTTACATGACTCTGTCTCTCAATTAGATTTTTCTGTATAACAAGGGACCCTAAAAACTTGGTGGCTTGGGTGTGACTCCAGGCCGTTTGTTTAGGTCGTGGTTCTGTGGGTTGGGGTTTCTCCTGCTGGTCTCTGTCAGGCTCATTCATGCATCTGTGGTCATCTCCCCATTCATCTGGGGGCTGGTTGGTCTCCAGGGACCTCAGCTAGGACGTCTCCTGGCTCTTATCTGGGGCAGGCCAGCCCAGTCTAACTCACCTGGCGGTGGGTTCCCACAGCCACAGAAGAAAGGGCAGGGCTCCGTGCACAAGCGCTTTACAAGCCTTTACTTGCTTCACACTTGATAGCATTCATCGGCCAAGGCAAGTCATACAGCCAATCTCAGCATCAGTGTGGGAGGGCACTGTCCCAGGGCGTGGACGCTGGGGACAGGAACATGAGGGAGGAGGGGCATTTGTAGCCATTTCTGCAATCTGCCACTATGATCTTGCCTAATCTGGACCCCAACCCAGTGAGACAAGCCCCGCACACACTCATCTCATGGAGCTGTGCGTGTGCACATCCCCATTTTACGGAGTGCAGACAAGTCTCAGAATGATGAAGGGTGTTGCCCCAGGTCACATAGCAAGCTGGCCTGGAAGCTGTGCCTCACTGCCCCCTCCCACCTCCCTTGGTCCCTTCTTTGGAAAGGCTGGGTCAGGGAGAGGATGAGGGGCCACCCAGGAGCCAAATCTGGCTCCCCCTGCCCCCCAGACATCCACCAGCCGACACACCGCAGACCCTGGTGTCCCCTCTCCTCAGGTGTCAGCCTCTGGGAGCCACCACTCCAGCCCTCCAGCCCCTGCTGCTCCCATCTCGGCCCAGCACAGTGGCAGGCTGATGGTTTCAATCCAGGGTCTTATGCAAATTAAAAACTTTTAAATGTGAGTAGGTGAGACTGTAATAGTGGGAAAGACAAGTCAACAGTATTTGGAAGCAAATTAAAATTTCTCCTCCCATCTCCTGTGCCCTGTGTTCACCTTGCCTGGCTCACGGCCCATTTGCCACGCCTCCTGCCCCTGCGGGCCTTGAGGGTCTGGAGTTCTGTCACACACAAACATCTGCTTTTAAGTGCCTCACACACTTGTTCCTGTCTTGTCTGCATGGGCCTGAGTGTCAGGGTTTGCAGAAGCAGAAGGATCTGCACCAGGAGATGCAGGAGGCCAGCGGGCCCAGTCTGGCCATGTGAGCCCTGTGTGCCCGGGAGGCAGGGCTCTGCCGGCCACACCCTGTTTTCCATGCATCTGAGCCTCAGTGAATCCACCCAGGCACCTGGCTCCATCAACTCTTCTGTCACCACATCCACCCTCGACCATTCCAGAGACACATCCCAGAGACACTGGCCCAGAGGAGCAGCAAAAGAAGACCCAAGTCTTCAGAGTAACCACACTGTGGTCCTTCCCAATGACGGGTAGCAAGAGGCAGGATGTCAGCTTGGGCCAAGCTGCAGGGGGCCTGGGTAACGACTGTGTGGATAATTAATACCCCAAGTGGAAGGTCAGCACACTTGGAGTGTCCTGTCCTTTTCTCAGTGGGGGCTCACAGCTGCGTTCAGATGACTGACCGCGGATGAGACGTGCACGGTGGATGGCCTCTGGCCCCCGCCCTTTTCTTCAGATCTTCAGTCACAGCCTCGTTTCTGAAAATAAACAGACGGAATCCAGCCTCTCAAGCCAGAATGGGCCTGGATCATTTGTCCAACCTCCTCCCTGTACAGCGGGTGGACAGGCCTAGGACACAGACAGTTATTGCCAGAACAAAAATGATTCGGGACCGGGGGGCAATGCCTTGGATAGAAAAGACTAACAGCTCTTCTACCTGGAAAGAGAAGGAAGCTGTGGGCGCAGGCCCAGCCTGGATGGGGAAGCCACGCATCTGGCCACCTGGCAGTAGCTCCCGCAGGCGGCCAAGTGGCGGTGGCCACAGCCTCTGCACCATCTGCTTGGCCCAGGGAAGGGCCTCCTGTGTATCTCCTCTCAGGTACGGAGCTCCAGCCCAGCTGGCTAGGCGAGGCGAAGGGAGGAGAGAGGCCTCTGTATGGTGCAGGTGAGCAGGGTGGGGCTGGAAACTGCTTCCCAATTCTACGCAAGTTAGTAGTGATGTCCCCAGCACCTGGGGCACCCGTGGTGCTTCTACACTGGCCCCTCTCAGTCATCCTGGAGGGAGCATCTCCACCCCCAGGTGGGAAGCCTGAGGTTCACCGGTGGGGTTTCCCCCAGCCGCACAGGAGGCCTTCCAAGCAGGTGGAGACCTGATGGCTGATGGGGAGCCGGGCAGGCAGCCCAGGTGAAGCAGGGTGAAGGCACAATTGTTACTGTCCCAGAAGTGGACCAGGGGCCTGAGTTACTGGCCACATTGAAGACACAGATGGGAGTGACCTCTCACCAGAATAGTGTGAGGGTCATTCCTCAGGGTCCCTAGCCCACTCACCTCCCCCAGTGGTTGCTGAGCGCCTCACTTTGACCCCAGGGACTGGACTTAACAGATCATGGAAAGAAGACTCACGCACAAGCATCAGGATGCCCCGGGCAGTGTGTTTGTGGATGCAGAGCTGTGCTATTCGGGCGGGAGTTGTGTGCCATCATGGAGTCTCTCTGGAGGAGGGGGAGCTGGACCTTAAAAGCTGAGGGCACTTTGCAGGGGAGTATTGGGGGGATGGGGTGGAGAGGGAGCATATTGTCTTATTCAACCAAAATAATGACTTAGACTTTGGATCTACTATTTAGCAGACGCCCTTCAGGCAGGGGCGCTCTGTCTGACCACGGTGGGCTCCCAAAACATGTGGTCAGTCAATAGGAAGCAGCCGCAGCAAAACTCCATCCTTACTGGAGTGGCCACGTGCCAGCTGGTCACCAAGGTCCAGAGGGCGGACCGCGGGAGGTACCCTCCTCCCGTCTGCTTCCCTGGCCGCTGGGTTCTGGTGAATCAGGCATTAACCCTGCCTGTTCTCTTGTCCCCTGCAGGCACCGGCCCTAACTTCGCCACAGACCCGCTCCTCTCCCTGCTCCTGTTAGCGCTGCATAAGTTCCTCCGCCTGCTGGTGGGTCCCTGACAGACCCGCCCTGCTGCGCTCCTGAACGGGCCACCCCGCATGGCCTGCCCGCTCCCTGGCTGAGGACTGCATCGCCAGGCGGACGGACACCGACAGACTCAGAGAAGCATGACCAAGTTCACGTGGGAAATAAATAAATCATATTTTTGGGGAAGTCACACTAATGTAGAACACTTAAAATAATGCATCTAGTTTCCAAATCAGATGGAGTTTGGACCACGCCGTATGCCTGGGATCAATGAGTTCTCCATTTTAATGTATTTTTCTTTTCTAAACTTTTCCTCCAAGTCTTCATTTTGCACGAACTGTTGAGCAGTTATCTGTAGGATACTATGTAAAAATGTTGGGTCAAAGCCCAATTTCTGACAAAGCAAAATATTTTTAGTAGCTTATTGTGTTTCGGAAATTTTTTAATTTACTTTTTCCTTTGGGGGCTTTTCTTTTTTTTTTTATTAAAGTAAATTATTTCTTTTGAGACATTTTGATTAAAAAAGATACATCTTATCATAATTAAAATTCACTGTCAATAATATTTATTTTTAAATAAAGATTGGAAACAAGGTCAGACATTTGTTTATAAACTGTATTGTATATTGCTGAATAACAGTTGAATAAAAAACAACTTTGAAATAACCTTGCTACAGACATGTATGAATGTTAAGCCTTGGTGCCCAAAGCAGCCCAAATGCTGAATGCCGTGCCCTCCTGTTCTCTGATGCCAGCTGCACCCTTGGCTGGCTGCAGCCCAGCCTGGAGGACAGCCCGGGGCACCTGGCCAAGACCACACTGAGTAGACCAGAGTGCTTGCCCAGCCTCCCCTAGGGACAGGGGACCTGGTGGAGCCAAGGAGTGAAAGGCACCCCTAGCCCAGGTTCTGAAGGAAAGGAGTTGCTGGGAAGAGGTGTGATGTAAACCAATAACCATTCTTTCCCCGTTTGGGATATACTACTTGTACAGTGCATTTGCCCACTTGGAGTTTATGCGTTCAGGTGTGTTTACTGTTATTGGATTCACTGATAGTTGGAGGAGAGAATTTGGGGAGAAGGCGGGGCATTCCACACGCTTTCTTCATGCATCCAGAGGTTGCTTTGAGCCTCTGAAATGTGTGTGTTTGGGGCAGGTTACACATGTCTTAAAGAACCAGAGACACCCTGGGAGCTGTCATTCTTCATTCCGTGACAGGATCACATTAAAGAGCCAGATCCCATGGATTCATTTAAAATCTAGCCAGTTTTTAAATAAATGTGCTTGTCACTCATGTTTCTCACCAAACATTTCCATCTCTCCACTGGCTGGCACGTGGTTAGGACTATGCTTGCTGGCATCCTGTGGCAGGTGGGGCTGTGTAACCAGTTCTGAGCTGTGAACGGAAGGGGCCTGCATGACTTCCAGTCCCAGACAGTGGATTGCTAGTGCAAGACCCTCAGAAGCATTCTTTTCCCTGGTAGGAAGACTGGCAACTCTCAAGACAGTAAACGTGCTGCCAGCCTAGGGCCACGGTTTCTGTGATGGGCAGAGCCTCCTCTGCTGGCCAGCACAGGAAATGCAGCATGATGAGGAACCAGCCTTCACTGGTACAAGCCACTGACTTTTGGGGTTTGTTATTGCAGCAAAATCCAGCCTATCCTTACTGATTCGGCAATGCACTTCCATATTTACCTAAGAGAAAAAGAAAATAAAAGTACATTTGGACAATCCCACACGTGCAGAGAACGCCAGTGTGGAGCTTGACAGGCTGGGACACCCGTGAGAAGACAATCTTGGGCCAGCTGTTTCTAGTGGCTACATTAAGTTGTTTCACATTTCATTTATATTGATCAGCACCAATCGAGTTGTAAATTTAATCATTTGTCTGGTGGATAGTGATTCTGTCCAGAAGGATCACCTTTTTTTTTTTTTATAGTTAACTCAATACTACAGCGGGCTGTCATGTTAAATACAGGCCCTCCATGCTTGAAAAGAGAAAGGCGCTTCCTAGACGCCAGGTTGAATGGAAACAACGTGTCAGTGATGGGCTGATGCTGTGCCAGATCACTCTAGGGACCGGGGGCCGGGGAGCCATTTCCCACCACCAAAACCAGACCCCTCTGTACACGCGCAGTCAGCCAGGTTCCTGCCCGGAAGCAACCAGCCCTGGCGTGATGTGCATAGGGAAGAGGAGGCGGGTGTGCTTTGGGCAACCATTCCCCTGGGCTGCCCTTTTTCAGCACAGAGAGGCAGCATCTCGCACCCAGAGGCACAAGCCCTTAGGTCTCCTTCTGGGGACCAAGGACTTCTGGGAAGGAAGTTGCGTGTGAATGAGCTCAGGCAAGTTCCCTAAAGTGGGAGCTTAACCCCCCAAAACAGAAGCAAATGGAAGTCAGATCGAGGAGGAATTAGGGTCCACTGGAGGCAGAAGCAAATCCCTCTGACCCTGGGGTTCCCATGAACCAGCATCCGTGCTGGTTCAGTGCCCTGGACTCAAAGGAGGGAGAGTGGAGTGCACCCCTGCAGATCTACAGAGCAGACTGATGGGGATCTGGGTGCAGGCCCTCTGGGGCCTCTTATGCAGCCCTCCAAGATGAGGACAAAGAATGGGTAGCCCACATCATATTGTATGGGATGCATACAAACCAGGAGGGCCAAGCACCCACCAAAAAGGGAGAATGTGGGGCTGGACTCACCATCCAAACTACCTTTTCCTTTGGATACTGGTTCCTGCAGGGGACAAATAGGGATCCAAGGACAAGACAATTTATTTCTATTTGGGAAGAACACACGGTGGGCGATGCAGGAGCTCTGGTCCCAGCCTGTAAGGACTACCTGGTCTGCTGGAAGGGACTGTGGTAGGGACTGTCAGCACTGCAACCAACATCAAAATGAGGGCGAGGAGGCAGGAGGGGAGAGGAGGGAGGTGATGGCAGGGCAAACTCCACCCCAGCGGAGGGGAGTGGGAGGGTGGAGGAGAGCAGTAGGGGCGGAGAGGAGAGCAGGCATGGGGGGGAGCAGCCCTGTATCCCCACTTGGGATAAGGGCTGGCCCTGGTTGACAGTTCCTCGTGCTGCTGATCCACATGGGCCCTTAGGGCAGCAGGTGGCATTTCAGGGCATAGCCTTGGGGGAAGGACAGGAATTCTCAGAGTCTGAAAGGAGGTGATGTGACCAGAGGCAGTGGCATTCTGGGTTTCGATTCTATCTCGACCCAATGATCTTAGTTACAGCTCTGACTCAGAAAACGGAGCTCTGTCTGACTGATTCAAGACTGGCCTTGGTTGGACTATAACAAACTGAGCCACTTGTGAGCTGTCTGCTTTGCAGTCTGAGGCTCACAACACTTTCCTTCCAGAGAATGATGCAGCCCTGGGAATGACCCAGCCCGTGGGCAAATGCAGCCAGCCTGGCCTCAGGGGGATGCTGCTGCCCGCAGAACTCCTTGCCTGCCTCAGCCCAGGAGAAACTTCACCTCGTCCCTGGGACTCTGGGGGCCCTAGAATGCATGGAAAACCCATGACTTTTAGGAGGGACCGTCCCTATGTTATGGCTGCAGACGCAACATGAGGTAAAGTCTGGAAACAACACTGGCAGTGACCCCTTTTAAATGAGAAAGACCCATGGAGCACAAAAAATATATTTCAAGTCAGAAAACATGACTTCACACCAAGTCTAATCTGCCAGCAACTAGCAAAAACCCAACAAAAATCAGATTTGTTCCCTGCACCTGATTTTTTTTTAAAGGGGACAGTGATACGTGACACTCTTATCACTAAGTAATACTCTTAGAAAACAAAGTCGGTATCTTTTAGATTTTGAAGTCAGAGAGGATTTCTTAACTAAGACCCCAGAAGTGTGACTATAAAAGATGGATAATTTTGACTACTGTCTAATTAAGAGCATTTGTTTATCAAAAGCCACTATAAAAAAAAGTGGGAACCGAGGGGGAGGGTGGAGCTCAAGTGGTAGAGTGTGTGCTTAGCATGCATGAGGTCCTGGGTTCCATCCCCAGTACCTCCTCTAAAAATAAAAATAAATAAATAAAATTAATCACCTCCCCCTCACAAAAAATAAAATAAAAAAAAAAGTGGAAACGATTTACAAAATACAACCAACAAAGGATTAGTATCAAGCATGTATAGAGAATTCCTAGAAATCAGTAAGAAAAGCACAAATAAGACAGTGGGGAATTAGGCAGGAGTCATGAAGCACCATGTCGTGGAAGACAAAATACGGCCAGTGAATATAATAAGAGATATTCAGCCTCAAAAGGAAAGGAGAAATGCGAATCAAAACCACAATGATTATACCCACTCGATTATCAATAATTTAGGAGGCTGACAATACCAAGTGTTAGAGAAAATGCAGATCACAAGATCACACATTGATTGCAGGAGGGTAACTGGAAAACACTTTAGCACAGATCTTATGGCCCAAGAGTGCCTCTCCTCCATGACAAAAACTCTTGCCTATGCTTGTATGCTCAGGGATAATATAAACAAAGTTTGTGGCAGCCCCATTCATATAACTTGGGAACAGGCAAGCCCCCCACAGACAGGAGAATGGCTGAACCTCCTGTAGAATGTGCTAATGGCATATTATATGACAGTCAAAAAGAATGAACCACATCTTAGCATCTATTAGTTGAAAAAAGTAAGTCCCAAAGATTACATATAGTATAACATCCTTTTCATACAGTTAAAACCTATAGATAAATAAAGAATAGATAGATGGATGGATGGACAGACTTTAAAAAACACACAGATGAGATAAAACTATCTAAAAAGGAAAGAAAGGGAGTGATGAATATGGATGCAGGATGGTGGGTACCAGGGTGGAGGGGGGTGGGGTGGGGGCAGGGAGCCCACAGGTGAACGTAGGTGATTATCATGATCTTACTTTTTGAATTGAGTGGTGGGTTAGGGAACTTCCTGCATTATTTTGAATGAATGAATGAATGATGCCATACATGAATCAATGATGAAAGCCTGTCATAAACACAGGCAGTGAGTAATCAATTCGATGCAGGTAAAGTTGAAAACAAAAGAGGGAAAAAAGACCAAGCCTTAGCAGGGATTTATATTAAAACAAAAAAACAAAATAACAACTTTCCCCTTCTGCAGCTCCCAAGACAAAGTCACCTCTAACTCAGCCTCCCACCCAGAGGTTGCAAACTGGCAGTTCATGGGCCACATCTGGCTCACACAAGGATTTGATTCTTTGACCTGCACAAGGATTTTCATTATTGCCTTACAATACTGGGAACTCCCATGTAAAAATCAAATTTCTGGCTTCTCTTGAAAAAATCGTAATACATAGCCACATGGGGCCAACATTTCTACCTGGTGACAACTGGGGGTGCCAAGCAGCAGCTGTCCCCTAGGAAAGAACACAGTCTTCACACTTATCCACAAGCTCCACCACTCCCTATCGCATCACCCAGCCTGCCTCACATAGTCTGTGAGCACCTGCAAGCAAACAGGTGTGCACCCTTTGTCCCTTTTCCACTCCACTTTTCCTCTCAACAGCCTCTGACAGCTGTGGTCTCTCTATTGGCTTTACAGGGCTATAAGGCAGCCATCCAGAATGCTCCTCAAAGAGGCTAAAGCGAAAGAAGGTTCAGGGTTCACTAGAATCCCATTCCCAAAGCAGGATATTGATGCTTTCAAATAACATGTGTCCAGTTTTTGATTTAAGCACGCAGCAAAGAAGTTAAATTGGATTGCAGATAACCTGACTTTTCTTTTCCTTGCAAATGCTAATTTTCCTGTGGCCCTCCCCCTTTTTTTCCAGTAAATTATAGTATACAAAATTTTCCATTTTGCTTTGGAAGGACGGCAGCATGCCTACCACACAATCTACCAACGTAACTTTATCTAGGTAACTGACTAATTCAGTTTGCAGCTGAACACATGCATTCCTGCTCCTTAAATACCAAAAAGGTTTGATAATGTTATTCACGCTCCCTTCCCTGGCCCAGCTCTCAGCGCTTCCATGGTGAGAATTTGACCCCACATTACCACCTCCCACAGCTTCTCCAAACTGGGTCCTAATGAACCGGTGCTTTTAACTAAGACAGACCACAGTCACTTTTCAGAACGTTAATTCCCATAAAATGGGATGTCAGTTTTACACGGAAGGCTCTCCTTTATCAGCAAAAACTGATTCCATTTGACTGATTAATTATCCTTAGAACTGTCAAGGCTTCCAGACTAGAGGTGACGGCTGGGGAGGAGGCGACCACGCAGTGTTGTGATGTGGGGCACTCCTGGGCTGGGGAAGCCAGGAGATTATAAATGCACCAGTAATTAATTCAAATCAATACAGCAAGGGGTTCAGGCTGAGAGACATTCAATTATATTGTTCAAAGAGAAGATGCTCATCTTCAGCTAGTCCGCTCCATGCTGCAAATAATAGAACATTTTTAATTTGTGCAGCAGGGATGTTAATCTTCTGCCGTGTAATCCAGTCCTTGGGGCTCGCCATAAATATGTGACACTGAGTGCGTGAGTCTCCCTGAGGAGGGCACTCAATCAAGTCAGCCCTGGCCTTCCTGCCTGTCTCTTTATGTCAATCTCTCAACACTCAATTAGGAAATATATGATAAGCTAATAGGTGATGGATGGATGAATTGATGGACGGATGGATGGATGGATGGATGGATGGATCTGGAGGCAGAAACAGAGATAGAAATTTTCAAAAATTGTGAGACACACACACATATTTAACCATAACAGTTTATGACTTCCAGATTTTGCCTGATCCAGTAGCACAAAAAAAAAATCCCAGAGGAATTATTCATATCCCGAAAGGAATCATCTTAAAATTCCTTTAAGTAGCAAGCTCCTGCAGCATGTTTAAAATAGGATTTGGATCCCAATTTTATTACACAGAGAAAGCGAAGCATACACACAGATAAAGGTTTGGGAGGTTACACATCACGACATTAAAAGTTTTATGTCTCTGTGGTGGGTGGGACTATGTGTACTTTGATGCCTGACTGTGAGGTTTGACTTTTCTGGGGTGAGCATTTATTATTTCTGTAATAAGATAAAAGCAATAAAATATTGTTTATTAAAGAGAAGACAATTTCACACACACACACACACACACACAGGAAGATTCAATGTATAAAGGGGTAACTTTCCAGTGGGTTTCAGTACTCGATGGAGAGGATCTCCTGGAACAGGATGCTTCTAAGACCTGGCTCCTGCGTGGCTGAGTGTGGAGCCGATCGCCTGGCAGGGAGCCTGAAGTACACCTGGGGCGGGTGATCCACCACACCTGCCATCCCCCAAAATGGATCTGGCCCAAGCGGGGGGGAGGGGGGGGCAACCAAGACTCAGAGGAAGGAAAGGCTAGGGATGTAGGGTGTCCTGGGGGCCAGGGACCCACGAGGTCTGCACGGCTTAGACTTGTATTCCAAGCTACTTGTGTTCATTCAACAAACACACATTGATTTTATTCTTCTGTGAACAGCCCTGCACCCAGAAAGAGAGGCCTATGGGAAGATGCACCACCCCCACCCCCACCCCCAACAAAGGAGCTGGTGGTCCATCAGGAGGGATAACACATCCACAAATAACAGGAATTTAAGCTGGATCATGATAAGCACAGAAAAGGGTTAGAAAAGGATTCAGAGGGAGGAATAATTAATTGCAAGGAAACGTAGGGGAGGGACAGCAGGGACTCGTCAAACATTTGTGGAGTTGAGTTGAAGTAGCATTTGAGCTGGGACTTAAAGGCTTCCCTCTCTCTCCCCGATGCTTGGAGAGTCCTGTTAGACACAGACCCAGCTGGATTTCCCCTAACAACTGAACTGCTGTCATTTGAGCAAAAGTCAGTGCTTTTTCACGAACGACTGTCACCCGAAATGGAGGCCTTATTACATCTCTTTCCAAAGGGTACTGAGATATGGAAACAAGAACCAGTGTGTCTCAGAGTGTCTGAGCAAAAGGCGGCAAGGTAGGCGTCCCGGAGTCCACTCATGAACATGGACAGATCTCTGAACAGGGCTGTGACAGGCAGCATATGCAGAGATGAGTCAGCCATAGGGAATGGGGCGTGTTCTGAGCCATTCCAAGCAGGCGGTGCCTGGGAGAGACCGTGCTGCACCACTTAAATCAGAGGGCACCTGTCATGATGGAGACAGATGTGGGGGAAGCCAGGCACTGCACAAATTAAAAATAACAAGGAGAACTCTGATCAAATAACACTAAAGAAACGTCAGCTCTTCCATTCTTAGCTTGCTCTTCTGTGCACAGAGACTTACCCAGAGCAACAGAAACATGGGCCACGTGGAGATTTTGCAAATGAAGAGGCAGATCGAGGTCCAAAGGATTCATTTGTTGACTGTGCAGAAAACCGGAATCAGTCAAATAAATGAGAAATTTGCCATTTCCCTCCTAAATTTTATGAGACAGGGACCAAGAAAATGATCTATCAGGCAGGAAGTACATCAGCAGTTGTTTTTTATTTATTAAAGAGGTGCACGGTGTACGGCATGCTACTGTGTGCATTTTCTACAAAACAGAAATCGTAGAAGGGAGTCCACAAAACCAGGGAGAAAGTTCAGAGATTTTTGTCCTTGCTTATTACTGTAAATAAGTTCTCCATTTCCCAATTTATGCCATCGGTAAAAAATTACAAGAGAATTTTCACTGGAAGATCATATGCAAATGCCCCTAGAGGCAATTACTTCAGCCATTCCAATTTGGGGGCATCTACTCTGTGCCCACATCTGGGTTACTGAGGCCCAGAGGGGATGGAGATGTGACATTGGTGTGTCCTGACCACAGGAGACACTTTCTGGGCCACACAGGACTTTCCCTCGGCTCCCCAACGTCACGCACCTGCAGTGGACGCTTCCAGACAATGACCGAGACCCCACCTCAAGGTGCAGCCTGTGCTCTCTGCGTTTCCACCAAGGGCTTCCTCAAGGCCGGGAGCCTGTTCAGTCAAGAGAAGACACAGCGGAAGCATACTGGGGTGGGCAGTGCCCTAGAGCATCCCATGGGTGAATGCCCCCACCTCTCCACCCTCAGGCAGATCATTCTGGAAGGCATTCTGCCTGCTCCTCAGTGTAGAGCCAAGCTCCACATTGTCAAACACTTCTGCTTCTGTCTTCTCTACCACCTGGCTCTCTTTACTCAGGGCTCTGCAGCTGGTGAAAGATGACCCACTCCCCAGTATCTCTCTCTCTCTCTCTCTCACACACACACACACACACACACACACACACACACACAGAGAGAGTCCTATTCCAATTTCCCAGAGAAGGGCTTTGATTGGCCAGCCTTAGGTCAGATGACCAGCCTTAATCCAATCAAATGCAACAAGTGCTGGGGTCACGGTATCCAGGATGGCTGCCAGCCCACCCAGTTCTGCTGCTCAGGAGACAGGGCGTCACTGTCATCTGGGAAGACACCATTGTATCTGTGCGTCTCACACTTCTCTGGGCCACAAGCCTCTGGAGAATCTTGTTAAAATGCAGGTCTGGGCTAAGGGCTGAGAGTTTGCCCTTCTAGCAAGCCCTCAGGTGGCGCTGACATGTGTGCACAGTGCATACTTTGAGTACTCACTAAGTACTCGTCCGTCTTCAGTCTCACTAACAGCCCACCTTCCCACACCTAACCAGAGAAACCTCTTTGCCAAACAGCAAAGATCAAAAGAAAGACTTCTTACTGTTGAGATATAATAACAAGTGAGTCATCAGTGACATTTTGATGGGCCCTTTTTTTCCCGCAGGGACATTTAACTCAGCCTACAAACCGAACCATTAAACTTACAGCCAAGTAATTACTTTTACCAAGTAATGATCAAGTCAGATCGAATCAGACCCCATCATCTGCCAGGGATCGTGATGCGAACATCACTGATTAATTACAAGCGGTGATTTTAAATTTTGACACAGCAATCATCAACTGGCCACGTCAAGGTGGTCTGTTTCACCTGCACCCAGTCCCTGGAGTGTCCTCAGCTGCCCATCCTGGGCCCCCAGCCCCCTTGTCTCCCAGTGTCCTCTACCCTCACTTGTGAAGGATTCTGGCCCACGGAGCACCCCTCCAGTCCCTAGGCTCCATCAGTGTCTGTCCTACCCTGCCTTGTCTTTGGCCTCAGTAACAATCAGTACCAGGGACTCCTATTTCAATTACTCTTCACGACTGTGGCCAGGTGCCCCTCACAGCCCTGCCCTTCTCACTAGCCAGTCGGGAGATGGCCAAGATCTCTGGCCAAACCACCCCAGAGTGTAAGGCGGTGCCCCTTTAGGGCAGCAACACAATCTCAGTGGAGACCCTGCCGCCTGTCTGCCAGGCTCCACGGGGCCGGGAGGGCCACCTGGCACTGTGCTGCAGGGGTGGGGCGGCAGGAGCAGCACTCAGCATTTCACACTGCCACTGTGCCCCCCCCCCTTTGTCCTCTCTTCCAGAAAAAGCCACCAGCAGCAAGTTTCCCAACACATCCAGACTCAGAATTAGGACCCAGAATGAGCCTGCAGTCCTCATAGACTTTCATCTTTTGTGGGCCCGGCACCAGAGCCAGGAGCTTCCGTCTCAGTAACCACACTCAGGCTTAGGTCACACCTCCATTGGGAAAACAACTTCTGAGAGAGGAACCCTGTACTGCCCCCAGAGAAACCCTCTTCCCAGTTCAGCAGCTTGGTCAGGACTAGCTGAACTGCAAGTAACAGGAAAACATCCCATGTGATGAAAAATGCGGGCATGACCCAGGGCGAACCACCATCACCAGGCCCGAGTCTCCCTCCATCTCCTGGATCTGCTCCCCTCAGGGCTGCCGTGGGTCCTGGGCAGACCCCTCTCCGCGTGGTGACACCCGTGGCTCCTCGCCTACATCCGGTGGAAAGAGACCGCTTCTTTCCCTAAAACTGCAGCAAAAGTCCTGGGGTTGCCTCTCCTCGGTCATGGCTTGGGCCATGCACCAAGCCTAGAGCCAGTCCCAGTGGCCAGGGAGCAGTGGCCCTCTGGTTGGCCGATATGACTCAAGCCTCTCACTACTGCTGAGGACAGGGGTGGGAGAAGAATGCTCCTGGAGGAGAAGTTGAGGGACTGCTACAGAAGTAGACAAGCAGATTATAATCTGACTAAAGTAACTGGACCTCCAGAGACAACACATAAGTCCTTTAACTGCAATTATTACACATAAGATTACATAAGCCATTGTGTAACATGCCCAAGGAATAACGTCCTGGATAATCCTGTACTTCTGGTTAATATGGTGGGACCACACACACACGTACCATACCCAGATTGCTGAGCGTCTCAGTTTGAGTCACGCTAGATGCAGTGACTGGGATGAAGATGTGAGCAAAAGTAGTTTGTCTGGGAGACCATGAAATATCTGTAGGGGAGAGGGCAAGTGAGACAGGGAAGGAAGGCAGCTGATAAAGGGTATGTTACCAGGCTCGTTACTATCGGGGGAGACCGAAACGAATCCCGCTGGGGAACTCTGGCGAGGCAGCAAATCACACCTGAGAATTATCCCACCCGCAGAGTGAGGAAGCTGGGGTTTTCAGACGCGGACTCCTGTCTGCCATTGTTGAGAGCTGCTTCTGAGCTGCTGGTTCCCCGGTCCTTCTGGCTTGCTGAGCCCGGTGACAAAGGAGCCCGCAGGCAAAGAGATGCAGGTGCTGGCTATTGGAAGCAGGCTCACATGCGCTAAAGTGGGAAGGGTAACAGGATCTGGGCAAGGAGCCAACAACACCTGCAATTTCCAAAGACTGACTGTGAAACTACGTTGTCTTGGAGGTCCTAATGGAGCCACCTGAGAATGTTGCAATTCCTCCAGGCCTGTAATAGGAATACCATTTACCACTGTATCAGACCCTTTACAAAAACATAGTGAGATTTTTCATAGGTAGGATGTTGAGTAATGTCATTTGATGAAGTTTGAAAGTTAGAAATGTCTTCTTGAAGAATGATACTTTTTCCCTCTTTGATATTATTCTCACTAAGCATTTCAAAACATTTTATAAATAGCGTGGTCTCTAAGCCACCCTGAGAAGGGAAAACTGAATTTCAAGGTTTGTTTTTTTTTAAGTCAATTTCTTTCTTTCTTTCTTTTTTTTAAAGATCCAAACTGGCTGCATAACTTTCTGGAGACAGCTTAATAGGCAGATTGATTTTCACATTTTTAACCCTGACTTTTCACAAGATGCCACCACAACAGATAGAAGATTTAGCCTCTCACAGACTACCTTGGCCAGTCCCCAGAGCTGGGCCCCTAACGTCTTCATCCCAAAGACATAGAAACTGGAATTCAAGAAGGAACACTTTGCTCCCAGAAAGTCCACATCGAGGGTTTGATCATGACGCATAAGAGTCTTCCCAGCTTCAGGCCATTAACCCCCAAGCACAGGACACTTTGCCATTTAAGAGGCGTGACCCATGAGATGGGGTGCTCGTGGCTCGTGAGTTCTACTCCACAGATTCATCCAGGCAAGGGAGCGACCAGGGTCGTTGGAAGAGGTAGAAATCAAACTAGCCTCTAGACCCATCCAATCCTCGCATAAAGGTCTTTCCGCTGCACCACTGGACCCCAGATGTTTGGCTTCCCATGCATTAGTAAAATTATTAGATTGAATCATCCGAAATTGCCATTGTTTTTAATCAAATGATGAAATAACAGCAACTTTGCCGTTTTTAAGGTCAAAACAGTCAAATATTAGTGATTTCACGGTTCAACTGATTACAGAACAATTTAGGGAACTGATTTGAGTGAGCAAGAACACTGGAGGGGGGACTCCCATTTCAAATAGGAAAGATTATTTTAACCAAAAATGAGGACGGTCTCTGTCTCACGATGCTGGACATGGTGCTTTATAACGCACCTGCTGTGCCGTCTGCACTGTGCTCGTCGGACCAGCTTTGGGAGCCAGGGAGCAACATCACTCTGGAGTCTCCTCATCCCCTGACAAAGAAATGCCAGGGAAGCCCATCCTGGAGCCACTGCCACGGAAACCCTGTGCTCCAGGGATGACACTCTGCTTTAATGGCCCCTCCTCCATTGCACTGACTCAGCACCGCCCCCGACTGGCCCCAGAAGAGGGAAGAGGGTGGAAAGTACAAGGTGTCTGTCACCTAGTCCCCAAGCACTGCGTGGCAAAGCACTGGAGGGGCCGCACAAGAGGCGAGGGATGTGATCTGCCTGTGGAACCACCCCCACCGCACAGCGGAAACAAGCAAAGTGGACTCCACAGGGGAGAGATTTCCCAGTGCATCTCACAGCAGAAGCTGCTGGCTGAACAGAAGTGATGACTCATAAAACCCTCAACTGTTTTGAGACAAATTCCTTTTTATGTTAAAAAAAAAAAAGAAAAGGAAAAGAAGAAGAGAAATATGTCTGTTTATTCTTTCTCAGTGCTGAGTTCAATATTTAAATGAAGCATTTTTATGAACGGGCCCCACAGATCATCATCTTGGCTGCATTAGTTCTAATTGCATTATTGCTTAATTACAGAGCAATAGACTGTGTAATTTGGGAGCTGTAATGCCTAGGGGCCAGGGATGATTTAACTTCTCATGCAAAGCCCAGAGCTGGGAACACTGGCCTGAGGACAGCAGCAAGAGGCCAGGATCCCTCTCTCACCACCTCATTGGACATCTCAGCTCTCTCCACATCAAGGAGGCAACAGAGATCAAAATCACTTGGATCACACCTCATGCTACCCTTGCAGCAGAACTTCATGAAGGGATACAAAGTTCAGGAACTGTATGCCTGCTGCTGGGCTGCGTGAGCACCAGGGATGCACAGATGAAAATGGCTTAGTTCCTGTCGGGAGGGCCAGTCCAGGGAGGGGAAGCAGACCTGTCAACAGAGCCACTCAGTGATGGAGTCAAGCAGAGGAGGTTTGATTGCAAAGGGAAGCCTAGACCTGAGTCTCGAAAAGAAAAAGTTAGATAAATAAGGAGCTGTGAGACCGGATGGGTGAGCACCAGTTGTTGCTTCTCTTGGGTGAAATTGATTTGTTGGAAAAGTGCTGCTGAAGAAGCGAGTAAGGGGGTGGGGAAGGAGGACAGAGAAGGGCGACGGCAAGCAAGAGCGTGACTGCAGGTGAAGTCCCAGGCTCAGCCTGACCCACGGGAAGCTCTGAAGCATAAATTACACCTTGGAGTTTGACCTGCCTCGAGGCAAAGATGCTGGTATTTTCTTCTTCCACAGCAGTTCTGTCTACGGGCTGCTTGGAGTAAGAAAACATTCTCTAAGTACGGGGGAGGAGGCTCTGTTGCCCAAGAACAGCCCACAGAAGGTTGCAGGTGCCGTCTGTAAGCAGAAAGCAGACAGATGTTCGGGGAGATGATGCATGGGGTTGATGAAGGGGACCCAAGAGGACCAGGGTGGGCCAACACCCAGTCTGTAACAGAAAGTGTCTTGACCCTGGCGCTGAGATGTGGACGGAAGGAGATTTGCCAAATCCAGCTTCACCATAAAACTCCAGGCACATTAGCTAATTATCTGCTCCCTTTGCAGTTTGTGCAAGTCCTCCAACTTTGCTCGTCCTTTTCAAAATGATTTTAGCTATCCTAGGACCTCTGCATTTTCATGTAAAATTTAAAATTAGCATGTCCGTTTCTTCCAAAAAATTTCTGAAATTTTGATTGAATTTTATCTATGTTGACTATATAGGATCAAGTCGGAAAGAACTGACATCTTAATAATACTGAGTTTTCTGATCCATGAACATTGTACATCTCTCCCCATTTTTGTAATTCTGTTTAATTTCTCTCAGCAGTGTTTTATAGGTTTCAGTTTACAGGACTTGCACATTATTTTTTTTGCCAAATTTATCTCTAGGTATTTCAAATTTTTGATGCTACTGTAAGTTGTATTATTTTGAATTTAAACTTATGATTATTGCTAGTATCTAGAAATATAATGAACTTGTTAGTAGTGAAGAGTAATGAATAGAAGTGAATAGAAATTTTAAGAAAGGACATCCCTGTCTTGTTACTGATCTTATGGAGACAGTACTTTGTCTTTTACTATTAAGTATAATGTCAGCAGTAAGTTTTTCATAGAAATCTGCTATCAGGTTGAGAAACTGTCTTCTATTCAGTTTACTGAGGATTTTTATCATGTTTGGATGTTGGATTTTGTCAATTTTTAAAGAAAAAACTACGTCTATTAAGATGATCATATGATTTTCCTTTTTGTCTGTTAAAGGTGAATTACATTGATTTATTTTCAAATGTTAAACTGCTTTGCATTTCTTAGATAAGCTCCACTTGGTCATGATGTATTCTTTGTATTTTGTTGGATCCAATTTGCTAAAATTTTGTTAAGAATCTTTGCACCTATGTTCACGAGAAATCTTAATTTGCAGTCCTCTTTAACGTATTGTCTTTTTCTGGTTTTGAAATTAAAAGTAATTCCGGCCTTAGAGAATGAATTGAGAATTGTTTCCTCATCTTTAATTTTCTAGAAGAGTTTGGATAAAATTGGTGTTATTTCTTCTTTAAATGATTGGGAGAATTCCCCCACTAAAACCACCAGGGCCTGGAGTTTATTTCATGGGGAGGTTTTTAGCTATAAACCTAGTTTTTTTAAGAGATACAAGGCTCTTTGGGTTATCTACTTTTTTTCCTTAAGTAAGCTTTGGTAATTTGTGTCTTTCAAGAGATTTGTTCATTTTGTCTATATTGTGGGATACTGAGTATTTTCTCACTCTGGCCGCTGGAAACACGACCTATTCCACACCTGCTTCTTCCCAGTGGTCCTCTCGGTGGCCTCAAGCACTGTCCTCGCATGCACACAGTGATCCATCCAGCATCTGCAGGCATTGAGTAGCAACTCCAGGGCCCTCTCTCACGCTCTCCACCTCTTCTCTGGTATTCTGCCTGCAAATTCCAGCTGCGGTGGCCTCCCTGAATCCTCCACTCAGTCTTTCAACTCAGGGAAACCGCTGGGCTCTGCGTGTACTCCCTCTCGCTGGAAACTCGCCCAGGGCAGGAAGCTCAGGCAATCCAGGCCTCACCTCATTTGTCTCCCTTCTCTCAAAAATCACTGCCCTATGCTGCCTTTCATGTGATGTCTGAGAACAGTTGTTACATATATTTTGTCTGGTTTTTTTTTTCCTAGTTGTTTGCGATGGGAGGATAAGGCCAGTCCTTTTTATCATGGCCAGAAGCAGAAGCCCATTTTGGACATTTTGAAATTGAGGTTCCTGCAGAATACACAGCTGCAGGCATCTAGCAAAGAGCTGTAAGTAATAGGAGAGGTTGGGACCAGAGAAGACACTTGGGAGCAAGTGCATAGAGCTAGTAACCAAAACCGTAAGTGCAGCTGGCGAGAGTTTATGCAGGAGGAAGGACAGTATCTTAAAGGCAAAACCCGCAAAGACAGGATATGTACAAAGGAGACCATGAAGCAGAGAAGTAGAAGAAAGCTCATCAGAGAATGAGGTTGTGGAACCCAGGGCTTGGAGAGTTTTAAGTAATTAAAGGGCTCCAAGTGTCCCTTGCCCCAGAGACCCACACACAGGCACATACCAGGGCATACACAGGCACAATGCCACCCATGCTCTAAGTACATTCTGCGCTGCAGCTTTGTGGATGCTGGTTCCACTGATCTTGTCAATATGGCAAACTGGTCCCCTTTACCAGAGAAGACTGAGGTGGGGGTGAGTGAATGAGATGGGAAGAAATGGTACAGACCGCAGTTTCAAGAAGCTTGGCTGACAAGGGAAAGAGATTAGTGGCTGGACGATGGCAGGACCGAGGCGGGGTGGAGGACAGATGCCTTCTGCTCGATATCCAAGTCATCAATCTGCGCAAAGGAGGAAAAGCCACTTAGCAGGTAGAGCCTGAGAGATGGAAGAAAGAATAACCAATGGAGCAAGATCCCAGAAGATGAGAAGGAGAAAGGAGGGAAGAACGAATACCAGAGCAATGAAGGCAGCAGATTAGAGAGAGAACAAGTCTGCAGTCCAAGTACCACTCTCCCTGATAACAAGAGAGGTTGACGACACACAGGCAGGTCACATGCTAGACTGTGACAGCCTGACCACAAGCCTCAGATGTGTTTCTACCAGCCCAAGCCTGCAATTCTGAGACCGGTCCCCACAGCAGGTGGCAGGAGGACCCATAAATGCCTAGAGGCAGTGGGCATCCATGCATGGTGCTCAAGACCACGGTTTAGGACTGCCTTGGGTCACTCAGGTGGTGTGACATATACGAGACACTGAAGAAATCCATTCTTAACAGCGCCTATGCCTGAAGCATCAGGTTCCACATAGGAGAGAGAGACCCACCTGACTTCTAAGAAGTAGAAGTGTGTCACATGGACAAAGTATTGCAATCCAAACTGGTTCAAGCCCAAACAGAAGGTATAGGGCTGGATTTGGCCACAGCTGGGTCCAGAGCACAGAAGCGTCAAGGCCTGGCCTCTTTTCTCTGTCTCTCAGGTCTGCCCGATGCACAGGCGGCTACATACAGTGGTAAGCTGATGGCAGCAGGTCCGCTAGCTCAACAAAAGTTCCAGGGTTGAGTCCTGGTTCTGACTGGCCTGGCCTGGATCATATGCTCATTGGAACCAATCGCCAGGGCCAGAGGGACCAGATGTGCTGACTGGGTGAGCCCAGGGTGGACTCGCCTTCACCAGACACACCTGGATGAAGAGCAGGTAAGATCTCCCTAGGAGGGGGGTGTATGCTGAGAGGCATAAAAAACCCAGTGTCCCCTACAACTGGAAGGCTGAAGGCACCCCCCCCAAGGCATCAGCTCTGGGGAACTTCTCCAGAAATGGAAAACACAGACACAAGGTGCCATGGCCTGCATGTGCAGAGTGATGGAATTTAGTCTTCATAGGGCAAGTATGAGAAAGAGAGAGAGAGTCGCAAGCTTGGAAAATGACAATGTCATTTTGGAAACACTGCATTTTTCAGATCGTGCATCATATATGCTTAGAAAACAGCGTTCATTAACTTCTCCTCAACCTTCGAGCCTGGTGCCCTTTTCATTTTGCTTCAAATGAACCCAGAATCCCATCTCGAGAATCCAACTGGAACTAATTTTCTTTATTAAATAAACTTCATTTGGGGGCCGACTGCCATGAGCCCTGGGAGAAAAATGCATCTCGCTTTTGCAGAGGCCTATCTAGGTCAGCGATGCAAAAGCTTCTTTTTGAGAGAAGTGAACCTCAGCTCAGGGCAGTGTCGAGGAAGCTGCCACACTGAAGGTGCAAAGTGGAGAAGAGGAAGTAACCACATGGGAGCCAGCTCGAGGGGCAAACAGAGTGCACGGCCACCTGCTGCATACCCCCTGCCCTGCCGGGACAGCCCTCTGAAGTGGCAGCATCTCTCTTCCCAAGCAGGCACCAGCCACATCTCCAGGCAGACTCAGAGCTCTCCCCACTAGCGGGGGCCAAGGCAGGGGATCCAAAAGTAGTCCCTGCAGAGGCTGTCAGTTTGTTCAGGAGTAAGACTACACAGGGATGAACTGTATACTTTAAAATGGTTAAAATGGGAAATTATATATTAGGCATATTTTACCATAAAAATAAATAGAAGAGCCAAAAAAAAGGGGGGGGGGAGTAGACAGGGAAATTGAGGGCTCTATTCTGCAGTCCTGGGTCCCTCTGCTAGGAGGAGGCAGCCCTGGGGTAGCCAGACCCCTGTCTCCTGGTGATGGTGTCCCTCCCACATGGAGTAGAACTGGCCTGTGCAAACAGAATACTGTAGAAATGATTATGTCTTTGGAGGGTAGGTCATAAAAGACGTCAACTTCTGCCTTGCTCTCTCTGATCATTCTCTCTGGGAGAAGCTAGCTGCTTCTCCATTCTGGATGGCAGCTTCTGAAGACTCAAAACAGTGACTGGAAAAGCACACATGGCAAAGGACCAGGAACCACCCCCCACCCATGTCCATGCAGGCCCTCCCAGGAGCAGATCCTCCAGCCCAGCCCAGCCCAGTCTTCAGATGACTGCAGCCCTGGCTGGCGTCTGGGCTGCCAGGTGAGAAGTCCAGAGCTAGAACTCCTCAGTTAAGCCACCCCCAAGTTCCTGACCTGGAGAAGCTGAGACAGTACATTTCTTTTAAGCCACTCAGTTTGGGGGTAACTTGTTATGCAGTATTAACTAGTATCACTCCACTCGCAGTTGCAAACAAGCAAGTCTTGTCTCCTTGCTACCTGCCTCATATTTGCAGGATTTGTTCTCCCTCAGTGCCATGACCCCTCCCTGCTGGATGGAAGCTTCTAGAGGGCAGGGACCAGAGTGTCATTAATGCCCTCTGCCTCTTTATATAGCCAAATTCCCTGCACACTGTAAAGGCTCAATACACATGCACCAGATTGACTTACATTTCTGTCTTTCTGTAGGGGAGAAACCTTGTGAGCACAGAGTATTTCCTTCTCCCAGCAACCCCCTTCCATAACTCAAAATAAGAAATACAGCTCTTTAATTAACAGAGAACATCTGAACCCAGCAAATCAGGTATCAGCACATTTGGTAAGATTCAGGGGCTGCTTCTTGCAGAGATAACAGCTACTTGCAAAAGAATCCATAAGTCAATGCAATCAATTTCAGGAAATTGTGTCCAGCGGGCAACCTCAATACCCCAAGAAGGACCTCACTGCAGCACAGATCAGCAGCATATGTCTGTCGACTGTCCCTGCCAAGTCACAGGCTTCAAACAGCCCATACGTGCCCACCACCACCTGCCAGTCCTCGAGGTGTCAACGCAGAGCCCTTGGGAGAGATGCTGGGAGACAGTTCCTCACGGACCCATCACATTTCTGTACATCTGGTGAGCAGAGGCACCATCAGCCTTTGTTCAGGACTTTCTTTTCAAGGATGTTTATATAGTGAACAGCCTCAGAGGACAGAGAAAGGTTTGCTCTCCCTCTGGAGTGAAGGGCAGGCATGCTGACTACTCACTGTAAAAATTCAGCGACCCTGATTGTTCCCCGCCTGTAACCCAACCCACTGCGTGTGCAGGTGTCACCTGGCCTCTGCATTGAACTTGAACAAGAAGATGCTCATTCTCTGGCTATTGTTACTGCCGTGGGGATGAAGTCCTTCTGCTGACCCAGGACTCCTGTGTCTCCTGCCGGCACCCATAATACTACAGCATGCTAACTAGTTATCTCGCAAATTGGGTACAACCTCAGACCCATTACAGTTCCTGGAAGGAGACCCTCGAATTCCAGATTTTACCCTGATGGTTCTTCAGCAGGAAAATTACATATGTCTTCAGCTACAGAAGAATGTCACTGAGAGCACAGGAAGGTATTTTGATAAAGGGTCATTATTGAGTTTTTTATATTTTTTTTCGGGATATACAGGAATCTCTTAAGAAGAAAGTTAAATGCCTTGGATCTTTTTTTCTTAGCAGGAGTTAGTTATGATTAGGACCTCGACATATGAAATGGAGGATTGGGGGACACAATTTAATCCATAGCAGGCAGCCTGGAATCCTGACCCCCAAGTGTTCCCAGGATACACTCATAACTACTGATTTATCCTACAGCACACATGGGCCTCTCAAGCCCAGGAAACCCTGAACACCAACTGTTACCGGGTGGGGAACAGCAACATTGTCTTCAGTAGGTGGCTGGTTATTCCATTTTTTAAATCTCAAGGAAGCAGGAACCCTCCTCACCTCCTCACCTCCTCACCTCTTCTCCCAACCACTCAGGGTGCCCTAATTAACAGATTGGTCAAATCATCTGAAGATATTCCCTTCTGATTTCATCTAAGCCCAATTAATGGACTTTTTTGATCTCATTAAAAATAACAGTTGATTATTCTAACAATACTTTCTGCTGAAAAGCCCTCTGAATGGTTTTAAAGTCAAAAAGGCAGTTGGAAGAAGGCTATGTTAAGGTGCCCCGTGCCCAAGAATCATGAGACAGTCCGCCATTATAATTTGACTTCATGCATAAGCAGCAAAGAGGTTGAGATGTCACAGGGAAGAAACCTCCCCAGCTAAGCGTCCGAGAATCCAGAAACTTCAGCAAAAACCAGGGCCTAGAGAAGCTACCAGAAGGATGACCAGGCTGGATGAGAGTCTGCAAGTCAACCCGGTATGTGGCCCCCTCCTCTGCACCGCCTCCTCTGCTGTAGACCAGGGTGGTCACTCCTGAGCAGAGACTCTGACACTTGAGAATCGCAGAGCCCGGGGAGCCAATGCCTCCTAAACCACTTCCTGGCCAGCTGCCCCCAAAACAGCGCACCCTCCCTCACACCGTAACAAGCATTTCTCGTGAAAGTAACTCAGGCCCACCTTCAAGACCAAAAGGCAAAAAACATGCCATTACAAAAGTCAATATATTGACACAAACTAAAACCCTAGAAGCCTTAACACGGTTGTTATCTTTCAAAGTAAAGTTTTCTCCCAACGGTGACAAGCTACAGGGCTTAGAAAATAAAATGTGTGCTGGAGGGGAAGAAAGAGGAGGCTCGTACCTGGAGTACAAGGTGTGGGAGCTGCTCTAAGCTCTGCTGAGTCATTTGTCCTTCTCAGCATCAGAGAATTGGAACAACTTTTCAACCTCTCTCTTCAGAGTCCATCTACCATTTTATTATTTGACGAATAGGTTGGTAAAATCAAATCTCCCAGGTGCCCTTTTGTTACCAAGGCTGTTGCCCTAGAATCATACCCTTGCCCCTCACTCGAATGGAAACCAACTACTCTTAACTAAGTTTCAAGTGGAAACTGCAAAGAGAAAAAAAAACAAGAACTGGTTATAACTAACTAGGCCCAGAATGGTGGGAGATTTGACTTCCAGTGGACTGTAAGCCTCATTACACACTCATTGTAAAGACACATCCACCAGCGCTATGATAGTTGACAATTGCCATGACAACCACCTTCAAGCCCATACAAGGACTGAAAAAGAGAGTTGCATCACTTCTAGGTCCAAACCACACCCCTGTCCTCATGAATATGCTCATGATAACTCATGAATATTCCTCCCACTCCTTCCAATTCCCTCCCTTTTCCCTCGACCATCCTATTTCTTTGATGTCTCCACCCGAACTGAGTTGAGAAGTTGATTTGCTAACTTGGTTTCTGCTTCTTCACTCTTTGGCCATTGAATAAAGCTTGTGCTGTTCCAGTGTCAGTATTGATTTCATTATTGGCTGCACAAATCCAACTGGAAAAAGAACCTCTGTGGTCGAGACAATGGGTCTCAGACCGGGCTAGCTGGGTCCAGGGTGGGTCCAGCTGACCAACTAGGCAACACTTTTAGGGGTGTCATTGTCCTTGGTCTCACCCAGTGACACACGGAACAGGTTTATTCCTTCTAATTAGTGCCTGATGTAGGTCTTGATGTACTAAAAATTAATGTCATTGATTTTTCAACGAAGAATATGGTCAACAAGGCATAATTTTTTCTGATCAATGTTGCTGATCAATTACCTAATGAAAGGAGGGAAAGAGGCAGGTCCTCCTTAGCATCCAAATAAATATATGTGCCTCCCATGCAGCACTTCTGTGCCTCAGGGCTGGTTCTCTGTTCAGGATTCTGCCTTGATAGATAACTTTTCAAATCCAATGAGAAATTCCTGCCCTGTGCTTTCAAGGAAAGCTTGTGTGTCTTCCAGGAGGGAGAGGAAGCTGACATCTCCTAAAGCAAACAGCCTCAGGGCAAACAGAGTATCGTGCCTGCCACTGCTGGGTGAAGCAGGGTGGCCCACTGTACAGAAGAGGCAGGCACCACAGGGCTGCCATGCCTGCCCGAGTAGCCTCTGCATACGAGTTTAACAAGATCCTCAGCGGAGGGGAGGCCAGGGAGTAATAAAGAAGGAAAACACTTTACTTCTCTCCAGTTACATCCAAACGAGGTAAGTCAAGCTCTCAGCACTCTCCATATCAGATGGAAGAACTCTTAAGTCCAGGTTTTTATTGTGAAGACAAAAGGTGAAATCAACCAAGTGCATTGTAAGTCCCAAATCTCTCCACTTTTTCTCTCCTCTCCTTGCCCTCACCCCACCCCCTACTCCATCCCAACTCCTTAGTCAAGGCTCTGCTGCCCATTGAGGAGCTTGCTTTGTCACGGTTTGCTAGCCTCAATGCGAGTATTTGCATTTCTAAATAAAACTCTTGAGAAAATGATGCTCTGCCAGAAAGAATGACTCTCCACTGTTGGAACTTGAAGCAGCCTGGTTCCCTGGGGCAGGATCTTGCCTGTTACTACACGGCTGGGGGTCAGGAGAGAAGCTCCTGGAATCTCGGTGCTCAGGAAGTCACCTCTTCTGCCTAAGAATGAAGCAGCCTTCTCTGAGCCTTTCAGTTCATTTCAGACATGCGGTCTTTCGTGCCTTCTTTCGCAAATGCTCTCAGCACTCCGCTGTGTCCAAGCACTGGGGATGTGTGAGATTCTGGCAGCCAGCCCTGCAATAGCAAGGGGCAGTTTACCATTCCTGCTGGCCTCTCCTCCACAAGCGCTGGCTGTCCCTTGAAAAGGTGGAGGGAGAATTGCAATCAAGTGGTTCCTAACCCAGATGTCACAAATAAATGTCACCAGGTAGTCTCTAACGTAAAAAAAATAAATAACTAAAGCTTAATTGGTCCCAATTTTGCAAAGTAACTTCAGCTCCCTTTGTCTCAATTTCTAGCTCTGTAAACACAGAAAAGGACACTTGTCACCTGAAGTTCATGAGCTCATGTCTATACCTCACTGCCCAGTGTCATATTGTTCTCTCTGTGGGTATGACTGTCTCTTTCCACAGTAAGAACAAGGTCATTGGGCAGAAAATCATTTCATAGTAAAAGGTAAAAGGAACGCCCAAAACAAACAAAGCCAGCAGGAGTGGGAATCCACCCCTCCCCTTCCTCCAAGCAGCCCAGCCTGTAACAGGCCACGGTCTCCCCGCGAGCCCTGCCAGCAGGACCTCCTCTCCTTCCACCTCGTTGACACGCCATCAATTTCTGAATGTCACTGACAGTCAGGCCACTTCCACAGGGTCTCATAACTTCTCTCTCCTTTTAACCTGTATCATATATATTTAAACCACTTGGCTCTGTAACTATCCATTCTGGCAGGGAAGGTGTTGATCAAAGTCATTTGTTTACAAAGAAATAATCCTGGCTCCTGGATGCCAATGGTTTCTAGTGCCAAGGGCTGAGGTTCTTTGAAGTGGCGGGTAAACTGGATTTTTAACAGTCTTGGAGGGAAGTAGCTCCAAGACTCGAGGAAGAAGTGACAAGCCACTGATTCAATCCTTGTGTTAGGCTGCCATCTAGTGACAGATCAGGATATCTGCTGCAGACCATCCAAGATTCTAAGACTTCCCCTGGGCAGAGGGTGGAGTGGGGTGGGAGGAATGTAAACCTACAAATAATAAGTGCCAATATTTGTCATTTGGCCAAATTAGCATTCAAGCCATTCTTCTTCAGGCATCAAGAAGCATTATCCACCTTTGTCAAAAATCTGAAATATGCCTGTCATTGTCACCTCCTGCCACCTCCCCCCTCAGTTTCTCCCACCGCCCAACCCCCATCAGATGGGCTGAGACCCTCCTCTTGGCTCCCATGGGAAAAGTGTGGGTGCGTCCATCACAGCCATCAGTGCTCCAAAATCAAAGATCCACAGGCCTCCAGGTGTCCGTCAGAGATGTATCCTCCAGCCTCCAATACATTTAGCTCCTGGAGTTCCCCACTGAGTCCCAAAACCAGAGACAAACAGGGAAGCCACTCCAAGCTCACAGAGGGCTGCTGCACCCCCACCTAAAGCTCTGACTACCCTGAGGACCAGCACCATGAAGAAAGTGGGGCCAGGCCTCCGTTACGGCACTGACAGGCAAGGATGGAGCCTCACAAAGGAGGGTTGGCGTGGGTACTGAGAAAATGGGAAACAATTCAGAGTCCAGCCTGAATGTGGAGCCACTCCCAGCTGGCAAGGTCCATGTCCATCTGATGCCCTGAGGCCGCTCAGGGGGCTCCCGGCCTGTGAAGTGGCTCTCAGGACCCAGCCGAGCACACAGAGAACCTTTTCCAGGACCTGACCCATCTAGGACCGGGTGGTACAAGGGCTGCAGGGAGGCCAGTAAGAGTCCCCAGGGATCCCTCCACTTAACAAGCAAGACACAGGGCCCCAGAGAGGTCTCAGGGCTTGTGGGAGATCAATATTTATCAGATGATTTAAAAAGAAGGGAGTGTGAGGTCTGGGAACATATTCTCAGTAGTTACAAAAATGTTACGTTTGAACACATTTGCCATCCCCAGGAACACTGAAAGTCTTTTTCAGCTCAGAATTCAGCTCAGTCTCTGCAGCAATTCCTCATCTTTTCATCCATTTTGCCACTCTTTTCAGGTAAGTTATTTGATGTATTTATGACGGCATTTTAAAGACCCTGTCTTTCAACTGGAACATCTGGGTCATCTATGGTTTTGTTCTAGTGACCATTCTTTTCTCGATTAGTCATAGTTCTTGCTCCTTTGTGTGCCATATATACTGGGGTCTGGGGGGGCTGTTTTTGGTTTTTTGGGGTTTTTTAACATCTTAAGCTGAATGATGTATATTTAAAAAAAAAAAAAACAGAAGAGACAGGAGCAGGCTCTCTGTCCCTACCTCCAGCAGGGCTTCGGGACTCCCAACACCATAAAATCACGTATCTCTGCTTTTCAATCCAGCCCAATGCCAATTTGGGGAGATTTTCTATCAGCTCCTTCTCCCTCCCACTCTCCCACATTTTGGACCAGAATGGCCTCACACACATGTAAACACATAGCTCTTCAGCCTGGAGCCAATGATTGCTTCCCCAAAGTTGAGCACAAGGCAGAACAGGAGAGAAATATGAGGTTCATGCACACATGCCCCATCAAACCTGCAGTGATTTCACTGTAAATACTGCAGGTGCCTCAAGAATCACCCCACAAATCCAGTGGAGATCTCTTAGGACCCTGAAGAGCTCCTGCACATTCAGTCACTGCATCATGAAAACCCCAACCAAGCTTTCCTCCGTGGGTTCAGTTCTGAGTGAAGCTTCTTCAGGGAACTGCAAGGATCTATTATGGCTGTATTTCAGATATTCAGGATCAAGGTAGCCTTGCAGTTACTCGTGGAGGTTGACTGAGAAACCTGGCTTCCAAAACTATTTGGTCACATATATCAAGTGATACAGCCCTTGTGTTACCAAGTCCAAACTCGTTATGCTCGCCGCCCAGCCGGCCAATAAATCGGGAGATGAGGTGATGGGGCAAGGAACAGCGACTTTATTTGGAAAGCCGGCAAACCGAAAAGATGGCAGACTAATGTCTTGAAGGACCATACCACTTAAATCAGAATTTAGGCTCCCTTTATACTAAAAAGGGGAGGGGGTGTGGTTGGTTGTTGCAAACTTCTTGGTGTAGGAATTCTTTGTTCTTGTAGCTGTCCCTGTGGGTCAGGTCGTGGCACCCCTGTAAAATTTTTAAAACAAGTATTTTCTGTTCTGCAACTTGTTATCTTTATGTAAGTGCAGAAGTGTTAATATCCTTAAAGGTCAGAGCCTTGAGACTAGGCTCTCCTGTACGTTTCAGGCCAAAGGAAACATTCTTTTACAAAAGGTGCAGAGCTAGCAAGACTAAGCCTGGAAAACAGGGCACAGGATTAAAGCCAAAGAAACACATCTAATATGGAGTCAGATTTGTTACTTTCTGTTACACTTGCTGTTCAGAATACTAAGCGGTTGGTCTTAAATTGATTTAGAGCACAGCGCTGCATCTTCACCAGAAGGGACTGATGTGTCATCCTCCTGTAAACATCAGTCCTTTGCTGCTTCTAGTCCAAGCACCCAATTACCCAGCAGGAGGTTTGCCCAGCAGCAAAGTCCAGTGTCAGCAATGGCACCTTACTGCCTAGTCTCTGCACTGTGTCAGACTGGGCAGTTCCTAGTGGCATTGTTAAGCTTGAGGAACGATCGCTGGAGCCACTGTGTCCAGCACCCCACCCCCAACTCCTACCCCAAGCTCCCCTTGTCAATATAACACATCTGGACCAGCATATAGACCAATGGCAAAGCAGAGCCTGGGAAGTTCATAATCTTGAGCCTCAGGGGGTGTTCCAGCATTGTAAGGGTGAAGATGATGATGGCTGTGATCTCTCAAACAGTGCTGTCTATGCCAAGCCCTGTCTTAACGTGGGCATTGTCTAACTGGGTGCTCAAAGCCACCCTAGGAAGCAGGTACTGCTGTCAACCCCACGTTACAGACAAGGCCATCCTGTTTTAGAAAAGCAGCAGACAAACCTCATCCTTCTCGAATACACCAGGTTTAATCATTTAAAAGACACAAAAGAAAAATTTGCATACATAGACACACATGTATACATATATATATATATACATACAATATATAAAATAACATACTTGAAAAATTTTTATAAAAATGTACTTGATTTATGATGCTAGTTTCAGGTGTACAGCAAAGTGATTCAGTTATACATATACATAGATATATACATATATTTTCAGATTCTTTTCCCTTATAGCTTATTACAAGAAATTGAATATAGTTTCCTGTGCTCTATGGTAGGTCTCTGTTGTCTACTTTATATGTAGTACCGTGTATCTGTTAATCCCAAATTCCTAATTTATCCCTCCCTTCCTCTCCCAAACTAATTTATTCCTCCCCTCCTTTCCCCTTTGTTAACCATAGTTTGTTTTCTATGTCTGAGTCTATTTCTGGTTTCTAAATAAAATTTGTATCTTTTTTAGATCCCACACATAAGTGATATAATATGATGTCTTGCTTTGTCTGACTTACTTCATTTAATATAATCTCTAGGTCTATCCATGTTGCTGCAAATGGCAGTACTTCATTCTTTTTTATGGCTGAGTAATTAAAATAACACACTTTTTTTTAACTTGGAGGATTACAACTTTCACTGAAAACAAAGCCTTCCACGTACTCATTGCAGATGTGTTAGCATTTCTTCGGGATTATTACCTTTTCTCACACCTAAAAGAACAGCAGAAAAATCTACTATGAATAATGTTTTCTTTAATCCAAAAGTGGAAAAAAAGGAGTGCAGAAATAATATTTTTCCACTGTATCGTCAGAGGCTATTAGATAAATGACCTCTGTGGATTTAGTTGTGTTTATTTATAAAGAGGGTCCTAATTTTCATAACTATGCACTTATTTATTGAGGCTTAATCTTTCAGCTTATATATGAAACTTTTCTTGAGTACTCAACCTAACAGCCTGAACGTCTTAAAGCAAAAGAAACCTGTAAAAATGAAGCATATGTTAATCCTACAATCTAAAAGCATACGGGTGTTCACTATAGAATTCTTTCCACTCTTCTGTATATTTGAAGTTTTTCACAATAAGTTGTTCAGGGGTAAGGGGAAGTCACCTGCAATGATGCTAACAAATCTTGACTTCTCATGGAACTTTCACAAGGTCACTAATGGGAAAACATGAGTATCCATGTTTGAAAGCTTATCATTGCCAGCTATTAAAAAATTTTTAAGCCTTATTTTCACTGACTAAAATATAGAAAATACATAAAAAGAAAAAAGAATCTCTCATAAGTTCACTTACACAGCTACAGAAACCTTCAGCATATTATTGTAATTCTTTCCGATCCATTTGTGTATATACTATTTGGTTTTATACAGTAATATTTTGCTACCTTTTTAAAAATTGTATGTAATTTGTTTAATGACTGCTTGGTATTCCGTTATATGTTATATATATGTACCATACTATATAGTTCCCAAACTTAATTAATCCTCAACAAAATCACTTGGGAACATTCTTTAAAAATACACCTATCTCCAGGGATGGCAAGGAATATGAATTTTTGAAGCTTACCCTGTGATTTTCATGCATTTAATTAACCTAATTAATTAGCACATAGTTTGTTTAATCCACTATTTTCAAGTAATTTTGGAACCTCTGCTAAAAGACAATCACAATACTAATACCTATGAAGACAGGTATCTCTCTGCATACATAGACAAGCATTTCCTGAGGATAATAAAGTGGCTTGTTTGTCTTTTAAAAAGATCTAGTGATCAGGGAACTATGGAGAAACTGCAGCTCTGGGAGTGCTCACCCCACCACAATCAGGGAATTCTAGGGAAGACTGGCAGTCATCCAGAGCTGCCTTGGCTACTCAAGAAGGGGTCAATTGGAGTTAAGAGTCCTAAAAACTGTAAAAGAGCTCTCAGAACGGAGTTCTGCCTTCTCCCTTATCCCCATAATCACAAAGGTCCTGCACAAAAGGGCCCCCTTGAGTACTGCACTGAAATTGATTCTTGCTGTCTTCTGCTGTTTTACACCATTTTAAAATATGCATTTGGTAGTTCACATAGTATGGATCCCCAAGAGCAGATTCTCAAACTTAGTCCCATAGCCTCCCAGGTGTTTCCAGGCATCTGCCAGTGCAATTCTGTGTGTCTGTTTTGATGGTAGTATACATACAAAGCAAACGCTTGACAAGTCACTCAATTTCAGGGCCTGCAGTCATATGTTTACGATCAAAATGGCACAAGTCATCACCCAAAAAAACTTAAACCAATGTTTCTCAAACCAGGATGCGTGGACATACTCCCAGAGTTCCCAGAGAAATGTTTTTCCTTTAAAAGGAGGCTATTTCATACTGAAAGTTGAGAACTACTACAAAGACCACGTTGCTTTTCTCTCTTGAGCAGCTCCCAGCCGAGGCCCAGCACTCGGCAAAAGCTAAGGCTGCAGTTCTGCGCAGGACCCCCGTAGCTTCTAAGAGGTCTCCACCAGGCCTTCCAGGCACACTACTTGAACCCTTCCCCAGGGGAATGAGAATCAGTTCCTTGCCTTTTACCTTATTGACAGGAACTAATATTACGGGTTTCGAGAAGACTCACAGACCATCAACCCCAAACCCATTCACAGTACACGGGAAAAGCTGAGGCCCTGAGACGGGACGTGCCTTAAGCGAGGTCACACAGCTAGCTAGCAGCAGAGACAAAGCAAGAATGTAAGCCTCCTATCCCAACTTCAGTGCCTCGGCTGATCTGTAGAGAGCACTGATTAGAAACCCCAGAGACCTCATTTCCACCACCACCACCCCCCCCGTCCCATTTCCACCCTCCCCTGGTCCCCAGCCTCCCTCGCGTCAAGTCGTCGGCTCGCCTCGCCCTATTCCAGGCCTTCACAAGCATTCCATACTCCCCAACTCCAATCCTACAGCTTCTGGCCTTCCCCCGCCTACGAAACACACAAACTGAGACAGCCGCACCAAGCAGATAGCCCCGCCAGAACCGCCGTGCTCCGCCAAGCAGCGGAGTCCGCCCCGTGGCGCATGCGCCACCGTAGGTCGGCGCGCGCCGGTGACGTCACGGGCGGCGCCATCCACGAGCTGGGAGCCTGCGACTCCAGCTGCTGGTGGGACCGTGTCTGTCTGTCGACTTAGCCTATTGGGCGACCTTGGGCACAGGAAACTCTCCACCGCCAGCTCTGACGGGACAGGCTCTGGTGATCGAGGGCTGCTGAAGAAAGTAGAGAGGAGTGAGCGACGCCTGAAGGAGACGTCAGCAGAGCGCACCGGAAGCAGTCCGAGAATGAAGAGTAAGCAGGGTTGAGGGCCACGAAATTGGAGAGGGGTGGATGTAGAGAGTCGGAGACTAGATGTAGGTGTTGGTGGGTGAAAAGGGTCGCTGCGGAGTCCGAACGGAACTGCTGTGGGAATTGCCCTGCCTTACATAAGTGAAACTGAGGCCCGGAGTCCCAGTTGGCCTGACTCAGTCTTGGAGCTAGGGATTGATGTCAGAGTTGGCCCCAGGCAGATTCTCTCAGGGGGCTGCTCAGTGGTGCTAGAGAAGGGCCCAAGGCCTTAGCCCGACTTGGCCACTACCTCCCTGGGTGGCGTGGCCAAGGCCCTGGCCCTCTCTGCAATCCGGTTTACAATTTTGTAAGGTACTGATAATGGTACCTGCCCAGCATGCTGTGTGTGAACAACCCTACTGATGTAAAGCACAGGAAGCGTGCTGGGGAGTAATATCACTAACCCAAGGCTTTGGGAGCTGAGCAGAGGAGAGATGTGCCACAGAAGGGGAGCAAGCACCCAGTACAGTTAGAAGCAAGGGAGTGACACCGTTAAAATTGGATTTTAAATTCCACCTCTGCCACTCCCTACCTGTGTGATCAAGTTAAGTATCTCAGCGTATCTGAACTTCAGTTTTCTCAGTGCATAATAGGAATAATAACTACTTTAAAGGATGCTTGAGAAAGTATAATGTGATAAAATATATGTAGCTTTTAATCAGGGGCATGGCAAGTAACCAGTACTCAGTAACTGTTAGATGTCTATCGTTACAGGAAAAAAAAAAAAAAAAAAAAGACTACCAGGTCTAATGCTAGGCACCTGTAACCAGTGCAAAGTCATTTCTGGGGTCCCAGGCCCTGCAAGTTGCTCTCTACCGACAAGTTTTAATCCCTATCTTCCATTTGCGGGAGAACCAGACTCTGTATATAAAACTTGTAACCACTTTGGTTTGCTTGTTCAGATGTACTCAGGGAAGCACAGTGGAACTGGGGTGGAATTTACAGAATGCAGTGTGAATCAGAATTTCCAGTCTTTTGGCCCTTGAACCAAGCCTTTGTGTCATTCTTATCCCATTCACACCCATGCTCTGTTCCAGTGCTGTGGTTTTCTTCTTAAGACAAATTAAGAAATAGGAGTATGAAAGTTTTTACAGGTTGAAACCACATTGAGTAATACATATTTTGAGCTTGAAGAAAGATCTGCCGTATTTTATCAGTTTAGGACACCATCAACTGTATGATACATCTCAGTTTCATAGATACTAAAATGTGAGAAGGTCTGTTTTTAGACATCTAACAGTCAAAAAATTGTAATGGTTCTGACCGTCTTCATCCTGGAAAGCCCCGCCACATAACTTTTAAATAAGTTACATCATTAGACTTTTAGATCAACTGCTCAGGCTCCTAACCATAGTATTTTAAACCAGTGCAACTCCGGGCAGTGTCTCCTGAGATGCAGTAGCATCTGAGAACTTGTTAGAAATGCAGGATCTGAGTGTGGGTCCCAAGAACCTACATTTTAATAAGGTCCCAGAGCTTCTGATACACATTAGCGTTTGAGAAGCACTATTTTAGAGCACACCACTGGAACTTCGAGGGTGGTGGGGCTGAAGGGTGGGACAAGGGGCATCCAAGAAGGCTTTGAGGTTGTGCTCTTTGTCCTAACCCCATCTTCTTCTATCTCTGAATGAGCGTCATTATTTTCATAGTTATAAACATTTTAGACCTTATAGTCATAGCCAACAGGAATGATCATTTCTTGTTTTGTTTTTTTTTTTTCTTTAATCCCCCAGGTGTGATCTACCATGCCTTTTCTCAGAAAGAGGCGAAAGAGTTGGATGTTCAGGTACAGTGCTTGGCAGGAGGTCGGGGGCAACAGAGGTGATGACAGAGATGACTCAGTGACTTCTAAACCTTTAGTGTTGTTTTAGATGTCCTCTCCCACGTTTTACCCCTCACATTTCCAGCAGATGTGTTAGGCTTAATCAAGGTCTGTTGTTCTGCTGGCCTTCTTTCCCATTATACCAGAGTCAAGTTTGGTTAACTGGGACTTCTTGATCTGTGTCATCTCCCACTGTGTAGGGGACACCAGACTATACCCACCTGAAACCTGCCATGGCAAGCACTGTCATTTGACCTTGTTATAGTGCCCCCTTCACTCCTGAAGAGAGCACGCAGATCATATTGCATAAGTGTAATTTCTGGATTAGATCTAGATGGTAGAAACATACTTTATGAGTTTAGAAAAAGCTTCACTGGTGACTCATAATGAAGGAGTTACTTTGAAATTAATATTTTGAAATACTAATATACCTTTATTTGGCTTCTCTATGAAAGATGGGTATTTTCCCCCTTTTTTTAAATTGAAGTATAGTTGATTTACAATGTTGTATTAGTTTCTTGTATACAGCATACACACACACACACACACACACACACACACATATATATATATATATATATAAAACTGAATATATATAAATAAAGATGGGTATTTAAATGGTCCACTTAGGTATTTAAAGAATCAAATAATTATCCTTTTACAGTAATAATAGTGATGCAACTAAAAGTACAAAGCTGAAGCTGACTGCCCTTCTGTCCATGGCTACTTGAAGACTGTGTGTTATCTTCATCCCTACCTCCCACCCGCCACTGTGCCCGATTCTCCCCCATGAAGGGAGAGCTTGATTACTGTTGACACATTAGCCTCAAGGTGTTTGCAGACTGGTTAGTGCAACAGAGATTCAGGAAATGGCCCAGCCAAGAGGGGGGGACCTCAGTAGACAGTGCTCCCTGGGGCTGTGGCAGGCATGAAGGCAGAGACACCTGAGTGAGGACTAGGCTGGTGGAACTCCAGCTTGACAGACAGGATGCTTGGAGGTTGTTTTGAAGAATTACACACAATTTTGACAGTTACTTTGCCAGGAAGTCCTCTCAGAGCAGCTGCTCAGTCACAGTCATATGACGCTCCGCTCTGTGTGGAAAAGAGTGAACACGTGGGGCTAAGATACGCCGACAGTTTCTTTCCCCAAGTGATTCCAGAGCAGACTTGGAGAGTAGCCATGTGGCGTCCACCACAGTACTCAAGTAAAAAGTATCGCAGTGTGTCAAAATCCCTTCCTGCTGCGGCTGGGCCCACCGGGAGTACTTGGTTATGCCGATTTTACTAGTATTAGGGTCATTTCTGTTGAGTCCATGGCTTGGTTCTGTTGTGAGCTTGCCTTCCTCTGATCATGACTGTTTAAATACTGTTTTCATACATTTCTCAAGCTTTCCTTCCTGCCAAGGATGAGAGAAGTCTTTTCTTCCAAATATAATGGTGTTATTTATTTTTTGTCATCAGAGTAACCTCAGAGAAGTGAGGTAGGAAGTTGGAGGTTGACATGGCAGTCACAAATTGGCATTTGCACGTGACTTTCATATCTGGCCAGCTATGGGTAGCAAACACTTGGCAGATGAGAGGCTGGGTGATCCTCAGTGGGTCGATGGGTGGGTCTGCAAAGGCAGTACAACTGCTGTTGCGGTGGTGGAGGGGGGTGGCCCTGGGGTCCTGGGTAGCCCAACCAGGGCAGTGAGCACCACACCATCTTATCCCCGTGCAGCACCCAGGAACCCAGCGGGCCGAGGCCTTCGTGAGGGCCTTCCTGAAGCGGAGCATGCCCCGCATGAGCCAGCAAGCCCAGGAGGACCACCTGCAACGCAAGGCTGTTGTTCTGGAGTACTTCACTCATCGGAAGCGGAAGGAAAAGAAAAAGAAATCC
Source organism: Camelus bactrianus (assembly GCF_048773025.1). Taxonomy (NCBI): domain Eukaryota; kingdom Metazoa; phylum Chordata; class Mammalia; order Artiodactyla; family Camelidae; genus Camelus; species Camelus bactrianus. The sequence continues at coordinate 19,671,332 of NC_133547.1, read as the reverse complement.
AAAGGCCTCTCTGCTAAGCAGCGGAGGGAGCTGCGGCTCTTTGACATTAAACCAGAGCAGCAGAGGTATGCCAGGCCTCTCCTGCCTTTCCACCCCAGCAGCTTGATCTTCCTAGCACTGAGTGTGGACTTGGAAGTCTAGGTAGCCTGGGCTCCACTTAAGCTAAGAGAGCCTCTCCCACTTCTGCCGCAAGGGGGCAGCCTTCCTTTACCAGTTCAAAGTGGGTTTGGCTTTTCTGCTGGGCTTGTGTCCTAGCCTTAAGAAATGAGACCTGTTCCATAAGTGGGTCTATTGCCCATGGCAACAGGCTATTTGTCTTTCAGTTTTCTTAGAAAAAAGAGGAACTGACATTTCTTAATATGTATCTCTTTGTAGCCTTTACTAGCAATAGACACAATCACCCATTGGGGTTTTATTTCCAAAGAACGCACTGCCCACGTGTTTCAGAAGGTTCTGAAAGAGACACATCACTCTCTGTGGGAGGACGTGTTCCTCCCTCCAGCTGATGCTCCATCCCTCCCTGGCCACATTTCAGCATTTGCATGTCTTAGGACTGTTCCTAGGATTTTCTTCAAGGTCTGTAGCCAAATAGCCTCCCACATCCCACAAGATGGAGTCTGTCACTTTGTTCATGGCCCCTCTCACAAAATCAGCTGGGCTTTGGGAGGAGGCAGGGACTGCTGCCTGCCCCGAGTGTTCCTCACTCTTGTCCCCACTGACAGAGTCCACTTTGGGTTGAGCTGGAGGCTCTCATTTCTCTAACCAGTAGCTTTGTTGAATGGATTCCTGACAGAGCACTAGGGAGGCCCCTTTGGGGTCCTCTTACCTGACCCTCCCCTTCACCCCACTATTTCTCACTCACCCTCCAGACAGACTTGTCACCTTGCACAGGGACTTATGACAACCAGCAGCTCCTGTTTACTGAGGGCTTACTGGGTTCAGCTTACTGTAACAGAAAACCTCAAAATAGCAGTGGCCTAAACGAGACTGAAGTTTATTTCTGTCTTAGGAAAAGAAATCCAGATGAATGCCAGCCTGGACTGGTGTGGCAGGCAGTTCCATGGCCATCAGAACACCAAGAGTGTAGCCTTGGGGGCATCCTTGCTGCCCACCCTCTTTAGATGTTGCTTCGTGGTCTCAGATGTCAGCTTGAGCTCCAGCTGTCACGGCCGCATCTAGCCAGCAGGAAGGATGAAGGGGGAAGAGAGGCAACGCCTTCCTCTTCTCATTAGCAAAAAAGCCTTGAGAGGTTTCTACCAGAGAGGAAACTGAGGTTTGAGAGGTGAAAGTACTGGATTTTAGGGAGGTTATCCAGAGTAGAACTAGGATTTGCGCCCAGGCCCCAGTGATCTGGGTCATGATCCTTGGCATAACTCTTTGGATGTTACAATCCCAAGCTCACATTGCCCAACTTTTTACCTCTTTCTGACTTTGCCACAGGTACAGTCTTTTTCTCCCTCTGCATGAACTCTGGAAACAGTACATCCGGGATCTGTGCAATGGTCTCAAACCAGACACGTGAGTTGCAATTCTAAAGCCTTGCCCTTTGGAGGTAGAGCCCAGGTCTTAGGGTCGTTGTAAATGCTGCCTTCAGAGCCTGCTGTCAGCATCGCCTGGCTGCAGGAGTTGGTAGACCTGTTCGCTGCTTTCAGAATTCTTTCTCGTGGTACGCTTTAAGGGCTTCTGTTTACGTCGTAGGCAGCCACAGATGATTCAGGCCAAGCTCTTAAAGGCAGATCTTCATGGCGCTATTGTCTCAGGTAATTTTTCTCAAAGCACGTCATCTGGATGCCCAGGCCATCACTCGGGCCAACATAGCACTGTGTCATGGTATTAGATACGTTCCTTGCCATGCGGACGTCCCCACGTCGCCAGCACTGAGGGTGGGAGGTGACTGTAGCTGTCTTGGCCAGTGCTGGCCACTTGTTGGACACTGTCAGTGTTCTCGGTGCACCTTCTCCACACAGAGACCCTGCCGGTATCCCAAAGGGCACAGCAGCTGATGGCACTCCCCACAGCCTGGTATCTTGAACAGTCCCGTGGTTTTTAAATGTCAGCTGTGGGCCGACAGTTCCCAAGTTGTCATCTCCAGCACAGACCTTTCCCTTGAACTCCTGAATCCAGCTGTCCACTGGACACACAGTGCCGGACGTGCAGCAGGAACTGCAAAATTTACATACCCAGAACAGGGCTCTGGGCCCCTCGGCTGATCAGCGCCTCCCCGGGTCTTCCCCATCTCAGTCCCCACCAGGAATCACTACTGGCAGCGCCCCCGAGCGCCACTGATAGTCCTGCCGCTGTTTACCCTGCTTGCTCAGGCCAAGGCCCACCTCCAGCCCATCAGCGCGCCCTAACACCCAAACCTAAGGCGCCACCGCCTCCCCTGGGTTACAGCAAAGCTGCCTGACCCTCTGCCTCTGACACACTGCCCCTCCCCTGACCGGGCGGCTGGAGTGCAAGTTTTATAGCAAATCAAGCTGTGTCCTTTCTGCCTCCTTACTGTGGTCCAAATGCCCTGTCCAGCCTCCCTGGGCACCAGGTCTAATCACAATGGCAGCTTTCTGCTTCTCACCAGACCTGGCCCTGCCTCAGGCCCTTTGCTTCTTCCTTCTGCCCAGAGTGTTCTGTGTGCTCACAGACTGACTCTTGTTACCCAGGTCCCTACTCAGATGTCACTTCCTAGGGGCCTGCCACCACTAAAGGTGACCCTGCCCCCACCCCTATACCCTGTCCTTTTTTCATAACACTCATCACTATCAGAAAATACAGTTGTCTGGTTTGGTACACAGTACCCCTCCCCCTATTAGAACAGCAGGTCCATGAGAGCAGAACCCAAGACTGTCTTGTTCACCTCCCTAGGACAGTGCCAGGCACATGTCAGGGGTTCTGTGAATGTGTGTTGCCTGCTTTGCAACATGGGTCGGGGGAGGCGAGGGCCTGCTGCCTGTGGTGGCAGCTAACTGCTGGGTGGTCTGTAGTGGGATGCCATTCTTGCCACCATTCAGGAGGTTGTGGGAAGACATGTTTATTCAGGTCCCATAAATGAGACCTGGCCTTGCCAGGGCAACCTGACTGTGGGCCTTGGTGGTGCTGGATGCACATGTGACCTCTTGGCTCCACTATCCTGCCAGGGCCCCTCTGGCTGCAGGCCCTCCAAAGGACACCTTATCAGAGCAGCCCGGAGGCTACAAAGCCACCCGCAAGGGATTGAGACACCTGGATGCTCATTCCACTTAGCCCCTGCCCAGCTGAGGATCCTCCGCCTCCCCCTGCCCCTCTGGGCGCTCTTTCTTCCTCTGCTGGCTCAGGGTTGGGACCAGGACCCCCAGCTCCCGAAGGCCTAACTGCCTGTGGCTCCCTCAACACTGCAGAGGCCTGAGCCCTGAACAACCTTTTTCCTTTGCAGTCACAAAATCCAAATGCCCCTCTTACGTGGGCGTTACAGGAATCCTTCTACAGGAAACAAAGCACGTTTTCAAAATTATCACTAAAGAAGACCGCCTGAAAGGTACGGAACTGGATCTCTGAAGGTGCCTGGGGCTGCGGCACCCCGGCTGATTTGTCAGCCCTTTGCTCCTGGTTCTCAGGGTCGGTCTGGCTTCTCAAGTCAGCACAGATTGTAGGTACCTGCCGATCTTATGTCCCAGGCCTGCAGAGGCCAGCCCAGCACCCAGGGCTCTCCCTGAGGCTCTGGTGAGCCCAGCCAGCAGCCTGGAGCAGATAAGATCAGAGGAAGGAAGGTTTGCTTGTCTGGGCTTCCAGACACCTGGGTCTGTTGCCCAGACTGGGACCCTTCCCCTGCCCAAAGGCTGCTGCCTCGCATTGGGTGTAGCCAGATACCAGGGAGGAAGCTAAGGTAGCCCCTGCTCCTGGAGTTTGAGGAGCCGCACCCTTGGTGGTGACGCGGGTTCCAGGGAAGCAAGCGCGGACCCACCGGCCTGGTGTGCTGGGGCTCACTGTGCTGGCTGGGCGGGCAGCCGGTCTGTCGGGGTTTCCACACCCCCAATTTCAAAACCACACTGAGGTTTTTCTTCCTGTAAGTTTTGAGCTTGGTTTTCTTGCTGCTTTCTTCCATTTCCCTATATATTCTGCTCTCATTTTAAACCTCAGAAAGTGGTATACAAGTTTCCCCAATAAGCATAAAGCTGTGCGTCATCTGAAAGTTATGTGGTAAGACCTGTTTTGGGCAGTTTTTCTGAGAGTTTCTGGTTGTGGGAGTTTGGTTCAGAGCCTTTGACCCTGAAAATTAGGTGTTGAGTTATATGTAAAACGTGACTAAATTGGCTTTCTTGGCAGAATAGCCCCCTGTAATCCTGGTGTGTTACCTCTGTGGGTTCCCCCATTTCCCATTAGCTTTTCATATGTTCTGGTATGAACATCTTAGGAATAATATTCTTCATAAAAGTGAACTTACTACCAGGATTCTTTTCCTCATCCTTTTTCTCCTGCTTTTTTTCTCAGTTATCCCCAAGCTAAACTGTGTGTTCACTGTGGAGGTCGATGGCTTTGTGTCCTACATTTATGGGAGCAAATTCCAGCTGCGGTCAAGCGAGCGATCTGCAAAGAAGTTCAAAGCAAAGGGAACAATTGACCTGTGAGCTCCTGCTGCCTAAAGAGATTGTTTATGACAGCTGAGAATTGGAAGCACCCTGAACGAATGCCCATTGTTCAGGAAAGAGATGATCAGGCCAGTTCTGGTTACAGACCACCTCCAGCCAGTTTAAATCAGAATTAAGGACAGTTTACCATCTGGGAAGAAGTACACTGTACTGGGCACAGTGGTCGGGGGGCCAGGGGTCTGTCTTTATAGGTGCCCTTGTTTTTGTGTCTCTCCCATGGAGAGAAAAGTTTGGCGGAAAACTTCAGGATTAACACATTGACTTGAATACTGGGATTAACTGATTTTTTATTAAATAGTGGGATTATTTGGGTTTTTTTTTTCTTTCTTTTTCCGTGTTTTTGGAATGTTCTATGTTGAATCCATTGTTTATGTAATAGTAAAATATGCATGTGGGCATGAACAGGCTACAGAAAGATTTCTGCAGCACAGCCAGGATGGAAGGGGAGGCCCAAGGCTGCGCCTGGGTCTGCCTTTACTTCCGCTCTGTGGAAGCTGCCAGCAGGCACCGTGTCTTACGAGTCAGGGGTACCCTTCATCTTTGACACGTCACTTTAAGTCATGGCTGCCATCGAACTCTCTGACCTGAGGTTTACTTTGCTCTTCCAAGAAAGTTGAAGAGGAATGAGTGGTGAAGTCGCCGAGTAACATAGGGCCCATTCGGGGTTTAGAAAACTGGTGCAGTCCACAACAGCAGAATGCTGGGCCCAGGGGCGTTTATTAATGGTTGCTCCGGTGTAAGGCACTTCAGACTACAGAGTGTGCTCATTCCTGAGTGCGTTAGGCTCCAGGGGAAGGTAGGCTGAAGGCCAAATGAGACTGCAGCTCTTCCCAAGGTCTAACGTGCTAGGAAAGCCTCAGTCCCCAGCAGTGGCACCTTTGTTCCATTTTTGCTGCCAGAAGGCTTGGCTCTGCAGTCTGCCCGCAGCCCTGTGTGGCAGTGTGCCTGTGGGCCAGTAGATGGGGCCCTTCTCTGCAGGGCCTGAGTGCAAACTGGCCAGGTGATTCCGGGGCAGGGACCAGCCTTCCGAGGTCTGCTATTGGGAGAACCACATGGCTCAGAAGGCCGTGTCGCCCCTTTCTTTTGACAAGCAAGTGTTTGCTGGCCAACAAGGTGAGGCCAGAAGCATTCCTGGTGACAAAATGGCAGCAAATCACGTGGTTTTTCTTCCACAACAAGAAAAGCAGCGATGACAGAGGCTTCGCTTTCTCCGCATTTCACACTTGGACTCTACACTGGACGAGAAACTCCGTGGTGGAGAAGGGACCCGGAAACACTGACTTTGCAGCAGGAGCGCAAGAAGGCCCAGCTGTACCTCTACTCCCCCCAACTCCGAAGGCCAGGCGGGCCCGGAGTCTCCCACGGACCTGCCCGGCGGCTGCACCCCGCTTCCGCCTGCGCGTGGTGTTCCTCAGCAGCAGGGTCTGAGTCTCCTTGGGTGCTCTCTCCAGTCTGGCCGTCGCTGCCAGTGGTTCAGAGCCGAGTCCCAGCACCACCTCAGGCAAGGCAGCCTGACCCAGCGACAGCCCCGGTGTGCAGCCACGAGGAGACTCGGGCTCATACGCTCCCTTGCCCGGGGCCTCACCACCTGCCAGAGGTAGAGCTGGGATTTGAACCCTGCGTTGTAGCTCCGGCACCATGCCTTTGACGAGGGCGTGACCGCAAGGATGAGAAGATACTGCCGAAGTACGCAGTGTGGTCCCCTTCTTACCGGGGTTCCCACCGAGGAAATCTCCGCCTCCCGTGTGGGACGGCTCCAGCTGTCTGAAGGTACCACGTGGTACCAGCGTAGGTGCTGTAACGTCCTAAAGCCCACCGCTCTCACCCACCCCTCCGCGATGGGAAGGGCGGCCAGTGTTGTGTAAACATACAGTTGTTTTCCAGAAAAGTTGTTGTAATCACTTGCCATGTGAAATCTGTTTCTCATTTGGCGCAGACTCAAGTTTCCATGTGAGTAGCTGTTTAATTTGTAGACTTCTCTCCCCCCACCCCCCGCCCAAGGAGACTCGGTGAGAGCGCTCACCTGCCACGAAGCTGGTGCTGTACATGCCGGTTTCTGGGATGCCCTGTTGTCCCCGTGGCCCGCTTAGGGGTCACTAGGTCCTGTGCCTCGAGGACCATGCCGTCCTCCCTGGCAGAAGATGGGGTGAAGAGAGCTCAGGCCATGCTGGCCGCTGGCTGTGAGTGAGCATTCCTGACGAAGCTGTGCTGACCGCTGCACGGGGAAGTGGATCAGGGCTGGCCGTGTCCCCACGGCTGCGGCCCAGGGCTTGTCACGGAGGGCAGTGTGGTACTTTGCAGTCCTCTCTCTCCCATCTCCACTGTCCAGAGAGCAGGACCCTGGCAGAGCTGGGGCCTCAGACACACAGGACACCGGTGAGACACAGATAAATCTGCCGCATGTCTAAACCTTCACGCACGGGGGAACCCTGTGCCTGGAGAGGCCCGTGAAGCAGCAGAGTGATTAATGTAGTCCAACCTCGGGATGGGACGGAGGCGGCTGCAGGGCCAGGAGACACCGGTGTGGTGACCCTCTCTTCCCCAGAGAGCTAGTGGGCCCCAGCCCTTTACCTTCCCCAGGGCCAGGTCTGTGGAGGACACAGCCGCAGTGCGGGGCCCTCGGAGGACAGGCCAGAGCCTCTCTAGGGCAGGAGAGGCATGAAGCCCCTGAAGGGGAAGGAGGCGGCGTGGGCCGTGGCCAGTGTATTAGCCCGGCCTGTCGTAACAACATGCTGCAGATGGGCGGCTTAACAGACATCTCTTCTCTCACTGTTCTGGAAGCTGGAAGTCCAAGATTAGGGCGCTGTCAGGATTGCTGTCTGGTGAGAGCTTTCTCCTTGGCCACCTCGCTCATCCTCACGCAGCCTTCTGTGTGCACTCAGAGGCAGATCTCCAGTGTTTCTTCCTCTTATAAGGGCACCAGTCCTATGGGATCAAAGCCCCTCTTTATAACCTCATTTAATTGTAATTACCTCCTTAAAGGCTCAGGGCTTTGACACAGGAATTTGGAGGGGGACATCATTCAGTCCACGACAGCCATGGAGCTGTCCCAGCTGGGACAGACAGGTTGTGCCCCCCGGCCTGGCCCCCATCCTCAGACACCAGTCGGCCTGGCCTTCCTACGCCTCAGTATGGGGTGCTTGGACCATTAGCCAGTTCAGGCAGCCCAGCTACTGGACCCTGAGCTCCCACTACCAGTGGATTCCATGACTTGCTCATGGAACTTGGGTTCACCTGCTCCCTCCAGTACCAGGAACTCTGGGGGTGCCAGGTTCCCTTATATTTCTGCAAACAGCTGAGCTTCTCTTCCGTCGTCCTCTAGTTAGGGCCAGGCACAGTCTGGTTGGGGGAGGACATGCATACACAGGCGGGCAGGATGGGCAAGGGAGGCTCCCTAGAGGAGGCAGCTCTGGATCCAGGCACCTGTGGGATGTGAAGAGTGTGGTCACACAGAGGCTCAGGGTTCGGGACCAGCAGGAGGAGAGGCAAGGAGGGCCGAGGGGCTACAGCTGCCAGTCTCAATCTCAGGAGACGCCCAGTTTACCTGTGGGAGGGGAGAGATGGTGGGAGCTGCTAGAAGAGTTCTAATCCGTGGGGCAGGATGTGGAATTCTGATCCAGTCACCCAGTTCTGAAGTCTTTAGCAGCCTCAGTGTCAACCATCTGTCGAGTGGGGCCATGAGACTAAGTCAGGGTTTCCTGGAGTGGAATTCTGGAACTTCCTCTATGAGAATCAACAGGATGCAGGTTAAAAGCAGCCAGATCCTGGGCCGCAGTCAAGACTCCAGGGGTGGGACTCAGATAGCCTTATGTTCCTCTAAGATCCCAGCTGGTTCCTCCAGTCATTGGTGTTTGAGGATCGTGGACTCCAGATGGTGTCTGCAGTCTCTTCCAGCTCTGACATCTGGACTGTGATTTAAGATTAGGGCCTCTTGGGATGGTGCTTTCTGGATGCTGGAAAAGATTGTCAAATGACTGATATCTCAGATTCTGAAGAGTAAACATTGAACACCCACCCCCAAAGCCATAAATTCCAGTAAAAAGCTTGCTTTCTGGACAATGGCTTTAGTTCTAATTTAGTTTGCATTTCGTAGTGATAATGCCTAATTAAGACATCTGTTAAATGTCTATAATATTAATTTAATAGAGAGGGGTCTAATAGAACTGTATTGGAATTGTCCATTTAATTAACCTCATGGGCCTTTAATGGATGTCTTAAATAGACATCATTAACAAGAGCGCGAGACAAATTAAAATTAGAGTCAATAACATTCTTGGTAATTTTTCCTGAGCTGTGAAGGACAAGCATTGCTAAGTAGACAGATGCAGACGTGGGCTGCACAGAGGAGTGCCGGAGCTGGCGTCCCCAGTGGGGGTCCAGAATGGACAAGGCCCCAAGTGGAGTTCAACCATTCTGTGTCCTGGTCAGCTTTGCCCAAAATGGGTGCTCCTGTCCAGCCATAGGAGGCAGCTCTCAGGAGCGCAGACCTGCCCCCTCTGTATACCTTTCACAGACCTGATCCTCTAGACCAAGCTCCTGGACGCGGGAGGAAGATGGAGGAGGAAGGAGGACTCACCCAGAGATTCTCACTAAATACCAGATGCGTGGGTCAGGTGATATGGGACTGACTAGGACAGGGCAGGATTGGCTGGGCTGGGTGGGTGGAATGTGATGAGATGTGATGGAAAGGAAAACATTTTATTGCTTTTGGCTTCACTCCTCCACTGAACGGCTCTCGCTTAAATGAACTACATCTCTCCAAAGCCGGCAGTCAGTTCTCTCTTACTTGGTTTCTCATCAGCATTTGACATGACTAACCACTCCCCCTGCCTCTTGAAACATTTCTGTAGCCCCTCCCTCTTGACTCTCCTCCCGGCCACACCTTCTCACTGTCCTTTCATGGACCCTCCTCCTCTTCCGAACTTCTAAATGTTGGATGAGCCCTGAACTCCATTTTTGGACTCCACCACATTTGCTGCCTAGGTGATCTCAGCCACGATTTCAAATGCTCTTAAGACTCAAAATCGTATTGGCAACCGAACTTCCCGTAACCCAGGAATCTGTAACTTAATTATCTGCCTCCCCCCATTTCAAATGTGAACCCCTGAAGGACAGGACTCTGCTTTGATCGCTGCTGTCTCCCTAGTGCCCACTGGGGAGACGTGTGCTCCATGAGGGAATGAACACAAGTGCCCAGTGACATCTCCACCTGCCCCGCTAATGGCACCCCAGCCTGATAGGGCTGCACACAGCTCTGTTGCCTTTCCTCCGCTCCCACCTCAGCCAGTGGCCTCGTGTCTCTCCCATTACTTAAGCCAGAGACCCAGATGCCATCCAGTCCTGCATTCATACCCTCCATCCAATCTTTCATTAAGTCCTGGCGGCTCCCCTGCCAGCCCTTGCCATCTCCCTGCTCCCACCATCATCTCAGCCACAGCCTCAGCCCCTCACTGACCTCCCTGCCTCCATGCGAGGCCCCACCACAGCCCAAGTGACCTTTGTGAAGCATGACTCATCATACCACCCTTCTGCTCAGAACGCACAAGTGATTTCCCAGTACACTTAAAGCCAGCTCCCAACCTCCCACACCCAACCCCAGCCAGAATCTCCAGCCCTGTCCCAGCCCACCTCCCCGGTGTCCTGCCCCGAGCCTTCTCTATATACCTCTGTTCTACTCAGAGCGTTGGCACCTGGCCACTCCCTCTGCTTGGGACTTTTCCCCTGGACCTGCAGCCACAAGGCAGCCCCTCCTCTGCGTTCAGCTGCCCACAACTGACCAGCCTCCCTCTCAGAGGGGCCGCCCCATCCCAGCCCAGCAGCCCCGTACACCAGTCCCTCTCTCATGTGACCCCATCTCACATTTTCTGTAGCATTTCTCAGTACCTAACAATCTTATCTGTTGTTCATTGCCATTTTCTCCCACTAGCGTGTAAGTGCCATGAACGCTGGGACTTTGCCTGTCTTACTTGCCATTGTAAACTTTGTGACCTCAGTGCCATCTAGAACGCTGCCTTGCACATAGTACGTGTTCAGTTAAACAGCTGTCTGACCAAAAAACAAAAAGTGAAAAAACAAGGAGCCAAGGGTGTGGTCTAATGATGGATAAGGGTTAGCACATGGTAGCAAGCCAGGAGGCTGGCAGGTAACCCCCGCCAGTCCAGACAACCCCACCACCACCACCGCGGCTTGCCCACTGCAGAGCAGCACTATATCCTGGGACCCACAGGCTCCCCCTCCTTCCACACTGGCAGGCACCCCAGGCAGCAGCAGTCCCCCACATGGCAGCCCTGTGTCATCAGCCCTGCCCTTCCTGGCTACTCAGCCAGATGTGCTTACACTCCAGGAACAGCTGTGACATGCAGTGTGTGTGGCCAGCCTTCCTCTGCCCTTTCCAGCTTCGTGCATTGGACCCCAGGGTGTGGGTGGGGGCAGGTGTGGCTGGTGCGGGTGACCCAGCCTGGAGAGGCTGAGCTCAAGGAGCCTGGCATTCAGTCAGGAAACCCGAGCTCAAGGCCCAGCTTACTCTTGACCTTCAGGTTCAACCCCAGAGGACGTGAATAAATATTCTGCTTATGGTTGTTTCATTTAATGTACACAAAGTAAACCGTCCCCTCTGCCAGAAGAAAGGGAGGGACAGAAACAATGCTGCAGATGGAGTTGCCAGCAGCCCCGCCCTTGCAGTGCTGTGAGATGGAAAGCATCCTGAATTGCCCTCTGTCTCCCCAGAAAGTGACTGTAACACTGCTTGTAATAATCCAGACCCCAAACCAGTCGTGTGCGGCAGGGCTCCCCTGGCCAGGAGAGCTGACTTGTGCCTCTCTTCCCAAAGCACCACTCACATTGGCAACTCACAACCAGCCCTGGTGGGAAGATCTATACCACGGAAGTTCACACCACGCTACCAGTCAGGGTTGTTCACCATTTACCAGCGCGCCATGCAAAACGCAAGTCAGCTCCTCTGTGCGCAGGAGGAGCTGTGATAAGTTCCAGCCTTGTGAGCAGGACCTCCTGAGAGAGGAGGGTGTGTCTCTGCAGGGCCCCCCTGCAGGAGATTTGATGACATGATTTGAGCCTGAAAGGTTGTTTGGCACCCAGCCTACAGAAGATGTGACACTGTGGGCTGGGGGCTGGAAACAGAGTACATTTGCTGGCTCATAGGACTGTAAATTTAGGATTTTTTGTGTTCTTTTTGAGTATAAGTCTATTATGTGGATGCTTCATACATTCCTGAAAGTTAAGCATCTCCCTGAAATCTGTTTCTTTATGGTAGAGCTGGGTTACCCTAATGGCCCTTGCTCAAGGATCATGAATTTAAGGCAAAGAAATGTGGTGTGTCACCAAATTCACAATTTTAACATCTCCCTCTCAAAACGATATTGGCTTTCTCTCTGCCCTGGACCTCCAGGGACCAAGAGGTCAGCAAGGCTGTCACTAGGGTGTGGTTGCCATAGACCTCCTCGTCCCCACCCGTGAAGCGCTCCCTGTCTAGTGGGTGTGACAGTGAGTGATGGGGACAGGAGCCATGGGGACTGCAGAGTGGGGTGGGGAGGGGAACAGGGCCCATGTCAGGGCTGTCTGCAGGTGGAGCAGGCTTCCCTGGGACCTGACCTTAAGATGAGGTCAGAGGGCTGAGCTGGAGCCCGGCAGGCAAAGGGACCTCCCGCAGAAGAACTGGAGGGGGAAGTGGGGCCTGGAGGGGAGAGTGCTGACTGCAGCTGGAGGCTTTGGACACTGGGCAGGGTGGCGGGAAGCTGGGGGACTGGGTGGGAGGGGAGGAGGAGAGACAAGGGGTGAGCTAGAGCTGGCCACAGCCGGGGCTGGGAGACCAGCAAGGAGGCTGTGCCTGGGAGGGATGTCCGTGCCCTGGACCAGAGTGTCAGCCTCAAGGATACACAAAAACAGGTTTGAGGAGTGCACACAACTTCCCACGGACAAGTCCTTATGTTCACAAGCCCCACTCCGCAAGCCCACAGCCAGGCGGCCTATAAGGCGGAACCCGGCTGGCTGAGCAGAGGGTGGCCGCAGCCAGCCAGGCAGTAAGCAGAGGGGCTGGGGGAAGATGGCAAAGATGGGCCAAGGACAGGGAGTGGTGTGGGCACACCTCCAGGATGTCCTGACCCGGCTTGGCTCTGTCACCTTGGCAAGCCACCTCCTTGCAGCGCCTCAGTGTCCCCATCTGTAAAATAACTGACACGAGTCAACCGTAATGAGCAAGGTGCATATCACCCCAAGGCTGGGAGAGTTCCCACGATGTGTGGTCTCATTTTCCAAACACACAGGACCTGTCACTTGTCCAGGTTTTACCCTCCATGGCCACACTCTTGGTGGAGCTTCAGCACTGGATGTCCGTTTGCTGGCCGAGGGCACGGAGATTAATTTACCCAGGATCACACAACAGGGGGCGGCTCACGTGGCCGGGCCTCTCTCTCCACATCAGCTATGCTTACGGAACTTGATAGAGCCTCCCTTTTCCCTGAATTTAAAGCCCTGTCGCCGCCTGCCAGGGTGAGAACAGGACTGATTTTTGCGAAGCAGGAACCCTGGCTGTGTTTGCTGCCAGCTCCTGGCTCCTGGCGGTGTTTGCTGCAGAATTTAAAGCCTGCAATAACTATTGAACACCCTATTATCTGGCTGCCTAATTAATGTAAATGATAGTTACCGTCCGCTCTCGGAGGCTGATGGTTCTCGGAGGAGGCCCTGCCAGCCGCCCGGGCCCCATTCCAGGGGCGTTTATGGTGGCAGCCCCGTTCTGGCTTTGTTGAGTAACAGGTAAGTCGTGGCCTTAAATAATGAAGCCAGAGGGCTAATGGGCCCCAGGAAGTCGGGAAGTTCAGGCTCCAGTCCCCGAATCAGGTGAGAGGCATTCCCTCGAAGTTCTTTCCTCTCAGACCCAGAGGTTCAACTGCCCCCTGAAACCCAAGTGGGTGAGGAGGTCCTATGCATCCTTGCAGGGAGACTAAAGGCTGTTTCTCCCAGCTCCCTGCTCAAGGGAAAAAATCCTAAAATCCCTGCCTCCCTCCATTCTTGTCTCACTCCAGCTCCCTCCCACCCCTGGCTCCAGGCTAGGGAACTGACTTTTCTGGCTTTGCCCAGGGTCACTGTGCACAGTCCCAGGCAAACCAGGGCAGCTGGTCACTCTACTCCAGCCCCCACCAGCATGGTCTTTTCTGTTCACCGTCTGGCTCCTTTTAGCTCCTGGGGGGTGGGGTGCCCACTAAATGCCATCTTCTCAGAAAAGCCTTCCCAGACCACCCTGGGATCCTGGTATCTGCATGGTTTTAATCAGTGGTAGAAGATTCTGGGTTCAGATCCCAACTCAGACACGTCCAAGCTGTGTGGCCTTGGGCAAGTCACTTGGCCTCTGGGAGTCAGGGCTTCCTCTTTGTAAGATAGGAATGTCCACCCCATATCGCACTAAGTGAAGAGGGCCAGGCACAGTAAGTCTCACTAAGATTTGCTCTGTGCCGAGGCGGGAGGGTATAGCTGAGTGGTAAAGTGCATGCCTGGCATGGACGAGGTCCTGGGTTCAATCCCCAGTACCTCCATTAAAATAAATAAATAAATAAAAATAAATATTAAAAAAAAAAAAACTGAAAGATTTGCTCTGTCCTGGCTCTTTCTGTTGCTGAAAAGGCAGTTCATGAGAGCTGGGGCTTTGGAAACAGCTGTGCCTTGCCACCCCAGACACATGGCCCTGGTCTCCACGGTGACCACAGGCTGGCAAGCTGGGCCAGATGCCCCCAGAGTCACCCCCCAAACCCAACCCAGGGCCTGGCCTTGTCCTGACCCTTCCAACTGTGTTATAAACATATGAGCCATGACTGTGAGCTCTGAGGAACCCAGCTGGGGTCCCACTGGTCAGCACAAAGCAGGTTCCATGCAGGTGCCTGGGGAATGAATGAGGGCAGCTGTCAGCAAGTGCACCCACAGCTGGTGCAGTCAGGTTCTCGTGGATCATTTCAGGGCCGTCTCTGTGGCAGGTCCAGGCTTCTGAGAGGCCTGGCCACCCTACCCAGTGGCCTACCTGCAGGCCAGCCCACGCCCCAGCATGCCTCGCAGAGAGCACCTTGGACTAATGTTTCAAAAGGTCATTTCCAAAAACTCTAGTGAGTCTGGTAGTCAATACAGCAGATGGTGACCATCACTCCTTCTTTTTTCCTTTTTTGAACAAATAGAATAAACTACAGAATAAGATACCCAAGTAAACCGCACGTGTGAAGTTATACGTGAAAACGGAGGTCTCCAGACACAAGGAGCACTGAAATTGGGTCTGTGTTGGGGAGCTCTGCACCAACACCTGTTACGAGGGATGATGAAGGTGTATAAACCAGGAAATGGTGCTCAGAGGAGTGAGGGAGCAAGCCTGGGGTGTCACAAATTATCAGGGCTGGAGTGGACTCCAGCCGGAGTTTCTTACTCGATTACCCTCCTCCTAATTCATCCATGCCTCTCTGGAAGCCGTGGTCTCCTCTGGCTCAGGAGCACTGAGGTGGGTGAGTCTTCTCTGCTCTGGCCCCATGCAGACAGGTCTCTGAGTTACAACTCCAGGAATCGCTTTGGCCTGTGGCCATTGAGTGTGTCAGCTGGGGCTATTTTCATTGCAAATAACAGAAAACCCAACCCAAACTGGTCAAACAAAAAGTGAATTTGTTGTACTCTATAACTAAAGGGTCAGAGCAGAACTGCCTTCAGGAATGGTTTGATCCAGGTGAAGCAACATCTTCAGGACCCTTCCTCTCTTGCCATATCTTTGCTCTGTGTTGCCTCCTTGCTCAGGAAGCTCTCCCTTCATAGCAACAAGATAGTTGCTCAAGCCTCACCTTCCCACAGTCTAGCTGAAGTCTAGCTAGAAAGAAAAGGAATGTTTCTTTCTGGTAGCCCTTCCTCCAGTACCAGGATTCCTTCACCCTAATTTGAGTGTTTGCTCTGTGGCTGGGGCATCTAAGGCGCTGGTTGTTCAGGCCTGGGTCACATGCTTCTGCCCTGGAAATACCTGGATTGATTGTGGGAAAAGTTTTGTTTATCCAAAGGTATCAAGGAGCTATTTTTAAAAGAAGGGAGGATGGATGCTGGTAGCCATGACAATAATAATGGAGGTGCACTCTACCTAGCTCCTGAAGGAGGGAACATGTGGAACACAGCAAGGGGCCCTGGAGTGGATTGGTACCCAGAAATTCAGCTGAGCTGGAACTACATTTCCCAGCATTCCCTTTCGTGCGTAGTTCCCAGTTAGGGGGCCACAAGGGACGTGTTACCTGAGAGCTGGGAGGCGGAAGCACAGCAGCAGCCATCTCCTCGGAGCTCTGAGGTCAGTGCAGGGCACGAGGCACCGTTTCTGCTCACACTGGGCGGATCTGCCAGCTCACGGGGCTGCAGCCAGGCCCCCAGGGCCTCCGGCTCCTGCTGGGTCCTCCTTCAGCTTCTCTGGTCCTGGGCCATGAGGAAAGGTGCCAGCTTCTCCTGCAGAACACGTGTATGTGAAACTGGAGGCCGGGAGATGGTGAGAGGCTGACGCAGTGCCAGCCTCGCAGGTCCATTTCATCCTTTGTCCTCCACGTGACGTGCATCTTCCCTTCCAGTCGCCTGCTCCTCGGGCTCCAGGTTCCAGGATCAGACACAGAAGCAAAAGCTTCATGTATCTGTTGAACCAGCTCCCACAATGGGATGAGGTCAAGTCCCTATAATAAATCCTTTGTGGTGTACACTCTCCTAGATGTTCTGCTCCTCCAATGGACCCCTGGCACCACAGCTCCGGAGCTGCTGTGGTACTTAGGACCAGGGCCAGGAGCAGCCTTCTCCCTGCTGCCTATGAGGACTCTCGGGTCACCCCAGGCACCACCAGTGGGTCCACTTCAGCCAGGCACCCAAGTCCATTTTGGAAGAAGCTTTCAGGTAGAAACCCTGGACTAGAGTCACCCCATCAGGGCACAGGGTCATCTGGACTACGACTGTCTTCCCCACAACCACTGCCACCTCCCTCCCCTGGCTTCTACCAATGAAAAGACCCTCACTGTGTGTACCTCGCTGTTTAAAGATGGGGACCCAGGATGGAGAGGGCTTTGCAGCTGACTGGCCAGAACCCATGCCCCGATTGAATGGCTGCTCTAAGCCAGTCATGGTCTCCTTGCCAGGGACTGGTTTAGAAATGACCCTATTCTGATCAATGAGAGCAATTGTTAGCACTGTTCACTAGTATTTCCAGTTCTCCCCAGTTCAGGGGAATGTTTATCTCCTGGGCTCGTTTGTGGTCATATGGGGCCATAGCAGTAACCTTGGCCAGCCAGTCATGAGAGGAAGCCACGTGTGTCACTTCTGAGACAGAGCATTTAGCTGCTGGTGTGAGACCTTCCAAGCTCTCTTCCCCTTTGGCACAGCTGCCAACAACAACCGGAGTGGTAAGGACGTGGCCGAGCCACTGTCAACCAGCCCCGCAAACTTACTCACTTCTCGACTTCCTGTTACATGAAATAATAGAATTCCTTCTTGTTTAAGCCAGTTTGAGTTGGAGTTTCTGCTACTTGCAGCTGACAACACCCCAGCGGATAAATAGCGTGGACACATTTCTTCCTCAGGCAAGCTTTGCAGGTAGTAGTTTTAAACCAGCTTTACCCGTGAAGAACTTATACCCAGAAAGGTGCAAAGTCTCAATGAAGGCCACATACCCTCTCCTCCCAATCAGAAAGCTAAGCAGAATTAAGCATAGTCCGTTGGAAGTACAGAAACCAAATGCAAAATTAGCCTATGTTTAAAAAAAAAAAAAAGAGAGAGAGAGGTGCAGAATGCAATAGTTGATGTAACTGAGAAGGATGGAGTCACTTGGAACTTGAGGCAAGGCTGGATTCAGGGCCCAAAGATGCTGTCAGGAATCTGCCTTTCCCTACCTCTTAACCATATTTTCTTCCATGTCAGTTTTACTCTCCCCTCTGGCCAACTGCGCCGGGGGAGTGTGGGTTCACATTTGATCAGCCTAAACCTCCCAGTGCAGGGACACCTCTTTCCCAGAAGCACAGCAGTGAGCCAGGAGTCAGGTCCTCACTGGCCGGCTGGGGTCGTGTGCACACCCCTGCACCCACCGCAGCTGGAGAGCACAGAGCTCTAGTCCAGCAGACTCACATCTCACAGCGACCTTCAGGGCCAAGACTGGGGTCAGTCCTCTCTGAATCAAAGGCGTGAAGGGAGAGAAGGTTGCAGTTCTCCCAAAGAAAAAAAGGTATTTCTGCCAGAAGGGAGAAAGGATGACACACAGGAGCAAACAGTGGATGAAGATGTCTTTGTAGACCTGTTGTACTTGGTTATAATGAGAAGGCTGGGCTCAGGGGTCGGGGGGGGAAGATGATTGTTATGTCAAGTCTTTGCCAGTCCAGCATAAGATGAGGGAGAAGGAACTGTCTTGGTTGGTGTTCTCCCAGGAAAAAGCCAGAGACAAGGACTTTCATGCAAGTGGTTTATTTGGGAGGTAAAGACGAACACTGGCAAGGAGGAGTGAGACAGGAAGGGAAAGGCAGCCAACAAAGTGTTTCCAGGCAGCTAGAGCTGTGGGCGACTGGAGGACATGGAGCCTGCAGGAGACTCCACCTCTGCGTTAGCCCACCTGAAAGGGGAGGGAGTTGGGGCATTTATCCACCAAGGCCAAGTGGTGAGGGCTGTCCCAGGGTTGATTGCCGGCCTGTCTGCACCACCCTGCAGGTGGACACCAGTGCGTTCTGGAACTTTAGAGGAAGCCCACAAGTAAATAGAAGCAGAGACTGGCTGTAAGCCTTCAGTTCACAGGGTACGGGCAGGGCACCGTGTGTCTGCCACGGAACGAACACTGATAAGGCCAACACTGCGTGCACTACAAGTAACCACGTCAAATCCTGGCAATAGCTCCGTGAGGTAGGTTTCTTTCAACATCCACGTTCACCAAAGGGCCTCAGGAACTGGCCTTCAGCTGGCAAGATGGAAGGGCATGAATCTGAATCCTGGATGTCTGGCTCTGAAGCCACTGCTTTCCCCGCGGACCCCACAAATCCAGCAGGGCTATTCTAGGCCACCGCCAGGCTCTGCCAACTTGTCAGAGAAGGACAACTGAGCAGCCACTTCAGAGACTCTCAAGGGCCTGCCTTTACCAATAGTCACTCTCCAGGCCCTGTTCTGGGCCCCTTGGGCACCCACTGTGATCAGCAGTCAAGACCCCCACTTCTGCGACAGCCGCTCCTCCCAGAGTCTCTTTTCAGGGAGGTTTTTCTGCAGATGCTAATCAATGACCCTTAAATTTCCCAGGAAAGGCTGCCTCTTTTTGAAGTGGCTTAAGATCTCCGCTCTTGATTGCAATCTTCCCAGAGCTGATTTTGGCCACTTGCCTCTTATTTCTGAAGTGATGAGGGGGGTGGGTGGGAGGAGACGAAACTGAGGAGAAGACAGGTTTTGGGGCTCAGCTCTCCTACAGGAGCTGCAATCTCAGGAGGCAGTTTTTTTTTTTTTAGGGAATCAGGTTCATAAGGTAGAGAAGAGAACTCCATTTCCTTCTCTGTTTGTGCAGTTTCTCCCTGGTTTGTACTTCAATATAAGCCACACTCATTCCTATATAAATCGTGACTTGTCATGTAAAGATTTGCCATCTTTTGGTGATTTTCTTTTATCATAGGAACAAAATTATTTCCAGAAGTCTCATCCCTAATTTTTAAAATTAAAGTTTATGGGAAAATGTGACACTAAGCAGAGAAATTCATGTTACAAATAATTTTCACAGTCACATACACATGCTCATAGATGCAGGAATACTTACAAAGCACTTGCCAGGCAGTGAGCACCTTACATGTATTAACTAATTTCATCCTAACGACAATCCAGTGAGGTCAATGCTATCATTACTCCCATTTTGCAGATAAGAAAACTGAGGCACAGAGAAATTAAGTCTCTTGCCTAAAGTAGAGCTGGGATTTGAATGCTGGCAGCTTGGCCCCAGACTATGTGCCCCTTAATGCTATTCTCCATTCACAGACAAATGCACGGGCCCAGGGAGACATTCGGGCCTCTGCAGACACACTCATGCCCACTACACAAACATGCGCCACCAGCACTCCGGCACGCACGAGCACACACTAAGCCCACTCCCCAGGCTCTTCCGCCTCCCGGTGAGTCCCAGCACAGACAGTGAGAGAAGCCTCTGCCCTCTGAGAAGTCACCTCATCTGGGAAGCTGGGACCCTCACCTCCTCATTTAAAACCAAGCCTGCAAGAGGGAAGGTATATCTCAGTGGTAGAGTGCGTGCCCAGCATGTACCAGTACCTCCATTAAAAAATAATAATAAACAAATAAACCTAATTACCTCCCCACTCAAAATTTTTTTTAATTTTTAAAAATAAAAAATAAATAAAATAAACCAAGCCTGCACTCGCACTGTCCTCCTCACCCCCTGTACGCGAGAGGGAAGCCCCAGCTTCTCCAGCACCACTGTTAGCCTTGTAAGGCAGGTGGGACCCATCCTCCTGTTCAGTTGGGGAGACTGAGGCCCAGAGAGGAAAAGCAAGTGGCCCAGAGGCATCCTCGGAGCTGTGGGTGCCCAGGCCCTGCCCACCGGGTTCCCCTGGGCACAGAGTGTACCTTTGGGGCTGGAGCAGGGGCTGGTGGCTCCCAGGGCTCCCCCAGCAGCCCTGGGCGGGTAGCTTAAGACCCCAGTTAAGGCGATGGCATTTTGGAGGGCGTGTCACAGCCCAGAGCTGGCATACTAATGTCCGGCCAGGGGCTGAGGGTTGCTGTTGTATGATTACCCCGTGTGTCCCACTCACGTGCCTCCCTGTGGCCCCAGCATCCTCTACAGCCCGCAGGCTGGCCCCATGGGATGTCCTGCATGTAACGTCAACCCAGGCGCCAGGCGGCCAGGACAGCAGCCAGAGCTGTAACTCTCCGCTTCCTCTCCCAACTCCCGAGCTCTCCCACACCCTTTGTGCGGATGGAGGTTTTATGGAGAGACAAAAAATAAAAAAATAATAAAAAACGAAAAAAAAATAAATTACTCGGGAATTTGTTTTTAATTAAGCAATAAGGCTCGATGGGGCCCGGCTGCCGCTTCATAAAGCTGCTCCTGGGGTGTGGGGAGGCATTTGGTCCAGATGAGTGCCTCAAATCAGCCTGCAATGTGATTAGATGATTACTCCCCGGAGTTAGAACAAGATGATCTTCCCCAGAGTTGTCTTATTACTGTTATAAAAGTCCGCAGGCAGGAGGGGAGAAGAGTGCTTTGCTGCCTGGAGAAGGTGAAAACGCCAATTCTGGCTGTCAGGGCGACATCAGGGTGACATCAGGGCCGAGCTGCCCCTGCCCCCTCCCTCAGCACACCTGCTCAAATGGTGGAGCCCACCATGCTGGGTGACGCTAACAGCTCTCAAAATAAATGGGTCCCTGTGTAGCGGGAATAGCATGTGTCAACAGGGAAGCAAGGCGAAGGGGGCGGGGGGAGTGGTGCAGATACAAGGAAGTCTCACGTTGAGATACTTTCTCCTCTCCTTCCAGGAGCAGCAAGCCATCCTCACTCCCAGAGCAGCTCAATGCATCTCACCATCGCTATAGAGACTAAAAGTATTAATATCAGTTAATTTTCAAGCATCTCCCTCTTCTCTCTCTCTCCCCCAACTCCTCTCTCTCTAGCATCCCAGGAAAACGAGCTCTTGCTTTCTCGGTTGTATGCTAACCTATATCTTTGGTTGTGCTGAGTCTGGATAACCGACAAAGAAAAAGAAAACCAGAGACAGAGAGGTGAAGTTGGTCTACATAATAGAAAGCTGAAATGGGAAAAGATGAGGAAGGAAAAAAAAAAAATAATAATCAAGCTGCCCTGGCTGAGTGCCAGGGAGAATTTGGAGGGCCAGGAGACAAGAGTGAGGAGGAAAGGGAGTCATGGAGAGCTGTCACTCTGACTAGCAGGATGGAATTAGCAGTGACGGAGAAGAAGGAAGGGATTTTAAACATTTGCTGCACCTTAAGAATGTAGTTTCTCTTGTGGCATTTCCTCGAGAGCCTGAGTATAGATTTAGAAGTCCTTTAAATCATTTTGTGGCCGTGGTTCTAACCTTTTTTAACTACAACATGTGCACAGGCTGAGCTACTTGGGACCCCAGTGATATCTGGGTTACACTAACAAGATGGAAGGCAGATTTGGGAGGACCTAGAGAATGGAGGAGGGCCAGGCAGAGGAGTCCCGAGGACAAGGATTTAGACTGGCTTCCATACAAAGACAGACGTGAATGGCAACATGGGAAGTAGCCAGAGAGAAGCAGAGGTGCACCCGGGTAAGGTAAGGACATGTTTACACACGTGAATAGCCGAGAGTAAGTGCTCTGGAGTCAGAGCGCCCTGGTATAAGTGCCAGGTCTGCCACTTACCAGCTGGGTGACCTGAGAAAGTCCTTTAAACTCCCTGAGCCTCACTTTTCTCATGTGCAAAATGAGATTAATCGTGGGATTAATCACGGAACTAACTTGACTGGGATGTTGTAAGGTTCAGGTGAACCCTCTGCAGAGGTGCTAAGCAGGCTGCCAAGCACACAGTCAACACTTGACAAGTGGTCGCTGGAATTACTACTGTTAACTTGAAAGCTGCAGATGCCTTAAGATGATCCCGCTTAAACAGCATTTCTAAAGGGCCCAGAACTCTGATTAGCAGGTCAGAGGTCGTACCTCTGTGACTTCAGAAGCCACAGCCTCATTCCTGACTCCCCCTGGAGAAGGATGGATTTAGGAAGAGCCCTCTCTTTGGTCCTGCGCTCTGTGGTACCAGAGTGGAGAATGGGGAAGAAGAAGGTGAATTTGGATGAGAAATTCATTGTATCTTTTCATGCTAGAAAAAAATTCCAAAACAAAGCAATGGGAAAAGATTGCAGACGCAATATTTGTGTGTCTAAAGATTGTTTACAAAACGCTAACACTATGAGAGGTGGAGTGTAATGATGTTAACTTTAAGAAAATAGAATTCAAGGTAAATGCTTTTAAAAAGACGTTTCATTTTGACAAAATGAACAATTTATCAAAGAAAACGTAATAGACCAGTTAACAGTTGGAGAAAATTACTAGGTTAATGACATGACAGGTGCTTCAAAAGAGAATGAATTCCAATGGGTTAAGAAAACTGGTAAAATAATTAAATGTTTTTCCAAAACTGACTCTTGTGACCAAGAAGCAAGAGTCCTAAGGGGAGGATGTCATAGCAAGCGGTCACATTGTGTCTGAAGACCTGTGCTTCCTCCAGACCAGCACAACTCAAGCTCTGTTCATTCTAAGAATGTCTGGGGAGTCGCAAGCGTAACCTACAATTTGTTAAATAGAAGGTAAACATTTTCATAATTTTGTTTCATTTTTGGAGATCAAAGCACTTTTTTTCTTTTTTAAATTTTCTATCTTGTTGTGTTCCCGTCTTGAGTTGATGGACTTTGAGGGGTTTTTCTCCGATCGTGGTCGTCCTCAGATAATAAGGACTCCCTGCGTGTGTAATAAACAGAGGTCCAGATATATTCTAAGGTTAAATTTTATCCTCCATCAGAAAATGTCTGAAGGAAAGAGGGCTCATAAATAGCAAACACATGCAAGCATATTCAAACTCAACTGTGATACTAACTGTCAAGGCCGAGCCCTCTTAGAGGAAACAGCTTGTGAATATAATGAGCGTGGCTGAAACTTCGGCCAGAGGTCAACATGTTGGCATCAGAGCATTTCTAGTCCGTTCCCTAACTCTAGCCTGTGCTCCTCGGGGAGAGTCAGCTACAGCAGTGAGCAACTACCATGGGTGTGCACAGGGGGACTGAGCCCAGGTCCCTTGTCCTCAGGGTCTTAGTCCCCAGAGAGGCAGAATCACAGACAGACCATGATCCTGGGTGGCAGAGCAGTGAGGGGGCTCAGAGGTGATGCAGGAGGGAGGAAGAAGAGCAGGGATCAGGGGAGCCTTTGCCGTGGGAGGGACAGTCCGTCTGAGTCCTGAAGGCTGGATTTCCCAGGTGAAACTCAGAGGGAAGAGTGTTTCAGAAAAGGAAGTGGCAGAGATTCAGAGACGTGAGAGAGGCTGAACACTTCTTGCGGAGACGCTGGCAGCCTGCATGTTGGGGAAGAACTTGACGCCTTGGGTGTTGATGGTAATGTCGAAGAACCACCCCAAATCCAGCATCAGACCTTTGGTCATCCAAGCTTCTGAGGGCTGAGGAAGGAGCAGCTTCAGGGGCCGCACGTCTATGTGGGAACCACAGCTCTCCCTGGCTGTCCAAACCTGGAGAGCCAAGGTGGTACCCGGGGAGAAGCCCTGCATGGCGGAGGCGCATGGACCTTGCATCTCCTGCCTGGGACTCCCCTTCCCCTGAGGGTCCTCACTGATTCCCGCAGCCCCTCTATGCAAAGAACCAAAGTCAGGAAGGACCATGGTCACCCACTGCACTCTCACCTGAGAATGGACACCGGCCAAGGCTGCGACCTTGCGGTGAGACCTTCCCCAAAGCAGGGCAGGAACAAAAGGGAAATAAGCGTAGAAACAGCCGTCATGACAATTGTTGCGGTTGGTCTGGAACTGCTGATGAGCTGGGCACACAGCAGAACTGCAACGGGACAACCCGCTTTGTTTGACAGCTTTGTTACATTCACTTTGGATAGAGTTTCTCACCTGTGGCACTGCAGACATTTGGGGCTGGAGAATTTTTTGTTATGGGGGCTGCCCTTTACCTTCTGGAAGTCAGGAATACCTCCCCACAGTTATGACAACCAGAAATGTTTACAGACATTCTTCAATGTCCCCTGGGAATGAAAATTACCCACAAATGAAAACCTTTGTTGTTGGTTTTTTTGGTTTTTTTTTTTAGTTGAAGTATAGTCAGTTTACAATTTTGTGTCAGTTTCTGTATACAGCCCAATGTTTCAGTCATACGTATATGTACATATATTCATTTTCATATTTTCTTCATTATAGGTTACTACAAGATATTGAATATAGTTCCCTGTGCCATACAGAAGAAACCTGTTGCTTATCTATTTTGTATGTAGTAGTTAGTATCTGCAAATCCCAAACTCCCAATTTATCCCTTCTCATCCCCTTTCCCCTGGGAACCATTAGTTTGTTTTTTATGTCTGTGAGTCTGTTTCTGTTTTGTAAATAAATTCTTTTTTTTTTTAAGATTCCACATTTGAGTGATACCATATGGTATTTTTCTTTCTCTTTCTGGCTTACTTCACTTAGAATGACAACCTCTAGGTCCATCCATGTTGCAGCAAATGGCATTATTTTATTCTTTTTTATGGCGGAGTAGTATTCCATTGTATAAATATACCACAGCTTCTTTATCCAGTCATCTATCAATGGACATTTAGGTTGTTTCCATGTCTTGGCTATTGTATATAGTGCTGCTATGAACATCGGGGTGCATGTATCTTTTTAAATTAGAGTTCCCTCCAGATATTCACCCAGGAGTGAGATTGCTGCATCATATGGTAAGTCTATTTTTGGTTGAAAACTGTTGGATTTAAACATGAATCTTATGAGGAATGTCTCCAAGCTGTTCAAGAGACCCAGGTACCTGACCTGCTCATGTAAGCCTGCAGGGTTGGTTTGCTCAATGAGAGGTCCTATAAGAATTCAAAGAAGGTTATACTGTGGGCAGTAGATTAAAAAAGAAAGGGGGGTCTCCATAATCTTCAAGCTCTCCTTCTAGACCTAAAACTTAAGAAAAGATGCCCCCTCTAGGCTGGTGCAGCCTATAGGACACAGCTTGGCAAGTGGAGTGAAGGTTGGATATCAGCCCCCTCCCATCTCTGCTGAGAATCTTTGTACAGTGAACAACCAGCCCAACTGTACGCAGTGGCCATGAAAAGAAAGCTCCTCTTTGGGCTCAGAACTGTGGAATATTCAAAACCAAAGGGAAATAAATACATTCTGGATTTTAGTCAGATGCAATACATCCCACTGGGAAAGTCTATTGTAAGCTTTATGTGATGAATTCAGAAAAAAAAACATATAAATTGAGTAAGGAGGTTTGGACTCTAGATATTCAATTAGCCTTTGGGCAGGTGAAACCCTGCCTTGACACTAACTATATCCAGAGGCCATGTGACTATGATGCTCAACTTGGCAGGGAGGAAGGGAACAAGAGGTTCAAGACAGTCTTAATACCAGAGAATGAAAAGCAGAAGGGATCCGCTTTCTTAAACAGGAAATAGATATTCCCAAATCACTCCCTGGTCACAATGCAGAAAGCAGCCATAAAAATAACTCATCCTTACACACGGCCAGCTGTGTGTTTGTACTGCAACAGACACTTCTGGTGCTTTAATTCACTCACTCTGAGCTTGGCTGACCTCTACCTTGCAAAAGGAGAGGATTCAGTCCTTAACTTCATGCACAGTCCCCTGTCTCAAGGTACTAGGAAACCCCCAGCCCTGTCTGAGGCTGACTGTAATGATTTTAAAGAGCCTGGATGGCTGGGATAAATCAGCTGTGAGAGATCAAAGTGGCTGACTTGGGGGAGGGTAGCAGACATGAGGGAGAGACATCAAGATAGACCTGTGGGCACTGTTTTGTTTGCTTTTTTAAATCTTGCAATCTAATTTGATGAAACATTTGGATTTTGTGTTGCTGTTGTTTTTTGTCTGTTGTTTGTTGTACAGTACATATTTTCCGTTTCAGCAACACACACACACACACACACATGCACACACATTTTAAAGGGCCCTTAGCTAATGCAAAGGCCAATCCTGACACTGGCCCTGTTTAGTTCTCTGTGTGATTTCTTTTATTCATACCAGACTTTAAGGACAGCCCAGTGTGCTGTTCCAGCCTGGGAGGGGGAATGAAGGGAGGGTTAGTGGCTCTCTGTTAGGTAGACCTGTTGCCCCGGAGTTCCTACAGGAGCCAGGCCATAGGCTCCAGGCAAAGCTCCCAGGTCTGCTCCCCAGTCATCAAATAGGCAGTGCCCACTTTGGATGGCAAAGCAGTTGGAATGAGAGGCCTGCCACCAGTAGGAGGGCAGGGGACGAGCACACGGGCCTTGCATACAGCTGGTACTGACTTAAATAGGAAATAGGAGCAGTTTTTGCCCTGGGATCTAGGCAGTTTTTTCATTGCAGTCAAAGGAAGTCAAAGTACAGTGCAGCTCTATGTGGGGAAGCATTCATTCCTACGTTTTTTTAAACCCAACAGCAGTCATCTATTTTCTGAATCCCTCTGGAGTTTGTGGCTGGAGAAAATGAGAGCAATGGTGATATGATGGTTCTGTCTTCCATCTCTAGCAGTGCTGCCCAGCCAGGAAAAGTCAAAACAAGGAGGTCGACCAGCTGGTTTATCCTGCCTCCAGAGAGATGCAGGGGATGGTGGGGATGTGGAGGATAGTCATAATTTCTGCTTCTCTCCCCAAAGTCACTGATAACTCCTGTCTAGTTTTTGCTAATTGGAAGGTGTTATTTGTCCTGCTAGAATGGTATCTTCTCACTCTTCTCCCTCACAGCTTTGGGGGTTGGAGGTGAGGGGTTAGGGGAGTGTTGAGAACCAGGCTCATTTCTGAAATCTTGTTTGTCTTAGAAACATGTACCTTTAGAAAGATTTTTTGGCAAAATATTTTGCTCTGGGCTTCATAAGGCCATTTTTATGCCCAGATTGTGTTTTTGTTGTTTTTGTTTTTAGTTGTCTTTTATGTCATTGGATATGGAAGTTTTTTGCATTTTGTTGTTGCTGTTGTGTGTCTTTGTTTTTGCTGATTTATTTTTACTTATTCAGAATTTAGCTTGTTAAGATTTAGGGGAGGGAAACTTTGACTTCTTACCTGGGAAATTCCCTCCTGTGACTTTGGAAAAGGGAAGGGAAGTTCTGACCCCTGGCCTCTCAGTCAGGAAATAGCTGAAAAATTCCCTAGGAGAATATAAGAAGGACTTTTACCTAAAGCATATCATGGGGGCAGGATGCAGCTCAGTGGTAGAGCATATGCTTAGCACACACAAGGTCCTAAGTTCAATCCCCAGTGCCTCCATTAAAAATAAGTAAATAAATCTAATTACCTCCCCCTCCCCTCAAAGCAAGCATATTGGGACAGAGTCCTTGGCAATGAAAAATTGTGCTTGTTTGTTTTTTCCTCCTCTCCTAACAATAGGTCACCTGGAAGTTTTCCAGCATGATTTCCTTTAATGCCTGGATGGCCACCAAACCCTAACTCCAGACTTGGCCATTTCTTTTGAAAATCCAACACTTTAAACTTTTGAAACGCCTGTACCCACATAAACTCCAGTTACTTGGCAACCATGTACAAAACAAATGTAGAAAATGCTATACGTGCTATGAGACTTCAAATTACAAGTTATCTAATTGTGTGTTTTACTAATATTTGCATAATTTTTTAGTTTACAGTAAATGTCATTCTTTCAGTGTACAGTTCTCCGCGTTCTGGCAAATGTATACAGTGTAACTATTGCCGGTGGTGACTGGGTTCTTGTCCCATCAAAGGAAAAATTCAGAAACCGAATGTGGAGGTTAAGAAAGTAAAATGGGTATTTATGAAGGGCTGGATAGTACACTCTCCAGGGGAGAGCGGGCAGGCTCAGGTGAGCAACTGTGCTGAGGTTTTTTAGCAAGTTGCTTACACAGAGTGTAAAAATGAATGGGAGGAATATTCATTGGAGAGGGAAGAGTTTGGGGTCATATTCTCTGATTTTCATACCAACTCTACCTTCCCAAAGGGAGGAGGGATTTTTGCCCTTGTTTAATCTGGATCAGAAGTGTCATGGCATCAGTGCATGATGGGTACTTCAAATCTGCAAGGCTAATTTTATTGAAATGAGAGCATAATGAGCAAAAGATTACAGTCGGACACTGGAGATTCCTGCCTTTTCCCACCTTTCTTTGTTGGCCTCCAGGCTACTCATCATCCCAAAATGTGTGACCACTTATCAGCCCAGAGGTTCCTGCTTTTTTCCGTCTGCCCAGGGACCCCTGTTGTTTTCATGATGTGTGGTTTCCTGCATTTGGCCCGTTCTCCTCCTTTTTGCCCAGTTCCTGCCATTTGGCCTGTGTCCCTCTTTCTCTGCTCATATCTGGCTGTCTGGCTGCTCTAACATAACCACTACCACAATCAGAATACAGAAGTGCTTCCCTCATCCCCAAAGTTCCCCTCATACTTTGTATTCACCCCTTCCACAACCAGAAGCGAGACTGATCTGTTCTCCATACTTACAGTTTTGCCCTTGCAGAAGGTCACATAAATTGGAGCATACAATATGTAGCCTTTGAGTCTGGGATTTTTTTTTTTTCTTTTAGCATAATGTGTTTGAGATTCATCCTCATTGCTGGATTTATAGTAGTTTATTCCTTATTATGACTGATTCACCACCTGAAGGACATTCAGGCCACTTCCATTTTTGGTTTTTATGAATAAATCAGCTATAAGCATTTGTTAGTAGATTTTGTGTGAACAAAAGTCTTTAGTTCTCTTGAGTGAGAGTTCTCTATGAATGAGATTGCTGGGTCACAGGTAAGAGTATGTTTAACTTCTTAAGACATTGCCAAGCTATTTCTCAAGTGGTTGTACGAGTTTGCATTCCTAGTAGCAGGTATGAAAGTTCCAGCTGATCTACACCCTCCTCAGCATCAGGCATTACCGTTTTTTGTTCTGGTTTGGTTTTTATAGCCGTTCAGATAGGAATGTGGTGGCATTTCATTGTGGTTTTAATTTGCGTTTCCCTAATGTCTGGTGCTGTTGAGTATTTCTCATGTGCATATTTGCAATCCATATATGTTCTTTGGTAAAGCATCTGCTGGAATATTTTGACCGTTTTTAATTGGGCTGTTTGTTTCCTTTTGTTTGAGTTTAGGGTGTTCTTTGTATATTTTGGATCAATATCCCTTTGTCAGACTGTGGTTTGTAAATATTTACCCCCTGTCTGAAGCTTTTCTTTTTATTTTAGAAGTGTCTTTCACAAAGCAAAAGTTTAATTTTGATAAGGTACTATTTATCACTTTTTCTTCTATGGATCATGATTTTGGTGTCTGCTA
The DNA here is from genome assembly GCF_048773025.1 of Camelus bactrianus. Classification (NCBI taxonomy): domain Eukaryota; kingdom Metazoa; phylum Chordata; class Mammalia; order Artiodactyla; family Camelidae; genus Camelus; species Camelus bactrianus. The sequence continues at coordinate 19,641,729 of NC_133547.1, read as the reverse complement.
AGAACTCTTCGCTTAACCCAAGCTTACAAAGATTTTCTCTAACGTTTTCTTCTCAAAGTTTTATAGTTTGACATTTTACACGTAGGTCTACAATCCATTATGAGTTAATATTTGTTTAAGTTATGAGATGTAGGTCAAGGTTCATTTCGTTTGTTTGCTTTTTTATATTTTTTTCAAGGTTCTTTTTTTTGTGTATGGATATCTAGTTATTTCAGCATCATTTGTTGAAAACACTGTCCTTCCTTCTCCTCTTTAAGGAGTCTAAGTGGGGAGGTTTCATGGGGCATTTATGAAGACGCTGCTGGTGTTTGTCTCAAGAAACAAGAATAGAACGTGTTGTAACAGAGATGATTTTTCTTTCTAAGAAAAACTAAAGAAAAATTCGTAATAACCAAAGCAATCTCGAGAAAGAAGAATAAAGCTGAAAGGATCATACTTACTGGTTTCAAACTATGTTCAAAGGTATAGTAATCAAAACAATATGGTATTTACCTAAAAACAGACACACAGATCAGTGGATCAGAATTAAGAGTGCAGAAATAAACCAAAGCAGATATATAGTTAATTAATTTATGACAAAGGAGCCAAGAATGTACAATGGGGAAAGGATAGTCTCTCCAATGAATTGTGTTGGGAAAACAGGACAGCCACATACAAACAATCAAACTAGACTACTTTTTCACATCTTCACAAAAATTAACTCAAAGTGGAATAAAAAAGTGAATGTAAGACCTGAAACCATGAAACTCCTAGAAGAAAACATAGGTAGTAAGCGTCTTGATAGAGGTCTTGGCAATGATTTTTTTGGGATTTGACACCAAAAACAAAGGCAATGAAAGCAACATAAACAAGTGAGACTACATTAAACTAAAAAAGCTTCTGCACAGGAAGGAAAATCATCAACAAATGAGAAGGCTGAATGGGAGCAAATATTTGCAAGTTATATATCTGTTAAGGGGTTAATAACCAAAAAATATAAAGACCTCATGCAACTCAATAACAACAACAACAAAAAAAACAAACAGTTCAATTAAAAACTGGGCAGAAAATCTGAAAAGACATTTTTCTAAAGAAGACACACAGATGGCCAACAGATGCATGAAAAGATGCTCAGCATCGCTAATCATCAGGGAAATGCAAATCAAAACCACAATGAGATGTCCTCACACCTATTAGAATGGCTATTATCAAAAATACAGGAAATAACAAGTGTTGGTGAAGATATGGAAAAAAGGAAACACTTTTGCACTGTTGGTGAGAATATAAATTGGTGCAGCCACTATGGAAAACAGTAGGGAGTTTCCTCGAAAAATTAAAAATAGAATTACCATATGATCCACTAATTCTACTTCTGGCTATTTATCAAAAGGAAACAAAAACACTAACTTGAAATATATATTCAAAACAACAAGTTCATACTGTATAGCACAGGGAACTATATTCAATATCTTGTAGTAACTTGTGAAAAAGAATATGAAAATGAACGTATGATGTGTGAGCACTTTTGACTGTCCTTTATGATTGGATTACTGCATTCTATTGATCCTTATTTTGTAGTTGGCTTTATTCCTTCGATAACTACATAAGTTTAAAAAGCTAAAGCTCTAATCTGTTCTTAGAAACAATAATCAGTATATATATGTGAACTAAAATAAAGGAGAATATACTGTATATATGTATTTACATGCAATATAATGTGTACATGCAGTCGAACTATAATAATTCTACCTAATAAAACTGAAAAGGGGAAAATAGAAAAAAAAGAAAATAAATGTATATATGTTCATGTATGACTGAAACATTATGCTGTACACAAGAAATTGACACAACATTGTAAACTGAATATACTTCAATAAAAAACACACATATATATATATACAAAAAAAGAAAAGCTATATTCACCTCATGTTCATTACAACATTATTTATAACAGACAAGATGCGGAAGCAACCTGAGTGTCTATTGATGGATGAATGAATAAAGAAGATGTGGTGTATATATACAGTTAAATATTATTCATCCATAAAAAAAGGAAAAAAATCTTGCCATTTGTGATAACCTGATGGACCTAAAGGGCATTAAGCTAAGTGAAGTAAGTCAAGAGTATGATCTCACTCATATGTGTAATTAATAAAAAAAGAACTCATAGATACAGAGTATAGTAGATTGGTGGTTGTCCGAGGTAGGAGTGAAGGGGGTCAAAAGGTGCAACATTATTTATAATGCCCTGGGGAAATAATGCACAGCGTGGTGACAGTAGACAATAACACTGTATTGTATATTTGAAGATTGCTAGAGAGCGGATCTTAAAGGTTCTCATCCCAAGAGAAAAGAATTGTAACAATGTGTGGTAATGGATGTTAACTAGACTTTCTGTGGTGATCAGACCACGGTTCAAAACAAACATTGAGTCATGATGTTGTACACTTGACACTGATGTTACACGTCAATTATATCCCAATTAAAAATTGAATTAGATTCTTTAATTAAAAAAGAATAAGAACATTTCCCTAAGATGTAAAGAGAGGGTGAATTAAAGCCCTACCATCGCCTCAGCTGGAGAGGAGAGAGATGATGGTTTGGGAGACAGGAAATAAAGGGAGGGAAGAGCAGAGGCGGGATGTCTAGACACTTTAAAGGTGTCTGGAGATGGGGTCTTGTTGAGTAGTGGGAGAAGAGGACCACTGGTAAGTACATCTGTGTCTTAGTTGGGGTCTTCTCATAAGCAGACGACAAGACAGGAACAGACCTGCAGGAGATGTACTGGAGGGAAGACCTATGAAGGATAAAGAAGAGGTAGCCAGAAAAAGCGGGGAGAGCCTGCAGACTGCCATGCCAGTCTGACACCTGGATAGAGAGGAGAAAGCAGAATTGGGTAGAGAGTCTCAAACTGCAGTGAAGTTCCAAGGAAGCATTCCCAGCCAGTGGAGAACCCTTGATCCGGGGTTGTCTGTCATGGACTGACTGCCCTTTAAAATTCATATTTTGAAACCTAATCCCTTATATGATGATATTTGGTCCTTTAGGAGGTACATAGGTCATGAGGGTAGAGTCCTCATAAATGGGATTATAAGAAGAGGCTGGAGAGCTAGCTAGCTCTCTCCTTTCTCCACAGGAGTGTGGATGCAGAATGTCGCCGGCTGTATGAGAAAACAAAGGATGTTGTGGCCATCAAGACACCAGCCTTTGAAGCCACCCTCAACCGTGCACCCAGAAGGGACTCGGGGTAGAGAAAAACAGGACACTGGCCTTAGACAGATAAGGTGCATGTTAAAGGAATGAGTTCTCTAAGCCCAGAATCTTACGTCTTCCCATACCTAGAAAAGCACTAAATTCATAACTTGAGATACCTGTTTTTTCTTTAATTAGCAGTAATTTTTTATTATTTGGTTACCTGGGTTTTGGTTTTTGAATTTTTGATTTTGAAGGGGCTTTTTTTTTTTTTTTCCACAAAAACTCTTATATATCCTGGCTCCTTCCTTGCCACTTCAGCACAGTCCCTCAGAGCTATCTGAGAGCCTGTCTCCTGGGCTTAAATCCTCAGTCTGTCCACTGCACAAAATGTTTATCTGAACTTATCGGTTGTGCATTTTTTTTTTCAGCTGACATGAGGATACAGGGAAAAGATAGCCATTTGCAACCCAGAAGAATGTCTCACCAGAGCCCAATCATGCTGGCACCCTGATCTCAGGCTCCTAGCCTCCAGAGCTGTCAGAACTAGTTTTTATTGTTTAAGCTCCTCAGTCTGTGATAATTTGTTATAGCAGGCCAGAATGACTAAGACACTGACCAAGGTCCCACATCTCACAGGAACGGGCCAGTATTTTCACTCCCGTGTGCTCAGACCTTGGCTATGAGCAGTCTAGAGGGAGTAGGGCTTTGGCACGAAAGGAGTGGTATCAGAAAAGCAGCTTCCGGGGCTATCAGCTAAACACGCCCCAAGCAGCAGGAGGCTGAGCAGTGCTTTAATATTCTGCATCTAGTCCTGACACTACCTGGAGACAGCATCAGATCCCACAGGTTAAGGGCTCAGTCCCACAAGACTCCCAACCCCATCCTTTTGAGTTTTTATGGAAGCTTTATTACCCAGGCATGCTTGATTAAATCTTTGGCCACTGGCTACCAATTCAATCTCCAGCCCCTCTCCTGCCCTGAGATGGGGGGAGAGGGAGGGACTGAAGTTCTGACCCTCTAATGTTGCGGGAGAATGGTGGGGGCGGGGGAGGGGAGAGTGGCGAGAGAGGATGATCATGTCCCAGGTCTCCAGTGAGTCCATGGGACAAGGCACCAAGTGAGGGTCCTTGGCTTCTTTCAGGAAAGAATTCAAGAGGGAGCCACAGTAAAGTGAAAGCAAGTTTATTTAGAGAGATACACATTCCACAGGCAGAATGCCGTCCACCTTAGAAGGGAGAGCACCCACAGTTTGTGGGGATGTTCAGTTTTTAGGGGCTCGATAATTTCATATGCTATTAAGTGGGAGGATTACTCCAACTATTTGGGGGAAGGGGTGGGGATTTCTAGGAACTGGGCCACTGCGCATTTTGGGGCCTTTTATGGCCAGCTTGGGAACTGTCGTGGAGCCTGTGGGCGTGCCATTTAGCATGCTAATATATTACAATGAGCCCCTAATGAGGCTCAAGGTCTGCTGGAAGTTGAATCTTCTGCCATCTTGGGCCTAGTTGGTCCTAACCAGTTTTTGTCGCATCCTCAATGGCTGTGTCTTTCTTTTAAAGGTTGTGCCCCACCCTTTTCCCTATCTCACAATCAAGTGGCAAGTTTTCTTCGCAACCAGCACCCACACTTAGATGTGTCCCAAAGGTCTCCTCATTTAACATGAAAAGAGACACCACTTAGGAAATTCCAAGGATTTTAGAAGCTCTGTGACAGGAACAGGGGCAAGACCAAATATATATTTATTATAAATCACAATATCACATGCATTTGCACTCAGCCTCCACAGTAGGGGAACTGGCTACAATGCGGTGGAGAAAATCCCAGTAATATGCTCTCCTCCGTCCCCAGCTGCCCACCCCACCCAGTCTCCCAAGATACTGTGGGAGCAGCATCACGAAACACCAGCAGAGGGCACGTCCTGCAGGAAACACACTAGCCTTAGAGTCCAGACGCTGGGGAGGATCGAGGTCTGCAGGGAACCAGAATGTGCTCGCCCTGTTATATGCACTCAGCTCATATGTAAGCTACTTTTATTTTATTTTGAGATGTAATACACATACAATACAGTGTACAAATCTTAAGCAAACTGGTTTATAAATGTTGACAGATGCATACACATACAGAGTCATCTCCAAGATCAAGATAAATAAGATTCTATAACACACTTTCAGCACCCCAGAGGGCTCCTTCCCACCCTGTCCCAGTCAGTATCAGCCCCTTCCGAGGTCACCACTGTTCTGATTTCTATCACTGTAGATTCGTTTTGTCTTTTTTTGCATTTCAAATAATACAGCATATACCCTTCAACGTCTGACTCCCCTCACCCGACGTTGGGTCTGTGAGATTCATTCCTATGAGATACATGTTCTTTTGTGTAGCAGTCTTCTTTTGCTGAGAAGTATTGTATGAATTGTATGAATACACCGCCCACTTACTGTTGGTGGGCATTTGGGTTGTATTCATTTTTGGAGCTATTGTGAGCAATGTTTTTACAACATTCTTGCATATTTATTTTGTCGGATATGTGCCCTCACTTCTCCTGAATATGTACTTAGGGGTAGAATGTCTGGACCATACGATAGCATATGTTGAGCTTCAGCAGACACTCTCAGATGATTTTCCAAAGTATTTGTACTCTCTTCAGCAACATACGAGCACGCAGTCACTCCGTATCTTCACCAAGAGTTCATATTGTCGATATTTATAATTTTAGCAATTCTGGTGGCATCAAGTTCGGATTTTAAAATCCAATGTGCTGACCAAACATAAAGGGTCTGCGGGTAGCTACTATGAAACTTCTGCACCTAAGGGATTTCCATTGCCTGTGCAGGTGCCCCCCACCCCTTACACACACACCTGGAAGCCAGGCTCCTCCTCCCCTCCTCCCCTCCTCCAAGCACTCCTGTGGAGCTCTTTCTGAGTCCAGAGTTCATTGCCCATGCAGTGTTCCCATCTCTCCACCCCATATCTACCCAGTGGTAACATGCATGAATGATGCACACGGAGTCCACGGTGTGTATTAGGATGTGGTTATGATTATGAGTTTTAACATCATTACCACCACCATTATTTGGACATGCATACATGCAAAAGGTACACAGTTCAAAAGATATATTAGTTATCTGTTACTGCAGAGCAAGCTAGCTCGAGATTTACTGGCTTGAAACAATAAACACTTTTTATGCCACACGGTCTCTGCGGCCCAGGAATTGGGGAGTGGTTCGGCTGGATGGGTCTGCCTCAAGGTCTCTCAGGAGGATGCAGTTAAGATGTCAGCCTGGGCTGGTCATGTCAGGGCTTCTCTGGGGCTGGATGACCTCCTTCTGGGATGGCTCCCTCACACTCCGGCAAGCTGGTGCTGGCTGTTGGCAGGGGGCCTCAGTTTCTCACCACGTGGGCCTCTCCACAGGGCTGCTTGACCATCCTCATGACTAAGCAGCTGGCCTCCCCGAGAGCGAGTGATCCAAGAGCAAAGCAGAAGCCAAAATGTCTTTTATGACATATTTTGGAAAGTCACACTCTGTCACTTCCACGATATCCCGTGAGTTACGGAGGTTCACTGTTTCCAGTGTAGGAGGGGACTGGGAGGTGGAGGGAACACCGAAGGGGTATAAAATGTGAGCCTCCTTCCCACGTGTGTGAGCTGCTCATTTTCTTCTCCAGAGGCAACTGCTGGGGCCAGTTTCTTGTGAATTCTTCCAGCAATATTTTTCATGCATACTCGCACAGGAACTCACACTTACTCCAATCTTGCACTTTACTTTTTTCATTCAATGTATCTTGGAAATCCTTCCACATCTAGACATGAAGACCTGCCTGCTTCCCTTTAAGTGTGCTCAATCATTCCGTTGCATGGATATGCTATAATTTATTTAATCAGTCTGCCATCGATGGACTTCTGTGATGGATATCTGGGTTTCCCCCACTGTTTCCTTACTGTAAGCGAAGCTGCAATGGATAAATGTGAGCATATATCCTTTTGCACCAGAATAAATGTCTAGAAGTAGACCAGCTGGACAGAAGGCTCTGGGCATCTTTCAATGTGGTAGATGTTGCTGCATTGCCTGCCACGGAGGTTGAGTGGGACAATTGTGGGACTCCCCCAACAGCAAAAGCATGGATTTTATGAAGCATTGAAGGGTAATGGCCAAAGATGTGGGGCATCTCGGGCAACTCAGCAAATATTTCAAAATGGAATATCACCCACTCCTGCCGTTTGAAACTTTCTTCCATGCACTCCTCAGCCAGAGAGCTTCCCCTGGCCCTCTCCCACACCATGAGCTGGGCCTTTTTCTCTCTCTAGCTTGCTTGCTTGTTCCTGGCCCTTAAAATTCCTGTTCTTGCCTTAAATGCAGCAGGTGAAGAGTTCTCCGCCAGCCAGGCCCCAAAGGCTGACTGTTCAATGCCAAAATGGTGCTCCGAGATGTGTTATCCAACCAAGACCATTCTCACCAGAGATGACGTCTGCGCTGTCTTCTGTCCTCTGCTGTGGTGAGCTGTTCTTGCTACTCACGGATAAGCATGTGTTCACAGGTCTGCGCCCTGCTCAGCTGTGAGCCCCACAAGGGCAGAGACAGTGCCTCATTCATCTCTGCATCTGCTGCTCAGCAGTGGCACAAAGAATGTCAGATAACTGTTTGTTGAATGAATGAAGGAATGACTCAAATGGAACCCTGTCAAACCAGTGCTGTCAGAGGCCTCTTGGCTTTATTTACCCTATCTGGGTGTGTCTAAATCATTGTGAAGGTTATACTTAGATACAAATATTTATTCATCCACCTGAAGCATTTTTCAAAGGGCAGTGTTTCTTTTTGTCTTTCTTGTTCTTGCCTTTGGCCTACTCAGAGCCTCATGGGGACTCCCACGATGGGAACAGGCACAGTAATGCCCGCAAACACGAAAAGGATGTGCAGATTTAGAATGACAAACATGGGAGCAAACATATCCAGGGGAAGGAATAAATATTGACATTGCAGGGGGAGGGGGAGCCACTGCAGTTTCATGGTTCAGAGTATAGATGTGGTCTTGGTTTCAAATCCAATGCTTGAGCAATCCAAAATCTAAAAATCTTGAAAGATTTTTCTTTTGAAATCAGTCTCCAATCATCTCAGATGTCCTCCTTTAAAACTAATCTTCGTAACCATTTAGATAGACGTCTTTCCCCAATGTCCCACATTTCCAAGGCCTTGAGACGCAGCCTCAGGTGTGTAATTGACCAAGAAGGCAGCATGGGGAATCATGGGAACGTGACCAGTTCAAGATCTGCCCATTGTAAGTAGGATGGCCTGTTTCCTTCCTTCCTTTCTTCCTTCCTTTCTTTCTTTCTTTCTTTCCTTCTTTCCTTCTTTCTTTCTTTCTTTTCCCCACTTCTGTTTTGAATACATTCAACCTGACAGAAGAGTTGCAAGAAAAAGTATGATGAAAAGCTGTAAGTCAGGGGCCAGCCAACTCCATCTGTTTTTGTAGGACCCATGAGCCAAGAAGGGGCTTTCACATTTTTAAGTAGTTGAAAATACTCAGAAGCAGCTTTCACATGACACACGAAAACAAAGTGCCGTTTGCCGAGCGCCCGCACACAGTCTACGCCCCGTTCGCTCCGTAACAGCAGAATTGAGTAATTACCGCACAGATCCTGGCTCGCAAAGCCCACAATATTTACTATGTGTTGCTTCACAGAAGAAGTTTGCTGACCCCTGCCCTAGAATCACCCACTGTTAATGTTCCGCACCCCGCTCCCCGTTTTCTCTGCTCTTGCTGAGACATTTGTGTTGGTCTCAATACTTCACCCCAGGTGCTTTAGCATCTGTCTCACTGTCTTAAGCCTAGAGCTGGAAATGACAGGTCTAGCCTGGGGAGAGATAAGATGATACGTAATCTTTAACATACAGTGCTTAGCACTCAGGCAGAAAGGTAACAATCAATCCAGTACAAATTTCTGGCATTTTCCACAGAGGTGATTGCTGGAACCTCTAACCTGAAAACCTTGAGCCTCGGAGCTTTCCTGAGAGCCTGGTTCCCAAAGTCTGGAAACCAGTTTTCCCTCAGATAGGGCTTCTTACTTAAGGAACAGAAAAAGCCTCAGGGAGACCTCATTTTTTCCACAGCTTGTGGCTTGGCTGACTCAACTTCTGCCTTTCCCTGAGTCACGAGTTTTTCCTCTTATTTGGAGGAGCACAGCCCTCCACCCAGGTCTTCTCCGCCCACGGCTGGTCTCTGGTGGGAAGGGGTGGATGGCTCGAGGGTGAGACTTGCGCTGCTTCCAGGGGATTTCCCAGAGTTCCACCCACTTCCATAGAATGTCAGCCCCGGAGGGAAGGACAGACGAGGAGACGGAGGCCCCCGTGGGCCCTGGACCAGCAGTGAGACAAAGCTAGTTGGGGTCTTCTGACTCCAGGACCAACAGGTATGCATTTTCTCTCTGATTTTCCAGAACCATGAAAAGGCCTCTGTTTCCTGGATACCTGGTCTATGCCAGGCACAGAGTTAGATGCCAGAGAGCTGTCTTGAACAAGCCTTCACAGGGCTTTCCAGCTTCCTTCCCATGGCCACCTCACCCCAGGCAGGGCCTACCATCCTGGAGAAGCTCCCTCTTGCTAGATAGGTGGGGGATCTGGCACTGGAACATGGCCTTGAAGGCTAGGCTCTAAGTCCCCCTCCATCCCCCACCCCCACCCCTTCCCCCTGCCCACAATGAGCATGTGTACACTTGGGATGGCATTTCCCAGTGTCTCAATGTCCCAAGTGACCTCCCTGGCTACAACTCAGCTTCTGGCATCCTGGGGCCTTGTCTCTCTCTCCTCTGTCTGGTGTATAGGCCCCGTTATACCATCGGAATTCATAAATTCAAATGCTTATTCAACTGCAGGTACAAAACTGGGTAAAGTAGGGTGAGAGAAAAACCACGGAGAATGGTGGGGACTGTGGTGAATGGGAGAATATGTGTCCCATCTAAAGGGGACAACTCTGTGTGAAGATAGGGGACCAGAATCTTGAAGTCCTCTGATTTAAGAGAAGCTGAAAATCCTTATATCTGTGTGTCATCTCTCAAGATGAAGTGTTGACAATGCATTTTACAAACGTTTAGATACTTTTGTGAGGCTGAGGCTTCTGTTGGGTGAGGGTAATAGCCGTGAAAGTGGTGGAGGTAGGGGGATGGCAGGGGATGTGGACTCTCCAAGGCCATGGCTGGTGGCCCCCTCACTTGCCTATTGCCTCCATCCCTCCTCTTTCTCTTGGCCTCTCCTTGCTGTCTCCTGTCTTGCCCCATCCCCTTCCCTTGTGGGAATGTGCCCATGTCCTGGCCCCACTCCACTTGGGCTGCGTGCCCCACCTCACAGCCTCTGCCCACACCGCCCAGCAGAGCAGGTCACCACTGCTCAGCTCATGCCTCCCAGCACCGGCCCTCCAGGCTTGAGCCCTAGGCAGAGTCAGAGGTCTGGACCGAGGCACCCGGAGCAGGATCAGCGCTCCTCCTGCTGCTGTCTCTTGCCTTGGCCCTGGCCCAGCAGGCACTGCCCTAGCCTGAGCCAGCCCCTCTTCACAGTGCCCAGGTCTGCCTTATTTGGCAAGACAAACTCATCTGTGCAACAGACATTCACTGAACTCTGAACTCAGTTCTCAGCACTGGAGAGAATGGAACAAACAAGATGAATACAGTCCAGCCCACGGGGCTCACAGCCTAGGTCGGGGAGACATGGCATGAACACATAAACAAGTGACCTAATTAGATGACTTCAGGTTGAGAGGGTGCTTTACAAAATAATAAAATGGGGTGAGGTAGATGAGGGTGATGGGGTGGCTCAGGGAAGCCTCTGAAGAGGTAACAGTTTGAGTTGGACCTAAATGCCAAAAATGCAGCCATGGGAAGATCTGGAGGCAAAAAGGAAGTGCAAAGGCCCGGAGGTGAAAATAACCTTAGGGTTTTGAAGAACAGGAAGAAGCTCGCGGGAGATGAAATGTTCAAACGAGGCCAGAGGGAGGCTGAGACAGCCCTTGAGCCGCGGAGCGCTGCGGCTTGGACTTTGATTTCAGTGTCAAGGGTGGGGAAACATAACTCACTGGTAATTGTTGGAGCTGGGTGATGGGTACACGGAGTCCATTATATTAGTCTCTTTCCTACAGCGTATGTTTTAAAGTTTCCACTGTAAAAAGTTTAAATTACAAAGCAGATAAAATACTGCTGATTTTTAATATTATGATTATCAGTCTCTCTGTTGCAGAGAGATGACGATGCCAGCTAGCAGCAGGGAAGCCCGCCAGAGGCGGCACAAGGCAAAAAGCCACCGCCTCCCTCCCCTTCCCCTGGCCCGCAGGCCCCAGTCGGGCGAGGACGAAGTCTCCCGTGGGGCGAGAGCTGCCAGCGGGAGGAGCACGGTAACAGAAAGGGACGCTGGGAGGGTCGGGGCTCGAGACTGGAGAGTCAGCCCCAGGAACGAACGAGAAGTTAAAGGCCCGGCCCACGCGGGCGCACACAGCCGACCCACTCAAACTCGAGCCGCTCCGCCTGCGCACATTTCTGGGGAACTTGGGCTCCAGGAGTTGGCGTCCAGGCTCCGCCCCCGCCGTGCTCCGGGGTTCCGATTGGCGGAGCCGCCGCGAGGGGCGTGTCCGGGAGAGTTGGAACGCGGCGGCTGAGGTGACCCGAGTTGGACCCCGCGGGCTAGTGAAACGCGGCGGGCGAGTGCCGACTGGTGGACCGACTGTCGGCGGAGCGCGGGACGCGCGGGTCCCCGGCCGAGGAGGTGAGGGGCCACGGCCGGGCTGGGGAGAGCGGAGCAGGCGGGCTTCCCGCCGGCCGCGCTCAAGCTCCCCGGGCTGCCCCGTTGAGGTGGCCTCCGGGCTCGGGCGGGGCGGGCGCGCAGCCCGGGCCATCCCGGACTCTGCCCCCAAGCAGAGGCGCGGAGCAGGGCGCTTCCTGCTGGCTAGCGGGGCTGGAGGCGGGGTGGGGTCTGCTGGGGCTCCAGGGACAGCGGGGTGGGAACAGGTAAGGGGGTTTGGCGGGGGTCGAGGCACGGTCCCCAGGGAATGCGCGACGTGAGGGCGGAAAATGTCTGGAGGCTCCCGTGGGCGTTGAGCCCTGGGGCTGCAGGGATCTCAGCGCTCCCGCAGTCTGAAGATGGTTCGGAGATTCCCGACTCCAGTTCGACGGATTCCTCCGTCGTTGGGGCCTCATTCCTTGGTCCCAGTCTGTGGGGGTCTGGAGAAGTGGGCTGGGACAATTGCCCCAGCGAAGGGGGTGGGAGAGGGAGGGTGGCAGCACCTTCCGGGTGGCCTGGGTTCTCTCTGATCTCCCTCATTTAGGAACCGCCTGGCCCCTGAAGCGTTTGACTTTATGACTTTCGATGGGAGTTGTCAAAGGAAACAGGGCTGGGTTTACTCTCCCTTTTCACAGAGGGAGTAACTGAGGCAGGCCCAGAGAGAGGTGGCAGTTCCTTCCCAGCCTGGAATCACCTGGAATCTCCTCCCCTCTCTCCCCGAACACCCAAAGAGCTGTGCAGGGGAGAGCTGTCATCAGCCCCTTTCTCAGGTGGGAAAATGGACGTTCTGAGTGACTGAAACTTGATTAGGGATATTTTTGTTTGGAATTTGAACAGCACTGTTATCTCACCACCAGAGAAGGTCAGAAGCCAAGGAGGATGAGAGGATCTTTGCTGGGGTCATTCTTGGCACATAATTTCTACTTAGTGCTGATGTCTTCCTGGGCCTGTAATTTCCACTAGGGTCTGTGCAAGCTGAGAGTTGACTCTAACTTCAGCCTGTGTCCCTGCATACATCAGCCCTCAGGGCTGCCAAGACAGGGAGTTGGGGCAGCCCAGCTGAGATAAGGGACCTGCCCAATCCGGCCCACCCCAAGGAAGGAAGAGGGCTAGGCAGCCCAGCCAAGCTAATAGACCTGCTCAGGCCACCGCAAGGGGCCCCATGACCTGGGGAGGGGGACTGGGTGGTAGAGGTCAGGCATTTGGAGAGGGGCCCTGTTCTCTGAATTTGAGGTTTCTGATTCTGTCTTTGGTCCAGAGCAGCCTTCAGCAGCTCATGGTTGTCTTGGAGCTGGGACCTTGGGCAGTGACTCTGTTGATGGAGGCAGCACCTTTCCCAGTGGGGCTTTTGTGCAGATTGAGTGAGATAATACTTGTGACGTGCTTACTGTTGTGTCTGGTGAGCTGTAAGTTCTCAGTTAATGGCGCCTCTGGCTTGTTTTCCTTATTACCGTTCTTTTCATGGAGGAGGGCCTTCCAGGAAGCATAGGGATGGACAGGCTGAGGGGTAGCCCACCTGGGCAGAGAGGACGCTTGGATCATGGCTCTCCTCTCAGTGCACTCGGAGAAAAACTCAGATCTTCCTCTTGGCCCATGAGCCTGCAAGACTGGCTCCTTACTCTTACTCCTCATGCCTCCACAGGCAAGTCCTTGAGCTGTTCCCTCAGGCCTTTGCATGGCTGGCTCCTTCACATTCAGGTTGTTGCGAGGTCACTTCGTCCTCAGGCCTTTCCTGACCACCACCCTCATCCCAGCCCTGCCCGGCTCATCAGCCTTTCTCTTCATGGCACTCACGATCAGAAATCACCTTGCTGATTTACTTCGTAGTCTGGCTTTCACACCAGGTGGTTTGGTACTGAAGGGTGTGGTCCCTAGCTCCTGCTATAACCCAGTGCCTAGCACAGTAGGACTGTGCCTGGCACATGGTAGAACCTTAGTAAATACTCCTAAGATGAAATCAAGCAAGCATGGAAGCTGGGTGGGCCTGGTTGCAGCTAGAGGGAAGGAGGGGTGGGTGATAAATCAACCCTGCCCCAATCGGGAGAAGCCAGGTATAATCCCAAGGGCCAACATCCTGACTCCCTCTGTGACCTTGGCCAGGTCCCTCCCTCTCTGATAGGCAATGTCCCCAGCTGTAACTCTAATAGAAGGGTAGACCTGGGTGCCCCTCTCAGCTCCTACTTTACAGGGTTCCCCTACTTTGGGGCTCCAGACATCTCTTTCAAATCCCAAAGTCTGTGTCCAAGCAGAGGAAAGAATCGTGTTCTTGACAGACACGTCCCTGGAGTGGATGCGTTATGCATTTGACAGTGTGTGGTGGTATAGATCAGGGTCTGCAAACTTTTTCTGTAAGGGGCCAAACAGTACATATTTTAGGCTGTGCAAACCATCCTCTGTCGCGTGTGGCTCTGTTCCAATAAATTGTATTTAGAAAGCCTGGCAATGGTTCAGAGTTGGTATAAATTTGCCAGCCCTGGTGTAGATCACATGTGACACCTTGACTGTCAGGCACAGAACCCTGGCCACCCAGTGACACTCGAGGAATGGCTCATTCACCGAGAGCACTTTGGCCCAGCTCAGGTGATGGGAGCACTCGTGTTCAGGAGGGCTAGCCCAGGAGCCTGTCGCCCTTCTGAACCCTCCAAGAAAGAGCAGATCTGTTCACTTGCCCACTCCCAGATGCTGGCCCTTCGGGAGTGTCCACCTTCTGACAGCACCTAGGGTACCACACGGGGTCAGCACAGGCTGTCCTGAGGCAGACGGCGCCAAGAAGAGTGGGCGGGGGCTCAGCTCTCTCCTCCCCCATCCTCAGGGAGGAAGGTTTACTTTTCTGGTGAGAACAATTAAAAAGAAGATTCCTTATCAGCTGCAAGGGGTGGGGGGTGGGGGGTGGGACTGCTGTTGCATTTCCCAAGAAAATCTCCAGGCCATGTTAAGCTAGGAGTGAATTTCTGGCCGTGGCAGATCTGGTAGGCAGATGTTGGGGGAGTCCCCAGGAGAATGCTGTCTGCCGGTCCTTCATTCAACCTGGTTCCCCACTGCAGGCCCATGAAGGAGGGGCACAAGAGCCTTCCCTCTACCTGTCAGTGGGGGGGGGGGGGGGGCTAGCTCCCCTGCTCAAAGCTTTCCCCTCCCTGAGCACTGCTCCTCACTTCCTCCATGCTGCCCACCTGGGTAGCATCTAGTCAGGGGTGGACCTGGGCAAGTCAGCCTCCAGAGCTCACTCAACCCAACAGGGCTGGGTAGGGGCCACCTGCTTTTCTTTCAGTCCATCTGTCTCAGCATGGAATGTGTTGTTAGGGCTCTGTGGCTGCAAGATTGGGTTATCATCCAGTTCTGCCAGGTGGCTGACACACAGGTGTGCTGGAGAGAACACATGGAGCTCCAACCTCAGATGTTCCTCCTGCATCTCCTGAGGCCCCGGGCCCTGATGCTGTGCGGTGACCCACTGCGAGGCCGGGAAAGCCCCGAGCTCCTGACCCAGGCAAAGTCCTTAATTCTTTTCTTTTCGAGGACCTTAAATTTAGAAAGAGAGAAAGAAAAAGCTCATGTTCCCACTTCCCAGAATTGGGATTTTATCACATTTGCTGCTGCCTTTTTTAAATAAAAGAAATAAAATATTACAGATAAAGGTGAAATCCTACTTAAGCCCTACTTCCTGGTTACCTTCAGGTCGCCTCCCCCAGGCCACTTTTCTCCTGATTTTGGTTAGTGTCTTTTTTTTTTTTTTTTTTTTTGTAACTGTCTTACCGTTTTTAAGCATACATTCTGTTCAGTAGTGTGAAGTATATTCCCATTGTTGTGAAACATCACTGGAATTCTTTCCATCTTGCTAAACTGAAACTCTACACCCATTAAGTAACAGCTCTCCTTCCCCCTCTCTTCCTCCTCCCCCACCCCCAGCCCTGGTAACCACCTTGCTACTTTCTGTTTCTATGAATTCAATTGCGATAGATACCTCGTATTAGTACAATCACACAGTATTTGTGTCTTTTTGTGACTGGCTTATTTCAGTTGGCATAATGTCTTCAGGGTCCATCCATGTTGCAGCATGAGACAGGAGGTTTTTTCCTTTTTAAGGCTGACTAATATTCCATTGTATGTCTGTACCACATTTTGTTTATCCATTCATCCATCGGTGGACACACTTGGGTTGCTTCCACCTCTGGGCTGTTGTAAATAATGCTGGTATGAACATGGGTGTGCAAATACCCCTTGGAGATCCTACTTTTGATATTTTTGGATAAATAACCAGAAGTGGATTGCTGGATCGTATGGTAGTTCTATTTTTAATTTTTAGAGAGCCCTCCATACTATTTTCCACACTGGCTACACCAATTTACATTCCTACCAATAGTGCAAGAAGGTTCCAGGATTCCAGTTTTCCCACATGCCAACTCTTATTTTCCAGGGGGCTTTTTTTGGAGGGGGTAGTAATAAGTTTATTTATTTATTTTTTTACCAGAGGCCCTTGGGATTGAACCCAGGACCTCATGCATGGTAAGCATGTACTTTAACCCACTGGGCTATGCCCTCCCCCCTTATTTTCTGGGTTTTGAGAGTAGCCATCCTCATGGATGTGAGGTTCCATCCTATCCATTTTTATTCACAGATAGAGTTCTTGAAGACTTTTCAGATATTGCATCATTTCTGCACACACAGTGTCACACAGACCGTTGTGCAGGTTGCTTTTTCCACTCTGCACCTGAGGTCTGTTGTCAGCCCATGTTGACGCGCACAGACTGGGTGCAGTCGTGGTGACCACCAACAGTAGCCCATTGTGTTCTGCCCTCCCGCCTCTGCCCAGATCTCTGTTGTTTCTGCTGCAGGTCCCAAAGTCACTGCTCTTATGTGTCTTCCTCCTCTGCTACACTCTGAGCTTCTCCAGCAGAGCCCTCGTCCCGCCCAGCCTGGGGCCCAGCACTGAGCCCAGGGGGTCCTGGGGTGACCTCTGGAATGTTCCCAGACTGTCCACGGCAAGGACCCAGTGACCGGTCCTAGCAGGATGGCTCAGGGCTGTCACCGATAATGAGCTAGGTTTGCAACATGCAGCCAAGATCAGCAACCTAAAAATAGCGGTTCTTACATAAGGTGGTGTGCACAGCACTTATCTAGACGCCTTGTGGTCTGAAAGCGGCAAGTGATATGTGACTCGGGGCCAGGCACCCCTGTTGTATAATGCATCCAGCCCCCGTGCTGAGCCCCACATCGGCTTCCCACAGGTGGCCTGACTGACAGAACTGCAGTGCAGTGACCTAGAAACACCATGTGTGTCATCAGTTTGGCCAGCGGTGGGCTGTGTGCACCTGTACACTTGTGTGCACATGGTGGTGGTGGTGGCTGTGGCTGTGGGTCAGCTCTCATCTGCTTCCTCTTCAGAGATAGGAGGTGGTGGCTCTTTCCTCCCACAGTGGGTCCTTGGGAGCTTCAGCTTATTCATTCACTAACCACTCACGAAGCACCTACTGTGTGCTCGGCACTGTCCCAGGCATCGGGGGTACAGCAGCAAATGAGAAAAGGCTCCTGCTCCGAGGGAGCTTAGAACTGAGTGAGGAGAGTAGAAAACACTCACACAAATGATGGGTAGAAAAGCAAAGACTAGGTCCCTGTGAAGAAAAAAACAAAATAGGGTAATATCCCAGAGAAGGGGTCAGCAAGCTTTTTCTGTAAAGTCAGTAAATATTTTAGGCTTTGCTGCCATGTGGTCTCTGTCACAGCTCTCAGCTCTGCCATGGCAGCAGGAGAGTGGCGTGGACAATCACAAGTGAATGGTGGAGCTGTGCTCCAATAAACCTTTATTCACAAAACCAGGCTATAGGCCAGATGTGACCCTGAGGCCATGGTTGGCTGACCCTGCCCTGGGTAGGGGGAGAAGCTGCCTGAACTGAGATTGTCAAAGGGACCCTTCCTGAAAGGGAGAGAGTCAGTTTCAGGCAAGACGTGGTGGCGCCCTGCTCAGTTCACTGGTAGTTGTGTGGTGAGAAGTGGGCAGACGGAGCTGGGTGGGAGACAGAAAAATGATGGGGCTTGCTCAGGGGTTGAAAGCTGGGGGTACAGGAGGGAGGGGATTCAAGGGTAAGTCCTAGATTTAAGCTTCATCAACTGGGTGAAGGATGGTTTGTTTCCGGGAAAGGAGAGGAGCTGGAGGGAAAAGCCGGGTTTGTGTTGGGCATGTTGAGTTTGAAGACCTTAGATGAGCAGGTGGGAGATCACGGAGCAGTGCAGCGGAGAAGCCGGGACTGCAGGCTTGACTTGGGGAGTCAGCAGTGTTTGGGTGGTCTTTAAGCTGTGAGTCTGGTTGGTCAGAGGGTGTGGGTGTGGACAGAGCATAGGGGGCCCGGGTGAGATCTGGGGTCACCAGCATTGAGCACTTGGCAGAGGAGGACAGAGTGGGCCTCATGCTCCAGGGGTGAAGGCGCTGAGCAGCTCGGTCTCCGGGGGCAGGGGGAGGTGCAAGCTCTGGCTGCCTACTTACCAGCAGAGCCTCAGTTTCCTTCCTGTCAAGAAGGGGGTTCTACTTAGGGTTGGTGTGAAGACTGAATGAATAGGCATGCATGACACGGAGAAACACTCAGCAACGGTACCTGTGATGATGGGGGTGGTGACCACAGGGCGGGGCTCTGGGCTCATGGCTGAGTGAGCGGTTGCAGGGTCTGTGATGGTTTGGCTCGGGGAATGGGGAAGTCAGTGATGGGTTGGGGTTTCAGACACCCCATTATCCAGCACTCACCATCAGGGTACATACACCTATGCCCTTCTGCCTGGCGCAGGCCCAGAGCGCTGGATAGTTCATGCTCCCAGGAGCCCCTGATGGGAGCTGGGGCTCAATAGCCTTCCCCCTTGGATAGATGGTGTTGAGGTGTGTTCTACCCTGTCTTCCAATGTTCCCCAGAGGTTGAGCCCCCACTGCCCAGCTACACATCTTTACTGCTGCCTTCCCATCCCCATCCCTGGCTGGCTTCCACAGGCGTCTCGCTGGGGAGTCGCCCCCACCCCCATCTCCCAGTAACTCCTTGTCTAAGGTGGGCTTCTGGGACAGCAAGTTTCCTGTGTTGAGTGGCCATCTAGGCCTGCTGGGTCGTAGTGGGATAGTAAGTGGGTTTTCTGGCGGATGGGTTAGTGAGCTGGGGGTTGGTAGGTGGTCTTGACCCTGGCAGTGCCTGGGCCAGCTGACGCCTCCTCTGCTGCTCCTCCGACAGCCGAGTGGCCGAAGATGGTGGACTACCTGGCGAACACGGAGATCAACAGCCAGCGCATCGCCGCGGTGGAGAGCTGCTTCGGGGCGTCGGGGCAGCCGTTGGCACTGCCGGGGCGGGTGCTGCTGGGCGAGGGCGTGCTGACCAAGGAGTGCCGCAAGAAGGCCAAACCGCGCATCTTCTTCCTCTTCAACGACATCCTGGTGTACGGCAGCATCGTGCTCAACAAGCGCAAGTACCGCAGCCAGCACATCATTCCGCTGGAGGAGGTGACGCTGGAGCCGCTGCCCGAGACCCTGCAGGCCAAGAACCGCTGGATGATCAAGACGGCCAAGAAGTCCTTCGTGGTGTCGGCCGCCTCGGCCACGGAGCGCCAGGAGTGGATCAGCCACATTGAGGAGTGCGTGCGGCGGCAGCTGCTGGCCACGGGCCTGCAGCCCAGCACGGAGCACGCGGCGCCCTGGATCCCCGACAAGGCCACGGACATCTGCATGCGCTGCACGCAGACGCGCTTCTCGGCGCTCACGCGGCGGCACCACTGCCGCAAGTGCGGCTTCGTGGTCTGCGCCGAGTGCTCCCGCGAGCGCTTCCTGCTGCCGCGCCTCTCGCCCAAGCCCCTGCGCGTCTGCAGCCTCTGCTTCCGTGAGCTGGCCGCCCAGAAGCGGAAGGAGGAGGAGGAGGAGCAGGGCTCCCGGTCCCCCGGGCAGCCAGCCTACCTGGCAGGGGCCGTCTGCGGGGCGTCCAGCGGAGAAGATGACGACTCGGACGAGGACAAGGAGGGCAGTGGGGACGGAGACTGGCCCAGCCGCGTGGAGTTCTACGCCTCCGGCGTCTCCTGGTCATCCTTCCACAGCTGACGCCGGGTCTGCAGACCTGAGGGAGGGCTCCCCTATGCGTTTTGGCATCTAAGCAGATGCCACTGCCCAGGCCCCTAAGAGGGCAGAGTTCCCGAAGCCACTTAGTGCCCTTAAGACTACTCCACGGCACCCAACCCATGGGTGGCGGGCATAGAGGGAGTGGCTCCTTTTCCCTGAACCCTCAGTGCCTTTGTTTGGACATGGGCGTCCTTCTAGTTCCACTCCAGGTAATTTTTCATTTAGCAAACCAAAAACACTTAGGCTTCTTGGGAACAAACGCCATTTCTCAGCCCTATGAGCCTTAGCTCCAGACGACCCCAGGCACCTTTAGGGACCAGAGAGAAGATAGGACTGGAGTGAGGTCCCCTCCTCTCTGAAGCCTTGAACCACAGCACCTGGCCCTGCCCCCCTGCAGGGAAGACTGTGGGCCCTGAGAGACCTCGGGGAAACCAGCGCCTCCCTGCCCTCCTTTCAGGTCAGGTATGTGGGCTCACTCAGAGCCAGGCAAGAGGCTGCCATGCTGTGGGTGCCTGTGAGGCCCAGGGACTGCAGCCTGAGCTCCCCACAGTCCAGGGAAGCCTGCCAAGGCCACTGGCCCCATCTCCCATCTTTCCAGGTGCCTGAGGCCTCTCAGTCCTGTCCTCATCCCTCCCTGTGCTGGGGAAAGCAGTATTTTTCCATTGGGACTCTTAATTGCAAGCGACAGAAACCCTACCCAGACTGACTTAATAATAAAAAGAAAGTTTATTGTCTCGTGTGGTTGAAAAGCCTAGGAGCGTTCTTGCTTCAGACACAGCTCTGTGTTTGGGGATTGAAACCATGCTGAACAGCAAATGTCAACAACCGTCCACCATGCTGGGTGTTCCTGGGAACACCGGCAGTTCCAGTGGGGTCAGATGTTCTCACCACACCCTGGCTGGGTCCCAAGCACACAGCTCTGTCCATCCAGATGCTTGACCATGGGCTGGCACCTGCAGCCCCATTCACCTGGTATGAGTTATCTAAACGGACGGACAGCAAGTAAAGCCAATAAGGAGAAATTTGTCCTGCTCTGCCGGGGCCGTCTGGGTTTAAAGCTCTCCCACGTGGCCTTTGGCCCAGGCCTGCCCCCAGGGTTGGTGCCACTGAGTGGGGGCATCCCAAGTGCAGAGCAAGTGTGTGTTGGGGCTGGAGCTTGAATGACAGCCTCCCGGTGCATGGCCCACACCTGGCCACGGAGCTGCAGGTCCTTCAGGACGGTCTCCTGCACCAGTCTTTCCTTCTCTCACCTGACTGGCAGAGAGAGGGATCACTGCCAGTTAGAGTTGGTGACCTTGGGGCCAGGAAAGCTTCCCCAGCCCACACTTGCCTGAAACCCCACCAGCTCCAGTCTCTGGGTGAACAGTTGTCCTCTCTGCCCGGTTCTCCAACGCTCACATGCAGGCAGAACCCTGAGGATCTCCTTGGAGTGCTGACCCAGCAAGCTGGGCCACCCCCCTGAGGGAGGGTGGGAGGGGCAAAGTGTGAGGCGCCTCGGGCCGGCCTGTGGCCTAACCTGCAGGGCAGAGGGACCCGGTGGGGAAGATCAGAGGTGCTTCCAAGAATTTACAAGCCCTTGGGCTCTCTGAGCCACACAAACTGGTTCATGCGGTTCTGCCTGGGCAGAGGACTCAGGTCAGGGCAGGTTGTGGGGTGCAGGGCAACTTACTGAAGACAGCCAGATCAGGCATCCTTGGAAGCCCGGGCCAGGCAGCCCTGTCCCTTCACCCAGGCCTGGTGCCGGAGCAGGGAGTGCCCAGTTCTAGCCACTGGCCTCTTGGTGACAGCCCCACTGCCCTGGAACCTCCCTTGCCCAGGGAAGGGGGACTAGAAGCACTAGGACAGCATTCCTTGGGACAGGAGAGACGATTTCCACAGCTGATCCCAGGCACCACCAGCCTTCTCCATGGCTGCCTGCCAGAGGGGCACAGGGCACAGAACCAGAGGCAGGTGGGGCAGGCTGGCTGAAGGCTGTGCCTTCCTTGCCAGGGCTGGCTCAGTCCTCAGCCTTCGATCCTCAGAGCTGCTTCCCTCGCGCCCTCACTCCCCACACCCTGACCCCAAGGGCTGGGACAGGGCTGTGGCATCCCTGAGCCTTCATTCATGCAGACTCACTCATTGCCATATGCCAGGTTGGGGGCTGGGGACACACAGCCGGAGTCAGACCCACGAGGTCACAGCTCTCAAGGAACATACAGCCTAGTGGGGGAGACACAGAGGCACAGGAGCAGGTGGCGTGGTCCTGGTGTGGGCTGTGACGGCGGCATGGACTGGGGCATGGGGGGTGCAGGTGGAGGGCAGTGCTCCACAGAGGAGAGCTTGCCCTGAATGGGGAGAATGAGTGAGGCCAGTTGGGGAGACGGTGTTCCAGACCGGGGGACAGCAAGTGAAAGGCCTCGAGGAGAGGAGGAACCCGAGTGTTCTGAGCAGCATGGCTGGGCATAGACCAGAGAGGTGGGGGGGGTGCCGCTTGGATGCACTGGGAGCCCCCGGAGCCTTCAGCAGGGTAGCAGGTTTTCTGTTTGCTTTCAGGGCTGTGTACAGATGGCTGAGGCGGGGGAAGTGGCTGTGCAGCCTCCTGCTCCCCCTGGGATCCCCAAGGTGGGACCTAGGCTCCACTAAGGCCACATCTGCCTGCCGCAGTGGGTGGCGGAAGGCAAGCCTTAGTTGCTGTCACCTTCCCCCAGCGGGCTGGCCCCTGCCTTGTTCTGAGACACTCTGATGACAGCAGATAGGGCTGGGAAGCAAAGTTAATGCCATGGGTGTAACATTTGCCCTGGACTGAGGGTGAGGTGGAGCGGTGATCACTGCCCCTGGCCACTGAGAGGGATGTAGGGAGGAATCAGGACCCCCCACTGTGGAAGAAGTGGGCCCAGGGAAGGAAGGTGCTGCCTCGGGAGATCCATCTCTGAGTCCTTATGGGTTTGTTTCCCTTCAGAGACAACCTCGCCAGCCTGGCTTGGGTCAAGGGTCAGGCCAGGTCCTGCCTCCACCCACAGCCCCCTGCTGTTCTCAAAAGGGGCCTGCTGCCCAACCAGGCCTCACGAGTCTGCACTCACCTCTGCCACCTCCCTAACAGGTGCTGTCATCCAGGACTCTGTGGAGTTACCCCAGTTAGGGACACACAGCTGACCTTTGCCCTTGGCCACCATGCTGCCCTCACACCTGGAGGAGGTCAGGCATTTTTAGGCCGAATCAGTGCCTCACTCCTTGTGGGTGTTCCGTTTTCCCCAAAATGATGCGTAAGGTCTGGCAGCAGGGCTGGGTCTGCAGGGCCTCATCCAGGCCCTCACACCCTCTCCTGGGGCTTCACTTGCAAGGCCTGGCAAGGGCACGGGAACTCACTGTCCTGCCAGCCATGTGCTCCTGTCCACCACCCAGGAATCTTTCCCTTCAGCTGGGCATGGACTCCATGTCCCTGCCAGAGGACGAGGCTGCTAACAGGCTTTGGGCCCTGGGAGGGGCCTGCCTAGGCCCTTCCTCTCTGAGATGCAGATGTGTGAGAGCCTGAGGACCAGGCCCAAGCATTTGAGGGGCAGTGGAGCCCCCCAGCCCCTTAGCATTGCCTGAAGCACTCTTACTGGAATCAGGCCAGATGGATGAATTCACAGCGGTGACCACAGGGCGCTTTGGGACTGATTGACAGGCAGGCCTCCCTTTCAAGTTTAGCCCACCCCTGGGCAGGAGTGCAGAGTTCCTGCAGGACTCAGATATTAGGGGAGAACTACTCGGGGGTATGTCAGTGGCTCCAGCCTGTAAGTTTTGGCTGCTGGGATTTTCAGATACTGAGTTTTCTTAAACAGGGACCACCACATGTGCGCTGATAACATTTGGGTGCTGTCTGCCACAGGCAGGCAAGGGATTCACGGGACCCAATGAATCTTATCCCACTTTGATGATGGGGGAGGGGTTATATTGGTGCTGATGGGGGCAGTGGCTGCCACTTCCTGAGACCCATCTGTGCACTGGTCCCAGGGAGGCAGAGCCAGGTCACACAAGACCATCCTCAGGCTGAAGGGGATAGACAAAGCCAGTAAACAGAGCTCCCGGGACAGCTGTGTGAAGACGAAGGGCTTCCTGGAGGAGGTGGTGTTTGGTTGAGCCTCAGAGGACGGCAGGACTTTATCAGAGAGGATGGGAGTTGCAATGAGGCCTGGAAGCCTGGGTCTTTTTGTTAATCATCCCCTCCTGTCCCTGGCATTAAATATTTGTTGACTGAATAAATGAATCAAGTAAGAAATGGACTGAGGGCATTGGGGCAGAAAGGATGGCAAGGAAATGGAAGGAGCCTGCAGGCAGTGTGCTAGATGAGAACCCTGGCCTCTATCTGGAGGTTGGGGACCAGCCCCTTCCCTCAGACACTGACTGTTGCCCTCTCAGGCAGGGCAGGAAGTGCCCACCGACACCCACCTAGGCAGAGCTTTCTGGAAAGATGACATCAGACTAGTTTGCAGGGGTCCAGTCGCTTCCCTGGGGACGGCATCCAGGTTGGCATCTGAGGATTTCTGCTGACCTGGCCTCCCCCCTGCCCCTGTCTGTTGTCTGGGACTCAACCAGAAAGAGGCTGCAGGGGGAAGCAGGGCCACTCCTGGGCTCAGCCACTGGGCGCGGAGGGTGGGACTTCGAGGCTGACCCAGTTCTCAGCCAGGACCCGGGGTCTCTTAGGCCACACTCACAAATAAGGCAGCCGCTTCCGCTGGCCCCCTTCTGCCCCAGAGCCAGCAGGAAGTGGCCTTCCTGAGGGCTGTTGTGGGCGGGAGGGGCTGCCTCTGCGTCTGGGGCTTTTCACACGTGGCACCAGCAGGGTCTAGGCTGCCCAACGCCTCCCTCCTCAGTGCTCGCTGGCTGGCTCCTGCCTCTCTCTGTGCCCAGGCCCCCATCTGCCAAGGCCCCCCTGAGCACGTGGGTGCTCGACCTCAGCCCTGAGCAGACTCAGGGGGCCTGTGCCCAGAGGGCAGAACGTGGGGTGGATGCCAGAGGTGGGAGGAGAGAGGCCTGCCCCACTAAGCCTGACAGAGCTGGGCTCTGGGCTGACTCTGGCTGGCATTTTGCCTCTGCCCGTGAATTTGGCCCTCCTGTGGACCCCAGTGCAGCTGCCACCTCCACTCTGTAGCCTTCCTGGGATGACCCAGGTCAGCATGGCTGTCCCATTTATGCTCCCAGAGCACCTGCAGCTCCTACTCTGGCTTCCCCACCCTCTGTCCTCCAGGAGGTGCCTGAGGGGGCCTGTGTCCATCAAAGCTGGCCCTCAAGTCCAAGTCACTCAAAGGCAGGGGCCAGCTCAGTCATCATTCATCTGTGGCCCCCACAGGTCCCAACCCAGGCCCTGCACCACGGCCATTCCACGGATGCTTCTTTTCTAAGAGTAAGTGGCCTTGTGACTTCCCCTAGCTCCTGGGGGCCATTGGCAAGATGCCAGGTTCACAGGGACAGCTCCTGCATCCACAGCTGCCCTGACCTGCTTCTCCTAACCTGTTGGTCTGACCTCCATTGGTGCCTGCACTCAGGCTCCTAGCCACATACTGGGGTGTCTCCTGGCCCTTCCCTTACTTGTCCCCCACTCTCCTATGCCCTTCCAGGCAACCCAGGTCCAAACTGAGGGAGTCTGTGGTGCACCGAGGCCCCAAAGGAGCTTCCTTAGGGCCATGGAGGGAGTAGTTCCAACGAGGCCCACAGAGGTGGGTGTAGACCCGTCTGTACTGGACACTGCAAGGTGGAGTCCTTCACCCAAAGGAGAGTGAGCCCTGAACACACACACACACACACACACACACACACACACACACACACCTCCAGCCCCTCTCGGCCCGCCTCTCACTTTCCCCGTCCTGGACTCCCCATCTCAAAACCTCAGACTGGCTTTGGATCAGTCTAGAAGGGAAGAACAGAGTGGGAACAGGGCGGTGGCACCCGGGAAGGAGAGTGAAGCCCACAGGAGGCTCTTGGGGGCTCTTCCCCTCTCCTTTCACAGGTCCCCGGGCAGCCATGTCCCTGACACTGGCAGGTCAGGGTCAGTGCCAGCCCAGCCGCCGTGGCCAGGGCACTGTCCTGAGTCCTCCAGATCTAATCGCCTGCTGGCTCCCCTCCCTGCCACAGAGCCCAGCTCTAAGCGGAATGTTCCAGCGCTGAAAACAGAAAGGCAAGCAGGCAGGGAGGGGGAGAACAGGGGATGGGCAGCCGGAGCCAGACGTTTCTGGGCAAAAACAAGGGGAAATTTCAACCCTTGGAGCGTCAGCTAAGGGATCCTGCCAGACGTCTGACCCCAAAGAACAGGCTTTCCGGAGACTGGTTCCTGCGCACCAAGCAGGGAGTGATGGGAGTGGGGGGCCTAAGGCCAGCCATCCATGGGGCCCATTCTTCCTCAGCACAGCCACACTTGACATGACCCTCTGGCTGCCCACAGCAATACCCAGGGCTGTGGAAATCAACGTTCCAGGATTCTGGAACACACACACACACACTTTATGCAGTTTGCAAATTACCAACATTCTAAAATGCCAAAATGCCTTCCTTTGTATCCCAACCAAGCCTGCTGGAGTCCCCACCCCCAACCCAGGAAGCAGAAGAACCTTTTCAGCCTTGGGCCAAGCCAGACACTTGCTGACAACTTCTTTTCCCAAGACCGGAGTTGCAGCAGGAGTTGGAGTTGAAGCAAAGGTGCTCAGTGAGAGGCAGGGGGCTGTCGAGGAGCACAACAGTGGATGCAGGGCTTGCAGGGGGCCCAGCTCTGGGAGGGGCAGGGCGTGCAGAGCATCACCCCCAGGACCAGCCCAGGCTCCCCACGCTCCTTCTGTTCTGCACTCATGCTGTGTCCTCACCTGGAAACACCACTTTGCTCGCAACTCCCTGCCCCCTGCTGCAGGAGCGAGTTCATGGGGAGGTGGGCACCTGTGGTTCACCTGAGTGCGTGTTCCTCCCTCTGTGGTCACACTCTGGTGTTCCCTGGTGTGAAATAAAACTACACACACACACACACACACACACACACACACATATAGATGTCTTTGCCCCTGGTTCCCGGCACAAAGCTCCTAAAACCTTTGTAATTTCCTAAGTCATAAGAGCACTAGGAGCATTTCTTGTCTCTGCCAGTTATACAATTCTGGTTTTTGAAGTGAAAAAAAAAAAAGTGAATGAAGGGCTGCAAATGGCAAAATATACTTTTTTATGGGTGAGTTGTATTCGATTACATATATATATATATATATATATATATTTTCTGCATCTCTAGTATCTATTCAACTATTGATGTGCATTTAGGATGCTTCCATATCTTGGCAATTATAAACAATGTTCCCGTTAATAGCGGGGTGTATGTATCTTTTTCAGTTAATTATTATTTTGTGGTTGGCTCTATTCCTTTGATAACTATGTAAGTTTAAAAAGCTAAAGCTCTAAATGGTCTTAGAAACAATAAACAGTACATACATGTAAATTTAAACATATATGTGCAGTAAAAAAAAAAAAGATCTATCAAGCCATGAAAGACATAGAAGAAATTTAAAAGACATATTACTAAATGAAAAAAGCCAGTCTGAAAAGGCTACAAACTGTACGATTCCAACCAAATGACATTCTGGAAAAGGCAAAGCTACAGAAACAATAAAAAGATCGTGGTTTCCAGGGGTTTGGGGAGAGGGAGGGAGGGGGGAATGAACAGAAGGAGCAAAAGGGATTTTTAGGGCAATGAAATTATTCTGTATGATACTGTAGTGGTGGCTACATGTCATTATGCATTTGTCAAAGCCCACAGAATGTACAACATCAAGAGTGAACCCTAATGTAACTATGGACTTTGGTTGATAATAATGTGCCCATGTTGGTCCATTGATTGTACCAAACATGCCACACTGATGGGGGATGTTGAGGGTAGGGGAGTATGTATGTGTGGGGGGTGAGGGGCTATGTGTGAACTCTCTGTATTTTCTGCTCAATTCTGCTGTGAACCTGAAACTGCTCTAAAAGAACAAAGTTTATTAAAACAACAACAACAAAAGAGCGCTAGGAGCATTTCGGACACAGAGGTTCTAAGTCCCTTGGGATTTCCTGGACAGTGTCTTTTTTCATAATGAGGCAACAGCAGAAAGACTAAGCCAAGATGAGAAGCTTGGAACTTAGAGTCCCCCTGCCCTCGCCATCCTCCAGGAAGGGGAGAGACTGAGTTAGTGATCAATCATGCTGAAAGCTCCATAAATATCCCACAAGTGCAGGGTTTGGAGAGCTTCCAGGTTGGTGAACACGCGGAGGTGCTGGGGTGGGTGGGGGGATGGCGCACTGGAGAGGGCACGAAGCTCCACGCCCCTTTCCCACTCACCTCGCCCTGTGCGTCTCTTCGTCTGTATCCTTCACTATACCCTTTATAATAAGCCAGTAAACATGAGTTCTGTGAGACGTTCTAGCAAATTATCAAACCCAAGGAGTGGATCCTGTGAACCCTGATTATATATAGTCGGTCCATCAGAAGTACAAGTGACGACCTGGGATATGAGATTGGCACCTGAGCCGGGCGCAGCCTTGTGGGACTGAGCTCGCAACCTATGGGGGCTGCACCGACACCAGTCAGTGTCAGAATAGAATTGAACTGCAGGACATCCAGGTGGTGTCACAGAGAATCGCTCGGTGCGGAGGAGGGAAACCCTGCACATCTGGTGTCAGGAGTGTTGTGAGTGTACTGGCATGAGAGCAAATGAAATCGTGGAGTGTTTTTCCCACACCCCTGGGGAAGCCCTTTTCTTTACGTTCAGCCACATGCTTTGATACAGCTCATTCACCCACATTCTGGCTCTAGAAATGGTCATAGGACATGGGTTGGAACAAGCAGTGCAATCATGGACTCAGTAAACAGACCTCCTGAGGACTGCAAGGGTCCACAGCCACTTCCTCCACCTGCACAGAGAGGATTGGTCCTGAGTCATGTGACAGGGGGTCTCAGCCCAACCTCCCAGGAGAGTCCAGGGAAAGGGGCCAGGTGAGGGTCTTGGAGCCCAGATTCACCCCCAGAATGAGACTGTCACCAAGACACTGCAGATTTCAATTCAATTAGGGAGGAAACCACACGACGATGAACAGCTCCAAGACATGAAAACAGAACATTCACAGCAATTGTTTTCCTTTATTCAAGTCAAAAACAAGGCGACATCTCACGCAGGCAGTCTTGCTGTCTCACAAGCTGATTATCACATGAGTGGAAGAACAAACATAATTCAGATGAAAATCTGATTTGGAGAAACAAAGCCTGCCCAGCCCTCCTCCAGTTCGGAGAGCAATGATGCAGAGAGACCAAGCTCTTCAAGGATGTGCTTTGTGAAAACACCCGTGTCCTCCAGGATCAGGTGCAGGGTACTTCTGCACATCAGCCTCCTCTCCAAAGGTCAAGGAGTGAGCGGGGAGGGAAATCAGCAAGTCTTCAGAGCGTTACAAGGAGGAAGCTGGCGCGAGGTTGGATACATAACCCGAGCAGTCAGCTGTCTGAGTTACCCTTCAAGACTTCTCTTCTTTTTCTAATCGAGGTCTAACCTACATCCAGAAAAGTGCACAAATCTCAAGTGTGCAGCTCAGTGAGACTTCGCACACTCACACACACACATATAATCACCACCCAGATTAAGATACAGAGCATCTCCAGCCCCCAGAAGACTCCTTCAGCCCCTCGCAGCAGTTCCTGCCTCCAAGGGTAACTGACATTCTGCTTTCTGTCACCATAATATTTTCCTTTTTTTTTTTTTTAACTTCATACTGATGAAACAAAATTCAGATTTTATGGCAAGACAAGAAAAATTTAAACATAAAAATGCTCTTCGCCTGTTTGGGCCTCCTCCCATTAGTGTGTGTTGTGCAGTTGCATTAACCAGACCTCCTGAGGAGATAACAGTCCCTCTTAACCTCATCAAAGGTCACAGCTCTTTAGATAATAATCTTCCTTCTTAATCTTGCAAGGGGCCAGGATGACCCATGAACGACTACTGGCTTTGTACACGTAGATCGAGTTGTGTAGACTGTTAACAATATGTCATTAAATGTACAGGCTTCTGTCTCAAAAATTTATGTCACTGTGCTTTGATCTCTAACAAGTAGAGAGCAGTTCTGGGAGCTTTCTGAGAGGCTGTTTCCAGGTTATAATCCTCAATTTTGTTCGAATAAAATTTTCCATTTCTTTCTCAGATCAACTGATTCATTTTTCATCAACGATATAAATAGATCACATTGTATGTATCTTTTTGTTCAGATCTCTTTGCTCCACATTATGTTTGTGAGATTCTCCCATGTGGGTCTTTGTAGTTGTTTTTTTTTAATTGTGGTGGAGTGTTCTATTTGGGGACGCCGCCACAATTGTTTATCCATTCTGTTGCCAGGCATTGGCGTTGTCATGAATGAAGATACATAAGCTGTCCTACCGCTGGGCTGTTGATGGACACAAGCCCTCATTTCTCGTAGGCACATAACGAGGAGAGGAATTGTTGAGACATGGGACCTATGTACTCACAGCTTTAGCGGATGCTGCCCAGCAGTTCTCGGCCGGAGTTAAACCAGTTTGCACCCCCACCAGCAGTAGGTGAGGTTCCAGTTGCTCCACACCCCACACCAGCACTTGGTGGGGTCTGTCTTCCTCTCTGCCGTCATTCTGGGGGGTTACTTGGCATGCAGGCCTCAGACACTGCCCTGACGTTGGAGGTGGCCTCGCCAGGCACACGGGAGGTGGCCTTTCCTTTCTCACTTGGGTGGAGTGGGTGTGTGGGATGGAGGTGGTGTGGGAGTTAAGCCTGGCCTGTGAGAAGCAGTCAGGGTGCATATGGGGTGTAAAATGAAGTGGGAGGAACCCCAGAAAGCTAGCTTTAAATTTTTTATTTATTCATTCAAGCATTTATTACCTGGTGCTGGCTTCGGCAGCACATATACTAAAATTGGAACGATACAGAGAAGATTAGCATGGCCCCTCCTCAAGGATGACACGCGAATTTGCGAAGTGTTCCGTATTTTCTTTCTGCTCAATTCTGTTGCGAATCTGAAACTGCTCTAGAAGAATAAAGTCTATTTTTAAAAAAGTATTTGTTACCTGCAAGCACTAGGCATATAGCTCTGAACAAATCAGACAAAAATTCCTCCCCTCCTGGACCTTACATTCTAGTGAAGAGAGACAAACACAATTTTCTTTCTTTTTTTTTTTTCCTTCAATTTTTTTTGTTTTGGTTTGGTTTTTTGGGGGGTGGGGTGGTAATTAGGTTTACTTATTTATCTTTTAATGGAGGTACTGAGGATTGAACCCAGGACCTTGTGCACGCTAAGCATGTGCTTTACCACTGAGATATACCCTCCCCCCAATTTTTACACATTTTATTTATTTTTTTGAATATACATATATTCATTTTCATCTTCTTTCTCACGGTAAGCTATTACAAGATGCTGAATATATTTCCCTGTGCTATACAGTATAAACTTGTTTGAACTTATTTGCCTATTTTATATATACCTGTCAGTATCTGAAAATCTCGAACTCCCATTTAAAAGTATGTTACACTGTATCTCTGGTGTCTTTTCCGATACTAGGAAGATTCCCAGCCAGGAGGGGCCACACTATTTGGAAATGCTCATGCCTGCCCATTGTTAGTTGAGCTCTGCCGATGTGCTTTTCCTTCTGTTTTCTGAAAAGATTATCTCAACCCTCTTCTCCTTGATACAGATCCTCTCAACTGGGGAAAACGCCCATGCAATGGAGTCTATTTTTTTTTTACATTTTTTATTGATTTATAATTTCCAATGTTCTGTCAAAATTCCGGGGTAGAGCATAATTTTTCAGTTATACATGAAAATATATATATTCATTGTCACATTTTTTTCTCTGTGAGCTACCGTAAGATCTTGTATATATTTCCCTGTGCTATACAGTATAATCTTGTTTATCTATTCTACATTTTGAAATCCCAGTCTATCCCTTCCCACCCCCGGCCCCCTTGGCAACCACAAGTTTGTATTCTGTCTATGAGTCTGTTTCTGTTTTGTATTTATGTTCTTTTTTTTTTTTTTTTTTTTTTTTTAGATTCCACATATGAGCGATCTCATATGGTGTTTTACTTTCTCTTTCTGGCTTACTTCACTTAGAATGATATTCTCCAGGAATGCCCATGTTGCTGCAAATGGCGTTATGTTGTCCTGGTTTTATTATGGCTGAATAGTATTCCATTGTATAAATATACCACATCTTCTTTATCCAGTTATCTGTTGATGGACATTTAGGCTGTTTCCATGTCTTGGCTATTATAAATAGTGCTGCTATGAACATTGGGGTGCAGGTGTCATTTTGGAGTAGGGTTCCTTCTGGATATATGCCCAGGAGTGGGATTCCTGGGTCACATGGTAAGTCTATTCCTAGTCTTTTGAGGAATCTCCATCCTGTTTTCCACAGTGGCTGCACCAAACTGCATTCCCACCAGCAGTGTAGGAGGGTTCCCTTTTCTCCACAGCCTCTCCAGCATTTGTCATTTGTGGACTTTTGAATGACGGCCATTCTGACTGGTGTGAGGTGATACCTCATTGTAGTTTTGATTTGCATTTCTCTGATATTGAACATTTTTTCATGTGCCTATTGATCATTTGTATGTCTTCCTTGGAGAATTGCTTGTTTAGGTCTTCTGCCCATTTTTGAATTGGGTTGTTTTTTTCTTATTAAGTCACATGAGCTGCTTGTATATTCTGGAGATCAAGCCTTTGTCGGTTTCATTTGCAAAAATTTTCTCCCATTCCGTAGGTTGTCTTTTTGAATGGAGTCTATTTTTATGGTAGGTATCCAGCACTGTAGATGATTAGCAAGGCCGGGGAGGGGGCAGCAAGGGCTGGACAGCTACAATTTCAGATCCAGTGGCCAGGAAGGGCTTCCCAGAAAAGGTCAGTTTGAGTCAAGACCCGAAGGAAATGAGGCCGATATTGGGAGAAGGAGGCAAAAGTGCATACGCCTTGGGGTGGGAATGTCCTGGCCGGGTCCAGGAGCGTGGAGGGGCCAGTGTGGCTGGAGCAAGAGATGAAGAGATGAAGAGAGTAAGAGGGGGTGGGGATGGAGCGCCCTGGAGACACCGTTAAGTTCTCTACCTTTGGGCTGGATTGAGACAGTGGGAGACATGGGAAGGCTTTCAGCAGAGACGTGGCACAATCGGACTCACCTTTTAGCAGAATCACTGGCTGCCTTGAGCTTGATCAAAGGGGCAGGGAGGGCAGCTGGGAAACTGCTGTGGAGGGGGAGATGATGATGGTGTGGACCAGGGCCCAGGTGGAGGTGCTGAGAAGAGATTAAATTATGGATGTATTTGAAGGAAGAACCAGCAGGATTTACTGATGGGTTGGATATGTGGGTGTGAGAGAAGGAAAAAGGAGGCATTAGGTTCCTGGTTTCTGGGATCCAGAAGCTGTTTGTTGCCGGTGTTGCTTGTTTGTTGTGCTTTTTTTGAGGAGTGGGGAGTATGGGTATCAGGGAGTCAGTTTCAGAATGGAAAGTCGGAGACACTGAGTGGGCAGTTGTCCTTCAGAGACTCAAGTGCAGGAGGAAACACTGAGCTGGCAAACACGCTTGGGAATCTTCAATGAGTGAGCAAGCTGTGAGTGAGATGGGAGCCCCAGGGGAGTGAGTGCAGACAGGAAAGAGAAGGGGTGAGCCCGGCTGCGGAAGCAACCTCAGTGTTCATCGATGGAAGACTGGATAAAGAAGATGTGCTATATGCACACAATGAAAAACTACTCAGCCAGAAAAAAGAATGAAACCTTGCCATCTATGACAACATGGATGGCCACTGAGGACAATATGTAAAGTGAAACAAGTTGAAAGAAAAAAAAAAACATATAGTATGATATCACTCATACGTGGAATTGAAAAACAAAAACAAAAAAACCAGGTGGAGGGTATAGCTCAAGTGGTAGAGCACATACTTAGCAGGCACAAGGTCCTGGGTTCAATCCCCAGTACCCCCTCCAAATATAAGTAAATAAACCTAATTACCTCCCCTCATAAAACAAACAAACAAAAAGCAACCCCCAAACCCAAACCACCCAAACCCCACAAATGAACAAACAAAAAACAAAACAAACTCGTAGACTCAGAGAACAGATTGGTGGTCACCAGTGAGGATGGGGTTTTGGGGCGGTGGGTGAAATGGGTCAAGTGAATGGTGATGGATGGTAACTAGACTTTGGTGATGACCACTTGGCAATGGACACATTGTTGTACACCTGGAACTTATATAATTTTATATACCAATTTTACCTTAATAAAAAAAAAGAGGGAGAGAGAAGGGGGGTCAGGAAATGAGCCTTGGACGCTTCAGTGTTTGCATGTCAGGACCAGATGTGGAAGCAGCAAAGATCAAGAAAGAACAGCCAGGGAGGCAGGGGGAAGACCGGGAGAGCATGGGGTCAGAGAGGCCAGGCAGGAGCGGTGCTCAGCTGTGCCACATGCTGCGCGTGGGTCAGGTCAGATGAGGGCTGAGAACTGACAGCTGGGTTTAGTGACATGGAGGGCAGTGGTGCCCCTGCTAGGAGGCCATTTAGTGTGGTGGGAGGGGCAGACACCTGCTGGAGAGGATGGAGAGAATGAGAGGGGACAGGTTAGTGACAGCGCACGTGGAAAACTCCTGTGGGGATTCCATTGCAAAGGGAAAAAGAGAAATGGGGCAGTGGCTAGAGAGGGGTGCAGGATCAAAGAAAGTTTTTTAAAACAGCCTTATTGAGTTATAATTCACATCCCATAAAACCCACCGTCCCTCTTTAATGTATGCAATTCAGTAACTTTTAGTATATTCACCAGATTTTGCGACCATCTCCATTTTCTTGCATCAAAAGATTTTTGTCACCCCAAAGAGAAACCCCATATCCACGAGCAGTCATGCCCCATTCCTCCCCTCCCCCAGCCCCTGGCAACCACTGATCTATTTCTGTCTCTATGGATTTGCCTCTTCTGGACATTTCATATAAATGGAATCATACAATATGTGGTTTTTTGTGACTAGTTCTTTCGCTTGGCATATTTTCAAAGTTCATCCATGTTGTAGCATATATCAGTTTCTAATTCTTTTTTATTGCTGAATAATAAAATAGTCCATTGTTTGTTCCATACAATGCATGTGCCATATTTTGTTTATCCATTCATCAGCTGATGGACATTTGGGGTGTTAACACATTTGGCTATTAAAAAATGCTAATGAACATTCACCTACAAGCATTTGTTAGGACATATGCTTTCAATTCTCTTGGCTATATACCTAGGAGTGGAATTGCTGGGTCATATGATAACTCTATGTTCAATATTTTGAGAAACTGTTAAACTGTTTTCCAAATGACTGCATCATTTTACATTCCCATCAGCAACATTTAAAGATTCCAGTTTCTTCCCGGTCTCATCAACATTTATTTTTGTCTTTCTTATTTTAGCCATCCTAGTAGGGGAGAACTGGTATCTCATTGTGGTTTTGATGGCTAATGATGCTGAGTGTGTCTTTCCTCTGCTTTTTGACTGTTAGAATATCTTCTTTAGAGAAATGTCTGTTCAAATTCTTCACCCATTGGGTTGTCTTTTTATTGTTGAGTTGTGAGAGTTCTTTATATATTCTAGATACTAGTCCCCTATCAGATACATGGTTTGCAATTATTTTCTCCCAGTCTCTGATTTGTTTTTTTCACTTCCTTGATGGTGTCCTTCAAAGCACAGAAATTTTTTTATTTTAACGAAGTCCCATTTATCTAGTTTTTCTTTTTGTCACTTATGTTTTTGTGTCTTATCTAAGAAACCATTATCTCATCCAAGGTCATAAAGAATTTTTTTTCCAAGGCCATAAAGATTTATTCCTATGTTTTCATTTGAGAATTTCATAGTTTTAGCTCCTACATTTAGGTCCGGAGGAAAGATGGGCACAGATGTAGGGAGTGAACATTCTCTTCCAATTAATCTCCTTTCTCAGTGAAACAGGAACTAAGGTCACGGCCTGAGGGAAGACAGAGGAGGAAGGGTGGGGAGCTGAGGGAGAAGAGGCAGTGGGAGAGGAAGTGAACTGGAAAACACAGGACTCTCGCCAGCAGCACTGCAGCCCCACTGAGCTTAGCCGTGGTGATACGGGTCAGCGTGGGCAGGTGCCTTCTTTAGCCACATGCAGTTCGGCAGGTGCAGGCAGGGAGGTCAGTGGAGATTCGGGGTGCCCTCCTCCCAGGCCTCTGAGGGCCACCTGTGCCTAGTGCAGAAGGATGGGGCTGCTTCTTAGTGGCTGCAGCAAGCAGCCCCCTCTCTGAGGATGTTCGGGCTCATCCAGGGGGTCTTCCACACACCAGGTCAACTTGTCATCTCAAGGCAGGGAGAGAAATGCTGTTGGCCCTAAAGCAGCTTACAGTGCAGGGATCAGGGGAGTCCCCAGGAAGCCCTCAGCCCTCCCAGCTCCCCACCTGCCGCAGTCTGCTCGGGCTGCCACAGCAAAGCACTGCAGACAGGGCAGCCTAACCGTGAACATGTGTGACGCCCAGTTGTGGAGGTTGGAAGCTGGAGATCAGGGTGCCGGCATGGCGGGTTCTGGTGAGGGCTCCAGCTTGCAGACGGCCCTCTTCTCCCCGTGTCTTCACCCTGCAGAGACAGCGAGCAAGTTCTCTGGTGTTTCTTCTCATAAGGGGGCACTAATCCCATTATGGGGGTCCCTCTGACCATGGCCTCATCTAACTCTGCTTACCTTCCAAAGGCTCCATCTCCAAATGCCATCACAGTGGGGGTTAGGGCTTCTGCATACACATTTGGGGACACAATTCAGTCCACAGCACCATCCATCCTCTAACAAACACTTCAAACAAGCCCAGATGTTGAACTTCAGGACAGGAAGAGGCTCCCGGCCCTTCAGGGACACGTCTGTATCACTGGCAACCCAAGTGGAAAAGAAAAATCTTTCATCTTTACATTTTCGATGATGTATCTTATATGTCAAGTGATGATGCCTGATGTGGTAGCCACTGGCCACATGTGGCTTGACATGTGGCTAGTCAGATTTGAGATGTGCTGTATGTGTGACATATACACTGAGTTTCAAAGACTTAATATAAAAAATCGAAAAAATTATACATCTCAATAATCTTCTATATTGATTACATGTGGATAATAGGTTGGCTATATTGGGTTAAATAAAATATATTATGAAATTTATTTCATCTGTTTCTTCTTTTAAAAAATGTGGTTTCTAGAAAATGTACAATTATATTTGTGGTTTGTATTAATATCTCCATTGGACAGACTCTAGAGAGAAGACCCTATATGCAAACAGCCCCCAGCCGGGCTGGCCCTCCGGCCTTGGTCGGTGGGCAGGTGTTGTGCTTTGGAGTCTCACGCCGCAGTGGACCCTGCCTCTGAGCAGGCAGGACCACAGTAGGCTAGTGAGGATGCTGCCTCCAGCCAAAGTGGCCGTGAACGGTCCCTGGGAGGCAGCCCCAGGGAGCTGGGGACCAGGCTTGCCCTTGTTTGGCTTGGGGACAGGAAGGCAATTCACATTTTTAAACATCAGAATCCCCTCAAGCACAAGATGCCCACAGTCTGAGATTCTCTCCTGGCCTGTGCCCCTTTCCCTCACACACCCTCAGGGCATCAAAAGCCTGTGGGGTCGCCAGCACCAGTTCCAGCTTGTCTTTTTCTTTATGTGTCCCCCCCAAGCCCATAAGCATGAAATTGCTGTAACGTAAATAATGCATATGGAGCAATTCCGCTGACTTTCATATACACACCCCCATTTACTACTTATTAAAATTGGCTATTAGTATTTCATTATATTGCCCACATACATGGTTTAACTATTTCCCTGTTGTTCAACGTTGGAATTGTTTTCCTGTCTTCCTGCTATCATAAACAGCAGTGCTATGAATATCTATCTTTTTTCCATTTGAGTTATTTTATTGTAATGTTTTCCCTGAAGTGAAAATTGTTGGCTGGAAAGTATATACAATTTTATGGTTCCTGTGACTTTTTTTCCTTCAAATCA
Source organism: Camelus bactrianus (assembly GCF_048773025.1). NCBI lineage: Eukaryota > Metazoa > Chordata > Mammalia > Artiodactyla > Camelidae > Camelus > Camelus bactrianus. Next base: position 19,603,750 of record NC_133547.1, on the reverse strand, counting down.
CTTTCCCAAGGGATCGTATCACTGTGCATTTTCTCCAGTGGAGTATATGTGTGTGTGGACGTGTACACATCGTTTTCCCACAGCCCTGCCAGCTCTGGGTTTGATCATTTCTATTTATTTATACTAATTAATTGGTGTGTAACAGATATCGCCTAGATATTATCCTTGCATTTGCTTAATTGCAAATGAGAAAGAGTAAAGTCCTCTCTTTAAAGCCCACAGAAATTTAATAAATAGCCATCACTTCTATAGTTTAGAGAAATGTGTTTCAGCTCCCTGACTTTGCCAGCATTTGGGGCACCCGCAGCTGCCCCGAGGCTGCGATGCAACTGGCCAGGTCCAAGATTTGCCTCCTGACTTGTTATCAGAATGGTCTGAGAAGCCACCTCCAGCTAATAAAGCCATTTATCTCCTCCCAACAAACTGAAAACACATCAGACAGTCCCCTGGCCCTGTGTGGTTTAGATGAATCCTGGCATTTCTTAATTGCCGTATGTCGATTGTTCAGGATTGAGAGACATTCTGGTTTATATGCAAAAAGGTTGCAGGAGACAGGGCTAATGTTCTGTTCATGGCTTCTTATAACCTCAGGAAGGCCCCAGCCCCTTCCGAGGGCATAAAACAGCATCCTTGCAGAGCTACATCCTGGCCTGGCTGGAGACACAGAGAAGGCCCCGTGGGCCCGGCTCAGAGGGAAGAGGAGAAAGGATGTGCCCTCTTGACCACTAGGTGGCACCTGTCAATAACTAATGGGGAAGATGACCCTTCCACACCCTGAGCCCCAGTCCTCCCAGCCTCCCGCATTGCAACACACCTGGCCCTGTTTACTTCTAAGCCAGACTTCTCAAGAAACAAAAACAAAAAACAAAATAAATAAGGAAGTTCATTCTAGCTAAAAATACACCATCTGTCTGTGAAAAATCTCGCTCGGCACTGTCATGTCAACACCCAAAGCAGGTTAATAACCCGCCCAGAGCAGATGGTTCCTTTTTATAATTACTGGGTCCCCCCCAAAAGGCTTCTTCCTCAGCTTCCTCCTTACCCCCCTGGTGCTCCCCTGCTGTCCCCTGGCCAAACGGCCGCCACCTCCCAGCCAGGACCCAGCTCAGGCCAGGGCCCCCTCTCCCTCTGCTGGGCCCAGGCCACAGGGACCCAGGGGCTCTCAGCACTGCCTGGGCAGGTGGCCACCAGGAGTTCCCCCTGGCCTTGTTAACAGCCCCATCCAAATTAAAACAAATCAAACTAAGATGTCAGGCATCACCAACTACTACTTCTTGGTGAGGATATGACAAAATAAGCACGCCCCAAAACCTTTTGTTGCGAGAGCAAATTATTGATACTGTCTCTCTGGAAATCGTTTTGACAGAATATAACAACAGCCTTAAAAAACACTGCATGGTTTTTAATCCAGCAATTTCACTTTGAGAAATCTACCCTAAAGACTACCATAACCCAAAATAGGAAAAGAATATTAGCAGAGAAGTGTTCACTGTAGCACCGTAACAGTAAAAGCCTACAAAGGAAACTACAGCAGGTACACGGTTTAGTGCAATGGAATAGTATAAAGCCATTACACACGTTTACAAGGGGGTTCAAATCACAAGTGTTGTTTTACGTTAATTGGTAAAAGTGTTCAAAAAGGTCTGAACAGTAAGGATGCAAACACATCAGAAATACACATACATGGCATTAAAAGGTTTACATGAATTTTTTTTTTAGTTTTTTTTCCGGGGGATGGAAGGAGGTAATTAAGTTTATTTACTTATTTATTTTTTAGAGGAGGTACTGGAGATGGAACCCAGGACCTCGTGCATGCTAAGCGTGCACAATAGCACTTTGACCTACACCCTCCCCCTGGTTTGTATGAATTAATAGTGGTTTTCTGGGCAGTGAAATTTGTAGTGGTTTTTATTTTGTTGGATTTTTCTGTGTTTTCAGCAATAAACACTGACAAATAAAAGGAAAGGAATAGTTTTCAAAGATTATCTAAAAACATAGTTAAAGGAGTGCATGAGAAATTGGTCCAGTGGCTGCATCTGGGGAGGGGCTGGAGCTGGGGTCAGGGTAAGAGGACACCTTCCTTATCCATTTGGATCTCTTGGTTATCTTCTAAGTTTTGTACCAGGTTGGTATTACCTATTCAAAAATAAATGAAGAATTTCAAAGAAGATACAGAAATGGAAATACAAAAGCCATAGCTGTTTGAAGGAGAAAGCAAAGAAGGTGCTTTCAGCTCTTGGGGGAGACAAGACTTGAGGTCTGGACTCAAAGCCCATTGCAAGTCACCCAGGACCCAGCTAGTGGCTTCATTCAGCAAGGCCTGCTCTGTCCAATGCCAAATTGGCCAGCAGTCGGGCCATCTCCTCCCTGGAGTGGTTTTCCCAGGGGGGAAGGCAGGCAGGCCAGGGGAGGGACTCCAGTGGTCACAGATGCAGGACCTCTGAGCTGGGACCACCTGTGTCCCCTGGGCCTGGCATAGTAGGACCCAACACACGAGAAATGAATGGGTAGGGCTTCCCCCAACCCCCCAGTCACCTTCTGAGTCAGGAGAATCATCTCAATGGGCCTCGCCCTACCTCCCCAAACCCAAGCAGTGCAAATGACCGAAGTGGCTTCCTCAAGCCGGGGCCTGTGCCCGGACACCTGATTTGTGCTAGTCAGATGAAGAGTAACTTTTCTGAGATAAAAGCTCGATCCTTCCTTAATCACCATGGGTTCCAATTCACCCTGAAGTTTTCTTTCCACACACGGAGGTGTGGGATATTGAACCGCCTCAGCGGGCATGCCTCCCTCTGCACCCCAGGGAGGCCAGTGCTGCTTCTGTCCTGGTCCCTGGAGACCCAAGAGATGTTCTGCGGTTGCTAGGGGAGGCTCAGGGCGGTGTCCACACACCTGCAGCACAGGAGCCAGAGCATTTCTGAAAGGCAGGTCTCAGGCACTGGAACTCAGAGCTTTCTTTCATTCTTTAAAGCCACAAATCCCATACCTTCCCTTGTTTATGACTTCGAATGTTAGAGATACTTTACACAAAATAGGTACAAAAAGGACTGGTTACAAAATATTTATTGCAATTTGATGACACTTGTCAGTCAAGTTACGGTTCTGAGAGCAAAGCAAAAACAGTATTAGGGGAAATTTAGGGTGGGTACATTTCTTAGAGAGAGTTTACGATCCTACCCCATCAGAAAGAGCAGTACTTTTTTACTGAAAATATTTAATTAAAAAGCAGAACCTAAGAAGTACGGTGATTTTTCAGATAGGGAAAGCAAGCCCCTGGGAGGGGCCAGAGCCCAGGTGACAGCTAGTGGGGGAGGGGCTGGGTGCCACTGACATTTGTGGCTTCACTCAGCAGGCCGAATGCCCCTCCGTGAGGCCACTCAGAAGTCACTGGGGGACCAGGGGCGGGGGGGAAGGTGCATTCAAGAGGTAAACATGATTCCAGCTTGGGCCAGCTCTGAGGTCCCGAGACCCAGGCCCTGAGAGGGGCTGGCTGTGCAAAGGGTGCCTGGACAGGCGTCATCTTCACAAGATCAGAAGGCTCAATGTGACGTTCACCATCTTCCCTGCCGAAAGGTTGTCAGGGCACAGTGGAGCACACAGCCACAGAACACAGTGTCTTCATAAATGACTTCCAGAACATGACAGGTCACAGCAGCAGCCACTCCAGCAGGAGATTTCGCTCCAGTTTAGGGTGACACACTGACGATGCGGGGCTTCCCCCAGCTCCCAGGTCACCTGCCATGAGCCAGGGCCATGGGGGGAATCACCTCGGACGGACCCCCGCTCCCCAGAGCAGCGGCCTAGTCGTCGTACCGAATTTCCGCCTGGAGCTCCGTGGTGATGTAGTTGGCCAGCATCGCCAGCAGCTGCTGCTGCAGGGCCTCACTGCCCATGACCAGCATGGTCAGCTGCACGGCGTCCGTCCACTCCAGGTGCCTGAGGATGGCGACGGCCTCGTTAAAGAGCTTCTGCTGCTCGGCAGGCGGCAGCTCCATTAAGATCTGAGGAACTGGCTTAAACTGTCCACTCGTCATCCACGCGCCTAATAGACCCCCAACGGCGCCCCCTAGAAAAGAGGATTAGTCAATTAGTCGGCCTTATTCATAAATGATGGCCACAGGTTCTCAGTGAGCACCTGTCCTCTGGCCTGACGAGTGGGCACATTCATGAGCGAGTCAGAACGGGCTCGGCTTCGTATCTGCTCCTCCAGGAAGGCGGAGGGCAAAGGTTTACGTGGTCTGCGGTCCATTTGGCTCAGATAATTGACACCCAAAGGTGCCCTCCCCTAAGCTCTCCACTCACTGTGCAATGTGAAGCACCTCCCACCTCAGAGCTGTGCTAGCTAAAATCCTCTTCATGGGCTGAAATGAAGGTTTCCACGCCTCCCATAAAAATTTCTCTCATCTCAAAGGAGAGGGCTGAGAAGCAAATACATTTTCAAGGAGAACCATCTCAGTGGTGAGCCTGTTCCCTCCAGTGAGTGGCTCCTCAGCCCTGAACTTTGAAATTCCCAGTGAAATCAGGTGGTGAAGAGACCCTGGGGACAGATGAGGAGGTGTCTTCTCTTGAAACATTTTCACACAACCCCTCCGAAGTTGTACGATGATAGATAACAAATTTAATGTACTAAACTATTTCTCTCTCTGTTACCTAGACGGGCACAAGCATTATTTTTAAATGTAAATTTATTATCATCAAAGTAAAAGCGTGCTATTTAAGGACCTGAAGACCTTGTATCAATGGAAAGGTCCATTTAACCAGGTCGGGTACAGTGTGCTACAGAAAGATGTCCTAGGGCAGGGGTCTCACACTCAAGGAGCCGGGCAGGTAACCGAAAGGAGTGAGGTGGGCTGCATGGGCCTGTGGTGACCTGGAGAGCTGGGTCTCTGTGCGAAGGAGCAGTGGCTACCCCGTGCCAGCCAACTGCTGCTACGTGGAATGCCAGATTTGTATCTTTAAAAAGTCCCACAATTTTAAAATATTGGCAATCAGATACTTAAAAGATGCAGCCGGGCTGGACTTGGTGACTCTCTTTGGAGGAAGAGAGTATGGAACGGGGAAACAGTAACTTTGCAGTGGACAAAACTGGCCTGAACCAGGTGCTCAAGGCGAGCATCACGAGGGAGGTCCCATGGATGCCCTGAAATGTGCTATGAGAAGCGTCCTTCACCTCTGTGGCACTCCTTCCAAAGATCCATAACCCCAGTGTAATCATGAGAAGGGCATCAGGCAGAGCCAAATTGAGAGGCATTCTACAAAATATCTGACCAGTACACCTCAAAACTATCAAAGCTGTAAAAAAAAAAAAAAGAAGACCAGAGGAGACTAAGGAGACATGATCGTTAAATGCAACGTGGTATTGTGGGATGGATCTGGGACAGAAAAAGATCATTAATGCAAAAACTGGTAAAACCCAAATGTGTAGGCTGGACTCGGCCGATAGGCAGTAAATCCTGCTCTATCTCAGAAAGCCAAGTGTGGAGGCACCTGGAAGCACACACCTCCTCTGACGTGGGGACCGGGCTGGCCAGCCTCGGGTCACGGAGGCTGAACACTGCCCCTGGACAGACATCTGCCCCGCACTCTGAAAGAAAGCAGCATTCCAGGGAGGCAGAGCCAGTCATTTGCAAGTTTTACTGAACTTTTCCTCATGACACCAGTGAAACGCTTAGAGCCGACAAGAGTTGCACTCATCTGCACTAAACCTTTATGAGAACATCAATATTTGATTTAGAGCAGCACTTAATGTGAAAAGTCGCCAGGAAATATCGACCAGCAAATTACTAACTCTTTGGAGAAGAGAAAATTCCTTTGTTTTCTGGGTAAAATGATGCTCCCGGCCATGACCAAGGGCTGCAAGTAGTGAGTGAATCCCCTGGGTTCTCTTTGCAGATATCCTGTTCTCTATCAGCTTTTCCTCAATCTGAACAAAATATATGCCCCTCAAATGGCATCTGGGCACAGCTATACAATAAATGATCGCAGCAAGCCCTCCCTGAGCACACCAGATGGGGCAGGACAAAGATACGGGATGTCACCGAGGAAGAAGGCGATGGCCTTGTCTCCTCCCCCACGGGCCACTTCCTGGATGGCAAGAAGTGGAAGCCAGAACTCACTAATGCATAGAGTTTGGAAATGGAAATGTACAGATGGAGTGTCTGGGGCCACCCCCCAAACTGATTTTTTTCTCCCCAGTGTGGCCTCAGCTTAATAAAACATCCTTGAACGTCAATCCTGCTACCGAAGGGAGGAACAGAGCAAGAAGGGAGCAAGAAGCCTTGCCAGTGCATTGGGACACAGAAGCCAGCCTCAGAAGAACAGCCTGTACTCATATGAAGACTGCAAGGAAGAATTTCTACCAGACTGTGGGCTTTCCTTGGCCCTGTATCCCCAGCACAGGCTGCCCCGCACAGAGGAGGCATTCAGTAAATATTTGCTGAGCCCATGCTTTGCACTGATGCCCCCGTGTGACAGGGTCCATCTGAGGCACCTCAAGGGAGGCCTTATCTGTCCCCTCCCCTATGTCAGGTCGGGACAGCGGCCAGCTCTCTGACACCACCCCTAGCCCGTGGTTCAGGGCCACACGGGAATTCTTCTTGCTCCTCAGCCAAAGAAAGCAACATCACTTCTAGCTCCAAGGAACGATGCGAAAAAATCAGTCAAACTTTCATTTGTTGCCAGTAACTGGTTCCCAAACAGAAGCGGGTGCTAAAAGCAGGGGGCAGGGATGACCCCTCTAGGAGTTTGCTTGTTGCTGTTCCTACCTCGGACTGCTTGCTTTCAGAACGAGGAAGTGCTCTGTGACTGAGCTTATGTAAAATGGCCCAACAGCACCAGCCCCAAGGAGGTGCTGGGCCAGTCCCGGGTTCCTCTCGCTTCCCCTCTGCGGTGCTGGGCAGTGGTGATGGGGGAGGGAGGCTGTTCAAGGGACCTGGGACACCCTGAAATCGTCAGACCCTGGGACACATCCCTGGGGCAGGGGAGAAGTGTCCTCCAGGTCTGTGTGACATAAATGCCATTTTCAAGGGCACCCTTCACTTCTGAGACATTCACACAGAAGCCTGTGTTTTTAACAGGACTATATATGTTCCCAAAGACCATTTCTCAGAAGCAACCTTAGCTCAACAAACTTCCCACACAGGGCAGAGGCTTTCATGAGGTCCCTGTGGTTTCAAAGGCCTTTTTCCAACAACTGTCCCTGCGGGACCCTCGCACTTACCAAAGGCTACTCCTGGTGGGCCGCCAACCAAACCACCAACGAAGGCCACGGCCCCTGCGACCAGGGCGCCCCTCCCGGAGTGCCTGATGGTTGCCTTCATGTTCTTCTCCTCGGAGATGGAACACAGCAGTTTCATGATGTCCTTTACCACGACGGGCATTGTGGCAGGCCTAGAAGGAAGCGTTCCGAAGGGCACTTTCAGTGAGTGAAGGGTATATCCACCCAAATGTTACTCTTCCTATAGTTCCAAGGAAGGGTCCCCATGGTTGGTAAATAGGAGCTCTGTCATGCGCACGATGGACGGCACCCCCACAGTCACGTGACAAGTTCTCTGTCACAGAGAAAGCAGGGCAGCGTTCAGTTAATAAGCAGACAGAATCAGCCAAGGGGATGAAAGGTCTTCTCTGCCCTCTGATTAACTTCTGATCTACGCCTGATTAAGGAGGAACCCCGGCCACATGCTCCACCAGTTCACCACGAGTGAAGCAAGTCCGCGCTCTCTTGCATCAGTGCAGTGGCCTTTCACCCGGGTCAGGCAGACTCTGAGCACAAAGCCTGGCTGAGCGTGCAAAGTTCCAGCCTCACGTCCTCTTCTGTGAGACAGGGCACCTCAGCTCATGGCAAGCCAGAGAAGGGGAATGCATGGGACTCTGCGACCACACAGCCTTGTATCCACCGGTTGACCCCGAGCAGAGTGTCAGATTCCTTACCTGTCAGATGGAAATAAGCCACCTACAGGCTGGATTCTTGTAAGTGTAACTAGAATGGATACAAAGTGCCTGGAGCAAGCCTGGAACACTGTAGACTCTCAGATACGATGTCTCTAAACCAATGTTCTGTTCCTAACACACACCACTGGCTCCTACAAGCAACCACTTCTAAAGTCCATCCATTCTACTCATGGGACACCAAAGGCAGAGATAGGATGACATAGTATGATGAAACAACCAGAGAATAAAAGAAATCAGAGAGTTCTAGGGGTGTGCATATGGATGGATAGATGACAGACGGATGGACTTTTGAACAATAATCTTTAGAACAGTACTCTGGGGTCAGGGAACTGCCACTGGCAGAATGCCAGGTAGGGGCAAGGGTGAGGCCAGGGCGGGGTCAGCCCCAGGGCTGGTGGGAATGGAGAGCCCCGGCACTGACGGGCCACCTGGAAGGGTAGGAAGTAAAATCAAAGCGGCACTGAGTGGGTGCTTCCACTTTGGCTTCAGCTGGACCCAAGGCTCAATGGGCACTCTTCTTTCTCACCAACACTCCTCTTTTCATTCAAGGCTGAGACACACAAACATCCACTAAAGGAACTTGACTGTGGGAGTTTGGAGCAGACCCTATTGCTCAGTATCTTTTGGATATATGAGCTTTCTTTTTTAACCCAAGGATAATCCGGAACTAGTCTCTAATGTAAAATCATTCCCCCAATCCCAAGAGAATTCTGAGCACTGAGAACGAATCTGTGGACCTCCCATATCAGCACAGTCAGAGCTTCCTTCTAGCCCCAGGAAAAGTAAGAAGGACCCTGTGCTCCAGCCCCTGTAAATTTCCCCTTATTTTTTTTGATATTCTTGACATCAGTGATTCTATCTTGCTCAATGCAGCCAGTATAGATGGAGTGAGATTCTGTATTTACAGCCCCCAGGTGGTCTTCTGCCCTCACCTTGGACAGCAAGATGTTTGACACCTGTTACTCAGTCCTCGAGTTCAGAAATTGCAAAGAGACATCCTCTAGATGTGTCAATTCACCAAGTCGGGTGTGAGGGGCAGCAGAGGGGCAGCCCTGCAGGGTTCCCCGAGGGACTGGAGGAGAATCCAGGTGTGCTTGTCCTTGCTCTGGCTCCCAGGTACCAAAATGCCTCTTGGCTTCCAGGGGCCTCTGCTCACCAGTGGTCACCATGTTCAGACAGAGCGCATGACCCCTCCTCCTCCCTGCAAGAGAACCCCCTTCCACTCCTCCAGAGGTCAAGAATGGTCCAGGCACAAACGTCAAGATCACATTATAGCCTTGTAACAGCGAAGGAACTGCACGTGACAGAGGCCACTCAGAAATTGGGGAGTGGGGAGTAACCTGATTTGCCCAATAGCCTTGGTCTTGTAAAGCTACACAAACAAAATGTCTAATTTCAAATATGTGTTAAGATAAACCAAAGGAATTAATTTCACAGTAAAACCTTTCAAAAAGCTAAAAATCTTTCTGTAAAGTGATCACCTTCTAGCTTAGCTCTGGTTTATATCCAGCTTTTTAATTCTCAATTATGCTGGAAAAAAGAGAGATAAAAAGGGAGATGCAGCTGAGGTCCTGGGAAGGCTGCAATGAGCCTCCCACTCCCAGGGGCATGAAGACCCTGAGCCTCACTACGCTTGATCTGCGAGGCTGGCTTCCAGACCAGTGCACTCTGCCCAGACGCCACCCCTAAAACAAACCTTCTGCAGAATTACTCTCGAAACAGTTTCTGCACAGCAAGAAAATGCACGTAAAAGAGGCAAGAAACAGATACATACATACAAACCCACTTCATCCTCTACTGTCTTAAAAAAAAAAAAAAAGCTTCCAAACTGCTCTGAGTGGCTAAGTTGAAACCCACAGAGGCTAATGAGGCATTATTGTGCAAAGGCTACCTCCAACCTCCACTTAGCCCCAGTTGGGCCCCCACAAGGTATAAGCCCAGAGCTCTGCAGGTCCAGAGGGCCAGCAGGTATCATGATGTGTGGGAGGAAGTGGCCCAGCTCCTGCTGGGTCCAATGGTTTCACACCATGAGTAAAGAGGAGCCACTGTGGCTGCCTCCATCTGAGGGAACGCTGGTCTAATTTCCTTGCAAGAATCATTTTAGAAGTTGGAGCATCAACAGACTCTTGTTGTCAAAGAAAGGTTTGCAGCCCCTTCCCCTCCTCACTTCTCCAGGCTTGCCAGATTGAGCAGAGAAGCCAGTCCTGCCCCTCCTTCTCCCACTCCGGCTGCCTCTGTCTGTAAGTGGCAGAGAAGTGGGTGAGGAGGGAGGAGGCAGAAGGAGCACTCTGAGGGGAACAGACCTCAAAGGGGTGGGGGTGTTCCCTCACCCCCCCTCCCCCATACATATCACACCTATTTCAGAATCAGACTTGTCCATGAAACAGGCTCTGGCCACAGGAAGCCCATCTGCCAGCCGTAGGGAAGGCAAATGCCAATGTGAAGCCCTGGTTTCTTGCAAGCACCCAGGCTGGTCTGCTTGATTACAGCAGGGATTTGGGGGAGAGGGAGATAAGCCTGTCCCTGGGACTGCAGCCTGGCTTTCTGAGATGGACCAGATTGTGAGAGATGAGGGAGAGGAAAGCTCCAGAGCTAACACAGACCTCCATGAACACGGTTCTTCTAAACAATCAGAAAAGCAGAGCCTCGTTAAGAATCAGAGTGATCGCACTCACCTGGAATCCTCAGTACTTTATACTTTTCTGGTGGAATTTACAAAACTCCACTGTGCCCAGTGGCTCCTATAAATCGTGTCTTCTCACCTCTCCAGGGCAAATGCTGCAGGTGGATCCTGTGGGGCCAACTGACATCCTTCAAAGTCCAACAACCTCCATTTCTGGGCTCTCAGATATCAGCCTGCAATCCCTCAATAGATAAAGTACATTCTTTACCCGGCATGTTTGCCCTAACAAACTGATAGCCCTAGGTAATGCCTAATCTCACAATTGCTCAGGCTGGCTTGTTTCAGCCCACCTTATCAGAGTCATCAACCCTACTGCCCTTCATGACCCTCAACTTCTTATCTCACCTACAACCAATCAGAGACTTGTGCACAACCGGATCAGGCACCTTGAGGCCCTACCTTATAAAAGACCCCAACAGCCGACTCCCTGAGCTCACTCAGGCACCTCTTGCCTATGTGGCCCGCTGTTGCCTACAACAGCGTAACTATTAAACTTTTCCTTTGTTCTTCGCCCCGTGCTCACACAGACACCTCTCCTCTGTGTGCCCCGCTGTTGTCAAGGGCAGTGTACCCCTAATAAATGCCTTTACTATTCTCCTTCATCTCTGGTACATTCTCTTAGCTATCTGCGCCACCGGCCCATCCCCGGCTCACCCGCCGCGTTGTGTCCACAGCAGATCCCATCAGCAAAACGTTGTCAGATTAGCCCACAGACTGGCACTTTAAGTTAGGTGCCAGTGTTTAAATCAAGAGATTTCACATACACTTCAGATTTCTGGTTTCTCCTGAAAAAGCAAAAGAGCAAGCCACACTGGGCCCACCTTCTGCAGCAGCCCAGGCCAGAGCTGAGCAGTGCCCTAGCGGAGAACACCTCGACCTACCTATCTGGCCCGTGAACAGGTGGCTTCACAACCTCTCAAATTATTCCTATTTCTTTTTTAAAAGGCTAAAGAAGCTACCAGTTCCTACAAAACTGACCTTCCCTCCTCTAAATCTGTAACATCTCTTTCTGATCATCTCTAAACCAACGTCCAGATCAGAGGGCAAGGCCAGGGGTGCCCCGCCTTGCGCCGCCCGGCCCTAGGCGCACCCAGATTCTTGCGGTAGATGACACGCACGCACACCGGTTTCCTGCGGGAGGTGACACTCACACACACCTCTCAGTGCCTCCCTTTCTTCATCTGAAAAACGAAAGCACTAACAGCGCCCGCCCACCCAGGAGCGGAGAGGCCAAGCGCGCGGCGAGCCTCCCCGCAGCCGCTCCAGCCCAGCGCCGCCCCGCCCCGCCCCCAAACCGGCTCAGGCCCTTTACCTGCGAGGACGGCGCCGCGAGGTCACAAGCCGGCAGACGCGCGACACGAGGCCGCGGCGCAGACCCCACCCTCCCGCCTTCCGGCTCGGCCGCGCCGGGCCTTCCGGGCCTTCCGGGAGCTCCCACCAACCGGGTCGCGGCGGTGCCGCCGCCGCCGCCGCCGCCGCGCTCCCCGCCCCCGCGCTCCCCGCGCTCCCCGCCCCCGCCCGGCTCCGGGAGCGGCCGGCCCGCTGGGGTGCCTGGACCCGGGTACTGGGGCTCCGAGGCCGCGCGCCTTCTCACGCACCCCTGCCCCCCACCTCCCCACACTCGTTTTAGGTCGGGTTCCTTTGGACCTTGCTCAAGCCCGCGGGCCTCTCGGGAGACCCTCTCTCCTTTTGACCCTCCACTCAGGACCCGGGGACCCCCTCCCTCTCCCTAGGCCCGGCGCCGGAGAGCAGAGCGCACAGCGGGTCTTGGCAAGTATTCGGTGAATGGGGCAGAATCACACATCACCGGGTCCCAGTGGCGGCACCAGCAGCCTCTGGTTTGAAAGGTTTGAAAAGATTTGAAAAGGCCAAGCGCCGCCTTTGTTCCAGGGGAAGGGGAGGTCCAGTTTCAAGGCAAAGCTGAGGCTGGGGAGCCTCTTGGGAGGGGGCATGAGGGGTGCGGGTAACAGAAGGGCCAGGGAAGACTTTAAAGGGGCCTACCTAGAAGCCGTCCCCCCATCTTCCCCGAACCCCCTTCCCCAACGCTGGCCTTGAACCAGCTCAAATTTAAAGAAGACTTCTTTCTGGTGGCTTTCCATGGACTGTCTCACTCAATCCTGACGGCAGTCCTGCCGCGTGGACATTGCCATCTTACAGGTGGGAGAAGGGAGGCACCAAGTGGCAGAGAGGTTGGTGTAGCCCAGGCCACCAAGTATCAAGGTCCAGACGCCAGTCTGGGTCCACCTGCTCCAAGCCCCGGCTTATAACCAGCGCTCTGCCTTGCTTTCTTGGGGTGCTGTGGGCACCCAGGGGCTGGGCCTCTTTCACACTGCCAGAACAATATGGTTACTTCTTCTTCATCTATTTTGAATGGGAAAGTACTTTGGGTTTGTCTGTGTGTGAGATACAGATAGATAGATAGATAATCCCACTTTATTGAGGTATGATTGACATATCAAAAGTTGTACTTATGATGAGTTTATACCTATAAAACCATCACCACCATCAGGGCCATAAATGTATACATCACCTCTGGATGTCTCCTGCTGCCTCTATTATTATTAGCGTTTGTGTGTGTGTGCGCATGCGCATGGCAGCTGGGGGTGGTAAGAATACTTAACATAAGATCTGCCTTCTTAACAAACTTTAGTGTACAATACAACATTGTTAGCTGTAGACACTATGTTGTATTGCAGATTTGGAGAACTTCATCTTATTTAACTGAAACTTTGTGTTCTTTCTCATCATTTTGTTACTTCTGTTTCCCCTCTGTCCCCATTGTGAAAAAGAACCAGAGTTCTCCTGGCTAGAGTGAAATAACCCCTTCTGTTCCAGAATAGGGGATTTGCCTGAGTTTGGGTGACTTTCAAGAGTGAAAATTAACTGAGGTTAAGAATAGCCCAGCTCCCTAGGGTGTCTCCAGGGCCTGGGTGAAGTTCTCCTGTTTCTCTGCAGGCAGCTCCCTCTGGTGGTACATTAAAGAACTGGGCCTGCTCGCTCCTTCCCCAGAGATGGGAGGGAGAGGACAGGGAGGGAGCAAAGATTCTGGAAAGGAAGGAAACTTCAAGGTCAAGCCCTCTAGAGAAAGCTAGCTGAGAGAAGTAATGCAAACATTTAACCCATCAGCAACCTGGGACCTTCATGCTGGTATGAATAAAGTCATAAAATGCACACACCAAAGCCCATCACGGTAACACAAGGCACCGCATCCCCATGATGGCAGCCGGGACTTCTGCAAAGTGAGTCCCAGGAACGAGGTGCACAGTGGGGTCTCCATGCTGGTGTGGTGACTGCACTGGCCCCGCATCCAGCTTGTGCTTTCATAATGCTAGCGATCTGAAGGTCTGGCTGGATGACCTTGGGAAAGTTACTGAACTTCTCTGTGCCTCAGCTTTCTCATTTGGGAAATGACAATAATAATAGTGCCTGTCTCATAGGACTATTGTGAAGATTAAAAGCAGTAATATGTGGGAATCTAGATTATTCTTGTTTACATCATAGGGTATGAAAATAAACAGCATCTCCAAAGTCCCAAATATGAGCCTCATATGCTCAGTGTGGCAGGAAATCCAGTTCTACTCCAGCCTTCACAATGTACCCTCTTCCTGTTGGGCCTTGAGTCTCCCCGGGTGCTAGGTAGTGTTCACAGAGCCAGCTGGGGCCAGAACTCAGGCAGGGTCCTCTGAGGCCAGTGCCCCCACCCTCCCCTTTTCCAGAAGCTGAGTGAGCCAGCTCCTAACTCACACAGCTCTTTCAGGATAAACCCACCCAAACTAAGGGCTGGATGATCATGTGTGCAGGCCACACACACATAAACCCCTGCAACCTCTTTTTTTTTTTTTTAAATTGAAGTACAGTCAGTTGCAATATGTCAATTTCTGGTGTACAGCATAATGTCCCTTTAATGCATATATATACATATATTCATTTTCATATTCTTTTTATTTAAAGGTTATTACAAGATATTGAATATGGTTCCCTGTGCTTTATGGAAGAAATTTGTTTTTTAATCTATTTTTTTATATAGTGGTTAACATTTGCAAATCTCAAACTCCCAAATTTATCCCTTCCCACCCGTTTTCCCTGTTAACCATAAGATTATTTACTGTGTCTGTGAGTCTTTTTCTTTTGTAGATGAGTTCATTAGTGTCCTTTTTTTTCTTTAAGATTCCACATATAAGTGATATGATGTGGTATTTTTCTTTCTCTTTCTGGCTTATTTCATTTAGAATGACAATCTCCAGGTCCATCCATGTTGCTGCAATTGGCATTATTTTATTCTTTTCTATGACTGAGTAGTATTCCATTGTATAAATATACCACAACTTCTTTATCCAGTCACCTGTCGATGGACATTTAGCCCCCATGACTTGGCTATTGTAAATAGTGCTGTAATGAACACTAGGGTGCATGTATCTTTTCGAATTAGAGTTCCTTTTGGATATATGCCTAGGAGTGGGATTGCTCTTTTTTATTTTAAATTACCTCTAAGGAGGCACCATAGTCTGTGTGGTGTTTAGGGATTCCATGGGGTCTTGATCCAGCCTTGCAACCAATCCTTTTTCCCAGGGCACTCACAGGGCCAGGGTTTGGGCTCAGGAGAGGTCCACCTCACATGCTGGGCCCAGGACACCCTTCCTAAGGGCCTCTGAGTCCTTGGCCCCAAAGGCAGAGATCTCCTAGCCCCCAGTCCTTCCCCCAGGATGCCTGCCACTCCTTTCACCTGTGATGTTGGCAGCACACTTTTTGGCACATACCAGGTGATTCGTTTGCTAGTGCCCCTTAAAAAAAAAAAATACCACAAACTGGGTGGCTCGAAAGAGAAATGTGTTGTCTAACAGTTTTGGAGACTAGAAGTCCAAGGAGTTGGCAGGGCCACACTGCCTCTGAAACTGGCTGGGGAGAAGCCTTCCTTGCATCTTCCAGGTTCTGGTGGCAGCCACCAACCTTTGGTGTTCCCTGTCTTGCAGCTGCATCTCTGCTCTCTTGTCACATGATGTTCTCAGTGTGTGTGTGTATCCAAATTTCCCCCTTCTTATATGACACCAGTCATATTGGAGTCAAGTCCCTCCCCTGCCCCCACAATGACCTCTTTTTAACTCACTCACACCTCCAAAGACCCTGTATCCAAATAAGGTCATGCTCACGAGTACCAGGGGTTAGGACTTCACAGGTCTTTTTGGGTGATACAATTCACTCCATCACACCAGGTATTCAGCAAATGCCAGCTGTGATGATTATCTGACCATGCATGTGGTGCGTGCACGCATGATAAGAGTACCAGTCTCAGCCACGCCTTGTGTGTGGGGGGCCATCTAGGGACAGCTTAATTCCAAAAGGGTTGTTGAGGGACAAGGTGGCTTTGGGACTGGTAATGAGCTCCTCCCAGGCTTCATCGTTGTTCTTCTAAATAATTAATTCATCTTCTTCCTTGGTGTTTACATCCTTCAAATATTTGTAGACAGTTATCATATCCCTTTAGTCATCACTTAGCGCCACTCTACATATTTGCCGTGGTGTTGAGTGTGTGTGATCCTCATTGTCATGATTATTATTATTATTATTATTTCCTCAAGGCGCACTCCCTTAGTCCCTCAGCTGCCATCATCGCTGTGTGAATTTCCTCCAGGTGCATAGCCTATCAAGTGCCAAGTTCCCAGGCATGGAACATTAGAAGTCAGTAGGGGTGACAAGGGATGGCTTGCAGGCGCTCTGGCTCCCTGCTTCTCTGTCATTTATGTCAGTTTCCCCAAAGCCACATCAAATAAACAGACAAGCTAAGTTAAAAACGGTGTGCTTACCGTGCAAATACGGCTTCCAGACAAATCTCCCTGCCCCTGCTTCCATCCAGATAAACCCCTGTTTCCTCAACTACAAAATGAGGGTAAGAATCCCTGATCTCAACAACCTGGGGTTCCTGTGAGGACCGAATGGGGAAGAGAGTGGACAAGTGCTTTGCAAACCACAAAGCAGGTAGTGCCAGCAGTGCCTTCAACATATGATTGGATTTCTGCAAAACATTTCAGGGGGTCAGCTGTTCTAAACTGCCAGAAATGCTAAGTTAGGATTTACAAAATGAACTCGACAGAACTGAGATGCACCCTAAAATCTGTTTGTTGAAAGAATATAGAGATGCCCTGCTTTCAAAATCTACTATTAGATTTTAGTATTCCAAATAAAGTGTGGAACTCAGAGCCGGATGGGCCCTCAGAGATGTGTTACAGATGGCCCTGAGGAGGTTTTGGAAGGTTATGCTGCTATAAAAGATTTAAAAAAAAAAAATCCACCTTCTCTTCCATCTCAGACCTCACTGAAGAGTTCTTCTGTACCCGGAAGACTTATTTTCAGTCTGAGAAGAATGATTTTCAGTGGTTCTGTTGAACATGCAATTCTCATGCAAGTATTTCTATAATTATCCTGTTTCGGTTATTATACAGTTTCTGGAACAATAGGACTTTTATTGTATTGCCGTATCTGTTATAATAGATGTTTTATTACAGAAAATTATGGTAGAGTCACTATTATGATTCTGAAGTTTTTATTTCAAATTGCTCATAGGATGGAAATTCTTTCTCCCAAATAGTTTTTACTTTAATGGTGCTTTGGGTTTTGGGGTTTTTTTTTTTTTTTAAACTTTAGTCTGTTTGGGATTTTGTTCAATGGGAGAATGTTTTCTTTTGCTCCAGTACACGCTGTGGCTGAGAAGTTACCCCTGGTGTGTGTTTGTTGGTTTGTTTGTTCTTTGAATGTGGTGCACAGAATTTTTTTTAAAGTGTCATGTAGGTTGTTCTATATATATCTGCATGCATTAGACTCAGGCTGTCATAGTAAATACCACAGACTGGGTGGCTCAAGCAGAAATTTATTTCTCACAGTTCTGGAGACTGGAAGTCCAAGAGCAAGATCAGCAACTGCTGAAACTGATCAGCAAAGATCAGTTTCATCCTGAGGCCTCTTTTCTTGGCTTGCAGGCAGCTGCTGTCTTGCTGTGTGCTCATGTGACCTCGTCTCCCTACCCACAGGGAGAGAGAGCAGCTCTCTGGTGTCTCTCCTTATGTGGACACTAATCCTATCACATCAGGGCCTCACCCTTATGATCTCATTTAACCTTTAATACCTCCTTATGGATCCCGTCTCCTGACACAGTCACATTGAGGGTTAGGGCTTCCTGTGAATTTCAGGGACACACAATTCAGTCCATAGCACTGCATAACTTTTATTATTATTGCTGAAGAAATTCCCAGAGCCCTTGTGTTAAATGAAGTTAATAAACTAATATTTTGAGAAGGAATAAATAATATTATTGAGAATGACAAGAGAGAACTTGAAACTTCAGGCACAGTGAGGCCAGGCAATTATCCTATTTCAGATGGTAGCCCCACTAGGGGAGAAGTGTAGGGGCTGGAGTTTTTCTTGGCTAATTCTCTGGCCTCAGGTCCCCAGCTGGTGTGGCTGAGCCGGCGTCTGGAAGCATGTTTATTGACTCCAATGTGGTGGTTTCAGCCCGCAGGAGGATCTCGCCTCTGGAAAGGGTGATTCTGAAGTCTTGGACGTCAGGTGGGGCTCTAGGCCCAGTTGGCCTTTTCACATGGAAGGATTTAAGGACTATGGAAAGTCCCCAGATACCTGCCTACAGGTCCAGCATCGCCAGGCCCTGCCTTCGAGTTTAACCATCAATTCCACACAGTCCTGGTAAAACACACTCTCCAGCTTAGGGTCCAGAACTACTGATGGGGGGACAAGTCCTGGGCCCTGGGAAAAACAGAGGATCCCCAGTCACAGTCTTTAACTAGACAAACCTCAGATCATCTAGGCTCTAGGGTTTCCAGATGATTTCTTAGGCTCTCCAAGAAACACAGAGAGGAAGTAACTTCCCACAGTTACACTGTTAGTAACAGGATCATAACAAAGCTCTGAACCTCTTGGCCTCCCAGCCTCTTCCCACAGCACACTCTCCAGCAGGGAAGGGAGGAGCCCCTGGAGGGTACTGTGGGTCGGGGACACTGAACATTGGGTGCTGAATGCCTTTGAAGGCTGGGGAAGGCAAGTAAACACACATACATTGCAAATATGGAGAAAAACAGAGAGGAAAATGTTTAGGGAATCTTCCAACATGGAAGACAAGTCAGGTGGTTTGGAGCTCCGAGAAGAGAGGGGCCTTGACATTCAAGGCGCTCTTTTGAGGCTCCACAGCACTGGGAGGTGGGTCTCTGGGGTCTTGCCTCCTCCCCTCCCTCCACTCCCATCCCACAGCCTGCCTGCCTACTGCGCAATGTCAACTGCCTCGGGGGAGCACAATCCTGACTTCAGGATGGAACCCGTGGGGAAAGGCATCTGCTTTGCACACATTTGGCCCCTTGGCTGGGCGCCCTTTATATTAGGAAAGCAGAGACTCGACCTTGGGTTGCCATCAGTGCTTATCCACCTGTGGAGCTCAGGTGGAAGAGCCTCCATTCACCCCAATGTTCAGGCCCTGGGAAGGCGGGCTTGGGGGTGACGGTTTGGAGAGGTGGACATGTATTACCTCTGGCAGTGTATGTAGGTCAGGAGTTCAGGGGTGCAGAGTGGGCACCCTGTACTGGTTTCTACCAGGGCCCCCCTCCCCTGCCCGAGGCTCCAGCAGGTGCCAGGCTCTAGGCCCTCTTCCTTGGTCCAAATTCCGCCCCCCCCCCCCCCCCCGGCAGGAATGCCTTTCTCAGTTGCCATCATGCTTTGCTGGCGCAGCCCAGGGCGGGAGACCACAGGCACAGGCCGGCTGAGATCAGAGACCCACACCTTGGTGACAGCGCTGCTGGTGCCTGCGGCTGGGGAAGAGTGATCCTGATCCAAGCGAGCCAAGAGATTTCCCTCAAGTAAGCGCCTCAGACTATCCCTTGAAACCTCGAAGATTACAGCGAGCACACAATGGGGGCAAAGCGGCTTCCGATAATGCGGCAGACGGCGGGGCGCTGGGCCGCGGCTGGGATGCTCGGCGCCCGCGCTCGCGTGGGCCCCGGTGGGCTGCGGGCCGGCTCACCTGCCACCTGGCTCCTCCCGGAAAACAAAGGCCCTGGGCCCATCCTTGCGGGGGCGGGGAGGGCCGGTCCTTGCGGGGTGGGTGGGGGTGGGGGAGGGCCCGCACCGGCGAGCAGAGCAAGCAGACAAAGGGCGCGGCCGGGGCTGTTCGCGCGCGGCGGGGAAGCAGTGCAACGCGAGCCGAATACCGGGCGTGGGTTTGGGACGGACGGGAAGCGCTCCGCATAATGCCTGTTGTTCTCACCGGGCTGCTTTTTTGCTAAGTTTCACCAAGTAATTTGCATGCCATTTCAAGAAAAGGAATGAATTATGGCTTAGTTTTTGTTCTATCTGCATAAAATAAAGGCTTCCTTTCCTTTATTATATCGAGATAATTCGGCCCGAGCAGAGCAGGGTGCACCGTGGGCAAAGGGGTGGGGGTGGGGGGGGGTGTCCCCCAGCCAGATTCCAGCTTCCTATCTGCGGAGCCGGAGGGCCCAATCCTGGGAAACCCTTGGTTTGTTCTGGCTGTGCCGCGTGGCCGTGGCCGTGGGATTGAGCCGGAGCGTCAGCCCTCAGTCTCTCAGGCCTCCCTTTCTTGCGGTGGAGACTCCAAGATCCCCGTGCAGGAGGGGCTCAGGGGCAACAGTGTAGCCTGAAGTTGCTGGAGGGCCGAAGGACTTCCCTTCAAGTTGTGTTGGCAGAGTAAGCACACTGTTTACCAAGGGCTTTAAGTAGCAACTTTTTAAAAAGAGAATCTTTTCAAAGATTTCGTTTCCAAAATTTATGTAAGACCGAGGAAGAGTCCGTAGTTGGATTAAGGAACAGGTATTACTTCTGCATAACGAATTACTTCAGAACTTAGTGGCTCAAGACAACAGAAAAGACCTACTACTTCTCAGAATTCTGGAGTGCTGCATCTGAGCAGTTCTGATTGGGTTCTCTCGTGAGGCTGCCATCACGTGAAGGCTCGGCTGGGACTGGAGGATCCACTTCCAAGGCACCTTGACACCGGGGCCTTAGTGTAGAGCTGCTTGAGCATTCTCATGACTAAGCAGTGGGCTTCCTTCAGAGCCAATGATCAAACAGAGCAGAAGCCACAATGTCTTTATGATTTAGCTTTGAAAGTTACGCACCATCGCTTCCTCAACATCCAGTTAGGTATGCGGTCCAGCACTTGTCACTGTGGAAGGGGACCACACCAAGGCACGGAAACAAGCAGGCGAGGGTCATTGAGGGCCATCTTGGAGACTGGTTACCACATATGATGATCAGTATTGTTGGGTAGGGGTTTCCTGAGGGTCTGGAGAAGAATGCTATATGGCTAACGCCACAATTTCTTATTTGTCTTTCTAGTCAGTGAAAATATAAGTGGTTGGTCACCTTTAATGCTATTCCATGTCAGCCAAGCCAGTCATCTGTGCAACAAACAAGGACCCAGGGTCCTTTCAGGGCCAGCCGTCCTTCCAGATTGGGGGATCGAGCAGCAGTCAAGAGAGACAGGATTGCCCTCTTGGGACCCTGATGTTCTAGAGAGGGAAGACACAAGGAGACACACACATGGCAGTTAGGGCCATAATGCTGGGGGGGCACTATAGACAGTGCTGTCAGCTGGGGGATTCAGGAAGGACACTAAGCCCTGAATGGCATGGTGGGGGTCTGTACACCTTGGTCCTCCCAAATGGAAAATCTCCTGTGACCCAGGCATTGCAGGAAGGTGGCTGCAGCCAAATCTTTCAGTAGGACAATTGCCTAGATAAGGTAGACTTTTGATAGCATCACAGCCCTCATGGAACACCTATGTGTTCAACACTCTCCCTCCCAGAATATGAGATCCACAGGAGAGGAACTATGTCCTATTTATCTCTATATCTCTGGTGCCTGAGGAATGACTAGTATATGATTCACTAATGACTGCCGTTAGTAATAATTATTTTATAGTTATCAGCCTTGCTGGTGTCCCCAGGTCTTTCAAGCTTAATGGAAATCACCCTTAACATTAATAAATAAAAGTGACTCAAGCTCTCAATCCACTTACGATGGAATACCAGCACTGAATCCTAAAGATTGCTGACGAGGGGTGGTGAAAACAAACTTCATTTCTCCCGAGTGGACATCACTGGAGCCTGACTCTTCCTGGCTCCTCTCCTAAGCCTTCCTTCTTAGCTCCTGCATCTGCAGTCCTCCCTCTGCTCAGCTTGCCTGGACTGCGTGAATAGGGAACTCCAGATCTCCCCAGGGTCTGCCCCAAGGCGTCTCAGCGCAAGGTGCTTGGTGCTGCAGACTTTGAGTGAAAGACTTTCAGCGGCCAGTGAGTTGGACCCATCAAGGGGCTTGAGAGGGAAAACTGAGTCATCCTGGTCCTGGAAAGTCACGGGGACCCAGCCAGGCTCTCCTCAGCTTATTGGGTCTCTTGCCACTCTCTTCCCCATGGACCAGCCTCAACTCACTCCCACACTCTTTCAGGACTTCCCTTCCCACAGTCAGTAAGGTGCTCCTCCAGGCTCAGTAATTGAGGGTCCAGAGCCTTGAGCTCAGGCCTTACCTCTAGCATGGTCAAAGGTTTAGGCTTCATGCCCAGCCTTCTTCTAAATGGAAGGAAGCCATGAGTATAAAGGTTTGCTCCATTCTCATGATGGAGAACACCTCCCCTTCTTTTTAGAAGACCCAGGCACCCTCGTCAAATTTTCTAGGTTTTATTTTTAGAGCAATTTTTCATTCTGGCTGTCCATACCTACCCACAAGACTGCTGTTTTAAACAAAGATCTTGAGAAAACAAAACTCGAGTACATTTTTTCCAAGATCTCTTGGTGTAGTGTATGCTGCCATTTTACTGAACAATTTGTTGTCTGTGCAGTGACTTTAGGGGCTTTCTAAGAATGCCTTTTCTCAAAAGACTATTTATCAGAGAGATGGCACCATTGAGTGAATCCTAGCCATTTTGTGGACAGGTGGACTGAGGGAGAAGTTCAGAGGCCATTCTGGAGTGATTTGCAATGTCTCAAACAGAAATATAACATCTTCTTTCATCCTCTGCCGAGTCTGGAGCTAAATTCACACCTTTTTTTTTTTCTCTTCCCATCACTTAAAATCAAATTCTCGCCCTTAATACTTCCTTTTAGAACTAAACCAAAAATGATGTCTTCCCATGCATATGAATTACCCAAAGTGTATGAGAATCAGCCCCACTGGAGTGTGCTAAAACCTTAATCCAACTAAGTTTAAAGCTGCTAAGCCCTGATTAAGAAGGCGAAGGTATCTTTTTGTTTTATAAGACATTTAGGACAGTTCACATCGCCCTGCACAGATGCACTGGAATCGATTGTGGGGCAAACTATAAAGACAGCACATGTTCCCCGTATCTGTTCCTGAGCCAGGTAGGATGCTGAATTCTGATGAGGCTTGAGGCAGACACTGGCATCTGTCTCTGCACACACCTGTTTGGACACTGGTCTGACACCCTCCCTCACTGTTCATCCTGGAAAGGTGGTTCATTTTCAGTTGAAACCTCATGATCTTACATGGTGTCTTCTACAGACCACATGGCCACTCAACAGTTACTTGCTGGAGAAACAACACATAAAATATGACCCTTTATTTTAAACACAGAGGTAGCACAGATTTATGCTACAAAGTTTCAAACACTTGATGACCTCTCCTTAGAGAAAAAACAATGAAGGTAGCCTCTCCAATAACAAAAAACACTATAGTTTTGCCCAGGCGGAATTTCAGGCTTCAATGCTGAGCTCAGGACATGAATTGAAGGTACCACTAGGGAGTGCTAAAGATCAGGAAATCCAGGACCCGTTGTTGCTGGGGTGAGCTCAAGACGCAGCCCTGGATTTTGATATCACAGAAGCATTTAACTTTGTGAGAACTGTACGTTAAAAATGACCCTTGTCTTCACTGTTTCTGCTAAGATGAAATTATTCTATATATGCCCAATTTACCCTGTGATTACATGGAATTTCAAGACTGGCTGCAAGTTTCAGAACTTGGATCTGTAAAACATAAACACCAAATATTTTAAGTGCTTTGTGTTCTTATCCTTTTCAGCCTGACACAGACAGGAATCCCACTTATCGACTTCAGTTCTTTTCCAGGGGAAGTCAGAGTTTGGAAACACTGTCTTGACTTGGATCCTTCCCAAAAGCAGAGCCTGAAAACAAGAACTTGAGCGAAGATAGCTATTTGAGAGGTGATCCCGGGAACAGGGACGAGGAACCAGAAAAAATGCTAAAATGCACTAGGAAGGCTGGTTGGTCACTGCTGTGGGCAAGTGGGGCTCATTCCTGCGGGGGCTTCCGAATAGTGTAAGTAGAAGTCTTCTCAGAAAGCTCTGCCTGCCCCCCACTGGTTGAAGATCCCCACCCCTGCTTTTCCAGGCTGCACATGTTGGGTGCAGGCTGCATGGGCTGTTTCTGCCATCTGTGCCATGGCATTAGGGAAACCCTGGTGCCCAAAGCAAAAAGCGCACGTGGGGCAATGTACAGTCAGGGCAAGGTAAGGTGAAGCTTGCACAAAACCATTCACCACAGCTGTGGCCCAAGCAGTGTTGAGGCAAAGGGGATGTGGGGCAGCACATGACATGTCTGATACAGTCCACCCCTTGTACCAGTCGGATCCCTTCATGCCCTGCGTTAAATCCAATCTGTCACCAAGTCTTCAAGGCAGAGGCTGGCCACAACCTCTGCTGTAAGTGGTCCCAGAACTGTCATTGAAATTTACCGTCTCCCTCCCACAGCAAGCATTGTAGATTTCCCTCACTCTTGCCCAGCCCTTCAGTTTGTCTAAATCGTATGTCCGGTGAGGTGACCGCACCTCCACCCCCGAGAGTTCTAAGTCCTTAGTTGATGTGTCCTTTTGGCCCGTGGCTGCTACAGTTGCCCATTCACCTTTATTGCAGGACAGAGACTCACCAAGAGACCTCACAGTGAGTCCCCTGAGACCAGAACTACCCGGCCCTCCCCCGCCCTGCGGAGCAACCACACCACCTCTTCATGATAATCAGGATGGAATCCCTGCCACCATAATTGCATCCTTTATTTTTATTGTGGTAAAATATATACAGCATAAAATTTGCCATTTTAGCCATTTCTAAGTATACAATTCAGTGGCATTAATTAGTTACAGTGTTGTGCAACCATCACGACTATCTATTTCCCAAACTTTTTCACCACCGCAAACAGAAATTCTGTACCCATTAAGGGATAATCCCCCACTCCCCCTCCCCACAACCCCTGGCAACTGCTAATCAATGTTCTATCTTTATGAATTCTAGATGCGCATTCTAGATATTTCATACAAGTAGAATTATACAATGTTTGTCCTTTTGTGACTGGTTTATTTTACTGAGCATGTTTTTGAGGTTCATCCGTGTTACAGCACGACTAGAACATCATTCCTTTTATGGCTGAATAATATTCCACTGTGTATCTGTGCTGCGTTTTGTTTATCTGTTCATCTGTTGTTAGATACTTGGGTTGTTCCCACCTTTTGGCTACCATGAGTAATTCTGCAAAGAATGTTGATATACAAGTATCTGAGTCCCTGCCTTCAATTCTTTTGAGTATATACCTGGGAATGGAATTTCAGGGTTGTACAATACTTCTATTTTTAATATTTTGAGGAACTGCCATATTTTGTTTCCAGTAGCAGCTCCACCATTTTACATTCCCACCAACAGTGCACATGGGTTCCAGTGTCTTCACATCCTCACTACTATTTTTTTAATAGTAGCCATTCTAAAAAGGTGAGAAGTGTTAACTTGTTGTGGTCTGATTTACATTTCCCCCATGATTAGTGATGTTGAGCATCTTTTCATGTTCTAATTGGCCATTTGTTTATCTTATTTGAAAACATGTCCATTCAAGTCCTTTGCCCATTTTCAACTGAGTTGTTTGTCTTTTTGTTATTGAGTTGTAAGTTCTTTATATATTCTGCATTTTAAACCCTTAGTAAGTATTTGATTTGCAAATATTTTCTCCATTCCATGGGTTATATTTTTAATTTCTTGATAATGTCTTAATGCACAAAAGTTTTAAATTTTGATGATGTTGAGTTTATCTATCTTTTCCTTTGTTGTTCATGCTTTGGGCACGATGTCTAAGAAATCATTGCCAAGTCCAAGGTCATAAAAATTTGCCCCTATGTTTTCTTCTAAGAGTTTTGTGGGTTTTGCTCTTATAGTCAGGTCATTGATCCATTTTTAGTGATATTTTGTATGTTGTATGAGATAGAGGATCCCTCTTCTCATTGTTTTGCATGTGGAAATCCAGTTGTCCTGATCACATTCCCCCCAGCCTCTGGCCCGCTTTCATGAGAAACTCAAGATAACCAGACAGTAGTTACGTTTTTAAGCACAGTGCAATCTATGATGTCCCCTAGTGGAAGAGCCCACCTTCCTTCTGCTCCCTCCACTCCCATCAAAAACCAAGACTGCGAATTTGCCAGAGCCCAGCCCAAGGTGGGGACACAAAGCACACATTTCAATATGGCGCTCTTCATGACCCCAAGTGGGTCATGGAGAGCGACGGGGAAAGGAGCCATCTAACTCCCAGGCCTTGGTTCCCAGACCCACGTATTTCGGCTGCTGGGAACATGGGACCGACGTGTGGTAGCGCACACATGCTATACAGGATAGCACCCCAACCGCACACAGTGTTTTCCCCAAGCTTTCACCCTCACACGGCTTGAAATAGGCCACTCTAACGTTCTGTTAGGCCAGCTGCTTCTGGAGGAATCTTGCCGTGAGCACATATCCCCTCTTCTGTAAAAGAAAACAGATCCTTTAGCTTGAGGCAAAGTTGTTGGAATCCCACGCCAATAAACCAGTCACCTGTGAGTCCTCCGATAGTTATGCCGGTGAACGCACCGTGGCGGGGAAGGAAATCCATATCTGGAGTAGGTGTCAGTGCTGGTAAGAACTGATCACTGTCTGTATGGCAGAAGGGATCCAATGTCATTAACGTCTCACCAGTGGCTGCCTGTCTCCTTAAGAAATGGTGTCATATCGGGGACCCAGTCATGGTCTGTGTGGTGGCAGGCAAGGCATTCAGCAATGGCAGTAGCCAGATCTTCCTGAATAAGAGAGAGCACGTGATGTTGGGCCCATGCAGAGTCTGATCTTTGCCACCAGGGCCACACCATTCATGGAGCTATTTATTGCCCAAGCGTGGGGTGGCTGTTGCTGGGTGCACAGGGCATCATCTTGTCTACCTGGTTGCTGATACCTCCTCTGCTTTCTGCGGGGCCTTAACGTAAGTCCAAAGGTTGGCACCCAGGGGCCCATTTCCCCAGGTCAGCATCACTGATTTTCCTTTTGCCTCAGGCTACAATATGGCTCAGCCCAGCACTGTTACGGATTCTGTCTTTATTTAAAACTTTGATTATTTTACTCATCCTGGGTTTTTGCATTAATTTTGACTTTTGAAATATCAGCTTAACATTATTTATCTTGAGTACTGATACATTTTTCACCCAAGACGGGTGCCACCCTGGTTCCAGGCCTGAGGGCAGCAGTTATTTTTAGTTTGTGCCAGCATGTTGCACCAGTCCATCTGTGAACCAGGTCCAAGCTTTCTCCTCCTCTGTCAGCTGGGCGGGGGGGACACCCCTCCCCCTCCCCCACCATATGCCCAGAAGGCCATATCTTAGTCCTTTCAGGCTGCTACAATGGAATACCAGAGCCTGGGTGGCTTATAAACAACAAACATTTATTTCTCACAGTGCTGGGGGCTGGAAGTCCCAGATCAGGGCACCAGCGGATTTAGTGTCTGGTGACAGTCCTCCTCCAAGTCGCAGACTGCCCATTTCTCCCTGGGTCCTCGCGTGGTGGACAGGGCTGGGAGCTTGCCGGGGTCTCTTTTATAAAAAGAGCACTCATCCCATTCTAGAGGGCTCCACCCTCATGATTTAATCTCCTCTCAAAGGCCTCCACCTACTAATATCATCACCTGTAGGGGCTGGGATTTCAGTGGATGAATCTGGGGGGACAGTCATGCAGATCATAGCAGGTCGTGAGTGTGAGCTGAGGGAGAAGTGTCACTGCATCAGAGATAAATGATTATGGGGGCCTAGGCACCTGTTCACGGGCCTACATGCATGTTTCCACTGGACTTCCTTGAGCCTGATCCCAAATGTGCCATGTTCTCACTTGTCGGATCACTGTTGTGCCCCCTCAGTCTGTGACTCGATGGGTCTGACAGTACCAAGCTCATTAAGGCCAGTTCCAGTAGCAATCACTGTTCTCCTGTGGGTAGGCACCAAGTCTCTACCAGGACCCAGCTGCACACCAGGAGCTGGTTTTCGAGACGATGCAGGAAAAACGGATGTGGGGCAAGAGGAGGGCTATGTCCCAGGTCTCGCTGGAGTCCCCGGGATGTGCCCCGCCAAGTGTGGGTCCTTGGCTTCGTGCAGTAAAGATTCAAGAGTAAGCCACAGTTGAGTAAAGGTAGATTTATTTAGAGAGATGCAGCGTGTAGGCTGATTCAAAAGTCAAGAGAAAGGCCATGAGGTGTGGGGGTTGGGAGCTCAGGTTAAAGTAAAAGTAGGTACACACTCCACAGAGTGCGGGGCTGTCTCTGAAAATGAGGGAGCGAGAGGTGGCCACGAGGCACCACATCGCCAGTTCTTGTGAGCTCGGCAGCTTCATATGCTAACAAGTGGGAGGACCATTTTAACTACCCTGGGAAAGGGGCTGGGATTCCCAGGAAGCTGGCCATTCCTCACTCTGACCTTTTATGGTTAGCCTTGGCGCTGTCATGGTGCCTGTGGGCATGTTATTCACCATGCTAATATGTTACAGTGGGTGTATAATGAAGCTCAAGGTCTACTAGAAGTCAGATCTCCCACCATCTTGAGCCTCAGGGCCTCCTCGGGGTTGACTGTTTGGCCAATTTGGTGTTAATTGCTGTGTTATTCCTTGAGTGGCTGTGCCCTGCCCCCTTCCTTCCTGTCTCAAAACTATGAGTAGTTTCCTGCAGCAGAAGGAACGGCCTTCCCCCTGAATGCTGAAGGTCCACCCTGTGACTCTCCTACTGGGGCTGGCCAGAGACCCCGCTTGGTATCCTGATCCCCTGTCATGGGTGCTGAGTCTGTCCCCACCAGGACTGCCTGGTGGTACAGCCTGAGTTGGAAAAGTAGATTGTTATGGAGCTTCTCTTGCGCTGGACTCCCTCAACACTGGCAGGCAGTGGATTGGAGAAATATTACCAAGTGTGCTGCTCCTAAAGTCCCTGGGGTTGGGCGCACCAAGCACTAAGTTTCTCTCTTAATAGCAGATGATACAACACTTCCGCTAATTGTGCTGTATGTTAGAAGGGACGTCGCATGTCCCAGACCAGCGGGACCTCTGGAAACCTCGCCAATGTGGCAGTGCCCTGAATATTTCTAGGTTTACCTCCTACGCTTGGCATGTAAGTGTCTTCTCACCAGGACAGCCACTGCTTGCTGCTCCGCTAGCCATGTCCTATTGGGCATAAAGTCATAACAGGGAACCAACTGTGCTGTTCGGACTATATGGTGATGGAGAGCACTGAGTTACCATTTTATTCATGACAGTTTGGTTCTTAGTTTTAAAAGCCATTTGAGGACGGGATCGATGTAGGAATCCTTTCTGATATCCAACACCCCCACCCCACCTCCCAACACACACACACAGGCCCTGGCACATGGCAAAGTGTCAGTAACTGTTGGTAGGAGGAATAGATGAATCGATGAATGGATTTCCACCTCCTTGGAACTTCTCCCAGGACACCAGTCAAGTTGCCCACATAAAGTAGGTTTCCACAGGGTCAAAACAGCAACTTATGGTGAAATGTGAAAATCCATAGATTAAATTACTGTATTGTATCAGTGGTTATTTCTGATTTTGATCATTGAACTGTGGTTGTATAAAAGAATGCCCTTGTTTTTAGGAAGTACATACAGAAATATTTAAGAAGAAAGGGGATTACGTTTGCAGCGTATTCTCAAGTGTTTCAGGAAGGTAATTATCAAGAGAGAATGACAAAACAAATGCAGTAACATGAAAACATTTGGAGAATCTGAGTGAAGGATATATAGAAATTCTTTGCTTTATTTTTGCAACTTTTATGTAAGTTCGAGATAATTTCAAAATAAAAGTTAGGAATAAATACAGTAATAATTTTAATTCGTGATTTAATCATTCATAAATTAATTTCATTAAAAGCAAAAGCAGAAAACAACAAATTCAACCCCATAAGGGTGGACGTGGGGCAACTTTCTTCACTAAGAACTGGAAGTGGACAGAAAGCCCCAAACGGAATCCCCTAAAAGGGGTACAAACAAGGATTTTGTTATTATCTTCAAAATTGAACCAATCGACTATTGAAAATAAGTTAATTTTCAATATTTTACTTAATTCAACTAAAATCTGGGTTATAATCTCCGTTATGCTCTAAATCTTAGGACAAAGAATGAATCAATTATTTTTTATTTCATATTTATAAATCTTACATTTTATTTATTTTATTATGTTTTATTTCTAACTTTTACATTTTATTTATAAATGTTTTATTTTTACAGGTAGAATGCTTTTCTGACAAAAGTATATAATGCCATGATATTGTATCCTTTAGTTCTGACTTCTACGGGCTGATGGCAAAAAGATCATTTTTCTAAAACTATGTGAGGCTTCAGCTATTTGACATCCAAACAATTTTCTTTTGAATTCCTATCACATCGACATCCTTGTCGATTTTCTTGCTTTTGATCCTCATCTAGCGTAGCCAAATGCTCAAGGGCATCTCATCTGATCCCAGCAACTCTCCAACGTCATTTTCATCAACTTCGTGAAATTCTCCATCTGTGTCAGGGTTTTCAACCTCACTCCATAAATTATTTTCATCTCATGTTCATCTTATTGGTGGAGGTTTAGAACATGCTACAGTCAGACCAAGATGCTGACCTGTGGCAAGGAGAGATTCTGATGTCAAGGGAAAAAAAAAAAAAAAAGGGTGACGTGTGTGGGCACTCACGCTAAGTGGATTTCCGTTCCCTTGTCGCTGCGGAACTCTGGGGTCAGGAAGGCCCCTCTCTAAACAGACTGAGCCTCAGGGTTGTGGAGCAGTGGAGGCAACCTTTCTCCTGAGGGAAGGAGAGGAAAGTTGGTAGGAAGCCTGACAGTATGTCAACATCACCTGGGCCCCTTGTACACCTAAAGACTCCCACTGAGGGGCAATCTGGGATCCTCTTGGCCCCAGCAAGGGCTGTTTTCTATCTACACATCCACCCCAGGCCCCCTGCCCCTCCGCATCCTCCAGGTCCTTTTTCCTGGTGCCTGAGGACTTGCTGAGGCCCTCATTCTCAGAAGGCTGCAGGGAACTCAGGTGGGCATGGGCCCTGTCTTTCTTCACTGACTTATTCCACTGAGGTCCTTTCCAGACTCCCTGCTTGGGATGCTCCAGTGTCTTCCACTTTTAGACCAAAGATTGCATTCCATCGCTGTGTCCACGTAAGCCCCTGGCTCCCAGAGCACACACAGAGCCCTCTGAAGGGTTCTCCAGTTACCTTCTTCTGCTGGGCCTGCAGGTCCTGAACTCAGTAAGCACCTCAGTGAAATGAGGTGCTGACCCCCTCTTCCTGCCAGCACCCCTGGTCTCTGCCTGGGACTCACTCTGTTGGAGTTTGGGAGGGGTGGGAGAAGCAGCTCGCGCTACTTCCCCCCACCAGAAGGGGTGAGCTTGGCACTCTCCCCAGGCTGATAACTGCCAAGCTCAGCACCCCACACATGGGCCCGGGGCTTCCAGCACAGGGCCAAGTGCCCCCTGGGCAGCAAGGAAGGAACCATCTCACAGATCAAGGCATTGCATCTGTGTGGTCAGTGTCCTTTCTCCTGGACACAGACCTGCCTGAGAGGCCAAACCTTCTTCTTTACCTTTTGAACAAGGAGACCTCCAGGTAACAGGGATGGCTTCTAATGAGTCCCCAGGGACCCCAGTGACGCTGGAAATAGTCCCGCATGCAATGACTAAAGCCACTGCAGCCCACACCGGGGTCACTCTGGCTCCAGGGCCGCCCTCCTCTGTGCCCTGGGGCTGGCTGGCCTCTCTTCCCTTTTCACGCTGTGCAGCCAAACAGGTGGCTGGGAAGGCCGCTCACCCGGAGGCCGTGCGGTTCCGGCTGCCTGCTGCGCCCTGGTTGCGGATGCCTTCTCAAGGGCAGGCAGGCTTTGCTCATTTTTTAAGATCTTCGAGGTTGCCCTTCAAAGTCCCTGAGAACCAGCAGGAAGGATGGTCTCGCTGCCACCTCTCACTCCTCGGAGAGAGGCAGAAACGGAGCTCGGGTGGGGAGGACTCCCCGGGCACACGTGCTGCACGAGGCGCCACCAAGGCCAGTCCGCCCCCCGCCTCTCTTCCCCACCCCCATAGGTGCCTGTCCACACACCGTCAGTGCCCTTCGGGGGCAGGCTTCAAGGTGGCAGCCAGAGGGGCACTCCTGGGGACCTGGGTGTATTGCGACAAGGGCCAGCCCTGTCGCTAGGCCATCTTTCCTAACATACACTTTCATTTGGGGTGAAGAAGACCTCGTTCATTAGTTTGCTTTAAACTAAGATCAACTTTAGACTACAAGCTGTTGCTGGAGAAACACCCTTTGATCAAAATAGCAGCACCACCCTTGTGGGTCTGATGTGTTGTCTAAACCGCTCCCCCCCCCATTTTGCTAGTCCCTTCATGTGAAGACCCAGTTAAAGACAAGGGTGTGACCTGGAGGGGACGGCACAGTCACCCATGGGCCCCTAACAGCCTCTCAGCCCGGGATGTTTATTCGATTAGATGCCTGTCTCATAGGGCCCTAAAGGACCTGGATACAAGAAAGGTGCTTTTGATGGCATGGAAAGAGGTGGGGAACCGTCCATGAGAGGTGGCAGCTGCCCAGGGCGGACCGAGCCTGCAGAACCGGCGTGAAGGGTCAGATCGAGGCTTGAGAGGCAGGGACTGCAGTTGGCGGAGGGCAGGAAAGACCAGGCTTTGCTCGTTCACTTCTTCAGCATCATTCGTTGTTACCAGCTGCGTGACTGCAGCAAGGCTCACAGACGTGTCTTAGTCTCCTGAGGGAGACTGGGCAGCTGGGGCAGGAGGGCTGGGCCAGGCCTGCAGGGTCTTCCGGGCCCACGCACGCTTTGGGCTGGAGGGCCTACGAAAAGACTGATCTGACTGACTTTTAAAACACGGCCCAGCTGTGTAAGGAGCAGAGCCTGCGGGGAGTAATGGACACTGGCGGGAGGTGCTACGATCTGAGTGAATGTTTCTGTTCCCCCAAAATTCACAGGATGAAGTCCTAGTGCCCAATGTGACGGTATTAGGGGGTGGGGCCTTTGGGAGGTGATTGGGGTTAGGTCATGCCAGGAGGGTGGGGCCCCCATGAAGGGGTTAGTGCCCTGAGAAAGACAGGAAGGGACATTATTACTCACTGTCTCTCTCTCTCTCAACCACGTGAAGATGCGGTAAGAAGGCGATGTCTGCAAGCCAGGAAGAGACCCATCCAGAGCCAGCCCTCCTGGAACCCTGCCTGACCTCAGACTTTCAGCCTCCAGAGCTGTGAGGAAGAAAATTCTGCTGTTTAAGCCACCCATCCCGTGGTGCTGTTAGGGCAGCCCCGGCTGACGGGGACAGGAGGCTGGCTGGGGGTCTGGTCCCCTGAGAGATGAGGGAGGTGTGGGGCGCAGGGGCAGTTGGGTGGCGAGGAGAGCACTGCTGTAGGGTGACCCACCTGCTGATGGTTTGGACGTGAGGATGGGAGGAAAGGGGCGCCAGGAGTGACCCCGGGGTCTGGGCTCGAGCCGCAGGGGAGATGGAGACAGGCCGTGTTTGGGGGAGGGCAGCAGGGCCGTGGGTTCTGTCATGCAGGGTCTGGCTCCGGAGCAAGGAGGGGCCTGAGAGGTGGGAGGCTGTGGGGAGGGTGGGGGGTCTCAGAGGCTGGCACACAGAGGATCTCCAGGAGGAGGCATCTGTCAATTACCAAGGTAAGGCTCTGCCTCTCAGCCTGTTTGTTCAACACATTTACCCACATCTGCCTTCCCTTGCTGCTCAAGCTGGCTAGGCTCTGGGTCCAAGGACCCTCTTGGCTGTCCACATCTGTGAGGAGGGTCCCTCAATTTTGAACCATCACCCCCGACTCTGCAGATTCATGCTGTGTCCGTCTTTGAGGCTTTCCTCAGTGTCCCCAGTTCTTTTCTCTGAATCCCCCAGCCCCTCCGTCTGCCTCTTCTGTCTGACACAAGAGCTAAGTCTGTTCTTGTCTGTTTCTCCAGGAGGTGAGCTTCTCACAAACAGGATCATGCTGCCTTCTCCTTGCCTCTGACCAAAAGATCAGGCATTCAGTAAACAAGTGAGGGAAGTTTGTTGAATGACTATATGACTGTATGCCATCAGTACAGGAGAATCGGCAGATTGGGATAAGTCACCCAAAACATCCCCTGAGAGGACAGCCCAGGGGCGCAAAGCACTCTGCCTTTGAAGGTAGTGAGCAGCCCATTGCCGAGAGATGACCAAGCAGAGGATGCATGAACACTGTTCAGGAGCGAGGAGATTCCTGCAGTGGGAGGAGGTCAGACTGGACAGGCCTCCCAGCATACCAAGAAGGAAAGAACACTGATCGTGGAGACCTGAAGGATTCGCTGTGATAATTCCAGGCTTTGGCACTTAGCTGAGTCTGAAAGTATTTGACAACCGGGTATGAATAACAGTATTTGCAGCTTAAAATCCTTGCCCGCCACACCCCAGAGTGTGAAGGTGGGCCTCCACCCAAAGATGTGCTCGCTGCTGTCAGAGCAGATTGACACAGGGAGCCCGTGGGCCTAACTGTAAGCATCTCGATCACACTGTGTCCCCCAGGGCCACTTTGATAACCTGGCTGACGAAGACAGTAGGAGGCAGGTAGGGGAAGGTTCACAAGCCGGAGGGCTCGGTGTGGGCTGTTTTCTAGCCCCCAAGTCCTCCTCCTGCCAGCCTGCACATGTTCCTCCTGGTGTCACAAAATATCTGGGCTGTTTTCCCGTGGGCACCTGTGTGGTTCGGAACATCTTCACAGCCATGTCCAGGGTCTGGCAAGGCTCTGTGGGCATGTGATCAAGACCACTGCCTAGAATGGGTGGCCCAGGCCGCCGGAGTTCTTGGGGGCAATGCCTCTGCACATCTGCGGAGGAAGGGTCTGTCCCCCAGGGGGACTGGCCAAAGGACCACGGAGCTCTGTGTCCACAGGCTGTGTTTGCAGAGAACAGGGGACAAGGGAGGGATGGATCCATTCAGGGCCTCTGGTAGCAGGTGCAGAACAGGCAACTCAAGCCAGCTCAGTGTGGAAGGAAGCCAGTGGTCCTTCATGGCTGAAAGCTGGGCTTGCTTCAGGGCCTCACGGCTCGGCGTTGAGCCATCCTCCCCGCCCCGCAGCTCCAGCTCATGCCCCCACAGTCAGGACCCCTTCCTATGGCTCCAGCTCAAATCCTGGGGAACCCCCCCTCTCATGGGCCCAGTCTGTGGCACCTCTAAATCTTCATTGTGGCCAAGGGATGGAATACAAGGACTAGATCCCCCCACACAGGGCAAGGCCTGGGGGTGCAAAGATGGCTCCCCAAGGAAAACTGGGGAGCCCTCACAAGAAAGGGGAACAGATACCAGGCAGAAACTTGTCCCACTAGGGGAGGAGAAGGAATAAGAAGAAAGAGAGGCTGGCTGCTTCAGCCCATTCACCCAGGGTCTGGGCCACCTGTCAAAGCGCAGACACAGGCACCTCGCAGACAGAGACACGGAGCAGGAGGGAGCTGAGGGCCCAGAGCCTAGAGATCGAGAAGTAAGGCAACGCAGGGAAAACAAAAAGCTTGATTTTTAAAACATAAATATATTTATTAATTAGGTAATTAGGTTTATTTACTTATATATTTTAACAGAGGTACTGGGGATTGAACCCAGGACCTCCTGCATGCTAAGCACACACTCTACCATTGAGCTCTACCCTTCCCTGCTGACAACAAACTTTAAAATGACCCTCCATCCAACCCTTATACTTCAACTAACTAGATTTTTTTCAGGGAGGAATTATCAGAGTGATTTAGGAACAGCATCTCTGGGAAGAGGACTAGGGGAAGGCGGTCATCTGTGTGTAAGCATCCAGGTCCCATAGCCTGGAGCCTCGGCTTCCTGGCTCAGCCATGTGCTCAGCACGGCTGGTCTCTGGAGCAAATCTTTCCTTCATCCTCCTCATTCCACAGACGTCTCCCAGATTCCTGCCCTGGGCCCTGGGCCCTGGGCTCACCACTGATCTGAGCAGAAACTGCAGGGAGAGGTCCCTGCTGTCACAGAGCCCAGGTTCTGCTCAACAGAGGAGACAACAGGAATAGAGAAGGTAATTCAGATGACAATACGGGCAAGGAAGGAAAGGAAACAAGGTGGGAGGCAGGGCACTTTGGGGCAAGCAGTCCAGGGGGGCCTTCTGGAGGAGGTGACCTCTGTACTAAGCACCAGATGGCAAGAAAGAGCCATGCAAGGGTCTGGGAAGAGAGTCTGGGCAAAGGGAACAGCCAGAGTGAAGGCACAGAGGATGGAGGCCCTGGAAGGCCTGGGGCACCCTGGGGCGGCTGAGCCCCTGCTGAGTCTCTCTCTGGGGGCTCTCTGGCCCTCGGCAAACCACCCCTGACAAGGACTCCCTGAGCACACAGGGCCCCCAGACTGATGCAAGGGGAACCAGAGGCAGAGGCGGTGCTGGATCCCCCAAGATGGTCCTTTCCCTCAATGTTCCTCAAATAAAAAAGTAGACATTTAAAGCAGACAAACAATAAACCACCGCAGAATTGTCAAGTTGGCAACGTTTGTCATTTCTTACCCAGAACGTCCCCTTTAAATCCCCGGCAGCGCAGGGCAGGACCCTGGGAGTCTTGTCAAGTCTCTGACTTTGGGAAAGAATCTGACCACCCCAGGCTCACCAGCAGGCTTGAAAGTGGCCTCTGGTCAGGCTGGGGTTGGGGTGGGGTGGGAGTGGGGTGACCATAAGGGTGTCTTCTTTTTTGTTATTGGTAGTCGTAACCCATCTGATGTTTCGATGCACACACTTACGGAACAAAACCTGCTGAAAAGCTTTAAAGCACAGCACAGCCGTAATTTCTGAGAGAGAGCGAAAGATTGGAAGCTGTCTTCTGAAAATGAAGAGCCTGCACCGGTTGGTACCATGAAGGTGCAGGCTGGAGGGTGGATTTTAAGATATTAGCAGGGAGTCACGTAAGGGCCTGGGGTCACAGAGCCTCGTCCGGCAACTGACATCAACCTCCAGGCATCTGCTCACTGTCTCAGCACCGAAGGTCATGCCCACTTACAGACTCCCGCTGCAGAGAAGGCTCGGGCCATGTTCTCAGCGCCTCAGCGTGAGCAGGAAGCCAGCTGTTCCACTGCCTAAGGAGTCACCAGGCACAGGACCCCAGGGCTCTGGACCACCGGCAATGATGGCTGAGATGCAGGTAGAAGACGCACGGGGACAGAGCAGGCTGCCGAGCCTTGTCCCAGGCCACTTGCACGGGATGCAGAGCCCAGCCCCAGCCAGCAGCTTCTGTGGTCCTCAGGGCACGGCCATGCAGCGGGGCCAGGGCCGCTTTGCACGTAGTCCTACACAGCCCTTAGTGAGCCCCTGTGTGCCTATCTGCGCCCTGCCTGCCTCACCAGGTCTGTCCATCACTCAACATTCAACCAAGAACACCTACCACGTGCCCAGCCTCAAGGTCATGGGAGGAATGGGTGGACGAAAGCGTCAAAGAAGTGCTGTGGCCCCTCCAACTCTTGACAGCAGCTGGTTTGTGACACAGTGTCCCCACATTGTCACCGTCAGTCTGTTCCTCTCCCCCTAGGACATGGGGCCCACTTTAGGGGAAGGCACTAAGCACAGTCTGAAAAAGGTGTGTCACCCCATCACATGCTCAAATATGTCTTTCTTTTATGAAGGATGTGTTGGTGTTAACAGAATATGAAGGTGTATGGATCAGGAGCGGGGCCTGTGTTCCTAGGGGAGACCCAGGGGTTCGGGACTAATGGAGGCTCTGACGTGCCTCCCAGTTCTTCACAAACAGGTGGGCTGGGTCAACACGTGGGTCCAGCAAATGGGCCGCCTCTGCTCGCCAGCCTCAGGGCCTCTGCTGGGCAGGGCCTCCGGAGAACAGGACCTCAGGACCTCACAGGTCTCTCTGGGGTCCTAAGGTACTCCGGGACTCCCCTGCCCCCCCAGCCCCCATCTAGAAGCGCTTACCCCTGACGACCCAGCCTTGCCCACTCCTTCCCGGGCAAGCTCCAGGCCACAGTCATCCGCACAGCACCCAGCCCCGCCCCATTTCCTGGAAGGTCACTGATCTCCCGACCCCCGTCCCGGCTCACTGCCCCTCCAACAAGGACAGAGAAAGAGGGCAGTGAGCCCATGCCTGGGGCCCTGCCTGCCCCTGCGACCCGCTCCTGGCAGGTGTGGGCAGCCCAGGACGGGGTGGGGGAGGGAGCTTACCTGGCCAGTCTCTGCTGGGGGAGGGACCTGCATTGCACACTGTGGTCCAGGGGGTCCTCCAATTTCTGTTCTGTATTTTTACACCCTGATTATTTCATACACGGCCTTCTGATGGACTCATTTACTGGGAAGCTAAAGATACCCTTAAATGCCTAAAAATAAACCTGAGCTGCTAAAAATTCAGCATTTCTCTCCCTCGCCTCCACCAGCTGGGCCTGTCTGCTTTCACTCCGACACCATCAGGAACTACAAACAAGAATTACAAAAGTGAACAAGTTTACATGGGTCTGATTAGCGGATCTTCTTTTATCTTCAATTTGCCAAAACATTTTGGGGATGTTATTACCGAGACACATTCATTCTTTCTCTCTCTCTTTCCCTTTCCTTCCTTCCTTCCTTCTTTCTCCTTATTCACTTCAGTTGTGTGACTTGTGCCCTTTTATTCTAATATTTAGGAAAAGTTTTGTCCAAATGCAGGCTCCCAAGATTTTCTCCCCCTGGGCAGCTGCACCTCCTTCCCTCAATTCAACTATTTTAAGAGACTCTTCTGGTTTCCGTGAATACCCTGCCGATTGCCTGAAGGCCAGTTAGGAATAAACCCGCTAAACCAATAAATTACATTCACCCTCATTTCCAGAGGAACCCTTTTACATAAATATCTGCCACAGAAATAAATCAGATAAATTAATAAGAACTCCCTCCTCCCCCCAAACCAAACAGTGAACAGTAATGGTTATCAGACCAGTTAAAAGAATAAACCTATTAAATAAATAAATTTGCTCTACACCAATTTATGTCACCAATGTACTTAAGGGGAAACCTTTTAAAGGAGTAGATTTACAGTGTGCACACACAGATCTCCACTGGGTATGCGTAATTACGCATAAGAAAGGCATTACTTTTAAAGTGGATGAATGGGTCATACTTTTTTGATTTACTGTTCGAAACAGAAAAATGGTAATGGCATGAAATAAGCGTTTGCAAACCCATTTCGGAAGACAGGAAATGCTTGATTTACCTAGGGCACCCATCATGTTCTGTATTTCAGATCGAAGTAGATAAATGGTAAGGCAAATGGATATTTGGGGGAAAATCTATAGCCTTTCTGTCAACTCGGCAAGTTAAATGTTTGGAATAAAAATGCAGAGAGTGTCTATGAGTGTTAGGAAGAAGCCATGATTTATCAGCAACCTGGCAAATGGAAGTGGGCAGTGCTTACCTGGGAAGGTGAGGACTTCACACACAGGCGGAGCTCCACCACCCTCGGTGTCTTACACTGTGACATTTGCTGTCCCTGCCTCCCCCACGTCACCTAAACACTGCCCCCAATGCAGTCCTTATTCCGATCTCTTTCTTGCACTTAAAAACCCTGCCTGCGCCTCCAGCATCAAAAGAAGAGATGGATGCCCTGTGACGTGGTTGGGCACTGTTTTCACAGAGGCCACAGGGGGCTGTGGTCCTAAGTCAATATCATGTACAAGCCTGCTTTGAACGCCCGCTATGCACATGCACCTGTGTCAGCTGCTGCTTACAGATGCCTACAAGATTTCTGCATTTCATACAACTCAGTATTTCCCAAGGCAGAAATCGACATCTAGAAATTGGCCCAGGACCTCAGGAGCCGTGTCTGCATTCAAACAGAGGGCTGAAACCAGAGCCCAGACCCTAAATATTTCCTAAATAGCAGCCCTCCCTTCCTGAATTACTCAAGTCACTTCAGGAACTATTTCCTCTGTTTGTTTCACCCATTCGCACGCAGCCGCAGAGGAAGTCTGTCAGGCTGGGTGAGATGGAGGCCACGTTTCAGTCCCCGCTCAGCTCGGCACCAGCTGGGTCGCAGTTCCTCTGAGCCTCAGTTTCCACATCTCCAAAATGAGTATAACCATCCCGTAGCGTCTGCTGGTTAAATGGGATCAGGATTAAAGGAACTTACTATGTTGGGCCGGCAGTAAATGGTGACAATGACTGTTGGTATGTTTTCATCATCAGGGAGGCAAAAAGTATGACCAGGTGGCAGTCTGTGTGCCCAGCTCTGTGCCAAGCGTTCCAAGGGCCAAGGGATCTAAGCCCCAGGCTCTGTTTCAAGGAGGAGACACCGGTTCTCATGCAGGAGAAAGAAAGGAAATACGTGGTGGTACCAGGAGTGTCGGTACCGAGAGGAGGGTGGGAGTCAAGACAGGCAGAGGGGAGGGTGTTCTAGGCAAAGGACACAGCCAGGCAAAGGCAACATCTAGGAAGCGCAAGGTGGGTCTCTGCAGGTGAAGCACACGGGGAGTTGGAGGGCCGCGGAGGTTCTGCTCACCAGATGCTCGCCTAGTAGTCACCATGGGGAGCCTGGCTTCTTCCCCCCTCTCTCCCAGCTACAGGGACCACTCCGTGTGAAGGTTTTCCCGGACTGGGCCAGAGCCTGCCCTGGTTCCGCCTGCAGGGCTCAGCCACCAGGCAGGTGCCCCGGTACTGCTCAGGGCCGGCGGGGCCCCAGCGGGAGCATCCTGCCTGCCCGTGCCCACACGGGGAGGCACCCCGAGAACACGCAGGAGTCCCGGAGCCGGCAGATTTACACAGTCAGACATGCTATGATTTTGACCGGCTTTAGAATAAATATGGCCCAACAAATTGTCGTTTTTATGGATATTTACAACCAAGGCACTTTGTAAACCTAAGAACTAATATTTCCCAGAGGAAATCTGGCTCTCAATTCTTGATAAATTATTGGACATTCAAACCAGCCCCAGCCCAGGGGTTTCTCTCTCTGTTTTTCCCGCTCCAGAGGCGAGGTCTCAGGCAGACTCGGGCTTGTCTGGAGCTGAATCACAGCAGGGTGCGAGCAGGCTCGAAGCACGGGTAGCAATCATCACGGCACTCCTGCAGCGATGGCTATGCCCCAGGCGTTCTTCTAAGCCCTTTCCAAGTAGTAACTCATCTAATCGTCACAACAACCCATGTTGTAAGTACTGTTGTCATCCCCATTTCACAGACGAGGAAACTGAGGCAGAAGGTTGCAGTGAGATTCAGAGAGAGCGTCTCGAGGGTAGACAGGACTCCAACCCCA
This sequence comes from Camelus bactrianus, assembly GCF_048773025.1. Classification (NCBI taxonomy): domain Eukaryota; kingdom Metazoa; phylum Chordata; class Mammalia; order Artiodactyla; family Camelidae; genus Camelus; species Camelus bactrianus. The sequence continues at coordinate 19,562,579 of NC_133547.1, read as the reverse complement.
GGGTGTTGGAGGGTATACTTTCTGCTGCAAGCTAGAAATCCCCAATAAAATTGACATTTAAGCCAAAAAAAAAAAAAAAGAACATATTAGCTCAAGTAAATAAGTGCCTGGGACAGTTCTGGCTTCAGGCAGTTTAGGGCAGCAGCCCCACCGATGCCATCAAGCTTCCTAATGCCTCCTGGCGTCCTTTTGCCTGCCTGGCCACTCGCACACTGGCTGCCTGTCCTGCTGCAGGGGTTCCCGACTTTAAAACCTCCCCTACCCTGTTCAAATGGAGCAGGAAGGGAAAGAGACGACCTTGCTGTGTAGGGTGGCGTGGACCCTGGGGCTGCCCACATGGGCAAATGTCCACCTCTTTGTGGACAAAGGGCCCAGAGTAAAGTCACTGTCCCAGCAATTCAGCCACTCTCCAGCACAGGGACAGGGCCTGGGCGCTGTGACCCGGCATGTCTGCCCCCTCCCCCGTCCAGGGGCCAGCAGTCTGCCCAGTCTTAGCTCTCTCGCCCTCTCACAGCAGGGAAGACCACGCTGGCCTCCTGTTCACCTCCTGGGCTCCCAGGGAGGGCAAGGCAGGCACTCCTGAGGCCAAGACACCCTCAGCGGCCAGAGTGGCCCCCAGAGACATGCAGAAGGCTTTAGTGGGGCTACTGGGCCAGGCAGGAAGCAGGCACCCTCTCAGCTCTGTGGCTGCCTGGCCACGGGGTCTTGAGCTAAGAGATTATGACCAGATTTCTCTGGTTATAAACTCTTTCCCACTCTCTTAACATGTTGAAATCAGTGTTTCTTAGGATCGATATGTGCCTGGTTTTTTCTTTTCATCTCCCAAATCTGGTATTGTCAAGGGTCTGTTTTACAACTGATGACACAAAATGTCACTCTAAGCCCAGCTGCCACGCTGAGTAGGGAGAGTGGCTGAGAGTGGAGCAGCCAGAAGGGAAAAGCAACGCTGAGGCAACGCCCAGGAGGTCGGGCTTTGCCTGCAGGCAGCAGGTGCACTGTGAGCCCTGCCCCGTGCCGCGCAGGCCCTGCACGTCACACCTGGGCGGGAGGCCCTGGCAGAGGGCAGGCTCCGGCCTGAGCGGGGGGTGTGCTCTAGGTCCCCGGGTCCCCCAGCCCCAGGGGGTTTGCCTCCATGAGCACAGCCGGGGCAGCGGTCCCTGGAAGCGCTGGCCGCCCTGCTGTGCACTGCCCGCCATCCCGGCTGTCAGACCAGGCATTTCTTCCCCCTTCAGTGTTGTTCCAGAGAACAACAATCCAAAACAAACATCCAAACTCAGCAAACATACTTTTTTGACAGATTGAACATAAAAAAAAAAAAAAAAAAGGCGAACAAATGTTTCATCAAAGCAAGGCCCACTCCCCGCAGCGCTCAGTGTTGGGGGGACTCCCTCCATCTCTGGAGGAGCCAGGGAGCCTCAGTCCTTCAAGGCCCTGCCTGCCCAGTGGCACCCTGGCAGGCCTGGCTCCTGGGGGTCTGACACCTGGACCCTGCCCATCCCAGGTGTGCCTGGGTCTGTGGCCCTGACAAGGGGGCCTGGAAGAGACATCCTCACTCGGGTTCTCAGGGGAAGAGGAGGAGATAGGCCGGGGAGCAAGGAGATGGCCCTGCTGGCATGAATGGGGCAGTGGCACCTGCCGGGCAAAGCCATAGCCCCACAGTGACCCGAGGAGCCAGCGTCAGGGATGCCGGACCTCTCCCTGCTCCAGCTAAGAGGCAGCAAGGGCTGGGCTGGGGGCCAGGGCTTGTCAGGGTTTGGGGACGGGTCCTGCCGTGACTGAGAAAGCAACACGCACAGAAGCAGGGCCCGACTGGAGGCAGAGGAAGAGCGTGGGGTCTAGGGTGCCACCTGGGGCTCTGGGCACAGAACACGACAGGAGCAAATTCTCAAGGAGAGAGCCAGCCCCGCCCACTGACGAGGACACCCTGAAGGACCAGCACCACGTTCAGGGTAACGTGGTTGGGGGCGGGCTGCGGCTGCACAGGCACACGGGCTGGCCAGTGCCCAGTGGTGGGGCTCCCTCTCTCAACAAGTGGAATTTCTTCACGTAGGTCTGTCCCTGGGCTGGGCTCAGGGAGGGTTATGGACTGAATTGTGTCCCCTTCAGAATTCTCATGCTGAAGTCCTCACCCCAGTACCTCGGCATGTGACGTATTTGGAGACAGAGTTGCTTTGAAGAGGTAATTAAGTTAAAATGGGATCATTACGGGGGCCAGAACCCAATACGACTGGTGTTGTGAAGAAGAGGATGTTAGGACATTGACACACACACACAGGGACCACAGAGGGACCAGGCCATCTCCATGCCAAGGTGAGAGGCCTCAGAAGACACCAACGCTGATGACTCCTTGATCTTGAACTTCTAGCCTCCAGAATTGGAAGAAAATAAACTTCTGTTATTTAAGGCCCCCAGTCTGTGGCACTTTGTGATGCTGGCCCTAGCCACCCACCACAGGGAGGTCCGAGGCTCCACCAAGGAGACCCAGAGGCAGGTGGTCCCTCTGCACACCCCCTTCCCTCTTCCTGCTGCCCCCTCGTCTGGCAACAAGACCAGAGGTCTGTGAGAGCCCAGCTGTCTCAGCTGACGGCAGAGGGGCTCCTCATTTCCCAGTTACTCTGCTCCCCACTGTGCAGTGGGTAGGGCAGGGGCAAGCAAGCTTCCAGCAGTCCTCAGTCCTTGTCCATAAAGTCATGTCAACACCATCAGGACCTTGGCACCCTTCGTGCCTCCTTCTACAGACAGTGCCAGAGCTTCCACTGTGCTTTGGGGAACCCAGCAGGGGGAAGGATTTCACCTCCCTTGTCTCAGACACTGTGCTTCTATTAATGCAACCAAATTGAGCACTGGCTCTCTTGTCAGTCCCACATGGGCTGCTGTGGCCGAACACCCCACACTCCACTTTACACATGCCTCTGTGACAAAGTTTGTCCTCCACTCTGGGTCACACGTTTGGGTTTGGGGCCCAGATGTTGGGCTTTACATCTCATCCTTTTTAAGTTTGTTTGTGTGACCTTCCATCTAAGAGTGAACACAGCTGCGAGCTGCAGCATGGCGTGGGGGAGGCCATAGGAGGCCCCCGCGCTCACATCTCCTACAGAGCTGCTTCTCCAGCATCAGTGAGTGTCTCCTGTATGACCTCAGCTGCCCCCACAGGCATTGGGGGCGCCTCAACGTGTCTTCATCTGTAGGCGAGACCCGGCCCGCTCCTCATGAGCTTAGTCGCTTTGTGACGCTGGATTTGCTCCTGTTATGTCGACAGTTATTTGGTTCCCCTGAGGTCCAGTTTGGAGAGGAAAGATAGGATGATGCAGCATCCATTCTCTCTATTGCCAATTTTCAAAATAATGATTTAATTTGCCTGCATCCTGCAAAGGCGGGGAGACCGTATAACTCAGGGTGACTTTATCCTGCAAACTAGGACATCTCTGAAAGTCAAAGGGCAGTGGGCGTGAGTCAGGACACTCCGGGCAAACCTTAGTGCTCGTTCGTCCCATCCAAAGGTGACCGTGAGGTTTCATTTTGTTTTAAGTGTCAGTGTATAAAGTCACGTATTTAAGCACAGTTCATTTGCCTTAATTCACTGCAACCATTATTACTGATATTCAAATGGCACCGTCTTTGCGGGTAGGAAATCAACGCTTCTAGACTCCCAACCTCTCCCTAAGAAACCGGTGAAATCACAGGCCTGATCTACTACATTTTTTCCTGAGTTCATATGCAAAGCACTTGGAAATATTGAAATAAGCACTGTCCCCTATGCACTGCCAAAACGTCCCCACGCACAGCCTTGGGGGATCACTGAAGGAATCAGAGGCTTCAGTGAGATCAGGCACCGACTGGAGGGGTGACCTGGGGGCTGCGCAGTCTTAAAGAGCCTACGGGCAGTCAGGGAGGAGGGAGTCACTGATTCTTTAGGACCTGGGCTGCGTGCTGCAGGGTGGGGGCCAGGGGAAGGGTTGCAGCTCCATTTTGAAAGCACGTTGAGCTAGTCAGTGCCGGGCCGGGCCATGAGGGAAGCAGCTGTCTCCGTGGGCTCCCCATCACTGTGGGTGTGCAGTCAGTACGGGCCTGAAGACAGCCTTCCTCTGGCCAGCCCCTCCCCACAGGGCGAGGATTCCACCTGGCCAAGGGGATGTGTCCGCCCAAAGCCCGGCCCCTTCCCCACCACACCCTGGGACTCCCTGCCCAGATGGCCCTCGGCCTCAGGACTGTGTGCTTTGAGGTCAGTGGCTCCCAAGAGGGAAGGGGAAGTGATTTTGCCCCCTGGTGGGGGGTCATTTGGCAATGTCTGGAGACACTTGATTTTCACAACTGGAGGAGGGGTAGCATCCCAGTGGTTAACGGCTGAGGACACGGGGTGTTTCCAGCCTACAGTGCACAGGATGGCCCCACCACAGAGAATTATTGGGCCCAACATGTCAGTAGTGTCCAGGCTGAGAAGCTCTGCCCTCGGCCCCAGGGATGGCTGAGGGGCAGTGTGTGTGGCTATGGGAGAGGGTCAGCGCTGGGACTCACAGGCTGGGGTGGCCCCGCGCGTAAGGGGGATGCAGGACAGAGCGGAGGGTGGGAAGAGGAGGGTGGCTGAGAGGCAGGTGAGGGCAGATCAGTGGCCTGCCGTGCTCCAGCGTGGAACACCAAAGAGCGAGATTTCTGAAGTGGAACCTGGCCTTCCAGCTCTTTATGAAGTTATACTCATCAAGGCAGAGGGTAGAACACATCCTAGTTTAGTATTTTTCAGCTTGGTTTATAACTTACATGTTTAGATGTGTGGTATGTGGCCTCTGCCTATCCTCTTGCTCCAGGTGAGGGCCTGTGAAATACTCCTTCACAAACTCCGCTGGGTCAGGGACCCAGGGAGGAGGTCTGGGCTCTGCAGGGGGCCCCGTGGTCCCTTTGAGCAGGGACTCATCCGAGATGACTCTGAGATTCATCACTCATCCAGCAGGTGTTTGTTGAGCCCCGACTGTGCGCAGGCAGCTTGCTGGCTGCAGGGGAAGCTTGCAGTCTAGGACAAAACCCACTAACGGTGACTGTCACCGGGCATGTGAAGGGATGCTATGAGATCCCAGGGCCGGGGCTTGGGGCTCTGGGTAGGTCCGGACTGTCTCCTGCTGAGTCCGTACCTCAGGGCACATGAGGCTTCACATGGCTACTCTGCCCTGCTGTCCTTACAGATGGAGTCTCTCCTTTTCAGGCCAGCCTTGGGCGCTGCCAGAATCACCCTAGAAGGGTGTCCACTCAAATCTGAGTCCAGACACAGGAAGCAGTGACCTCTGAGATCACCAAAGAGCCCATTTCACAGATAAGGAAACCGGGGATCCAACTCCTACAAGGCCCTGCATGGAGGGAGTGGCTGGGGTCTGGTTCAGCCGGATTAGCTGGTTCCCATAGCGCCCTGCCACGCGCCCCTCCCACCTGGGCTGCCCCCAGGACCTGAGTGGGGAGGGCTTTCGCAAACATCAGCATTCTTGAATATCCAAGGGCTGGTCCCGGTTCTGCTTCACTAGACCAAGGAACCTCCATTAGGGTCCCCCTGTGTTACCTACCACCCTACGATGGATGCCCCTAACCCACAGAGGGAACGGGGGATGAGTTTGTCGGGGGCTTTACTCCTCAGTGGGCAGCCTGGGGTGAGTAGGGAGAAGTGCCCACCTCTTCACCAGGTCCTTCTCTCCCCACTGGAAGGCCCTTCTTTGCCTGATGTCCAGCCGGGGTCCCAGATCTGGAGTCTTCTCTGAGGAAGTCGAGCTGTCTGTGTTACCGCCACTGACCATCAGAGGGCGCCCAGCCCAGAGGCGCCAAAGGAGGGTTGCTGGCCGGGAGATGGCTCAGGGAGAATCCTTACTCCAGGGGGCCAAACCGCGGCATCTTCAGGAAGAAAATAACTAGGACTGGCCCTCAGACCTCTGAACAGAATACCCACCCCTCACACACACACACACGGTGGCCTGAGGGGAACTGTCAGTTCTGTTTGTCGGGCTTTCTGCCATCACTCCTGTTAGGTGTTAAACCTCCCTGACCGCATCCCCACCTTGTGCCCCATTTTGCAAACGTTACAATTAGATTCTTCACAGACAGTCCCCTTTCAAGCCATGAAGATTCAAAGAGCCCCTGCTCTGTCCCTAGGCTCAGGCTGGGGATAGAGGAAGAGGCAAGATTTGCATCTCTGGCCCAGGAATGAGGATGTGAGCTGACTGTGGCTGTGGGGCCCAGGGATGGGAGGGTCTTGTTGGCCGAGGTGAGAGGCTGGGGGAAGGGGGAGCAGCTGAGCTTTGCTGTAGGAGTTAGAGACTGACTCTGGACCCCCTCTACCTGGACTAAACCCCACTTCTCAGCTGTGTGGCCCCGGCAGGTTACTTAACCTCTGTGTGCCTCATTTTCCCCTTCTGTAAAATGGGGGCAACTGAGTACCTCTCAGGGGGATTCAGCAGAGCCGAGCAGGGAAGTGCTTAGCATGGAGTAAATCGTAGTCCTCATCATCATTATATACAGGCATATATGCCATCATTATATTTGGGCTGAGTCAATAAAAGGGGACTAGAACCGATTAGCCAGAAGGAAGGAGGCACAGCGAGGTGATGACGTGACAGTGGACTGAGGGTCTGAGCAAAAGGGCAAGGGCATTAGAGCTGGGGCTGGGGCTGCTTTCCAGAACCCTAGGCTCTCAGGCTGTGGGGGCAGAGGGGGCAGCAAGGGGCTGCCAGGCACCCCCACCCCCGCACTGCCCTAAGCAGGCTGCCGCTGCTTCTCCTTTTGCAGAAAGAAAGCTCATCTTGCTCCAGTATGCGGCAGCCAGTAAAAGCACGTTAATCTTTAACGTGTTAGGAAAACAGCCTCCAATCTGAATATCGGCTCTTCCTCCCATCTGTGGCAGTTTGCACAGACTTTTTTTCAGAGTGGCAGAATGCCTCATCTATGCGCCAGCCGGCTGCAGGCGCCCTCCACTGCCACAGAGTAAACCACCCCAACCCCTGAAGGTGAGGACCCCCAGCCCAGACCTCTCGCCCCGGCCCCAGCCCCATCGATGGCCTCTGCAGAGTGTGAATCTGGTGGAGGGACTCAACGCTCACCTCAGCTTTACACAAGCGGCCAGATTTGTGGATTCTACAGACCAGCAAAACAACCCCCCAAACCAATTGGAAAATTCATGGTTTTGCCAAGGAAAGCTATTTGAGAGAGAGAGAGAGGGAGCGAGAAACCTATAATCCAAGATCTCCTTCAATTCATCAAAGAAAGGAAATTTTGACATCAAAAAGGAAAGGACAGAATTAAGACTTAAAGGTCTTTAAATTGAGGAAATTGAGCTTTATGAAGACCCATCATGTTGCCTTTATTTTTCTCATTTGGGGATTAGAACTAACTCAGAAGAATCTGCAGCCAGCAAACCCAGTGGGGGTTCATGTGTCCAGCACCCCAGGAGTGCCCAGTGGCCGTGGACCTGAGCCATCTGGTCTCACCCATCTTAGCCCACTGGCCGCTCAAGAGAACCACAACCAAAAACGTAGTCCTTCGGAAACACACTCTGCTCCAGAGCTTGTCAAGTGGCAAAGAATCAAAAAAGGAATAAATAGCAATATTTTATAAGTTTTAAAATGCTATTTTAACACAAATACCAGAGCAAGTATAGCATAAATCAACAGAGACACCCAAAAGTATGTTTGTACAAGAAATGTAATAAGCTGGTATGAAAAACAGTGTCAGTTGGTGCAGATGGCAGAAAAAGCCAATATTCAAATGTATGCTGTTTTACTAACACATTAAAGATCAACATTTTGCTACCTGCTGCTCATGATAGCAGGATTAAAAAAAAACTCACACAACACACACATAAACTCGCGCATGATATTCTAACCCAGAGAATGAAAGATTCTTAAAGAAATTGTCAAGTGCTTTCCATACTTCATCTGGTGGTTTTAAAGCTTCTGTGGTTCAGAGGAAAATTTGCATCTGAAAATGCAGCTTTTCCACTATCTGCCTGATGTTTGAGAAAATTAGGCAAAGGGGATGAGAAAATACCAGTGTTGCAGCCCTTAATGCCCTCCTGGATTAGCAGCAGGAACAGAGGGGACAGAGCTACCCTGCATGTCTGATAATGGTGCTTCTCTCTCCGTGCACAGCTCGGGCTGTTGTCAAGCTGTTTGCTCAGGCACTGGCGCTCTGGGGGTCCCCCAAAGTGTCCTATGAAGTGGGCAGGATTGGCAGCATTAGCCCCACCCTGCAGCTGGGCAAACTAAGGCTCAGAGATGGTGAGTAGATAGATGGACAAGAATCACAGAGCCTAAAGGAGGCGGGCCAGGGGTGCAGATGGAGCCCATACCCCAGCAAGGAAGTTGCCAAGGAATTCTCAACTGTCTTGCAGTATTTGCTCTTAAACCCATAGGTTTGGGAATCAGACAGCCAGAGTTCAAATCCCTTCTTCACCTGACCTGGCCTTGGACCAGTGACCTCACCTTGAGCATCACCTGGTTACTCTGAGAAATGAGAACAACAAAACCATCCAGTAGGGGTGGCGTCAGCTCAGCCCGGGGCCTAGGCTTAGTCTGACTGGTGTGAGCACAGGCCGTGACGTGATGGTCTGTCTAGAACTGAGATGGTAAACTGGCTGCCTGGGAGACAGAGCCTGGGCTGTGCTGGGCCGACCTAGACAGGAAGGGCGGAGGGTAAGCCTGCAGCTTCCTTGCTTGCTGGGCCCCACGGCCAGGCAGGCACAGGCAGGGCGGGATGTGCGCTATGGCGCGCTTCACAGTCCTCATAGGCACCCTGCTGGGTTGAATGGTGGCTCCCCGAAAAGATAGGGAACTGGTGAATGCAACCTTGTTTGTTAAAGGAGTCTTTGCAGATGTAATTAAATTAAGGCTCTCCAGATGAGGAGCTTTCTTGGATTAACCTGACATGCCCTAAATCCAGTGATGTGTCCTTATAAGACACAGAAGAGGGGATGACATGAGAAGACCACGTGAAGATGGAAGCACTTGGCTTTCCAACTTCCAACCTCCAGGACCGAGAGAATCCATTTCTATTATTTTGAGCCACCAAGTGTGTGATAATTTGTTTGGCAGCCGCAGGAAACTCACATTGGCACGCCAGCAGCTCAGATGCTCAGAGGGCCCCTCTGGTTTTATGTGTGCCTGATCCTCTGGGATCAGACAATTCAGAGGCTCCCCGGGCCCCCAGCACAGCCGGAAGGGCTCCTCAGGACCTCGGCGGGCGCACACTGTCCGTGTTCCCTAATGTCCTGCCTACTCAGCGGGAGGCTGCTCCCCAGGGCACCAGGCTCTGCCATGCCACCTCCCGAGCTGGCCGGGGACAGTGTCCTCTCCCCACCCCCACCCCAGGGAAGTGGAATCTGACTCTGACCCTGGCCTCCAGGCTGACCGCTCTCGGGCAAGAACTGCTTTTTCTTTCTAGAAGTCCTAGCCCCCGAACCCGGCTGAGGGCCAAAAATATATGAGGCTAGTCTGGTTACACGTGCAAAAGAACTAATGTGCAAGGACCAGTTGAGTGGGAAGGGAAGGGGAAACAATGTGATGCTATGTTTTACCCGCTAAGTTGACCAAATGGAAAAATGTGGTAATAGCAAGTGTTGGAGAGGATATGGGGAAATACTCTCGTATGTCAGAGGTGGGAGTATAAATTGGGACCTCTCTGATGCCATTTGTGGTATATTTAAGCATTTTAAACATACGTCGTCTATAGCCCAGCAGTTTCACTCTTCATAGCTGTGCTGGAGAAATCTGGAACAGAGACCGGTGCAGTGACCTCAGCGCAGCAGCAGTTAAGCGTGAGGTACATCTGTCCGTACTGACCCACCATGGCTCTGGGAAACAAAGAATGACATGCACATTACAAGACTGTATTTTTGCTTTTATTTATCAATTTTTTTAAACAAAGCCATCCCACAAAGTAACACTACCAATCATCTGGGCAGTGGTTCTATGACAATGTGATTTATAGTAAGAAATATGTATTTGATGTCCCCTCTTTCTGGCACCGAGATCCTGAAACCCTGGGAATTTCCCAAGCGTGGAGAGCTATAAAGCTGTCTTTTGCTATGTTAATGAGATGACCTGTGGAATGCCCCTAGGTCACCTGAGCGTGGGGGCTGATTGAGAACCAACCAAGTGATCAGAGCAGTGGAACTTTCTTTCCCACCCCACTGACCTCCGTCCAGGGAGGGGAGAGGGGCTGGAGGTTAAATCATTGAACCAATGGCCAATGATTTGATCAATCATACCTTTGTAAACGAAGCCCCCATAAAACCCCAAAAGGACGGGATTGGGGAGCTTCCGGGTTGGTTAACACAGGGTGATGGGGGAGAATGACACCCTCAGGGAGATTCCGTGCCCTCTCCCCAGACCTTGCCCTGTGCATCTCTCCCATCTGGCTGTTCCTAAGTTATATCCTTTTATAACAAACTGGTAATCTAGTAAGTAAAATATTTCTCTGAGTTCTGTGAGGCGTTTAGCAAATTAAGCAAACCCAAGGAGGGGTCGTGGGAATCTGGGATCTCTAGCCAGTCCGTCCGTCAGAAGCACAGGTGACAACCTGGACTTGTGATTGGCACCCTAAGTGGCTGAGTGGGGGTATGGGGTTGTGGGCTTGGACCCTTAACCTGTGGGACCTGATGCTACATCAGGGCAGAGTGTCAGAATTGAGTTAAATTGTAGGATACCCAGCTGGTGTCGGTGCTGTTGCTTGTAGGTGTGGGGGACCCCCACCCCCAAACCTCCACTGATGCTGGGAATTGGGTGAAGAACCTTTTAGATTCACGATGGGGAGCAATTTTTCCCCGTAGGGGACATGTGGCAATATCTGGAGATATTTTGGGTTGTCACACCTAGGCAGGAGCTGTCACTGGCATCTAGCAGGTGGAGGCCAGGGATGCTGCTAAACATCTTACAAAGTATGGGATGGTCTCCGGAACACAGAGTCATCAGCCCCAAATGCCAATAGTGCCAGGTGGAGAAACCCTGCTCTAAAAGCAGGGGAATGTCTGGAAGGACATGAGTCAAACTGATGACACAGGGAGCGTGGGGAGTTCAGGTGCTGGTCAAAGAGAACTTTAATCCTATGGGTAATGTTTTCACTTTATTTCCTAGAAGAATACATTTGTGTACTGTTGTGTAAGGGAAAAGACAAGGACAGAGGAAGGAGGGAGGGTCAGAGTGGACCACAGTGGACCTGGGCCTGTCCTGGCCCCTGTGTCTCTAGGGCAGCAGTGGAGTTGGGGGTAGGGGTAGTGCCAAGGGCTCGTTTTGGTCACCACTGTCCCCACACTCCTGTTCAAAGGGCCTTGGCCTGGGGCAGGTTGGAAGCAGCTGTCCCTCCCCACGCAGGGACACCCCAGGGAGAGCTGGCACAGGAGCAACACCAGCCACATATTATTAGGCTTTCACTTTCCCATAATGAATGTGACTTTTAGCAACTTTGCTGAATGTTTTTAAAAACAGCCTCTTTCACCAAAGCATCATTACTGGCAAATTTCTTACGGCTTCCAAACAAATTTCATAAAATCACCTACAGCTCCGGGTAACAAAGTGCCTACATCTTCACAGGATCTACAGAATTCTCCCGACAATCAGCCACGAAGGAGGACATTTGTGTGGTGCTGTTTGAATGCTCAGCATAGAGGCAGGGTTCCTCTTCCTCTTCCTGCTCCGGCAGGTACCAAGGCCTGGGGCTGGGCGGGCCGGGGCACTTTATTATTGTTTAAAGCACCTGCTTAATACCTGAACCTGACAATAAAGCTAAGGTCCCTCAACCCCATTGCACCCAAGGCCTCTCTGCTATTAACCCAGTCACTAGCAGACCTTTTTCCTACGTATTTATATCGACCGTTGATAGATGATAGATAGATAGATAGATTGATTGATTTATTTGCAGTCACAAAATATTTTTCTAGGGCTTCATTCCCACTATAAACAGCATCATATTGGGTATATTGTTCCAACTGGCCTTTCCCCCCCCCCAGTTTGTGTCTTGGCGGTCCTCCTTCGGCTGCCATGTACTATTGATCGCATTGTGTTCTGAAGCAAGGGGCAAGTAGGGGCTGGCATCAGCCTTGCTCACTGGCCAGACACAGCTGTGTCAGCTCAGAGGCAAGGGATGCCTTGTTGTAATTCACCTGCTGGAAGGGGGTCCCTTTCTGGAATCCACGCAGGTACCCCAGGGGCTGGCCGGCCCATGAGTGCTGCGCAGCATCCGACACCAAGCATGGTCCCACTTTGCGCAGCTGAACATTCCAGTTGTTGGTCGTGCACGAGTCTACCACAAACACCCTTGTCTTTGTCTCCGTGGACACACATGTCTCCAGGCAGACACCTTGAGCTTGCCAGAGCCGCCCCAGAGCAGCTCTTTTTTGAGTCTCCTCTGTCCTGTGAGGAAGGCAGCCAGGGGGACTGTAACTTGTGGGCAAAAAAAGAGGACCCTGGGACTTTCCTGAAGTCATCTGGTAAGTGAGCAGCAGGGCTGGGACCAAGCCCCAGGCACTAAGCTCAGGGCTGGCTCCTTCAGTTTAAGAAAGCAGCCCAGGGCTGGGGCGTGGCTTCTGATCAGTGGTCCCTGTTGTCCATCACAGTCCCAAGCCTGGGACCCCTGAACATGTCTGCCATGGCCACTCTAAACCTAGCTGACCCTGCAACCCCATACATCTGTCTCTCTCTCCCTCCTCTTCCTCCATGTACCCATCCACCATCCATCAAACCATGCATGCATGCATCCTTCCATCCATCCATTATGCATAATTCAGTGAACAAATAATTATCAAGTACCTGCAATGTACAAGGCCTTATTCTAGACACTGGGGACAGAGCAGAGAACAAAGTGGTTTAAGATCCCTGAATTCATGGAGCTGACCTTCCAGGGACAGGGAGGCCACAATAAATAAGATCTTCTTGTAGAGCGATAAGTCCTGTGAAGACAACACAAGCGATGTAACTGGTAGGGACAGGAGAGAGGTTAGGGAAGGACTTTCTGGGAGTGACACCTCCTGAATGTGGAGAAGGGACCAGCCACGTGATGATCTGGAGGAAGAGTGTTCCAGGCAGGGGAACAGCAACTGCGAAGGTCTGGGGTTGGAAGACACTCAGCACAGGCTGGGAACGCATGAAATCCCGGTGGCTGTTGTGTACCACGGGGAGAGGACATAAGAGAGGCCAGTGGGTCAGCTGGCCCAGGTCCTGTTGTGCTCAGCAGCGGCCATGCCTGGAGCTAAACTGGGGTGACAATGACATCAAGCATCACCTCTTCAGGGCCATCCTGCAGCCTCCCTTACTCTGGAGTCCTAGATTCATTGATTCTGCTCTACCCTCATCCCCAAGTGGTGCAGCAGATGGGGGATTGTAATGTGTCCCAGCCCCTGGGAGCTCCACTTGGCCCAGAAAGGGCAGAACCCACCACTCACCCCCACCAGCCCTCCCTCCCTCCCACCCACAGGGACCATTGCTCTGAAAGGCAAACAGCAACAACAGGAAGTCTGTGATCTGGGACCCAAAGGCTTCCTTGTCTCCACCATTAACACATCCATTCCTAATGCATTGGGAGTGGGGGCCTGTGGGTGTGTCAGGTGACATGTGCAGTCCCAGCCCTGCCACCAGCTCCTGGTGTGCCCTTGAGCGAGCCAGCCACCCCTGCTCCAGCCTGAATTTCCTCCTAGGTACGGGGAAGGGAAAGCTCCTTAGGTGAGGCCAGGTCGTAATCCCATATTCATAAATCTTTTCTGAAGCAGGGTCTAGCCTTCCACCCCAACCCAAAGGCCCCTTGAGTTCCCAGGTCCTGGACTTGAATTCTTCCCCCAGTAGCAAAAACTGGGTCAAGGCTGCATCTGCTTGGCACATGTTTGTTTGTTATAAAACAATGGTTTAAAAGAATTTGAGATGGTTGGCAATGTTTAAAAATTACATTCAAAATGAAAGAGCCCCTGCTTATCTGAGACAATGAGAAGTCGTGGTAACGCCGGGCTGTGCCAAGCCCGCCAGGCAGCTCTGGACATGTGGTGGCTGCCAAGGGGCGGCAGCGAGGGTGCCCTCTGCAGTCTGCCGCAGTCCCCACCACTCCCTGCTACTCCCTACGTGGGGAGCCCGCCTGCGGGACCACTCACTCCCCCGGCCCACCAGCCCATGTGTACAGACATTGGGGAACGAACTCAGGGTACTCACATTCCAGACCCATGGGCTGCTCCCTCAGGCCCTATCAGGACCTCAGAGAAGGAAGGGGCAGCTGGGCCTCAGCCCTCAGGCTCTGAGCCCCTCCAAATGCTCACGCCCAGGAGAGTGATGGAAGGGCCTCATGGTGTGCTGGGCGAGAATCACCACCCCCATTTCACCTGGATGCCAGGATTGGGCCATTCTAGTTGATACCCTCAATTCCTATTTATAGTTGGGTCTCACTCTTCACAACCTGATCAATGTGTGTTTTCCTTTGTCAAATAGGAACCTACGGCCCCTTTAAGTAGCCAGTCAGGATTCATACCCTTGGAGTGCTGGCAACACCGAGAGTGCCCTTCTCTCTCCACCTTCATGCCTGAATGGTGGGCGGCTCTGTGCTACAAAACAGCCACTGGATCGTACGATCATAAAAAACAAAACAAAACAAAACAAAACTGGTGACATGGGTAATAGGTTATTGAATGTCTTTAAATGTTTTGTTGATTAACTCAGAAGATGCCCCATCAGCCTGCAGATTCCTGGGGTTGCAAGGCTGTTTTCATGGTGCTGCCGATTTGCACGAGTGTTGGGGAGCCAGGAGTCCTGATTCAAGAATCAGCGCCGTATCTTTTCTGTAGCTGGGAGGGAGAGTCCAAGCCATGAGAACTCAACAACGGCATGGTTGATGGCTGTGAAATGTTCCTTCAGCAGCAGGCTAGGCACTTCCTCAGGGCAGCCACCAGCACAGGCCACGTCCCTTCACGCCCACTGCAGACGACACTTAGAATGCTCTGGAGCAGCGGCCTCTACAGCTGTTTCTGGGCTGTGGGAGCTCAGAAGCCCAGAGGGGTGGACCCTCCTTCTCAAACCAGGCTATGGGTCTTGCCCTTCCTGCCCCTTGGGTGGTCTGGGGGCAAGATCAAGTTCAGCCCAGTTGAGAAAAACTGAGACCGACCTCCAGGGCAGATTTGTATGTGTGCCATGGCTGGCTGGACCCCTCTACACCCGTGGCCCCTCTCTTCAAACCCCTTCTCCATGCATCTGGGGCCCAGGCCCTGTGGTGGGATGCCCTGGACCACAGGGCTGCTTCTGTAAGAGAGAAGGGAGAGCCTGAGCTGAAGTCACCTGTGGCTGGTGAAGGTGATGGCTTTTCCTTGAAATTATTTATAAAGACATTCTCTGGGTAGAACAATACAAAACATCACAGATAAGGCTAAAACCCTGCTTTTCCTTCCATTCACCCTAATGTTGGTATCTTTGGGGATGGCTGGCCCGGGCCTGTTCCCGTGTACCTACGGACACACGTGTCTTAGGGACATAGAGTCACACTTGCACTGAGTCCTGCAGCCTGCCGTCTTCAGCTTCCCCGGGCCAGGAGGCCTGGGCCTGCTCCTCCCTCCCCTGCAGTGAGGGTCCCGCGTCTGCCTGCCCTGCCTCCACTGCCCATGCGCGTGAGCCTGCCGCGTGAGCATCCTTGATGACACCTTGCATGTGCAGCAGAGTGCCGCTCCTCACAGGCACCGAGGCTGCCTCACAGGTACGGGCTTTTTCAATGTTAGTGGATTCTGCTCAATCAGGTTTTAATGGCGACAAACCAGCCTCGCTCAGTAAACACTGAGGCTGACCCCACCTCCTCCCTGGATCACCTGGAAGGTTTCTGGATGGGGAATATTGGGGGTTAAATTGTGTCCCCTATAAAGATGTGTTGAGGTCCTAACCCTCAATACCTATGAATGTGACCTTATTTGGAAATAGGATCTTTGTGGATGTGATTAAGTTAAACTGAGGTCATGCTGGATTAGGGTGGGCCCTAAATCCATCCTTATAAGGAGAGGGAAATTTGGATAGAGAAACAGAGACACACACAGGGAGAAGGTCATGTGAAGACAGAGGCAGAAATTGGAAAGATGCTGCCACATGTGCCAAGGATTTACAGGAGCCACCAGAAGCCAGGAAGAGGCAAAGAGGACTCCACCCTAAGAGCCTTCAGAGGGAGCATGGCCCTGCTGACACCCTGATTTTGGACTGACAGCCTCTGGAAGTGTGATAGAATAAGTGTTTGTTCTCAGGCTCCGCGTTTGTGGTGCTTTGTCAAGGCAGCCCTCAGAAACATACAGGGAACGTGGCTGGAGGTGACCACGTGTGTCACTCCGCTACTGTGGGAAAAGGCTGAAGCCTTTCTTCTTTTTCCCCAGATGAAATACCCTTGTGCGCAGAGAGTCTAAGCGGTTCTCAGCACAAGGATTCCAGCCAGTGATGGAAAAACCCAGGGAAGCGGAGAGGAGGGCCACGTGACCCTGTTTAAGTAAGTTGCTCTGTGTCCAGCACAAGGGGTGGCCTCTCAGCTCAGGCTTCCTCAGGGTGCCCTGCAGGGATCACCCTCAGTGCTGACCCCCCGATTTCGTGTCCCCCGTGCAGTCTGCCCTTGCAGCTTTGCCCACCTGGTGAGCCCTCCTTCTTGGGACAGCCCAGGCTTCCCTCGGTTCAGTACAATCTCAGCACCACTGTTCCTTTCAATTCCCTCTCCCCCTCCTCCTCTTCCACTTTAGAAACAGTTTGATTCACCTGCAAGTACATTTCAGCCTTGTGATACCGCCTGGGGCCTCAAGGCCTGAGGAAGTGTGGTACGGTGGGATTACTTCCTCATTTGATGGATGTGGAAGCCACGCCCCTGGGAGTGGGTGGGGGGTGGTGTGGTGGAAGGAGGAAGTGCTGTCTCAGTTCTGCCAAGCGCCCCCCTACCCAGACCCCTCATGGAGAGCCCAGCTGGCTAGCACCTTTGATTCATGTGACCGTTTAAGGGGAGAGGTGGCTGAGAGTTCAAAGAGCGGGGAGAGCCAAAGAAGACAGGAGGAAGAACCTTTTGGTCAGTGGTCTTGGGGCTTGGTCAGGACTCCCTAGAAGAACACTCAGAGCCTCAACAGTCTTGGCTCTCCTCATTGCAGGCTGAAGTTCAAAGTCTTCACACAGCAGCCATAGACAGCAGCCAGAAAGACAAATCCTGTCCTTCACCCCCTAAAACACACATATACTTTAAACCTTTAGGACCTTCCCAGAGACCTTTCACCAGCTTACAAGGCCCTGTACGGTCTAGACCACCCACCTCTCAGTCTTTCCTTGTTCCTGCCTCCATGCTCCACACCCCAGACTTTATGTGCTCATACCTGCCTCAGGGCCTTTGCATGTGCTGTTTCCTCTGTTGCCTGGAATCTGCTTCACTCCCTCTTCTGGGTAATTCCTGCATATTCTTCAGGTCTCAGTTCATAGCTCCACAGGAGCCCTCCCTCATAGGCCCCCTTTTCCCCAAAGCAGCTCAGATCTCCCCTCATGGGCCGTCATCGCACCCCACCTTTCTCCATAGCAACATTTATCACAACTGCAATTACAGACAGTGCTAAGAAAAGCTCTTGTTGGTCCCAGTTTTCACATGACCACCGCGGAGCTGACCTTATGTCCAGGGGAAAGGAAGTCTCTGATTGGGAGAGCCTACCCAACAAGCTCATGCTGAAACTGGGGATGGCCCTGGGGACAGCCACACCTGAACCACTTAGATTGAAAGGAGTATGTTTCTCAATGGGAGTTACCCCAAGAAGGGGTAACTGCTACCAGCGGGGCAAGAGCAACTTCCACCCCAGTGAAGGCTGAGGTGCCCTGCCTCTGCGTCCCTGTCTCTGCAGGCCTGTCCAGGACAGAGGACAGGGGCCCACGGGGCCAGGACAGGCAGGGAGAGCCCAGCTCTTGCTCACGTTGGAGCTCCTAGAGGACACCATGGCTCCACCAGGAGACAGCCAGCAAGTGGTACAGGAGGGAACCAGCAGAGGCTCCAGGCTGCCCCATCAGAGATGCCAGAGTCATGTCCCTGCCTGGGGGCAGCAGAGGGCAGTGGACAGCTGCTGAGCTGGGGGGTACGAGGGTGCCACAGAGGCCACAACTGGCTGCCAGGATAGAGACGGCCAAATAAAGCTTGGAAGGCAGGTAGAAAAAGTGGTCTGATGCGAACAAAGCAGAGTAGGTCACAGAGTGGCTGGGCGGGGGAGAGGCTGGAGGAGGCAAGTTCTTTTAAATCAGGAAGGGCTCTTACTGGGACAAAGAGTCGGGCACGCCAGTATCTGGAGGATGAGCTCTGGCAACAGGAAACAGCAAATGCAAAGACCCTATTTATGGTAGAAATGAGTGTGCCTGTTCCGCAAGGCAGAAGCCTTCTACCCCTCACGTGCCTGGAGCATGAGAGTCTGGGGGAGCAGGAGGGTAGGGGCAGCCAGAGCCCTAGAAAGGAGTTGGATGTCTTCCCAAGAGCTGTGAGAAGCTGTTGGAGGAGGTTCAGTGGGAGGGAAAACCCTTTAGGCGCTGAGATTCAAGGACCCTGCGGTGGGAGAGGGGGTGTCTGCCAGGAAGCCCCCAAGTCTGCAGCCTTTTTAAACACACAGGGCTCCTCGCAGGCTCCCGCTGCCATAGAACAAAGTTCTGACCCTACTTCTGTGCGAGGCAGTGGAGACATCTGCTACATTGTAGACACAATTGGACACTTTTCAACATATTACTCAGCCTATAATTTCCAACAACTCCATCCAATTCCGCCTGCACCGGGCGGGCGGGGCAGGTGGCCCCAGCAGCTTCCGCAGGCAGAAGGAGAGGGGAGGTGATGCCTTGTCCTCCTGTGGCTCCCAGGTAGGGGATGGGTGCCTGGGGGGCTTTCCCCAGGAGGGTGACTCAGGCCTCCACCTCTCTGGCCTGGGACATCTCATTGGTAATGTCTTGCCTCGCTCCAGCCCGACCCTTGGGTTGATGGCCCTGGGAATTTTCAAGAAGATTCCGTGAGCTCTTTCCAATGGTTTGTTTTGGTCTGTGCCCATCGGAAGGGGCAAGAGGGGAAGGTGGGGGCTGCAGTGGGCTCTCTGGGTGGAAGAGGAGGGGCCATGCTTCAGAGGCCACCGTCTCCTACATCATTGGACCTACCTTCCTTCCAGACCCCTCTCAGGATCCCAGGCTGCCCACAATCCTCAGATAGGCACGACTCTCTAGCCACGAGAGGGCAATGCTTAGCCCCTTACATGTCCAATGACAGGACCTCAGCAGAGGAGAGATTTCTGGGCCTGAGGGTCCAGGACTGCCTGGTCATTCCACTTCCGTAAGTCTCCGACACGAGTCTCCTTGGCAAGCGAACAAAGCAAGGCCCCTGGTGGCTTTCATATCCTTACCTCTCAGAAAAGGACCAAATCTCTTGTTCTAGCTGCAGTTTCAAAATAGTGCAGGGAATAGCTCTGAGTGGCCTGTCTTGGGTGGTGTGCCCACCTGGGACCAATCAGCTGCTGCAGGGGTGGGTGGGGGCACAGAAGATGCTTGTAGCCTCTGCTAGACCTACGGGGCTGGAGTGAGGAAGCAGCAGTTCCCCCAAAAGAGCATGTGTGGGGGGTGGGAGGTGGGAGGTGGGGATGGGTTATGTTTCCAGAAGGAAGGCAGGGGGCAACAGGCAAAGTGCAACCAGAAGAGCTTACAGAAGGAGCCATTTGCATTGGCTTCGAAGGGTGGGTACCACTCGGATGCACAGAGAGAAGAGAGGAGAGCCGCGGCAAGCAGGGATGGTGTAGACACAGGCCCTGTGGTATGTCTAGGGCAGCGGGGAATTAATGGGTGTGGCTGTAGCGTGGGGACTATGGTCAGGGCCCAGACACCGGAACCACGTCTCTGCTAGCTGGCTTGGTCCCTTAGGAAAAAGTGCCCTCCTGGGCTGGTACAGTCCAGGGGTGGATGTCAGGGTGAATGAGTGCTGGATGGGTTCTGGCCAGATTGTGTTGTATACAATGTGCACAACCGCGAGCAGCAGCCCCCGACCAGGATGTCAGGACTGGACCCGGCAGACCTTGTCAGCCCGCCTGGAGGCCACCTCTCTGGAGCTGTGTGTCCCACCATCCCTGACAGCCTCCTGCAGCAACAACATGAAAATGGGAGCAAGAATGGCAGCCCCTGCAGCTGATGTGTGAGAAGCCGAGAGTCCGGCGGGCAGCTCTGTGCTCCTCAAAGCGGGCCTGGTGCAGAACTGCAGGAAGCGATTCACCAGCCAAGTGGGCCTGTGTGGACTCCCACCCTGTTCGGGGGCCGTAGGGCTTCTGCTGCCCAGTGGACAGGCCTCTGATCCCCTCCCAGCACACCAAGAGGCCAGAGGCAGCGCCACACACCAATTACAGGAGCCAATTAATTTGTACTTAACGGGGATATTTTCTTTTACTGCGCAGAGCCGAGGGGCATAAAACTCTGATTCCTCTTCTGTGGCTTGATCCTGCCCTCCGTGTGCTCATAGCATTTAATAACTCCTGCTGCAGACCGAGGGCCAGCTCTGCGAGGGGCGCAGGGAAGCCAAGAGGCCAATTCCCCATCAACAATCTGGTGAGGAGGCCACTGCCGTCTGCGCTGTTTATACTTCCGTTTCCCCTCCGCGCCTCCCAGAAGTTTCCACAAAAACAGATGTAAGTAATCAAAGACTTCCCAGCCCCCGAACAGCTCTGCTCCTGGAGGCTTCCACGGAGCCTGCTCCCTCTGCTGGGGTTTGTGGCTCCAAAAGGCTCTTAAACCAGCCCTCAAATCTCTCCCCAGGAAGGAAGAGTCCTCCTCGCCTGCAGGTCTGCAATCATTTGTCAAGTATTTTATGGTCAATAGTAAGAGGAAAAACACCTCGGCTGTCCTGGTGCCTTTTCCAGTTATGCTCAGAGCACGTGGCGGGGGGACCCACACGGCATCACAGTGGCCGTGAGCAAAGTGTCTCATCCCCACTCAGAGATGGAAAGAAGGTGGTGCACTTAAGGGGCCAGCCTAAGCGCCATCTCCCCCGGAGTCTAAATGCTCCAGGACAAAGCTGGGAGCTGTCCTCTTCCCTGCGGCAGGCCTGCTGCGGGCCTGTCCCCCTCTCCTTGTGCAGTGAACCTTATCAAGCGCCCCGAGCCTGTAGCCTGGGTGGGAGGGGGTGGGGCGTGGGGAGTTGGAGCCAGGATACTGAGTACGGCGCTGATTGAACACCACGATTTCAGACAATCTTAACAGCTTTGAAGACCTGGCCCAACCCACACGATTTACGGGTGGGACTCTCAGGGTTATGGCCAGGATGCCTGACCAGCCCCTATGGGACCTAAGCCCCAGGCTTCCCCGTCCACGCTCCCTGCATTGCATCACATTTCTGCCAGCATAAGTCAAGTGGTGAATGAAAAAGTGACTTTTAAATCGAACAGCACACACTGCACCTGTGTGGGGTTGGGTCTCCAGTCTCCCTTGTTCCTGAACACTTTTAGGGGAATTTCCTCATGCGTGTAGTCTTAGCAAGAAGGCAAATCCCTTTGTCTGCCTCGTGCTGCCTCCCACTATGGGTACAGGGTGGGCTCACCTGATTCCCCCGCCCCTGGTGTACACAGATGGCAGGGGCTTGAGCAAGGCTGGCAGACCACATACCTGTTCCCAGGGCTGCAAGTCTTAAATGAGAGATGCAATAAGGAAGAAAGTGTCCATTTGGTTAGAATTCTCCAGGGATGCACTTTTTTGTTTGAGACGGCTGGAATCAGTTCCTATCACCTGCAACCAAACCCCAGACCCGCATGGCCCCGTGATGGGTCGTACCTGCTGATGATCACAGCTGACGTCTATGAAGCACCTGCCATGTGCCTCTGTGTTACTTCAGTTAGTCTTCACAACAGCCCTAGTATTACTATCCCCACTTCACTGATGAGGATCTTGAGGCACAGAGAGGTGAAGGAACCCATCCAAAGCCACACAGCTGGCAACTCAGGCTACCTGTCTCCAGAGCCTGCATTCTTGCTGAGCACACTCGTCTGACCTGAAAAAGCACAAAAGTGGTTTCTTGGCATCTTAGGGGCAGAAGAAGAATGGGGGCTCTGGCCATACGCTTTAATGGGGAGATGGATGAAGTGAACTTCCCCACATTAAGCCTCCTCTATTATGGGAGTGTGAGGGACCTGGCAGGATCTTGGTCCCTAGAGGGCAGGAGCATGTCATGTTTCCAGGGTCACCCCTGCCACACACACCGTGTGCACTACGCCCAGAGGCTGCTGTGGCCCAGGCCCTCACCATAGCTGAGACGGCTGGGCAGGGGTCTTCAGGGTCATCAGCAGAGGGAGCCAGAACAGACAGGTGGAATGCTGGGGGAGGCAGGGACTGGGGTTTCCAGAGCCCTCTCAGGGGTTAACTGCCAAGTCCAAGGAAAAGGGCAGTGAGCAGAAGGGGCAACTCCAACTTCAGCCAAAGCAGTGCTCCTGTTCTCCTTTACCTCCTGGACTCCCAAAAGGAATCTCATTTGAGCAAAGGCTGTCTGCAGCTGACAGGAGGTTAAGTCTGGAGCTGCTGATGGCATCTCTGCCACCACCTGGGGTTCCACCTGAGAATGAAGCCAACATGGAGGAAAGCAGAGATGAAGGAAGATTCCTGTGAAATTTATTTAGGCCCCTGGATCCAGCCATGCCTGAAGTCCCTAGGCCTTTTGATAGCAAGAACCAATAATTTGTTGATGTTATTTCAGTTTTCACTTGAGCCTGTTAACTCAGGTTTCTGTCCTTTTTATCTGAATGAATCTTGACAAATATGGGTGCATACTAGAATAAGCTCCAAGCTTTCTCCTGCCTTGAAGACTCTCCAGCCATTGCAATAGAGCAGCTCTAACACTCTGGAGGGCTTGTCCTTCCTCAGAGGAAGAGAGGGCAGCTGGCACGAAGCCACTCATACACCCTTGAGGGTGCCTTGGGGGCCAAGGTTAAGAACCAGAGGTCCAGTGAGGGGGTCTGGTTCTCCCAGCCAGAGGGCCCTCCCCCACCACAGCGCCCTCTACTGTCAATGCTCCACCAGGCCGCCTGAGGGAGTTTCTAACAGAAACCAGCCACGTCTCTCCCTTGCTCAAAACCATCCAGTTCTCATGTACTTAGAGGCCATGACCCCAGCCTGGTCTCTCCACTCTCCCCACCTCCCTGGGCTCCAGCACCCCTGGCCCATTCGCCCATTGAGAACAAGCCCACTCGCTCCACCGCCAGGCCTCACTCTCACGGGGCTTAGCACAGTGGGAATGCTGCTCACCCCACAGGGCTGTCACCTCCCCCGGGGTCTCCCCTGACGAGCCCCTTCCAGTCACTCTGTGATTTCCTTCCTCTGCGGCAGCCATGGCTTCTTCCCACGGCCTCTTGCAAATCACCTGCTTCTCCCCTGACACAGAAGATCTTAGCATCCCTGGCACCATAGGGCCTGGACGAGGGCCCTACACGTTGGGCACTCAATAAACACTTGCAGAGGGAGAGAAGGAAGGAAGAAAAGAAGGCTAAGCACAGCCTCCAATGCCTTGCCAATGAGCCCCACGTCTCCTGCTCCCCCGCCTTCATCTTGACTGCCCCGCATCAGAGTAACCCACCCTCATTCTCCGCCCATCTTCCAGAGAAGGCCCGGCATGCGCAATGAGGGGTCTTCCTTCTTTCCCCAAAGCCCTGTCACTAACCCATGGCTGGCCCCCGACCACCCCAGGAATAAATGCCTCCTATAATGCCACTGGCCACCGCTGCTCCAGGAACCCAGCCTCCGCCCACCCAGGCGGTCCCAGAGGGAGGTGGGCGCCCCAGCAGGCCCTGTTCCAAGGAGCAGTGGCCCAGGATAGTGGTGGGGTATTTTTTTTTAATATGAGGGAAAAATTAGCTTTCCTTACCAGACAAGAATGACAATTTACAGAAAATTATGCTCTGAATTCATAATCTGGAATGAGCGGAAATGGTATTCTATAGTAATCCATCCCCACTGACTCGCTATTGTATACGCACCTGCTAACATTTTTTAAGCCGGGCCTTTATGGAAAGGACATTTTGATCGCTTCTGAAGTTTGCTGAGCAATTCCCCCCTCTCTGAGGCATACGGTCTTTGTGCTGGAAATTTCCCTCGTGGCTTCCTGCAGGCACCGGCAGACGGGCACGTGGGCTCGCAGGCGGGCGCGCACACACACAGCCGCAGCCCCCTCTCGTTGGCATGACTCTAATGGGGGGCTTTGCAGGTGCCGAGCTGTGGAAGTGGAAGCTGGGAGAGTGAAATAACAGTTGGCACCTGTGCCGAGCTTGCCCGAGGAGCTGCAAACTGGTGCCCACCAGAACTAGAGATGCTTTCCAGTGCTGGATGAAGGGAGGGTGGAGACAGGGGAGGGCTGGAGGGCTCGGGCTGCCCCTGGGCCTTTCAGGGGCAGGGGTGTGAGAGCTGGAGAGATGCCGGGCAGGAGGGGGCCAGGCAACCATCGACCACGTGCCCAGCCTCTGTGGGCCCCAGGAAGTCACTCATTCCGGGCCCCATTGGTCCTTGCCTCGGCCTCCAGCCTAACACTGACACAAACGCATGGTGGACTGGGAGTCCCGTGAGGCAGGAATGAGGATGCTAACATGCCTCAGGGCCTTGCCAGGCACGTGGCGGGTACTAAGTGCCTCCAGTCTGAGTCAGAGTTCCCCTCCTCTGGGGAACAGGTGCTTTACGCTGACGCTCAGCCGGTGCGGCTCCTGGGTCTCCAAGGTCTGTTCTCTCTGGGGCTGACTGACACTGGGGCTCAGAGAACAGGTGGGTTGTGGGTGGGGACAGCAAGGAGGGAAGGTCTTCTTTTCATTGAGATCATCAGGAACGTGACAGTCGCGCCAACCTATGGCTCGGCAACGACATGGGGACAGGAGGAGCCCCCCTGAAGCTCTCTCCATAAGAACAAGTATTTAGGAACATCCTAAATTGGCAGCAGGAGGAGAGATGCCGGATTAGCTGTGGAAGCTCAGGCTACAATGGCTGCAGGACCAAAGCATGAGATGTGCTCTCCAGTAGAAGAAGCTTCCAGAAACGTTATTCCTGACAAAGAAAGTACATTCAAGATAAAGCAATGTGCAAAAACACACACAACGTGATTCCACTTTTTTTTTTTTAAATCTTACAAAACGATGCCATACACCGTGGTCAGGCATCTGTGCACACACACACATAAATATGTCACATGTGCAGAGAGCTGTGGAAGGGGACCCCACACACCAACCATGTCTACCTCTGGGGTGAGGGGGTTTCTGGGGCTGGTGAGAAAGGGGAACTTTAGTCTTATCTGTAGTGTTTGCATTATTCTTCTTACCATGAAGATGTATTCATGCCTATTTCTATAATTAAAAATTAACCATTATTTAAAAAAATTTGTCTGACATGGGACAATCCACCCAACTTGGACCATTATGAAGCCCTGCTCTTTTATCCCATTCATTCTTCCTTCCTTCCTCCCTTTCCTTCCTTCCTCCCTTTCCTTCTTTTCTTTCCTTCTCTTCTTTTTCTTTCTTTCTTTCTTTCCTTTCTTTCTTTTCTTTCTTTCTTTCTTTCTTTCTTTCTTTCTTTCTTTCTTTCTTTCTTTCTTTCTTTCTTTCTTTCTTTCTTTCTTTCTTTCTTTCTTTCTTTCCTTTCTTTCTTTCCTTCCTTCCTTCCTTTCTCTCTCTCTCTCTCTCTCCCCCTTTCTTTCTTTCTATACCATTCTCCTGTCATCTGTTCATTTAACAGGTATTAACTGAGCCCCTACTCCAGGTTCCAGGCTACAGCACTGAACAGTACAGACAAGGCCCCTGCCCCAGGACTTCATGTGTGTGTGCGTGCACAAGCACGTGTGTCTCCACCACAGTCCTCTGGGCACCAGGAGAGAGGGGAGGGGAACAACGGGCAGTCGCTGTCCTTCACCCTGAGTTGAAGGAGGGGGAAGGGACGGTAAGATGGCTACCCCAAGCATGTGAAAAGCACATATAGGCCAGGAAATGTGATGACAGGATGCCACTCCCTCTCCTTGCAAAGCCCCTGTCTTGGGCTTGTGGACTCTACTCAGCCGTCAGACCCAGTTCAAATGCCCCCTTGTTGGAAGCCCTGCTGAGCATCCCCACTCCTGCCCTCAACCACGTGGGATCCCCCTCCACAGAGCTTCCTGCCAGCAGCTCCAGGTCAGATGCACAGACAATTTCAGCAGGCAGCTAGCTGGCTGAGGGGTATTTTGCAATGTAAGCTTGGTGGGTTGAGGGGGCTGCATACCCGCGCAGGCAGCAGGCCTGGATGTTCTATGTCTCGCCTACTGCACTTCCTGCCAGCACCTGAGTTGGTAGTCCCCTCTCCACAGTACATATGCACGTGCATTTGTCTCATTCCTCCTCCACCACCATGCCTGATGTGGCCCATTAACCTCAGGCCAGGCCAGGCCCAGTGGATGGAGGGATAGACCGACAGACAGATGGACGGGTGGATGGATAGACTGGGAGATGGATGGATGGATGGACTGACAGACAGATGGATGGGTGGACAGATGAGTGGATGAACAGGTAAACCAAATGAAATAGAAGGGGCGGGCTGACCCAGGTGTCAAGGCACTCTGCGTCAGGAACCTTGGGGAAGAAGGAAGATGATGGGGAAGGGTGGGGAGGGGCGTCTCCTTTTCTTTCCCAATAAGAGGAAGACGCTGTAAATGGAATCAGCCAGCGGACACCTGCTGCACTGCTGTGTGCCCTCTGCTGCGTGGTGGGCAGGGAGGCACAAGAGAGAGGAGAGGAGACAAGAAAGAGAACAGAGCCGGGACTGCAGAGGAGGAAGAGAAGGCAAACCCCAAGGCTGTGTAGACAGGATGGCAAGGTTCGGGGAGCCCGTGTGCAGCCTAGAAGGTCAGCTAGAGGGAGGGCAGGGCCCAGGAGAGCAAAGTCTCACCCACCGCCGGCCACAGGTACTTCTGCCTTGGTGTTCTTGGTGGTTTTGCCGAGAATTAGGTCTTGAGATGCCCAACCTGGAATGAGGCACTTCTTGTCTCTCTGGAATAGCCTCTGCCACCCAAAGTCTTGGGCTCTGGAGCTGACAGGAGTCCCAGGGGCATGGGATCACCAGCCTTACTGGAACTTCCCCCAGTTTGGTACCAGCTCCCTGAACCTGGGAATCGTGACAATTTTTCCCGACGGTGGCCCCACCGGGAGTGACCGCCCAGAGTCCATTCATTTAATGAGTACTTACGGGGCCCCTTAGGTGTGGGGTACTGTGCCAAGCACTGGATAGGGCAGGTGCTGAAATCTGCTCTCTCGTGGAGCTGACAAGGTCATGGGCGTGGAGGGTTGGGAGAGAGACAGTAAGTAAACAAGCAGGGAAAACGACACCTGCGCTAAGTGCTTCGAGGAAAACAACACCAGGACTGTGATGATGTAACTGAAGGCGACATCTCAGAAGGTGGGCAGGGAAGGCCACGTGGAGGAGGCGGCATCTGAGCTGAGGGCTGATGGGGCCTAGACAGGAAGCTTGCAACTCCATGTCCCCGGGGCAGGCAGGGCACACCCAGTTTCCTCTCTCCCTTGAGTTCTCAGATCTGTCATCAGACACTGTCCAGGTGACATCGCTGGGCCTGGCACCAGGCTAGTTACTAGGGAAATGGATGGGGAGAAGCACCTGAAGGGCATGCAGGGGCCAGAGTGTGATTCCCCAGAGTCAGCTGAGCTCAGAGGGGTGGATGGCTCTGGGTACCCAGCAGAGGGCTCTTTTAACTCCTCTGGAGAGTCCTGGAGGCCTTCCTGGAGGAGGTGGTGCCTGAGCTGAGTACTAAGAGAAAGAGTCTGCCAGTCAGACAAACTAGGAAAGAATATCCCAGGCAGAGGCATGGGGCAGCTTGAGATGGTTTGAAGAGCCTGTTGCACAAGTCCCAGAGGGAGGACGGAGCAGAGAGAGATGGGGCTGGAGGGGCACAAGGCCAGATTACCAAGGGCTGGACATGCTTTCTTAAGAAGAATGGACTTTATTTAGGAGACAATGAGGAGCCATCAAGGATTTTAAGCAGGATGTGATCTGCTCACATTTTAGGAACACTGCTCTTGGTGGCTGTAAGGAGATGGACAATGGTGGGCCAGGAGAAGGGATGGGACGGGGCAAGTTCCTGATGAGAACAAGGAACCAGTGAGAGAAGTACCCAGGAGGGAGGTAAATAAGACCTGCAGATCCTTGAATAGGGCACTGAGAGGGAGGAAGGAGTCAGGAAGGATGATCTGCAGGCTGCTTCTGCTGTTCTGCCTGCCCAGTGGCCATGATTTGCCTTGGGAAATACCTCTCCCCAAATTTTGGTCCATGGCAACCACCCCAACCCTAAGGTAAGCACATGATGCATGCCAGAGAAGGATATCAAGTCTGAGGCCTCTGCTGGAACAGCTGATGGCCATCTTTGCCACCACCCAGGGCGAGCCTGCCAGACAGCAGGACCAAGAAATGGACACAGCCCTGACAAGTGGAGCCCTGGACCCAGCTGTGCCTGAAGCCCCCCGAATTTCAGTAACATGTACCAGTAAATCCTTTTCCTTAGGCCAGTTTGAGCTAAGAGTCTGTTACTGGCAACCAAAATAATTCTGACCAGATCAATTAAAAAGGCAGAGGTACGTGGGACTGGGGTCGCATCCTCAAGGAGAACCTTGGTATCTGTTAGGACCAGAAGTCACAGGCCTGAACACCTAGAACACAGAGCAGTAGGACACTAGGTGTCTAAAGGAGGGGCAGATATACTGCCACACAGGACATTAAGAGGAGGGCAAGGAGAGGATGGCTCCCTGGAGGAGGTGGCATTTGACTGGGCCTTGAATCTGATGTTGACAGTTGATGCACAGGTCAGGAAAGAAAACAGCAGGAGAAAGAAGAAGAGGTTAGAATCCCAGAGGCATCTGGCTCCCAAGAAGCACAAGGTTGGTGGAGGGGTGGGCTGGGAGACCTGGGCCCTAGGAGGGCCCGACGCTACCGGGGGAAATATCTGCCTGCTCTAGCCTCACTGGTCAAGGGGAGCAGACACCCAAACCGTCCAGCCCAACGGGAAGAGCCATCCCAGGAAGACAGCCTGGTCTGACGTGGCACCATCCTGAGGGGAGGGGCCAGACTGCCGTCTAGACAAGCTGCAGAAGCTGCGATCCACACACTGGGCCTGCGTCCTCAGGCCAGCTGAGCCCTCAGCCTTCAAGGCTGGGCTCATGGGCTGCTTCATCCTGAGATGCCAGTTCCCCCGCAGCTTCAGCACCACCTTGGTAAGCAGCAGTGGGGAGCATCGGTAAGCGTTCTGTGGGGAGGGGGCCCAATCCTATGGAAACTCCTCCTTCCTGCCACCTTCCCCGGTGCCACCCATTCTAGTTTGCAGGGTGGCAGCCTCAGCACCCAGTGGGCAGGCTCAGAGCCCTGGCCTGGTCTCCAGCACCAGCTCACTTCAGCAACTTTAAACTCTCTGAGGCCTCAGTCTCCCCGACTTAAGAACTTCTGCTCTGGCTGCTTCCTAGGGACCGTTGGGGGCACGGAGTGAAATTGTGGTAGGAAAGTGTGGGATCTGGCAAACTATAAGAATAAAAAAGCAGTGCTATGCAGTCCAGTGTGTCATTTGCATCCTCCCTGGTCTGGGGCTGATGAGGCCTAGACTGGTGGGGTGAGGCTGCAGGATCGGGAGGCCAGATAGGCTTAGAGAAAACCCTCCATTGTGGAACACTGAAAATAGTTGCATCCTGAAGTCAGATGATAACAAGTGTTGGTTAGGATGTAGAGAAATCAGAACCTTCATACACAAGTGATAGGAGAAGAAAATGGTGCAACTGCTTTGGGAAAAGTCTGGCAGTTCCTCAAATGATTAAGCATAGAGCTACCATATGACCCTGCAATTCCACTCTTAGGTAAGTACCCAAGAGAAATGAAAACATATGTCCCCACAAACACTTGTATCCAAATGTTGATAGCAGGATTATTCATACTAGCCAAGAGGTGGAAACAACTCAAAAAAAATGTGGTCTATCCATACAGTGGAATATTAGTCAGCCATAAAAAGGAATGCTATGTGGATGAACTTTGAAAACATTATGCTAAATGAAGGAAGGCAGACACAAATATCACATCCTATATGATTCCAGTCTACAAAAATCTAGAGCTAGAAAGTAGTTTAGTGGTTGCTTAGGGCTGGGGAAAGGGGCTGGGGAGGATAATAGCTAATAGGTTTCTATTTGAGGTGATGAAAATGTTATAGAATTGACTGTACTGATGTGCAACACATGTCTGTGAATATACTGAAAACCACTGAGTCGTCCACTTTAAATGGGTAAACTGTACAATATGTGAATTATAATCTCAATAAAGCTGTTTAAAAAAGAGCAAGCAAAATAATTGCAACCATCAGACAAATCCAGAGTGGGTAATGTCCTAAAAGACAGCTGGCCAGGACTCCTCAAAGAGCCATAGTCATGGGAAAAAAGGGGGTGGGGTGGGGTGGGGGCTGCTCTGTATTAAAAAAAAAAAACAGAGAAAAAGAAATAAGAAAATAAAGAAAAATAAATAAACAAAAAATAAAGGAGACCAAAGAGCAGACCCAACAACCAAAAGCAATGCAAAGACTTTGGATCTTGCTTAAAAACAAAAATCTGAGGACAACTGGGTTTTTTGACATGGCTTAGGTAGCAACTGGTATTATGGGAAAATTGTTAATGTTCTTAGATGTGAACAGGCTACTGTGTCTATGAGGAGGATGTCCTGATTTTTAGGGGATGCAAATAGAAGTGTCTAGGGGTAAAGTGTCATGATGCCTGCAAATGTACAATAACAACCAGAAAGTGTGTGTGCGTGTGTGTGTGTGCGCGCGCACGTGTGTGTGTTTGCGTGTTTAGAAAGAATGAGGAAAAGCAAATATGGCAAAATATTAACAACTCGTGGTTCTAAGTGGAAGTTAGGTGTTCCTTATACTATTCCTTCGATGTTTTGATATATTTGACCTAGAAAAGTTGAATGAAAAATGTCACATGTGACCTTTAATATCCTAGGTTCACCACCCCAGGAAAGGGTGTCATTAGAGGCCACCTGAGGCCAGAAACTCTGGATCTCTGGACCCCGCCTGGACCCTTGCTCCCATCGCAAATCCACCCAAGCAAAGTTGATCTTACTCCAAACAGCACTAAATCCGGTCTCTTCCTGCCTGGCCCTGCCGTACCAAGGTCCCAGATGTCATCATCTCCCCAATGATCACGCTGGCCGCCAGTACCCAGCTCCCCTAGGAGCTCATTCTCCACGTGGCAGCTCTGGAGTCTCCAGGATGAGCTTCTGATCGCCAGCCCCATGGCTCTCCATGGGAAGAAGGAAGTACTCAACGTGGCCTGCACCCAGCCTGAGCACCCCAGGGCCCCTGCCAACTCTCCCAGTTCCTGAAATGATTCTTGGTCTCTCCAATCCCAGGGCCTTCTCCACGCCCTTCCTTCCACTAGGAGTGATTCCTTTCTCTGTCAATTCTTTCTCACTCCTTACCTCTCACTCAGCTCAAGCATCAACTCCTCAGCGGAGCCATCCTTGACCTCCTCCCTCCTCCTGCCTCCCAGTCCAGGTCAGGTTCCAGACAACTCTGTTCCTGCTTTTAGAACACGGATCTGTGCTCTGCTGTGTCCTAGCTGGTGACCCTGAGCACTGCC
This sequence comes from Camelus bactrianus, assembly GCF_048773025.1. Classification (NCBI taxonomy): domain Eukaryota; kingdom Metazoa; phylum Chordata; class Mammalia; order Artiodactyla; family Camelidae; genus Camelus; species Camelus bactrianus. The sequence continues at coordinate 19,530,994 of NC_133547.1, read as the reverse complement.
GTGACCTCTCTGTGGCTGTGTCCTGATCTGAAGAGAGGCTAGCACTAACACCAGCGTCAGGTTGTCGAGGATGCTGTTTGCTTTTTACCTCTTACTTACGGAGGCAGCGCAGCTAATGCACTAAAATGGGAAATGTTTGCTGTTACCAGAATTCACAGTGAGGTCCTCAGTGTGGTCATTTGATTGAAGTCTCCCTGCCCCACGAGCCTGTGGACTCCCATGAGGGCAGAACAGCCCTGAGCACACTGGAGAGACGTGCTTTTGAAGAACTGAATTAAAATGACCAGGGCTGTCTAATAGGGGCTTGGCTCGTTGGAGGAGAAGGGTCATTGTCTTGGCCCCTTTAGCTGCCGGCACGTAAGTGGGGCTCCCACTGAATCTGCTGCTCATGGCCGTGGGCCTTTGGCTATTCCTGCTTCAGGAAAGGAAGATGACACTTCGGCACAACCCCAACGCCTCGTTTACAAATCAGTCACGTCTGAGTTGGCGAAGTGGGATGGACACAGAGCTGCTCCGCCCAGGACCCCCTCCAAAGAAGGTCCTGTTGCCCTGACTGCGAGGCAGCCACCGATGGAGGTGGGGAAAGCAAAGTCCTGCCATTCTGGCTCAGCATGGGGCAGGTCCATGGGCCACTGCAGCTCCAGAGCTCAGAGCCCTCTGCCACTTCTGCTTCTACTCCCTCCTGTTCCCAGGTGTTGGTCCCTGGGACACCCCCTAACACGCCTTTGGCCCACTGAACTCTGCCTCCATAGAACCCAAACTGCAACACGCAGTTTACCTTTATTCTATTCTTGTAGAAGGCAAAGGGGCACTCACATAGCTAAGATGGAAAGGACTGTGTCTCCGGGCTACGCATGCTGTGGGGCCTCACTGGTAGGGACAGGGCCACCTGGGACACAGTACCGCCAGGTGGGCCCCAGGAAGGGCAGGATGACACTCCAAGGCTTGCTGCAGGCTCTGGAGAAGGGCCCTCCAGAGGTGCCCCGTCACTGTGTGGTCTTAAGCAGTGACTTCCCCTCCCTAGACCTCCACCTGCCAGAAGAATGATGGTGGCCTGTCACTATGCTTGTGACCATGGAGGTGAGGAGACAGGAAAGAAAGAGCGACACAGAAGGGGAACCTTGCCTGCAGAGAGCTGTATTTTCACAGCATGCTCTGCCCAGCTACTCCTGCTCTGGCCCTGGTCAGCCTCCACGCGCCCCAAGGCCATGGATCAGCATTCTCGGCAGGAGACAGGCAGCCTGCCCTCACTCTATTTGCAAACATGTCGGATCCCTGTGCCCACTCCACCTTGCCCCAACTCTGGCCAAGCTGCCATCTTCCCTGGCTTGGACCACTGGTTCCTGTGCCTCCAGGACATGCCCATTTCCCATGCCCACACTCCCCTCAGCAGCAAAGTGATGTTTAAACATGCAACTCAGATGAACCACTCTCCTGCTTAAAACCCTTCAAAGACTTCTCACAGCATCAGCGTCAAATCCAAACTCCCCACTCATGCAGGCTGCAAGACCCCACAGCACCCGCCCTGCCTCCTCTCTCCCCACGCCGCCCCTCACTCACTGTACTCCAGCGTTCTTGCTGTCCCACTAAAACACTAAATGCGGTCCCACTTTTGGGCCTTTGCACATACTGTCCCTTCTGCCTGGGACTCTTTGCCCACAACTCTACTTGCTGCATTTTTCTTCTTATGTTTCAGGTCTTAGCTCAAACATCACTTCTTGAGAAAGGCCTTCCTGAAGCCACACGGCTGAAATGATTTGCCTCTGCTCTGCTTACTGTCTGTCACATCGCCCAGTCACTTCCTCAGGAGCTCATATTGCCAGTGGAAACCATCTGATCCTTTTCACGTGTTGGTTTACTTACTTGTGTCCTGACCTCTCTTCCCACTGAGGACAGATCTCTGCTGTCATAGTTTCTCTATCGCTAGTGAAGGAATGGTGCTCGGCACAGGACAGGAGTTCAGCGAAGCCTGATGCATGGATGGACGGCTGGATGGATGGCTGGATGGATGGAAGGATGAGGGCTGGCCGGCCTCAGCTAGGACAGGCAGGGTGCTCGTTGAGGGGGCCCTTCAGACGGAGGCCGGATGATGCTCTTCTGTTGTCTTCCGTTTCATGTTTTCACCATATGGCTTGCTGCATACTTGGCTGAATTGCAGATGCTCTGACTTGGAGCTTTCCTGCTTTTGTGTGTTAATAACATAAAGATGGAACATAGCTCACCACACATTTTGTGTTTTCTATCTATATGTATATAAAACAGACTTTGGTGTTACTAGCCAACCCACTTGTGAAGTGAAAGGAAAACAGAGCAATTAGAGAGAGGAGCGAGGCGAGTGCCAGCGCAGAGCGGGACCACGTCTCCACGCTGGGTATGCTTCCCGGGGGCGGGCTCCAGCCAGGAGGCTAAGGGGCGGTGTGGGTGGCCACAGAAATCCTATGGCCCTGGGTCCCCCAGGATAGAGTCCATTCTTCGCGAAGCATGGCATGGAGGGTGTCTGCTGGGCTCCTGTCCCTGGGGACCCTCAGCCTCAGCGCTCCCCCTTTCCCACCTCACCCCAGGCCCCAGACACACCTGCGGCCGAGCTCCCAGGATGTGCAGTGCTGTCCCTTGCCTCTGGGTCTTCCCCCAAATGGTCTCCTCTGCTACCCCCCGCCCCCAACACTGCCTGCTCGCCCCTCCTGACCTTCGCTCATGAATCTTTCACTCAAACGTGTGAATACTGAGTGCCTCCCATGAGCCTTTGTGCGACTTCCTCCTGAAGGATGAAGGGCCCCAAGCAAGTAAACAAATTACGAAATGTCTCAAGTGTTATAAAGGATGGAAATATGGGGCTTAATTTAAAAGGAGGGAATCCAGCATTTACTCCACCATATGAGCTGTATTTCAGGGCAACCAAAGAGCCCCAACTGACGTGGAAATTTCTTTACAGAATATTCCAGTGAGTAAATTCAAAACAGTAGTGGTGGAGTAAATGCTGAACCAGGTAGTATGTGTAGGGGTACACTCAGCCCCCGTGAGGAGCAGGAGTCCGGCACTGACACTGTTTAGGACAGCAAGGCCGTGATGATGATAAAAGCAGAAGACTTTCAGTCTGCTTCGTTATTTGTTTAAGGTCTTTACAGACAACGCCCCCGCTCCCCCAAATGCCTGTCTTAGGGTGGACTACTCCCACATACATCCCCTCTAGGTATGCCTCTAATTTGGAAGAAATGAAGGAAACAGAAAATCACCATTTGGCAAACCCTAATCAAACAACTGATTCAGGAAACACGTGTCAATGGGCGAAACTAACAGGTGAAGGGCTGATAGGAAGGCGTAAAGCGGAAGGAGGAGGTGTCGCCACCTGACCCCACTGGTCGATCTCAGCATCAGAGAGGGGACGGATGGCAGGCACTGGGAGCCTCCAGAGGTGATGACACAGGAAGCATGTGGCATCACCTACAGATGTGAATTCAGAGCAGGTTTCCATCTACAGGGAGTGCAGGGAAGAGGGGAGCGAACACCTTGGATGGCTCTGTGGAAAAGCAAACAGACAAAACTGGAACGTGAGCTGAACCTGCAGGAGAGGCTGACCTGGCTTCTGCCGCAAATGTGGTAAAGAAGGAGCTGCTTAGAGCGAAAAGAGCAAAGGGCACGGGAACCAGATGTGGAGTGTGGATCCTGCTCAGCTTGTGATTCATGCCAGTGGTTCAAAGACATGTTTGAGACAACTGAGAAGCTTGATTTTGGACTGAGTATTCAAGGAGACCAAGAGCCGTCCATTTTGCTCCATGTGTCACTGGCCTTGTGGTTACGTAAGAAAATGTCCACGTTCAAGCATGTAAAAGTGAAATGACATAACGTTTGTAATTTGCTTTAAAAGACTTCAGCAAAGAAAAAAATAAAAGCACAGGTCTGATGAAGCAAATACGATAAAATCTTTATTATAAAATCTGTAGACTAAGTATATGAAGGTTCATTGTACTATTATCTCTCTACTTGTGTGTATGTTTGAAATGTTTATAATTAAAAATACAAAAACGGGGGGCAGTATAGCTCAAGTGGTAGAATGCATGTTTAGCATGCATGAAGTCCTGGGTTCGATCCCCAGGAACTCCATTTAAAAAAAAGTAATTAAATAAACAAACTTAATTACCTCACCCCCCCCCAAAAAAAAAACAAAACAGGAAGCTGAGAGAAAACTGATGTGAGGAGAGAAATAAAATAACTGTCCAACCTAATTTGAGGTGGTGTCACTGGGCAAGGCCCCCTTGAGGAGGGGATATTGAAGGAGAAGGAGCCTGTCACCAAGGGGGAGAGGGGAGCGGGGTGAACACACCGCAGAAGCCGAGCGCTTCGTGTGGCGGAAAAGGGGGTGGTGAGCCCACCAGGCTGAAGCAGAGGCGGAGGTAGGGAGAGGGGCGAGGGCCCCGGGACGAGCGGACGGTAGCAGGAGCCCAGTTGGGCCGGGTCTGGGGCTGCTGTAATCCATGGGAAGCTGACAAATGGTTTTCAGAAGGGACACGTTTGAGTGGGTATACAGAAGTAAATTTGAGATGACTAGCTGTTCTGTGACAAAGACATTTTTAGTGGGGAAGAGGCAGTGACAGTGGGAAAGCAGTTTAGGAGACACTGCAGCCATCCAGGCAGCAGGCGGTGGCTCCCTCCAGGAGGGGACAGAGAAGGAGAGTAGTAGACAGACTGGAAATCTTTGTGGGGGCAGAGAGCTATTGGGGCTTGCTGCTGATGTACGCACTGCAGAGGGTGAGAGAAAGGGAAAAATCAAGGATGAATACCAGGTCTGTGGCTTAAGCAAACTGAGTGAGTGGTGGCATCAGGCGGAGGAGCAGGTGGGGCGGGGGAGGACAAGCAGAATTCAGCTGCGAGCACCTTACACGGAGAGGCTGGGGGACTGCCAGGTGGGGAGGTCCAGTGGGCTGGGCTGAGGTGTGAGCTGGAGATGGTAAGACCCCCACCCCCACCCCCCCAGGGAGGGAGAATAACTCGGTGGCTTAAGAGAGGAGGAAGAGCAAAGGAGCACCAGGCAAGGAGGAAGGACACCAGGAGAGGGCAGCAGTGTTCTCAGGAAGAAGGGAGTGGGCCGATGTGCCCACCACTCCGGAGAGGGCTGTGCAGTGAAGCCTGAAAAGTGCTCTTTGGGGAGGGCATTGGTGCCCCTGACAAAGGCAGTTTCAGGGACTCCACCCCTGCCCCTCTCCTCTCCCGGAGCTGGAGCAGGGCCCCTGCTGCCAGGTGCTTCCCTCCCCCAATTTTCATGGGCTGCTTTTCTCCACCGCTGGGGGTGAGCATCCTGAGGGCAGGACACCTGTTCAACCTGCATGGCCCTAGAACAGAATTCATCCTTGTAATCAGTCAACAGACACTTAATGAGCACCAACTGTGGGCGAGGCACCTTGTAGGCACAATCACCAATTCCTCTGTGGTCCAGCATCATGAAGAATGTGAAAACAGGGAATCTGGTCAACTAACTGTCCCAGACACTGGAACCAAATTCATCCATCTCCCCACCAAAACTGATTAGAGTGAACCGAAGGGGGCTCCTTGAGGAAGCCAGGGGGCAGAGCCGTCTGCTACCCCTAGACCACATGCACCAACCCCATCAACATGCTCTCACACACAGCATCTCGCTGCAGCCTCACATCCACCCTCTTCCTATCCTCTTAGCCAGAGGAGGAAGCTGAGGCAGCAGGAGGTGAAGTGCCTTCTGCAAGAGCATTCTGAGATAGGGACCCCGCAGCTGGGACCCAGGCCTCCTCGGCACAGGCACACGCCAGCCTGCAGACACCCCAGGGCCTCCTGTTGCTGGATACATGCTGAACGTGCTCACTGCAGAGGGGCTGTCCTTCTGTGTGACTTCCGACACCCCTGGCCGATTATTTAATCTTCTTCTTATTCTGACCACAGTTCTACATATTAATCTGAAATACCATCACATCACACGGTGAGTCACTCTCTTTCCAATTCTCCTTCACAAGTTCTGCTTTAATCAAGGAGAAAGTCTCAGTTTGAAGGAGAGGGCTTTGATACCTCTCTAATATTTCCTCATCTCCTTAAAAAAATGTGGTAAAATACACATAAAATTTACCATCTCAACCATTTTTAAATGTCTAATTTGGTGGCACTAATCACATTCACAATATTGTGCAACCATCACCACCGTTCATCCTCAGAACATTTTCATCTTGCAAAACTGAAACTCTGCACCCATTAAGCGATAACTCCCATTCCCCTGTCCCCCAGCCCTGGCAAGGGCCCTCCTGCTTTCTGTCTCAGTAAATTTGGCTACCCGATACCTGGGTTAAGTGGAATCACACCATCATCTCCTGTTTTAAACAGAAAGAGATCAGTCCTCAGGCTCATGGCCCGTCTCACATTGTCCTGCCTGCGGTTAGCAACACTTTGATGCTTCTTTGCTTCTCTTTGTGGCGGGTGATGTTGTTTTCCATTCAGGGTAGGGACGGTTGGTTTCCCTTTTCAAACAACCAGATTTAAGTGGGAAAAATAATTCGTAGTGAAAGGCTGAAGATGGAGAGGCTCTCAGACAGAGAAGAGAAGGTGGGAGGGTGGGAGGTGGGGAAGCCCCAGGCTTGATCGTGGAGGCTACTCACGCCCAGCCCTCTGTGACCCAGGGACCAGCCCCACGTGGGCCACAGCAGAAGAATGTGCCCCCTATTCCATGCACCCGGCCTCCTCAGCCTCCCGCCACCATCTGGAAAAGGCTTTCTGTACCTTTCACCTTTGCCCCCTATCCATTCATCCATCCACTTATTTATTCAGCAAACCTGGCTGTCCAGACCCTGTGCTGGGCTCTGGGGAATGCTCAGGCCTCTAGGCCTGGGTTCCTCCCCGTCTACCCCCTCCTCAATGCCTTCTTCCTTCTCTCCCTGTTTATTTAATCCTGACCCTCCCTCATCCAGGACCTGCTATGCAGGCTCTGGGTCGGCTCTGAATTCCTAGCTCAGTCTCAAGGTCAGACAGCTAGGTGGCCAGGTTGATACCTAAAAAAGTACAGACATAGGGTGAAGCTGCCCCACCCACAGCGGCCGACAGCTTGCTGTTGCCCTGCATAGACGTGGGCCCAACCTTACCAAATCATCCTGTTGCTCAAAGAGTTGGAAACCCTCATGTTTTGCTAATATTATGTGGGCCACCAGCATCAGTCTGTGCCCTCTGTCTGGTCATGTTAGGCGTCAGTTACTGTCCACTTGCCTCCCGAGGGTGCGAGGTGCTCTTGGGAGCTTCAGGAGGGCAGGGTCAAGCCAGTCCACCCCAGGTCCACCTAAGCTTGGGGTCCTGAGGCTGCCAGGCCGATTAATAAGTGGAATCCTCTGTGACAGACGTCAGCGAGTGATGGAGGGAGGCTGCCATAGGGGTCAGGATTCCTGGAGAATCAAGGCAATGACCCAGGCGTGGCATCGCCAGAGCCACGTGCCAGCCAGCCTTGCCAGCGCGGACTTTCGGGATCTACAGATCTTATGGGCCTTGTAGGGCCTGCGTGGGTCTAGGGGACCACCAGAGGCACGCCGGTGAGCACAAGTGGACAAAGTTTGACAGTTCATCACCCTTTCACTCACCCATGACACCCATGACTCTCTCTGTTACAAGTTATGGGAAACCCAACCCCTACTGTCTAAATAAACACGTGAAAATAATTGACTCCAGCATCCGGAAAGTTCCTAGTAATCTGGTCTTGGGCTTGATTGGATCCAGGAGCTCAACAAATCAGAAGACTGCCTCCTCTCACCTCTGGCTCGCCTTCCCACGCCCCTCCCCCACACCACCCCTCCCCCAAGGACTTCCCTCTAAGAAAGGTCGCCCTGAGTGGCAAGATGGCCTCCTGGTTCCAAACTTCTTCCCATCAGCTTAGCAACTCCAGAGGGTTCTCGTTGGCCCAGCTTGGGTCATGTGCCTACCCCTGAGCCAATCACATGGTCAGGAATGTGGTGCTCTGATTGGCCAAGTCCCCTCCCCCATCAAGTTCAAGAGTGTGGTGCTTCAAGGAAAGTGTGAGTCCCTGACCAGGAGAGAGATTCCAGTGCTTCCTCTCTCCAAGCCCCTGCTCTATGTCTTGCAGCTGTGCCTGCCTTCAGAAAACCCAAGATGAGGCGATTTCACTGAAAGCTGGGGATACGGTGGTCAGGCACAGAACAAAGCACTCTTGTGTCTTAGCTCATGCTGAGGGGGTCGCTGGTTTCTGCACGACTGCCCCTCCCCCCAAACCTGGTGGCACACGCCCACTCCTTGAAGCGGCTTCAGATTCGTCTCTGTTCCTGGCAACCCGGAGCTTAGTACACAACCCATAAATGTCAGCTGCCATCACTGCTCTATCATATACTACCATTAAAGGTAAATTTTAGCTTTCACTGGAGTTTTCTAATTGACCACAGCCTTCTATCTAAAGTGTTGACCGGACTTGCCTTCCAGTGTAAGAGAGGGTTAGGCCAGGACTGGGCCACCCACTGGTTTCTCAGTGCCCCCCTCGGAATCCAGGGCAGTGTGAGCTTGATCTGAACAGTAACCAAGTCTTGGGGAGCGTGGATGGGCCCTGGACTCCGGCTGACCTGGCAGGCCTGTGCAGACAGATCTCCAGGGCTGAGGGAGGACAGGAGCCAAGCCTCCGAGGCCTTCCCACACTCAGTTCCCTGGCGCTGGGTCCTGCTCATCCTGCCTGGCCCCCACCCCACAGCCCACACCGGTGCAGCTGGTCTGACCCCTCTCCCTCTGGTTTTCCTGTGCGTAGCCTCACAAGACCCCCCTCCTTTGGCTCAGCCAGGCAGCCACAGTTGTCCAGCTCTGCCTGATAACAAAGCCTGGGCCAGCTCCATTCCCAGTCACAGCCCACGCCTTCCCTGATCAACTCTCTCCAGCACTTTTTAACTTTTGTGAGATGCCTTTAAGGAGCTGTTATGTGCCCAGGAAAGTGCACATGATGGGCCAACACTGTCAGCAGGCAGTTTCCTGAGCCCCTGAAGGCTGTCTGGGGGCCCCTGGTTAAGGAATCCTACCTGGGAAGAATTCTCCTCTTGCAACCCCCATGGGCTTCGTTCTTCTTAATCCTTATGTCCTGGCTCCTGTCCTCACCCTCCACCATCATCAGGACCTGAACCACATATGAAGCTATGCCAATGCCCCCAAATTTCTTAATGAATAATAATTGTTGATACATATCAAACATTTACTATGTGCTAGATACTACTGCAAAATGTATTATTGGTATTATTAACATGTTTATTCCTCATAGCGACCCTGGAGATTGAGATAATTAAAATCATACCCATTTTACAGATGAGGCAGTTGAGGCACCAAGAGGTTAAGGAACATTTCACAAAGTCTCATGGCAGAGGGAAGGTGCTGCCCTCCCTACATAGCAGCCGTTTTACCACCTATAGTGCAATCCTCAGTCTCCCTCAAGGCTGAGCCAATGCTTAAACACAGAATGAAATGAACTCAAACAGCCAAAGGGGAACTGCTCCAGACAAGTGGCCATCAGTGACTTCTGAAGACTCCACGCCTTTGTGAAGGCTGTTTCTACTGCTTTGGCCACATCTCTTCTATAGCCTCTGCCAAACTCCTTCATCCTTCCACCCTACACGCTGCTTCCTCCAAGCAGCCTTCTTAGTGTCCAAGAGTAGACTGGATGTCCTTGCCCTCAACTCCACATTAAGTTGCAGCCCCCAGAATTTTCCCATCCTAGTCCTTATCACTCTGTCCTGCAACTGCCAATCTATGTGACTGCCTCCCTTCCAGACTGGAAGCTCCTGAGTGGGCAGGGATTAAAGTCGGTGCTTTACTTTGTTTTAAATTGTTTTTGAAAAAATAACTTTTATTTTTTATTGAACTATAACATATGCTCAGTAAAGTACACAAATCATTCGTGTGTAGCCTGCTGAATTTTTATGTATGTACACACCATGTAATGATCACTCAGTTCAATATATAAAACACGTGTTATGGTAGTGCCTGGAGCCCCTACCCCAGAGGGTCTGATGTTGTCACCATAGTTTTTGTCTTCTGTTAAACTTCAAATAAATGGCATCGCACAGGAATACTGTTCTGTCTGGCTTCTTGTGCTTCCCACTATGTCCATGAGAGTCACCCATGTTGCTGCATGTTTCAGTGGTTTGTCCTTTTTATTGTTGCGAAGTATTCCATAGAATGAATATACCAAAAATTTACTTAGCCATTTTACCACTGCTGAACATATCAGTTAGGATAGGGAACATCAGGAAATCTCATTCTGGTGGGAGTATAAATTGCTACAACCGCTAAGGAAAGCTGTTTTGTCTATCATTGTTATAATAACTGTCATTTACTGAGCATTTACTATGTGCCAGGCACCGTACTCAGCCACTCATCTGCATTATTTCACTTTGAAGGATTTAGCTCAAAGCTGCCATTTTGAAAATGTTTGCAGTAAGTGTTATTGTTATTAGCTAGAGGCACAGGGCTGGGAATTCAGGAGCCTGGTTTCCATGCCTGCCTAAGCCAGCCTGAGCAAGTCATCTCAGCAGCCTTGACCTTAAAACCCCCAGAAGGTCAACAATCTGCTAGCAGGGACCTCTGGGGATGACACACGTCATGCCCTCCAGTAAGAGCCAGGCTCCAACTTTGAGAAGATGGAGGGAGAGGGCCCAAGACTTAGATTGTAAATCAGGAAGGGCTTGGGGGTGTTTAGGGGCCCTCTGCTACGTGCTTCTTCTAGAAGTTTAATAGTGTAGGTACTTTCAAGGCATGATTTTTCAATATCTCTCACTGGCCTGTAAACCCCTTATATAAGGGCTTGGTCATTGTGTTTTTCAAGTATTTGTTCACAAATAAGATTTAAGTGCCTCCCCTCCTCCAGGCACCATGCCAAGAGCTGAGGGATAGAGCAGTGAATGAGATAGACAAGGTAGGGACAGGAGCACCAAACACAGAAAGAAGCAAGAGACTTGTGGTGGCAACACTGTGACGGAACCGCGGCAGGGCATTGAGGTGGACAGGATCTCCTGGGGAGGGGGGTGCTCTAGATTAAGCAGTCACTGAAGACTTTCAAATTCTTGGGGAGGATGAGCAGCCTGATGGGGCCAGAGTTGGGGACAAAAAACTCCAAGGCACTGAGATGAGAAAGGACAGAGGGTGGCCAGAGGAGCTGTGAGAGGAGGTGCTTGAAGGGGAGGTCTGAAAGGGGGTGAGGGCAAGTTCATGCGGAACCCTGAAGGGCAAGGAGCGTGGATTTGACTTTACAGCCGGCTGATGGGAAACACTTTTAAGCTAGGGAGGGCTGCATGGAATCTTAGCATCAGAAATGTGTTCTGATGCTCAGAAGTTTGGGGGTAAGGGGCTCACTTGTAAGGTGCTCGACTATTAGCTGAATGAATGCACGCACGCACGGACATATGGGTGGACGCGCGTCCAGAAATAAAGCTGTTCAACAGGGGGCCCAAGACCTGGCGGCCTGAGGCCCCAGTTCTAGGCCCTGTGACCAGGCGCTGTGACCTTGGGCACATCCCCGCCCCTATTCAGGGCCCGGAACCCAGCGTCTCGGGGGCGGGGAGGACGTGCAAGGAGGGACAGTGCGCGCGCGCGGCAGGCCGACGGATGGCGGGTCTTCTGGCCAGACCCCCACCGGGGCCCGAACTCTCGCCGCCTGCGGTGTTTACATTCCACCCGCGCCGGCCACGCGGCTTTTTGCCGCTGCAGCGCCGCTCGGCTCCACCCCCGGAGCCCCGCGGCCCGCCCCTTGCCGCGCTCGCGCCAGAGCTCACCCGCGTCCCGCCCTGCGCGGCCCCGCCTCCCGCGCGCGCCAGCCGGCCCCGCGTCCCGCCCCGCGCGGGCTCCGCAGCTCGGGCCGCGCAGGCCCCGCCACGGCCCGAGCCCCGCCCCCCCGGCGCGCAGGCCCTGTCACTTAGCCCCGCCCCGCGCTGGGCCTGCCCCCTGCGGTTCCGAGCGCCTGGGCGGGCCTGCGCTGCGCGGGGCGGTCCTGAGGGCGGTGGCTGGGCGGGCCCGGGCTCTCGGGTGGCCGCTGAGGGGCTCCGAGCCGGCCGGGGCGGGGCGGAGGGTGGCGGGAGGGCGCGAGGGCGGGCCGGGGGCCGGTTCCGCGCGCAGGGATTTTTAAATGTCCCGCTCTTAGCCGGGCGCAGGAGCAGCCGGCTCGGCCGCCAGCGCGGTGTAGGGGGCAGGCGCGGATCCCGCCACCGCCGCGCGCTCGGCCCGCCGCCGCCTCCCGCCTCCCGGCTTCGCGCTCGCCTTTGCCTCCTGCCTCCGGCCTCGGCTCGTGCCGCCTGCCTGCCTGCCTTGGAGACGGCTTCGGGTAAGGGCCCAGCCGCGGGCTGCCGGACGGCGCGGCAGGCGAGGACTCCTGGAGCGCCAGGGTCGGGTCGGGCCGGGCCGGGGTGGGGGTGGGGCGAGGCCGGGTCGCCGGGTCCCCCGAGGCGTCAGCGCGGGGTGCCCCGGTAGGGCGGCTCAGAGACAGGCTACGGGGAGGGGTTGAGGGGAAGACTGAGGCAGCCAGGGCCCCGAGGGAGGCGATGGGCCGGCGAGGGTTTCGGGGGGCGTCAGGGCCACCCCCAGTCCGCGTTCCGACCCGGCATCGCGGGCTGCTGGCGGCGCCGCGGGTGACAGGCCACCCCGGGCCCATCGGCCATTTTCCCGACCGGCCCGGGAGGCTCCCGCCGCCGCCGCCACCCGCGCGGGAGGGGGAGGGGGAGGGGTGCCCGGGGCGGGCTGGCGGGTTCTGGTCCCCCTCCCCTGGCCGTCCTCACTCCACTGCCGCTTCGTGTCCCCCCAGGCCTGAGGTCTGATCCTGCGCCCAGCGCCATGCCGAGGGAGAAGAAGGAGAGGTGAGTGGCCTGGCCGCTGCGGGGAAGGGGAAGGTGTGCAGTGGTGGGGGAGGGGTGGGCTGAGGTTTGGGGAGAACTCAGCCTTACCTCTGTGCTACCCTGGCTTTGCAGGGATGCGAAGGAGCCGGGCACTATGAAAGAAGAAAGCGGCACCGATGTCCCTGTTCGCTCCAGGAAGAGGAAAGCAAATGTGGCCGTTGTGAGTACAAAGGAGACAGGTGGGGGAGGCTTCCCCCCCATCTTACCTGGGTACCAAACTGGGTTCTGCCCACGTAGTTACTGATGGGGGTTCAGGGAGGTGTGTTTGGCAGAAACGGTGGTCATAACCTTACCAGCTTTCTTTTTCTTTTTTCTCTCTGTGTTTTTGTCTTTGGACTGTTTTGTGTGTTTCCTTGCGGTGTGGGGGGTGTTTTATGTTAGTTTTTGCAGGATCCAGATGAAGACATTGCCAAAATTGACAGGACTGTGAGAAGCCAGTGTGGCAGTCAGGTAGGTACACTTGCTGAGTGGACCTAAGTGAAGAGTCTCCTTTTCTTGGGTCACGTTGAGCCTCATACTCGCCTCCTGCTGAAGGCTTTTTCTCTAACTATGGCTACAGTGCATATGACGAAGCACTGTGCCTTTCAGTGGGCACTGACCTCTGCCAGCCTTGGGATTCCAGGAACGTCTGTGTTCGTGACTGACATCCCTGAGATTACAAATATGTGCTGATGTCTGGAAGAACCAGAATGGACATCACATAACTCAGTCCTCTCCTTTTGCCCTTGAGGAAACTGAGACTCAGTTAGAGGAAGAAAGTAACCCAAAGTCCAGTGCAAGCCAGGGGCGGAGTCTGTCCTGCAGCCTAGTCTTTAGGCTGGTGAACTGCTGGAGGGCTCCTGACACGGAGCTCTTTGGGTAACCGTGATGGAGGTTTATGGGTGCTCATAAGCAACTTCTCCCCCATCCACACTTGTGTTTTTTCATCATGGTACGTTAAGGACTTCCCTTCCCTGCTCCCACCCCAACTCAGTCATGTTGCAAACATTTTCCCCCTTTCTGAAAATTCTTCCAACCCGTCCGGCAATTACCTGCAGTGATCACTGCTGACTGGGGCTCCACCTGGCCTCCACTGGAGTATTAGTGGGGCATTCTGTGTGATGACATGTGCATCTCAACACGTTTTTTTAATTGACTAGTCCATGTCTCTTGCCCCTCCTTCATGGATTTGCTGCCGTATTTCTTGCATGCCCATGGTATCATTATAATATCAGAAGTCCCTAGAAGAAAAAGCTGTATTATCTCTTTACCTCCAGAAATGGCTGGAGATGGTAGTTATGGCTCCAGTAGGGGAAGCAGCCTGTCTCCAAACTAGCTGTTCAGGCCTTCTGATGCTATAATGATAAAAGCTGAGCAGGAATAGTATTTGAGCCCAGGGCAGTGGTCCCAATTAAGTTAGCAGTGGTAGCATCACTTTGTAGGGCAGTGAGCAACAGCCACAGCAGCTGAGTCTGGAAGAGCGAAGGGCTTCAAAGTAGTGGGCCACATTGTTTACAGAACACTTGTCACTGCACATAAGACCCTAGAAATTAGCAGTTCTGGGGAGGTTCTGGTGAATATTGAACAAAGGGTTGATGTTTTCTTGCTGTATTTGAAATACTTCAATTTGGGAAAGGAAATAAGAGTGTATTCTGAGTTCTTTCTTTTTTTTTTTTTTCTTTTTTCTCCCCTTAATGACTTCAAACCAAGCAAGTTGATTTTTGAGGATCTCTACTAAAATAGATCTCTACTTTGTGAAATTCAAGATTATTTATTTTCCCAGCTGTGTTTTAAGTTGACATTTTTTAACTGAGGATGAAGCAAAGCCACCCCTGTTTACTTTTTGGAGTTTTAGAGTAGTTTCTGTTCTCAAAGATAACCTCAGATGCCTAAGACAGGGCTTAGGCCCTATCCCTGGACTGCGGAGAGTTGATAGATATGATACATGAATAGCCATATTATTTCCCACTAGAAGGGATTTTCATGGTGATTCAGAGATTAATAACAACAGGTTTCTGCACATTTTGTAGAGTGGATAGCTTGAAAATTACCCATCATTATGGAGCAATCAATGTCTTTTGTTATTTCTCAGTGTAGATTCATGAAGCTAGAATTTTGGGTAACAACCTTTTTCCCTATTAAGTACACAGAATTTTTCTCTGGAGTGATCATAGTTCAGCCCTTTTTCAACAGCCCTGAGCTATCTGTAGCCATCATGCTCAGCTCCAAGTAACTGCTTCATCAAGACCACGTGGAACCTTTGATTCTTACCTTAGGTTTTTCTTAATGGAAATAATACTTTTTATCTAAAGTATTTAACATATCCATTTTGTTGTTTATTTATTTTTTTTTTTTTTGCAAGAGACAACTTTTTTAGTGAAATGGAATCCTTAACTTTCTACTAGTTACTTCTCAGAATATAATTTTGCGTAAGGTAGTTTTACTCTTTGTTAAAGGTGACTTAAATAGTCAGGGGTGGCTAGGAGTAATCATGATTGGTCTCTTGCTATTTCCATTCCTTCCTAAAGTCAGACTGATCTTGTTCTCTTTGAAACATGGCATACACTTAAGTTAGTAGACTTCATTATCTTGCTTCATATATTGGTTCCTAAAAAGGCCAACTTTGGGGACCATTTGTCTGCTTGTGGTTCACACGATTTGTCTGTGAACTGCAGGTTGGGAACTGTTACCATTTTATCTCCAAAGGCCTGCTCTCAGCTATTTCAACCATCTGGCTGTAGAGGGTGACACCCAGCTTCTGCTTTCAAAACTAGAATTCATTCTTGAATGGAGAGCAACTTAAAGCAGTTGTAATATGACCCTTTTTGAGTCAAGGAAATGCTACCAGCGCATGATACCAGAACTGGAAGAGGAGTCTGCCCTTCTCCAGCAGCTGTTGGCAAGGGCTGTCATGGTTAATTTGCATGCCCAATTCTTTGCGCATTGGATGGAGAGGAGCTTTATCCAGCTTTGCTCTTCTCAGTACACTGAAAGTGCTCTGGCTTCCTCTGAAAGTGGCCGGCGTGCTGTGCTCGCCTCCGTGTCCCGTATCTTCCAGGCAGCACTTGGAGCCCAGGTTGCCGTGTTCATGTACAGTCTTCTCAGTTGTCTCTTTTCTAGTAAACAGTAATGATTTCTCTGCTTAAAAAAAAAAAAAATGCCAAGAGTCTGAGACTTTTCAAAGAGCTTCCATGCTGGCAGGGTTGTTAACATGGCACATCTTACAACAAAACCATTATTTTATAATTTTAAAAATCAATCATTGTCTCTTAGAGTAGTATGATAAATAGTACCTTTAAAAGGAAAAATTTTTAAATAGCAAAATGACATTACTTTCCAAATACTAAAAATTGAACAAAATTAAGTATCTGGGATCTTTAAAAGAGAAGCGTTGTTTTGGTTTTTAATGATAGTTTATTCAGTTAGCAGTTATCACTCTGTAAGGGTTTGGGTTTCAAAGGTCTTCAGGAGTATCAAGACTCCGTCTACACACTTAGTATATATCCTGTGACTGTTGCTTGATTTGCTTCTAACTAGGTGGATATTCCTTTTGTTTCATTTTGAATTAAGGAAAACCAAAGGTCCCCATTATGTAATATATTTGGCTTGATCTGCAACCAAAGGAAGATGTCACATTTGATGGGTTTTGTTTTAAAATAGGGGAGACTTCAAATATAGATGGCAATCAATTTACATTTTGTTCTTTTGTACTTGTGAATGTGTAGTGCTTATGTAAATACTTTTATTGGAAATTCTGTCTTTCACTCTTAAGAAATTTTAGTAGGTTAGTTGTACTTCTTAAAAAAAACAAATGTTTGAATTGTGACCAGATAATCTCACAACACACTTTAGAAGCCATGCTGTAATACCTCTCACTGAGCTGCAAATGGATTTTATTCTCTTTTTTTTTCCCCTTCAGTAATATAAGAGCTGTTTGTATTTTGTCTAACCCTGCCTGCTTCCATTTTGCTGCTCAAGCACCTCGTATGAGGATGGTGATGTGGAGGAGAAAATGTTGCTAAAATGCTTTCTTAGGTATTTACTGCACAAACTCCTAAGCTTAATGACAAAAATGAAATGAAAGCTTGGAGTCATTACTGTGTCTTTTACCTATGCTTGCTATCTCCATCTTAATTTAGGCCAGAATATTGATTTAGACCTGGAGATTACTCTCCAGTGTGAAGACATTTTCTGTTTTACTGGCTGTTTGACAAATCAATGAATGTAAAAACAGCTGGTTTACATCAAACATTTAAAAATGTGTCTTTCTTTTTATAGCCTTGGGACAGTAATAAAGTCTGTGAAAACCCCTGCTCCTTGATTCCCACACCTGACAAAGAAGAGGATGAACTGGTATACCCGAATTCCGTGTATAAGCCTCAGAGCTGCACACCGTCCAGAGCCTCACCGCTGCCCATCCTGAAGTGAGCCGCCGGCCGAGTGCCTCCCAGACCCCTTACTCCCTGTACGCACTCCCACCTCCTCAGGGTGGAAGCATACTGACACCTGTCTTTTGTTTTTTTGGCTTGGTTTTGTTTTTCTGTAGCTGGGCAAATAGAGAGGAGGTATGGAAAATCATGTTGAATAAGGAAAAGATGTACTTGAGGGATAAGCACTTTATGCAGCGGCACCCTCTTCTGCAGCCTAAAATGCGAGCGATTCTCCTGGACTGGCTGATGGAGGTGAGCCGGAGCCTTCCTGGTCGCTAGGACCATTGACCACTTCTAGATTCTTCTGTCTGTTATGGGCTCTTCACGTGTTCGATTCCACTGACACATTCTGTGTCTCTGAACCGTGGCACATATACTGCAGTAGTCTAACTTTTTCGCTTATGTACTTTCTTAAAAGAATTTTTGAAGTCTTAGATATTTATAAGTTGGCATCTTTTTCCCTCAAAGTTTAAATAGTTGCAAAGGTTATATTTTCCAATTAACTATAAATGTTTGGTATTTGATCTTTGTTAATTAAATTGCTTTTAGGTGTATACAGAGGAATGTGGATAATAGCTATTTGACAGCCACTGTCGTATGCTTTAAAAATAGGTGAACGAACTTATCTCCAGCAGTCAGAAATTTTACGTCATTTTTTTTTAATTCCTTGGGATCTGTTTCTCTTTCCCCACAGAATTTTATCCTCACAAAATATATCGTTCACATCTTTTATTGATCATACTATCACTTCTCTACAATAATTGATCAAAATAACAAGTGTTACAAACTGTGATAGACAACTGTTAAACATTAGAAGTAATGCTGTGTAGGCAGTGCCCCTCTTCCTGGGAGGAAGTGTGGGTGACTCAGTAGTGGCTTGATTAAGGGACACTCCCTGGATGCCTCTGTAGGCCCTGGGTGGGTGAGAAGTGGGTTTTCTTCTGTGATGTGGAGTGATATCTCAGGCAGATCTGTTTTATGAAAAAGTATATATGCAAGTTGAGTGTCTAAATATTCCCTAAAAGTGAACTGAGCCGTGTGCCCTTTAGAAAGTCTGTATTGCCAGGGGTACGCGTGCCCTGTCCTGCACGTCCTACAGTCAAATCCCCTGCTGCCACTTAGTGACTGTGTGCCCTGGTCAGGCAAGTCACCTAACTTTGAGTTTTGGTTTTCTCGTCTGTAATATTTTCTAGCAGTATTTTCCTTGCAGAGTTTGTGTGGATTAGAAATTGTGTATATGAAGTGCAGCGTAGAAAGTAGGCAAGGAAAGATAGCTTTTTTTTTTTTCCATTCTTGATTTGTTTTTCTTCATTGGTCCCTAAAAATGTCAGCATAGAAAAGGTACCAATGTACAAATTCTTTGGCAGGCCTGCTTAAATCTATAGGCCTTGCGGGTGTCCACCAGAGACCCAGTATGGCACATAGCCCTTCTGGGCCCTTTAGAACATCTTATAATTCCTTGAAGCATTAGGTGTACTATGCTCTAATCTCCTAGGCTTCAACTGTGATGTTGTGACTGAGAGGTTCTATTTTATATAATGGCAATGGATGCAACTGATACTTCAAAGGAATGATTTTCTATGAAAGTTAATGAAAAAATGAAATACCATTGAAAGGATGGAAAAGAGTGGTCACCGTTATGTCTTCAGTGGAACGAAACCGGAGTCCACAGTTCACAGGTTGTCTGCAGCGAAGTTACGTTGCCCAGCCCCGGCCCAGCCAACAAGTCTTACGCAAGAAAGGCGGTGCTCGCGCTGTGTGCCCGACTGTGAGCGGGCGAAATAGGGCTGGAAGTTGTTTCCTTAGAGAACAGAAGCTCTAGTTTCGCTTCTAATCAGATTGTAGTTGTGTGGTTTTATAAAAACTGACTCTGAATGTGACTCCACCTGGACTTAGAAGTGCTCTTTGGTGACTGATGGAGTTTTTCACTAATATTCCTGTTGTTTCCTCTGGTGTCTTTTCTACTTACTAACCCCGTGAATTATACTTAGAAGAGATGTACTGTTAGGAACAGCAGCTTTATATGCATAATCAGACATTTGGTGATGGTAATGAATTGAGGTCTGATATCTCCTTGGTCCTTTTCAACTCCATCATGTAGACTGCTTGGCCACACCTCACAGCAGTCCTGTGAGGCAGGCAAAGCAGGTGTTGTCCTAATTTTGTAGTATGTTCCAGCTTTCAGGCTTTCATACTGAGAGTGCCCAATGTGAAGAAATGTGGTAGTTCTTTTCTCACATCGTAATGGAACTTATAAAGGGGACACATTTTTATTGTGTATGTGCTTAGGGGCAAGCAAGGTCACCATCCCTTCAGAAAAGCCACGTTCTCTCTCTTGATTTGGTTATATTATCCTTCCCCAAAAACTCATGGCAAGTTTTTTGTCTGTCTCTGTTCTTCAAGTCACTGTTCTAAAACTCACTAAATATTTTTTCAGGTGTGTGAAGTCTATAAACTTCACAGAGAGACATTTTACTTGGCACAGGATTTCTTTGATCGGTATATGGCGACACAACAAAATGTTGTAAAAACACTCTTACAGCTTATTGGAATTTCATCTTTATTTATTGCTGCCAAACTTGAGGTAAATCAATTTTGAAATGTTTGTTATGTAATACGTGCTTTTCTTGACTGCCACTGGGATTAGGGGAAGAGGTCAACTGCTTGTTTAAATTTTTCTAATTTGAGGCCTTCTAAAATTAAGCCACATATGAAAAAGGCTAGAAGTTAATCAAGAAAAGTATGAGTATATAAAATGCTTAGGTATTCCTTTAATCAAAAAAATTGAGCTTTGACCAAAAAGGATTAAAATTTTGGTGTGAATAGAAGGGCGGATGGGCCTAACTTTCAAACATGTTGCTATAGGTATTGAAAAGGTGAAAATTTCAAAACTTCCCAATGAGTAAAATTTTATTTATTGATTGATGAGGGTGAGTGTTCAATTTCTTTCACAGTTCATTCATTTTGAACCACTGAGTGGTTCTTGGATTTATCCCATCACTGTACCCCCTTTTTCTTTCTATGTCAGCATACTAAAAAGAACAATTTGGGATGTGCATTGGAAGGTAAAACTATTAGAGACTGGCTTTTTGCTAGTAGTATCTTCCTTTTATTTCCTTTTAGGAAATTTATCCTCCAAAGTTGCACCAGTTTGCTTATGTTACAGATGGGGCTTGTTCAGGAGATGAAATTCTTACCATGGAATTAATCATTATGAAGGTAGGTTACAAGTTAATTTTTCAGTCCTTTTTAAGAATACATACATAATATCTTTTCTACGTTCAGCATGAGTGCGTCTGGCTGGGTGTTCTCCGGCTGGACACATTGTGGCATGGGAAGCGGCTGCATTTTGAGCTGCTGTAGAGGACCAAGGGGAGGAGAAATGTCTTTTTCTTTTTTCAACCACTGGTCTCTTTTCTCTGTTTTCCCTCAGGCCCTTAAGTGGCATTTAAGTCCCCTAACCATTGTGTCCTGGCTGAATGTATACATGCAGGTTGCGTACCTAAATGACTTTTATGAAGTCCTCCTGCCACAGTACCCTCAGCAAGTCTTCATACAGATCGCGGAGGTGAGCAGCTCTGTTCCTTCTGTGGGGCTGCCCACCCACAGCTAGACTGAGTCTCTCCAGGAGGGATGTGAGCTGGCCGTCTCCTTCAGTGTCCTTTTCTTCTCCATAGCTTTTAGATCTCTGTGTCCTGGATGTCGGCTGCTTAGAATTTCCCTATGGTGTGCTTGCTGCTTCTGCCTTGTATCATTTCTCTTCATCCGAACTGATGCAAAAGGTTTCAGGTAAGTTGACTTCCCGGTCCATTCACAAGGTGTATTAAACCGACAAACCCAGATGTAACCAGATTGAGCCTATCGTATATTTTCATTGCAGGGTATCAGTGGTGTGATATAGAGAAGTGTGTCAAGTGGATGGTTCCGTTTGCCATGGTGATAAGGGAGACAGGAAGTTCGAAACTTAAGCACTTCAGGGGAGTTCCTGCTGAAGATGCGCACAACATCCAGACCCATATAAACAGCTTGGATTTGCTGGTCAGTACTGGTCCTTGCTTCCCAGACAGAGTCTTAAACCTGCTGGAGTAGCTAGCCTCTTCACTTCCCTTCACACAGGCTCCAGGTATCCCCAAAAGACTCCAATTCTTTTAATTCCTTGGGAAAGAAGAATTGTGGTCAGCAGATCCCGTGTCTAAGTATCATGCAGACAAGATACTTTTAGATTGTTCTTTGCTATTTTTTTCCTTCACTTACTTCCATTTAAAAAAAAAAAAAAAAAGCACAAAGTAAAGCCCAAAGGATACTTCCTTCCATTTTAACATTTCTTGCTTTTATTCTTATCAACAGGACAAAGCCCAAGCAAAGAAAGCCATATTGTCTGAAGAAAATAGAATTTCTCCTCTCCCCTCTGGAGTCCTCACCCCACCACAGAGCAGTAAGAAGCAGAGCAGTGAGCAGGAAACAGCATGACCACACCATCATCCTCCACCAAAGACAGCTGTGCGCAAGTGCCTGCTCCAAGTTCTCTCCTGTGTCCCACAGCAGAGGCGTGCGTTCGCTTTTTCAGACATTGAAATGGAAGAGTGTGTCACTTCTGCAACAGAGGGTTTCTGTGGATGGCATTGGACAGGGAGAAGTGTGTTTTATTGAATGCTTAGATTTTTTTAATAAGTGGGTCAAGTACACCAGCCACCTCCAGAACACCAATGAGTGCTCCAGATGCTGCTAAGGAGGGTGATACTTGACTTGATTGACTATTCACACAAATAACAAAGGCTTGAAGTTGAGGAGCGCCACGTTGCTGCTGGCCTCCCCTCGGGTGTTCTGGGTTGTGTTGTAGTAAGTGGAACAGGTGGTTGTGAGCGTTGTGATACGGAGCCCACAACCAGCTGTGCTGGGGGCCTGCCCTTTTCCATACTATCAGTTGACAGTGTACAATGCCTTTTATGAACTATTGTTTTGTAAGTGCTGCTACGTCTATCCGTTTTTTAATAAAGATAACACTGTCTTTGAGACAGCTGGTTTTATGAGCTATGTCTGGTAATTTAAGTTAGGAGTCAACTTTGAATGTGGCTGTATCAAGTTCTCTTTTTTTTTAACTTCATGCTCTTGAAGCTCAAGCCTTTCAAGCAAATACATTAATAGAAAACTTCGGACGTGAGCTTCTGGCGCAGCCTTACAGGCCCCTTGAGGGCCCCTGGGTTGGGGATGAGGTTCCAACTGGCATTTTCCCATGACACCCTGTGCAGCGGGAGCTCCGGTCGGGCTCGCGGGCTGGCCCTTGCAGTGGTTGTGAAGTCACATCTGCATCCGAGAGGGTTCTTGGGTATGATTCCTTCCCTGGCACAGGACAAAGGTCATGAAGTATCTGTAATTAGTGTCATTTAATAATCTTTTCGTCCCCACCCAAACCTAAGGCATCTTACCTAAAGGAGTTTTGTTCGGAGAACTTATTAACCCAACATCATAGCCTCAAACTATACCTTGAAAAAGAAAATGCAAAGTAAAATTGTATGTAGCTCAAGGCCATGATGTTCGTATACTGTCTGTCCCCCAGCCGTTGATGGAATCACCAAGTGCCTTTCGCTTTAAGGCCCCAATGTGTACAGTTCACATCACATTTTGTGGGACATTCTCAAAGGGGTGGCCTCGTGGAGTCTTGTGTTTCTCTTTCTCACAGTGCTGTGGTGTGTGTATGGGTTCATTAAGGGAGGGTGAATGAGCAAATAAATATCATTTATTTTCAACTTGGTATTTTATTATTTTGAAAAAATCTATCTGAAGTAGAAAGAACTACAGCCATTTTTAATCTACCATATTTACATGAAATTTGAGAGAGACCCTACTTCTTCACATTGTGATGTTCTGGCAGTTTTAATACAGTTTTCCTAATAAAAGCATTATAAATCTACATGTAATGGTATTTAGCCAAGTGATGCTCCTAGCTAATTAGTTCTACATCCCAGAGATGCTCCTGCCTTAAAGTAGTGAATTTTTAATGGTGATCATTTGTGATTTGTTGGAAAAATCCTAAAAGTGGTTTATTTACATTTGACATTTTTTGTGCAAAAATTGGGCACTGAAAACATTTCTATTTTCCTATAGGTTTATGTAAGTTTGAGAGCTTGGCAAATGTGAGGAAACACTGGTTTGAAAGTATGTTTGAGGCAAATACTTCTTGGATCGTTTGGCAGAGAGTGTTACTGAGTGTGCTGAGATGAGGGTACCTTACATGTAAATTGTGCCTCATTTCTGGAGATCAGTGTTGTTTTTTTTTTTTAATGGCAGTGTTGCCACAGGCAGCTCTTAATAATCTGTGCTAATAAAGGATAAGTCCCAGATGGGTAAGTGAAATCCACAGTAATCAATATTTTCTGTGGCTCTGCCAAAACCCCGAAGAGCCACTAGCAACTGAAATCAAGTTTCCCCTCTCAGAGGAGCTTCCTCCACTTGCTAGTCGTCAGTACAAACTTTGGCCCCTCACTGGTTGGCTCCATACCCATCTGCCAGATCACTTGTTCCGCAGTTCAGCTGAAACCGGCGGAGGCAAGGTGAGACCAAACAGACAGCAGGGGTGGAAATGGCAGCTCTAGTCAACCTAGGTGAACAAAACGCTCTGAGGCAGAGACGTGTCAGCAGGGAGGGCCCAGAGAAGGGAAGGGGTGTGGGCCCTTGGTCTAATTTGTGCTAGAGCTGGAGAAACAGTAATTTTATCGACAAACCATGAAGACAGATTCGATCGTGGCAGAGCACACCCCATCCTCGTGTTGCACTCTGGCTCACAGAACTCACCAGAGCTGCTGGCAGGTCTCTGTCCCCTGTGCCCGAGGAAGAAAACACTGGCCTTCAGGTGGTGGGTGCTGAAGGTTTTTCCAGGCCATCCTCCTGGTGTGGGGCTTGGACAGCGCACTGTGTTACGGAGGTCATTTCATGCTAAGCGGGTGAGTAAATGATGCTAACGTTCACATCACCCTTAAGTTCCCGAGGCCGTAAGTACAGCTGTGGGCCCTCACAGATTGGCGCTTAGTGTGAGGATATACTTCCGGCCTCCAACTCAGACACAAAAGAGATTGGAGTTTATTTGGGCAAAATTAGGCTCTACCTCAGCGCAGGGAAGGAACGAGAAATCAGATCTGATAATGTCTAGTCATATTTACCCAACCGTGCATTTTCCTACCGCATGTTCAACATTTTGAAATTCAAATCACATTTATACCTTGGACATTGTTAGAAGACTATTTTTATCCTGGCTATAATCATCTAATTTGCTGATTACAGGTCTCAAATTGCCACAGAGAACTCAATTTTTGAAAGAATTGTCCTGTTTGATCAAATATGTTATTCAAGCAATGCAGTCATTTGTTCCACAAGGTTACCTGCCAGGCAGAGCTAACCAGGAGTAATAGCATTAGAAGCCTGTACTTAAAATCAAGCATTAGCTAACCTGTCTGTGACAATAGAGTCTTAAATATAATTTGCTGCAGATACTTCAGTTCCTGCACTGACAGACAATTGCATTTCGCATTCAATGAGCATAGATTTTTCCTACCTCATCCCAATTCCAAATTTAACTCCAGAAGACTCTAATGTGCCCAGTTTCACAGGCTTACCAGGTACCATTTCCCAGAAGCCTCATACAGGAGGGCAATGGTATCCTCTATTCAATAAACACTCCCTTTGCCCCCTTTTTAAATCATTTTCCTGATCAATGCCAATTCCCCAAAGTGTGTAGCATCTGCCTGTGCGGTGAGGTTCACGTCTGATGCTGGCTCCCCTGGCTCAATGCAAGAGCTCGTCTCCCTGGGGAGCCCCTGCTGCGTGCTGGGCACCACCAGTCCAGGGCCCAGTCCAGGAGCTCAGGTGAGCCTGGGAGACAGGCAAACCACTGGAATCCCGAGGGCAGCCATACAACAGATGAGCGTGGAGTGGAAGTCCTACTTGTGCTCGAGAGGCAGACTACTGAGTCCTCCCCAGGAGGCATCAAAAGCGGAGTGGAAGGAGGGAGGCGAGGCAGGAGAGGTGAGAGGCCACATCCCAAAGGGCTTCTGCATGTGAAGCCCAAGAGGGGCTGGATATCCCTGGCAGCAAGGCCAGTGTTTGAGAGGAGGGGAGTGAGGGCTCAGAGGGATGTGTGGACACAGAGGTTGAGGAAACAAGCCCAGAGTCCTGCTTCTGTGCCACAGGGAAGTGCGCAGAACGTGAAGGACATGAAGGAAGGCGACGGGGGCCTCCATGAAAACACCCTGCATCAATAACTAACTTCCACATGGCTCTGCCGGAGGGATGGCCCGCACCCTCTGCAGGCCTCAGGGATTTCGGCCCCTGCACCTCTACATCCTCAGCCAGCTGGAACCTCACCTCCCGCAGGAGACGGCCCCCGTCTGGGGCCCACACTGACGTCACCTGGACCTGCCACCATGTGTGATTTTGGGCACCATGCTTGACTTCTCCACGCCTAACAATTCTCAGCTGTGAAATGGGGATGATAACTCATTTGTGTTATAAAGTTAAGAGGGAGTTTAAATGGGATTAGGCATGAAAAGTGCTTAGCATAGTACCTAGCACGTTAAAAGGAAAACATAATTGATGGTTGACCTTGCTGCTGCTGCTGCTGCTGCTGCTGCTGCTGGTGATACTAAGCTAGGCTGTCAGACCGAGGCCCTAGAGGGGAGTAGGTCTGCAAGGGGAACGCCAGGAACTCATGGCACTTGCTCTGAGTGCCCTTAGCCTCCTAGGCTCCTCCCCCGGGATCTGTGCCCCTTGCCTCCCCAGGCTTCAGTCGCATCTCTCTCCTGACCTTCCTGGGCAGCCTCCTTGAAAGGATCATATACACCTGCTGTCCCTCCTCCTTCAGGCTCCTCCAGTCGGGCTTCTGTCCCCACACACCACACACTGCCCTCACCAAGGCCACCTAAGACAGCCATGTGCAGACCTAACGGCCATGTGGCACTCTTTAGCCTTCACAGCACTGATGATCCCACCTTCCCTCCAGAAACCTTTTGCCCTCCCTTGATTTGTCATACCCCACCCCTATGCCACCCCCATCACACACCAGTTACCATTCCTTCCAGGCCCCCTCTCTGCTCAGCACTAGGTGGTGGAGCCACGGATCCACCGCCCTCAGCATCCCTGTTCCTGCATCCACGTGCAGGCTCACCACTCACTGAGACGCTGCTTCCTCTCTGTCTCCCTGCTCCAGCGTCGCATCCCCTGCCCTGGGCTTCAAACCAGCAGAACCACCTGCCTGAAGGGTGCCTCCACCTGGGTATCTCTTCAGGGCAATACTCACTTCACCATCTTCTAGGGAAACTCCTTATTTCACCTTCCATTGTTAATAGTCTTCCATTGTTAACAAACATGTGAAAAGCACTCAATTCACAAGTCATCAGGGAAATGCAAAATAAAACCATCAGATCAGTTCACACCCACCAGATAGCAAAAAATTTGAAATGCAAAAAATAATACAATGACTACCTGTGGACCCATAACCCAGATTTGCCAAACCGGCTTCATATAATTTTATTTTTTTAAGGAATACAACATCACAGACACATTTGAAGGCACCCTGATAACCCGCCCCAAGCCCACAGTTTTTCTTTCCTCCTCGGAGGAAACCACCAACCTGAGGTTGATACAGATCATATCCACACATATTTTTAGAATTTTATCTTTTCTATTTGGGTCCATAAGCAATAGATACACAGAAAACACTGCTTTGGGTGCTTTTAAAATTCACATAAATGGAATCAAATCTCACACATACCAGTATTTGCAATTTTCGTTCAATGTTGTTTTCAAAATGTACCCATGTTGATACATGTCGGGTTGTGTTTAATCGTTTTTAACTGTGATAGAGTTTTCTCTTGAGTGAATTACCACGATGTCTATATCCCCTTCCAGGCTGGTCCACAAGTAGGTTTCCAATTTTTTCACCATCACAAACATGCTGCAGTCAACATCTCGTGCACACGTGTGCCACATGTGTGAATTCCATAGGGCACATTCCCAGACATGGAACTGCCATGTTAAAGGGCAGGTGTTTCTGCAACTTTGCTAGATGTGGTCAGTCAGCTACTTCCCCCAAATTCTGCCAACTTATGCTCCCAGGTGGGGAGTGTAAGAGTTCCTGCCTCCCCACGTCTGCTCCAGCCCTTAGTCCTGCTGTCTTGTCTTCCCAATAAAATTGCTACTATTTAACTTCATTGGTTTCTCTATGATTACAAAAGTGGAGCGTGTTTGTTATCGTAAGTTAGAATACTACAAACCAGTACAACAGAGACAATGAACATCCCCCAGAAATACCATTCCATTTTGGTGTTAAAACAGTGTACATTGCTCCAGAATTTTTTTCTGTCCATACACTAACATATAAATAAATGAAAATATTTGCTGTTTTTCTAGAGAGCTGTTTCATTCCATCGTATCATCTCTAAGCTGTTTAAAATGCCCATGAACATACAGACTTGCTCCCTTTCTGTTTTTATTTTTTGGTGGTGGCCTGCAGATTGATTTCATTGCTTAGCACATAATTTTGGAGCCTAGCACATTAAATATCTGCTCCATGGGTGGACGGATTGGTTCTAGTCCTTTTCTGAGCAAAGAAGCCGCACAGCTCCCGGGAGGGTTGCAAGGATGGGATGACATACAAGAAAGTGCCCAGGCTCCAATGCATCATCAGACAGAGTACTAGACAGACCATCCATTCCCCAGAACTGTGATGAACCAAAAATCTAAACTTAACATATTCCAGCAATCATAGCCTGAGTTATCCAGAAAGTTCTCTGTGTCTCTCTTGCTAAGCACCTAACCCAGTTGCCTCTCGTTAGAGGCAAGCAGTGAACGTTCAATCTGTGTGAAGTAATGACTTCAGAAGAGCTGGCCCGGGAGTTCCGCATCCTCCATCCCCTCCTTGAGGCTGCGGGGGCCCCTGGGGCTGTCAGGATGGACTAAGAGGCTGTGCTTCAGGCCTCAGGTGCCGTGCTGGCGTGGAGCTTCGTTGTGTTTGGGCTGCAAAGGGGTATTATTACTATTATTATTATTATTAATTATTATTATTATTATTATTTTGCAAAGGGGTTTTAAAATATTTGAGCCAACATTTAAAAACGTGGGACGGCTCAAGGAAAGATACGGCCCCCCAGCTCCAGCTCTGGTAGCACGGTGGGCGGGGCCTGGGGGGGTCTGTAGAGACCCCGCCCCTCCCTGCCGCCTCCCCGGCCGCCCATCGTCCTTGATCCTAACTTAGGTGCTGCCGGTCTTGAGAGGATAAATATTTTTTGTACCAGCGACTCTACCAAAGTGAGAAATCCGTATAGATTAAGAAAGTGGAGTGTTTCAAGAAAACTAGCAGAGAGAGCCTATTTCTCCCTGGAAGTGCGGGGTATTTGAATGTGTTTAATATTCAGGACAGTGTCTTGGGGTCCAGAGGCATGTTCCTTAGCTGCCTGGCTTCTACACGCGTTTGAGTTTCAGAGTAGCTCTCACCCCAAGGCCTGTGGCGCTTTTGGCCCATCACTTGCCTGCCCCCGGGCCTCCATTTCCTCATCCACCCTGTGAGCAGTGTGGCCACAAGGTACTCTCAGCACGCACCACATCTGGGGCGGGGCCAGCCTCTCAGGGTTTAAGAGTTGCTTTCTGTTTTTCTTCAGACTTCCAGGTGGTGGTAAAAGACGAGTTTGAGGTGCTTTCGGGTATGCAATCACACTTTAGGGAACCCCCCCCCCCGCCCCGCTACTTCCTGTCAATGCAAAGGAGTTTCATGTCTCTAGGTGTGGAGGGCGACAGGGAGCAGGGCAGAAGTCAGACTGGCAAGCAGGTGGCTGGAAGCCTGCAGAGGCTGAGAGCTTCCTCGTCTCCCCCTGGGCCTCCAGGCCTGCTGGTGACCCTCAGGGTGACCTTGGACCCTCAGCCCAGTTAGGGCATGTCAAGGCCAGAGGTAGGGCAGGTGTGACTCCAGGGCTGCTGCCAGAACATGGTCCCCCACCCAAAGGCTGGTGCCTGAAAGGTCACTGGCCTTGCCAGGTGGCCCTGGACATGGTCATCCCGGAGCACGCCATCCCTCAGAAGCCTCAGCCTGGGGCCTAAGCCTTTGTTCTTCTTGAATGGAATCCCATCCTATGCTGCTGGAAAACCCTCTCTCTCAATCTGCCTCTGTGATGGAGAACTTTGAGGCATCAGAAGACAAATTGCAACTGAAAAAGATGAGTTTCCAGATCCCGGGAGTGATTTTCTACACTGTTCATTTTAGCCATGTCCAGGGCAGCGCAAGAGATGACTCGCCTGTGGATGAGATAGATGCAGAAGCCAATAAAGAATTCACGGGAAGCACAAAAGGCGGGCTGTGTGGGGTTTATTAATTATATTTCTTTTATCCTCACAACAATGGCACGTCAGTAATCTACACTGAATGTGCCCAATTGACGCTAATGATTTCATCCTTTTGTTTCTGTTAAAAAAAGAAAAAAGAAGAAAGGTCTGTCTGCCCAGCTAGTCAGCCCCGGCATGAGCCTGGAGCCCAGCAGGCCCTGGAAGCCCTCATCTGGGCCCATCTCTCTGTCATTTTTGTACCCTGGCTCTCCCTGGCAATGCCAACAGCAGTCCTGCCTGGCAGTGGCCATTTGCTGAGTCCCCAGCCGGGCCCTGCCCCACCCTCCTCTATCCTGCTTTGCCAAAATCTCATGTGCTGGTACCCTGACACGGGTAATGAGTCTTCTGGGTGGAGTGTCAGGCAGGGTGTGTGTGTGTGTGTGTGTGTGTGTAGCAGTATTTCAGAGTCAAGGACCTTTCTTGGTGTCCCTCAAATCACATTCCTCACCTGGGGTTCTTTTTGAAGAAAGAATAAAAAAGGGGCTATAGATTGCTTTCTTCCCACAACCCCTATCTATTATTACTAAATGTGATTTAGCATGGGTTAGAAAGGGGATGTGTGTTGGGGGCACAGCAGTGATGGGAACAGTCACGATCATGTATTTGCCCATGTCTGGTGTCATCCTTTCACCCTCGAACCTAGGAGGAGTTGTCAGCAACAGCCTCGAAGAGTTTCCAGACTTCAGTGTGATAAACCTCAGTGTCCTTCTCTCCTCCTCCCTGTGCCGCCCTGTGATGGGCTGCCTGGCATCTGGCCCAGGAAAGAGGCCCAAGGAGAGCATGCAGGCAATAAACGTTTCTTGCTACAAAGGAACGAGACAAACTTGCATGCCCGACACCTCTGCCATCATTTGATCACACACTTCGTGAGCACAGGGTGCGTGGGGTGGGGCACAAGCTGTGCACAGCCGTTAGTTAAATTTGAGAGCCCTGTCCCGGCTCCTAACCTGGAATACCCCAGAAAGGGCTTTCCCAATGGAGTGTGGATGACTCTCCTGCTCTCACTCCACATTGGCTGGCACCTCCCCCACCCCAGGTAGCCCTGGTTTGTGGGAAGATCCTAGAGGGGGGTCCCCATGTGGCCACTTCCGCCTGTAGCTCAGACAGGGCAGTTCTGGAATTTCCATGCAGGGGGCTTGAAGATGACCTGCAGCTGAAGGTGGGGGCCATGGCATATTCTGAGGGTGGATCTACAACTGCACATGTATTGAGGTAGTTTGGGAGGAACCGTTGCTGACAGTGGAGGGGGTCAGAGTTTCTTTCTGCTCTGGCATTGCCAACTTCCTCCCCTGACCTGACTTTCTACCTTCCAGATCCCCTCTTGCCAGGCAGTGGGGGCTAATTGGCACCGCCGGTGATGCAGGCCCCTCCTGGCCCCCTCGGCCGAGCCCATGCTGAGGAGACCACTGCTGAGGGCGTTGCCCACACTCTGTTGGAAGGCCCCACGTGCTCACCCACCCTGAGCAGATGCTGGACACTGGCACACTCTGCTGCTATAAAAATATCAGCGCTGCCACCCCAGCTCCTGGAGAGTCTCTGCATGATAGCCTGCGAAGTGATCCTACATTTGAATTTCATCTACAAATCCTGGTTTCCTCCAGACAAGCTCAAACTTGCACAGATGGCCTCTCATACCAAAAAAGTAAAAATAACAAAGCTTGCAATTCGGGGCCTCCCCCTTTTCTCTGGGCAGATGTGCTGTGGCACACTTGGGGAGGCGCAGAGCCTGCATACAGGCAGCAAGCTCTCTCCTCTGGAACGTTCTCACTCACCCCTTCTGGGTAGCTGCTGGGGAGCAGCCATGGCCCCTCAGGCTGTGTCCTTGGAAGTGCTTCTGGGGTGCCCGGGCCTTTGGATTGGGGCAGGGGGTTCCCAGGTGAAGAGTTAGAGTGAAAACTCATCCCTTGCCCAATTACCCAAGACTAGCCATATTGCTGCCCATGAGATGGTAGAGGGAAGTGGCTGAGGGTCTGGAGCAAGGCTTCAGGTCAGGTGGTCAGTAAATGTAGGGGCAAGAGGCTGCCATGCATGCCAAACAACAGAACTCTCCCAAACAATGGCTGACAGCAAAGATGTGAGTGTGCTCTGAAACAGCTACAAAATCCTGCTTCCAACAACAGGATTCTTCTTATTGCAGGTGTGTGGCCACTGTCATTCATTCCCTCAGCATCCCTGACTCCACAGTGCTGGCCTCTGTGCCAAGCCCAGGATTCAGGGAAGGTTCTGGACATCCCTGTGGGGAAGCCTGCCCCACCTGGCCTCAGTAGAAGCAACTCAGCACTGAAGTCTGCCTCACCCCCCAAATTCCCCAGTTTTCCTCTCTGGTGTCTGCTAGGTCTCTCTGTGTTTTGCTTCCATCTTCCCCTTCCTTAGACCAGGCCCTGAGATCCCCCATCTGACCTGAAGGAAAAAGAGAGAGGTCAGGAGGGTCCTCATTAGCCAAAGCCCCAGGCCTGGGCCTCTTATGCACAATGCCTCTGTCTGCCACCCAGAAGACCACCCTGTGTAGACTTGCCCTCTTTGGTAGAATAAGGGTGGTGAGTCCAACCAACATAAGCTGCGGTTCAAGGAGGCTCTGTCAGAACAGGTGCAGCCAAACATGTATGGCCCTTGACCCTGGGATGGGGGTGGGGGCAAAGGAAGTGGCATTATCAGAGAGAGACATGCTGAGGCCCGCCAGTAGGTAAAGGAGCTGGGAGGAGGCTAA
Organism: Camelus bactrianus; assembly: GCF_048773025.1. Lineage (NCBI taxonomy): Eukaryota > Metazoa > Chordata > Mammalia > Artiodactyla > Camelidae > Camelus > Camelus bactrianus. The sequence continues at coordinate 19,498,649 of NC_133547.1, read as the reverse complement.
TAGAAGGGTTCAGCTTCCCGGCCACCACACAGGCCTATGTCACTGTCCTGACCTGTCTCAAGGAATGCATCAGGGCAAGTCCCTGTTTGATGGTGCATCGTGGAAACTTCCATAAAATAGATCTCGAGGGAAAAACTGGCGTCAGGAGTTGGGCTTGGATTCCACGGCAGGAAAGCAAAGTTCCCAGTCCTGGACTGAGTGCTTTATTTCAGTCATTTAATTCCCCCACGACCGCATTTCAGGTAAGAGGAAACAGACACAGAGGGTTCAGCAACTTGCTCAAGGTCATAAAGGGGTTGGGGCGTAGGGGGCCGGTTTCAGGTTCGCGGCTGCACTGCAGGAGAAGCCAGGGCCTGGCAGATCCCATTAACCAGTTTATATGGACTCCAAAACCGAGGGTCGCGCCTAGGTATCTGCTTAAGGGGGACTGCGGGCCCTAGACCAGCCCTGGAGGCGTGGGCCTGGAAAGAGCGCTCGTTACCCATGGAGCCCGGCAGCCCAGCTTCTGTGCCCGGGATGCGCTCTTCTAGGAATGCTGAGCACTCTGCCCACTCCTCCCGGGCCACCTTGGCCCCAGGCGGTCGCCGACTCCGCGCGCTGCGCCTCCCGGTCACGCGGGCGCGGACGGAGGAGAGGAAGAGGTGGAGGAAGCGGAGGAGGAAGAGGAGGAGAGAGAGGAGGGAGGGCGGCCTGGGTAGAAGGCGACTCCAGGAAGGAGCGCTGAGTGCCCCGCGCGCCGCTGCAGGGGGCGCTGACGACCCCCACCCCCACCCCGGCTCCAGGAAGAGACGGGTGGGCCCGGGAGTCGGGCCTTTCGGTCAGCAGCGAGGCAGGGCCAGAGGTCCCCGCGAGCCTCATCCTCGCCACTCCAGGGCGGAAGCTATCACTATGATTTGCAGAGCGCCGCCTCGGAGCCTCCTCTAGAGGCGGGCACCACTGCTACCTCATTGCACAAACAGGGGATCTTAGGCTTCTGAGTGTCCCAGGCCAGGCCCAGCCCCAAGGAGCGGGAGCAGGACGCCGAAGCAGGATCCCGGCCCGTGGTTGCGTTTGGACCTTGGGTGCACCACTTTCTGGCCCCATGGCTTTGGAAAAGTTTCTAAGACGTTGCGGGCTCCGCTTTCCTCTTCTGTGAAATGGGATAGTGCCCACCTCACCGGATTATCAAAGGTTTATTTCGACCCACAAAGCAGGGCCTGACACCGCTGAGCCGACCTCAGTGCTTGCTATTGCTAGCAGGGTTTTAGCTGAAATGTTAGGAACTGAGCCTCAGCGGGGCGCACGCGGCCCCGGGCCTGGCCGCTGCCTCCCGGCCGCTACCTCTCTCCGCCCGCGGGCCGCGCGCCTCAGCCAGCCGGCCGGCCTCCCTCTGGGAGCCGCTAGCCAACACCTCCCTCCCGGCTCAGGCTGCGCTCCACGTGCGGCGTGTTTACCCACGTGACACCGCCCTGCCCACCGTCCCCAGGGCCCCGCCCCCTCCCCGCCCCTCTGCGTCTACAGGATTCCAGCTGAAAGCTGGCGGCAGCGGCTGCGGCTGCTCTGCACTGGGGACCAGGAGCGCGACCTCGCCCCTCCCGGACGCCCGCCCAGAGGAGTGAGCAGGCCTCTTACCCCTCCAAGGTAGGCTGGGCGCGGGCGCTGCGCTGGGTCCGCGCCGCAAGGGGGCGAGCCAGGGGTCCAGTCCAGCCCAGGGGCCCTGCGGGGGTGCGCACCGCGGAAGGGGCGGGGCTGTAATGGCGGGGCGGGGCTCCGCGGAAGGGGCGTACTCAGGGCGGCTGGGGGCGGGGTCGCGGGCGGAGCCCTCCCTGCGCAGGCGCTCCGCCGAGTCAGGCCCGGGGGCGCGGTCTCCTGGGGGCGTGGCCGGCGTTTTTGCCGCCGCGCGGCTGGGTACTGGAACCGGTGGAGGCCCTTGTGCGGGTGGCGGTGTGCTAGACCCTGCTACCGAGAGATAGAACCCTGTAAAGATCGGTCATTCACAGAAGGGCACTTTTTGTCTCAGATTTCTCTGCAATCTTAGCAGAGCCACTCGCTCCTTGGTTCTTGTCCCCTTGACTTCCTCAGCCGCCCGTCCTGCTGTCTCTCCACCGTTTTAGCTGAAATGGTGGTACTGAGCCTCTGCCCTCCAGAGTTGGTATGCCCAGGGCTCGGATCTCAGAACCTTTGGCTTCTAGGCTGGGAGATGTGGTCCACTCCCTAGTTTTAACTCCTACTTCTTCTTCTTCTTCTTCTTCTTTTTTTTTTTTTTTTAAGTTTAAAGGGTTTTTTATTGTGAAACATCATTTAAGTCAATAGATTTTTTAAAAGAATTTCCCATGTTCTGATTCTTTCCGCTGCCCATCAACCTTAGTTCCTCCAGTGTTTGAGTCATAATCTTCAAGACAGCCTTTCAATAAGAATTTTTGCTCCATCAACTGTTGTCATGTCAGTCAGTCCATAATTCTTTTAGCTGGGCTTCTTTTATTTCCAGTGGAACATAGACACACTTCAAAAACTCCTCACCTGTAATCTTTGGGATCCAATTTCCTGAAGCAATTTACTTTAGGACTATTACATATCTGGGGTCAGGGAAGATGGATCTGCCTGGTTCTGAATTTTAGACATCCTCTAAACATACATTAAGTTAAAATCGTATTTACTCCTAAACTTATCACACCCTAGAACAGTGCTAATTGTTGAGATATGCCAAAACCTAAAATAAAAAAAGTTTGTTAGGTTTTTTCATAGTTTATTTAGCAGCTTTGTCTTGTAATTCTTTCCCACAGATCTAACATATAGTTCTGTGAATAAAGGAAACCGCATGTTGATAGTTATACCAGTAGCTAACCCATATGTACTAGGCACTTTTCTAAGTACTTTGTGAACATTCACTAATACTGTGTTAACAACTAAATCTTTGTCTCCCAGCCCAAACCACTGCCGTCAGCTCCATATCCCTCTATCCAGATGCCAGCTGGACCCCTCATTAGGTGTTCCACAGGCCCCTCTGAGCAAACATATATGAAGTGGAATCCACCCTTCCCCAAATCTGTTTCTCCCCAGATCACCCCTCAGTGAATGGCACTGCCATTCCCCCCAACCACCAGATAGGGCTTGAGTTCAGTTTTTTCTTTTTCTATTTTTTGAATTTCACATATAAGGGATATCATACAGTATCTGTCTTTGTCTTATCTCACTTAGCATAATGTCCTCAAGGTCCATCCATGTGTCAAATATCTTATTATTGTCAAATAATCATCAGCCTAGAAAACAAGAGAATCAACAGGCTAATTGACACCGTGTTTCTCGAAGTAGTTATACCATTTTGCACTCCCATCAGTAGTATATGAGAGGTCCAGCTCCTCCACCTCCTCACCAGCACTTGGTATTGGCAGTCTTTGTAATTTTAGCCTTTCTAGTGAGTGTGTAGTAGTATGCCATTGTGGATTTAATTTGCATTTCCTTCATGAGCAGAATATCCCTTTTTCATGTGCTTTGTGGCCGTGGCCATTTGTATATCTTCCTTTGTGAACTGACTGTTCAAATCTTTCCCTGGTTATATTTAATTAATTGAAGTATAATTGACTTATAATATTATGTTAATTTCAGATGTACAACATAGTGGTTCAATATTTTTATGCATTACAAAATGATCACCACAATAAATCTAGTTATCATCTGTCACCATAAAAAGTTATTACAATATTATTGACTGTATTTCCTCTGCTGTATACTACATCCCCACCTCTAGTTTCAAATTGGGTGATTTGTCCTCTTATTATTGAGTTGTGAAAGTTCTTTTGTATTTGGATACAGTCCGATATCAGATATATGTACTGACAATATTTGCTGTCAGTCTGCGGCTTGTCTTTTCATTTTCCTAACAATAAATTTTGAAGAGTAGATTTTAATTTTGATGAAGTCTAAACTTTTCATTTTTTTCCTTTACAGTTCATGCTTTTTTGTGACATTCAAAATTTTGTTTTGCCTACACCAGGGTCACAAATATTCTATATTTTCTTCTAGTCATTTTATAGTTTTATTTTTTATCTTTAGGTCTATGAACTACTTTGATTTAATTTTTATATGCTGTAAAGTAAGAGTCAAGGTTTGGTTTTTTCCTGTGTGGATCTCCTGTTGTAACATCATTTGTTGAAGAGACTGTCTTTTCCCCATTAAAACAAAAGTCAGTTGGCTATATGTGTGGGTATATTTCTGGACTCTGTTCATTAATCTTATATGTCTATCCATATACCAATACAATATTATCTCAACCACTGTAGCTTTATAATAAGTCTTGAAGTCAGATAGTGAAAGTTTCCCAAATTTTTTTACTTTTTATTTTTAATTGCTTTAGCCATTTTAAATCTTTTGAATTTCTGTATAAATTTTATTTTTTTGCAGGAGGGAGGTAATTAGGTTTATTTATTTATTTATTTTTTCAGTGGTGGTACTGAGGATTAAACCCAGGACCTCATGCATGCTAAGCATGTGCTCTACCATTTGAGCTATACCCTCTCCCTGTTATAAATTTTAAAATCACATTGCCATTTACTACAAAAATAGCCTGCTGAGATATGGATTGGAATTGCATTGAATCTATGGATCAATTTTGGAAGAACTGTTGCCTTAACAGTACTAAATCTTCTAATCCATGAACATGATGTCTCTCTCCATTTACTTAGGTCTTTTAAAATTTCTTTCAACGGTGTTTTATACATTTAAGCATACAAACTTTAAACATATTTTGTTAGATGCATCCCTAAGTATTTCACTTTTTAAATGCCATTTTAAATGATACAGATTATAAAATTAGAGTTTGTAATTTTCTTTTTGTTTGTTTGGTATATTCTTAGGGGTTTTCTACATAGACAGTCATGTCTTCTGTGAGTAAAGTTAGTTTTAGGTCTTCCTTTCCAATTTGCATGCCTTTTATATTTCTTTCCCTGTCTTACTTCATTGGTCAGACTTCCAGTGCAATGTTCAATATGAGTAGTAAGAGGGAATTTCTCTGCTTTCTTTCTGATCTTCAGAGGAGAGCATTTACTCTTTTTCCATTAAGATGAAGTTAGACATAGGCTTTTCAAAGATCCTTTTTATCAGATAGAGGAAGTTCCCTTCTATTCCTTGTTTGTTAAATGTGTTTTCTTTTTAAATTATCAATGTGCATTTTCTTCATCCATTGAGATGATCATGAGGCATTTCTCTTTTATTTGGTTATAATAATGAACCCATTTTTTTTTTTTCATTTTAAACAAACCTAGAATTCCTAAGATAAAGCCCACTTTTATATATTTCTAGATTTGATTTGCTAAAATTTTGTTATGGGTTTTTGCACCTGTGTTCAGGAGAGATCTTAGTTTGATGTGTTGTTAGTGCGTGTGTGTATGTGTATGTCCTTGTAATGTTGTAATACTGGCCTTATGAAATGACTTGGAAAGTGTAGCTTCCTATTCTATTTTTGGAAAGAGTTTCTGTAGGATTAGCATAATTCTTTTTTAATGATCCATAAAATTTACTAGGGAAAGTATCTAAAGCTAGAATTTTCTTTCTGGGACAGACTTTAATTCAAATTTTAAGATAAATATAGTATTATTCAGATTTTCTGTGTCTCCTTGAGTCACTTTTGGTAATTCGTGTCTTTTAAGGAATTGGTCCAGTTCATCTAACTTGTTAGATTTATTGGAATTACTTTGTTCAAAAGAATCTTTTATCCTTTTAATGTCTGTTGGATCTGTGGTGGTGTCATATCTTTCATTCCTGATATTGGTCATTTATATCTTTTTTACTTTTTTTGGTTAGCCTAACAGTTTATCATATTTTTCATATTTGTAAAGAAAAAGCCTAGTTTCATTAATTTTAATCTATTGTTGTCTGTTTTCTACTTCATTTACTTGTATTTTTATTTATTTTTTTTTCCTTCTTCTTGTTTTAGGTTAAATGTTCTACTCTTTTTCTAACTTCTTAGAGTGGTGGCTTTTATAATTGATGTTAGACCTTTATTTTCTAATATAAGCTGTAAGTTTCCCTTGAAGTACTGCTTTATCTGCATCCCACAAATTTTGGTATATTTCATGTACCTTTTCATTCAGTTTAAAATATTTTTTTCAATATCTCTTGTGATTTCTTCTTGACACATTAGAACTCTTTTATTTATTCAGAAGTATGTTATTTAATATCCAAATATTTGGAGATGTTCAAGATAGGTTTTTTTTGTTTGTTTTTTACTGATTTCTAATTTAATTTCTGTGTTCAAGGAATATACTCTCTTGATTTCAATCCTTTTAAATTTGTTGAGACTTTGTTATGGCTCATCACATTATCTATCTTACTGAACATTCTATGTGCAATTAAAAGGAATGTGTATTCTACTACTATTGTGTGTAGTGTTCTGTAAGTGTCAATTAGTTCAAGTTGTTTGATCGTATTATTCGAGTCTTCTATATTTTTACTTTCTACTTATTCTGTTAACCATTGAGAGAGGAATATTGAAGTCTCTAAGTATAAATGTGGATTTTTCTATTTCTCTTGACATTTTTTTCAGTTTTGATTTTATGTACTTCGTAGCTCATTTATTTGATGCACATATATTTATAATTTTTATATGATAAAATGGCCCTTTTATCATGATTAAGGATCCTTTTATCTCTGACAGTATTTCTTATCCTGAATTTTACTTTGTCTGATATTATTGTACCCACCCCAGCTTTCTTGTGATAAATGTTGTATGGCATATCCTTTTCTGTTGTTATACTGTTAACAAAAAATGATTAAAGTGTTTTGGTTTTTTTTTTTGGACAACATTTATTTGAGTTTTGCTTTTTCATTCAGTCTGACAATCTCTGTCTTTTAATTTGGAGAGTTTAGATCATTTACATTTATTGTAATTAATGACGAATTTGAGTTGAAATTTACCATATTGCTGTTTGTTTTATTTGTCCAACCTATTTTGGGGTCCTCTGTTCTATTTTCCTTCTTTTTGTTGGCTTAAGTGAGGATTTTAAAATATTTAATTTCCATTGTTTTTGGTCATCGTTTCAGAGTTTACAATTTTACCTTATCACAGTAGTCTACATTCAAATAAAATATTACAACTTCACAAACAATGTTAAGAACTTTACAATAGTGTAACCTCCCCCTATCCTTTTGCTATTTTCCTGTTTTATTTCTACATATGTTATAAACCCTATAAAATATTGCTCATATTTTAGGCTTAAACAGGCAATTATCTTTTTGAAAAATTTTAAGTGAAAAGCAAATCCTCTTATATTACCTACATATTTACCATTTCTGACTTATTCAGTTTACACCTGGTATTATTTTCCTTCATCTGAATAACTTCTTCTAATACTTCTTGTAGTATAGGTCTGATGATAACAAATTCTCTCAGCTTTTGTTTGTCTCAAAAATATCTTTACTTCATCTTCATCAAATCATTTTGCTAGATATAGAATTCCATTTTTAAAGCTTTTTGGGGGGGTTAATTAGGTTTATTTATTTATTTTTAATGGAGGTACTGGGGATTGAACCCACTGAGCTATACCCTCCCTGCTTAGAATTCTAGGTTGCAGTTTTGTTCCCCACCATTTTAGATATGTCATTTCATTGTCTTCTAAAATATGTTGTTTCTGGCAAGAAGTCAGTGTTCGTTCCTATTTTTGTTCCTCTGTGTCTTTTTTTTTTTTTTTTCTGGCTGCTTTAAAGATTTTCTACTTATTTACTTCTGCTGGTTATAATTAAAATTTCTCCTAGCCTTGTGTGAGCTCTGTATATTGTTAGCTTTCAGCTCCCAGCTACCTAGTCATTTTTTACCTGGAATAGGTTTCACCCTATTCAGCCATAGCTTAGTATTCAACCATAGACTTAAGGGGACGTCTAAGCAGATTTTCAATGCTCTTTCTCTGTGCAGCTCCTACCTCTTTGGTTCTCTGTCTTGCAAATTCCAGCTGCTCGTCTTTCTGAGCCGTGATGCTTGTCTGCTCAGTAGAACTGCCATGTTCTTCTTTGGATCCCTACACTGTGGTCTACAAAGTGCTTCCAGGCAGAAAGCTAGGCGTCCCTATGACTCACTTTTTTCGTTTCCGTTCTCTCAGAGATCAGTTTTTTGATGCCTGTTGTCTAAGGTATGAACAGAGTTGTTTCACATGTTTAATCCAATTTTCTGATTGTTAATTGAGGAAGGGTACATCCAGTCTCCATAACTCCATTATGGCTGGAAGTAAAAGTCTTTAAATAATGTTTTAAATTAAAAATTTACAGAAATTAAGCCAAACAGAATTCTAACAAAGCTCTAGGATAAGACTTTTCCCTAGAGTTCTGTGCCGAATAATGCTCAAAGATACAATGCAGAGAATGTTTCCCAGGACATGGTTGCAGTAGACTACTCGACTCCACTAATTTATAGATGTGTAGGGCACCAGGAGAAAAAGCTCTGAGAGCTCTTTTGATCACAGATTTTGCGGGCTTCAGTCACAAATTTCCTGTGCCCAGAAAAGGAGGAAGATATTTCTCAAAAGAGGGCTTGTAGACTTGATGGGGCCTCTTATTCTGGAAGAAGGGAATGAAGAGTGGCTAGTGTGGTCTGATAACTGTGGAGCAGATGGATGAATGATTTTCTCAGCTGATGCCAGAAAGTGTAAATGTCTCAACCATTAAGTTGGTTTCCCTCCACACATAGGAAGGGGCCATCATTTTTGTTTGTTTGTTTGCTTGTTTCTTTCTTATTGTTTTAATTTCTGTCCTGAAAAAGTTTATATTTTTATTTATTGTGCCAGATTTTCCTTTATGTTCATATGCATACTTATAATAGCTGCTTTAAAATGATTACCTGCTAATTCCAACACCTACGGTTACTTTATGTTTAGTAGCCATTGTTTATCTTTTCTCTAGAATTTGGGTGATGTTTTCCTGTGTCAGAGGGTCATGTCTTCATGTGTCAGATAATTTTGGATTTTATCCTGGACATTTTGGAGATGTTACAGAGATTCTGGGTTGTCTATAATCCTCTGAAGAATGTTGATTTTTATTTAAGCAGGCAATTATCTTGGTTGAATTCAAACTGTAAACTCTGTCTCCCCTGCAGAGGATGGTAACTGAAACCTCAATTAAGTTCTTTTAACCATATTCAGGCTGCTTGGTAACCACCTCACTTATATGTCGTTCTGGGGTTAGTTGGCAGGAGATTTGGACATTTTATATGCAGATTTCAGGACTCCTCTTCTTTGACACTCTCTCTCTCTCTCTTTTTGGATTTGTCTAGTCACTTTTTAGTTGCAGTAATTGCCCTGAACCCTGGTTCTTCAAGCCAGTAGGACTGTTCCATCCACAGTTTTCTATCTACGTTTTAGTTGCACTGTGTGAGAAGACTAGAGTCTGCTGTTGGACTTACACGCAGAAAAATGGAAAACTTTCTCAGTGCTGTTTGCTTTCTCTAAATATTGATCCTCCCTGCAATGTCTGCCTTTTATCACTCTCCAGGGCCTCCAGTTAGTGTTAGATTTTGTGGCTGTTATCTACAGAAGGCTTGGTCGGACAGGAGTTATTTGCCCCTGAGCAGAGCAGAACCTCCAAGGAATGATACTGGATGGCTAAGACCTCTCTCCTTGCCAACGTCCTCAGTGTCATGACTCTGTTAGCCCTTGAAACTCAGATGGAGAGGAGGGTGGAGAGGGAAATCTAAACCAAATTTAAATCTGGAATGACTGAACGAAGCACCCGGTGTCTGAGAAAACCTGGAACTGACTAGATTAACTTTTCTGCCATCATGTAAAATGGAGGGTCAATTCTCAGGTATAGAATATTAGAGAAAATTGCATTTTCCCGTTTACATCTTGTGGCCATATACGTAGGGAAGGACTTAAAGATGTTAAATATGCGGTGGTGGGGGAGGCTGGGTGCAAAGCAGTTATTACCTTCCTAGTATTGTTTTTCTTTGGTAGAATGGTGAGGGAAGGGGAGACCTGGAAGATTTCAAAGGCTATTCATGCTTTGGGCCTGTGCCATGTGCTTTTTATGAAGTTCTGAGGCCATAGACTCTGGCCCTGACAGAGCGTCTTCTTGTGAAAAAGTGGTGTGTATCAGGGAGCGACGGGTCTCACGCTGTTCCTAATGCCCCATCTCTCTCAGGTCACAGGTCCCATTGACTCACTGCTGCCTCCAGCAGGGGAGATTTGGAACTGCAGGAAGAGCCCGAGGTATTTGAAGGATGGGGAAGCCTGGCATTCCTTAGTGTTCTTTCTAGATTGGGGCAAGCCTGCGGCTTTGTCAGCAGAAGACCGTCAGATCCTTGTGCAGCTGAATATGACCAGCTTGCCAAGTCTACCTTATTTTTTCCCTTAAAAGTTTTATTTATTTATTTTGGGAGTTTTAATTTCTGTCTTTGCACAGGAGAGGTGAGTTGTCCTTTGAACAGATTCCATATCTTCCCTAGACTCTCCTATTGCTAAATTTTTGCCGAAGACTAGGTTGGCAGTGAACTCCAAGCTCCCAGCCTAGCAAGTCTGTTAGGAAAAGAGAGCCTCTATCCCAGTAAATCCAGCAAAAATCTCAGGACTGAGCCTCATTGGTCTGTCCTGGGTCACGTGACCACCCCTGAACCACTCACTGAGGCCAGGGTAGCCCCTATAGTCAGAGGTGAAGTTAGCTGCAACCTAATCCTCTGGACTGGGAGACAGAAAGGGGGCTTCCTTAAGAAAAATGGCAGGACTGTTCCCAAGGGAAGGGAAATGGGATGCAGAAGACATAACCCACAGACTTCTGCAATAAGATTTTCTCAAAATTCCAGATCTGGGACTCTTCCAGGTAGGGCTACCAGTATTCTCACACCAATCCTATGAGGTTTGAGATAAGGAAACAGGTTCAGGGAGATTAGGTACCTGGGGCAGAAGTGGGGCGGCCCCGTGTTTGAACTTCCTGCCTCCTGAAGGCAGGACCTCGGGCTGCCCATGTGACCTGGTCCCCTTTATGCCCTTAGACCTGCCTCCCCCATTCCTTCCCCTCTACGTGCAGTCCGACACCAAGGAGTCTGTTCTTGTTTCAAAAAAGGCATGAAAAATTGGCAGTGGCCACGCATTGAGACGACGTGATAAAATATTTCTTGTTTTCTCAAGTTTACATAGACCAAGTTTTCACTGTTGCTATGGGGTGGGTTGGCAGAGAGATGAAAATAAATCTGTGTAATTTATTTTTTTCTCTGCGTCAAGTATATTTCCGCTTGCTTCGCACACGGACACACACACAGACGCACACACACACGCCCGCACGTATAGACTTTAATAAAATACTTAAACCCCTTTAATGCTCTCTGTGGAAGGAATAAATATGTACTGTACTTTCAACTTCTGTTCTTTGAAATACCATATGGTCTGCACTGTGAGCTTAAAATACTCTGGTGAGGGATGCTTTCATGCAGCAGATAGCCAGGTGGAGCTTTCCCCGCCAATCTCACAAGGTTAATTAATCCTTTAAAATACAGCGTGGAGGGGTCCCTGCGTCAGAAGCAGGCGCTGCCAGGAGGAGGCGGCCCATCGGCCTGCACGGGGCTGAGAAGACAGTACAAAGGCGGCGGGCAAGGTGGGCTGGGCCGCCGCCCGATGGTGCCTTTGATGAGCAAACGCAGTCGCTCAGATCCTCACAGTTTGCATCCTGCATAATCAGGGATAACAGGCTGATGGTTTGCATGAATAACTAAGTTTGTCATTGTGGTTAATTTTCCCTCAAAAAGAGCCCCCCCCCCATCTCTCTGGCCCAATGCATATTTATAAAGGGCAGGGAAATAAGGCAGAGGAGGCTGGATGACCCGGCACCCCAGGGAGGGGGGGAGGAGTGGCTGGACCCAGGAGCCTGGGAGACAGGCTCGTGCCCAGGCTGGTGCTGGGGGAAGGTGAGAGGTCTGGTGAGCAGAGAGGAGGGGAGCCAATGGGGGCGGGTGGGGGCGGCAGCCTGGTCTGCCATGCCTGATTTGGGCTGTCCTCCTCCCTGCTCTGGCCCTCAGTTTTCCATCTATGCAAGGAGCATGCGGGCCACTTGACCCAGGCCTCAGGGACCATCATCTCCAAATGAGGCTGCATGTGGAGTCAGAGGAGGGAGAGGTGCCGACATCCATCCCACACCTGTGAGCAAATACTTTTTAGACAAATTCTTCAATTGTCATTGCACTGTGTATGCTTTTGGTGTTCAAAAGTATTAGATTGTTCATTGTAAACATTTTAAATAGGCTATGGCTCCTGTAACTTCCTTGTGGCATTTTTTTTCCTCTACTTTTCAAAGAATGCCCCAGCAGCCTCTGAGTAGTCGGGTTTCCCCCTTTCTGTGCCTTTTAGGGGAGCCTAGGTAGGGTGAGAAGGGTTGAGAAGGGTTGAGAATGGGCTCAGGGACCCTCTGTGCTTTCCTAGAAGCCCTCTCAGGCCAGTAGGTGGCAGTTCTGAGCCTTCCGCCTTCCTCCTGGCCAGCAGTCTTCCTCCAGTCTGGGGTCCCTAAGCTTTTCAGGATAATGCTGGGAAGCTAGATGGGGCAAACAAGTGGCCATCCAGCCGCCCCTGCCTGGGTCTCCCTCCTCCCAGCCCCCCACTGCCACGCCTGGGTCTGTGCTCAAGGCAAGTGCACCTCCTGGAGGCGGTGACATCTTAGGTGAAACCTGAAAGACAGTAAGGAATTTCAGGCAGAGGGAACAGAATATGCTAAGATCCAGAGAACCCAGACCCTGGTGCTTCCAGGACCTGACAGAGGGCTGGTGTGGCTAGAAGGTAGAATATAGGATGGAGGCTGGGGAATCAGGATGATGCTTGACTCTGGTGGGGGCAGCAGGGTCAGTGCAGCCAGAGTGAAGAGTCTGGACTCTATCTTGAGGGCAGTGGGGAATCCTCCAGTCTACTCTAACCACCAGATTTGTCCTTTGAAAGGTCACTGTGGCTGCAGCTACCTGACATCTCACTATACCTCCCCTCTCCCACCGTGGGCACTGACACATCTGAACCTCCCCCCCCCCGGCCTGGGAGGAGAAGGGCTGCACACCCCAACCCCAGGGATAATTAGGAGCCGCCCTGCCTTGCACTTTTCCCCTTTTGAGGCGGCCAAGGAGCTCCCAACCCCTGGGGTAATGATCATTCAAGGGAGATGAACTGCCATTGCCCCAGCCTGAAACCAAGGAAGCAATCTCTAATGGTGGAATTTGGGGCACCAGGACTATTTTTGGATGGAGGAGGTGGCGGGTGTGTGTAGATGTGTGTGTGTGAGCCATGGCATTGGGCTCCTATCTTTCCATCTCCCTGTAAGCTGGCCCTGGGATCCAATAAGAGAGACCCCCCCCCCCCCACCTAAGTGACACATGACATTCTGAAACACCAAAGCCCAGTACAGCCTCAATCCACTAATTAATTAACGATGCTCCCCAAGTGTCTCCTGGAGGCCTTTCTCGTGTACGGGAGGGAGGACGTGGCTGCTGAGGCTCCAGTCAGGGGTTGCTGAATGGCTAATGGCTATTGAGATATAATGTGCGCTAAGTCACATCTGATTCCATATTTAATGTTTAAATATTTAATTAATTGAATGTGGCAAATGTTTAATTAAACATCAAAGCCACCATGACACTCTGCTCTGCGTAACTCAAAGGTAAGCCAGCCTTGTCTCCAGGTTCCCCATCCCTTCCTAACGGTGCTGCCATCCGCCTGCCTGGAACCCAGTTCTGAAGCTCAGGGCCCCGTGCCCTGGGCATTACTGCTGATTAGACTGGTTGTGCTGTAGGCAGTCCCCCCCACCCCACCGATAAACCTGCACCCAGGGACTTCCTCTGGCTCTGAAGAAGTAAGTGGGGGACTGCCTAAGGCCATGTTCCCTGACACCCAGAGAAAGCCAAATCAGAGAAGAACGATCTGCCATGCAGAGAGAAAAGGGAACACCTAAGACAGTCCTGACAGCAATCTAGTCTCTGGATCCAGCTGTTCTGAAGGTAGAACCACCCTTGTTCTTTCTGTGGCAGGGTAAGTGAATCAGTAAGTGCCTTGCCTGTTTAAGCCAATTGAAATCAGTCTCTTCTCTGTCTCTTTTGTTGTAATCAAAAGAGGCTTAACCAATACCAACCCACCCCTCCTTTACCATCAAGTCCCTTGTATGCAGATGAAAATGACTTTAATAGTTCAATGGTAGATGACACTTGTTAATAACATATACCTGCCAGCAAAGTATGTTAGGTTTCCTTGAATATGCCCTGTGCTCTTGAGAATGAAGGGAGGCATCTAGGCCTGAAAGGATGTGTCCCTCAGGCGACTGTTAGTCCTGCTGATAAGATCAGCATGCTTCCAGAACAGCAGGATCCAGGGGCTCAAATGCTGTCACCGCCTCCCTCCCTGTCTGTGACTCTGTCCATCACTCTGTCTCTGTCTCTCTCTCCTCTGCATGCTGTCATGTTAGTTTCATTCTCCAGCAATCCTTCTTCCTGATGTAGCCCCGGCAGGTCCAGACTTAGGTTATCCTTACAGAGAGAAATCCCTGTGCAAGTGGGAATCTTTCTTTTGGACAGAAGCACAAAAGTTCCGGGATTAGCTCTGATTGGACGGATTTGGGTTATGTTCCCATTCCTGAACCAATCACTGAGGCCCTGGTTAGGATATACTCATGGGCTCTGCTGAGTAATGTGCCTGCCCCAGAGAGGGGAATGGAGTCCAATGGACCCAGGGAGGAAGGGAGAAAAAGTTGCAGTGCTGTTCCCACTAGAAGAGTGAGTGAATATGGGCAGAAGAGGGGAGCAGGAGGCTATTAGCCTAGGCAGACACACTGGTTGGTGAACTTCCCTGCCCTGGAGACCTTGTGCTGAGGGGAGTGCCCTCCACGTGCAGGGAGTGGAGGCAAGGCCGGCACAGGAGGGAGGGAGCACGAGCAAATTGTGTCCCACAGTTTGGAGAAATGTTGGGATTATCAGCACTTTTTCCTTCCCCTGGTGGAGAGAAGGGGCAGTTACAGTGTGCACTGAGGCTGATGATGGCGTTTCTGACAGAGCCAGCCTAATGACTGAGAAAATGCCCACTGTGTGTCAACTGGGAAAAAAAAAAAAAAAAAGCACAACCTAAAGGTTGAGAATTATGTTCTATTCGGTGGACACACAGAGGACTTAAGCCTGGGAGACCACCTCTCAGATTGCTCCGAGGGACTATTCCAAAGACGGAAAGGAGGGGCCAGGCTATATATAGAAATTTTTGTGAAAAACCCCCAGATAGTTGGAACATCAAAAGAAAAACCAGACATCTCAAGTTAATGAATTTAGGACATTTCTATCTATGGGAAGATGCAAGAGTCTGGGCTCACTGAACTCATTCCTTTGATATGCACCTCAAGTATCTGGGGCCAGTCTCCAGTTTTCTCCATCCTGAGGTTGCACCGTTGTAGGGGAGGGTGGCTGCTTTGGCTGATGGCTTTTGAAGGCCATCAGCATCCTTTTTTTTTTTTTTTTTAACTGATATAACAGGTAACATTCTTCGTCCACAGGTGTATTAGACACTTGGAGAGACTTGGGCCGAGTCTGGGGCTGTGCATCTGGGAGATTGTTCAGCCACGTGACCATGCCCAGAAGAGGAGAGAATTAATGGCTTAAAGCAACAGCAATTTATTATCTTAGTGACTACGTGGCTGACTGGGCTCAGTGGGCAGTTCTGTTCCACATGATGTTGGCTGGGTTGTTCATTGGCTGCACGCAGCTTGGAGCTTGGTTGAAGGTGGAACATCAAGATGGCATTGATGCCTCAGCTGGGGTGGCTGGAATGGCGAAGAGCTGACTCAGCTCCTTTCTGGGCAGGGTAGTTGGACTTTCTGTATTGTATTCTGGGTTCCAAGAGACCAAAATCAGGAGCTGCCAGATTTCTTGCTGGCTATGCCCAGAACTGGCACACAGCCTCCCTTCTGCTACATTCTCTTGATCAAAGTAAGTCCCAAATCCAGCCCAGTTTCAAGGAGAAGAGAATTAGACTCCTCCTGATGGAAGGAGGAGCAGGTGCACGCAGGTGCAGCGGAACTGTTGGCTGCCATCTTTGGAGACCGTCTACCATGTGCCATACGTGGACACTGGGACAGTCCTGGCACATAGTAGATGTTCAACAACTATTTGTTGACTGAATTGGGTTCAAGTTGCCCATATTCAGTTTATACCTAGACGTGTTCCTAGACCACAGGAGAAGACTGGGGCGCGGTGAACTTGCTTCCCAGCCTACGGCACGATGCTCCTCTCCTCACGTATGTACAAGTTGATAAGGAACGTAAAAGGGACCATAAACAAAACAAGCAGAAGCATGAGAAGATTGGTGTCATGACCGTGGCAGCCTTCCAACCTGGATTCTAGGCTGGGAGAGCTTCTGGGAGTCCCTGTTCCAGTCAGGGCTTTGGTTTCTCCGTCTATAAAGTGTTGTGCGTGGGGTCTGTTGACTAAATGGATTTGAGGGGCTTTTTAAGTGCATGGTTTTCTGATCGTGTTAAAATACAGATTCATTCATTTATTTATCGATGTGAGTGTCGGGCACTGGGCTGGGTGACAGCACACAGAAAAGATACGACACAGTTGGTGACTTCTCAGATATGGCAATAGACACATAAATGTAAATGGCTGGTATATTAGAAGGGGGGTGTGGGCACACCCCCCTCAAGATCTAGGTAAGATCGGTTCAGATAATCTACTTAGGGCAGTATTTCTGTTCCTGGATGACCAGCAGAATCTACTATGTAGAGTTTTTAAAATGCCGATGCTGAAGTCACCACCCCTAGAGATTCGATTTAATTAGTGTGAAGTGCAGCCTGGAGTTAAGTCTAAATTGGAAGACCCCCCCCCCAAGCAATTCTAATATGCCCCGGGCCCTCTGGTTCAGATTTCCAGCCTGGAGTCCCGGTTGCCTCTTAGCTACACCCCAGCACACACTCAAAGGCAGGGCCGCTCCCTTTCTCTGTGACTTCCCCTCCCAAGTGCCCCTTCCCTCCTGGGAAGCGCTGAGAGAGGCCAGCCGGCAGTGGAGCACTAGGGAGCAGGCTGGCTGGGTGCCACTCCCCTGTCCTCCCCTCCCCCGAGTCCCTCCCACCCCCAACTCCCCCAAATGGGAACCTGGCAGTCCGTGTGTCTTTGAGGGCCTCTGGAAACCTGGTGGGCTGTGTACCTGCATGGTCTGGGGGACACCACCGCCAGCACTGATGGATGGGTATCAACATACCAGTTCCCACAGAGCTGCCCACAGGGCTGAAGCTGCTGGGTGGGTTTGCCACTGCCCAGGAGATGCCAGCAGCCTGCCCTGCCCGAGTGTTGTTAAAGAAAAAATTATGCATGACGCTTGTCAAAGACAGTAAGATAGACTTTATTCAAGGTGGGGGTGGTGCATCGAGATAGATGTAAGGACCACTGCCATGAAGTCTTGAACTGGGGGAGAGAGATTGGCCTCAACTCCGAATACAATGACAAAAAGTGGGAATTGACGAGAAGCAGGTGAGGAGGTCAGTGGGTGGAAAATTACTAAGCAAACATCAGGGGTGAGGGGGATTTGGGCTAAACCGACCTAACAGGATTCTTGCTGAAGGCAGGCCAAGGTGACCAGACATCACCTGGGGGGTGGTAGGGGATGAGGAACCAGATTTCGAGGGTGATCAGATATCAAGGGTGGGGGGTTCTTGTTAAACTGACTTAGCAGGATTCTTGCTAAAATTGGACAATGCAGAGACAAACACTAAAGTCCAAAAGCCGAAGTTTAGTTGAAAGAGAGTTCAGGGGAGCCTGAGTCGAGTTTGGTGGAGGAGAGAATCTTTTGTCAGCGTCCAGGGAACCCCCAGGCATACAGAGCCTGTGCACCTCATCTGTGAGAACACAGTTACCTGAGGCAGGAGGTCCAAACTGAGAAACCACGACAGCGACCCTACTGAGGAAGAAAAAGTCAACAAAAACCTGGGAATCCTGAAGGAGATAAACTGGGGGTGGCATGGGGGCAGGGAGGACTGTCAGGAATGAAAAAAAAATAGAATGACTTCTCAGTTTAAAAATTCAACTGATGAGCTCAGAAAAAAGAGTGATCACTGCAGAGAAGTAAGTCAGCGTCCTGGGAGTTCAAGTGAAAGAAAACCTCATCTCAGTGCAAAACCAGAAAGAGATTTGGAGGACAAATCCAGGCAATCTGACATTCAAAGGAGAGGGGTTTCAGAAAAAGAAAAAAGAAAAGGAACATATAAAGGGAAAACAATAATTGAGCAATTAATTAAAGAACATTTTTTGAGCTGAAGAAAGCCTTGATTAAAGGGGCTTGTAGAGTTCCAGGAAGGATTAATTAAAAAGACATATACTTAGACAGACCCTGGTGTAATTCCTGAATTATAAACTTCCAGACAAAAGGAGGGTTACCTATAAAGGAAAAAAAGTCATGTTAACATTGGCTTTCTCGTCTGCCACCCTGCCACCCAGTCATAACCCTGGTTTCAGACGCTTAAGGGACAGGGGCAATGACCCAGGAATCCCACATCCACGCAAGGTATCATTCACAACTCAGGGCGATGGCAAGAAGCTTCAGGGTGTGCAACATCTTGTACCCCATCTGAGGAAGCTGCTGGAGGGTTGCTACAGCCAAAACCAGATGGACTGGGGCATGGCAAGGGGAACCAAATGATGATCTGGAATCAAATTCAGAATGATCTTAGCAAAATCCAGACATTAGAGTTGGAAGAGGAGTGGAGAAAGGGTAAGGAAGGAAGGATGACCCAAGGGTTTTCATCTCAGCAGGCAAGGGAAACACCCTGATGGGAGGGCAAGTTGTTTCAATTTGATATGTCTATGTGGTGGTTTGAAAAAACACATATGTCCACAAATCTTCTATGATCTTCTCTTCAAGGGGTAGAGCTTAATTCCCCATCCAGGGAGTGTGGGATGGACTTAGTGACTCACTTCTAACCAATAGACTATAACAGAGGAGGGGGTGGTGTGACTCCGAGACTAAGCCATAAAGAGTGCTGGAACTTCTTCCCCCTACTCTGTCTGTTGTGAGCATCCCTGCAGAGAGGTCCTTGTGACAAGGGACTGAAGCTAATAGCCACATAGTGAGCTTGGAAGAAGATCCTCCAGGCCCACCCACACCTTGGCTGACACTTGATGCCAGCCTGCGGGAGACCTGGAGCCAGGACCGACTGCCTGGTTAAGCACCATCCCCACCATCCCGGACTCCTGACCTGCAGAACTGTGAGATAATCAATGATTGCTGTTTTAAGCTGCTACATTTTGTGGTAATTAGTTACACAGCAATAGATAACTAATACAATCTATAAAGAAATACAGCTTTCTATGATTATTAGGGATGGAAAGGGAACCATTGGTGGCAGTGAAAAGTATCACAGAGTTTCCAAGTTAATAAGGGAAGGAATGATGAGAAAACTGAGCAAGCAGCCAAGTAACAGTAACGCAGTGCACACAAGCAAGAACAGCGCTGTAAATGCACAATAAGACTGAAGAAAATAAAATGAGAACTCTAAATTACGTGAAACTCAAAATTCAATTCTTGTAAGGGAGGGAAATAGCTCAGTGGTAGAGGGCATGCTTAGCATGCATGAGGTCCTGGGTTCAATCCCCAAAACCTCCATTTAAGAAGAAAATTCAGTTCTTGATGGAGCAAAGGCTCCATGTGCAATCTAGGGGAAAACTAGGCATACTTTACCTACCAAAACGATACAAAAAAGATAATCATATTCCATTATATAAAAATTATTTTGTCTAGGAAAAATCTTAGGCAAAATTAATAGAAAAATAATAATTAAAAGGTTATATCCAAAGAGATTTTTGTTTTAATAAAAGATCGAGCCCTTTCTGTATAAATGCTATTGTGTCTTTTTTTTTTAACCTTTTGACCATTCCACATTATAAGACAGAGCGTATAGTATGTATCTTTCTCTGACTTATTTCATTTAGCATAATATCCTCAAAGTCTATCCATGTCACAAATGCACAAATGGGAGGTTCTTCCTTTTTTATCGCTGAATGATTTATTCATCCATCTATGGACACTTAGGTTGTTTCCATATCTTGAGTATTGTAAATAATGCTACAATGAGCATGGGGGTGCAAATATTTTTTTGAGTTAGTTTTCTCATTTTTCTTTGGATAAATACCCAGAAATGGAATTATGGCTGTCCAGTTTTCCCAGTACTATCTATTTAAGAGAGTGACTTCTCCCCGTTGTATATCCTAGGCTCCTTTGTCACAGGCTAATTGACCATATATGCTTGGGTTTATTTCTGGGGTCTCTATTCTGTTCCATTGATCTATATGTTTGTCTTTCGTCTAATACCATACTGTTTTGATTACTGTCACTTGGTGATATAGTTTGAAAGGTTGAATTTTATTTTTGATGGAAAAATAGAGGCCATTTAATATTTCATTCTATTACAATGAATTGAACACCAACTTTATTATATATTAAATTTTAGCATGTATTAGGATCTATTTCTGGTTTATCTTCTCTGTTGAATGAATTTGTGATTCCTATGTAAAATCGTATTAGTGTGATACAATAGGTTTTAAGCCTCTGAATTCTGTTAAGACAACTTCACTCCATCCTAGCACCTCAATGCTGTTCTGTTTCACACTTTTTAGGTTATCCTCAGGCTTCTGTTTTCCAGTTAATGTCTCGATTATTTTATTTCACTCAAATTAAAAAATCATATAAACACAAAACTCTGGGAATGATTTGGGATTTCACAAAATTCATTTATTAATTTAGGATATTTTATGCTTTAGGTAGATGTATTAATTCAAAAACATGGTATGTCTTTCCATTCATTCAGAACACAATATTACATTCTTTAAAAAAAAAAAAAAAGAGGGTGAGAGAATTGAATTCAAATATCTGATGACTTATGTAACTTGCACCTTTAGGAGTTACCAGAGGGAGAATCTATGAGGTCGCTGGACATACTGAGAATTGCCTCCCTGCTTTGCAGTGAGGTTTTGGAGGTGGATCAGCCTCAGTTTGTATTCAGTTCTACTACCTAAAAACTATGTGCCCTTGAATTGAGTGTCCTTGAATTCCCCAAGCTTGTTTTCTTTTCTGTAAAATAAACACGATCTTCATTGTTGTGGATATTAAATGGGAAAGATCTGCAAAGCACTTAGTGCCTAGAGGAGTACAGTGCCTGGGAGGTAACGGATGCCGTCTGCCGTTGACTGTTACTAGCATGTGAGAAAGAAGAGCAGTTTAGACCACCACTGCCACCCCCCTGCAAGGCACCAATGGCCTGAGCTGTATCTATATTACAAGATACACCTCATCCACTCCAGCTGGTGTTTCAGCGGGAGGACTGTCTTTTCTAGCCTGCAGTCTGGATGCAGCACCTGAGAGGCACTCACACCCTCAGAGTCCAGGTCAGAGAAGGAGAGTCTGAGCCCCACTCTCTGTTCCTCCCACTCTTTAGGAGCTTGCGGGGCTTGGTGATGACTTCTGTGTTGGTCCCAGTGGACCCTTTGGGTCCTATAGATATTTTCTGGATCTCTCCTATGTCAGATTCTGCTGAGCATTTCTTCTTTGAATCATCTGCACCTTTGTTCCTAGAAATCCTCAGAGAACTCCGAGCTCTCCTCCTTCCCTTCTGATGACCCCTTTCTGGTCGATGTCCTCCTTGGCCCATCCGCATCCCCCAGGATTCTGTCTTTGGTTCCCTGCCCTTCTCCTTTAAGCTCTTCTTAAGTGATTTCAACCATGTTCATGGTCCCTGCAGGCTTTCACCAGCCTTTTCATCTCTGACCAGTTTCATATCTCAGCTCTTTATTTGGGGATTCACTTATGGGGTGTCCATATGAACTTTAAAACTGGTATGTCCAAAATTAAATAAATCTCCTCCACTTCCTGCTTCCATATATATACTTCCCAAATTACCTTATATTCTTCCTTATTGCTAATTCAGTTAACAAGGTCACCATCCAGTCAGTTCCCACACCAGAAGTCCTGATTTTTCTCCCACCATGTTTAATTCTTCCAGACCCAGGTGACTTACCAGGTGTCCGTCGCTGCATGAGTAACCCCAGGCAAGCACAGCAGAAGAACCACCCAGCTGAGCCCACACCAAACTGCTGACCAACAGAGTCATGAGAAAAGGAAATTGTTGTTTAACAGGTTTTTGGAGTGGTATCTGATGCAGAAATAGATAACTGAAAAATCATCCCCATTTTGCAAATAAGAAAACAGAGGCACAGAAAGGTGAGTAATTTGTCCAGATTTTCACAGGTAGAAAAAAGATTAAGCCATGATTCAAATCTAGGTACCAAAGAACCAAGCTTTTATAAAATCAATCCCCACTCAAACATTCCTCTCCGTTTGCAGTTAGCATCTATTCTAGACCAATGCTCCAACATTTTTGGTGGTCATAGCAATATCCCATAATAGAATATAACACAAGTCAATTGCAAAGTGAAACTACAAGTCTTAAAAGAAATTAGGATTTTATGAAGTAGGATAAATACATATGTAGGGTTTTAATTGGTTTTTTAAAAGAATCATATTTGGATTTTACTTTCAAAAATGATATTGGGGAATGGCTAGAACCACATGCAGAACCACTGACCAAGAGCAGTAAACAAAGGAGAAGAGAAGTTTTACCAAAAATAAAAAAAAAAAAGTGTTTCAAAAGAAGATGGTTTGATTATTGTAGCAGAAGCTGTTAATTGTCACCCAATATTCCTTCCCTTTTCACTGACAGCACCTGGTTTTGTTCAAGTGGCGATGTGCCGAGTTAAAAAGGTCTCATGTCTCAGACTCCTTTGCAGCCAGGAGTAGCCATGTGATGACATTTTGGCCAATGAGATATGAAAGTCTGCTTGTGGGGCTTATGTGAATGTCATTGTTTTACTGGTAAGTAAGGAAAACACTAAGCTGGTGTGAACATTTTTTGCCCTTAGTCCTGCCCTCTTCTTTGAGTTGGGATGTGGATATGATGTATGGAGGTGCAGCAGCCACTTTGAGCATGCAGGGATGGAAGCAGTACCCAGAGGATGCCAGAATAGGAAGCCAAAGGAGCTGTGTCTCTGATGCTCCCTGTAGGCAGTGGTGCCCCAGACCATCTGTTTACCCTTGGTGTTTTTGTCATAAGAGAAAAACAAACTCTTAGCTTGTTTAAGTTGCTAAATTGGGTTTCTGTCAAATGCCATCCTGACTGATACAAATAGCAAAGGATTAAGAGAGGCCCTTAGGATGATAGCTGAAGCCATCACTCACCATTTGCAAAACATAATAGTACTGCAGAAGTCAAACATGAAGGGTGTCTTGTCATCCTTTCATACAATTTTCATGGAAATATTATACTTCCAAAAAAATCAACCTTAGATTTAATGTTTTTAAGCAAATGTTTCATTCAAGTACAATGTAATATGGAAAAGCACACTGGAGTTATATTTGTTTGTTCTAAAGAATTATTACCTCATTGCAATTATAACCTAAGCTTTAGTAAATATTGGATAAATGTTTTTGCACAATATTTTGTTTCATTATCACCATATAGTGCCAATAAAACCTTTTTACTTTATTCATGAAATTTTGTGGATTTCACTTTAAAGTGTTTTTCCTTTTTTCCCTAGTACACTTATTCTTGGATAATGATGTCCTGTATCTCTTACAGAAAGTGGTAGATCTGAATAGATAAAGATGTAGAAGATTTGAATAAAACAGCTAATTGTTATAGGTTTTACCCTATAAATGGAGAATGTACCTTGTTCTCTTATGTCTCCTGGACAGTCCCAAACACCAAGCATGTTCTTCCCCATGAGCAAAACTTTAGGCGATCTCAATGAAATCAAGATTCTACATGTCACATTCCCTGATAATATCCCAGTGAAAACAGAAAGCAATAATTAAAAAAAAAATCCCTTCAAAAAAATCGCAGAGGAAAAAACCCTGTAATATTTGGACATTAAACAGCCTCTTCTGAATTATCTGCTCAAAAAAGGAGTTGAGGGGAACATTTCATACCACAACCTAAGGGACATAGTGAAAATCACAGGAAAATTTACAGTAAATAAATATCTTTTAATATTAAAAAATAAAGTGAAAAAAAAACCCCATTTAAGTATTTAACTTAGGAAATTAGAAAAGGAACAAGACAAAAGGTATGGTACCACACACATGCACATAGCAGGAGGGAATTAACGAAGGCAAAGTTTGCAAATAATAAGATGGAAAACTGAGAATAATACTGAGATAAACCCCAAAGTGATTCTTAAAAAAAAAAAATTAGACTCCCTTCAAATCTGATATTAAAAAAAAAAAAGAAAAAAATTGGAAATGAGGACATAGTTACAAGCACAGACCCCAGAGTATGCATCTTTATGGCAGTAAACTTTATAATCTAGAGGAAAATGGATAATTTCCAGAAAAAGATTGATTACCAATGATTACTCAGTAGTAGATAGAAAAAAAATCTAAGCTGACCAAGAATCATGGAAGAGTTGTAGCAACCAAAGTTCTACCAGTGGTCTAGTTTTAGAGAAGAAAATGAAACAAATGGCACACACGAAAGCCAGAAGAGACCAATGTAATTCCAATTACTTTGAAATATAATTTGGGGAAGAATTGATGATCGTAAGTCTTCCTATCCAGAAACATGGTATGTCTTGCAAATGATGCCTTTAATCTTCTTTTATTAATATCTAAAAGCTATCTCGTTATAAATGCTGAACTCTTCTTGTTAAATTTATTCTTTATTGTTTTCTAGATTTCGTAACATTGTCCATGGAGTTCCTCCCATTTCTGCTCCTTCTCATTTCTAGTGGGCATGGAGGAAACCATCGATTTTGGTATATTTATCTGGAAGCTAAGAATCTAGCAAAATCTCTTAAATTTTATTTATTTACTTTTCAGCTTCTGCATGTAAAGATAATTCTTTGTAGCTCCATAATTTATTTCCCCATATTGATGGGCATTTGGGTTATTTCCAGTTTTGTTGCCTTACACACAATGCTGCAGGGAATATCCTGGCCCAGATTTCTTTACACACTGAGATTGTCAGTGGCGTCTGGAAAGTGGGGTTGCTGGGTCAAGAACACATCGATGCTAGAGCCAGGACCCTTGGGTGCACAAGAAAGAAAAATATCTTTCCACTAAAACTTTATTTCAGTTTCACGTAGACAACTGATTAATTTGGGTTTCCCTCCTTCTGGATTTGAGTCTACGTTCTGGTCCCCCCAGATCTCCAGGCACTGAGGTGTTGTGAGGAATGTGTGATTCTCTTTCATGGGTCCATTCTGGCTTCAGCGACATCATGGACTCCTGGATCCTTCAGTCCAGGCAGCTTTCCCTCCTGGTTCTGTGTTATGGTGTGTGGGGTGGGCTTGAAATTATCAGTGGTGGGGAGGATTTTTTGCCACCCTAATGCCATAGCCCAGCATCTCAGGAGGGGGCCTGTCTACTGCAGAAAGGCACAGACACCCCACAGCCCTTCCCTGCTCTCTCCAGGCCAATGTCTTGGCTCTTGTCATCCTCTGCCATTCTGTCTGTCCCCATGCAGTCCACCCATCTGGACCCCAGCCCAGACAAATCTTTTCTGACAAATCTTTTCTGAAGTGTGGGGTGGCGGGCAGGGAGCAGAGCTTCCTTAAATGTCTTCCTGCTCTCCTAACGTTTCTCCAAATGTTCTCCCTGTGCCCAGTGTCTTCTCTATTTACTTCAGGGCTTGATTTTAGGAAAGTAAGCTAGAAAAATGCTTGCAGACTTCACCCTCCCACTCCTCTCCTGAGATGATGAGAGGAGAATGGCCCAGCTGCCTGCATTGGATGGGGCTGGAGGAGGGAGAGGGAGAAGCGGAGGGAGGGAGTATCAGGTGGAGAGAATAAACATGGAACAATATGTAAAGTATCTCCTGCCACAGACATTATAAAACTGTAATGAATACTGCCCAGTTCAAAAGACATAGCAATTCACCCTCTCATCAGTGATGACCTCTATAGGTGTCTATTTCCTACAGACTCACCAGCTCCAAATGCTATGTAGTTCTTTTGAATTTTTGTCACCCTCAGGGGTACTGTTCTCATTTGAATGTTCCGGACACTTAAACACGCTGAGGGTCTTTTCAACATCTGCACCTCCTCTTCTGTGAATCCTCTGGTTCTACCTTTGCCCATTTTTCTATTGGGTTGTTTGCCTTTTCCTTATCAATCTGTAGGAGGCTTTTGTTTACTAGAGGTCAAGGAGGCCTGGGAAGTGAAGTCAACCATGTGAGTAGTGACAAATTATAGAGGGCTGAGCTGTTGGGTTCTTGGAGGGGCAGATCAGATTGCCTGAGAGAAGGAGCCCCCATGCCACATAGTCAAAGCATTTACAGGACTGTGGGTAGGACAGCAGCAGTGCGCAGGGAGTGGGGTGTGCCAGCATCTTGGTAGGGTCCGTAGAAGAAGAAAGAGTAAAAACAAGGAAATAGGTAAAATAAAATACAATGCAAAATAAAATGCAAGTGAACTGAGAAAATGAAATGAAATAAAATGTGGTGATGCTCTGGGGCAAAAGACTGTGGGGGTCTGAAACTCTTTGGTCAATGACCCTTGACAATTCCACACCCTCTCCAGTGCTTCCTTCCTTTTAAAGCCCACAGCAATCCTGTGAGTGTGATGAATATTCCCACGCGGTGGATGGTCCGGGGAGGACTTGTGAAAGGACTTGCTTGGAGTGCAGAGGAAGTGGGTGACCGAGCTAGGAATGAGATTGGAGGCTGTTGATTCCACTTCACATCACTGGCCTTTGAATTTTTAACTTTCTCATTTCATTGTGGTTTGTTTTGCTCCATTGTTTCTAGTCTTTCTTTTCCCAAGGAATCCTAAATAAATAGGAGGGAGGCGTAGCAGTGTGCCCACAACAGGCGCGCAATCACTGTCTCAGAAACACAGCTGCGGACGCGGGCAGGACTGGCCCAGCCCCTGGTTCCCGGCCCTCTCTCACGTGCAGCCCAGCAGCTGGCCCAGGGCTGGGCACAAGTGCGCACGGCCAGGTGGGCTTTTTATGGCACGTCCCGAAGAGGTCATTCTTATTAGTGGATTTTACAACGTTCACTGTGAGACACTATTTTCAGCTTCTTTGAGGCTTCAGTAGGAGACAGCCTGCTGGTTTTCTCTCTGCTCGCCCCCACCTCCGCCTTCAGCTCCCGAGTCCGGTGGCTCCTCCCGGCTAGTTTTCCGTCTGCGGGGTGCGGGGTCCGGCTAGAGGGCCCCAGGCGCTTGGACTCGGGCCCCCTCTCCTCGCGCAGAGGATACTGGCTCCCAGGTCATCGCCCTTCTGCACCTTCTGCACTGCTCACGTGGCCGACTGGAGGCCCTCTCCTACCGCTGCAGGTGGGAGCCTGGCCCTCCCTCGCTCTGTCTGCCTTCCCTCTGCCCGCCTCCACCCCCTGCCCCACACGCACGCTGCCTCGAGCCGACTCGGAAAGTGCCTGTGGCTTGCCCCGAGGCACCAGCACCCACTCTTGGCCAAATGCATCATTTCCGGCAAATCCCCAGGCTCTGGTAGCTGTCTGTGTGGGGCCTGGCGTGAGCCTTGGAGCAAAGACCTGCTCAGCTTCCTGTTCAGCCATCTACCACCCAAGCGTCGTCATCCAAGCCCTGTCCCAGCCAGTTTCCTCGAGGGGTCGAGTGGGGTGACAGCCCCCCTCCCACAGGGTCCGGAGTGAGCGGTGTGAAAGGGCCAGCCAGAGGAAGCGCTCCAAGGGGTCGCGGTCAAGCTGGGCTAGTCCTCCAGCCACCTGGCCGCCGCCCGTCCCGGCGCCTTCCCCGGAGGGGTTGCTTGCTCGTCGGGCTTCTCCGGCTTCAGCCCATCAGCACGCCTGCGCCCTAACCGCGAGAGGAGGCGGCCGGAGAACCGGGTGGGGGGTCAGGGTCAACTTCCCCGCAGCCTAAGTTACGGGTCGCGGAGGGCGCAGGCCAGGCGGGCTGCTGGTGGAGGCGGCCCCGCTCCCGGGGGCGCGCCGCAGGTGGCTTCCGCGGGCCCGCGACCCGGCCCTTCGTGCGCTCCCGCCCGGCGGCGCGATCGCAAAGCGTCTGCTGCCATCTGGTGGCCGCGCCGGCGCAGCTGCGGCGCGGAGCAGGGAGGCCGGACCAGGGGCACCCGGCTGGGGCTCTAAGACCCCCTCACCCAGAGCCTTTCGAAACCGCGCGACACAGCCAGGAAGCCCCACGCCTCCGCCCTCTGGCGCTGCTCCGGATTCCCCAAGCGGAAGGAGAATGGCTGGTGTCCCAAGAGAGGCAGTGTGGCGCAGTGCTCGGCGCCTGGGCTTTGAAGCCCGCGCCTGACTGGAGCCACCTCGCTCCGCCGGAGAGGAGCCCTTCACTCTCTGAACCCCATTTTTTCATCTATAAAGTGGGGCTGAAAGAAGTGCGTGCCTTGTGGCGCCTTCAGATTGCCTGGGCAGAAGCATATCAAGCCCCAGGCCCATGGTAAGAACGTGATAATTATTAGCTATGACGCTTGTAAAATTCCAGACCGCTTCTTACACACACTTTCTTTAGGTCATTCTGCCACTCACCAGTGTGAACCCTTGGCCATACCGTGAATTTTCTGTTTCTCCCCCTGTAAACTGCAGACGTCAGTGCTGGTCTCCCACTGCCGGGTAGGGTGGCTGGTGTAAAGATGGCCCCTCCTCCCTGTATACCGGGGCACCTGGCATCCTTGGTCCTCTGGGCCTTGCATCTGTGAGCTCCCAGAGGTTAATTCTCTACCAGAGCAAAAAGATTCTCCCAAGCTGCTGCCCAAACCTGGATGCTTTGCCTGGGTTTTTGTATCTTGAAGACAGGACCTGTTTTCTGAACTAAGAGGATCTCGGTGGCTTTTCTGGGAACCAGAGACCAGAGGGTCCAAATTACGGATCATGCTTCTCTGACCCCTACCAAAAGAGGCCACACTGAAGCAGATGCCTCATCCTTACAATAATATGATGCAATATTTAAGGGAAATAAATTCTTCTTTAAAAAAAAGGGAAAGCTCTTTGGATCCATTCATACACTAGGCACTGTCCCCAAGACTTGGGTCCAGTGTGTATGTGTGCACACACCATGTCTTACACATGATTCCATTAGGCACACAGCTTCAATTACTTCTCAGCATGCAGCAAGAGGGGGCATACAGAGCTGGCGTGGCAGCCAGGGCACCAGCAAGGAGGGGGGCATCACAAGCAGCCCTGCCATTCAGCCTGTGAAAATGTCAGCTCCAATGCGAAGGTATCAAATATTTGCCTAGCTGTTCAACATTCCTTTAAATAATATACTCGAGACTAATTCATATCTAGACTCGTTGTCTTCATCTCTCCCAGGCCTCCCTCCTGGATTAGTGTGTCTTGTCTATTCTGGGAGAAAGTCGTCCTACATTCTAAAAATAGACCCCAGATTCCGGACACCAGCATGCACAGTCACCGGCGGCTTTTTATTTATCTTGAGGACACATTGGTGAAACAGCCAGTCATGGGCGCCCAGGTGCATGGAGGAGGCTGGGTCCTCCTGAGATGTTTGTGCTGGCTGCTGCCTTCCAAAAGAGGGGTGGTCTGTTCCCCACGATGCCCTTTGGGTTCTTTGACCTTTTAGGGGGAGTACATGCCTCTTGCATCAGAGGCAACGGCCTTTCTCCTCCACAGGTGAGTCCATTTTCCCCTTGAAGTGAGAAGCCCAGGATGTCCCTGTTTCAGCCAGGACCAGGCAAGAAGCAGGTGGCACGTTCACTTGGGTCATTCAGGGAGAGTTTAATAAAGAGGCTTTTTTACGAAGGGAACCTTCGAAAGAGGGTCAGCACTCTGGGTCTGGCTGTGGTGAAGCCGTTCTCACCCCTGGGGCTGCAGGGCTGGGGGAGGAGGAGGCCAACGTGGCCATGCAGAGAGTGCCATCTGACAGCAGTGGTGACCTCAGGAGGAGTAACCTGGGGAATGGCCACCCTAACCACTCTCCTCTGCCCCAAGCCTCCTGCTAGGTGCCCCCCTCCCCCACCAGGGAGTGAACCCATTCAGAAGGCAGTGATGTGTGTGATGCATTCCTTTTGGGGAGCCCACAGGGGAGGTGCACAGAGCGGGTGAGGGAAGGTGCAGAGGGGTCCACAGGGCAGAGGGAAGACATTCAGCTCCCTGTCCCTTTCTTGGGACCTCTCCACCTCGATAGCCTCCTCCTGTCTCTCCTTGTGCCGGCCAGCGTTCCCGTCTCACTGTCCCATCGTCTGTGTCTCTCACGGACACAGCCCTTTGTTTTTCTCCAGATCTATCCTCCCCACTGTCTGTGTTGTGAAGGAGGAGGGTGGGGTGGGTACCATGCACCTTTCCCAAGTGATCCAGTTGCGGGGGGCCCAACGGCTCTTTCCACTGTCGCCTGCTGCTGCTGGAGCACGGAGAGCGGCGGGCCCGGAGACTTCACGTGATCCCCAGCCCTTCCCTGTCTGAACTGCTCTAAGTGAGGCCAATGAGCATCACTTTCATTTGATTACTTCGAGGACTTCCTCATCCACTTCCTTTCATCCTTCTTGCTGCTTTGGCCTGGAATTAGCAAGGAGTTCCTGGCTCCTTGTATCACCTCTCACCACCATCCAGCCCTTCCACAGAGCTCCTACTGTGTGCCCAGCCTGCGTGCATGATGCGGGGGTGCCAGCGCCCAGAGCACGCGGTCCAGGTGGGGGCGCGACCCTACCACCCATTCACTCAGTCGTCCGATAGAACACACCACAGTGCATGGGCTCCAGGCCAGACCCTGGCTGTATAAATAGCAACGAGGGATTTAGTGTCTGCTCTTGACCGGACAGACGCGGAGGTTGCACAGCACGGTGGATAAGCCCAAGGAAGTCCCGGTTTCCTCTTCTATGAAATAGGGGCGACTATCCCTCCCTCCCAGGCTCTCTTCAGGGGGATTTGAGATCACAGACGTTGTTATTACTTAAGTGGAAGAGACTTCCGCACCCCACCCCCCCTTAAAAGGTGTAACCTCAAATGGAGGTGGGCCCTCCCAGGCTGGGGGGGCGGTGAGGAGGTAGCAGAGAGAAGGGCTGGGGATGCAGATCTCAGACAGCAGGAGGACCAGGAGAAACCGATGTGGACCTAGGCCCCCAACTTCAGCTCTGGTGTTACGTGGAGTAAACTAACTTCCAGAATGACCATCCCCCTGCGAGGCATGTCCACTTGTGCGGGAATCTCCTGTAACAGGTCTTACCACAGCACAAAGAAGTCCTCTCCTCATCTAGGGATGATATATACAGCCAGCTCATGCAAAATGAATTTTCATGTTATTTTTGCTTATTTTTAAGTCCGTTGGGTGCATCGTGGCTGATCGCTGTTCTGACATTTTTCTTCCCTCATTAAGAAAGATGCCCCTGGTGAGTTACCTGTGCTGGGCTCAGAGCAGAAAATAAATATCGCTGGCATCCACTTTCCTGTGCTCTCTGGGTGTAATTAAGAAAAAGACACCTGCAGGAGAGAGAAAGAACAGAGTAGAAAATGGCCCAGTGGTTCCTCTTCACAGAACTCCCCAGTCTGTAAAACCACCCGAATGTTCTTCCTTCTGTGACCTGTCAGGGCCTCCCTCTGACCTTGAACCCTAACACTTCCCTCTGGGGACTTTTCCTTTCTCCCTTAATACGTTTCTCATCCCTGCTGTGGTAGACAGCCCTGTTTTTTCCTTTGTCTGAGGCACCTGCTTTTCCTTTGAGGACCCGCCCTTCGCTGGAAGTCCGTACAGTCTGGGTGAAGCTAGCCTGTGCCCCAGCAGGGGAGCCAAGCCGGGCCAATCAGAACCAGCCTCAGGATGTGGCAGGGGATGCTTCGTGAGTTGCTCTCCAGCAAGGCTCAGCCCGTGCCTACGGCCACTTCTGACATCACTTGGGGGAGAACCAGTCTTGAGACAGAAGCCAACTCCAAGGACAGCTGAGCCTCTAGCGAGAGTCTGGGACCCTAAGTCCTGTTTGAGCCCTGGGTCCAGGGCTTCTGGACTTTGCCTGCAGTCATTGTCCTTCTCTGCTCCCTTAAGTGTCCCTTAAGTGGGGGGAGCTGGGGACCCTCTCACCCAGGATGTCCACCTAGTCTCACCGCACCATGCTCCTGCCCCCGGCTGAGGCAGCTCATGGTGGGTCCCCAGTCTCCAGAGGAGGCAGAGCTGGGTGCCCAGAGCACAGGGGCCAGCAGCCGGCTGCGTTCTCAGCTCTCAGGGCTGGGCCAGGGTCACAGTTACTGCAGCCCAGGGGACCTTAGAATTCCCTGATTTCCTGTTTTACACCCAGAAGTGGGCCACAAATGACACAGAGGCCCCAATGAACTGAGGCCCCCACCTGAGCTCTCAGAACCCAGTGTATCAGCAGCAGTTCATGCCGGGGCCGACCTGACTTGTTTCAGAACCACATTTGTCACTGTCACACTGGGCATTTGTCCCTGGTCTTTGGAGGGGGCTTTGAATATCAGATGCCAGCCTCTCTCCTCCTGTTCTGATCCCCTTGCCCCACTTTGGGCCCCTTTCCTCTCTCGTCATGTCCCTTTTCCTCCCATTGCCTTCAAAACTCTCTCCAGACCGTGAGCATCTATGAGGTACCATGTATGCACTCTTGTGAGTAGAGGCTTCCCTGACACCACGTCCTGTGCGACTTGAATTTCCACCGTCTTCCTCTCTCAGGGCGCCCCGTTCTTTTCCTTCACAGCAATTATCACACTTTATCACTGTTAAGTGTTTGTTTATTTACTGGACTCACTGTTGTCTCTGCAGTAATCTGTCAGCTCTCAGAAAACGGAAACTTTGACTATTTTTCCCCTTAAGTGTGCTAGCACCTAACTCAGAAATACGAGGTGACGGAGTGGGTGGGTGTGAGTGGGCCAGGCCCTGGCCCCCGTGTTGGAGGGCGGCTGAGCAGAACCAGCCCAGAAGCTGACCCCAGGAGGCTCGGCTTCTGGTTGGGTGAGATGGGATGGGGCGGGGGGTCCAGGCCTCCAGAACTATGGTGTGAGGTGGCCGTGTGTCCTATGTGCAGACCAGGGCTCTGAGAAGAAGGCAAAAGCTGCTGGGCAGGAGTGTTCACTGGACAGACTCTTGTGGCTGAAACTCAGCGAATTAAAGAGAAATGTAGAAATGAGAGAATGGGGACTTCTGTCCACTGCTTGGTCCCGTTCACCCCTGCTTTGCCCTCTGATCCCCACTTCCTGAGCAGAAAGTCAGTTCCCTGGGATGGAGACGAGCTCTGACGCTTCTCTCCTGTCCCACGTTGCTTGGCCCAGGGCTGGGCTGCATGGCTGGTTCCAGACCAGGCTCCTCACCTGCAGGAAGTGGCTGTGAGAGTGTAGGCGGCAGCTACATAATGTCAAAGTCTCCGATGCCCAGTTTCAGGTCTGGGGTGGGTGGGCTGGAAGGGGGAGCCCCATGAACTATTTGGCACCGGCCCAGCATGATTCCATCCAGCAAAGGGGTGATGTTTTCCTCCCCAGAGCCATCTCAGTGTCCCTGTGTTATTCACGACCTACAGCCAGCCCCAGGAGCCCCAAACTGGGGGCCAGTTCGCCTGGAGGAGAGGGGTAGGGCATGGGTGGCTCTGAGCCCCAGCTGACCCACTAGTGGAAAGTCGGGGGACAAGTCCCCTGACTTCTCCCAAACGCACTTCCTGCCCCTGAGAAATGGGCTTAGTAAGTACTCTTGGGCGACACCTGGCTGGTGATGAGGGATTCTCTGCCACAGAGAGGCCACCACCCCAAGCCCTGGGCAGAGGGCTCCTCAGAGGCCTCTCAGCTCCCTGCTCTGGTGCCAGCGTCAGCCGAGTGTGGGCTCCCTGCCCTCCCCGCCTTGTATGCTTCTTGGAGGGGAGGGACCTGATGCCTCTAGGTGCTCCTGGCTCCCCACCTCCCCACCCAGGGCTCAGCACTGGGTCCGTGCACTCAACAGGTATCTGTTGGATGCTGTGTAAACGACTAACAGGAGTTCAGTTGACCTATGTGGAAATACCAAGCCGTTTTGCTAACTTCCCCCGAAATCCCTGCCACCCCTGCCCCGGCAGCACTTGCCCTGCCAGCAGGGAGGAGGGGCGGCCAGGCAGCCGGGAGAGGGAGGCTGAAGCCACAGATACAGGACTAACGGCCCCATCAGATGCTCACACACAGCCTCCTCCTGGCCCTCATTTTCGAGTGTGGCCCTTCTTTAAGCAGCCTAGAGACTGCAGGGCCTCCTCGCCATCCCTTAGCCCCCGTGCTGTTCAGAAGATGGGACATTAGTGATTCCCAGGTGCAGCTCTGCTCCTGGAAACGTGTGGCGCTGGGAACTCGAGATGCCAGATAAAGGCTTCGTTATCTAGTGCTGCTAACAGGAGCTGGCTCTCTGCCGCTCACCAGGGTCCCGGAGCTGAGGGCTGGAGTTCAGATTCTAAATCTGGCAATTCTGACATTGATCCAGTCCCAGCCCCCAAAGATAAACTAGTCCAGTCTGCCATTTTCCAACATAGTTCCTTTTGAAGCATGAATAGTCCAAATGCTAAACATCTAGGCACTGGCATTTGGGGTTAGCTCTTGGTATTGGTTTTAGACCAGAAAACTGACTCTGAAAAACACAACCATGAACACACATTCACATATACTGCACCCCATGGGGTCCTGATTTTCAAAATGCTTAGAGTCCTTTCTAAACTTGCCTAAAAGATGCTGTCTTTGGAGTTCATTCCAGTGGGTTTTTAGAGAGTGCTCTTTAAAAAACAGGAAAAAGGAAAACACTGACAATTTCTCTCCTCTCATCTTCCCAGCAGCAGGGGCGTCCGGCCCCTGAATGTGTTTGGGCCTTTGCCGCATGCTGGACACTGAGGTGTACTCACAAGGGCCGGGATCACGGGGCTGGGGCACAGGCACCCTAGACAGGGACCAGGTCTGGCCTTACCACTTACTTACCCAGAGCTGCTGGAAAGTCTCTTTACCTCTGTTTGTTCATCAATGAAATGGGAACAATAGACCTTTCCTGCCTTCCGGATGTGAAGATCTCTGCAGAGGGCTGGATAAATGCAGGGGCCATTGCTGTGACTTGGGAGGTGGGAGAGCAGCAAGGATAAGCATGTGGGCGCTGGAACTGGTTGCCTGCGCTTGTCTTGCTACTGCCCATCGCTAGCTGTGTGACCTTCAGGGAGCTACTTAACCCCTCTGTGCCTCAATCTCCTCATCTGGGGGAAATATGAATAGTCCTGACCTCATCGGGTTTTTGTGAGGATTAGATGAGCTCATATGAGTTGCTGGTCCATGCAAAGTGCTGCTGCCTGCTGCCAGGCACTCCATTTTGCTGGCCTCAGTCACTGTCTCCTCCAAGCAGCCCTGGACACTCAGGGCCCTCTTCTGACCCAAAGAGTCTTCTCCAGGGCCCAGCCCCTGACCTCAAGACCTGGCTTCCCCATGGTTAGGAGAAGCCTGAGTCAATTCCACTTTTTGAAGCTTCCAGTGTATTAAATAGTGAAAAAATGCCAAAGCAAGTTTATATAAATCAAGATAAACTGAATATATTTGCATAAAGCAAGTTATTGCTTTTAAGCTTTTAAATAGACACACACAGAGACTCCCTGGAGACCCACACTGGACCCAATGACAACAGTCTGCACTTGATGTCCATCAGAGCAAGTGGCCTGGGCTGACTCCTTCCCCTTGTCCCGGCTGGAGGCGTTTAGGGGGAAGGTAGAAGGGGCAGAAATAACCCCGACTCCCACCTAGACGGCAGCAGAGACGAAGGGCTGGGGGTAGGGGTGCGGGGGCAGAGGATGGCTGCTGTGCAGCTGGGCACCTGCTGCTCCTTGGAGCTCTCAGTGACTGGCCTGGGTGGCCGCAGTGAAGAAGCAGGATGGCCAGGGGGAGGTGGCCAGGGCCTTGTTGCTGGACTGGCCTCCTTGGAAAGAATCCCCTCCTCCCTGATGGCCCTAGGGTTCTCTAAGAGCTGGCGGAGGATGGTTTGAGGCAACTTGAGGCTTAAACAACTCTGAAAATTTCAACTCTTGGCGTGTCCCCGTGCTCCCTGGGATTTGGTGGCAGGTATCGGGCTTTATAAATCTAGGCAATGCATGGCTCCTGTGGTGGCAGGAAGCTCCAGCTTCTAAACCTGCTTCCTGGTTAGCTCTCTTCTTGACTCCTTGTGGCCTGAGTGGCCTGCCTTACCTGGGACTCTAGCAACCAGCCAGGAAGCACCTGGCAGGCAGGGTCAGAATCTAGTTCTCACCTTCCTTCGAGACCCTCCCCCAGCTCCTGGGTTTCTCAATGCTGGCTGTGCATGACTGTCACCTTGGGATGGTCTTTACAATGCTGGCACCTGTTCCTTGCCCCACTCCAGAACGCCCGACGGCAGAATCTAAACCCCAGCCAGGGGCTTCTTCTGGAAGGGTCCTGAGCAGAGGATTAAGGTCCAGAGAGGTTGCTCTCCAGTGCAGCCACAGCAGAAATGCCAGCTTGGGAAGACGAGCAGCAGGTGGCCAGATCCCCAGATCCTCTCCAGAACAGCAGTGAAGCTGTGGGTCAGATCCAGCAGGATATAGCTCCAAATCCAGCCTGCTTTAACCAAGCACAGCTAGGGGCCAAGTCCCTGCTGGGGGTGTCATGGCTCCCGCCCTTGCCACAACACTCCCCTCTTTTTACGTGTATGGGGTCAGAAGGGCTCTATGTTAAAACAGGAGCGCTGGACCGCGGTTCCATGGTCTCCCTGGCCCCGTTCACTCCCAGGGAGCTGGCATTGTCAGCAGAGTCGTTTGAATGCTCGCGGTGATGCGGTTATTCAAGGGGCTTAACTGATTTCACTGTGCTGAGAGCGCTGCCATGACCCTGAGGGGCTGGCCAGGCTGAGAGCCTCCATGATCTGGTCCCTGCCTGCCTTCCCAGCATCACTTCCACTCCCCTTCCCTCACTCCCCACACTCTTGCCATGGATTTTCCCTCTACCCTCACGCACCAGACTTATTCCTGCCCCTGGAGCCTTGACTCTTGCTCTCCTCAATGCCTGGAATGGTGCTCCCAGAGCCCCCAGGTTGCTTCTTATCCTTTAAGTCTCAACTCAAGGTCACCTCCCCTGAGTAGCCCTCCCTGACCACCCTTCCCACAACTGGCATATCTGTGTCAGTCACCTGCCCCTGAACTGCAAGACTGAAGGTAGCGAGCTGGTTGGACTTGTTCACTGTTTTAGCCACAGCACCGGCAGTTGTGCCTGGGGCAGGGTTGTTCCTGACAAGCATCTGTTGTTCTCGATAAACACTGAGCATGACAAGTCCTCCCAAAGCGAAGAATGAACTTAGGATTGCGGATAGCGCAGGACCCAGCGTGGGAGGCTCCATGGATCCCCTGCCCCTGCTCCTGCAATATTCACCTTCCCTTAGGCACAACTGAACAAGTGACGGGCTCTCTGCTGGGGGACCAGCTCCCGCCGTGGGGGCCTGCTCTGCCTGTGTTCAGGACAGGTGGGAAGTGCCAGGAATTAAGGTGCTGGAGAACAGCCTTCAGTCAATGACAAGAGACATCGTGGATAAATTGCCCAGCTCCCTCGCCCTGGGATGGGCCAAGGCCAGGTATGTGCTGTGTTCCTGGTCCCAGCAATGAGGCTGCCTGCAGCAAACCTGCTCCTTCACATGCTCTGGAACTGCTTCCTTCCCTTCCCTGCCTCGCGATGCCACCCTACAACAGCACACAAAGAACCACCCCTTTGCTCAATCTGCCCAGCGGCCTTTCAGTGCTGAATCCACTGTCCTGGGTCATCAGCCCCACGGAGGATGGGGGTGAGCTGGGGGTCTCCTTCAGCTCTGTGTTCCTTTGGTTCTCTGGCTCCTGCCCCACAGATAACTAAACCAAACAGGGTGACAAAAGTTGTCATCTGGAAAAGTCTTGTGGCCAAAGGTTGCAGGGGGAACAGGTGGTGGGAGAGAAGGATAAGGCAAGGAGGGGAGATGCCTGGAGAAGATAAGGTGGGAAGCAACTCCACAGCGAGCTCTTTGCAGCCAGGACACAAGCAACAGCCGCTTGATGGGAGCAAAGAAAGTTTCTCTACTCCACCCTCCCAGGATGTTTCTAAGAGCTTTATTTTTCTTGCCAGTTGGCTAAGAAGCAAAAAAGGAACAATAGATTCAAGCTGAAATAATTTGCATTTGTGATGAACACAAGGAATATCTACCTTGCATTTTCCTAAAAAAGAAAAATTAAACCCCGTTTTTAATTAACTGATAAACTATTAATCAAATTTTTGCAATGTTAGGTGACACATTATTCATTTAGATAGAATGACTGTGAACTTAAACTAATCAAATCTGATTTGCCCACATAGGCTTGATTGAAATACATTTTAACTAGCATATACAAAGAGAAAATCTTGGATTTCTTACCTAATCTTCAGAGTATACTGCTGAGTTAATAAGGGCAGTTTTTTTAAAAATGAGACCACCATTTCTTCATCTGCATATCAAAATCAAGAGGAACTTAATTGCAAAACACATATTCCTGAAATCTAATCATTACACTGCTTTAGGGTATTTTATTGAAGCATGTTAAATTATGGACAGAATATTAATGACGGAGCTAATCAAACCCAATTAGTCACTTCTAACAATAGTCACATAAATATACAAGTCAGGTACCAAAGTACCGTAGATACGGTGTAAAATTGTTAAAATATTAAATGTATGGGATATGGATGAAATATTCGTATAGAATTTAAAGCCAAAAATTATTGAGTAAGTCACTTTAAAAAAAACAAGTTAGGCAGTGTCCTGTAATATTTGACTAGAAATTCGCAACTTTTCACATATTCTTCTGGCACATTTGAATTTAAGAGATTAGAGTCTATAATCAATCAATCAGCAAATTCTAATAAGATGACTTACCATATTCATGACCCAGGATTTCACTCTTGCATCCAGAGTTTTTGGCTTTTTTTTTTTTTTTTGGTCTTTTGTTTTCTGACTTTTTCAAGGCCTGGTGGAAAGGTAGGTCTGCGGTCTCCAGC
Organism: Camelus bactrianus; assembly: GCF_048773025.1. NCBI lineage: Eukaryota > Metazoa > Chordata > Mammalia > Artiodactyla > Camelidae > Camelus > Camelus bactrianus. The sequence continues at coordinate 19,459,784 of NC_133547.1, read as the reverse complement.
CCGCAGAAGTGTGATGGAGGGGTGGATGGAGTTTTCCGGGTCTTAGGGATTTGCTGTCCATGGCGTAGGCCAGGCAAGGCATGGGGGCGCTGCCCGGTGAACTTCCTCCTCCTTCCTTAGATAAGACTTCAGGAAACAGGGCTAAGGGGCCCATGGGAGTCCCAGGCCGTGGGCTGCGAGGAATCTTGGTGGAATATTGCAGGCCTGGGAGCTGGGCCAAAGCAGGTAGGCAGCTCTGGCTCTGGGCATTTCCCCTGCAGAGTCCACTCCCTGCTTCATTTCAAGCCAGTCGCCTCTGGCTTCACAGTCGCAGACTCGAGCATCTGCACATGCCTGAACGGTGATTTCACCACAGGGTAGCTCCCAAGGGTCCCCTTAATTGTCAGGCCTCATGGTTCACTTTCCTGGCCTTGGTCCTGTTTTGGTGTTCCAGTCCAGACCCCCCTTTTTTCCCTCTCCAGCCCTTGTTCCAGGACACTGCACTTCCACCATGGATGCCGGAATCTCAGCTCTTAGGGAGAGAGTGGACCTGTAATGTTGGGCCTAGCTCTGGCCAAACGTCCCAAGTCGGGAGCTAGAGGAAAGAGGAGACACTGTCCTTCTTGCCCATCCATCCATGCATTCATGCATCCATCCATCCACCCAATAAACATTTCCCGGGTATGAATGTGTCCCAAGCTCCATGCTGGACCCCCCTGAGCTTGGGGAGCACAGAAATGAAGCAGAAATTGCGTTGCTTTTCCCCGCACATCATGCGTGCACCTGCTTCAGGTAATGGCACCTCCAGTTTTCTTTGAAGAACCTCTCTGCCCCAACTCACTGTCTCTAAGGCTTTAAGGGGGCTGCTCCACTCCTGGACGCACAGTGAGCATGTGACCCAGGCCTGCCAACAGTGCACTCCACCCTCCAGTCCTTGCGATTGGCTCAAAGGTGGAACATGGCTAGAGTGTAATCCTGGAGGTTTTGCTGGAAATGTAAGGAAAGAGAAGCCGCTTTCTGTTGGGGTGTCTTGGGAGGAGAGGCCAAGGCCACAATATGGAGATAACCTGCCTCAAGGAGAGACTGAAGTCCACACAGAGGAGACAACAAGTCCTTAGGACATCAGTTGAGCTCCCGAATCCAGATGTGCCTGGGACTTTTCAGTTACCTGAACCAATAGGTCTCCTCTCTTTTCTTTCCCCCTTTAGCCAGTTGGAGTTGTGTTTTCTGTCACTTGCAATGAAAAGAGTCATAGCTAATAGGCAAAGGAGAGAGATGGAAGGTGTGTCATCTGGAATCTCTGAGACAATCTAAGGATGAGGCAGCATGTGGTTTCATGAGTGGGATACAGCCTTTTGGCTTCTGCAGCTTGGACAATGGGAGGTGAGGGGCTGGAGAGGAATCTGGGCATGGTTCTTGAAGGACTGACAGGGCTGCATCTTCACCTGCGTGCCCTGGCCATCAGTGAGGGAGGTGGAGCCAATGTGGTTGCCTGCAGGATGGGAGGGTGGTGTAGACGTGTTGAGCATCAGCCTGGGGTCCATGCCCAGCATGTGGCTTGATGCATGGTACCAGATGCACAGGGGCTGATACATTCTAGCAAACTGACATGCCAGACTAGTACCAAAGACACAAGCTCATTCTGGCAAGAATGCCCTTCTTGCCTGGCATTGGTGGCTCTTCATGGTCTGTCCCCAGTGTACCTGGGCAGCCTTCATTCCACTGCTCCAGCTGCACCTCTCCATTTGCTAGTCCCCCAAAACCTTTTACACCCTGTGGAATGCCACATCACTTTGTCATTTCCTTCTGCAAGGCCCAGCTCCGCTGCCACTTCCTCCATGATTGCTGCCTTGGTTCCTCCCAGCTCATTTGGTTCTCTGCCTGTTTTGAAGCCTGAGGGGCTGTTCTTGTGGACCTCTCATGACCTTGGCTTTCTGTGCCTTAGAATGAAAAGGGAAACTTGAGGTGCAGAGGCTGCATCCACGTTTGGGTGGAGGCAGCAGCAGAGACAGAGACCTAGACTCCAGATACAGAGTTAAAACCAAGATTTTAGCAGAAGCTCAGCCAGGCATGAGCAGCAGAATTTGCAGCAAGGCCATGGGACCCCTCATGGGAAGTGGGAATGGTGTTCAGGCCCTGCCCTTCTAATTGCCAGGGAGAAGGTGGTGTCCTTGACCTGGTACAGGTCTGTGGCTCAGGTCCCCACTCATACCATGAGCCCCCAAGGGCAGGCAAGGAGCCAGCGTCCCTTTAAGCCTCAGGCACCAACACGATAGGTTGGTTGGTGAGACAGCTCCAGAATCTGAAAACTTTCCTGAGGCTCTGGGACCCCAGTCTCAGGTTCCCAAAGCAGGCTGTAGTTGAGATCTAGCTTTGAGTCAGCATGTGGTTGACATTCCTGGGCTGCTGGTACAATTCCAATCAGGCTAAGCCGGACTTCTGTAGAGCACCACATGTGCTTTTGAATAATTTAAAAAATCAGATAGTAATGCAAAATAAGTACCAGGTAACATTTTTGTCATTTCTGCCTCAAAATTTTTTTTTAAAGAAGCAAAAAATAGAAGACAAGATAATGCAATATATCCATTGCCTAATAATAGGCATTTAGATTTTCAGTTAGTGACGGTCCTAGGTGTCTCCTTGGGCACACGTGTAGGCATCTCTAGGGTGTGCACCCAGAGGTGCAGTAGCGTCTTCAACTTGCTCTCTGTTGCCAGAAGTACATTTCCACCATAATGTGAGCGTTTCTCCACATCCTCTCCAATGTTTGGTGTTATTGGACTTAAATGTTTTTCTTATCTCATGGATGTGAAGTAGCAGTTCATGGTTGATTAATTTGTGTCTTCCCAGTTGCTAGGTGTCCCGTGTGCCTCTTCAGGCCGTTTTTAACCCATCCTATCATCACATTATTCCGGTCCTCCTGTCTCTCATATTTGGGCTCCTGTAGGAGGCACAGCTGCTGTGCGTTTCAGGCAAGGAACATAGCTTCCGTGTCCTTATCTGTGAAATGGACATAATCATGACTAACCCATGAGGTTCAGACAACACAGACCAGCTCCTGCAGCCTTGTAAGGGCCAAGCTGATGGGTGGACCACAGTCTTCCTCCTGCAAGCCATCAGGTCTAGGATGATGCTTTTCATTTTTGTCAAGAAGAACAGATGAGACCAGGGTACCATTTCAAGTCAAGGGGAGTTTCTCCTGAAGCTGGAGCAGCCCCCGTTTTCCCAAGGCAGGCTCACTTCTCCCGGCCAGGAGGCTACGGGGAGAAGGTGGTGGAGGTGGGGGAGCATATGAGCCATCTTCAGAGCTGCATCTGGTGCGGCTGGAGAGCCTGCACTGTAACGATGGTGCTCCAGCATCACTTCCTGCCTTCTCTCGGCAAGCCTCCATCACTCACAAGGCAGCCCAGGGATCTGGCCTCTCCTACCCGAGGGCCTTGGCAGACCCAGGACGGGGAGACAGGGCCCAGGGTCAGGTCAGGCTGACACCACAGAAAGGAAGCTTCTGTGTCAGAGACACACCTGACAGATGATTTATTTCTGCCCTAAGCTCTCCAAAGGCCCAGCCTTATCTCTGCTTTGCAAGGCCTCCCAGGCTCAAAAGCAGAAAAGCTCTGATTCACTCAAGACGAAAGAAACATCTAGGTGATTGTCTGAATTTTTGCTGGAAGCTCTGGCCCCCGAGGATTTCCCTGAGCACATCCTGAAACTTACTTGTTAGCCATCAAGACGCCAGCAACTTACCTAAATTTTTCCATTAACTGAAAGCAGTATCAGGTCGCCTTAAATGGCACCCATTTTAAAGTTTAAAGTTGATGAGTTTTGACGAATACGTACACCTGTTTAAGGAGACTTAAAGTCTTCTGAAATGCACAGTTTCCATGGGTTTTCATTTTGTTAGTTGAAAACATAAAAAAGGCAACTCTTTCCAGTTGGTGAGCAGGCACACTGACCGACGTGGGGAAGACCAGCATTGCTGACCAGACTGGAACAGAACCTGCACGGTTGGTGGATAAAACTGGCAAGTAAGCACCTGACTTAGTGATGCCTGTTCTCCATTCGGATCCGCGTGACTTTCTGAAGTGCCTTATTAGTTATCAAAACCATTAAACCAAGTATCAAGATAAAATGAACTCAGAACCAGGCTTCCAAATTGCTGCATCCCAAAGTGTTAATCAAGATTTTAAAAAATAAATGAAGCACATTTAATCATATTGCCACTTACTAAGAATATCATAATTAACAGTCGGGTGAGAGCAAAAAGATTGTGTTGTTAATAAATAAGTTATTTTAAATACTGTTTATCTCTATCTTATCCTTTTAAAATGTGTATTTTGTGTATGTTTTATTACAAACACAGTGAAGTAATACCATAGGAGACAGCAGACCCCGAGACAAGGGTTTGGGTGCCGGTCATTTATTTGAGAGGTGATTTCCGGGAAACAAGAGGGAGGGAAAGGGGGAGACAGAGAGGGGACATAAGTGAGGGCTTACCCCACTCCCTCAGAGGCCAGCTGACGTATCATGTAGAATGTTCAAATTGTCCCATCGAGGGATGGGGGAGCCGGGATGTTCTCCACTGGGATACCTACCTGTTTTCCTTCATCAGGTGGCAGTTGCCCTTGGGATGTTAACTTTAGGCAATCCCACAAGCTGGCTAAGGAAGCTTCCGTGGTGTGGGAAAAGCCTTTAGTCTAAAAAGCAGACAGGAGCCGGTGCAGGTGGGGGAAGCTGATGCTTGTGTAGGAGCATCCTGCACAGCTGTAGGCGAATTCAGAGACGGTGGCCCTCCCCAGCACTCGCTGAAAAGTTTGTGCTAGAAAATTTTTGACTGCAAAGAATGCATAACCTAAAACTGAGTGGAGACCACTAAACTTGAGATGATTCAGAAAGTGGTAAAAAGCTACACAGTGACTGCGAATAACTGGTGTATAAAACCAAACTCCATCCTTGTTTTTAACAGTGAAAGCAAATCTGCCATCCACCACCCTTTCCACTGGCACCCAGCCTAGATTATTTTATGGGTGAACATATCAAATCCTTAAGGACCAAGGTCCTGCTTCGACTATCCCAGAGCATAGGAAAAGCATAGAAAATGGAAAAACTTGCTGTTGAGATTATGGCCATTTCCCTTGGATTTATCTGTAAATTCAACGTAAGTGGTGTCAAAGTGAGGAGAAACTCATTCTAATTTTTTATGAATTTCTTGAAAAACTCCTCAAAGGCATCCCTCAGTGCCTCTGAATTCTATTTCTTATTTTTATTTATTTTTAAATTTTAATTTAATTTTATTTTTTAGAGCAGAGGTCATTAGGTCTATTTATTTATTTATTAGGCTTTTTTTTTTTTTTAAATAGTATTGGGGATTACGCCCAGGACCTACTGCATGCTAAGCATGCGCTCTACCACTTGAGCTATACACCCCGCCTTGAATCCTATTTCTTCACCAACTTAATTAAGGTGCAATTTCCATACCAAAAAAAAAAACTGTGCCCATTGGAAGTGAACACTTTGATGAGTTTGGCAGGTGCCTGTACCCCTGAAAACAGCACCACATCGAGATACAGAATATTTCCATCATCCCCAAGAGTTTGCTCATGTCCGGTGCAGTCGCTCCCTCCCTCTGCTTCTGGCCCCAGCAACCGATGATCTACTTTCTGTTACCAAAGATTAGTTTGCATTTTCTAGATTTTATACGTGTGGAACTATGCATTCCTTTGTGTCTGGTGTCTTTCACTCTGCATAATTATTTTGATACTTTTCCACGTGGTTTGTTTGGATTTATTAGCAAGTAGTTTTCCTTTGCGTGGCTACACCACATTTTGTTCATTAGTTCACTTATTTTGTTTTGTCATTCATGTTGTTTACAGTTTCTTTTTTTTTTTTACTATTATGCATAAACCGTGAACCCTTGTATACGAGTGTTTGTGGGGACAACCCCACGAAATTGTCAAATTTTGGCATTAGATTTTGTTGACTTTATAAAAATTAGTTGGAAAATGTTAACCTCTTTCTATATTTTGTGAAAGGGTTTGTGTTAAATTGGTGCCGTTTTTTTCTTGAAAGTGTAATGGAATTCACCAGTGAAGCCATTTGGGCCTGGAGTTTTCTCTGTCGAAAGGTTTTAAGTACCTAGTCAATGTTATTAATAGATGTGCAGGACTATTCAGATTTTGTTACATCTTGTGTTAATTTTGTGTTTGTAATTGTGCAAGTTGTATTCTTCAAGGTATTTGTCCATTTATCTCTTTTTATCTTGATCAGTCTAGTAGATGTTTATCAATTTTGCTGATTTTCAAAGAATTCTAATTTATTCTAATAAACACCCATGGAGCAGACATGAGCCCAACCCACAGTTAAGAGCCCAGTCTAGTGGCCTTGAAACTTAAAGCAGAGACGTTCAGAAGAGCCTTATGCAGGTCAGCCAGTTTCCAGCCAACCCACAGATACAAGAGTGATAACAGGTGATTGTTTCGAGGAACTGAGTTTTGGGGGTGATTCTTAAGCAGCTACAGCTGACTGCTACAGTTTGCGCATTTAAAAATTGTAAATATACGCTAACTAAAACTATGCTGATTCATGTTCACAATCAGCAGTTTATAAGCATCTATTTTTCCTCGCAGTTTCCAAAACTAAAGGTTAAAATATTTAATTTTCATCAATCTAATGAGTGAAATTTAATATTTATTTAGCATTAGAGAGGTTTAGTAATTTTCCATATACACATTGACCATTTATATTTCTTCTTCTCTGAACTGCTCCTTCATGTTCTTTGCTTGCTTTTATTTGTTGGTTGGTTGGTTTTGTGTTTTGGGGCAGGGGGTGTTATTAGGTTTTTTTTTAAATGGAGATCCTGGGGATTGAACCTAGGACCTCGAGCATACTAAGCATGCACCCTACCACTGAGTGATATCCACCCCTACCTTGCTTTTATAATAAGTATTTTGTCTTTTTCTGTTTATTTGTAGGAGATTCTTATATATTCTGCATATAAATCTTTAATCTGTTAAAAATATTGCAAATATTTTCATTCTAAGGCTTTTTTTAAAGCTTTGCTGCAGAGAAGTTTAATGCACAGTTAAATCTGTTAATTTTTTTCTTTATGTCTACTAGATTTGCCTAAGAATGCTTTTCCTATCCAAAAAGTATTAATTTTTATCATATTTTCTTCTATTATGTTTATAAAGCTTTTTATTGTTTTGAGTCTTTAAATCATCTTACTTTAGTTTTGGGTTATTATTTTGAGTTAAATATAAGATTCTTTTTCAAAACAATAGGTAATTATTCCAGCAGTGTTCATCCAATACCCCATTACTATTTCTTCTTTAATTTGAAATGCCAGATTAAAACTAAATTTTGTTTAGGAGTTGTTTCTAGAATGTCTGTCCTAGTCCACTGATCTCTCATAGTCTTATGTCAATACTATGTTGTTTGACTGCTGATGACTTAAACCATATTTTGGTATTTGCAGGGAAAGTATTCCCCATTGCTCTTAATACAATTTTTTTTCTTGGCATTTACACTTCCAGATGAACTTGAGAATATTAACAAGTTCATAACAAAATCTATGTGGATTTTTGTTTGGGATTACATCAAATACGTAGATTAATTTGTAGAGAATCATAGTCTGACAGCATTGAGTCACTGCACATGGTTTATAGAATTCCTTATTTTAATAATCTTCAGCAAAGATTGTTTGGCTTTCTCTGTGTAGGTTTTGCACAATTCTTGTTAGGTTTAGTTTTAGAGTTTTGTTGTTGTTCTGAAACGATTCTACTGACATGATTTTTTTATGGTATATTAGGCCAAAAATCAGGTGAATAGCATTTATGATGTGATTCTGGTTTTTGTACAGAATATGTCTGTGAACATGGATACCTGTTTACATAGAAAAGCTTTCAGTGGAACTGCTTGTTTAGTTCTCGTCTCCACTAGGTTCACCTCTTGTAGGGCAGGAACCATATTTTGATGACTTTGTATCTAACACCTGCATAGCACCTGGCACATTTTAGTAGCTCAAAACACCTCTGTAAAATGAATGAATGAATGAAATAAAGGGATATTGAAGGACTTACATAGAAAGGATAAGTATCTTTTTCCTCCGTGTACAGAGTTATGGATTTCCTCAAGTTTTTTCTGCTTTGCTGTATTTTCTGATTTTTCTCTCATGATCACGTATTATCTTGTATTTGAAAAAAGAAAGATGATTTTCACTTGGTGAAAGATAAAAACCGCAATGAAGGAGCACCCTACATTGCAGATCGTTTACTACTTGTAAATTTTAAAAAGGGAAAGAAAAAATCTGTGGACCCTGAAAAGGTCTAGCGAGGCAGGTTGTTCACCTCTCTGGAGGGGGTTATCCCAATTTTAGAGGCTTGCTTTCGCCACCTGTAAAATGGGATTCCTTTTGCCTTGCCTCTGTCTCTCACTGATCCTCTTGGGCATGCTTGTGCCAAGCTCCAGGCCCTCACAGTCAGGAGGAATTAGAGGAAAGCCAGGGAAAGTAATTCTTCAGTCCCTGAAGTTGTTTTTACATTATGATGATATATGGTATATGTTGCTACAGTGCCCAGAGCACATTTACAGGGAGGGCAGACCATGAAGCCCTTAGGGCTGGGAGGTCCACCAGGTCAATAATATATGCAGCTGGCAAACGAGAACACCGACCTCATTTCCTGCAGAAAATAGATGACGATAACCCCGGAGTCCTGGTTTGCATGTAAATAATGGGCAATGGTACCTCTTGGCCACTTGTATCATGGAGGAGAAGGTGAAACAAGACCGAGAAAGACAAATTGGAAAAATATGAAAGCACTGCTTATAGATCTGCGTAAGGAAGTTTCATTCATTAGGTGAAATTTGCTTTCTCTAGGAAACACAGTGTTGATATGTTTCTATACTTGAGGTTACATTTTTTTTTTATTGGTATGATTGTTACCAGGTAAGGAAAAAAGTAATAATCAATTTCTCAGGAGGAAGACCTTCATCAATTACAGCATTTGGTGATGGAGCCCATTAACCCCCGACATGGCTCTTAAGCAGTTGCCCCACCCATGATATTACCATGACTGCAGTGGTAATAACCTGGGAAGGAGGCTGAGGGTGTGTGATTTGGGGGAAGTGAAGCTCTCTTTCCAAGCCTGCTTAATCTGAAAGCTCCTGCTTTGTTTTTTTTTGAAGCAAAGGCATTTTCTTAAGGGCGGATAGCTCTCACTCTACGTGCGTTGTATCCCCCATGCTACGCAGCACAGGGCTAAACCAGTGCCATGCACTCCATTGAGTCTCTCCCTACACACCCACCTCTTAAAAATATTTAAGATAACATTTTGAGAGTAGTTTTAAGCTTATAACTAAATTGAAGGGAAGTACAGAGATTTCCTGTACATCCCCTGCCCCTACACATGCATAGCCTCCCCCATTATCAACATCCCCCACCAAAGCAGTACACTTGTTACAACTGCTGAACCCACACTGACACATCATATGATCACCATTGTGCATATTTTACATTACAGTTCACTCTTGGTGCTGTCCACTATGTGGGTGTAATGACATGTATCCATTATTATGGTATCACACAGAGTACACTCACTGCCCCTAAAAATCCTCTAAACTCAGGCTGTTCATCCCTCACTCTGCCCCAAGAACCACCCTGGCAACCACTGCTCTTTTTATTGTCTCCATACTTTTGCCTTTTCCAGAATGTCATGTAGTAGGAAACATACAGCATGTAGCCTTTTCAAATTGGCTTCTTTCATGCAGTAACATACATGTAAGTTTCCTCCATGTCTTTTCGTGGCTTCATAGCTCGTTTCTTTCCATTGTCTGGATCTACCGTAATTTATTTATCCGTTCACCTAGTGAAGGACATCTTAGTTACTTCCAAGTTTTGGCAATTACAGATAAAGCTGCTATAACATCTATATGCAGGTTTTTGTGTGAACGTAAGCTCTCAACTCTTTGTGTAAATACCAAGGAGCGTGATTACTGGATTGTGTGGTAACAATATGTTTAATTTTGTAAGAAGTTGCCAAACTGTCTTCCAGAGTGGCTGGACCATTTTGCTTTCCCACCAACAATGTATGAGAGTTCTTGTTGCTCTGTATATCCTCCTCAGTATTTGGTGTTGTCAGCGTTCTGGATTTTGGCCATTCTAATAGGTGTGTAGTGGTATCTCATTGTTGTTGTCCCTCCCACTCTTTTATTATGGAAAATATAAATTTATATAAGAGTAGACAAAATAGTATAATACTCCCTCCCCACGCCCATCCCACAACTTCAACTATTATCAATTCATGGCCAAATTTGCTTCATCTCTACCTGTACCTCCTTCTCTTTACATGCCGGTGGACCGGGGAGCCAGGAGCCTTGGGGACAAATCCAGTCCTGTGCGAGATTCCAGGGCACAGACAGCCAAGTCTATATACCTCAACAAGACCATGACCTTTTCAAGTCCAGGGGAAGAGGGGACACCAGGCTGCAGAAGGAAAACCTTGTGAGATCACAGGAGCCATCTTCAAATCTTGTCAAGGCAATTAAGGGAGGAGTAAAGGAAACAGATTTTAAAATCTTGGAAACTCCAGGAAAACAAATTTGGGGTACAGCTTGAGAAAGAATGTCAAAATCATGGGAAATGTATGGCACAATACTCAGCAAAGTATGACAGCTCTGGGGTGCTGGGGACTGGGACCAGCACTAGGGGTTGAGGTTGAATGACACTTCAGCCTTGTCTGCAATGTGTTAATTATTTATTTCAAGGGGAAATACATTCAGGTTTTACCTCCACTAAGAGTAAACAATTTTAAAGGAAGGCATTTCCCACAGTGATGTCTGCCTTCAAATGGAAGTTCTCCATCACTGGAGATGGGTCCAACTGAAGTTGCTGGACATGGTGAGTTTACCCAAGCCAGGCTGAGGAGGAGCCACTGAGGACCTTGCAGAACGACAGAGATCATGGTTCAGCAGGTCTGGAGCGGGGCCCAGGAGTTATTGTTGTTGGGTTTTTTTTTTTTTAATGTTCTACAAAATTTAAAGTGTGACTGGATATTGGATATTAAGGAATTATTAGTGCCCAACAGATATATGAAAAGATGCTCAACACCAGTAATCATCAGGGAAATGCAAATCAAAAGTACAATGAGCTTTCACCTCACACCTGCTAGGATGGCTATTATCGAAAACAAAAGATAAGTGTTGATGAGCATGTGGAAAAACTGGAACCCCTGCACACCGTTGTTAGAAACATACAGTGGTGCAGCCATTATGGAAGGTGCCTCAAAAATTAAAAATAGAACCACCATATGATCCAGGAATCTTATTTCTGGGTATTTCTACAAAAGAAGTGCAGTTGGGATCTCAAAGAGGTATCTGTACTCACATGTTCATTGCAGCATTATTCACAATAGCCAACATGTGTAAATGGTCTAAAGTCTATTAATAGATGAAGGGAAAAAAGAAAATATAATATAAACACACAATGAAATATTCAGCCTTAAGGAAGAAGGAAATCCTCCCACATGTGACAACTGGATGAACACTGAGGACATTACACTAAGTGATGTAAGCCAGTCCCAGAAGAACAAATACTGCACAATTCCGCTTCCATGAAGAATCTAATGTAGTCAAACTCCTAGAAGCAGAATGTAGAGTGGTGGTTGCCAGGAGCTGGGGAGGAGGAAGTGTGGAGTTGCTATTCAACAGGTATAAAGTTTCACACCAGTCAGAATGGCCATCATTCAAAAATCCACAAATGACAAATGCTGGAGAGGCTGTGGAGAAAAGGGAATCCTCTTATACTGCTGGTGGGAATGCAGTTTGGTGCAGCCACTGTGGAAAACAGTATGGGGATTCCTCAAAAGACTAGGAACAGACTTACCATATGACCCAGGAATCTTGCTCCTGGGGCATATAGCCAGAGGGAACCCTACTTCAAAAAGACAGCTGCACCCCAATGTTCATAGCAGCACTATTTATAATAGCCAAGACATGGAAACAGCCTAAATGTCCATCAACAGATGACTGGATAAAGAAGATGTGGTATATTTATACAATGGAATACTATTCAGCCATAATAAAACCAGGACAACATAACGCCATTTGCAGCAACATGGGCATTCCTGGAGAATGTCATTCTAAGTGAAGTAAGCCAGAAAGAGAAAGTAAAACACCATATGAGATCGCTCATATGTGGAATCTAAAAAAAACAAAAAAAAACAAAAAAAAACATAAATACAAAACAGAAACAGACTCATAGACATAGAATACAAGCTTGTGGTTGCCAAGGGGGTGGGGGGTGGGAAGGGACAGACTGGGATTTCAAAATTTGTAGATACTGACAGGCATATGCAGAATAGATAAACAAGATTATACTGTATAGCACAGGGAAATATATACAAGATCTTATGGTAGCTCACAGCAAAAAAAATGTGAAAATGAATATATGTATGTTCATGTATAACTGAAAAATTGTGCTCTACACTGGAATTTGACACAATTGTAAAATGGCTATAACTCAATAAAAAAATGTTTAAAAAATAGGTATAAAGTTTCAATTATGCAAATGAGTAAGTTCTAGAGACTAGCATAGCATTATGCCTATAGTTAACAATACTCTTGTACACTTAAAAATTGGTTAAGAGGGTAGGTTAACAATTGTTAACAAAAATGTCAACAATTTTTAAAAAAGGAATTATAATTATTCTTAGATGTTATAATGCTATTCTGGTTCTATTTTATAAAAAAGTATTTATCTCTTAGAGATATATGTTAAACTATTTATGGGTAGAATGATATAATGCAGGGGCTTTGCTTCAAAACAACTCAGTGGGGAGGTAGTAGGTGAGGGGACAGATGAAATAAAATTGTCTATGAGTTGATCATTGTTGAAGCTGGGCGATGGAAATGTAGAGTTCATTGTGTTGTACTACTCACCTCCTCCCACACTGGATTGAAACATTCCATAAGAAAAAAGGCTCCCCAGGTGATTCTGATGATCAGCCAGCGGTGGGAACCCCTAGCTTGGCTGAGCTGCAGTCCGTTTCCCAGTTTTGTTCTCTGATCTTCCACGGGGCAGGAACTATGATGATTAGCCAGGCTTGGGTCATGCTCCCACCCTAATTGGAGGCAGCAGGGAGGCAGGAGTCATGGGATACCTTAACAAGAAGAGGGTCTGGGGGAAGACTTCCAGACATCCAAGTTCAGTCTATGTCATCACCTGACCTGCATCCAGCTGGGAATAGCATTTTGAATCAAGGTTTTTTTGTTCCTTAGAGACATGGCCTCTTTTCCTATAAAAAATATACGAAGAAACCTATCTTTATTTTGAAAAAGAAAAAAATAAGATGACTTATTAGTTTATTTATTCAACAATTATTTATTGAACTCCTATTCTGTGCCAGGCACTGTGCCAATCTCTATTAAAATGGTTCTGGAAGCATGGACTGTAGGTCTCTTGGGGTCCCTGAGACCATGTCAAGGGGTCACAGAACAAAAAGTCTTTTATAACTGACGTTATTGATAATAATACCAAGACTGATGTTGTACCGATGATACAAAAGCAGCTGTGAGGAAAACCGCCGGTGCCCCGGCACGCATCAAGTCTGTGGCACCAACTGTACAAGCAGTCATTGCACTCTTCTCACCACGAACTCATAGCTAAAAAAATCCACTTGCACTCAAGAAAGTTCCCAATGAAGCAGTAAAAGTTACTGTTAATAAATTTCAGTCACTGAGTACTCATCTGTTTTAGATGCTATGTGATGAATGTGGCGTTCACATGGAGCAATGCTGCTAGGACCGGGTATACCAGCTGTCTCCAAGTACAGTGCCGTGTAGTGTATGAGTTGTAAGCTGAGCTAGCTGCTGGGTTTTGTTTGTTTGTTTTAATGGAACACTATTTCCACTTGAAAGAAAGGCCTGACACATAAACCTATGGTTTTTCAGACTTAGGTATTTGGTATTTCTCAAAAATGAACAAAATGAGCCTATCACTTTAAGTCAGGATGAGTTACCAAAGATAAAAGTCAAGATTTCAAGTTGAACATTGAAATTTGGGGAAAACTTGTATCCACCATGGTGGGCTTGTCAGCTTCTGTCAATATTTAAAGACTTCTGATTATATCAGTAGTGATATTAAATAATTTGACTTTTTTTTAATGGATGTGCTGGGGATTGAACCCAGGACCTCATGCATACTAAGCATGTACTCTACCACTGAGCTATTTCCCACCCCACTAAATAATTTGACTTTTGATATAGTATAATAGCATCAACACTTGGAAACTCTGCTCAATTTAATGAACCAACACTTTCCAAATGACCAGTGCATGATGTTACAAAACCCATTCAAATTTCAAGATGGATATTACAAAGCAGTTCTACTTCTATGTAGAATGTAGAGTGGGAAGTAGCATTGTTCCCAGCCTAACAGCAAGAAAAAGCCAGGTAAACCATGAAATCAAAAGTCTTCTTGTGTGGGAAGGTATAGCTCAAGTGGTAGAGTGCATGCTTAGCATGGATGAGGTCCTGGGTTCGATCCCCATTACCTCCACTAAAAAATAATAAATAAATTCTAAAAAAATTAACAAAATCCTTCTTGACCTCTTCAAAGAGCTGAGATTTCAGGGCAACCAAGTAGCCTGTCTAAGAAAAGACAGGTGCCTCTAAAGAGAGAGGGGACATGAGCACTAGGTCATGATCCATGTACCACGTGAGAGGGAAAAGATAATTCAGTTACGGCTTTTAGCAAAGTGCTAGAGCCTGAGTATAGACTAGTGTCAGAATAGATAACCATGGCACTGCAGGCCCAAGGGGAGTTTCCAGAGACCTCCAGCAGATGCTTATAAGGACGGGGGCAGAGCAGAAAACAGGGAAAGCTGCCCTTGGTGCTGCATTGGTCACTTTTGCAGGGAAGGCATAAAACACTATCCAGACTTCTTGCCTACTCCCCTATGGGACAAAAACCCTAAACTGCCACAGAGAGGAGAGGAAGGACCACTGAGAAAGCCCTACCTCTGAGGCTCAGGGATATAGGAGATACTGGGTAACAGGCAACAACAGTCCACTGGTGAGGAGGATCGAGAGTGTGGAGAGGGCCCCTCTGAGGAGTGGGTGCACAGGGAAGGCCAAAAACTGAGGGTGAAGCCGGAGTATCAAGAACCCAGTCCCACCATGAGCACAAGGTAATGCTGAGGAGTTTGAACTTGGTGTTAGGCTGACAGAAACCATGGCAACTCAGATTGCCTCCTGGCTGGATCACACCCTGGCTGGATTACTCAACTGCCCACACCCATGACTGAGCACAGCACAAATGCCCATTTTCAGTCACACACACCGCTTTCCTTAAGCACCACTGTCCTACACAAAATATCTAGCGTTCATTTGAAAAACTGAGACAAAAATTCTGCAAAAACAACCCATTATCAAGACACAAAACTATCAACAGAACCAGCTTTTTTATACCCAATAAAAAGTCTTTCAAAAAATAAAGATTTTTCAGACAAACAAAAGCTGAGAGAGTTTATTACCAGCAGACCTTCATTACAAGAAATGTTAAAGGAATATCTTCAGGCAGAAAGAATATAGCACTGTGAAAATAAATAAAAGAGAAATCTCACCAGAATGGAGTCTGGAGGCCAGAAGGGGGAGCTCTCATGCATGTACCACTCGACATCAATACAGATTCCAATGGGAAGAGAAGTACCTTGCATTTTCCCCACGAAGTGACACTACTTTACTACCACCAGCAGGAAGAAGAAAGACTTTCTCCTCACCTGGCAACAGCTCACTTAACCTGGGAAGCCTGTGATAATTTCAGGAGTTACTCTCAGAACGGCAAATTGTTGGTTACCCATTGATGTTAGAGATTTAATATGGAAAGATACCACATTTGATGTCAGAAGAATCCTCGGAGGTACCAAACAGATACATGAAGAAATAAAGATCACTGGAAAACATTAAGATGAAGGCAAATGTAGAAGACATTTTTTTCTTGTTTTTAATCACTTAGAAGATAACTGATATTTAAAGTAAAAATAGTAACAATTTGTTGAGAGTTTATAGCACACACAACAGTAAAATGTGTGATAACAATATTATAAAATATGGGAGGCAGAAAGAGGGCACATACCTTTATAAGGGCCTTACATTATAAATGAAATGGTGTAATGTCACTCAAGGGTAGGGCTGGGACTAATTAACAATGTATATGTAAGCTTTAAGGGAAACATTAAAGAAAAAAATTTTAAAGAAGTATAAATGATAACCCAATAATGAAGAAAAATGGAATAAAAAAGTACTCAAACCAAAAGCAGACAGAAAGAGGAGAAAAAAGCAAAACGAAGACCAAATGGAACAAAACAGAGAACAACAAATGGCAGATTTAAACCTAATCACAGAAATAATTGCATTAAGTATAAATGATGTAAACACACCTATGAAAAGACAGAGATTGTCAGAAATGGATTAAAAAAATTAAGATTTAAATGTTTATACTTGCTGTCTGCAAAGAAACCCACTTGGAATACATAGCCCAATGAGACCAATGAGATTTAAAGAAAACGATGACAGAAGTTTGTTTTTAGATTTTACATTGTAACTTACCTTTAAGAAACATGACTTGTTGAGTTTTAGTAGTAGTATGACAGACTATACACAATATCTGAAAAGGCTATTAAAATATTCCCCTCTTTTCCAATTACTTATCTCTGTGAGTCTGAGTTTTCCTCATGTTCTTCAACAGAACCACCGTGGAAGGAGAGTGGATGCAGAGATAGATACAAGAATCCACTTATCTTTTGTTAAGCCAGACATAAAAGAGATTTGCAAAAATGTAAAACAATGCCACATTCCTCAGTAAATTTTAAAAAGTTATTTTTAATACGAATACTTTATTTATACTAACATATCATAGGTATATTCTCATTATTTTTAAAGAATTAATAAACATATACTTAGATTTTCAGTTGTGACTTATAGTAAATATCATTGATAAAACCAACATAAACAATGTCTTTGTTATCCTCAATAATGTTTAAGCCAAAGACCTGAGACCAAAATATTTGAGAATGCTGCTCCGTGGAAAAAGAGAGATGAATGAGGCAAAGGATCGGAAAACAACTTACACTGTCATCATTATCTTCGTTATCATCAGCATCCGCCCCATACATATATGGAGTCATCGAATGGTTCTGCTGTGTCAGATACTGTGCTAAGCACTTTGCATGCCTCATCTCATATAATCCTCACAATAACTCTGAGAGGTGAGCACAGTTACTGTCACCCCACTTTCCATATCGGGAGACTGAGGCTCAGAAAAGGCTTAGAAACTTTCCCAAGGTCCCAAGCTAGTAAGGAGTAGATCCCAGGTCTGTCTGATTCCAGGGTGTCACTTATGCTCTGATCTTATAGTAAGAGATGAATGGGTACCTGTGAGGTTAAAGGTAATACAAGCTTTCCACTCATTTACTCATCCTTTTGTAAATATTAATATCAGAGTGTGCCTGCTGAGTGTCAGAGCCTCCAAAGAGCCTAAATTGCTTTGGATAAAACATTTCAGATGAGACATGTACACAAGCACATGCACCCCAAGCCCTGGCGTACTTGGACAGCCTCGTTTCTCTGGAAAAGAAAGGACCCTTTGGGCCAAGCTTCCTTCTCAGTAACCCTGGGAGCTACAAGAGCCCGCATTGTGAAGGCAGGGCCCCCAAGCCCATCAGAAGTGAAGACCATCAAACACTAACATCTATGGTTCTGGCTTGTTCCTGGGCTCACTGCCCACTGAGAGGTGGGTTTCCAAGAGGAGCTGACCGCAGCTGGCAGAGTGCTGTGAACCCCACTGATGAGGGCCTGGGGTTCCCATGTAAACCTCCAACTGCAGCTCTAGTAAATGCAGTGCTGACCGTAAGAGGCCCAAGTCAGGGGGAGCAGAGCCCTGGAAAGAAATATGCCCCGCCTAGGAATCGGGGTGCTGCCAACCACAGGCATTTTCATGTGAAATGTCAACACCTGCTTAAGACTGGGGACCTCACATCCCTCAAGAGACAGGAGACAGATCTGGGAAACAGACGGTCTCCTTTGGAAACCCAGCAGCTGATGTGGTTCCCAAGGGCTGCTCACAGCTTTTGCCTGATGCCTGGATGCTGCCTCTTCCATGTCACTGCCTGCTCCTCGCTGTCTCAGGGCAGCTCTGTGTGTGCCCCGTTCCTGCTGTCTGCTCAGGGCAGAAAACTCAGTGGTTCCCCGAGAGCCACCCTGCACCTGGATGAGTGTCTGCACGTGTTGGTCTGACCTTCCCATGGGGGCCTTTCTAAGCACAGCACGAGAAATGATTTTGGGTCCGCTACAGGCAGGCAGTTTCTGTCTTTGTTTTGCTCTTTGCTTGATAATTAGTATTGCAACAAGAATGGTTCCTTCCTTCCCTTGCTCTGGCTTTCTAAATATTGAATATCTAAAGTTGCCACTTGTGAAATGTGCTTACAAGAGAATACACTGTTGTTCTAGAAGCTACTGTGCACCCACCCCATTTTCATTTCCCCAACCCCACCTCAGGTGTCCGCTCTCCTGAGTCGTGTGTATCATGGAGATGACTCTTCTGAACTCTACCTCAGATATATAAGGATCTCCTTGGGTTTTGACTGTATTTGATGCCTATAAACATATTCTACTATGATTTGTTTTCTTTCTTCACAATATGAATGATTTTTTTTAATCCTAGAGGTTATATGTTTATTTTACTGCGGTATTAGATAAAAATATAACTAGCACACAAGTTGATGATTTCATGGATATCATTACTTAATTAAACCTTTACATTAAAAATGAGTTGATTTAAATAAAAATATCGAGTAAATATTAGTACAAGTGGCAAGCGCATATGGCAAAAAATGGTAAAAATTGAAATGTAAGTGGATAAAGTTCAGGAAACGTGGTTTTAAATAAAGACAGATCCATCTAAAGCTGCTCTGGATCTATGGGACACGTCTGCCCTGGAGGGGTCCTTTATGGGCCTGGGCACCTGTCATAAGCCCTTTCTGGGCACAAGGAGAAGGTGGTTGGGTCCCAGCTTACTCCCAGCTTGCTTCAGGCCACTATCAGCCAGTCAGCTCAGTGACTTCTCCCTCTCCAGTCTCTGCTCCCTGCCTGGGACTTGCCAGTGTGGCTCTCCTCCCAGGTCCTTGACGTGTGCCCATGCGGGCCCCTGCAGCCCTACTAGATCAAGCTTGCTTCCTAGTCTCTGTCGTCCAGCTCAACTCACCCTGGGGTTTGTAGATTGCATTCATGGCCCTGTTCATTACCTCTTCCTGTATCCACACTCTTTGCCAAGTAACTGCAGTACCCTCTCATTCCGACTCTGGAAAGTTCATGAGATCGGTGTTGGTCAACAGAATGAGGCTGAAGTGACGGTGTGCCAGTTCTGAGCGTAAACCTCAAGAGGCCCCGTGTGTCTGCCTGCTCTCTCTTGTGTTTGTGCCATCTCTAAGAGAAGGACAAAGCCAGCTGGTCTTAGGAGGAAGATGAGGTGAGCCAGCTGCGGTGCTGCAGCCAAGCACGACCTATGAAAGGACCCTGGCCCACATACAAACTCAGGAAGAATAAGAGATTATTGTTCTTTCAAGCCATCAAACTTTGAGGTGGTGTGTTACACAGCAATTGCTAACTGATACACGGATAAGAAGCACCTGGCTCCCACCCCAGTTCTATGGCTGTGTTCTACCCAGGCCTAGAGCAGGAAATGCTTATCTGGGTGGAATCAAGCATTTCCACACTTTCACAAACATGCCTTGTGGTTGGGCCAGTAATATTAGCCTGCCAGCACTAGGGAGAAGGGACAGGTAGAGCCTTTTTTGCCCAGTCCAGGGAGCAAGAGGCAGCTCTCTTCCACAAACCATAAGGTCCCTCACCATCTACTTCTCAGCAGACAGAACTGGGACTGGAGCCAAGACAGAAGGAGAGGCTGGGGGTGTATTCTACCCCAGGGATGCCAGGTAAGCCCTGGTGAAGTACCCCTGCCACAACAGAGACCTGGAATCCTCATGTCTGCCAGATTCTAGAACTCTCTGTGTCACAGTTGGGTATTCTTTCCAAATTCCTTCCAACTGACCGTCTCACTGTTTTCCAGGCTCCTTAGAGCTCACCCCCTGATGTTAACATGGCCTCACTTCGGGGGAAGTCGTGCTTCAGAGAGAGCGGCAGCTCGTGCGATGGTGAGGTGAACTTGACTGTTGCAGTCTCGTCCTCTCCTTCTAAAGCTTTACTTTAGCCACACTTGCACCATTGTTTGGAGGCTTGCACACTCATCTTCTGAAATGGTTTATTAGTTTCTCCACAAGCCAAGCCAAAGCCATTTTCAAAGTCAGGAGCTCCTTGCTATCCACCTACTGACTATGTAAACACATGTGTGCGCTGGAGGGGATTTTTGCCATTGTTCAGCCACCAAGCTTCCATTCCCTGGACCTAATAACTCCTTGATTTTCTTCTGGTGAATTCCCTCCCTCCCACTGTGGGAAGTAGAGGGGCCACGCCCTTCCTCTCCCAACCGTGGGACAGCCAGGCGTTGGGCACCTGACCCTAACTAGATTCTGTTCTGGGACTGTGAAGAGTGATGTAGGGGCCGAGGGATGGCGGGGTGCTCACTTTAGCAGACACAGTGGCAGCAGGCGGACCAGGCTGCGCCAGTGTGAACCAGGCTGTGGCCCCCTTCCTCAGTCTTCAGAGTTCCTACAACATCTACCCTCAGTGTCCTGGTCTCGCCCAGGCCCCCTCCAACTGATTCCTTTTGCTTGGAGAGACAGAGGCCATCTCCAGTTCGTATAGCTACCAGGCCTACTTAAATAAGAAATGTTTTTGTTAGTAATTTTTCACGTGTTTAAGCTCTGTGTTTGTTTTCCACTTGGATCGTAAGTTCCTATGGGCAGCACTTGGCACATAGTAGGATCTCAGGCGGAGCTGGGTGTAGCTCGATGACCAGAGGGAGCTTTGGAGCCAGAGGGCCTGAGTGTGAGGCCTGAGTGTGGGGCCTCACTGTGGTGCCTGAGTTCGTCCCGTGGCATCTTTAGTCTGTCCTCTGCATCTGTAAAGTGGGTATCAGGCTGAGAATGGTCACCCTTGTTCCAGATCTCAAGGCCTCTGTGAGGTTCCCCTGGGTTACTGGGGAACTCCCTTATATTCAGCTAGCGGCAGCTGACACCATCCTGGGTCTGCTACAGCTCCTGCCCCCAAGGAGGAGACACACAAGCCAGCAGACAACTGAAGTCAAAGCCGGCTGCAATGGCATGTGCCTTAGGCAGTCTCACAGGAGTTCAGAAGGGCCACACACTTGATTTATGCTCTGCTGTCACCATCTTGAAATTCTAAACAATTGTGAGCAAGGGGTCCTGCATTTTCATTTTCCACTGGGCCTGCAAATTATATAGTGAGCTCTAATTAAAATACCGTGTGAACTAACATGACGCTGGATGGCAGAAGCCAGACCTGAGAGCACATATCATGTCAGTCCATTTGTATGAAGTGTGAAAACAGGTGACACTAATCCAAAGGATTAGAAGTAGGGACGGTGGTTTCCGGGGCTGAGTGGGCAGGAGGTGGGATGGGGACAGGGAACAGAAAGGGCCTTGGAAGGCTTCAGAGGTTCCAGAGTGTTCTGTTTCTTGCTCTGGGGACTGGTTATACAGGTGCGCTCATTTGGTGAAAACTCATCTAGCTCTGTACAGGGTCTGTGCACTTTTCTGCATGTGTGTTACACTTCAGTACAAAGTTAAGAGAAAATTTGTGAAAGGTTCTGCATACTGTAAAGGAAAGTGCAGGGTGCCTCTCAGCCCTTAGGGTGCTCAGAGAGGGTTTCCCAGATGCAGGGCATGAAGAAAGTCCTGAAGGAGGGGAAAGAGGCTGGGGCTGGGGCTGGGGCTGGGGTGGGATGAGGCAGGCTGTTCCTGCAAAGGGAAGGCAGGCCTGTCAGTTGCTGGGTGAGTGGATACCCGACTCAGGAGAGCATGGGCTCTGCCCTGGAGCTTGAGGTGGAGGGGGCATGAGACACAAAGGCCAGCCTGTGCAGGGCCTCAGACTCTGCTCTGGGCAGTGGGAAGCCATGAATGGTTCTGAGCTCAACACTCCAGTCACACAGAATGGAGGGCAGATTGGGTGGGGGATGGGAGGTGAGGAGAGGCTGAGCGACCACTTTCTCAGGTGAGCAATGACAGGAGTTTGGGCTGGGGGAGTGTAGAAAAGGAAATGAATTCTGGAAACTTCTTTTTCCAATGGTATATTTGGTGATTTTAACATCTGACCATGAATTCTTTGACATTTGTCTTACAAGAGATGGAGTTTAGGATGTGAGGGCGATCTGGTTGCGGCATCTGTCACCCCATTGACCGCCAGAGTTGATTCGGCTGACCTGGCTGGCTAGGCGGGTGTCCCCTTCCTCCCTCACCACTCCACGTGCATCCCTCCCGAAAATGCTCTCTTGGTCAAAGAGGATGACTGTCCCCGATAGAGAAGGACCGTTCTTCTCTGTCAAGGGTTTATGAGCAGCTGTGCTCCCCTGCTGGAAACTCCAAACAAGCTCTCAGGAGATGGAGATTAATCCCCTACCTCTTGAATATGGGCTGGCCTCAATGACTTGCTTGTGATGAATAAAATGTGGCTGAAGTGACGCCACGTGACTTCTGAGGCTAAATTAGAGAAGGTGGGACCGCTTCCACCTGGCTCTCCCTTGGAACCCAGTGGCCAAGCTGTAGGAAGTCTAGGTCAGGAGGAGAGGTCACATATACGTGTTCTGCCTGACCACTCTGCTGAGGTCTCAGGTGACAGTTAACCTCAAGTCCAGATTTGCACATGCGGAGGTTTTCAACATGACTGCAAGTGCATGAGGTTCTGAGAGCCACCTCGCTGACCCTGTCAACCTCCAGAACTGTGATTTGTGCCACCAAGTTTGGGTGGCTTACTGGCAGTAAGAAAATAGCACCTTTGGCTATAAAGTAGATTCATCAGAACTTGAAAAATTCCCAAAACCCAGGCCAGATCCAAGCATTAACATTCTTTCAAGTCCCAATGTGCAGCCAAGGTTGAGAACCACCACGATAAACCGACCCCAAGGCTTGAGCTAGGGTTAACTTCATAAAATGTCCCCATTTCCCCCACTTCCCCTCACCCAGCTTTCTTTTGTCCTTGTCACTGGTTTCCATCTTCAGTTCCTGGCAGATCAAAGTGATCCATTTAAGTGGCAGGGACTTTGAAATCAGTGCTTCAGTCCTTGATGCTAGAAGTGTTTGTTTTTAAAGCAACGAGGAAAATGGATGTTCAGGGGAAGCAAGGAGGTTCCCAAGGGCAGGAGTGTGCATAAGGTTGCCAGATAAAATACAGGAGGCCTAGTTAATTTGAATTTCAGATAAACAATGAGGATTTTTAAGCATAAGCATGCTCCAAATACTACATGGACATACTAAAAAATTTGTTTATCTGAAATTCAAATTTAACTGAGTGTCCTATATTTTCATTTGCTAAATCTAGCAACCCTGAGTGTGAAGCCAGGTTAAGGTGTATTTGGGCCTCAACTGGGGACATCCGTAGACTCCTGAGTCCCTCAACGCCAGGGTAAGAGGCACCTCAGAAATTCCCAGGTCACTCCGCTTGTTGGAGGAAAGTGAGGCCCAAGACATTCAGTAATAAATCCAAAACAGGCAGTTCTTGGTTTGCACGTATTATGTTAACTAAATCCATGCATAGTGTCTTTGCTTTGCGGCAATAACTATTTGCATGCAGGTTTTTGTGTTGACATAAATTTTCAGATCAGTTTGGTAAAGCCTGGGAGTGCAATTGCTGACTAGTATGGTAAGTCTGTTTAACTTTGTGCAAAATTGCCAGTCTTTCTTTTGCTTTCAAGGTAGTCTTTCTGTTCTTAGGTTTTAACAATTTAACTATAACTCATCTCACTTAAACATGTCTCTTTGAGTTTATCCTGCTTTGAGTTCATTAAGCTTCTTGGATGTGTACATTGATATCATTTATCAAATTTGGGAAGCGTTCAAGCCATTATTTCTTTAAAAACTTTTTCTGTCCCTTTCTCTCTCTCTTCTCCCGCTGGAATTCCTATTATGCGTATGTTAGAATGTTCGATGGTGTCCCACAGGCCTTCAGACTCTTTTCATTTCCTTTCATTATTTTTTCTTTCTGGGTAATTTTTCTAACTGGGTAATTCCAAGTGCTATATTCAAGTTTCCTGGTTCTTTCTTCTGCCTGATCAAATCTGCTTTGTGGCTCTTCTAGTGAATTTTTTATTTCCACAATTTTATTTTTCAGCTCCAGTATTTCTATTTTGTTCCCCTTTACAGTTTTGATCTCTTTATTGATATTCCCTATTTGTTCACACTTTGTTCTTGTGATTCCTTTAGTTCCTTGTCCATGATTTTCTTTGGCTTATTAAGCATATTTCAGACAGTTGATTTTATGTCTTTGACTAATATTTCTGATGCCTGGGCTCCCTCAGGGATGGTTTCTAATCTTTTTTCTATGACTTGACTACACTTCCCCCCCTTTTTTTTTCTTTTGGTGTGCTTTATAATATTTTGTTTAGAACTGGACATTTTGAGTATTATAATAATTATAATTATAATATGGTAACTCTGGAAATCAGGTTCTCCTCTTCCTCAGAGACTGATGGTTTTTGCGTGTAGAACATTGCAGCCATCTTTTGGTTTAGTGACTTTTCCAAACTATTTTTTCAAAGTGTATTCCTTGATATGTATGGTCATTGAAGTTTCTGTTCCATTATTTCTGTAGCCAACGACTTGACAAATTTTCCTTAAAAAAAAAAAAGCATTCTGCCCCTTTAAATCTCCTGATCGATGTTGTCAGAGGAAACTGCTGCAACTTGAGAATGTTGAAACCAAGAGGAGAGTCTGTGCTGGTCTCTACCAGTCTCTCGGGGAACTGGTAGACTGACCAAAATGCACAGTCTCAAGTTTTGGGGGGATGAGGATCTTATTGCTTGCCCTGGCATCAGCCAGCCCCTCCAGGAATGCTGGCTGCTACCCCCACAGCAGCATGGCGGGGTGGGGGCTGGAGAATGGGGCATGGCAGCTGGTTCTGTCCTTCCCCCTATTCTTTTACCAGTAACAGCAGCCACTTCCTTCATCGAGCACCCTCTAGTTGTTGTAAGTGTCTGATCAGGCTCCAGAGTTTCAAGACAGTTGATTCTGAAGTGTTTTCTGTCCCCAGCTGGTGGTGGTTTTGGTGAAGGGACTGACCCCTAGGTCCTCGTATGCCACCATTTTGCCTGATGTCCTTCTGTCCCCCTCCTTTTTCTGTCACTGGCATCTGAGAGATGGTAGCAAATTGCACCAAGTTCCATGTTTGGTGCTATGAATTTTTCAGTTTTGAGGAAGATTTCATCCCTGTCCTTGGAGGGGAGGCTGACACATGTACAGAAAAAACATTGTACAAGGATTGACTTGGTCAGTGTCACCCCTAAGGACACGCAGATGAAGTGCTATAGGAGGTTCATGGAGGGGATGATCTTTTGACTCTGGGGTTAAGGATGAGCCTCCCATAGAATTGTAAGCATCTTATCTAAGGCCTTAGGCCCTCCATTGCCTCCCAGATCCATGGAAAAGGCTGGCGCCTGCCTTGCTCACCTCTTGTCCCCCATGCTCAGCGGTGGGCCTGGTACATGGAAGGGGTTCCACAAATATTTGCTGAAATTTAACTTTGCTTTTGAAGGTGTTTGAGGGTAGCTGATATTCACCTGGGTAAGTGATTATAATGTGAAGGATTTTAGATGGATGGAGGAAGATCTGTCGACTTTTACACTGCAATTGCCTTTATTGTTCAGACAGCCTTGAAGCAGGTATTGTTCTAAGCCCTGCTGTACAAGTCAGTGAAGCTTAGAAACTTAACTTCAGAAAGACTGAAATTAAGTTTCTTGCCTAAGGCTTCTCAGTAGGCAAGTGACAGAACTGAAACTATAACTTGGGTCTCTTTGGGTTTAAAATCTAAGTCCTTTTGCTGCCACTTCTGACATCCTTACATTGAATAGGAAGCATTCTGACATAGGCTGGTCTGCTTTCTGCCATTCAGACAGGCTCTTCTGCACATTGAGTGAGTCTGTCTTTTGCGCTCGGAATTTCCTGCTGTCAGGAAGCTGACATTCTAGTGTGGAGAGATGATAATTAGCATGGGGACAGATAAAATTGATAATATTAAAGAGCTATTAGCGCTAGGAAGAAAATTTTAATAAGTGAGGTGTTTGTGGATGCTTAAAGGAGAGTGGAGAGGCTGCTATGGACAGGATATCAGGAAAGCCTCTTTATCTGAACCGAGGCCTGAGTGATGCAAAGCTGTCAATTAAGCAAAAACCTGGGAGTACCATTGCAGGCAGAAGGGTCAATCAGTGCAAAGACCCTGAGGCAAGAATTAGTTTAGACTATCTGAAGAAAAGAGAAACCATTGTGGTTGGTATAAACGTCAGGGAACTTGCAAGGAGTGGGGAAAAGTGGGATAATGCAGAATTCTAGTAGGGCATCTGAATTTTATCCTAGAACCAATGGGGAGTTAGAGAAGGCTTTAAAAGGGAGAGTGATATGATCTGGTTACTTTTGAAAAGCTCACAGGCTGCAGTTGAGAATAAATTAGAGGTGTGTAAATCAGATGTCTTTGGCTGCTAGTGAAAAAAGAATCTGATGCAAACTGCCTTAATCAGTCAGGAAATGTACTGGCCTCTTTAACCAGAAATCCAGAAGTAACGCAGACATCAGAGTTGGCTGATTCAGCCCTGAATCAAATTCTGTGATGTAGTCAAGGACTTAAGTTCTGTCTCTTGGCTCTGCTGGTCACAGAGTCAACTTCATTCTGAGTCTAGGATGTGTCTAGGTGGTCTTCCTAGACCTGAAACACACAGAGCCACATGCTTGGTGCTTCATGCCAAAGGGATGGATAGATTTTTTATGGAAGCACTTGAAAAGAATGAGGGAGAACTTTCTCAGAAGCCTCCAAGAAACTTCTATTTGTGGAGTGTCACGTGCCTATCCTGAAGCAACCACTTACAAGGAAAATGCATTATCCTTCCTCTGGAGCTGGGGGTGGGTCAGCTTCCCACAGGCACAGGAGCTACATGGGCTAGAGACGCACATGTGAATGAGGGGAGACAGGGTGAGCAGCTGCCAGTGTCCATTACAGGAGGCAAAAGTGAGAGCAGGAGTGCCAGGGAAGAAGCTGCTGAAGCAGTTGAGGACAGACAGAGATGGTGGTGCGAGAGCAGTCAGAATCTGCCTGTTTCAGAGGTGTTGTTGGATATGCAGTGAGGAAAAGAGAGGAGTTAACATTAACCATTTGCCCAAGTTTTCCTCACTTCTTTCTTTGAAGCGAAAGGAAAAACGGTGTGTCTGGACTGGTGAGCTGGCCAGAAGGAAGGAGAAATAGAGCAAGCTGACCCCCCAGTATGAGAACTGCAGGTACGTCCCAGACCCGTTCCCATTAGCACAACACCGAAGGAACAGGACCTTCTGTTACGGATTGCAGCTGAGACGGTTGTTAGGGCAAGGCCAGTTCCATTCAGTAAGCATTAATTGGGTACCTACTGTGTACAGAGGCTGTATGAGAAAAAGGTCACAGGAATTTTGAAATAAGAGAAAAAGTATGGGTAAAGTTATCCTTGAAAAGTCTCTTAAATAGCCGATACAGAGCAATGTATTAAACACAATAGCTTTATATAAGGAAAACTTATGTGTGCAGTAATTAATACACATGCAAAATCTAGTTGCATGTTTTAATTCATTAAACAGGCACAGGAATGGGTTGAATTTGCTGAAATTAAACCAGCATATGAAACAGCATTAGTGCATGAATTAAGC
This sequence comes from Camelus bactrianus, assembly GCF_048773025.1. Taxonomy (NCBI): domain Eukaryota; kingdom Metazoa; phylum Chordata; class Mammalia; order Artiodactyla; family Camelidae; genus Camelus; species Camelus bactrianus. The sequence goes on along the minus strand of NC_133547.1, from coordinate 19,431,966 downwards.
TCCTACCGCCAGATGGAGCGTTAACGACGAGGGGCATGAGGGTGGACATAAGGCTAAGACAGTGCTCACCTCCGTTAACACTCACTGAGCATTGATTCCCTGCTAGAATGAAAGCTTCCAGAGGGCTACAATAGCGCACAGGCTCAGGTTAAGCCAGCCGCTGCGCCGCTCCGGCACCACGTGACTCACCAGGGGCGGGGCGAGGGGGCGGAGGCTGCGCGCGCTTCCCAGCGTGCCGCGCGGGGCGGGGCGAGGGGCGGGGTCTACGGGGGAGGTGCGGAGGAGGCGCGGCCGGCACGGGACGCCTGGCTCGGCCCAGCCACCGGATCGGCGCCTCTCCCTCTCGAGGACCGGTCTGCTGCTCCGAGCCGGTGGCGGCGGCGGCAGCGGGCGGCATGCGAGTGTGAGATGCGGCCGCGGGCAGCCCGGACGCGAGCAGCGGCCGCCGCGGTAGCAGAGAAGGCGGGCGCGGCCTCCTCAGCGCGGGGCGCGCAGTGCATGAGGGCGAGCACGCGGGCGCTGGGTAGCCGCCAGCCACGCCGCTTCCATAAACACTTGTTTAGGACTCGTTCGCCCCGCTGAGGCCCCGGTGCCCCCGCCATGGAGGCCCCGCCCGATCCCGGGCCCCACGCCTCGGCCTCGGCCTCGGCCGCGGCGCCGCTGCGCGCCCCGGAGGTGGCGCGGCTCCGCGAGGAGCAGGAAAAGGTAACAGGCCGCGTTCCCGGCCCCGCGCTTCCGCCGGCGGTCTCGGGACGCTTGTCCTCGGCGCCCCGTCCCCGCTCCCCGGGGCCGGGGGCTGACCTCCGCCCGCCCGGCCGACCCCCTCCTGCCCTCAGTGGGCCGCATCCCTCTGGCTGGGCCCAGCTCACTCCTGACCCCGAACGGGGGAGGAGCGCAGCCTCTAGGCCCGGGGAGAGTGTTGGGAGAAACTTTTGTCACGTGCTCTTGTTGTCTTTTGTCTGGAGCCCTTTGACCTCCAAGGGGAGGGGAGGGATGGGGAAGAGGGATGCGAGAATCTGTTTAACTTGTGTATCAAAGTGAGGTTTTAAACTTCATGCCTACGACAGTGTGTAGGAATTTTCTTGGTGAAGGACACCCTGTAAATGGAAGTGTTCAACTTATTTTTTTAGCTTGTTACCTAATCGTTACTACAATGTATACTCTTTGTTGCTCTTTATCTGCACTTAAAAGTTTTATTAGGTTTGTAATGATACGCTTCATGTGCAGTTCCAGGTTTGGTTTAGTATTTGTCAAAGTAGAATGCCATTTTATTAAATTTTAATTTCAGTTGTATAATGAGTTTTGATCTACCAATAAAGAAGAAAGGTGGTTTTGTATTTTCTAATGGGATTGTATACGAAGAAGTATAGAAATAGAGTATTATTGTTTAATCTGAAATTTTTTTTCTCTTTAGATTCTGTAGCGTTTCAGTTTCTCACTGTCTTCTGAAAGTTTTAAATTCTTATTTTGAAAGGTAGCGTTTAACTTACCTAAAATGTCCTGTGTCATATTGAGAGTATCATGGTTATAAGGGTTAGAAAGTTGTTTCAAAACTATAAACACTGGGAATCCCTCAGTTTTTCTATTGAACATTTCTGTATAAAGTAACTACTTACACAGGTATATAAATATACTCAGTTCAGTTAGATGAGGGGCTTTTCGGAGAACCTAAATAATCCTGGTTTGCTTGGAAACCACCTGTTAGGATGAATTGTGGGAATCTTTCCTACTTTGATCTGGTTCTAAATTATTTTGTGCATTGGATTTTCCTTTCTGAGAGCCATTTTTCCTCTAAAACCATATACAACGGTTGGGTTTAAAACTTGGCTCTTTTCAAGTTGGGAGTTTAAAAATTCAAGTTTGGTCTGTTTAATGGATTTTTTTTTTTTTGAGAGAAGAAAAAGAAGACAGCCCTTCATAAAACCGATTTGTTCATCTTTGGCAAAAGCTATTTACATTTTTTGTTCTTATAGGAAATGTGAAACAGACCCTCAGAAGACGGTTTTGCCTTTCTTATGTAGAGGAATTAATTCTCTCCATAGTATAATGTTTGCGTACCACTGACTTGATATGTTTTCTCCCATTTGATATGTTAAAAACAGAAATCCTTGGTTTTATTCTGATATTAGTGTGTCTGAAAGACAAACGATACATTTTGGGGTGCTCTGAACAGCTTTCTGGTATGGTATCCAGTTACATTTGAAAACTGCCTTCTCCATTACAGTCCTGTGGAGACCCGAATAACAGTCTTCGGTAGACACTGAGTATGTTACCAAATTACTTTTCTGTGCTATGTTAGTATTTATTTTGGCACATAAAATAAGCATGTGCATGTCTGTTATGGGTATGTAAAGTCATTCCCAGTTCATGATAAAGCGCCTCAGTAAACAGAATAGACTATATTTGAGTGGATCTGCTTCAGTGGACAGCAGAGACCCGTAAGGCGACAAAACATACTGGTTAGATAGCTGTCCTTTAATTATATAGTTCAGTATAGGGAAGCTTTACCTAGTAAATAGTTAAATTTCTTGTGAGGAACTTTTAGGCTTTAAAACCAACCAAGCAGCTTGTAGGAGTACAGTGAACTCCAGTAAAGTAGAAGTGTTGAAACATTATTGGAATGAAAAAGGAAAAAAGTCATAGTAATTTTTTTTTAATTTTTAATTTTATATTTCATTTTTCCCCGTAACGGAGGCACTGGGAACTGAACCCAGGACCTCATGTGCAGCAAGCTCTACCACTGAGCTATGCCCTCCAACCTCCCTCACAGTAGTTTTATATTAGTGTAGCAGTCAGTATTCCTTTATATAAGTCTAATTAATCATGCTTTCACACTTGCCTTTCCCTACCATCGTTCTGTGAGAGAACTGAAACCTGAAGAAGATGATTTGAATGACCTTTTTTCAGTTTTCCCTAGGATGGTACCTAGTTAGTAGGCTCTAGGTGCAGAGGATAGAAATGAATTATTTATATACAGTTGATACCTTAGGGTCAGGGAATTATTTTCTCTGGGAACCTTGGTTAAGAAGGGCTAGTGGGTAAGGTGGTTTAAATGTTGCTCGTCAATGTTTTTGTTTTTTAATTCAGCTAAGGAGTATAACACATTTTACCTTGGTGCCTGTGTTTTTTCCTTGTTTATTCTTTGGAGCACTGAATAACTCAGAAAAAAATTAGTAACCTGAGGAAAAAGACAAAGAGGGGCATGAATGATCCAAAACCCCAATAATGACATCTTTAGTAAGTGGACAAGATCAAATATTTGAATATTGTTCTCATTTATGGCATCAATGCTGACATTTCCAAAAAAATTTTTTTAGTTAAAACTTATGTTTGTTTCTTACTGATCTAGCAAAAAGACATGTACAAAAAGATTCCCTGCAGATTTGTTTAAAATAATGAAAAACTAAAAATTCAACACTAGGGGATTGGTTAAATAAATCATGATACGTATGAGGAGCTTTTATTGCAGTCATTAAAAATTGTTGAACAGTATGTATTGTGGTTACAGTTATGTTTATATGTGTATAAATATTCACACACTTTATACAGGAAAACACACCACTGAATAATGTTTTTAAAGCACACAGTTTCATTTCTTATTTTAACCTAAAAGTGAGTGAAATCAAATGGAATTTTTTTCAATAAAGGCTATTGATGAAACCTAAGTTTTCTGAATATCAACCTGATTAGCTATTATACACTGTATTTTTAAAAATTTTTTTAAAAAATTGAAGTATTGTTGATTTACAGTGTGTTAATTTCTGGTGTATAGCATAGTGATTCAGTTATATATTCCTTTTCATATTTTTTTATTGTAGGCTATTACAAGGTACTGAATATAGTTCCCTGTGCTATACAGTAGGAGCTTGCTGTTTATATATTTTATTTATAGTAATTTGTATCTGCAAAGCCTGAACTCCCAATTTATCCCTCCAACTCCCCCCTTTCCCCTCTGGTAACCACAAGTTTGTTTTCTATGTCCGTGTGTCTTTCTGTTTTGTAACTACATTCATTTATGTCATTTTTTAGATTCAATATATAAGTGATACGGTTTTTTTCTTTCTCTTTCTGGCTTACTTCACTTAGTGTAACAATCTCCAGGTCCATCCATGTTGCTACAAATGGCATTACTTTGTTGTTTTTTATGGCTGAGTAGTATTCCATTGTATATATACCACAACTTTGTTATCCAATCATCTGTTGGTGGACATTTAAAAAACTAATTAATTTTAATGAAACCTGGGATGTTATCTTTAATTGCTAAATACTTTCTGGGCCTGGCAAATGGCTCTTGGTTGGTTTGAACACAAGTTATGCAGGTTTATTTCTTACACCAGAGTGGATAGATACAGTTTATTCAAATATCCATTCTCCCAGTTGGTTTCCTTTTCTTTGTTTCTTGGAAGTTTTATATACTTATTAATACTCTATCAAAAGATACAGGGACAGGAGGGAACTTGGATTATCTTTCTTTTCCCCTCTTTTAACTAAATTTGCTTTTACTGATAGCAGTAAAGTATTTGGTGGAAGGATATAATCTACTTAGGAGACTCTCTGGACTGAACTATACCATAAAAGTTATAATCTATGATTGTAGTGGAGTGTTTTGGGCTTTTGTAGGAGAAATTTCCTCATACTAACATCTTATTAAATCTGGTTCTATCTTAGAATTGCATTATATTGAAATTTTGTTTTCTTGGCTTAAGTGTTGTATCACCTTGATTAAGGTGATATCTATATTTTATGTCTACAGATACTGTTATCTTTTTTTAGCAGAATTATTGAGATTATGCTATATAGTATTGTGAAAAAAGTGGTATATATTATTGTTTCCTAGGTTTATTTGTAGGGTAACAGTAGTTTTGGAAAATTCATGAGGATGATATTACTTAGTTTATTGTAATTACTGAGTGGCTCATGTGATTTGGAATTTTAAAATAACTTATACTTTCCTGATATAGAACCTGGGGAATTAAATGCATTAAGGGTAAATAGTTCAAATTTTTCATAAAGCAGAACAGCTAATTTAACTTTGGTTTGTATATTTCTTATGATAAATTGCACATAGTTTAAGAAACTGTCAGCCATGTACTCTGTACAACAGCTGTTTTTCTTCTCTTTAAGCCCAGAAGCCAAGCGTAAAATTTTTCACAGATACTTATTGAGTACCTAGTGCATGTCAGGCTTGTATCTACTATATGCCATCCTCTGCTGAGGATGCAGTGGTGAATAAAATAAAGTTTTTACTTTGACCAGGATCACATTCTAGTGGTAAAGACATGGAATAGGCACATTTAAAATGTCAGGTGGTTTGTGATAGGTAAGGAGCTGTTCCAGATCATTGTAAGGATTTTGGTTTTAATTTTTGTGAAATGAGAATCCATTGGAATGTGTTTAGAGAGTCCTCCTACTGATCTTAAATGATAAGAATCCATTTGTCATTCATGAGGAGAGGGATGAGGGGATTGTGGGATTGCATTATATCTAGTAAATTCTTTGAGTGCCAGGCATTATGGATAAGACATTTACAAAACTGATACTAAGAGTCTTCATTACCTCTTAATTTTTCAGGTGAACCTTTTGGGTTGTTTGTAGTTTTTCCCTGAACTTTATCATGGAATATTTGTATCTTCAATTCTACTTATAATGCTTATTTTCCAAAGTGGTTATACCAATTTATGTTCCTGTCAGTAGTGGGTGAAGGTTCCAGCTACTTCATGTCCTCATCACCACTTGGTACTGTCTGTCCTTTTCGTATTTGCTAGCCATTCTAATAATGACTAATGAATGAGGTTAAGAACCTTTTCAAATACTTACTGGCTATTTGTAGGATTTTTGTTTTGTTTTTTTGGTAAAATACCTACTCATCTCTTATTCCTTTTCTGTCGAGATGCTTGCCATATACTAATTGACTCATTGTAATTCTTTATGTACTTTTAATGAGTGCTCTTCCAGGAATGTTTTGTAAATTTCTTCCCTAGTCTGTGGCTTGATCTGACACTCTGTAATGGTGTCCCTTAATGAATAGAAATTAATTTTAACAATCGTTTCTTATGGTTAATGTTATTTGGTCTTGTTCTTAAAAAGTGTTCCTTACCCTAATATTCTGAGATATCCTCTTATGTTATCTTCCAGAAGCTTTATTGTTTTGCTTTTCATGTTTAGATCTACAATCTACCTGGAATTGATTTTATGTATTATGGAGGATTGAGGTTAGGTTTCATTTTTACCATATTGATAACTAATTGCTCTGTCACCATTTATTAGAAAGATTGTTCTCTTTCCACTGCATTGTCATCTTTGTCATAAATCAGATGACTGCATGTGTGGATCTGTTTCTCAGTTCTGTTCCATTAGCCTATTTGTTTATTCTTGCACCAAACTAATACTGTCCAATTTTTATAGCTTTACAAGTCATCTTGATACCTGGTAGTGTACGTTTTATTGTGATTCCTCAAGATTGCCTTATTTTATCCTTTCAGTCCTTATGTTATTTCTTTTTCTTGTCTTTTGCACTGGCTAGGATTTCTAGTACAAGGTTGAATAGAAATGGTGATAGTGGGTGTTAGGGGTAAACAAGAAAATTCACCACATATGATATTTTCTGTGGATTTTTTTTTTGTATTTTTTATCAGATTAGGGAATTTTCCTTATATTCCTGGTTAGCTAAGAGGTTTTCTGAATGGGTGTGGAATTTTAGAAAATGCTTTTTTCTGAATTGAGTTATAGATAATTTATTGAAGAGAGTGTGTTTGATCTTTTTAATGTTGAAGTTCTTTTCTTTTTTCATTTTTAAGAAAGGAAGAGTTGTAAGAATAAGTTTGCTTATAGCCAAAGATACATTTTGTAAGTAAATGAGTTTTCAGAACTCATGACTTGTGAATTATATTTTATTTTAGAACAATTTGTTTTTGTTGTCATTAGCACTTATTATCATGCCAGTCATGTGCCATGAGATGAAAGAACTTTGATTTTAGTCTTTTGGAAGTTATTAATAAACATTGTGATACAGTATTTCAAGGGGAAAAAACCCGGTTTTCATTGTGTTAGGCCTCTCCAGATTGGAGTACGAGAATAATTCCAAAACGCAAGTGGGGAAAGGGCGAAGGAGGTGCCCAGAGTCTATGTTGTGACCATACCTGTTTGATTTTGTTCTGATGTTTTCAGTTTGGGTTTAAAAATCTTTTAGTCTGTATCATGCTTGTCTTCATCTCCAGATTAGTGAGTTTTAATCTTTTTAGTCTGTCCAAAGGCAGTTTTCTTTTTAAAGCAACAGCTGTTTATTTTGAAAATACGTAAAACAACAAAAAAGTTTGAAGAATAGTTTGTCATCAATAGTATTTTGTCTCATTTGCTTTTTCTTTCTCCTATTTTTTTTCTTACAGAACCATTTGAAAGTAAACTGCAGACATCCTCACATCCCTGGTACTGTTAACACATATCATTTTAGGAGAAGGTCATTCTCCTACATAATCATAATATCTTTTTTCTAACCCAGCAAATGAACATTGACACACAATAATATTATTTAGCATATTCATATTTCCTAAGTTTTTCTAAAAATGTCCTTTATAATATTTTTTAATCCAGAATCCAATGAAAGACTGCATTTGGCAGTCTCTTTAATTTCCTTTCATCTGAAACAATCCCCCTGCCTTCTTTTGTCTTTATGAAATTGGTGTTTTTGAAGAATTTGCAACAGTTTACTTATAGGATGCCCCACAATTTGGAGATGTCTGATGTATGTAATCATGAAGAAACAAACATTTTTGGCAAGAATACTACATAGTTGATGATGACTTCTTACTGCATCAAAGCAGGAGACATATAATGTTACTTAATTCTTTTACTGGTGTTGCTAATTACCTGTTTAAGGTAGTACCTACCAGATCTCTCCACCTTAGGTACCTATTCCCCAGTGTAAGAAGTAAGTACTTTAAAAGGTAATAATACTTGAAGACATTATAAATATACTGTTCTCCAACAACTGTTTACCATGGATGATCCTTGCCTGAATCAGTTATTGTTTTGGTGTTTGCAAATTAGTGTTTTTCTAACCATCTCTCTATATATAGCTGTTATTTTTTGGTAAAGAAGAGCCTCTTCCCCCCTTTTAGTATCACTGTAAACCCTGGTTTTGTTTTTTTTAATTCAGTGTGTTATAATTTGTCATTATTCCTTTTGATGCTCAAATTGTCCTAAATTTGGCCAGTGGGAGCCCTTTCAAGCTGGTTCCTGCATCCTTTTGGCATATCTTATCATTCTTTGATCATTACCTTGTTTTCTGGCACAAGGTGTCCCAGGCTTCCCTTGTAGTTTTCTTACCTTTGTTCTGAAATTGACTTATTTCTTCAAAGAGCTCTGGTTTCTTTTAATGAGAAATGTTTAGAAACCAAGATCTGGACCCAAGTTGTGCTCATTGTTACTGAGATACTGTTGCATCAAGGTCCTTTTGATGGACAGTTCTAAGGAAGTATATTAACCTTCAGTATACCAGGAAAAATAGTCATCACCATTTACCATCTGCATCCAAGAAATCTTTACTTTCCTATTTTTCAAAGTAATTTTTACAAGCAATGTAAAGAAATAAGAATAAGGCATAGTGAAAGCCAATTTTATTGGCTATTTCAATAAGAATTTGAAAATAGTAAGTAAATTTCATTGCACAAAGATCACAAGAGATTTAAGAATATTGCCACACATCTTTTTAGAAAAATGGATTGTCCAGGTTCTTGTTGCAGGCTATCACATGATAAAGTTCTTTTTGGTGAATAACTAAGTGGGTGGGAATACTCTATTTTCTTTTTGTTCTTAGAAGTATATTGTTCATTCTTTGATTCTTTTTTTTCTCCTCCAAGTCAGTCAAACTATTCAGCATAATTCAAAACAAACAAACAAACAAAAAAACCACTTCACAGAAGCTTGAAAAAAAATTGTACTGCATTCAAATACATGTAGTTAGTTCTCTTCTTAGTTGGCATGATGTTTTTTAGGACCTTTGCTGTCAGGATTTTTTTCCCCCTAGTCTCCGTAAGAAGCTTAAAAACTTTTAGGAGTGGAAAAAGAAATGGAATTCAAAGCTCTTTTATTACAGCAATCTTATTTATTGTGATAAAATATATATAACATAAAAATTGCCATTTTAACCAGCTTTAAGAGTATACAGTTCAGTGGCATTAATTATATTCAGTGTGATGCAGCCATTACCACTGTTTCCAAAACTTTTTCATCACCTCCAACAGGAAGTCTGTAACCAGCCATTAAGCAATAACTTTCTCATTCTCCCTTCCCTTGAGCCCCGCTAATCTCTAATCTACTCTCTTTCTATATGAATTTACCAATTCTAGATATTTCATAGAAGTGGAATCATACAGTATTTGTCCTTTTGTGAGTAGCCTGATGTTTTCAAGGTTCATCATCTGTGTTCTGGCATGTATTACAACTGTATTCCTTTTTATTAATAATATTCTGCTGTATGCATGCACTGCATTTTGTTTATCACTTCATCTGTTGATGAACTCATGGGTTGTTTCCACCTTTTTGCTCTTGTGAATAACGCTGCTATGAACATTGGTGTGTGAGTATCTGTTATAGTTCCTATTTACAGTTCTTTGGGATATATACCTAGGAGTGGAGTTGCTGAGTCATATGGTCATTCTATGTTTAACTTTCTGAGGAACTGCCAAACTGTTTTCCACAATGTTGCACAGTTTTACATTCTCACCAGCAATGTGTAAGATTTCCAGTTTCTCCACATCCTTGCCAACACGTTCCTTTTTTTTTTTTTTTTAATTTGAGATGTCCTAGTAGGTGTTAAGATCATTGACCTATTGTGGTTTTGATTTATATTTCTGTAATGGCTAAAGATGTTGAGCATCTTTTCATGTGTTTATTGGCCATTTGTATATCTTTGGAGAAATGTCTCTTCAGATCCTTTGCCCATTTTTAAATTAGATTGTCTTTTGTTGGTAGTTGTAGTTGTCATTTATACATTCTAGGTATTAAATCCTTATTACATGTATGTTTTTTGTATATTCTAGTTGTTAAACCCTTATCAGATGTATGATTTACAAATATTTCCTCCCGTTTTATAGGTTATCTTTTCACTTTCATGATAATGTCCTTTGATGGATAAAAGTTTTTAATTTTGATTAAGTTCAGTTTATCTTTTTTCTGTTGTTATTGTTGCTCCTGCTTTTGGTATCACATCTAAGAACCCATTGCCAAGTACAAGGTCATGAAGATTTACAACTATATTTTCTTCTGAGAGTTTTATGGTTTTTGCTCTTATATTTAGGTCATTTATCCACCTTGAGTTGACTTTGTATATTGCTCATTGTTGAGTTTGAGAAGATTCATCTAGGATATTGTCATTTGAAGACTCATAATCTAAGATTTAGTTTACATTAATATTGTCATTATCATTATTTGTATCTAGTTGTGCTGTCCAATATGGTGGCCAGTAAACTACATGTAACTTAAATTTAAAATTCAAATTAATTCAAATTAATTCAAATTTTAAAAATTAAATTTCTCACTCATAATGGCCACATTTCTAGTACTCAATAGCTACACATGGCTGTTGGCTGTTGCATTGGACAGTGTTGATTAAGATTTCCATCATCAAAGAAAATTCTGTTGGACAGTCCTGGTGAAGGGAGCTGCTATCATTTTTTAATTCACATTCTAATTTGTTTAATAATTGTGAAGTGTCTTCCTCTGGTCACTCTTCTCCTTACCATTTTGGTAAGAGAAAGAAAATTTCTGAATTGTCAACTGTGTTTGAAAGCTAAAAACAGACTGCAAAGATGGTATCTTCATCTTTTATACTTTTTTGGAAAATGATGCCATACTTTAAGCAGTGCAGTAAGAAAACTGAAGAATGATTTTGTTTTTACTATTGATTGCATCATCCTTCTAGGTGATTTCCCTGATTTCTCCGTTACTTTTTATATAGCTCTTTTTCTTTAAGCATAGTTAGGAAAAATTGATGAGTAATCATTAATTAATTACTGGGTGATGAAATGACAAGATATAGGAAAAATATAATCACTAGGACCTTATCATGCTCCTTAGGCTTATAAAAAGGCTCACTGTACTCATATAATAATTGAAAGATAGGAAGAGTTTTATCCTTTTTTATAAGTGAATTTTCTCCTTATTCTTCATAAGGTCTCCAACAGTAGAAGTCATGAAATGTCAGTCCTTGCAAATAGTTACAACTGCTCAAAAAAGAAACGAAAAAACTAAAATTGGGGTCGGTGGATCCTGATACTTTCCATTCACATTCATTGCCACAGAATTCTTAACTTTCCCCCCATTTAATTTGAATCTCCCTTTTTTCCATAGTGAAACCTTGTTCTCAGGAACACCTATATTTATTCATTTGCTGTACTCCACAATATACACAAAATAGTTTCAGAATTACTACATTAATACCACTGCCAACAGCAAACCTATGAAGTAAAGTTCATAATTTCTTTGCAATTCCTTTTGTTCTTGCAGAATTAACCCCCTTGAGGCATATGTTAGGTACTGATCTCAGAAGTTACTTGAATTATTATTTTTTCAGTTATATCTTGGTGTTGATATACGATTTCTGTATGTGCTGAATTTTAATGTTTGCTTTTTTATCAGTTTGACTTTACTATATGAGTATATAAAATATTTGCATAGTTTAAAATCACAACTATATCAAAAGGTATAGTGAGGTAATTCATTCCCATCCCTGCTCCTACCTGCCCCTATGGATAACCATTTTCATTAACTTCTAGTGTATCCTCCCTGTATTTCTTGAAAAATAAATACTAGAGTATGCTCTCTTATCTCCTCTCCACCTTCTTACACAAAAGGTGTAGTGTATTATATTTTGCCCCTTGTTTTTCTCATTACATGATATACCTGGGAATCTTTGGTTCATAGAGATCTTCCTCATATTTTATGGTTGCATAATACTCAGGTATATTATCAGGTATTCAGCTGGTATCTTATTGATGTGCATTTTGGTAGTTTTCAGTCTCTTAATAGTACTAATAATGCTTCAGTGACTCACTGTGCATATGTTCTCATTTGTGAAGTGACTTCAGATAAAATCCTCAAGGTGGTTTAGTGGGTCACAGGACAAATTGGTTTACCTTTATAAGCTATATCTATATCTTTATCCATCTATATCTCTGTATAGATATGTATATATGATTACCTTTTCAAAGAAATGGTATTCCTTTCAATTTAGTTTATAATATTAAATAAAAAGAGGTTAGAGGCTAGATGTTCAAAAGCTAGAGAACAGTGTTTTGAGTTCCTTGAATTGGCTGTTTCTTATGCTATCCACTGCCATTTTCAAGTTGTAATTTTTTACCTAGAGGCTGGTCTTGGTGGTTCCACCCTTGTTTCCCTTCTGCCTTTTCCCCAGAGCTGCCTCTCCTTTATTTATTTATTTATTTTAACAATGTGAATCAAATTATGCCATTTTTGTCACATTCTCTCCTGCTTGTAATTCTTTGGTGGCTTCCCATTGCACTTAGAATGAAATCAAGGGTCATTAAAATGTGGTTTGAGACCCTTGTATTGTCAGACTCATCTCTTTCTAGGTTCTACTCCCTACTTATTTACTATACCTTAAGATAGTGACATGTTTTGTGGGGCAGAGTACTCTAAATGTGTTTCTGTTAAAGATTTTTTTTTATTAAAAAAAAGAAATCCTAATGCAGTATAGCAAAAAGTACTCCATTTAATCTATGGATTTGGCCATTGTTCCTCATCCTTTGATTTCCTAATTTTGTGAGTGGAGTAATACTAACGTTGCTGAAAAATGAGTGCTTTTTCCCTAGGAACAAAGAGACAGAATTGAGTTATGTGTTGGGCACTGTCCTAGATACTGTGATACATAAGGCTTTCTTTTCTGTCCTCAAAGGACTTATGTTTGTAGGGAAACATGTTAACAGAAAACTTAATGCAGTGTGATAATTGTGCTGTTTCTAATTCTTTGCTTTTCATTTGCTTCTCAGCCTACTGTAAACTAGTTTCTTCCTCTGTCTTTTCATTGAAATGACCTAAAGTTTTTATTATATTTCACTTGCCAAACTCAGTGGACCCTGTTGCCTATTGGGCAGCTTCACTTGTATGGCCCACAAGCAGCTCAGTTTCATTTACTACAATTAATTCATCATCTTTGTCCCTAATGTACATGCTGTACATACTCATCCTGATTCTGGGCAACATTATTCAAACCAGAATCTTTTCAACCTGCTCTGATCCATCTCTCTCACACCACTAATTTACTAAATCTCATCAGTTCTTCCTATATGATCTATACCTTCTATCTTTTTTGTTTGTTTTTGATTTAGGGGGGAGGTAATTAGGCTTATTTATTTAATTTTTTTTTAAATGGAGGTCCTGAGAATTGAACCTGGAACCTAGTACATGAAAAAATAAGCATACACTCTACCACTTGAGCTATACCTTCTGTCTTAAGAGACCACTTGTTTGTTGTAATTAGGCTCTTGAAAAATAATGTCAGATTTTTCAGTTAAATGTTAATATGTTTTTTGATATTGTCAGTCTTTTTAATTTTTAGCATTCTGATGTTACCTCATTGTGTTTCTATTTTGCAGTTCTAATCTGTGGATGTGTTATATTTCTATTTAGGTCTTTAAATTTTTTTATCCATCATTTATTTGGGGTTTAAGTCTATTCGTTTTGCCACATGTTTTCCACTTGTCACATTTGTTTTTATTCCTTTATTTCTCTCTCTTTTGTGTTAGTAAAACATTTTATATTCTGTTTTAAACTCTATTAGCTTTATAGTTATATGGTTTTTAAACATTCTATTGTAATTTTTATCTAGTTCTAAGCTGGGAGTTTTTTTTTTCCCCACCAACACTTTAAAGAAGCATTCCATGTGGTCACTTTGGCAGCACACATATATTAAAGGTGCCATTCCAGTATCTTTTGACTTCGTTCATTTCTGTTATCTTCCATCAGTCTTGTTGTTTTCTTCCCTAAAGAATTTATATTTATTTTCTCCTCTATCTGCTTTTGGACTTTTCTCTTCATCTTTGGTTTTTAGGCATTTGATTATGATGTGTCTAGATTTGGTTTTCCTTACATTTAGCCTAGTTTGAATATGTAGTTTATTAAATCTGTAATTTGATGACTTTTGTCAGTTTAGAAAATTCTTATCCACTCTTCAGATACTGGTTTTGTGTCATTGTCTCCTCCACTTTTGGTACTCTGAATACACATACGTTAAACATTTTCACTGTCTCATATGTATATTCTCCTTTCTGTATTTTCTTGCTTCTTTTTGTTCTGTATGCCATTTTGGATACCTTCTTCTGACCTATATTCCTGTTCACTGATCCTGTTCTTATGTATCTAATCTATTGGCAAACTCTTTTACTAAATGCTTAATCTCAATTATAGTATTTATTTCTAGAATTTATGTTAACAGCGTTTCTTTAATGAATTCTAGGCCTGTGTTGACATCTCCAGCCTTCCCTGTTTTCATAAATATATTAATCATAAAAGCATATGTCTTATAACTGAAATATGTAAATTAAATGAGGCTGATTCTGTTTATTCTTTCTCTTAATTTCTCATCAGATGCTTATGTTTTCTTAGACTGCCTTGTAATTTTTGATTGCATGTCAGACATTGTAGTGAAAATTATGGAGACTCTTGATGATGTTACCTTTCCTCAAAGAGGGATAAGTTTTCTTTAAGCAGTCAGAGTACTAGTGGATCAACACAACTCAGGTGAGTGTTGGTTTTGGATTTTGTTAGAGCTGGTCTGTTTCAATTTTGCATTCATTCCTAGCATGTAACACTTATTCCTAAGGCATAGCTTTAATTCCACATGGAGTATATCTTTTTCATAAATTACGTGATCATGTATGTATAGTTCTGTTATTCTTCTGTTCTGTTTCATTGGATTATGTGCCTGTACTTGTACCAGTACCACACTTTCTTACTAGGTCTTGATACAGTAAAATTCCTTAGCTTTGTTGTTCAAAATTGCTTTGACCTTTTGCTTTTTCATGAATATTTTAGAATCAGCTCTTCAGTACTCACAAAATAGGCTGCTAGGGTTTTACTTGAATTGCATTGAATCTGAAGATCAGTTTGGGGAGAACTGACCTGTTTACAATCTTAAGTTTTCCAGTCCATGGACGTAGTACATCTTTTCATTTATTTAGTTCTTTTGTAACTTCTTTCAGTATTTTAAGTATATCAGTTTTGCATGTCTTTAAGAGGTATCCCTAGATAACTTTTTTAAATTGCATTTTGCAATTTGCTGTTCATCTTTTGCTGGTATATAGACATATACTTGAGTTTTGTATACTGACTGTTAAATTTACTTGATTTCTGTAATTACTTGTCTGTATATTCTGATAGTATGTATATAGATACATACAGTCATGTTGTCTGCATAATAAGTTTTATTCTTTACAGTTTGTTAGGCTTTTATTATTTTGTTGCCTTATTGAATGATTTAGGATCTTTAATATAGTGTTGAATAAAAGTAGTGGTAGTAGATTTCCTTATCCTGTTCTGCATATGAGGGGAACAACTTTAAATATTTTACCATTAAAAATAATGTTTGTTGTAGGCTTTTGGTGGATAACTCCCTAAGGAAATGTTCTCCTGTTCCTAGTCTCCTAGTTTTATCATGAATGAGTGTTGAATTTGATCAAATGCTTTTTCTATGTTTATTAAGATGTTAATGTAGTGAATTACTTTGATTTTTAAAAATACTGAAACACTATTGCTTTCCTGGAGATAGCTCCCTAGTTTATGATGTGTTTATCTTTAATATAGTGCCAGATTAAATTTCATATTTTCTTTCCTTGTAATGTCCAGGGTTAGGTTTTGGTTTCAGTGTCATGCTGACCTCATAAAACAACTATCATTTTTTGTGTATTTTATAAAAAGACTTTGTATACTATTGGTATTGATTTTCACTAAAGTATTTGGAGTAATTTGTTGGTGAAGCTGTCTAGGCCTTATATTTTCCTTCTGTGGTAATTTTTAAGTATGAAAATATCTGTTGGTTTGGTAGTGATGTCCTCTTTTTAATTTCTGTTATTTGTAATTTGTATGTGTCTTTTTTCTTCTTGATTTGTCTTCCTAGGGGTTTACCAGCCTTAATCAATCTCTTTAAAGAACTAATTTTTGACTTCATTGATTTTTCTTTTATAAGTTGTCTTTATTTTTCATTGATTTCTGCTTTTATGCTGTTCCTCCTTTTAAAAATTTCCCATGGGCTGTAATTTTTTTTTTCTAGCTTCTTGAGATAAAAGCTACCAGAGATGAAAAAATCATTTATTGTTACTGTTCTTTCTTTACGATGTATATATTTTGGGTTTTAAATTATTCTCAATCATTACTTTAGATATTGCATGAGTTTTGTGTGTTTTTTCATTAGTTAAAATATTTCCTAATTTTTATTGTGATTTGTTCCTTGACCCACAAGTCACGTACAAACATGTTTCTTATTTTCCACACACTGAATATTTTTTACTTTTCTGTCGTTGTTATCATATTTCTTTTCTGACCAGAGAACACATTTTGCAACACTGAAATTTAAGGCTAGCCTCAGGCCTAGTATATTATCTACTTTGGTTAATTTTCCATAAGTTACTTGGAAAGAGTATGAATTCTGCAGTTTTTGAGTTCTGTGTATGTTTGTTAGCTCAACTTGATTGAATGTTTCTCAATTATTTTGTATCCTTGTTAAGTTTTTTTGTTTGCGAGTTCTGTCAGTTACAAAGAGATGTGGGTTTAGAATCTCTGCTATGGTTGCAGACTTATCTTTTCCTCTATTTTTTCAGCCTTTGCTTTATACATTTTGGAGTTACATTATTTGGTGCATACACATTTAGGACTGTAATAACTTCCTGGTCAATGGACATTTTTATCATTCTGAAATATTTTTGTCTCTAGTGATGCTTCTTGCCTTCAGATCTCCTTTGTTGAATATTAGAATGGCCACATCAGCATATTTTGCTTTTTTTTTTTTTTCATGAACTTCAGTCTGTGTGCAAAGCGTGTTTCTTGTAAACAACATGTAGTTGTGGTTTTAAAAACTCAGCCTGGACATCTTTTTATTTCATTTAGGATATTTAGTCAATTTCTGTATAATAGAGCTACTGATATATTTAGTTTCATTTTATTGTCTTTCTACTTGATTTTTTATTATTTTTAAAACTGTAGAATATGCATAACAATTTGTCATTTAAATCATTTTAAGTGTACTACATTCACATTGTGGCGCAACCATCACCATCATCCAGCTCCAGAACTTTTTTATGTTGCAAAACTAACACTGTCCTTTAAACAATAACTCCTCATTATCCGTTCTCTCATTCCCTGGTAGCTACCATTTTACTTTCTGTCTCTATGAATTTGATTACTCTGGGTATGTTGTATAAAGTGGAATAATACAGTATTTGTCCATTTGTACTGACTTGTTTCACTTAACATAATGTCTTCAAGGCTGATCCATTTTATATCATGTATTAGAGTTTCTTTTTTCAAAGGCTGTATGATATACCACATTTTGTTACTCATTCATCCATCAGTGGACATGGGTTTCTTTCAGTTTTTGACTGTTGTGAATAATTCTGCTATGAACATGAGAATGCAAATGTCTGAGTCCTTGCTTTCGATTCTTTTGGGTCTATACCAGCAGTGGAATTGCTGGATTATGCGATAGTTCTGTGTTTCATTTTTGAGGAACTACCATACTATTTTCCACAGTCACTGTACTATTTTACATTCCCACCAACAGTGCATAAAAGTTCCAATTTTTCCACATCCTTGCCAACACTTGTTATTTTCTTTTTTTTAACAGACATCCTAATGGGTGTGAAGTGGTGTCTCATTGTGGGTCAGTTTTACCCAGTTTTATGTTCTCTTTTCTCTCCGCCTTTTTGGGTGCCTTCCTTTGATTTAACCAGACAACCATATTGTATTTTCTCCCTTCTGTTAACTTGTTCATGATACATTCTTTTTACCATAGTACCTTAATACTCTGTTTTACATATGTGTTACCACTAAATATACTATAAATTTACACTGTGCTTTTTTCCTATCCTTTTTTCACTAGGGAAACTTTTCCTAGAGATTGCAGCATGCATTCATTTATCCATTTCCCCTCTTGCATTATTACTTCCATGCATTTTAATTTATGTGTTTTAAACACAATACAATTTAATTGTTCTGTGCAGTCAATACTGATTTGCCTTTACTCTTTTGTTGTTACCTAAATAGTTGCTTTTTAGTTCTTTCTGCATTTCTGTTACTCTGAATACTTCTTGTTGTAGTTCTTCCCCCTCCTCCAGCTTTATTGAGAGATAATTGAAATATGCCATTATGTAAGTTTAAGGTGTAGTGTGTTGTTTTGATAACATTTATATATTGCACAGTGATTACTGCCTTAGTATTAGCTAACACTTCTATCACATTGTATAATTTACCTGTAGTGTTTCTTCCAGTGAAAATCTGCTGGTGCGGAATTTTGTTTCTGTGTGAAAATGTTTTTTATTTTTCCTTCATGTTGGAGGGTCTGTTTGCTCTGTGCATAATTATAGATTTTCAGTTATTTTTTTCCAGCACTTCAAGATTTTATCCTGTTCTCCTCCAATTTCTGTCATTTTTTCACTGAAGTTAGCTCTAGCTCTGACTCATCTTGTTGCTCCTTTGAAGACGCTGTATCACCTCCCTGCTCCTTCTCCCCCTTGCTGCTTATAACGTTTTCTCTTTTTCTTTGGTTTTTATCAGTGTAACTATATTGTGCCTTGATACAACTTTTAAAAAAATTTCTCTTGCTTGAAGTTCTTAGAGCTTCTTGAATCTTTTGGTTAATACCTTCCTCTCAGTTTTAGAAAATCATGTCATGATCTGTTCAAATATTGCTTCTGCCATTCTCTCTTCCCTCTGTGGATCATTAATTGTACAGTATTTCATATGTCTCATATTAATCCTTTTCTGTATTTTCCATTTTTTGTTTTTAAATCTATGGGCTTTAATCTGGTTGTTTTCTATTGACCTGTCAGCCAGTTCAAAAATTGTGACTTTTGTGTTTAGTCTCCTGTTAATATCAATCATTGAGCTCATTTTAGATGTTTCAGTTATAGATTATACATTTGATTCTTTTATAGATAATAATTCTCTGGTGAAATATGCTATCTTTTCATATATTCTCCCATCTTTTCCACTATTTTCTTGAATGTATTAATAATTTTATTTTAATGTCTTAGTTTGTTAACTCCACTCTGTAGATTGCATGTTTGGCTCTGTTTTGTTTTTCTTGATATCTGTTCATATGGTCCTGTTTTTTGGTATCTTTGTTATTTTTAGTTAACTGCTAATGTAAATGTCATTGAAACATTTATAATGAAATGTTAATTTAATTAATCTTTTAGCATCTTTAACATTGTACGTACTCCTGAAGATGATACCTTCCTCTGGAAAAGCTTCACCCTTTCTTCTGCAATTGATAAAGTGGGGATTGGTTGGTTACTTTAATCCAGGCAGGTACTGAGTGGAGTACAGGCTGGGTTTTGTTTTAGTAAGTTATCAGCTACCTTTGATTCCTTCTTGGCTTTTATCTGAAAACCTAGTTTGCTCACCAGACTTCTTCCTTCGAAGGCTTCTAAACTCTTAAGTTGTGTCTTATCGGTACCCTGAACTCTGCTTTTCAGAGTTTCAGTTTAGCTCTTTGGCCTTTTCAGCTTCAGAATTTGATAAATGCCATGAGAGGGAAACCAGCCGTATGCTTGAGACCTTGCATATCTCTGATTTTGTTACTACAGCCTTCTCAGACTACTTTAAGTTTTTGCTCAGGACGAATCATAATTCTCAGCGTCTTCTCTGTGCCTAGAGTTGCCCAAGAAAAAAGCATCAGCTCACTTCTGCACAGTCATCTCTAACTTAGTCCATTTTGTTCTCATTGCTTTGAAAACTCTTAGATGCCTTTTAAGAGACGATTTTGTATTCATCTAGCTTTTCCAGTTTTCAGAGGGATTATTGGTTTGTCATAAGCTTTTTGTCCCTACGTGGAGGTAGTAGTCTGGACTGAGTTAAGCTACAGAGCTGCTTAGCAGTGATTTAGTATTAATTTTGCTATAGTCTCACTGATAGTTGGTAGGGTTTCTTTAAATAAAAATTTAATTGGTGCAAGATGGCATTGCAAAGATTGCTTTAATTTGACTTTTTTGTTACTTGTGAGGATATGTTTTCCCCATCATTCAGCTATTTGTATTTATTCTTTAATGACTCGTTTTCTTTGGTATCTTCACAGGCATATTCTCATTCTAATCTATGTGGTTTATTACTCTGAAATGTTCTGAATCAGTTGTAAACCATTGAAATCCTTGGAAGAAAGTTTATAAAGTATTTGGTATGAGAAGTCAGGAGGAACTCGAAAGGTAGAGTTATTTTGTTTGTGTGTGCATGTTTTGTCTTCTCGTACATTTATTTGGTTACTTTGTAGACCAGCTTCTTTAGATTTAGTTTGTGCAAATCCCATAGTGGTCAGCTTTTCAGGTCTGGAATCTGTTATCACTTCAGCCTTTCTTTATGTGCAGAGTAATTTTGTTTGGCCCAGTTGGTGTCAGATATCTATCCTCTCTATTCACGGTGGCTGCCACTGGAGAAATGGGATCCTCTGCCTGTTGTAAATGGGAGGAGGACATGGTTTCAGAGAGTAAGCTATGGGAATGGAGAGGAAATGATTAACATTTCTAGTAAAACTGGGCAAGTGTGTTTCACGTTGAGAAATACAGCTCACAGTCTTCTGCCACAGTTCAGAAATCTTAAAAACTGAAAACGAAGATACTCTTAAGTTTGTGGCATAGTCATTTGTTGATGCAACTGATTTGAGTGAGGCGTTTTGTTCCACTTACTTAAATATTTGTGTCTTTCATTGCAGATGTTGTTGTACTTGGTACAGGGTGGTGTCCTACTGGGATTGTTCCGTAGTGTGTGATGTGTGTAATGTATTACCTTACTAAATCATGAAACCTTCTAAATTGAGGAATACGTCTGTTCCTGAGGCTTTTGGCTGAATGATTGTAGACCTGCGCTTCTTTAAAAGGACACTTACTGTGTGGCAGGTGTGTATAGTGGTGAATGAAGTAGACCTGGCCCATACTTAATTGAGCTTTGAGCCAGTACAGCTAGTACAGAGTTTCCTGGGTACCTAATTCAAATAATCCCAGAAAGAGAACCCTCCAAACATGTCAGGGTCTTCATTCCTGGAAGTGTTGCTGGATGTCTGTGTATCCCAGTCTTAAGTACTTACAGTGTGAGAAGACTGTATATTTACTAGAATACTTGGCATTGTAAGTAATAAATAATTGAAAACAAAAAAAGAGCCCTAACTTGTAGGTAAAGCCAAGAAAGGAATGAGATGCACAATACCAAAGCATGGTAGATATAGTCTAAGATTTGTGTAGCAAGAAAGACTGGATTTGAATATGAGAAGTGCATTAGAAGCCTGGGTAGGAGAAAACTGGGCTAAATGTAAAAGTAAGGATGAAGATGATCATTTTGATTCCATCCTAGCTACATTTTGGAAAGAACATTTGTGTTTTAACAATGGCTTGTAATTGGAGTGGCAGTTCTGTTATTTTCACTTTTCAGCATATTTAGAAAGTAAATTTGTTTAAAATTTTTATATGGAAACATTAAATTTACTGTAGTTTATTACTGTTATTGCTATTTTTTTGTTAGTATCCTGAAGTCAGTTCCTCCCTTTTTTGCAGAGATGTTTGTTTAAAAGACCTTTAATATTTTGCTGATTTTGTTGAAGTGTACTTCTTGTATACTTTGGTGGTGACATACATCTGTTTAATTAATTGACAATGTGTCCTTTAAGAAACAATTGTCAGTCTTTTGTTGCCAGACAGTAGTGTATGTCCAGTATCTATTGGCTTTAGCCACCACTGATAACTTTTTCCTTTTTGACTCAGTGGCCTTAAAACTCAAAATTTCATGATCTGTTTTGAAGACAGTCTAGCAAGAGAAGCAAACCATGTGGACAGCTCTGATTAATACAGTCCTCAGATTGGTACTTGTTACATTAACCCATTCAGGAGGAATTTGGAATTGCAATATAGTAGGAAAAGTTTTAGAAGTAAAGCATTTTTGAGAGAAGTATCATTTGAGGTTTAGGCAGACTTGCCCTTTTATTCTTCTTTCTATTCCAGTCTAACTTTAATATGGCTCTGTAATTAATAGGGAAAAACTCATAGGTTGAGGCCCCCTTGTGGTCTATTACCAAAACAAATAGCACAAATGGAAATAAGTAATGGTGGTCTTAATACACGTTAAGTCATTCATTCCTTTCTTTATAAAATTATTTTTAAAAAATGACTTCTGAGGAATAACAACAAAGGAGAATTATTCCTTATTCTATATACTTCGTTGATTTTAAAATTTATCAAGTGTTACTTTAACTCTTTGTAACAGAATGTGCATATGTGTTAGCTGGACACTGATTAAGTTAAAATGGGTTGTTGGGTGGGCTGTCTATCATTGTCATCTGGGCATCCAGCTCAATTAGTTATAGGTATCTTAAAAATATGATGAGATGTGATAGTAATTACAGGGCTAACCCACTACCCTCTTCCCCCAAACAAGCACACGTGCACACAAAGGTAAATGGGGCTTGGGGAATTTGTGTTTATACTTAGTTGCTTGATCTGAAAGGGCCAGTAGTTATATGAGGCATTGGAAGAAATAAAGATTTTTATTAGTGAATTGGTCAATTTAAGCTTATTTGCTTTTCCTGACATTATTTTCAAGGTCTGGTTTGTGTGTTAAGTGTGGGTTCGTGAAGGAGCTGGAGGAGAAGTAGCAGCATCATTAGTGTTTTAAGAAAGGAAGACTGAAGTTAAAACCAGATGCTTTTCATACCCAGTAAGATGCATGATGGTTGGAAGCAGTCCAATACAGTGAGGATGGGCTTTTAGATTAGATAGGCTTGGTTTTAAAACTGATTTTATCTCTTACCTATTTTCGGGCGGTTGTATAATATTGGGGAAGTTACTCCATTTCTCAACATGGGTTTTCTCTTTTTAAGAAGAGGGTGAAACCTACCTTATTGAACTATTTTGTCATACGAAGTCTTGTCATTTATCACTGTTAATATTACTCTAAGGGTCAGCTTGTATGGACAATAAAGTAATGAAATTTTTTTTATTGTTTTGTTTTTCAGAAGTTGCTTTTAGAACTAGGCTCACTATCTTATAGTCATTTTATTTAATACTTAAAGAAATTAACCTGATTCCATTTTCAGAAGAAATAGAGTTATTTGGAGTTATTTTACTTAGTAAAAAATCCTTTTTAAAAACACAGATAGGTTCAACTTTGAATCGTAAGATTTTCTTCCTTCCTAAATTTTCTTTGGCAGTTAAGCTGCAAAATTTACTATTTAAAAAAATGATTTGCTGTAAAAAAGAAGAAAACTAGAAAGATATCTCACAATGTAAATACAAGCTGCAGGTTCAAATGTTTTTTGGAATTAGGTGGGCAATAAATAATATAAACAAAGGTAACTGTAGACGTACCATTAGAAGGCTGTTGTATGTATCCGCACCTGCTTGCTTCTTTTACCTTTTCCTTTATTTCTTTGGTTCAGAGAATATGTAGCCTATATTTGGATAATGCCTAACTGAAAACTGTTATTCTGAACTCTATATATAAGTAATGAAGATTTTAATGTAAGATAATATTTTGATAGTGACAGTTTCTCTTGTAAATTATGACATGGATTTTTGTTGTTTTATCCTTGAATATCTGTTCTTGAGGAGACTTATTTTAAGAAAGAAAAGGGGTGGGGGGGAAATAGCTACAGAATAGTGGAGAGTAGATTGTGGAGGGTGATGGCAAGAATACGTGCCATTCTACCAGGAACTTGTTTTTTAAACATAAAAAGCATATGTGCCAAATTTACATATTTACTAATTAAAAAGGCTTCCTGGAAACATTAAGTAGACTTATCTTCTATAACCTTTAACACTGTCACTAATGTATATTGCATAGAAAATTTCATCGAAGGTCCTTTAAATAATGTAAATGATTATGAATATGTAACTAGTTAATATGCAGCTACGAAAGGATTATCATGTAGAGGTTAATGAACATTCTGCTCTTACGGTTTGCAGGGCTTTTCTTTTTGTGCTTTTGGCTCACTTCATGCTTGGAAACACATGCATTGGGATTGGAAAGCACCCTGACTGTTTTTGGGTCTCATCTTTTAATGGGGTTGTTAAATAGAAACTTTATAAAGAGGGATTCATGAAGATTTTTTTCTTTTTCAATTTACATTTAATTCTGTTTGTCTATTTTATGATTACTGCCGAATCAGAAATAGTGAAATGGATTGATGTGGTTTTAGCCTAAGCTCTTCCAGATGTAAAGTCAGTACTCTATTATATATTATCACTGTTATTAAGTGTTGCTCTGTGATTGATACTTACTGAGAGATCTTTATTCTAAAGCCACTTTTTATGCTGAGTTAATGCGTAGTATGGTTGGATATCTGATTACAGCATGTATTTTGGTACAGGATTGCTGCCTTAGTATTTAAAATGTCCTAAAGGAAGACATTTACTTCAGGAATTAAATGTTATAATAGAGGAATTTAGTGACAGGCCAAAAAAAAAAAATTCTTGTGATTTTTGGGTGAAACATTGAGCTTATACAAGATACAATATGGGTATTTAGAACAGAGAACTAGAGCAGTGTTTCAGACTACATAATACTGCTGTCTTTTTCACATGGCCTTATATTAAGCATTTGGTTTTTATCCTTTAGTTTCTCTGTTCTTAAAATGGTGTTACAGTATTTGAGATTATTGTTTAAACATTTTTATTAATGGGCAGTTTAAAAACATGTTTAGTAATCTTTGAAAATGGTGCTATTTTTTAAATTGCCGTTTTTTTTTCCATATTGGTTAGTGTTCTTAATTTGTCTTCTGACCATTTTGAGAATCTACTGAAATCTTTCGAAGGAAAATAAATAACTTCTATGCTTAATTTTGTTGTTTTGGTATTATAAACATAGTTTAAACTGGCCATGGAGTGCTAAAAATTTTATCATAATTCACTGGTGGAACAAATGGGCTGTTCAGAGCATCTCTTTATCCCAAGTATTTCTTCTTGAAAATGTAGTAGAAAAGAATCACTGTAGTCATTTTTAATGCGTCAGAATAAAAATTACAGGTGAAAACACTTGGAGATATACTGACAAAATAAAATAATTTGACTACTGTCATTTTTTTAAAATGAAAACATGGATGGTACGCTGGTTTTTTGTTATTTATAACATTTGCGTATTCTACAAAATATGTAACATTGAAAACAGGTCTGCAGATTGTACAAAATTCTAGTTATCTTATATCATATGTCACCTAATAGTTATGAAGAGGGTTTTGTACCAAAATATGAATTGGAAAGCTGTAATTTGTCCTGCAGTTATCGGCCTGCATTAGAGGGGTATGATAAAGTGTGCTGCTTAAAAGCTAACATTCACAGCTCTGTGCATTTGACAAATAAAAATGTATATTGAGATGCTATTAGATCTGTAAAGCCACTGTTCTAGTTTTCTGATATAATGATTTTGTAGCTTTGTGCATAGCCCTGTTTTTTCATGAGTAGTTATCTGTTTTCATGACAGGTGGTCACTAACTGCCAAGAGAAAATCCAGCATTGGTGAGTGAAAGATGGTTTTATTACTTTCTGAAATATTAATGGGTCACCTGTTTGTATTTAAATAAAGCATATTTTTGGTATTCCATAATTAAATTCTAGTAATCTCCATTTTGAGTCCTTTTGATATGAATTTATATTGTCTTTACCATTTACTGAATTATATGTTCCTTGAGTTTCTTAAGTTGTGCCACCATTTGTGTTTAATTGCCTTTATTTTCCCTTTTTTTCTTCTTCTTTTTAAGTTAAAATAATATTACTGCTATTATGAAGTGGAAACTGAGACATTTTTGAACCTGAGTAATCACAGGGAGCTCTATTTTGGGTCTATTTTTAATATATGTAGTAGAATAATAATTAGAATCAGTTGTTTTAGAATAATGATGGAAGTATGCACAGGTACATTTTCCCAAAGTTTGAAAAATCTAATTAATTGCCTGCACCTCAGAGCTTGCTTTATAGACCGCACATTTTTACAGTGCAGAGAGAAAGCAAGCCTGTCTATTTTAATGTGCTAATCTATAGTTAATAGGACGATGCTTGGTAAATAACACACTTTCCTGTGTCTTCTGAGGAAAATGTTCAATTTAATGGTGAATAAAATCTTATAATATGAGTTGTCATGAGGTATAGCTGTTGATCTTACAGATATCAAATTACAATATATCCATGCTGTGTTTGCGAAGATTTTACTGAGAGAACAACAGGAGCTGTCTTGATTATTGTCTGCAGGGTTATTGCAAAATCATGGTAACTGCCCCTTTAGTGGTGAGATTAAACCTTTGGTTATACACCATCAAGCATATAATATTTTAAATTTATTTTAAGAGGCTTTCTCTTCATGCCTGAGAGATCTCCAAGGAAATAATTTATAGTTAGTGTATATCAAATGTTTTTTGGTTTAAATGCACATAGTCTGCAAGCAGTGGATAAGAGTAAAAATCGGTGCAATCTGTATACATCATTTTATTAAATTCTGACTTTTGGCTTGCAGAAATAATCTAAATAATATCCATTTTATAAATAAAAATTCAGGGACTTCATTAATCTTCAATAAATGCAAAGTTGTAGTTGCATCCACTGGTGGTGTAAGTCTGTCAACATTTCCATAATGGACCATTCGCTTTTCATGATACATTCAGTCCAGGTTAAAACTCGAAATACAAGTCCTCCGTCAGAGAATTAACCATTTCCGCCCTGCTAATTTGGCCAAAGTGATCCATTTTGCAAATAATTTCCAGGGGAAGTTTTATTAGTGTGGACTTCCCTCTATTGGGTTTGATAGGGAATTCAGAAAATTAAAAGGTTGGATTCACTCAGAACAGATACTAATTTACCCAAATGTGTGATTAACAACTTGCTTTTCTGCTTTGTTTTGTAAGATTCTTTCCCTGTTAGATTGAGAATTCTTTAAGGCTATGGGGCATGTTTTCATCCTTTTGTCCACAGCCCTTCTACTGTTTGGCATGTTATAGGCACTTAATAAATGTTTGAGTAAATGAAGACCAAATGTTTGATTATTTTATATGTAACATTTTAGTTTACAGGTACTATAGTTGTACACAAGTCTGATGAGCATTGACAGACAGAAATATGACATTTATTTCAGGGCAGATTAGTGTGACTCTCAATCTCAATTTCCACTTTTCCATAGTTCTCCAAACTATAGAAGCTTAGCATATTTATCTCCATATATCTTAAAGTAATATGTTACCTTATCTATATATTAACACTTTAAAATAATTTTTTTCCAGTTAGAATTTGCTTTTTCCTTTAAATTATTTTTAATATGGCTCAGGGAACAGACATTTATGTTTATTTTTAATGCGGATCTGATATTGCTAGAATCCAAATAGCCAGTGAATTCACCAATTTATTATATTAAAAAACTGAAACCAGGTGTCTCCATTCCTCTGAAAGCTATGAAATTGCTATTTGGGAGCACTGTGGAAGTCTTGTGATATTTTTATTATCTTAATTCTATAAACAATGATTGAATTATTACCATATGCCAGTATTATACTACTGTTTGGAACTGAAAGACCCTGCCGTGGAAGAATTCATAGTCAGACACTAAACATGGAAATCACAAAGATTTTGGGTTACTTGGTTAGAGATAGAAAGCAAGAATGGAGGTTGGAGCTATTTTAATTTTTATTTTATTTATTTATTTATTTATTTATTTTTTGAGCTGTTCTTAAGGGTGTCTCACACACTGCTTTTGAAAGTGTGTTGCTTTTCACTCTGACCCTTGGTCAGAGTTGCTTGTTTGTGCAATTTTAAAGGATTCTTTAAGGGATGAGTAATGAATATTGTAGGCTTCAAAAAATCAACTTAAAATTCTTTTAAAAAATATAGGACACAAAGTAAAGATATTTGTAGAAAAGTAGGAATAGAAATGGTTCGGGGCATTAAGGTCTGCCCCCAAAAATCTCTTTCAGAAATTAATTCAAATCCCAGAACTTTGTGACCTACAGACATTTATAGTATTTGCTTAATTAATAACAGATTAAAAGGAGACATTTGAGCCTAATAGTTAAGAATTTGTGTAACATTTTTAGAGCTAATCGTGGTTTTCAATTTAGTGAAGATTTAAGAAAATTTTAGATAAAACTTTTTTCCCTTATAATCCTTTTTACTTAACTCAGAAAATAAAGTATTGTAAAATCCATGCACTATTTTCTCATTAAAATGTGGATATACTTCCTACCGTTTGATCCACTAAGGGCTGAGTATTCTGTTTATAGATTATTTATAATTTTTTTAATCTTTTTAATTCTTCGCTAAAGAGCATGGGATTTGCAGTTACAGACCTGCATTTGAAATCTGTCATTTACTAATTTTGTAACCTTGGGTGAATTACTAAGATTTCTTAGTTTTCTTCTTATAAAGTGATGATGGTACTACTTGAGAACAAGTGAGATAATGTCTACAGAACACCCAGACTGGCACCCAATTAATATTAATAGTAGCTCTGAAATCTCTTTTGAAAAGTTTGTCAGATGAATAAAGAAAAAAAAATCACAAAACCCTCCAAAGCTTTGTAAATATTCCTGAATATTTTGTAGTCATGCCATTATCTTCTCTTACCATGATGGAGAGATGGCTTCCTGAGTGGTATTGTTAAGGTTTTACATTAATGTTTTTAAATAACTTTTATCATGAAGAAATTCAGGCAAAAGGTGAGTAGGGTACTGAACCCACATGTACCCATTACTCAGCTTCAATGATTATCAGCTCATGGTTTCATCTGAACTGTTTGTTTTCTTTTTTAGAGGGTAGAGAGGGGAGATAACTAGGTTTATTTATCTATTTATTTTAATGGAGGTACTGGAGATTGAAGCCAGGACCTGGTGCCTGCTAAGCACACGCTCTACCGCTGAGCTATACCCTCGCACCTGTTTGTTTCCTTTTAAACAGCCTATCCTACTCTCTACTCCCACTTCCAACTATTTTGACATGAATCTGAAACATATCATTCCACCTGGGAATATTTCAGTATATATCCAAAAGACATAAAAGGTTCCGTATTAATTTTTTAAAATTTAAATTAAAAAATTTTAAATTAGGCACTATATATAGTTCAAAATTTAAGAAGTACAAAAGGGTATAAATGATATCTAGTTTCCTTCTTCCCCTTGTCTTCTAATTCTCATTTCTTTTCTTTGTAAACAGCTGTTGTTTTTTTTTAACCAGTTTCCTCATCTTTTCAGAAATTGTTTGCGTAAGGGCTTTGTGTGGGTGTACGTATTTGTGTATGTATGTGTATTCATCCACATGTTTATATATATTATGCTCCCATGCTTTGACAAAAGTGAAGTCAGACTGTATACTGTTCATTTAATACTATACTTCAGAGATTGTTTCTAATCATTAACTCTTATTCTTTATTTTGTTCCATGAACTTCATTATGTGTCAGATGTCTAATTCTTAGAGTCACTAAATATTTTTTGGTACTAAGTTTTTAAAAATAAATAATGACCACATCACTGAGAGTATGGCTTCTACAACTCAAAATCTATCCTTACTAAGCTGTTATATCCATTATTTATTGTTCTTTAATAAAATTATTAATTTAAATTTACTAGCTTAAAACAACAGCCAAAATTTACTAGCCTAAAACAAAACCGTTCACTTGTATATGGTTCTGTGGCTTTGCATATTGGGCTTAACTTGCCTGTGTTGTGTTCTGCTGACCTTGTTCGGGCTCGCTTTTGTGGTCGCAGCCGTTTGGTAGCTGGGTTGTCCCGAATGGCCTCACACACATGTCTGGTGGCTGGCTGCTCGCTGGGCCTCTCCCTCCATGTGCTCTTTTACCTGGCTTTATGTGATGATACAAGGGCAGCAAGAATAGAAGCTGCAAGGCCACATTTTGCTGGTCATAGGAACTCATAAAACTAGCCCAGGTTCAAAAGGTGGGAAAATAGACTCCACCTGATGGTGGGAGGAGTGACAAAAGCATTTATGGTTATTTTTAACGCACTATAGGTGACTTTTATTTAACATGTCCCACAGGAAAAAGAAGTCTCATTACTTGTGTTGATTTCTGAGAATTAAATGCAGTATGTGATGCCGGCTGCATGCAGATCATCTGTATGTTAGGCATTGTTTGTAATCATAAATTGTTTGCATAGGAATTGTAAAAAAATTACTGTCTTGCTTCCTTCAGATCATCTTAAGAGAGTTTTAAGTAGTAAAGATAGCTATAAAATTACCTTAAGCAGACCTAAATGAAAATATAGAAAAAGGTATTTTATATTGTTCAGATGTTTAATTTTGAAAAGAATAGCTTTAAATTTGGATATAAAAATTCTGAGACACTGGAGCATGTGAAGTTTGAGAGGGAGGTTGTAAAGCAAATCTTGACATTTGTTATTTTTCAAAGGAAACAGGACAAAAAATATTGTTTAAAGGAAAAGAATAGTTTCTAGTATAGATTATAGTCACAGTACACAGTGGGAAATACCCGAGAAAACATGACTAAATATTTTAAAATAACAAGTGAAGATTTGATAATTTTTTATTCCTCTTTCAAAGTTAATCAATACAAATGGATGGATATCTTTATCTCTGATGTTTCTCTGGGATACCTTGCCTCACAGAAGCACTGAACTATTTTCTGACAGTGCTCTGGTTTATCGGATATTTCTCATGAATTACCTGAAACAATGTTTTGTTGACTTCATGTGCTTATATAAAATTTTATTTTTTTATGCATAATTATGAAATATTGATCTGCATACCTTTAATGCTTTTTAATCATTATTCATGATGATGACTACATTTCTCAGTGTTAGGTACATTTGGAAACCATGTTTTTCAGAGTCCCCATTTTACTGACCACAGAGTTTTCAATCACTGTTTTGTATAGGACCTTCCCTTCGGGCTTTTTCATTTTTATGTGTCGCTTACCTTTCTCCAGTGGAGCAGAGAGCAGCTTCCAAACTTCCTGAAGGTTTTGCATACTTTTCTTATTGGAAGTTCTCTAGTTATTAATGACAGTGTCATTGGGGCAAGGGGAAGATGGAGTAATCATGTATACAAATCCCCTTCTCTGACATTCTTCAAGTTTCTACAGTTTTTTTTTTTTTAATGGTGTCATGTTTTAGTACATGAGTTGGGATGTTAAATAAGCTTTGAAATTTTTTGTGTGTGATGTTCCAAAGCAAATTAAGATGCAAAAAAAAAAAATGACTGAAGTTGAATGTTTTAAGAATTATTTTTTAAGAAACAAAATCTGTATTAAGTTTTTAATTTTTTATTCTGAATATAAAATGAATACACATTTATAGAAAGGTTGAAATAAGAAAAGAGTAAACTTAAAATTCCGAGAAGAAGCTGATTCTTTCTCTTTAAAACGTTTTGTTTTATTCTCGTCAGCTTAATTCTATGAGTGTTTATGTCACTAAGGTCAAATTGTAAATGCTTAATGCTTTTTTTAAAAAAAAAAAAGTTGAATGATTTTTAAATTGTAATTAAAATTTATTACTTCTAGGAGGCCCCTATTTGTTTTTGGAAGAACCACACTAGTTTAATAGTCAATACATTTCTGAAAATAAAAGGCAAAATTATTTGTTATAGGGGAATTTTTTTCCCCAAAGAGTTTAAACTGTTATAAAGAAAAATCACTAGTTACATCTTATCATTTAGAACATAGTCTTTGATGATGTATTTCCAGCATCCACTTGCTTTAGTTCACAATTTCCATGATCAGCTGAAGCCTAGTGAATATTTTGGTGTATCGGATTGAGGCTGCACTGCGATTTGATTTGGGTGCCTGATGATTTTCCATCTTTGTCTTAATTATATTAGGTCTGAAAACTACACTTGTTTGTTCTCTTGAGTTTTTTCATTTTCCATTCATTTTTATTTAATTTTTATAAAATGATAGCAGTGTACAGTAAAACTTTCAAGCACAGAGGATGAAGGTGTAAATATTGCAGCAGCAATGCTTGATTGAGAGGTGAATCACTCATTGATAATCCAAAGTTCATGTTCATTTTGAGATACCAAAGTCTAAATTCTAGTATACAAAAGACAACAGAGGGGTGGGTATCAGAGAGGAAAATGTAAGCTGTAAAAAAAATTGAGGCATGTGTACAATTTAACATTTTTACTAATTCATATTGAACTCAGACCAAATTGGTGATAGTTTACCCACTTTTCTTTTTTTCTTTGTGTCTAAATAAAGTGAGTTAAAGAAAATTTTGAGAATGTTATGTATTTGGTGGGTTCAAAATCAGGATTGCTTTTTTTTAATTTATTTTTTTTAACTGTTATAAGACCTTTTGAGAGAAATAGTAACATCAAGGGATCCATGAGTGGGCTTCTATTGAAATTATAAACAAAACAGAAGGCCTTTTCCTCAGGAAAGGATCTAGAGTTTTTATCAGTTTCTGATAGGTGTCAGTAACCATAAAGGGTTATGAATCACTACTCTAAGAAAACAACACACAAAAAGTTTCCTTTTTTTCTAAAATATGTTTTAGAAATAAAGTAGAAAACAAGAAATCAAAATGACGACTTAATAATTATGGTTAGATTTAAGTAGAAACTGGCACAAACATCAAAGCTTAAGTCAGTTATAAACTTAGCACATCTAAACTCATCTTTTCTTAGAAGTCTCTCCTTCCTGATTTGTTACAGAAATATATATCAGTTGTAGAAAATTTGGAAAATAAAGAAAATAAAAATTACCTGTAGTCTCACTACCTAAAGCTAAATGGCCTAGGAACTTTGGGAACATTTCTTTCACACTTAGGGTAGTGTGCTTTTATATAACTTTTCAACTTTCTTACGTTGAATTCACATCTTATTCTTAGAGCAAAAGAATGCTAATGAAGAAACAGGTAACTGTGACAGCTGACAAGTCTTAAGTTGTATATGCATGGTTGTTGGTATAGGGCACTGGACTGAATTCCTCTGTCCCAGCTTTTATGTTGAAAAGTTAAATTGAAATCTAGTAGAATGTTAGCTGTGTCTGTCTGTCTTTGGATGATTTTGTTTCATTAACTTTTAGAAACTTACAAGTTTTTATATTTATGTTCATCTTTATATCTATTTCTAATAATAAAATTTTCTGATAGACTCATAAAATATAAAGAACATGGATTATTTCACCAGCATCTTTTGCTGACATAATTTTCCTAGGTATAGTAGACTTGAGAAAAAGGAATATGCCACCATATTGCCTGAATTTTGTAGTAGATTTCATTTATCTTAATAGTACCTTGCCATGACCATTAAAAAAAATGCTATTGATTTAATACAGATACATTTTAATTAAATGTGCTCCCCTCCCCACCAAATTGTAGAAGGTGTAGCATTATAGAGGCTTCTTTCAAGAATATTTCTGTTGCTTAAGATAACCTTGGTAATATGTTTATGCTGTTCATGAGGATACTTAAAAAAATTA
The DNA here is from genome assembly GCF_048773025.1 of Camelus bactrianus. Taxonomy (NCBI): domain Eukaryota; kingdom Metazoa; phylum Chordata; class Mammalia; order Artiodactyla; family Camelidae; genus Camelus; species Camelus bactrianus. Next base: position 19,398,332 of record NC_133547.1, on the reverse strand, counting down.
CTGTCATTCCTTTCTTTAGTAAAGAGAAGATGTCTCTCTTTACTTATATAATCCATACCTGAATTCAGTATTCCTCTATTTTCTTAATTTTAGAGGTAAAACCTCAGGCATCCATCAAGGCATTGGATCTTTAACAAAGAAGCATTGCGCGCGCGAACACCGACACACACACACACGCACACGCACACGCACACGCACACGCACACACGCGTCATACTATGTTCGAGTGATGATCCCTGCAGCGAATGGCATAAGGCTTGGTTGCAGAGCAGGCGCTCAATAAATGGTGAATTGAAGCAAAGGTTTCTTCGATGCTTAATAGGATGTTCTAGAGTGGGTATAGTGGACTAGAAATCATTTCTAAAGAAGATTGTGTATTTACTCATATATATTTCAGAATCTTTCGATTTCATAATTTCTTCAATTAAAAACTGTAAATACAATTAACTCTGCCCCATGTCATCCCAGATACTAACACTTAAAGCCTTTCCCCTTGTTTCCTTTTTAAGCATCTCTTGGTATTTTCTGCTTTTTTGTTTAGCATTTTAGGTAGAGAATGAGAAAAGATACTTAAAAAGGGGGCTTAATGTCAGTATTTCCTGCCTATTCCAACTTAATACTCTAAAGTGAAAATTAGCAAAATTTTATTTCCATCTGTGATTTAAGTTTTGTTTTCCTTTTTTATTATTTTCAGCTAGAAATTGGAGTCTTTATCACTTGCCTCAAACCAGGGATATGGAACTTTTTCTTTACAAAGATGTTATCAGTTGCTTTTAAGAAGAGGACTAAAAATAAGGAGTCCTTCTCATATTTCCCCTGTCTCCTTTTTAATATTCTATTATGAAAATCTTCAAACATACAGAAAAAGTGAAAGAATTGTATAGGTGAACCTTGATCACATATCTATCCATACCTCCATCCATTAATCCATTTTTTTTTCTGATGCATTTCAAAGTAAATTGTGGACATCTATATACTTTACCTATAAATACTTGACCATACACATCATTTAATTTGCTCTATCTCATACTTTTTACAGCTTTATGGAAATAAGGTGTTTCTCATGAGATTTGTCCTGATCTTCATTCTTAAGTTTAAAGCTAGTTTGCTGCTACTTTTTAATAAAAACAGTAGGTGCTTCTTAGCACATTATTACATTATAGCTCATGATCAGCAAGATTCAAAAGAAGATGATAAAAGTTTCTTATATGCCTTATAACAGTGCTTTAGTTCTTATTTTCTGTAAGGAACATTACATGAGGATATCTGATACAAATTTAGTCTTATTTATTGGATTATTCTTTTAAATTAAGAATTGAAGGCTGAACCTAATTTTTAAGGATCAGATGTGGTGAAACCAAACAAGGAGGTCTATGTATTATAAATAAGCAGGCTTGAGAGGTTTATCCTAACTGTATCCAGGTTCTATTTTCTGTTTAAAAAAATTATTTACAGCAGTTGCTTCTTTGACTACATACTTTACAGTGTCCAAAAAATTAGTTATATTAAAAAAAAAGTTCAAATTTTGGGGCAAATGAAGATACCTTCTATAACATACTAGTTCTTAGAATCATTTTTGTATTTTCTACTTTGTGATCTTTAATGGAATTATTTAAGCCCTAAATATTAGAGGGACTATTTGGAGAAAACTTTCTGACCAAGCACTTGATCCTGGATATTTCCACTAGTGGGAATTTCAGACAGAGTTCCTCAAGCTTTAATTTCTCCCAGAGACCCTGCTGGACTCCTGCTTGCCTCCCTTCTAAAAGGGTTTCTGCATGAGCTGCTTTTTGAATTATCTTCTTTCTTTTTGTATTTTTAGAAAAAATTCAAAATTTAGAAATAGCAACTCAGTCATTAAACTGTTCTCCAATGTGTTCACATTTTTGTTCTAGACAGAATTATTGATAAGTTTAAAACAGTATTCTTGGTTTGAAATACTGACATTGATCTCTTGTATTACTTCTGATTGAATCTTATTGTTCTTTTAATATACAAAAGAGATGTTTTGTTAGGAAGTACCCCCTTTCTAGGTATACTTACCAAAATAATACATATTGAATGCTAATTTAATACTAACTTCAACAGTTGTAGGCGCATTTAGACATCCAAGCTGACTAGCCCTTGAACATTTGCAAAATTACTCATTTAAAACATGTAAACTGCTGGTGTTTATAGATTTAGTAATGAGTTTACTGTGTGCAGGGGTTGTACCAAATCAGCTCTTTATAGACAGTATCCCATTTATTGGTCACACCAGTTGTGTCCAAGAGCTCCCAGAATTATTGTGTTTAGCTGTACTGTCTTTAAGTAAGTTGTGCTATTTGTAACAAATTGAATGAATTTAACATAATGGAATTATCTTAGTGGATAATATAGTCTTTCTTAAAAATTTTAGAATTGGTGTTTTTTGATACTTCATGGAGAAAGGCTCATTGGATCCTCATTGTAGATGTTTAGTGCTAGGCAGGGTGTTAAACTCTTTATATTTAGTTCTCTTGAACCTGTGAGACAGTCATTATTCCAATTTTACCATTGAAGATACTCAGACTAGGGTCAATTTGTGTATGTTGAGTGATGGAGCTGGGATCGACCCTCTGACTTCAAAGCCATGTTCTTACTGGTACATACCCTATTCATGAAGTTTTCTATCATTTTATTCATATAAAAATTTGTCCAGAAGGATGATTTTTACCTTAAACAAATAGAATAAAGACATTTTATGTTTGTTTATAAAAAAAAAGAATTTGAGAGGAAAGTTTAAAAAAAAATCACTTGAACATTAGAAAATGGAAAGCCTTCCTTGAAAGAAAGTGTTTGCTCGTAACCTTTCCTTGATTAAGGAGATCTGATTTCTTTTAAATGTGTGGTTTTTCCATTTTTCCTTCTACTTTCTCTTTTGTAAGAGGAAAATGTTGATAAGTGACATTTACTACAGGAATATTTTTAGGATGAATAACAATATATATGTGAAATTGCTTAGTATTCTTAAGACTAAATGAGATAGTTTTTATTAATTATGTTAGTGTGGCTTTAGGTGAGCTAAGGAGTAAACTGAAACCAGTTCTGTGATGTTTATTTTATAGAGCAGTCATTTTTATTATCCAGAGAGTGATTATCTATGTTGCAATTCATCCTAATTTCAATTTGACAATACCTGCATGTTCTTCTAAATTACTTGCTGATTTGGTGGGTTTTTTGGTTGTTGTCATTATTTTTAAAAATTGGCAACATCCCTCTGCTCTAAAAATTTCAGTGCTCTGGTTTTGCTTGCAGTCCGCAGACTAGCAGGAAACCCTTAGGAAACAATCTTCAGAGGTTTGTAAATAGGCATCTCGTTGTAGGGCTGTTCAGTTCTAGCAGGTGTGAGAACTCTGTAGGGTTTACAGCATAGGGACATATGACCGTCTCTGCTCCCACAGAATTACATCTTTTGGTTGTTTGAAATTACTGTATTAGGTAGTCTCTGTTTTGGTATAACATGAAACAGACTTCAAAGTCCAGTAGAAATGCTTTTTACATTAGCTGTACCTAATTCTAGCCTCTGATTGATTCTCTGTCACCTTAATACCTTAGTATGAGTAACTGAGGGATTGATGACTCCAAATGTTTTAGCCTAAAGTTTTCTGAGGAGGACTGAAACATCTGATCAGATTTTATGTTCATGACTTCTACTCCACAGCCAGTGTATACACTCGAAAGCTTTTAGTAACTCTCTTCTTCCTTCTCGAGCTCCTATTTCCCTCCAAACTCACTATCTCTCTTATTTTCCAAATTTTATTTAGTTCAGACGATGATCTACCTTAGGTAACACTAATTCTCAAGATGTGAGTGTTCTACTTCTAAAAGCTGAAGTCCTTGAGAGTCTTAATTCTTTGATAAATGTAAGGTGGGATAATGCTAAATTTTGTAAAAACACAATTTTAAAATTAAAAAATATTTTAATCTTTAAATTGCTGAAGTTAGGTTTTTGATTAGCTTGTCTTATGATCCATGGCTGATTTGAGGAATTGTTAATTTGTATATTAATTTAGCATTTGGTATTTTTTTTGCCAACAGGAAGAAGGTAGATGATGACTATAATGCTCTTCAAGAAAGACTCAGTACTTTGCCTGACAAGTTGTCTTATAATATCATGGTATGTTTGGTGTGTTTCTTTTAAAGTGACATGTTGTTTCTTGTAAAGATACTAACTATGTGAAGTAAAAAGATGTCTCCTTGCTTTATGTATATATCAATTCACAAATTGCCTTACTGATGGACCTTATCAGAGGTAACTACCATACCACAGTAAAGAAAGCTTGTTTTTCTTTTGCTTTATAATAATACACTAACTGTAGTAATAGTTGGCATTTCCTACTTTTCCTTTTTTCAGATTTATATTTAATTATCACATTATGATGACATAAACGGCATAAATGTTAGCGCAAAATTTGACATATTTGGTATGCAAATTTAATGTGTTAGAAAACTGTAATTACAACAGAAATATGGCATGTAGTCATTTCCTGTTAGCCAGAACAGGAATAGACCATTATGTTGTGTAATTCATAGAATTAAACCCTAGAACACTGATATTATATGAAAAGGTGCTGCTAATTTTTGTTTGAATGGTTTTCATATTGACATGGTGATCTGTTTGTGAGCCCTGAATTAGATTCTTTCAGGCATGAATATTCTTTTTCGTGAAGACTTTGTTCTTAATTAAATTAGCCCAAATATTTTGAAAATGTATTTTTTTTATTATACTAGCTCAAATATTTTGTAAATTTTATAAAACCTTAAGGCTATTTATTTGTTAATTTCTGTTTTTGCCAACAAAAGACTAGTTTATCAAATAATTTTCAGTTTTTTTATCAGAGTTATTCTTTATTAACTTAATGTTTTATTCCTAGTTTGCTTTCATTTAGATTTATGAATGAGCAAAAAGTAGAAGCATTTGGAGACAGCACTAATTTCTTTGAAAGCTGTATGTAAATATGCTCATTTCTTTTCCTGTTTTAACCTAAAATAATTTTTAGGTTAAAACATTTATTTATTAATCTAAAACAATTTTAGTAGATTTTCCTTGTGAAATTTTGATATAATGTTAAAATTCTGTGAAGTTGACATTTTATTTTTCTTAATGTAGAGATAAAAAGACCTTAACACAGAGCTTTTAATGCTAAGTGTTTCATAAAATGTAGTTTTTGACTTTTTTTGCCTTTTTTTCTATTTTGAAAAACAATAGGTACCATTTGGCCCCTTTGCTTTCATGCCAGGAAAACTTGTCCATACTAATGAAGTCACTGTTTTACTTGGAGACAATTGGTTTGCAAAGTGTTCAGCAAAGCAGGCTGTGGGCTTAGTTGAGCACCGGAAAGAACGTATGTACCAAGTATAAATGATGTTTCCTTGCTGGATGTATATCAGTTCACAAAGTACCTTGCATGATTTATTAGCTAACTAGCACAAATTTCCAGGCTATTTGTGATTCTGTTGAATTGTAGGTAGTTTGAGCAGAACCAGCATTTCATAGTGTGGGGTGGAGAATAAAACATCTGGGTTGGAAATATCACCTACATTGGTGTGCTTTCAGAAATTACAAAGTGTAAGAGTCATCAAACATGGTTTTGTAGATAGAAGTTGGGTAGATAGAAGAATTGGGGTCATTTTATATTTTATAATCGGTTTGTTTAGATACTTTTCATAGACTTACTTTTTGCTTTTAATACTTTAGTACACAGAAGGAATTTACTTTCTACTTAGTGAACTGGGATAAATACCTATTTGCAAAAGTAGAAACAAATCTTAAACATGTGTTTTGGTTTGGAAGAAGTCATATTTCAGTTTTATAGAAGAAAGCCCAGGTGTGGTTTAAGGTTTCTGCCTCATTTATTGAAGTAGTTCTTTAGTTTTCTCTGTGGTATTATTTGTTGCTATGTACATATCCTTACACACACATTTTGTAGCTGGATGGGTTAGCATGGGTTCTAGCTTAGATGCACTTTAAAATTAGGTTCATTTAATATCTAATCTATGTTCTTCTTTCTGTAATAGCATACTTAAATTGATAGTATATTATCACCCCTACCTGCTTTTTAACCTTCTAGTTAAATGTATATCTGAAAATAAATTTTTGAAGCTCTTTTTATATAAATGAGGTCATATAGATAGAAAACAGCTGAGTTTTCTAAAGCTGAAATGATTTCACTTATACATGAGTGGGTACTAGTTGGAGAAGTCATTTACTCAGTGAAATTCTGGAATCTATATTTGGAGACTCTAATTGCAAATCAACTCCTATAAGTTTATAATTGATATATATTTTGATCTTTTGTGACACTAATCAGAATCTCATTGTTTGGCCTGTGTATAATTTCTGGCAATGATAATTCTTTTGGCATTACTGTATTAAAGTAAGTCCTGTATATTAGAGAAAAGAATGAGCGTAATTCTTAAAGGCCTTTCTTAATTGTGAAGACTTTCTTTATCTACTGGGGTAGCTTTGCTGATGTGAAGTCAGTTCCTAGTCTTTTGGAGTTTGTTCACTTTGATTTTCATATGGATATTTCAGCAAATAAGTCTTTAGAATCAATTTGACTTAAATTAATAGAAGAGCAAAATATTTTTTGGTAAATCACTTTTCAGTATTAAATATGGTTTTAGGAACTGACCAAACATGATGACTTTTGGGATAAATATCTAAAATAATTTTCAGAATACATAAGTAATAAATTATGTTTGAGAACCTTTTTTAATTTTATTTTTAATTTTTTATTGAAGTACAGTTGATTTATAATGTGTTAGTTTCTGGTGTACAACAAAGTGATTCAGACATATATATGTATATATTCTTTTTCATATTCTTTTGCATAATGGTTTATAAGATATTGAAGATAGTTCCCTGTGCTGTACAGTAGGACATTTTTGTTTATCTATTTTATATGTAGTAGTTTGTATTTGCTAATTCCAAACTCCTAATTTATTCCTCCCTAACCCAACTTTCCCTTTTGGAAACCATAAGTTTGTTTTCTAATTCTGTGAATCTGTTTCTGTTTTGTAAATAAGTTCATTTGTATCATATTTTAGATTCCACATATAAGTGATATCATACAGTATTTATCTTTCTCTGTCTGATTTCCTTCACTTAATATGATAATCTCTAGATCCATCCATGTTGCTGCAAATGGTATTGTTTCATTCTGTTTTATGGCTGAGTAGTATTACACTGTAGATATATCTTTATCCATTCATCTGTCGATGGGCATTTAGGTTGCTTCCATGTCTTAGCTATCATAAATAGTGCTGCTATGAACATTGGGGTGCATGTATATTTTCAAATTAGAGTTTTTTTCCCAGATATATGCCCAGGAGTGGGATTGCTGGATCATATGGCAACTCTATTTTTAGTTTTTTAAGGAATGTCTGTACTGTTTTCCATAATGGCTGCACCAGTGTACATTCCCACCAACAATGTAGGGAATGTACCTTTTCTCTAGCATTTATGTTTGCAGACTTTTTAATGATGGCCGTTACTGACTGGTTTGAGGTGATATCTCATTGTAGTTTTGATTTGCATTTGAGAACCTATTTTGAAAATTAAATTTAAAAAAATTTTTTCCTTCACACAGTTTTATAATAATTTATACTAACTGAAGAAATTGTTTAGGCATATTATTGTACTTGACATTTATCAAGAAAAGACACTACTTTTCTTAAGGCAGAAGAAATATAACAAGTTAAATATACTTACCTCACTGTCTACATGTAATTGGGGAAAGTGAAGGGAGGCCCTTGCATGTTTAAAAAGTAGTCAAAGTAAAGGACAAAATAGATTTAACACAACAACAACAACAAAAGGATTCAGAAGAGGTGACTTAGAGGAAGATGATATCCGGGAGGTAGAAGGCAAGCTCGGTGCCCCATCCTTTGTGTTCACATCTTGCGTTTCGCCATTTACCATGAATATGACCACCTTTTTAAAGTATTTTTTAATTTTTAAAATTATCAGAGTGAAGTTGACTTTTTATTTGGCATACTGTTCTGTGAGTTACAACACTTGTGAAGATTTGTTTAACCAGCACCACAGTCAGTAAATGGAATAGGATACTGGATATACCAGAGTTAGGACACAAGATCCCATCAAAAACTCCCTCCTACTTTCCTTTTGTGGTTACATCCTACCTCTACCCCTAAGGCCCGACAACCACTGATTATTAATTTTACCTTTTCCAGAATGTCGTATAAGTGCAGTCATACACTATGTAACCTTTTGAGACTGGCTTCTTTCACTAACCATAATGCCTCAGCAAAGCTGTCCTGTATATTAAAAGGTTCACTTATTTTTATTACTGCATATCGTTCCATTATATACATGTAGCACAGGTTTTCTATTTATCCACTGAAAGACATTTGGGTTGCTTCCATTTTTTGGCCATTGTAAAAGCTTCACTAAACCTTTTTGTGCAAGTTTTTATGTAATCATAAGTTTTTTTTTTTTTGCTGTTGAGAAATTCCTATTGTTTTATTTCCTTTTAGTGTCTTTGGCTGACCTCATACAAAGTGTTCCTTCCTTTTCAGTATTTTGAAAGAGTTTGAGAATTGTTGTTAATTCTTTGACTATTTGGTAGAATTCATCTGTGAAGGCATCTATTCTGGACTCTTTGTTATTGGGTGGTTTTATTGTTTTAGGTCTATTCACATTTTCTGTTTCTTGTTTCAGTTTTAGTAGTCTATATTTCTAGGAATTCGTCCATCTAGGTTATCTGTTGTGTCCATTCAGCTATTCATAGTATTATCTTATCATCTTGTTTCTGTAAAATATTCTTGTATTTAATTTCAGGTTCTATATGTGAATATATAAAGGTGTCTCCACTTCTATTTTTCTGATTTTAGGAATTTGAGTTTTCTCTTTTTTCTTAGTCAGTCTAGGTAAAGACTTGTCAATTTTGTTGGTCGTCTTAAAGAGCCAACTTAATTTTGTTGAGTTTTTTCTAGTTTCTTAAAGCATATAGTTACGATTTGAGATTTTTTTAATGTAGGTGTTCATAGGTATAAATCTCTCTTAGTGTTACTTTCTCTGCATCCTGTAAGTTTTGTAAGTTGTGCTTTCATTTTTTGTTGATCTCAAGGTATTTTCTAATTTCCTTTATGATTTCTACTTTGACCCATTAATTCAATGTTTTGTTAAATTTTTGCATGTTTGTGAATTTTCCAGTTTGCCTTCTGTTGTTGGTTTCTTGTTTCATTCCATTGTGATTGGAAAAAAATACTGTGTATGGTTTCAATTCTATTAAAATTTTAAAGACTTGTTTTGTGACCTATCATATGATCTTTCTTGGAGAAAGTTCCATGTTTCCCTTAGAAAAAAAATGTTGTTCTGTTGGGTGGAATGTTCTGCATCTATCTGTTAGGACCAGATGTTCTATAGTGTTGTTAAAGTCCTTTTTCCTTATTGCTTTTCTTTCTGGTTGTTCTGTCCTCTACTGCAAATGGGGTATTGAGATCTCCAGTTCTTTTTGGAGAACCACTAACTTCTACTTTGAATTGTGTCAATTTTTCCTCCATATATTTGAGGCTCTTTAGATTAGGTGTGTTTATTTTGAAATTGTTATGTATTCTTGATGGACTGAACCTTGTATCAATATGAAATATCATTTGTCTCTTGTAACCCTTCTTGACTTATTTTAAATTAGCCACTGCAGTTCTCTTTTGTTATTGTTTGCATGGAATATCTTTTCCAAACTTTTACTTTCAATCTTCGTATGTCTTGAGAAGTAAAGCAGATCTCTTGTTGGCAATATATAGTTGGATCTTTTTTTTTTTTTAATCCATTCTGCTAATTTGTGCCTTCCTACTCCATGGTAGTTTAATAGATTCACATTTACAGTAACTATTTGTAGAGCAGAACTTTTGCCATTTTGTTATTTTTTGGTATTGTCTTACAGCTTTTGTATCTCGTTTCTTTGCTACTGCCTTCTTTTGTGTTTAGTTGATTTTTTTGTAGTAAAGTGTTTTGATCTCCTCATTTCCTTTATTAATATTTTATAGGTATTTTCTTTGTGGTTGCCATGGAGATTATGGATAGCATTTTAAGGTTATAACAATGTATTCTGAATTGGTACCAAATTAACTTCGATCACATAGGGAAAAAAAAGTTTCTATACAGCTCTTTACCCCCTTTGTATTACTGATGTCACTAACTATATCTTTATACATTGTGTACCAGTTAACATAGATTGGTGATAACTTTTTATACATTTTTTCTTTTACATTCCATAACAGATAAAAAGTAGAGTTATAAACTATAATGACAATAATACCATTAAAAATTTTTACCCATGTTTACCTTTACCAGAGGTCTTTATATCTTCATATGGCTCTTAGTTATTGTGTAGTGTCCTTTCATTTAACCTGGAGAACTCCCTGTAGCATTTCTTATAGGGCAGGTCTAATGATAAGAAACTCCTTCAGCTTTTATCTGGAAATGTCTTCCTTTAATCCCTCATTTTTGAAGGACAGTTTGGGATATAGGAGTCTCAATTGACAGTTTTCTTCCTCTCAGGACTTTAAATATTTCAGCCTACTGGAGTTCTGGCTCCCAAGGTTTCTGTTGAGAATTCTGCTTATGTTCTCATTGAGAATCCCTTATATGTGATGAGTTGTTTTTTTCTTACTGCTTTGAATATTCTCTCTTTGTCTTTGTCTTTCAGAAGTTTGATTATAATGTGTCTTGGAGTGAGTCTCTTTGGGTTTATTCCTCTTGGAATTAGTTGGGCTTTTTGGATTTGTAGACTCATGTCTTTTGGCAAATTCAGGAACTGTATGACCATTGTTTTTTCAAATAATCTCTTTGCCACTTTCTCTTTCTTTTCCCCTTCTGAGTCTCCCTTAATGTATATATTAATCACTTGATATGTCCCATATGGTCCTTAGGCTCAGTTCACTTAGTTTTACTTTCTGTTCCTTAGACTTGACAATTTCATATGTCTTATCTTTTAAGTTCACCAGTTGTTTTCTTCTGCTTGCTCAAGTGTGCTGTTGAGCCCCTCTAGTGAATTTTTCAATTCATTTATTATATTTTTCAGCTCTAGAATTTGGTTCCTTTTTATAATTTCTCTCTCTTTGTGGATATTCTCACTTTGTTCATATATGTATATATATTTAAAATTTCCTTCAGTTCTTTGTTTTTCCCTTTAGCTCTTTGAGCATATTGAAGCAGTTTTAAAGTCTTTCTCTAGTACATCTGATGCCTGTGTTTCTTCAGCGACAGATTCTGAAGATTTATTCTTTTGAATGGGCCATGTTTTCCTATTTGTTGTATGCCTTTTGATTTTTTTTTAACTCAAAGTATAGTCAGTTTACGATGTGTCAACTTCTGGTGTACAGCACAATGTTTCAGACATACATGCACATACATATATTTGTTTTGATTTTTTGATGAAAATTGGGCTTTTCAAGAAACAGCCACCTCTCCCAGTCCTTTGCAGACTGGTAAGGAGGACCTTCACTAATAAGCTGGGCATGCTCTAAGCCTTTGTATCAACTGAAAGTGAAAGGTTTAGTCTTTCATGTGTTTTCTGAGTATATGTTTTTCCTGGGCCTGTGTATGGATTTTTTTAATTTCCTTATATACATGGCTGTTTTTGAATATCTTATTTTCCCAAAGATTCTCAGTTTAGCTTCTCTTTGCAGCTTCAGAATGTATGTTCTGTGGTTCCACCTTTCAACTGTTACCCCAGGCATCTGCAGGACCGTTGTCCACCTGCAGCTTTCAGCAGTAGTGCCAGCTAATTTCTTTCCCCTGAGACCTGGTTGAGGTGGGACCAGTTCTTCAGACAGCCCCTAGACTGGTTACAATGTTGCAAATATGGCTTATTCTGTTCTATGTGGTTCAAGGCAGGGAACTGCGGTCTGGGCTGTCACCTTCTCCAAACCAAAACTACTCTTCACTAGGGAGGACGTGGGGAAAGGCAAGTAAAAATACCATGAAATTTCCTGCCATTTTGTCTATGGCTTTTTCTTGCTTGGGAGTTTGCTTGGTTGTTGTAGACCCTTTACTGTTTCTCAGAGCTCCCCAAGGTAGTTTCTGATTTTTTGATGTTTTCTGGGGAGGCAGGGAGAGCTTGAAGCTTTTTAGTCTGTAATTTTGCTCCTTATTGTTTTAAGGGAAGATTTTATTTTCCTTTCAGCACAGGAAACTTCTTAGTATGTTTGTAGTAAGTGTACTGAGTGATTAACAGCTCTGGAGGAAGAAGGAATGAGACAAGATCCTGGAGGTAACGAGATTAAAAGCATGGAAAACGTAGCTTTGGAAAATATTGCTGAAGAAGAGAAAGGCTAGATTAGAGAAGAATATTTCTGTTAGAGAACTTAAAGATTCATATCTTCATAATGATAAAGTCAAGTTTATTTGTTTAGAAGTGGGAGAGGTTAGGATTTTGAAGTATGCATGGAATATGTATCGTGGGAAATGTAATATGGCCATCAACAAAGTTTTATGATTTGTCTTATGAGGCAATACGTGTATTCTTTAGTAACTTCAGTGAGGCAAACTTAAATGCATTGGTATTTTGTTACAAAGTATGAATTTATGATTTTGGTTTTATCTACGTAGGAAATACAGCTTTAAATCATCATGTACCTTAAAACATATAACAACAAAAAGTAGAGCATTCTGCTTGGTCCCTCTTGGCCCCCACTTCCCATTCCCAAGAGGTTTTTACTTACAGTCTTTCATCTTTTGCTTTGCTCTTTTTATCTGTATTTCTCAAATACTTTGCATATTCTGTTTGCTTGATTTAAAAAAAATTATGTAGTATTTATTAGTTACCTGCCGATGATTAAAAGGGAGCGTTTAGCTCATTTACATGTTCTTCTCTTGGCCCTGGCTCCCTCAATCTTTTTAATATTTTTATTACAATTTTTATTAAATCAGTTTACATGCTTAGATGTAATTCCATATCCACAGCCTTTTCGCTTGAAGTTAACCGCTTTTTTTGTTTGTTGCATAATGATATCTACCTATCATTAATTTAGTCAAACAGTTTCATTTTCTTACAGACCTCTATACTGGAGTCTTTCAGAGTATTTCTTGGATTTGGACCTGCTCCCATCTTGAATTTGAAAGAACACCTCTCTTCTTGGTGCCTTCCTTCCTTGGTGTCTTTGCCTCTTATTTATTCCCTGTTTCTTGGTTCCCATGGAGTCTCCATTCAGGTTTTACTCATTTTGTTGGAGGATAACCTTTAGTAATTTTCTGGGATGTTATGTGGGAGACAGATTTGTTTTTTGAAATTTCACATGTCCGAAAATATTTTTCATACTCTTGCTTTTTGTAACTAGTCTATT